>NC_135738.1:44625000-45960000 GCF_041903045.1 Epinephelus lanceolatus
TATATATATATATACACACACACACACACACACACACACACACACACACACACACACACACACACACACACACACAAAGTTAAGACAGTGTACCGGAGCTTTTCAACCAATTCAGTGTCTGACCAAATGTCTACCTTCCTGTTCATGAGATAAGATTAAAAGTAAGGGCCAGAAGTGTTTTTGCATAACATTATGATGTCACAGTGAAGTTGACCTATGACCTTTTGATATAAAATGTCATCACATCATTACTTTATTCTATCAGACATTTGTGTAAAACTTTGCCATACAGAATTAATTTTTGAGTTATAGCCAAAAACATATTTTGTGAAGTCACACTAACATTTGCCCCTCAAATTCTAATCAGTTAATTCTGGAGTCCAAGAGGATATTTGTACCAAATTTAAGGAAATTCCCTCAAGTCTTCTCGAGGTATTGCATTCTCAATAACAATACGGATGCAGTAATGACTTTGACCACCGTAATCTAATCAGCTTATCATTAAGTCAATTTTGTGCCAAATTTGGATTCTATCAAGCTGCTCTAGAGAAATCATGTTCACAGGAATGAGATGGATGGATGGGGTGCCCTCAGCCATGACATTGCTGGCGCAGAGGCATAAAAACTTAAAACTTTGCAGCTTGTCATAACACATGTTTTGGGTATGGGAATGTTGTAAATGTATTTAGGCCAAAGACTAAATTAGACCTGGAGTACAGAATGTTGTGGTTTATCCTGAAGCATAACAGCTGCCTACCATGTGGTATTTGGTTATATTTGATCATTCTAGTTAAAGCTGTACTTTTAAGCCTGGGCATTACTCCAAGTTCTCATATTTATATCAGTGCCTCTCACCGTACTAAGTGGTGAGGATATAAGCATAATTCTCATTTCACAGGGATAAATAGCAATTTAGTATTAGTGGTTTGTAACTTATTAGTGGAAGCCATTCTTCTGACAAATTATGTATAAATTAATATTTTATAAATATCAATATTAACATAACTTTAATGTATGCTCTGAATTTTGTTTAGGCTTAACTTACACCTTCCATACTGCTGCTGCTGCTTCTTCTTTTTCTTCTTCTTCTTCTTCAAAAAAAGTTATTACTGACCTTCAGGTTTTCCATGGCTGCAAAAACATGCAGCAGTGTGGACATCAGTGCTCTTGAACTGTGGCCCCCATGAAAATCCAAAAACTCCACCAAAGCCCACCTTTTCTCAAGCTTACATTTGAAGTTCCCATCAATGCAAACGCTGCATGCAGGAAAGCCTCAGAGAACAGGGAAACTGTGACATTCTGACTCATTATGCCCATCTAATGCCGCATTTCACATTACATGTAAATTCACATTGCAGTGAAACTTCATAAGACTTTTAATTTTCCTGATGTCCACTGCCTGGACATCAGCTCTTTGTTTTATGAGAGTACTGAAAAACAATCTTCAGAACCCTCTGGTGGGATTCTTTAATGGGCCTAATAAAAAAATCTAAATCATAACAGTCAAGCCCAAGAAACCATCTGCAGAGACCACTTAGCTTCAGAAATTAAAATGAAATTTAATTAATAATCTGACAAAGAAGAGGGTTATATCTGTAAATAGCTTCTTCCCTTTCCCAGTGCTGGTACAGAAAATTCTGAGTTATGTTTCCTTTTGGAACCAAATCCCAGACAGTGAATCATTTCTTACCAAAAAAGATGATGACCAAACCAAAGCTAAAAGGCCATATATACAGGGGCAACTACAATATGCCTGAACACAACCATGGCAGGTTTCAAGTTTGTTTGAAAAGCTGGAATATTTGAGGTCAAACTTCCAAGTCAATGCATCGCCTCATGAAGGCTGACTTAAAAGCAGAGGTGGAGATTCAAAGTATAAAAAACATGGAACAAGGATGCATCAGACTGACAGCAGCAGAAAAAAACACTTTAAACTCACAGATGCATTTCTCAAACTGGACTTCCTGAATTAAACATTACAGCAAAACAAAGGTCTGGTGTTGGTGGGGCTCTCAATTGCAGTCAACTCAGCCAGGTGGGCAGATTCAAAGGTACGGACCCAGGTAACACTTTTACAGCTCATTCAACAATTACCACGTAAACACATGAATTTTGCCATTCACCTTACAAAGAAGTCTACCAGGAATGTGCGAGCTTATTTGATTGGCCAACATAGTGCGCTGTCAGATGTCGATGTGCTACAGTTAACACTGAACACTTTCTGGGGCCTGAGCCCTCCATCGGCCAACACCACCTTGGAAAAAAGGGGGTCTGTTTTTGACAATGCTGCTGTCAGTCTGAACACAGTCTAAGAATGAGCACCTGTAGTTAGGACTTGGTCAGTAGCTGATTTCACAGCTGTCCAAATTTACAACTTTAACTAGTTTTCTGTAGAGAATACTTCACCTGCAAAATTCATGTGTTTAGGGAGTACTGAGCCTTCAACTGGATCAATGAGACTTGGGTTATGCTGCACAGGCTGTGTGAGAGTTTGTAAACAGATGTTTTGATAAAGTTATGTTATTAAACACAGTTCCAATTCTCATTTTCTGGATTCTTCATTCACTGTGGAGACATGCAAGAAAAATGGTTTATTTTTTACAGAAATTTTGATACAGCCTGCTGCTGTTAAACGAAGTCCCTGTATACTTCCAATTCGTGAAGAATGTTTGCCTTTTTTGGAGTCTTTGTTCACTGTAGAGGTATGCAAGAAAAACATTTTCCTCAAGAATTCAAGGGAACACGCAGTGAGTATATGATGTAAAAATGGTCATTTTGGGGGTGAAGTATATCTTTAAGGTATAAATTGTTATCATGAAGTGACAGAATCCCACCTAGCTCCACAAGTGCTGGGCACTGGCAAATCTTTCAGAAGGTAACTTGTTTGCAAAATTCTTATTTCATTTCATGGTCCTATGTGTAATTCCTCAGCCCTTTCAGTCCCCTACAAAGTTCTCTAAAATGCTGATGCTACCTAAAACCACAGTTCTGCGCACTGTATGGATGCATCTACAACCTGCAATGGAATATGCTAAATGTGAGCGTGATCTAAAGGGAGAAACTCAAGTTAAGAACCACTGGTCTAAAAAGCACTTGAGATAGAAAAAGAAGAGTTTGGGGTCAAAGAGGACTGTGGTTCTAAAGAAGTTTAGTTGGGACTAAAAACACAAGCTCAGAATGCATTTACAGCTCCCAGTTTAGGCTGTGGTGACGACATACTGCACCTCTCCTGTTTAACCTTCTAGCTGCGAGGTAGGAACCCAGTTAGCATGAATGCAGCCTGCTAGAAGGGGAGAGGGGGTGTTGGTATGGCTCTTTAGTAACAAAACATAACCATCATCTTACTTCCATAATAAATAAAAAAAATATACCAAAAAAGCTTGTCAAATCTTACTCAATGCAGAAGAATACAAGAGAAAAAACATTTACAAATACCTGCAGCAAAATAAAACTTTAAGTGTGTTTTTTAAAATGTGTTTCAATTCTTAGGAGCAGCTTTGCTCAGAGACACAGACCAATGGTGGGTGAGAATTTTAAATATAGCAACTGTTGTATTAAGTATGCAGGATAACAGATCCAGCCGATTATAACAGCATAGTGGTTGGCTGAGTCACCAATCAGCTATTTCTGTTCTGTGGTAATTCATCTTATGTTTCTGTATACATTTTTCTTTTTATAAAATATTTTATTCATACAATCATTTCTTTAACGATAGCAACATTACTATTTAATTTTGAGTGGCAAGATATCAGTCGCACATCACCTCATAAGAACAATAGTATATAAACAAATGCAGAAAAAATTATTCTGTATCCATTTGAGTATGTCTCTCATTTTGCTTTTCAGTTCATCCTGTGTCTGTACACCTGTCTGTCTGTCTGTCTGTCTGTCTGTCTGTCAGTGATGAGCCAATGGGAGTATTGCTGGTCCTGGTGGGGGCGTGTGTTTGGAACAGCTCTGAGCAGTGGCCTCTGCTGGCTGGCCAGGAGGAGGGCCCTGCATGGCAGAACAGGCTGGACATTGGCTGGCATTAGGCGACCCTCATGCTGGCCCATTGACAGCTGGCTCTGAGGACACAACACTCTGGTCCAGTCTGAGAGGAAAAGACAGACATGGATTCATTTCAAGATGGAAGAAAAAAACGTCTATTTTTTTATCATAAAATTTTTAGGAGTAGCTGTAAACTACAGGACTTTTTCTCTGAGTAAATTTAACACTGGTAAGCTCAACAGACATTTTAGGGAATTCTTGGTTTAGTGGTGCAGCCTAGAAAACCTCAACATCCACCTCTTACACACAGGGCCTGGCGCAACCCGACTGTTGTTGCTAGTTTCAAACTGATGCAGTTCCACAGCCAGCCCCCACATTGTGTAAGAAGCAAATGTACTTGCACCAATGTAGGTCTTAAAATGAGGTGTGGTCAGTCACATTGTTGGCGTCTTGGTATTATGAGGCAGCAGAAAATGATTGCGCCTTTGACCAACAACCTGGCCTAAAGTCAGAGTGGCGCAGTATTTTCCTGCCATTTAAAGGGCACATTATTCAGATAGTAAGCTGTGCCTTCATAGGTCAGTTCATAAGGTGTGTACACTCTGATGGGTTGCAGAGGTGGGGGAAATAATACATAATTAATGAGGAGAATATTAATTATTTATTCATTCATTTTCCATAACAGCATATTCTGGTGCAGGGTCGCCTAGCTAACTTTGGTGAGAGACAGGGACTATCACAGAGCTGACACATAGATACAGACAACTATTCATGCCCACATTCACACCTATGGGCAATTTAGAGGTTTGAACCCAGAACCCTCTTTTTTAGAATTTTTTTTTTTTTTTTTTTTTTTGGCTTTTTTGGGGGGAGAGAATAATGATATGCAGCAAAGAGCCACAGGTTGGAATAGAGCCTGTGGCTGCTGCAGCAAGGACACAGCCTTTGTACGTAGGGCGCCTGCTCTACCAGATGAGCTACCCCAAACCCGGAACCCTCTTGCTATGAGGCAACAGTGGTAACCACTTAAATTCTTAACCACAAGAATTAATGACATTCTGTAAAATGTGAACATGGCAGAGAACAGAGCAGAGCTGCTTTTCAACTCCCCATTAAGAGAGATGCTGTGCATTTACACACAAGGAGCAGCGTAACTTCATTATTTCAGGAGCTCAAAGTTGAGCACTGTTTCCTCTATCAGGTTTAAAACTCCAGTTTTTGCTGTTTGAATTTTCCACGATATTTGTTGCAATGACAACACTGCTCTTACTGTATTAAGGGCCATACACGTGCTGCGTTCTTATTCGCCTGGAAAACACGTGGTCAGGCACTGTGCGGAACTCTTGTGCCTATTCTATGACAACTTTCAAAAGAACAGAGGCAGATCGCGTCTGAAATCGCTAGGTGTACCAGCCTACTTACATGAAATCCTGAGTGCAGAGCTGACCTTCTTCCAGACGCTGTTTTTTTTTTTTTCAAATATGTATGCATAAAATATTCTCCATATTTAACACTGACAGACTACAGATGGTTTAAACAGGACTCATAGTGCAGAAGGGCAGACTTACTTGGCCTCCTCTATGGCTGACATCTCCTCCAGAGGACCATTGGGAAGCTCCACAGTGGGCCGACACTTCTCACTGTTTACAGGAGACACAGGAGAGGAGAGAAAGAACTTCACCAAAGAGCTAGCCTAGAATCAGATTTATAAGATTTTGCTGAATCAGGTTTTTGTACCAGTGATGGTACAACGTACGATTATTACATTTTTTCAACTTTATTAAACTTAAAAAAATGTTAATTAAGAAAGAACAAAATGTGGGAGTTCCAGGATCTATGAAACAAAAACACCTGACATGTTTCAGTACCTTGATCTTTAGACCTAACACCCTGACCAATTACACATGCAGTTTAGTAAATGGTGCACATGCAGAAAAAAACCCAAACGTAATAAAAAGATGAATAAAGTTGTTATAGCACCTTACAATTCATTTGCTTCCTGATTTAAAATCTAAAATGGATATCAAGTCCAGCCTACAGAGCAAAAGATGGAGCTCCGATTGGCCAGAAGTCATTCCGTATAGCACTTTTTTTTTTTTTTTTAAGGAATGCATTTGATAGCTTTTTGCTTTAAATGTAGTAATAGCAACTGAATATTTTTGTATAAGCAGTGCCAAAGACTGCAGTGCCTGTGCACAAATTTTTTTTTTAAGTGTGTGTGTGTGTTGTGTGTTGTGTCTGACCCTGCTTTGGGACAGCAGGCTGCGGCTGAGTTGTTGACGCCTGTTCTCTCCAAATCCACACACTCCACTACTGAGTATTTCTCTGAAGAAGCACACTTCTCTTCATCACTGGAACACACAGGTATACACACAAACACACAAATGTACATCAATACCATGTGAGGTGATTCATACCAACCACCTTTCCCACAGAAACACACACAATACAGTGAGATGTGAACAGTGATGCATGCTGAACTGATTGACAGAGCACACAGTAAAACAAAGGATGAAGGTGTTGAAATTAGGAGCTGTGGACAGTATGTAGGAAAAGCATCAAAATGTACAGCAAATGGAGAAAGGCAACTGTTTTGATTGTTTGGCTATGCTACTCTGTTGATTTAGAAGTTACAGAGCCAGCGAATAGTAGGCGGGCCTACGAACTGATTTTGCACACTGATTAGACCAAAATTGCCAGCCGTCAGTCTTGCTTTGTCTCAGAGAACCACCAATAATCTTGATGAGGCCTCAATCAAAGCAAAACACTCACAAACATCCACATATAATGTCATATTTGAGGTGCTACATAACAATTATTCAGCACTCGATAATTTCAGAAAACAAACTGTTCTACAAGAAGAATATGAGCCTAATTAAAAATCCAGTTATTGTAACATTTGTGGAGCATTTTCCTTAAAACGCAATAACATTTATACCAATATTTTCATTGAGTCTTATTGAGTACTAACAAAATACATACACATCTTTAATGCTAGTTCATTTTTAAAAAAGGACACAACTGCTCTCATTGAAATTTGATACTTTATGATAACTAGAAGTAGGGTTTAAAATGAACAAGGCTATCGTCACACTGGCGGGTAAATGTCTACATCAAAATATTCCTGTAATATAAAAAGTATGTCGAGAGTTTGTACAGCGTTTTTGTGTCATCTAAACTTGCGTTGCTTGTGTCAGAGACGAGTTTCACACTCACACAGTGACAAAGACTTGTTGAACATTTGTCATTACTTTCTTTCTGTTTAACTACAGCATTTTCAATAATTAGATGCTAAAATCATAACAATATCCCATTAATTTCTACATAGGCAGATTTTAACAGTTCTATTTAAAAGTTGCAAACCCCATAACAACAGATCCCCTGGTACCCCTGTGACCATTTTGAACTCTTTCTACTGCAGAATATTTAAATAATTCAGCACTAAAGTCAGACCCATGTACATGTGCCAGTTAAAATATTCCTTTGAAATAAACTAAACTATCACCTGTCACCAGTCTGCTGTTCCTGCTCACGACAGTTATTTTGGCTGGTAGAAACATGTGCTTGGCTGGTGGATTTTGTCATCTACCAGTCTCCTTGGCCAGGGAGTCAAATATTTAATTTTGGATACTGACTAGAGGAATACTGCTGCAAAATTTCATTGCTAGAAAGAAAAACAGTTTTTCCTGCAAAACTTGGCTGTTATTCCTTTGACCATAAAACTGTTTCATGTTTTGGTCACATAGCTTCTGTGTTTTCTCAACACCAAGGAAACACCTGGGTTCCTGTATCTGTCGATTCAGCTTTTTATCAACATATCAGTATTGGTACATATGCCAATAAGAATTTGCAGCACCTAAAAGGCCAAAACATGTTTGAGGTCACTATGAAAGTGTCTCTATCAGGGGCGTTCCTAGGATTTGAGGACATTGGGGGCTTAACCCCAGATCTCTGTGGTGGGTCTGGGGGGAATTTTATTTTTTTTAAGAACAAACTCTATTTTGAAGCCTTTTTTAAATGCACTCCAACATCTTTCCAACATTTACTTTTTACTCCACTACATTCATTTGTCTGCTTTAGTTACTTTGAAGACTTTGATCATTAATACAAAATATAATCAACTAATAAATGATGATGGATTATCATGGATTGAACTACCCCAGCAATATATAAAGCATTTAAAATGAGCTCCACCTTTATCAGCTGCACCATTTAAGTGATAATTGGTATGCTCTCTCTTGCACACAATCAAATATGCTGCTTGAATGACACAGAGAATCCTTTTGTTTTTGATCAGTGATATATTATTTTTGAGAGCTTTAACGCATAAACAAAATGACACATTATCAGAGTCGGAGCTTTTCTTTTATTACTAGGCCTATTCTTATTTTTTAAAATACATGTAACTATTAAGGGCCATTCATAAAATATCTGGGGCTGAAGCCTCAGACACCCAGGCCTAACGATGCCACTGGTCTCTATCAAAGTTTGTGCACCAGAGAGAATTGACAAATTCATTTGTGCAAAAATGAATTGAATGTTTAGTTGGTCATCAATAAAATCAATTTTTGATTATTTTTTATTTTTTTTTTACAAATACAGAGGTAGTATTTAATGACTTAGCATCTTTACATATATGTATAAAATTCCATTTTTGTGATTCGATTCAAATCAGTAGCATGTGAAAAGTAAAAATGTATCCATGTGTGTCTGTGTTTTCCTGTCGCCCTGTTGCGTTTCTCTCCCTCCCCCTTTCTCTGCTGTGTGCTTCTCCAGTGCACATAGACATGGGGCAGAGAGAAAAGAGAACAAAGAAACGCCACCGACACAGGTGACGTTACGTGAGTCAACAACCTCTCATTACATTACTACATTACTGAATTTACAGGAGAGGAAACTTCTGCTGTTTTACAGCTGCTTGACTCAAGACAACCGTGTCATATCATGGTCAGTGTCTGTTATTTATTCGAAAGCTGTAACTTTACATTCTACTTTTTGTTCAGCAGCATTTAAGTTAATCACTTTAATGTTCTAAGCTAAGAGACAAAAAGTGACTGGAGGGTTGTTTTTTGTTACAAGAGACTTTTAAGTTTAAGTACAGCTCTTTGATATATGTTGTATGTTAAGTCAAGCACTTTGATAGGTTTGATATGTCTTATATTAATGTTGCCTGTCTGTTATCTGTTGTTGTAGACAGCAAGTATCTCAGCTGCATTTTTTTACTTCACCATCAAAGAGTGCAATAAATGTTTTTGTTTGCAAAAAAAAATCCTGAGAGAATCCTGATCTCAATTCGTAAAGAAAAAAAAAATTATGATTCACATTTTAACAAGAATCGTGCAGCCCTAATGTCTAGTATAGTAACTGTTTGCACTTAGGAAGTATTTTAGCAATTACACATCCATATTGTGCATCTGAATTTTAACAACTCACAATCACAATAAGTTGGACAGTGGCTGAGGGCCAAAGCCAATTAGGAGGCAGACCATAATACTGAAATATATGAACAAAAATACTTATGTAGCTGTTTGTAGCCAATAAAAATCCAGTTTTGTAGACGTTGAGGCCTCTTCAGAAACTAGTCTGCACTTTAACTGTTTGTTTCACGTGTCATTTCACATAATAATTTGGTCTTAAATTGAGTTGGCCTGGTAAGGTCAAATCCATTTGCAATTTAAATAAACTAAAAAACTGCAGCTGGACAACACCTTTGGTAGAAACACATGCAGAATGGAGATAATGAAATAAACAAACAAGGAGCTGAAACCAAAGAAGAAGATCAAAATTGGGAAAGAAAAGTTGGTGGTTGACGTGACAACAAGACTACATCACGGCTGCAGGCTGATCTCTGATTGGCTGTACATACCGATAAGATTTCAAAACTCTGAAGAAGACCACACCCACAACGCACAGCAAGAGAGAGAGGAGGGGAAGCTCAGGTTGTAAGTGTCGCTCAGTTCATCAGACAGTTGTTATTTACTCAGACAGACAGACAATATAATGCAGCATCAACAGAGGGACAGAAGGACAGAGGACAACCAACTTTAAAACCTGTGGATTTAGGACAGGCAAGTATCTCACTGTGGAAGCATGGTTGAAACAGGACCAAAAGTGGCTGTACAGAGTTTGTAGTTCAGTTATTTATAAAGAATTGGGAGCTATAGTCACCATTAATTTATGTCAGTTACTATGGACTTCAACAGTCAAAAGTTGTCATGGGAAAAAAGGTATTAGAATGTTTATAGAAACCTCTTTCTACTGTCCATCTCACTATGTTAAGGTGTGTGCACTGGTTTGTGACAGGGCTGTGTGTGCAAATTGATAAAGAAGCTGCGTATTTAGCCATACACATATTTCTTCTATTCGGCAGAGGGTCTTTCATACTCATAATTTGGTGGAATATAATTTGAAAGTCTAAATATACAATTAGCATAGAGCACCGCATCACCACATCCACTTGGCTTGTATTTATTTTACCATTCTGTTACGTGAGCTATAACCACCAAATACAATTAGAAAGAAGGTGCATTTACAAACATTTTACTAATAATCAGAAAAACAGCCCAATCCGAACAAAAATGCCTCATGTAACTGCCTCGATCCAAAGAGATTGGACTAATCTGGCCAGATTGGAAGGAATTTTAAGGTTGAGAGGGGCAGTGTAAACCTTTGATAATCTGTCCAGAGGAAAATATTGGTGGCTAATAACCATGTAAAACATTTCATCCTGTTTCTCTCTGGATTAAATAAATACATTCTTTCTGCGCATCTTTGCCCCATATGGCGGGAACATTAGGTGACGTAAATAGTGAGTGCTGTTTCTACAAGCCTCCCTCTGCTGACTTTGATGGAGAATCGTTCTTCTGTTATATTTCCTGCAGATTAGATCCTTCACAGCGTATGGAACCACTTTATGCAAGTCAAAAAACGTGTCTTCTGATCAATTGTTTAGAGGCATGTAAACGCACATCTAGGGCTGTGCGGTATACCGGTTCGTACCGAAAACCAGTATTTATTTTGGTTATGACATCAATTTTTCATATACCGCAATACCGGTGAATAGCCCAATCAATATCCGGATGGTGCGCGGCAGGAAAGTGTTTCAGCGGGGACCCATTTCACCGCTGCACACTACAGGCGTGCTAGAGCCGGCCAGAGCACAGCACTGGAGCCGGCTAGAGTGAGAGCATAGAGAAAAGTTTAGAGGCGAGAATGGCTGCCGGACAGAGTCCTGAAAGCAAAGCAACTGTACACATTGCTGAAGAACATGATAACCCACAAGTACTCATACCAAAAAGAGCAGTCTTTCCCCTATATGCAACTCATTTTCCTGACTGAAGCCGACCCGTCCCAAGTCCGAGACAATTAGAACCAAGCACGGCACTAATGGAGCGGAGCCTGTGTTGCGTTCAGGCGATAACAACAAATTCCAGCACTTGAATAGGCAATAGCACAACACAGCAGCATGTCAAGTGGGCCGAACCCGTGCAAAATACTGTGAAATACCGCGAAACCGATATGATTATAAAAAACAAACAAACAAAAAAAAAAAACAACAACCCGTGATATGAAAATTTTGTCATACCGCCCAGCCCTACACATATCTTTAATTATGTCAACAGTTAAATTGAAATCTCTAATCAGAGTGATTTTGATCAGATTGGAGTAACAACAGTTGGTGAAAGAATGAGCAGAGAATGTGTAACAACTGAACTACTCTAAGGGCCCTAATTTGGACCAGTTGAAGCACAGCTCTGACAATTTGGTATTATACTGACCTAGAAACTTTGCCCGTCTGTGTGGCATTTTGGTGCTTTGAGCACACGGTGCACAGATGGGAGGAGGGAACAAACTGGCTGGTTCACTCAAATCAAGAACAACAAAAAGTGAGCTCTTGGTATCTTGGTGGAAATTGGCCTTTTGATGTTAAGCTATAAGTAGAGGTCTCAGAACCGTGTCTGTTTCTAGCAGGCGATTTTGTCCTCAAGAGCAAAATTAACACTTGCAGTAAATGCACAACAACAGTGAAATGATGCTTAAAATGCAATCAAACTATTTTGATAAAAACTCTCCAACCAGTAAATGCGTTCAAATGGCCTGGGGCCTATCTCTGATCTTGGTGTTAAATTTAACCTGCCTCTACAGGAAGTGTGACTGAGTGATAGTGTGAGGGTGCTCGTAAGAAAACATGTGACAAAACTAATGAGACACATTCTGATTAGCCATTCTGGTTAAATCACACCGTAGTGTAAGAGAGAACATTCCAGTGTTTCCCTCTTGGGTTTTTGACACCCAGGACTACAACCTTAGCAGTGAAGCTGCTATTAATGACACTGAATCATTTAGCACAGAGAGCTACGTAGTGTTTTTTGTGTGGATGTGTTTGGCGAACCTCTTGAAGACGGCGGTCTCAGTCTTGGCGTCAACAGTGAGGCTGACTGTTTCTTTCATGGAGCCATTGATGACCGTCTCTGTGATGCTGCGCTGTTCACAAGAAGGCGTTTCCTCCCCCGCTTTAGATCTCCCGCAGTCCTTAGATGAGGTCGAGGAGGTAGAAGCCACACTGGTACCCAACCAGCCATCACAATCTGGGGGGGTTAAGAAAATCGACAACAGGTATAAGATATGATTATGGTCAAGATCATTTAAGCAGTATCAACACATGCAGCTGCATGTGGCTGCCAAGAGAAAAAGGGCTGCGCCCAGCATCTTTATTGACAGCTAGATAGATGTACTCTGTCAATATCAACATGCATATGAACACTCACCTTCAGGCTGCATGGGTGCATTGACCCCCAGAGGGTCCATTGTCTCAATGCTGGTTTCCATAGCAACAGGAGAGTTGCATCTCAGAGGGTCTTTGGGGCTGAAAGAGATTTCAGATTTAAAGACAATGACAGCCAAATCAAGCAATGTTCTTCGGTAGCTGTAGCACTAACAGAAACTGACCCAGAGTCTCTTAGGATGTCCTACCTGACAGGGGTGAAGTTGGAGAAATCAGCCCACCCTGTTTCAGAGTTGGAAGTGGCAGAGGGAGTGGAGCTCCACGCTGCCTCAGGGAGGTCTTCTGTGGAAGAGGAGGAGGACGACAAAGAAGAGGCAGCAGGGTTGTTGGGGTTGGAGGCTGGAGCTGTGGATGTACCTGTGTCCATGGGGATGTCATCAAAGTTGGCAGTCCACACAGGCCCTAAAAATGATAAATACATGAAATTAGTCAGAAAAAGTAAAAAGTAACCCACCACCACTCTGACTTGTATGGACTTAACCCACTTCACCAGGACTGTATGCAAAAACCTAAACTGGAAATATGCCTCATCACAGTTCTGACATGAGCCCTAAACCCACGTCCCCAATTAACTGTGAATAATTCCAGCTGGGCTAGAATCTTATTCTTATTTGAGTCCTACACCATGGCCAGGCAAGTTTTCTTACTTGGGGTTCATTTGTTATTGTTCTGTACTTAGAGTTGTTAGATAGTAACCCTGCGGTAGACCAACCTGTGTCGACCTCCATTCTGTCATCGGTGCTGGGGTTGGAAGCTTCAAATGGATCTCTCTTTACATCCTCCTCCTCTGAGTCTGTGCTTTCCTCACTGTCTGTGCTGCCTGAACTCCTGAGATGGATACACACATCAAGTTATTTCCAATCTGCATCTGAGTTGATCCTGATTTAACAGTGCAATAAATGTGAAGCTACAGTCAGGTCCATAATTATTTGGACAATGATACAGTTGTCATCATTTTGGCTCTGTACACCACCACAATGGGTTTTAAATGAAACAATGAATACCTACTTTAAGTGCAGACTCTCAGCTTTCATTTATGGTTTTTTTCAAAAATGTAGTATGAACTGTGAAGGAATTACAACCATTTCTTCACACAGTCTCCCAACTTTTAGGGCTCATAAGTATTTGGACAAATTAACATAATCATCAATTAAACAGTCAGTTTTAATACTTGGTTGCAAATCCTTTGCAGTCAATGACTGCCTGAAGTGTTGGACACATAGACATCACCGGATGCTGGGCTTCTTCCCTGGTGATGCTCTGCCAGCCCTTTACTGCAGCCGTCTGCACTTCCTGCTTGTGTTTTGGGTGTTTTGCCCTCAGTTTTGGCTTCAGCAAGAGAAACGCATGCTCAATTGGATTCAGATCAGATGATATGACTTGACCATCACAGAACATTCCTTTTCTTTGTCTTAAAAATGTCTTTGGTTGCTTTTGCAATATGCTTCAGGTCATTGTCCAACTGCACTGTGAAGCATCGTCTAATGAGTTTTGAAGCATTTGGTTGAATCTGAGCAGATAATGTAGCCCCAAACACTTCAGCTTTCATCCTGCCAATGACTATTACTATTAATAGTAATATTGATTCCTCAGTTAACATAGAAATTAGTTTAGTTTTAAACAACGTCCAAAGAGGAAATGTTTAACTAATTTTTCTGGTACAAATGTGATGATAAGTGTTCAACCTTTTTTATAGACAAAATAAGTAGCTGATTAATGAAAATAAGAGATTACTCAATGTCTATGACATTTTAAATTTTGAATTTTAAATTACCCTAGTGGCTATTAGTTTTTCTGTACTCATATGAAGCCAGGATAAATCACACACAGGACTTAAAATGCCATTTTGTGGGGTTTTATTGTCTTCACAATATATTATTACTTATATGTGAAATCAAAGTAAAAGCTTCATTTCCACAAAGAGAAATGGTTTTCAGCTTACTAAAATAAACAGAATGTCTGCATCAGCAGGAGGTGCACTTCAGGCTACTGCATAGGCTCTGCATCTATGCAGAGCCTATGCAGCAGGTATGGTGCAGATTCAATGCACAAGTATAAATCCCACTTAAAGAAAGCATTTCATCCATGAGGGTCCTCACAAGTTCAGAAAGACAAATGTCTATGTGTGGGTTTAGCTGACCTGGGGCGCCTCTGTGCCTCTGGTGCGAAGGTGACATCTTTTTCATCCCAGATATCTTCCTCGTCTGAACCAGCATCTTCAAACTGCTGGATTTTCTCCTTACAGCGTGCCTCAAACAATGCTATATTTGCCTGGGGAAAACACACAAATGGGCCATATACTTAAAAAAAACACTGTTTATATCTAAAGTACATTCACATACAAAATAGGGTTGGATCCTGCAGAACAAAAGCCACTCAGCTGAGAAGCGGACATTAACATGAATACCTCCAGTACACTAGCACAACAGCTTCACAGCAGGCCTCAAACACAGCCACCTCAATGGCAGTAACTTACAGCATATCCATGTATGCTTGGTGTTTTACATTAGTGCCCCTCTCCAGTTACATTTTTAAAATCAATGCTACAGTATTTGATAAAATCAGGTTGTGGTTTGATATTTGTGCTTTGCCAAAAGCCTTTGGTTCAAATGCAGGTTATAGCAAAGTTTACAGCATACATGTGCCACACATTAGTTATCTAGGAAAATTTTCAATTTCATATCATCTCTTCTTCTGCCTCTAAATGAATTTTAACAACGAAATCAGGAAATTAAGACACACCATATTGATAAAATAACATTTTCAACTGTTCCATGCTAATTTTACTTTCTTCTCTCTTTGATTGACTATGTATGTATTCAAGATTAATAATCAAAGTACTTACACTTTCATTTGTATTCAGTGAAAAATTGATGTCTGATATTCTATCAAAGGGAATACTGCAATGTTAAAGAGAACAGAGTTTAGTTTAGTTAGGGTCGTTAGGCATCCACATATATATGGCAACACACAGGCAGACAGGCTCTAGCACACAGCTGTAATACTTCACGTTTGATAATGCAGGGGTAACTAAAACTCAGGGACAGATGCAAAAGAAACATGGTTTCTGATAGCCACTTTTGTTTTATACATGCATGTTTTGTGTTGTAAATTGGTTTAAGAAAAGCAAAGAATTATACAAAAGCCCTAGTAGAAAAAAATGCCTCTCTCTGGCAAAAAGCCACTTTCAAAAAATTAATCTGTACCTAGAACTTAAAATAGTAAATAAGTCATTTAAGGGAAAGTCCAACATGGAATTGTTTGGAATCTTACCAAAAATCATATCAGAAAAATAGCAGCTCATGGTTTTGCCGACCTTAGCACAAAGACTGAAAGAAGAGGGAAACTCTGGGCTCTCTCAACATACAACATAAATACATTGGTACAGAACACATAATGTGTTATTGTGATAAGCGAGCTATGGAGTTTGGCACTGCTTTGCGAGAGGGGGAGGGGTTACATTTTTTTTACACAGTCAGAAAAATAAAAAATGTTTATCCTGGTCAATATTTTGAGACAAGACTACGTTTTTAAGACTTTGTGTCCTGCCATATGTTTAGCCTCATTTAGTTAGTTGAATCATTTTACCAGATACTGATACAACCTCCCCCACTGCCCTACAGTGTGATTAAAGAGATAGTTTGCATTTTTTTTAAAAGTGGGGTTAAATGGGATACTTATCCATAGACGGTATATTAGATACAGTAGATGTCAGTCTGCACACCCCCAGTTTAGAAAAGCAGGTCCGAAACAAAGCTAAGCAATGTATTGCTGAGGCTGGGGGCCAGCAACAAAACAGATTTTTGGCATGCAAAAAAAGTCCCACCTAAAAAAAAGCAGTAACACTCTAGGTGTATGCTATATTTAGTGTATTTCCAGCTTTTCTGTCAGACAGCCCATTCCAACTAGAAAGTCGTTAATGGCTTCAGTTCCCATCTATGCTCTCATCAAAAGCCACCAGATTCCATTGACAAAAACAGCCATTTTAACATGATGAACAAGAGCTGCTTGTCGACTGCTGCTTCGATAATTTAGTTTATGTTATTGTGTGACTTTTGTGAATCCAAACTAATTAAATTAATTAAATACCAAAATCCCACAATAACACAAACAAAAATACTAGTCTTGGCAGCAGTAGACCAGCAGCTCCTGTGTTCAGCAATATTAAATCACTGTTTTTCTCAATGGCGTCTGGCTTTGATGAGATCAATATAACAGCTTCATTTTTCAGTTGGAAATCAAAGTAAAGGTAAAGCAGTGAAAATACTCTCAATGTACACTTAAACTAACAGATTTTTTGAGGTGGGACCTTTTTTGGGTGGCTTAAGTATGTTTTATTGCTGACCCCTCCCCAGCAGTAGATTGTTTAGCTTACATGTGGGACTCCAAACTGGGTGTGTGCCGACTGACTTCTACTGTATGCAATACACTGGCTATGGTTACATGATAGCTTCTCATTCGGAATGAAATAAATCTGAATGAAATCATTCAGAATTAAAGTCTTTCCAGGTAGTTTACATGGGAAATATTCATTCCAAATGAGGGTTTACATGGGAGATCAGTTTAATCGCCTTTATTCAGGTCTGCGCAAGGTTTGGGGCAGGGAAGGTTTCTGATTGGATAGGGGGCGGGGCAGATGTTACGTGTTTACGTTTACCGGAAGAAAACACTGTATAGTCCTTGCTCCGGATAACAAGATGCTTGACGACGCCGTTCTTAGTGCCTTTTTCGGGCGTGTTTTGCTTATATTCTTGAAGCAGCAGTACGACAACAACCTTGTTCTGCTAATGCTTCGTCTGCTGAGGAGGAGAAGGGAGATAGAAGACCGTGCTGTGGCGAATGGAAACCGGTGAGTGCAACAAGTCCGACTGCTCTATCTCAGCCTGTTGCTATGCAGCCCGTTGCTATGCGCGCTATATACGTCATCGCGCCAGAAGGGCAAGGAAACGAGCATGCGCAGAAAGACCGGAATGAATTTAAAGAGGAATGAGTGTATACATGCACACAAAATTCTTTCATTCGGAATGACAAACGGAATAAACCACCCCCTTTAATCGGATTTAATTTTCAATCGGAATGACCGTTTTTCAATCGGAATGACCGTTTACATGACCACTTTTAATCGGAATGGCCTTTCATTCCGATTAAGGTGCACTGTATTTACACCACATATTATCAATGACGACAATTAAATGCAAGTCTTACAGGTGAAACCTGAGACTTGACACTGTACATTAAAAAACAGCTACTTGTTGGAACTATTTCTTGATGAAGGTGGAGGGGTGCATTTCTTTCCACACTGAATTGAGCTTTACTAGCAGTTTCCCCAGGTTTTCAGTTTTTGTGCTGAGCTAGGCTAAAAAACACCTCAGATGAGAAGTTCAGTATTAGTTTCATTAAAGGCTTCCAAGAACTGACGCTGGTAAAAATGTTCGTTTTGTTTTTAATCCAAACTGTCAGACTGTGGCTGTTATTAAGCACTGTCAGAAGCTCAGGGAGTCATTCCAGACAGCTGTAGTAGCTTCAGTCTTTCCAGTGGAACACAAGTGAATGATACTGCAATAAATGACTTATATATAACACTACAACAGGTGATCAAGTCCAAGTCAGATCAGGAGTAAACTTTAAATCCTATCCACACATGATCCCAACAATTTCCATTCCCATCAGCTAACACCAGCCTTAACCATTTTATTACTATTGCCCTCTACTCAAAGTTTAGAAAACAGAAAAGAGCAGATTTACTACAGTAAGGACAGTGATTACTCTCGACTTATTCACACTTAACCTTCCACACTTAACCTTGTGTATTCATGATAACTGGCAAGTATCCAACCTGTATACAATGTGTTTTTAAAGCACAGCGAAGGTAGTGATGATGTCAAGTGTACATATGTTCAGGTTCTGGAAAAATCATTTCCTCCCAGTAACTCAGATACGTTCCAGCCATCATGACTACACAGATGGGAAGACCACCAGACAGACAGTAGCCTTAACTACAATGGGAGCATTATCATGCACACCAATGCAACAGTTCTGTAAATTGCACACCTCACAATAGTTAAATTTTCAGTCAGAGGCCAATATTGTCATTGATTTTATCACACTTTCATATTGCTTTTTTCAACACTGACATTGAATAGTAACATGAAGAATGGACAGACAATTCAAGACACCGTGAAATGTTGCTCTCTGTTCAATCTGTCCTTTAATCCTTGCAGGGCAGCATTATTGTCTCATTGAGGCTGAGCACTGTCGATGCTTGTTATGTTTGCACTGCTGACATAATCAGGGTAGATCTTTTATGTCTTCACTCGGATAAAAGAAAAGCTGTGTGTGCTGTAGTACTTTAGCTGCTGCTTGTTTTTGGATTTTGGGAATCTTTTAGTATGATTAGGGCTGGGCAATATATCAAATATACTCAACGTGTTGTGGCTTGTTCCACATGTGAGATGTATAAAATGACTATACTCCTCCACCCATCAACATTAACAATAGTGTATGCAGACGGAGCATGTGTTTGAATCTGCAGGGCGCCAGACTGAGACTATTTAGTCGCATTTCGCAACCACAGACCACTGCGACTTGCAAATACTACTGATACATGAAGCGGAGAGCTGTTAGTTTGTTTCCAGCTCACAGTGAATAAATCCTCATATTTAAAGACATAGCTTTCTACTAAAGACAACTTTCTGCTAACTACTAACACCTAAATGTTGACCAGAAGTTCACAGCAAAAATATCAGCACTTTCCGCCAGGGATGAGCCAGGTGTTTCAAAAATAAAAGCAATGCTTTGCATTATTTAATTATGACAAGACTTAACTTAACTCTATTATGACAGCGGGTACTTTATTTAACTTAATTGTCACTGTAGATCATTTAATAATTGTGTACTTTAGTACTCTACAGTAGTTAAGAGGAAATTTAAAAAATATCTTGATATGTATCATGTATTGCAATATAGCCTAAAAATATCCCAATATTAATTTTAAGCCATAGTGCCCAGCCCTGAGTACAATAGGATGTCCAGACTTCCCAGCTTTATAATAGAATACATGCATCTTAATCTATTAGAGATCTACTGTGTGTCAGTGAAAAACTGAACTGCTCTTTTGTAAAACTATTAAAAAGTTACAAGATTTAATGGCAGGACCTGAGCAATAGATGCTGAACTGTTGCATTGGTGTATTGCTTATTTCATCCAGTCCAAGTTTTTATTTTATTTTTTTTTGATACACAAGAGATGTCTCATTTTGCAGAGTCTGATAATGCTAATAAAAGAGAAAGGATCAACTTCAAACCACAGGTGAAGCAGACATTTCAAATCATTGACCATCTAACAACCATCTCCCACAGCCCACAACCTTTGTACAAGATTATACCCCCAAAAAACAAGCTTGCACAAAACAATACAGGAAGGGACAGCACACAACACACAAACTGAATATGGTTTCCTCTCTTTAGGCCATATGATGTATTTATTATGGCAGCTGTATAAAAAAAGAAAATGAGGCACACCTTGGAGGTAATGGCATTCATTTAAATGCTTCTGCAAAATCATTTTTGCTTGAGCAGTAGCCATCACTCTAATTCATCTTTTTCTGTAGCAAACTGGAAATATGAGGTATGTGATCCAATCATAACTCTTTTTATCAAAATTATGCTGCACATCATTTGGTCTTATTGTAAACACTCAGCATTTTAATGTCGACAACACTTGGAATAGAAATCAAACAAAATAGTCTTGTGTAATGTTATGACAATGAGGCAGAGAATAAAGAACTTAAAAAAGCTTCTTTTTTTTTAAATTGGTGTGCAAATAAATATGCTATTATCCCCCCCACCAACTTTGTAATGTGTAAAGTGCCCTGTCCCTTCAGTGTTACACAGTAATATTTAGACAGCAAGTCCAGTCATGCAGGATGAGTACTCACTCCACAACATCGTCCTGATCAGCAAACTCTTCGTCATTGAAGCCGAACTGCTCAATAAAATTGGACGTCATTTGTTGCATCTGATAATCAGAAAAGGCCTGGCAAAACCCAGGACCAACGATAATGATATAGTCTTGGCTCTACACAAAGCTGGGCATTACTTGCAGTACAGAAAACAGCAAATGCGTATACTAATTTGTAAAAACAGAGAGAATGTATTACTTGTAGGCTAGACAGGTTAATAGCTAAAAAGCAAAAACATGCATTTACAGTCAGATGCCAAAATGCTTTCACATTAGTTACAAAAATATCAGTCAGTTGTATTTAAACTAACTGTAAAGTTTCCTAAACAACATTAGTTGTTAAGTACATTAATTCAAAACATGATAGAGAGATGTTCCTGTAGATTGTTAGTGTGCATGACCCATAGTCACAAAATATTTCCAGATTCAAGGTTCACGGTTCACGGTTCACAGGGACCTGTAGCTTTTGAACTCTACAAATTTCAACAGATAAAAAGAATTTGACAGGTTCTGATGAGGAATGGGGGAGTGTTCTCTGTTCAAGAACAAGAAGGGGAAAAATAGATCATTTTTGAGGATATGCACTGCATATGTCCCATTACACTTTAACAACCAACCAATAAGGAGGGCTTCAGGAAAACACATCTGTATTTCCTTAGAAAAGAACTTCTTAAAGTAGCAATAGCTTGTTTGCATATGACATGTTACATGGTTGCGCTGTCCAGATGGAGGGCAGACAACTAGAGGCAAAGAATACCAACACTGCATAAATACCTATGATTTGTGCTGTTTATGGCCTTCCTAATTGATTAAACTGGGGGGAAAAAACAAAGGCCACTTTAAGTCCTGAAAATAGTAGGACGTAAAGAGAACAATTTTAAAAAAGGCTGTGAGAAACCGCGGCATATGTGTGTAGAGCTTGTGAGTGAATGAAATCACTGATGGGTGGTTCAGCTCAGTGCACAAGAAGAGAAACAGAAGTGAGGAATGTAAACAAAGAGCTAAAGTCAAGAAAGAGACCAAAACAAACTTGTTACATAAGGTAAAATTATTTTTCTTTAGACAATGAGCTCTTTAGCAGAAAAAAATTGTGATGGTTTGTGTTATTGTTCACTGGGGCACAGTTAATATGCTCTGTTCTTTCATCACTGGATTGTGTTGTTACTGTGCTACACAGCTAACTAGCGTCAAGACAGTTTTCTTTTCTGAATGACAATTACAGAGTACCACTATCTGCTGATGTGGAGTTACTTCCTCTCACGCAGGCACAGAACAAAGATGCTAATTGGCCACTGGCTGTAGTCTTTGTGGTGTGTCCATGTTCAACTTTTTGGCAGAGACACGGGCGACATTAGGCGACCCAATAGTCAGTTTTTGTCGCTGCTAGTTCTTTGCTGCCAGTGAGGTGTGTCTGGGCCTTTAAGTGTTAAGTTAAATATGCCTCCAGTTGAATGCAATTACAATGTGCTATGACAACTTTTCCGTGTTTTTAGCCATGACCCAGATTTTTAACGGCTTTCCACTAGACCTCTGGGAACAGCTGACCTAGTAGGTGGTAAACAGTAGTTAATGTTACCTAATGTTAGCTAGTAACATAAGCCTGACAGCGGTGCATCCATGTACAGACTTAAAATTTGAAAACAGGCAGCAATTATTTTAGTCATGGACCCAAACCTACACAAAATAGTTTAAGTGCATGACTACACTTTCATTAGCAAGCCTTGTACAGTTAGGAGGTCTGGTGGACAAGGTCATTTGTAACAACGATGATGTCAACACCAGGAAAATCTGTCAAGTCCTGGGGGGAAAAATTACCTTACTTCATTTTGTGCGGATCACATCCAACTTGAGTTTAAGTTTTTTGATGAAACCTGATGCTGCAGGTTCATCCAACCCTTCTATGTAGTTACTTTCCTCTATTTCTAATTCACGCAGTATATGAATTTATCACTTCCTGCCCTCCATCTGAATTTTGCGCATTATAATAGTTACGTGACTGCAAACAGGCTATTATGTATAATCAGGCAACATGATTTAAGTTTTTTGGGGGTCTTATCCAAGTTGGACTGATCCTTGCAGTTGTTCATTATGCACTCGCTCACACTGAACATGAAGAGAAGAGATAGATATAATATTGTCCACTTATACTGTCTACATAATCCAACAGATGTACATTTTATCCAAAGAAAATCTCACATGGCGTAACAGAGCCTCTGTTTCTTATGATTACAGAAAGACTGATGAATATCTGTAGATTATCCAGGACTGTGTGGCTATGGGCCTGCATTGTGTGCATGTATGCATTTGTGCGTGTGTGTGCGTGTGTGTGTGTAGGTCTTACTTGTTGTAGAGAGGAGTCCTGGTGAAAGCCACTGTCTTTAAAGTCCACCTCATCATCACTGGAAGAATGGATGTGGTGTGTATTCACCTGAAGAAAATTTAATTTTAGCAAAAAGCAGTTTACTGACTGCATCAATGTGCTTTTCCCACCACACTACAGAACAGGTATACCTGTCCCAGCAATGTGTAATAAAATAAATCAGTTTCAATATTTGCTTGTGCTGTGCTGCAGTGCATCCTCTTCTAAATCCTTCTGAAAAGGTATAGTGCAATCCGTAAGTATCTAAGCTCAGACACGTGTTGAGATGAATCTGTATTCAGAGCACTGAATCTGAGAAGAAAACAGTACTTTAGATTCCGACATTGATTCATTTTAAATCCAATGAGCTGAACTCATTAACTGTATAATAAAGACTGACGACATGACAGCTCCCAAAAGTGAAGCCAAAACATCTTGATCCCAGATGGTTGCTAGCTGCAGTATAGGCCATAAACCCCGCCCCTTCCATGTTAGCAGATGGGACATAAGCCAAGCTAAAAGAGCAAAGTGCATGTCAAAAACTTTTTTTCCAAAGATGGTTCCTGTCATTTTAGGTAGTTCTTATCATAATGTATGTTTAAGTGTTAGTTTGGTTATAATTAGTTATTTGATGCCATAAAATGGTGGTTTGACATCATAATAAACAGCTATGTGTTACAGTTGGTTTGCTTGCTATCAGTGGTGCTGCTCTTGATCGGTTGGACAGAGTTTGGTCACTACGGTGCAGACTCTGCCTCCCAATGGCAGTGGCCATACCTGGGATATTTTGCTTTCATTTTTGTACATTTGGAGGATGTAGAGATGCATTGTGCATCTTTATAAACAGTCAATGGCTGGACCACAGAGACAACACAATAAAAACTGTCTATATAACTGTGCTGTACATCTAACATGTGAAATAGATATTCAAGCTTGACATCAGTGTTGATGTAGTTACTCACCAGGTCAACAGTGTTTCTCTTGTTTGTGTCAGACAGCTGCCCAGAAATAAAGGCCTCCCATTTATCTCTGTCCTCTGCTGGGAGCTCTGCATAACACACACAAACAGTTTGTATACAGCATACTCCATCTTCAAATATTGTACATTTAAAAAATTATTTCACTACTGGAAATATGGTACTTTGGTACATTCCCATTGGTGGTTGACGTATTGCCATTTTGTCACAGAAAACAATATGACAGCCAGCTAAAACAAACTTGTATTACAGTTAAACATAGCAACAACAACTAAGATATGTTTCTGAAAACATTTTAGGTGTGAAATAGGCAACGCAGTAACAGAACTTATATTGAGTTATATTTAAAGTTTACGTCAGTTCATTTACACATACTAATGAATATTTCATGACTAAAATGTGCTTCTAGAGCAGCAACAGTAATAATAAAACAGTAAAGTGACAATAAAAACTCAATATCTTACTGGAAGCAAATCTAAAATCATAATTCCTGACATCGCAATACTGAGAGACGTTTAGCCTGACTACTGGCGAGATTAACAGGGTTAAAGCTTCACAAATCTGTGGGAAAAAGCATATCTTAAAAAAACCATATCAGATTATTTGAATCAATATCAGGTCATTCAAATGAAGATCAATTTGAATCAGATGAATCAATTATTTTAACCCAGGCCTATGCTCAGGTCCATTTCAGTTGCCACCAGAGATCTTGATGAATCAAAACAGGCTCATCACAGAGGTATATTATGCCACAGGATTCCCACCCAATTACCACTACCACAATGACAACTTCACACATAACACAACATCAAGTCAATCTTCTCAAACTGAAAGATGAAGATAAAGCTCATTGCAAAACAGATAAGGACAGAGACATATCAGCCCTCGAAACAGAAGCTAGTCCTTACCAGAGATGAGCTGCTGTATCTGTGGTCCATTAGGGCCTTTGTCACAGTTATGAACTATAGAGTTGGCTATTCTGGTGAGGTGACCCATGTAGCCTCGTCGCCGACCACCTTCTGCCCTAAAAACAAACAAACACATCAATACAATTATAAGGACATTCAATTATGAGTTATTACTTTAATCTCTGAAGCCATGCCATCAGTCCCTTAACTACTCTGAAACTGTAGTCATAGACACAGTAAAGGAGCAAAGGACTTTTGGTTTTGTTATGTTCTTTTCTATTCTTCTAAAGCGAATGACACATAAGTATTGTTACACCCTTACAAAGTTACAAATGGTCTCATTTGCTGCAGAGCAGAATACTTACTGTTCTTTCTCATTGGAGCTCCAGGCCTCTACGATTCTCTGTATAAACTGGCACTTTTGAAACAGCTGGCAGAGGAAATTACAAGAAAATTAAATACAATCAATTCAGTATGCCCACGATGTAGTGTATACAGCTGCTGTGTCTGCACAGCACACACATGCACACAAAAACTAATACACTATATTATCCATAGGCCTTCAATAATTGCTGTATTTGGTACAGAGTGACTTTTGTCTTTCATGAGGCAGAAAAAAATAGCATATAGTACATTATACAGACCCAGCCAAGAAAATAAAAAGATTTTGCCAGAGCTTACTCAGATTACTTGTGGCAATGTGATGCAGTATTTACCTGTCACATAAGGATTACTATCATTACCACTGTATTTGTTCAGCTTTACAATAAATACAATGCAGTCTATTTGTTTTTTGGACAGGAAATCATAGCATTACCAACGTTATTGTGTTTACACTGACTGTTTAAATGAAACACATTTTGCTTCATGTAAGCAGTTTTTACCTACATAAAAACAGCTTAAGTTTGATCAAATTCAGTGACTGTAGCAGTTTTGCAGTATTCCTGGAAGAACAAGCTTGTGCAGACCTAGACAATTACATTATAAGCAGATACTTGACAGCTAATATAAATATCTCTATCTCTAGTATTCTTTTCTTACATGTTTTATGAGGATGCTCTCCCTCGCAATTTCCTGCTCTGTGTCTGGCTGGATATCAGTGGGGGCAGGGGGCATAGCCAGAATCATGGCTGTGCAGATCTCCACTTGAATGTGGAGGAAGTTGTTCCAGATGTATTTGAAATACATATCCTGTGGAGCAAAAAAAAAAAAATTAAAAAAAATATCCAAGGAGAGACATTAGTAATGGTTTGGATTAGGGATGCATGATATTGGATTTTTTTTGCTGATATACCAATATATAACTTATTTGGATGATTACCGATACCAATATCCATATATCAATGTCAGAAGATGCCAATATTCTTGTGTGTACCTAGTTTGGATAGTCTAATGCTGATTTTTGGATTTCTTTAACAAAAAAAAAAAAAAAAAAAAAAAGTGACATTTTACACAGCTAATTTTTTCCTGATATGTGTGTGGTCACAGTGACAAACGTAGCCATGTTAATCAACCACCGTAAACCAATCTTCAGTTAAACATCATTATCCATACCCCTGTCCAATGGAAACCACAAGCAATACAAACTGAAAATGTCAATTATAACTGCTCTATAAAACTAAGTGCATGCAGAACTACATATAATACAGCAGGTGAAAGTAAAATATTAACTTAAAGTTCATTTTTGTTTTTACATTCAGATGAGTCCAGAGTTCCATCACACTGACTACTACTGAAAATGAATTATCAATTTCAAATCCACTATAGAATCCATTAGTCAAATTCCAATCTCTTTGAATACCTTAAAGAATCTTGTTAGGTTAACTCACACTCAAAAATGTCTCGTCATCATTTGTCAGCTGAGAAGGCAGAAACACAACCGTTTTTAATGACTGCCGAACTGATGTTGATCACCTGTAGCTACAGCCCGAAATGAAATTAACAGCATAATATATGAAATGTTTCAAAAAGAGTGAGGACAAATGATTAAAGATTTGTTAGCACTGGAGCTCAACAAATCCGGGTATTTTTCTCAGAACCTGAGGCCAGATAAATCACTCTATAAGGGCAGGTTTACACAGTCATCTAAGATATGCAGCTATTACCTGAAGAGACAGAGATTATGAAAAAAAGCTTCTCCAAAGGCAAAACCTATGCCATATATAGAGAGACTACTGCTCAAACTGAGCACTGAATCTCCTTTGTGACTAAACCAAGATTTTGAAATTGGACCTTTTATGTAGTGTCCCTATCTTGTCCATCCACTTTTCTACACATTTCATTAATAACTGATCATCATCTAATGTATTTGCTCGTGCTCATTTATGTGTTTTAATTGAATTGTTCATTTTAGTGTTTAATAATGGGAAGTTTTCTCTCATATGCAACTGCCTTTTTTTTACTGGGCTAAAACTTTTACATGAAAAAGACAAAACATGAACTAGAGAAAAATACTACTGAGCATTTAACCATTAACACACAATCTAGGATCAAACTCTTATAACTTGTCAGTTTTGTTTAAGTTATAATATGTCAGACTCAGCTATTAGGATTTACTGTTGGCTTGTAATAGGGCAGCAATAAAGTGGAAAAAAACACAATTTGTCAAAATGTCCCCAAACAACACCAAAAAAAGATAGTACTCACGAGAATGACTCCCAGTGTGTTGAGGTTAATAAGTTCTGTGTTGATGCTGTGTGTGTTGCTCTGCAACAGACTGGCCACCAGTCTGACAACATTGAGCCTGGTGTTGCCCACAGGAGGGTCCAGCACCCCCCACGTTGTCTTCATCACATTCTTCTGTTGGTGGAGAACAAACACTGCTCAATATATACACAGCTGACTGGGATACATTTATACCAGTGTTTCCCCTACATGCATTCAAAAGTGAGGCAGCATTGCTGCTAAATGATTAGTTCTGCTGTGACATAAAATCTCCCCAAATGCAATAAACTTACTATTTCTACGTTATGCAGCAAAAGCCAGAGGATTATAAAACTAACATCCGGAGACATGGCCACAGTTTAGTAGTCTCTTATTGGTTATTGGTCATTGGTCATTGAAAAGCACAGCTGGCAGCAACAAAGGCTCCGCTGCTGGTCCCATTACCTATCTATTAAAGCAAAGTTCAGCGGAGACGTAGAGACAACAAGGAACATGGCATATATTAGGTGATGGTCCCAGGGAAGAAACAGTGACAAACCACATTCTTGGGATATCAATCAATGTAACATTAAGCCTATACCTTGATGGTGTGGGTTTTTACTGGGCTATGTTTTATGTTATGATTTTATTAGCCAACATAAACGTGGCAACAGCTAATAGTGTTTGCTACTTTAGCAACTGTCTAACATTAGGGACATCAATGAGAAACAAATTATTGTACTGGCAGAGAGGGATCAAATGGTTCACTTCAAACTGTCATGGTGAGTTTCTCTGTTGAGTAGCAGAGCAGATCAAGAGGTCTAGCTACAAAGTGGGCTGTTGTTTGCTCTTATCTGATTGGTTATTTGCTCGCAACATGCTCAATCACAGAATATTAAAACTCTCCCAGACTTATCTCATTCCCACGCATGGCGATTGCTTGCTTCCTGCTAAAAATGAATGGAGGCCTTGATATTCACTTTTGGTTTGTGTGTACTGTAACATGGACATAATTCTCGATGTCAAAATTTTAACACATGTTCATAAAACAACTAACAGAAATTCAATTATATCTGAACTTGTGTATCTATTTTGGAAAGAATATTTGAATGACATTTTTTGGCCAAGGTTGACAGACCTACATAGCATACATTTTCACTATAACTCTCTGTACATTTAGGTTGTTAGGCAAATTATACATCTTTAAATTTTCAAGTGACCCCTTCCATGGACCACCAACGAGATGCAGATGTTCCTGCCCATCGTCCACGAAGAAAAAATACAGCGACAGCTGGATGGAGCAGTGACACAGCTATTAACTGCTGGGTAACAACCCCGCCTAAATTTAAGAGTACTGTGGAAACGCCAGACAGACCAAGGGTTTAGGTAAGTGTCTGTGCAGGTTACGTACCGGTTCTACGGATACTATACCAAAAGTGTTTGGTGGAAATGCAGCTTAAAGGGACTGAACAGTCCATGGAGAGTGTAACCTTATAACCTAAATTAACAAGGCATTCAATTATTTTAAAAGTGTTTACAGCTGTCTGTGTGGTTTTTACCTTTGGGGGTTCCAGTAGCAGCTGGTGAAAATCTTTGAGTCGGGGTCTCACTGCCTCCAGGATGCTGTGGTTGACTGAAAATGAAGGGTGGGACATCCCAGGCGGGCACTCCATATGACCCTCAAACCTACACACAGAAAGTCCTAACCCCATGAAGTAGCTCACCAAGCAGTGTAGTAGTATCAAGTCTTTTAGACCGTGCCTAAGTTACAGACTAGCAGAATCATGATGGGTCAAGAATCTGATATTAAAGCATATACTGATCATTTACAGAAATTACGTGCCAATGCAATATTGTATACAGAGTAATAATGTATTAAACCAAACTGATCTTCTACAAATTACTATAAAATCTGTGAATTCAATAACTAATATACATACAAAAATCAAAACTTTAACTTATTTCTCAACTTCAGCTATTCTTATATTATGTTTTTTCTCATTTTACATTCTCAAACAATCCCATGATCTATCATAAATCCAACGTCAAATCAAAATATCAAGAGTGGCAGCAGCCAAAGGACGTACGCTGGTCTCCTTGTCTCGAACAATGTGAGGAGGATTTGGATAACACTGACAATTGCAGATTCATTCTTCTCCTTGTCGAAGATGTTAGACAGCAGCTGCTCCACTGTCTCCTGCCTAGGGAGGGAACACACATGAAGATGAAGGGAAAGCAGGCTTCACAGTCACTTGACAAATCTGTAGGGCAGTTTGTTTTCAATACCCTACTTGATAAAAATGACAACAGTCATTGTTAGAATAAATGTATTATGACCCAGTGTACAAAATAAACTAAACAAAGAACTTAAGTAGTGAACAAACAAAGGCTAAATAACTGATCTACAAGGAAATCAACAGTACAGCAATCAGAACGTAAGGAATATTCTTGGGCTGTAGTCTCCTGGTCGACTAGTCGATTATTTGGTCGCTATGCTCTTGTCCGACCAAATTCTCATTGGTCGAATAATCGCTGTGTTACCTTCACAAGGAGAAAAGTGCTACATCAACAGCTTTCCAGGATTAATCCATTATTTCCTGCGGCGGGGGATAGGCTAAGTTACCTGTGAAAATGGGGGTGTTTTCAGAACACCCCCATTGTTGACAGAAAGTTGAACATGCCCACCCTCGCGCTCAGCGTTGCGGTGACGCAGACCTCCTGTCTGTTTCTGTAAGCTGTATTTACTTGTATTTCACAGATAAGAAACAATGAATTGTGAAGACAGTAAAGCCTCCACTAAAATAGCATTTTAAGTCTTGTGTGTCATTTATCCTTCAGGGATTTATACTTCGGGATTTATCCTGGCTGCATATGAGCAGAGGAAATGTCCACTCGTTGCTAGGCTAATGTATACTAATGTAAAAGGCCATAGGCTTGTGCTAATAACATTAGCATGTTGCATTTGCTTGGAAAACGTGTTTAGTATAAGACAGTTGTTTTGTCGGTGAATGCTGTGAGTTGTAATGGAGCCAAACTATGTGCCATTACCTTTGTTACATGTTGCCGTTGTCCCTGGTTTTATATGAGAAGAGGAAAAGATCGCTAGACGCTAGGTTAATTTATACAATGTAAAATGCCATAGACTTGTGCTAATAACGTTAGCATGTTGTATTGTGGGGGAAATGTGTCCAGATAAAGACAAGTGTTTGTCTGTCGGTTCTGCGATTTATAGTGAAGCCAATTTGCGTACTTGTGTTTAAAATGGTCTCTATTAAGCCATATTTAATGTGTTTTGAATCAACTATATAAACAAAGTTTGATTTGAACTAAACTTTACAGCACTTAACACAGTCCTCCACCACTGACTAGTGTTTTGGAGGTGTAACTGCAGAGTGACACAGACACACCACCGCAGAAGTAAAAATAACGTGCAGATTTTTTTTCCCCCACAACTAATCGATTAGTCGAAGAGTATGTGCGACTTTAGTCGACAAAGATTTTCTTTGGTTGACTACAGCCCTAGAATATTCAATAAAGTACATAAAACAGGGATGTAATATTTATCATGACATTAAAAAAATTGAGAAAAATAATTTGAAAAAAATTTCCTCGTTGGGTCTGAGCTCGTCTCTGAGAGTCTGTCTTTTTGACCAGTACAAGTGCGCCCTCTGCTGTGTTCAAGCAAAAACAATACAATCGGGCTTGACATTAAGCTTTTATTTAAAAAAAAATATAAATAAAATCAATAGGGATTTGGATATTATTTTAAGTCATTAATGTACAAAACATACAATTACAACAGGTAACAATTACATGGCAGGGACTGTTCTAAATTCATTTTGTTGCCCGTTTTGCCTGCACCTTGCCGATTTTGGGTGACTGGAGTAACATCTTTAGCAAAATAATAATAAATAATAAGAGGGCATTCTGAGTGGGATTCATCATTCCGGATTTATTTTACAAAGTCTCCATTAAGACATCATAGTTCAAAGCTGGATAAAAAAGCTTCAGGAAAGGATACAATTGTACCGGAGCAGCACAACGGTTAGCTTCTGGGTAAAAAAGTTGATCTCTCACATGCAGTGTTCCAGAGACATTTGATGTTAGGAAAGTTATGTCGTATGTGACACCGTCAACGCACGAGTTAACTTCTACACTGTCCAGTATGTAAAAAAAAAAATTTCATCAGTCTGGTTCAACACTGGGTGATGAGACAGACTTGCGCACTCAGCTAAGCTGAAAAAGTTTAATTTCAGCAATACAGTATGTAGTCAATTTTCAGGTAACGTTACATACATGATACATCACATTTATTTTACACTTGCTTGATTGGCAGTCTGCATGAGGCATTCTTGCTTGAACACAGACACCAAGTGTTAATGTCAAGCCCTGAAAATTTTCAAGGAGGTAAGATAGTAGAATGCAGCTATATTGTCGACAAAGACATGTAATACTCTGGTACACTTTATCACAGTCCCAAAACAGTATTGAGACTTTTTTGTTAAATCGTGACAATGTGAAATTTGATATATGGTTACATCCCTATAATTAAGAGAACTCTTATAGTCAGTACTGTAAAAGTTGATGATTGTAGATAAACACAAACATACTTTTCAAGTGTGGCCAGAAGTGGGTCAGGCTCTGAGGATCCCTGCACTTGGAACATCTGGTCTCTGCTCAGTCTGATGATCTCACACAATGACTGGGAGGCATTGGAGTGTCTCTGAGTCAACAAAGTTGGACCAAACAAACAAAAACAAAAAAAAAAAAAAAGACAACAAACCATAAATCTGTGGTTGTGAGTCTGACTCACGAGAAACTTAGCATATTCAATCATTCAATCAAAGTTCTATAATACCTGAACAGTTAAAAAATAAACATTGGTACTTATCTTCATGCAGATTTAAAAAAACGTCTAATTAAATAAAATATACTCTATCTGCAGGGCTCAGTTGCTACGGGCTTTGTTGTAGTTTGGTATAAATGAAGAAGTGGACATGAAAATTCTCAAACTATTATGATTTTGATACATGTTAATGTTATCAAAAGGTTAATGACAACAAAACAACACACAACATTCCCGGGATCATCAAGAACCTGCAGCTGACTACAATATCCTGGTGACTGATGGGAGAAACAGGAACATGTGTGAAACTCACATCCTCATCTTGAGCAGGTTGTACCATGTCCACCAGTCTCTGAATCACCTTCTCCTCATTCAGCCACTGAAAGAGGACAGAGAGCAGAGAGGGTCAAGACAGCACAAAACATTAGGAGAAAAACAAGTAAACAAGACCTCTAATTTGAAGTAAAAGATACATTTACCAACTCATCATCGCTTGCATGGAGCAAGTGGGAAGATTCTTTGTACTAAACAACATTTAGAACATAACAGAGTTTATTCTTGCTTTTCTTATGGCCTTTCGGGCATGTGCACCAATTAAGAAGAAATTCATAGTTACAGATCCACATTTTTTAGTTTCCATTAGCTTTACAAACAGACCAATATCAAAAAAGTGTTTTGTCCTCTACTGTCCAAATCCATGTTGCCAATTCAGCCCACTAATTCATTTTCAGAAAGCACCTCACAAGAACTTAATAATGAATTACCCAACACATGCATATTGTCAATGTGCAGTCAAATGGTCAAACTGAGTAGATACCCATGTGGCATCGTACCATGATGCTAGCCTTGCAAAACCACCCTAAAAAATGCAACCTCAGCTTTTGCTGAGATTTTATCTGACTGAGACCTGACTAACCCAGCCAGAACGAGTAGGTAGATACAAATTAAAGCATGGTTTTGGAATCTGCAGAGTCTCCTTCTCCCTTTAAATGGATTTAGACACACTTTAAGGTGGAAAGCTACTTTTGTTTTTCTAGTTTGAAAATCAGAAGCACAGCCCAATGACACACCGACTAGGCTTGTACATGTAAAAACACTTCGTGATAGGTGAACTGATGGAAGATATCATTTATAGCACAGCTGACAAAGTGTTGTCCCACTACCCACGTTTAGAACGTCCTGACGAAGCTGTTGAGGTTCAATGCAGGTGAGCATTCTGAGCAGCAGGTCCATGATAGCAGATGTCCCAATGTGTTTGATCATCAAGTCTACAAAGTCTTCTTGCTTTCGCAGAAAATCCACTATCTATGAACACAGACAAACAAAACATACACACCCTCAAATCAGTACAGAGGATTAAGTGCGTTGTTTCCTACAGGTCTACCATATTCTGGTAAAATTGGAAAAGCCTTAAAGAAACATTCAGAGCATGTTAATACCAAATCAACAATACCAAAATTCTGACTTTGATGCCAACAGCAAGTTTAGTATCATGACACTCTATGTCCAAATGATTCTTAAAACTAAAATGATAATGACTCGATACTCGGTATATGATAGATCAGTAAAGGAATGTCTACAAGTGTTTATCACTTTGTTTGTTGCAAAATCATGAAACCCATATAGTGTACAAAATTAATTTAGAATGAAATTGTAATTATTTCATTTTAATTTTATACACATCAGGACACACTAATCTTTGGCTACATTTAATGGGTCACATTTTAATACATTTGTTTTACCGAGCTGCCATGAACAATGCCCATGTATTATTCTATGAACAGTTCCAAAATGGAAAACCATGATTATACCAAAAGGCAATTTCTACTTCAAATTTTACTCCAGCAACCCAAGGACAGAGACACAAGGACTGAGCGCCACGGCACACGTGTGTGTGTGTGTGTGTGTGTGTGTGTGTGTGTGTGTCCGTGTGTGTGTGTGTGTGTGTGTTTGAGAGAAAGCAGAGGGGACAAGGTGGACCACTGCACGCAATGTTTGCGGACACTGTTTTGACACTTTTTGACCTGTCTGCCTGAGCTTGTGATATATCCATTTTCCACTGAATTCAAAAGGAAAAGGCAGTCAGCCACATGGCTGTGAGCAGATATTGATCAGTGTAGGTGGCAAATAATCACGATGGTGGCGAAAAACTTGGTCATTCAAAAGGGTACCACTTCACCCATCTGGCAGCCTTCAGTTTGTATGATGGATAAATCAGAGTTGTTACTGTTTAAGCATGAAATGAATGCCATTAGTGCCACTGCAAAATTGCGCCCCAGATGCTGTGGATGGATGAACATACAGGGGCGGGGGCTTTTAAATCACGATGAGAGGCTTAGTAGATGATGACTGACTGCCATCGCCCTGGTCCATCGGAACAACCCTATTTAGCACTAGCAGCTCATCACCAGCCTACCAGCTGGCTAGCCTGCTAGAGAATTCTCTAACATGTTGTGTGTTGTACTCCTTAGAGAGGTATTAGTGTCTGTCACTGAGGTGCTTGCTAAGGTCTGAAGTATTTCCTCCCTTGCTCAACACTGTTTTATAGCACCTTCTGTATACAGGCTTCATTATGTCAGTGGGTTCACCATCAGCATCAGCTCTGTAACATTAGGCAAAGTAGTTCAACAGACAACTTTGGCAGTTTGTTTTGGAAGGCAGGACAGAGCGTGGCAGTTTTATTTCTGAACATAACTCGCTGTTGTTGTCAGTAGCAGACATAATGAGCAGAGGTATTGCTCTCTCTCTCTCAATAAAAGGTGAGGCTCACACTGTATGAATGAGGATGAATGCACAGTTGCATGTTTCCTGACCATAGACTGTATAAGCATTTGACTTGGCTACCTTGCCAATACTGTAATCTAGTGGAGATTAAGACAAATTAAACATTTCATCCTGTCATCACTAACACCAGAGATATATCTGACCTGCAACAAATACAGAATGTTGAGATGTTCTAAAACTAAACCATTTTTAACCAAAGACTACTGAAAAGGACCTTAGTTTCAGTACACGGTGCAACACAAGAGCATGTGACCTGATTAATGTGGATTATTGCATTTTGGTATAATTTCTAGAAAAATCATATCAGATAACAACTTGTATCTCGTTCTCCGACGCAACCCCTCTTCTCACTAACTTACCTGTTCAGGCTTGCGTCCTATAAGAATGGACAGGACCTTAGAGAAGAAGCTGGCCAGGAGTGGGTTGAGAGGTGGCTCATTCTGGAGGAAGCCATACAGTTTCATCAGCAGTTTTTCATCTTCTCCCAGTCTGTCATTGATCTGGCCCACATCTGATGTTAGCAGCTCACATGATATGTTGGGATACCTGTAAGAGAAGAAAAGCTGGTAAGTATAGATAAGTATACAAATCTTTTCATTTATTTTGAACAGACAGTACTGCAAGTGTCAAAGACAGACTCAATGTTGTTGCTGAGGCAGCATTTTTGCCCAGTGGCAACTTTGGTAAACTATTTTCATTTTTAAAAGAAAAGGAACATTTCAAACATTTTCTGCATTGCACTGTACAAACACTGAACTAACACTTTACTTAAAGGTAACCCATGAGCACCACACATTCCTAATGGCACAGTGCTATAAGTTTTGGGCACAAATTGCAGTTGTGATCTTTGGCTCTGCATTACATGCATCAATCTACATACCTTGTATTCTGCCTGCTGACGCGTGCACCAAAGCTTAACCCCAAAACCGCTACATTTTGGCAAGAACACATACCGTTACAGCCCTATTGTAAACTAAATTCTTCTTCAAACTTTATTTTGAAACAAATGAAGGTGACACAAAGTTGGAGTTTAAGCTTGTTTTTGGATGGATAAAAGAACTGCGGACAAAAACATGTGGCAAGATATGGTTCTGTTATTTTCAGTTTCATTTGCTTATGACTGCTTTGCTCTTTTCTCTGTTTCTCAGTCCCACATTTGGGCTGAGCATAAAGGAGATGCTAGAAATAAACCATCAAAAAAATAAGATTAAGGTATCTAAAAAATAAATTAAAAAAGTGTCAAGTAAAATTTCACATGTACCAACAGGATTAATGATCAATCATTGCAGTGCATAATAAAAAAAACTGGATTTTCACAGCACCATTCAAATAGCCCATTGAAACAGGTTATAGGTTAAGACTCAGGACTCAGAGAGGTGTCTACATAAGTGTTTGTCAAACTGCAAATCTCTCCTGAATAGAAGCAAAGAAAGTCCCCCATTTCGAGCTCCCTTATCCTTTGCACCATTTTCTCTTACTTGTATTTAACCTTCTCCTCAACATCAGTACTGGGTTCCTGTGTGATGAAGGTGACCAGGTCTTCCATGCACTGTGGTTTCAGCAGGAAGTCGACCAGCTTGTGGTTCTGGGCCTTGCACTCCTGCAGGACGTCGTCCTCATCCATCACCTCTGTCAGCGTCACATCCTCCTTCTCTAACAGCGTGTCAATGTGGGATGTGGTGTGGAGGTCAAATTTCCAAAACATGTTGGCTCTAAGAGAATTGGGCAAACGTCAGCAAGAGCATGTCATTAAAATCAATACAAAATAAGGTCTTCCATCAGAGGTAACCACATCAGAACAGACGACTGTAACTATTAGCTGAGGGATTATTTGACAGCTCTTTCTTCTGCCTACCTGTGAGTATGTTAGAGTCCAGATGGTGGAGCTCAGGCTAAAAAGAGGTGTGTTTTAGTCTTTGGGAGTTGTGGCCCATTCCAGGCTAGCCGGATGGACAGACAAGCAGGCAGACAGTGGTGATGGACAGACTGACCAACAGCACACATACAGCAGTTCAACAGCACACACCTGAGGCACCTGAACAGATGGAGACACGTTATTAAAGCAAGACTCTACAGCTTTTCATGTAGATAGTGTAGCAATTTTGATTACTACTTAATAATAAAAATGGCACAGATTATTCACATTCCCATGTACATGCATTTTTTGGTTATACTGTTCTACAATGCCCAGTATTCCTCATAAACATCACATTCAGAGATGTAGCACATTTGCATGCAAGTACACTAGACTTCCGTTACTGTTACAACATACAACAATGAGGGTTAGGTACGGAATGCTGTACTTTTTAGTGTAAGTAAACAATGCTGTTTGGGCTGAAAAAACCATGTGTAATGTAAGGTAAAGGAGGTTATTGGGTTGGTGTGGGGAGCAATGAGACCTGGCATTAGGGGAGTGTCTCTGGGACGCCAGAGATCACTGTCTAGCCTCCTGGAGGTGTCGTGGGACCTACTAGACGAAACACTGGTGAAAGGAGGTTCCCACCTGATGACCCCAAAGACGTGTTAGTTATCACTGCTCATTGGTCTGTATAGTTAAGCCTTGCCATAATAGCTTATCATAGGACTTAGGAGGTTATTCACTGAGTGCTGATCCTTTAGCTAGAGCACAAATTTCTTGTGTTTATTTGAATTAAGGGTACCGAGCAAATAACATTGGTACTGCTGAATACTGATCCACATTAAATCCATTGGTGCTGAATGTTGGTATCTGAGAGCGCATTTGTGTAAGAATGCTGGGTTTGAACAAGTGGCGGGACTGCCACAAAGCGGGCTGCAGCCTGGTAGCAACAAAGTACAATACCAAAAAAAGGTACAGTTGGGTACCAATGCCAAATTCCAGGTACCGGAACCAGTGTCAGTTTGAATGTGAATCATACCAAACCCTAACAATAACCCTTTATGGCCAATTAAATAATGGCACTGGAAAGCATCAGTGGAAAGCATGAAAATTCCTTCTTAAAGCTGCATTCAAGCCAACTTGAGCACTGCATGTAAAAACACAGCTCTCTCATTAATTTGAATAGAACATGGCCCTTGACACAGAATGGGTGCCTGGCAAAAGAACCCAGCTTTGCCTTACAAAAAGTTGAACTTTTGCTGTATAGCAAAGCAACATCATCCAGCAAGGTGCTGCAAAACTGTATTTATGTTTTATCTGGTGACTGTTGCTGCAACAGAAGAGATAGTAGTTGCTGCTGTGAGAACTTTTCAGAACTGTAAAAAGCTTTCTGTGAGTATTACAAGCAACATCTTTAAACCTCTGCTGGTGGTAAGTAAGTACTAAAACAACCTTGATAAAACTATTCTCAGTGAGGGTTGGCAATTAATCAAATTTCATTTTCAATTGCAATTTTGGCTTCCAACAAAAACGAAAACAAGATAATTGTGATAAAATGATTATTGTTCCACATTCAGTTTCACTGCTTTTGTTTTGTTTTCTGTTATATATTAAACGAGCATCCCTCTTTCCTTTACAGCAGTGCGCTCAGTGTTGCCAATTTGCTGACTTTCTTACTGGACTTAGTGACTTCTCAGACCCTCTAGTGACTTTATTTTTCAAAATTACTTGCTGCTGCCGCAACCACTGCAGGTGCAGCCCAATGGACCATCATTATGTTACAAGGTGGAGCTCTCAGAATGGCTGTTAACATTAGATTTAAGAAGGCAAAACCCTAGAAGGTCGATTAGCTGAACAAGACAGACACAGACTGGAAGGCCAGTCCTTCTCTCCACAACTGTGTTCAGGCAGCCTGCCACTGCAGATTTGGATTGTGCCAAGTAATAACTACTGCTACAGAGTATTAATCACTGTGGATATCCCACCACACTCTTATATAGGCTACTGCACGTCCTGGAGAATACCAAATAGAAGCATTTGGTTAAGGTACTTGAGCCTTGCTACAATTTAGATCTGCATTTTAGTCAGTGTGTTGTACCTGCTCTGTATAAGCAAGTGCAAGCTGCAGTTCAGGAATAATCAACAGGTCAGAGTCTCATGATGGCGAATAACTTAACATTACCAACATCTGTTTTTTTTTTTTACTGAAAATATGGTAGTATAAGAGTCCCTTAACTGCTACAGTAAGAATTATGGCCACCAAGCCACCAGAGTTAGTTTTATCTGAAGTTCAAGTCAATCTACTGTTAGAAAGACAAGCTTTTTTTAAAGTTCAAAGATTTCCTTATGTCAGTGAGTACTGGGTTAAATAATCAGTATTAACCAAATTAATCATGTTTATGTTTTTTGCCATAATCGAGCAGCCCTATTCTCAGTCTATAGTACAGCCCCTGTACCTGGGCAAATAACAATAAAGCCTTTTGCTTAAACTTATATATACACAAACCACTAATGCTGACCACTTGTTTTCCTTAGTTTGACTGTTACTTTATACTTAAGGGATGTCTGAATACAAATAACCTAGGTGCATGAGGAATGGGTGGTAAAAAAACAACAACAAAAAAAAACAAGTCTTAGATGCACCACAATGTTGTTGTGGAAGATTCAGCATCGATTCAGAAATAAAAAAAAAATTAAAAAAAAAATCTAAATATTAGTCAATAACGTAATGTTAACAGAATAAAAAAAAAAGGCAGAACTCAACCACAAGGGCAGTGCAGCATCTTCAGAAAAGGCAGCAGTTGTAAGCATGTTTTAATTTAATGTCTAAATTATTACATTTGCAAGAAGAATGTGAATTAAATTGTGAATACTTCCTATGCCATCATCCAGAGACTAACGTTAACAAAGCTGAGCAGAGATCAGCAGTAACATCAACAAACAAAACTGGCTGATCAACACACGCTGTAGCATTTAACAACTTCAAACAACACTGTGGTGAAGAAAATAAGTCTAGTCTTGGCTTTCCCAGGAGTTAACAATGCAGCAGAGAGGCTGTTCTCCACTACTGGAGACAAAGCGTTAATAGCCTGCCCCTCATTTTGTTATTATCGTACAGGCAGGAGAATGTGAGAAGCTTTCAAATTAATTCATTCATTAATTAATGCAGATAACTTTTTTAAAATAAGAAGGCTGCTGACCATTTATCTTACTTGCCAGTTATGTTTCATTTTGTATTTCAGTAGAATGATGACACCAGTGAATGGTTTGGTGCATGGTAAAGCCTCCTAGAGCAACAGACTGAAAATTGTGCCCCCTTTTCTATTCATCCCATTAAGAACTGATTTTGAATCAAATCAGACACCAAAGAATCGCAGTCGAACCGAATCATGAGTTTCCCACAGATAAGTACAAGTATTTTAGCTGTATGAGGCAAAACTGACTGTTCACCCTTTGCTTGTTTGCACAGCAGCTTGCCACTGCTAGGTAAGATTACAAGCTGTATGATTTAAAACAGATCCAAATGTACTCTCTCTTCTAATTAGGTGTAATATAAAATACTGTAGGACCCTAATTAGTTAATTTTAATACACTGTACCACACAATACATACAGGACACCAATAAAAAAGTTGTGATGCAGGCTTGCTTACATAATACAGAGCTATTTAAGATTTTCTAATGTGCTGTCATTTTCTCCATATACAAGTATACAAGGAAAATAAATTTAATTCCTTCAGTGCCACAGTGTACACAATACAAACAGACTAAATAGCCAGACAATACTTTACACTAAGTACGGATTCCTTAATTAGACTAAAGGATTACATGAATCACAATTAACACAGTTTGATTTCTACTGGAGAAACCTCATTTCTTGGCCATGCATATGCTTAGTGCTTAGTTGGGTTTCTTATAGGATCTTTTACAAGAATACATGTATATGAGACAGTACAGGGAATGTTATGCTGTAAGATATAAAGAGAGATCATTATTCATAGGTTTTTCCAAATGATTATAACCCTAACTCAGACTACAACTGAGATACACAAGGTCTAAACCATTTATACAGCTGAACAGCATTTGTAAATGTCAGACACATTCACTCTGTAAGGAAAATTGTGTGGTCTACTCACTGCCTGATCTTTCAGTGTGCCACCAGTCCAAATGCACCACTAAATTAAAAATATAAATGTACTCAGTGTGCAGCTTTTTATATCAAATATTCCAGTTTTAATTTTAAAATTAGGTGGTGAGTACTCTGAGAAGTCTGATTGCTGGCCAGCTGCAGGGAAACTAGTTTTACACTAACCAGGTTATTACTATGTGTGTACACCTATTCTCATGTTTTCTGCCTCAAACAGATTTCCCAGACAACTTGTTTTCCTGTGTACATGTGAACACAGTGATTTACTTTGGAAAGCATACAGGTAGAGAGGGTAAAGCGTGCGCTGGTGCATAATCCTTGTGCCTACTTATATTGAAGAAGAATGAAATGGTACTGAGAGACTGCAATGATCACGTTTGATACATATGACAAATACACATGACCACTGTGAGCTCAAAACTACTTATAATACCACAATGTGGCAAGTCACGATCATACAAAGTGCATTCATGTTCTTTTGATTTTGGTTGTGGTTTTCTCTCTATGTGAATTACCTTAGCAACAGCTGTCCACCACTAGCATAGGTGTTGCAACTATAAAATACATCCATTAAAAAGAGTCTCGACACTCAATCAGTGAACAAAATGCGTCCCTCTACAATGCAACAAAATAACAGTGAAACATATACCAAAGGCCAAAAGCCATAAAATACTTTATAACACAGCTACAGCTATAATAACATCGTGCCTGATTGGATGCCACAGTCCACCGGTCACTGTCACGAGACCCCAACAAAATCGATCTAAACATAACCAGCTAGCATTACTGTCAGTCTAAATACATTTCACTGTTAGGTTTTCAACTTATGTTGTATGCGCACGGCCAAATTAAAAGACTACAGCGTTTTCTTACTTAAATGAACAGAGCTGCTAATGCCTACTCTGAGAATTATACGGTCCAGTAATTTACAGTTTCTAATGCCGAACCAACGGACTGAACCAGTTGAAGACGCAGCGTTGTCTCAAAATGCAATAACGTTAATAACCGCCCATTCTGACGATAAGTTACTAAGTTAGTTAGTCCACCTATCGCACGGAAAGTCAGCGTTCCTGAAACAATAAACATGATGGCCCTTTTACAGTTAATTACACCGAACGTCAGTAATAGCTTTAATTTCGACTGAAAGTGGTTTGAAACGTCAGGGAAACAAAATCTGATCATTCTTACTATTACCTTGCCAAAATAAGTTACCATTGACTAACATTATTTGCGTTTTTGCAGTTGAAATACTACGTTTGCAGTAACGTCAGATCATTTACATACCAGGGCCCAAAACAGACTACCGCTAACAGAAACGCACCGGCTCAGGCAAACTGGCTAACGTCACTAGCCATCGTTAGCCATTGTTAGCTAATCTGAACACCTAAAATCAGCATCAAACTATCGTTTAGGACTACGTCGTTTCAATCGGTATCGGTGAGCTCTGAGACGTACGTTATTTAGCTTCTAAGTTGGTGAGCTACATGACGATATGGCTTACTGGTACCTAGTAACACTCACATGCAACGTTAACGTTACCACAGTCCTAGCTAACGTTAGAGGTTCACCAAGAGTGTCTGACAGCACAGTGTTAAGATGGCCAAGTATGCTTCTTGCTAGCCAGCTAACGTTAGCCGGCTATCTAAAGACTGCTGGCTAATCGGCTCTTCGGCACCAACCAAGTGCATGGGCTGACAAGTGTACCTACCAATAGACAACGGCAAACGGCGAGTCTCCAGCATGTAGCTTATCTTGCCATTAGCCCCAGGCCTTAACAAAACAAACACTGAGAAAACACGAAATTCCGGTAAGGAAAATAAAGCGTTTAAAACTGATTCTGACAGGCGCGAAAAGGTAGATCATCGGAGGGCACTTTTCAAGATGGCGGTTCCGTCAACTTCAGCGACCCCTTCCCCCACTACAGCTACGGCATTTGTCACTCACTCTGTCACCGCAAAACTATTGGTTGTAGACCCGTCGCTCAAACCAGGCCTTGCGGTTTTATTGGCTACAGAGCGTGCCACTTCATTGCGTCATTTAATCGAAGACTACATATTATGTGGCCCGGAAGAGCGGAGTTTGTACAGTTTTATCAACTGTAGATGTTTAGTTAAACGCGTATGGTCACAGAAGAAGTAAGAATAAATGTCGGTTCATGTCATGAGTTATATAATCAAATTTGGTGAAAATCGGTCACTGTCAAACATTAACCCCGCTCGCACGTTTGCTTGGCATGACAAATCGAACGTACTGGCACAGTACGAGCACGCCCTTGGCTCGCTGAGTAACGCCCAATTTACTGAAGGTTAGTGATAGTAGACATACAGTATCCTGAGATGATTTTCACCTTTTGCCCCGTCTGAAAAGCAACTGCAAATATATATATACCTTAGGTTTATATTATCTATCTCCCTGATTTTTTTTTATTTTGCACCTTACTGTAAGCTAGTTTTATATTTTTGCACCTTTATGGTAGTTATTTTTATATTATCTACCTGTTAGCTAGTTTCATATTTTGTACCTTAGGTTTATTATCGACCTTACTGTTAGCCAGTTTTATATCATCTACCTTACTATTAACTAGTTTATATTTAGTTTTATATTTGCTATACACCGCTTTCTATACTTTGTGATTTAGTCCTTGAATATTGCACGCTTTGTATCTGCACTCCTCTAACTTAGTATTGCAACTGCTGCACAGTGATTTCCCTCAGGATAAATACAGTTTTATATAGTTCCATATCTATAATGCAACAATGTAACATTTTGATTTTATTTATGATGATGGTGATGATGATATTCTTATTACATTTATTTCATAATGTAAGCTTACAGCAAACCAGCGATAGAACCTTAGTTATCGCAATAACCTAGACTCCATGTTTAGATTAATTTGGATTAGATGCATTATTTATAATCATTACACAGGGTTAAATAGCTGAAAGTACTATCAAATGCAGTTTGGCATCTAACCAGGGTATAACAAATATGAATGACTGAAGTCAAACTTCTTCCCATTCTGTAGCATACCTATGTAATGAACAACACACGTCTGGTTCTTCTTTGGAAATGTTCTCCCATCACTGGGAGATATTGTCTTGACTTCCAAACCCATGGTTGTGCTTCATCAAAACTTAGCTCTAAAACATACAGCCTAGGAAGCCTTTTCCACAGCCAGTGAAACCCGTTTGGGGCTACAGGTCGGGCTATATCAGTGGAAAACATAGATTCACAGACCACTCATTATCCATTAATCGGACAGTCATTTTCCTAATAAAACAATTAATTCCGGCTTAATAAATTGATTGCAAGGTAAAGAATTAAATTCCATGCTCAACAATAAACCATTATGGAATGCACAGTACAATAAGCAAGTATGTATGTACAGTGTTCAAAGAAGCCAAAGTTAAACAGTTAAATACAGGTCAGAGTTCGATCAAATCAGATGGTCTATCATATGACACTCCATCTCTTATTTGCAGAACAGTTAAGGAGCAGTGTAAAAAGCATTTAGAGAAGAGCTCACATGATGTTTTAATAAAATTAAGGATAATCTGACCAGGCATTATGTATGATTTTCTGTCACTTTGGACAAAAGTGTCTGCCAAATGATTACATGTAAATGAAACATTGAGATAAAAAAATTCTTAAAAGCATTTTTTGTGAACATCAAACAAATTGTGTTTTGCTTGTAAATTCTAACATTTTCAAGATATTAGTCCACTTAAAGTCTTAAAAAATATATATTATTGTGCATTTCAAATGACTGCAATGGGTTGCACATCATCTTTAAACTAAAAAAGAACATCTTTGCAGTCAGTTTTGGAGTGCAAGAGGAAGGAAGTCAAACTCAGTTATGACACGGACATGTGCATATATCATCACATTCTTTTAATGCATCACATTATACTTGATGTTTAAGGGGAATGGCCTCAGTGTTGAAGTCCATTAAAGGCATGCTCATATTTGGTATGACATATCTGACCTCATCATTTACAGGCAGGTGAACTTTGTAATGTAAACAAAAAAACCCTCAAGTTTATGCCAGGAAGGGTTTGCTTAATTTACAAAGAATACATTGTTCCTCTTCACATTTATTGTAATGAACATGTTATTGCTCCCATCCAATAACATGTTCATTACAATAAACATGTTATTGCTCCCATCCTATGAAACTACTTTAGAATTTAACTTTGGCCTAGTAGGTTTTACACTCTGTATAAATTGTATAGTGCAGAGTAAGGAATGGCAGACATAAGAACATTCAGTAAGAAACATTTTCATTTATTAAATACAAAATGATGTACATGCAGACCTGACTTTACTTCTGAACTGGGTATAATATAAATAAACAACATGCATCTCAATGGACAGGTCAGGTCTACAGAGACACAAAAACGCAGCTGATGACATTCATCTGCAGCTGATGACATTAATCTGATATTCTAGGATGTTAGTGTAATCATTTCAGTCATAGGATGTGTTTTTTTTTCCAACAAATAATATTAAAGATGACATCATGTTAATATATAGTTATAGCAGACATTTTTGACTTGTCATTGTGGGAAAAGCACATTAACATAATATTACATAACATTAATGACAGTTCAGTTCAAGAGTCCCAGTAAGTTATTGTAACCAGTGGGCTTCTGCGTCTTGGTGATGAGTTAGTGACAATGCTGTGGATCTCTTGACAATATACTGTACATTACACTGTTACTTACCTATATATATACAGTCAGGTCCATAATTATTTGGACAATGATACAGTTGTCGTCATTTTGGCTCTGTACACCATCACAATGGGTTTTAAATGAAACAATGAATACCTGCTTAAAGTGCAGACTCTCAGCTTTCATTTAAGGCTTTTTTCAAAAATGTAGTATGAACCGTGTAGGAATTACAACCATTTCTTCACACAGTCCCCCAACTTTAAGGGCTCATAAGTATTTGGACAAATTAACATAATCATCAATTAAACAGTCAGTTTTAATACTTGGTTGCAAATCCTTTACAGTCAATGACTGCCTGAAGTGTTGGACACATAGGCATCATCAGACGCTGGGTTTCTTCCCTGGTGATGCTCTGCCAGCCCTTTACTGCAGCTGTCTGCACTTCCTGCTTGTGTTTTGGGTGTTTTGCCCTCAGTTTTGGCTTCAGCAAGAGAAATGCATGCTCAATTGGATTCAGGTCAGATGATATGACTTGGCCATTGCGCAACATTCCACTTCTTTGGTTGCTTTTGCAGTATGCTTCAGGTCAATGTCCATCTGCACTGTGAAACATCGTCCAATGAGTTTTGAAGCATTTGGTTGAATCTGAGCAGATAATGGTGCCCCAAACACTTCAGCTTTCATCCTGCTGCTCTTCTCAGCAGTAACATCATCAATAAATACAAGAGAACCAGTTCCACTGGCAGCCATACATGGCCATGACATAACAGTACCTCCACCATGCTTCACTGATGAGGTGGTGTGCTTTGGATCATGAGCAGTTCCTTCCTTTCTTCCTTCACTTGTCTTGTCTTCCCATCTTTCTGTTAGTTGATCTTTGTTTTATCTGTCCATAGTATGCTGTTCCACAACTGTTCAGGCTTTTTAGATGGTTTTTGACAAACTCTAATCTGGCCTTCCATTTTTAAGGCTTACCAATGGTTTGCATCTTGTGATAAACCCTCTGTATTTATTCTAGTGAAGTCTTGTCTTGCTTACAAGAGCAGCAGGATGAAAGCTGAAGTGTTTGGGGCTACATTATCTGCTCAGATTCAACTAAATGCTTCAAAACTCATTGGACAGTGTTTCACAGTGCAGATGGACATTGACCTGAAGCATATTGCAAAAGCAACCAAAGACATTTTTAAGGCAAAGAAGTGGAATGTTGTGCAATGGCCAAGTCATATCATCTGACCTGAATCCAATTGAGCATGCGTTTCTCTTGCTGAAGCCAAAACTGAGGGCAAAACACCCAAAACACAAGCAGGAAGTGCAGACGGCTACAGTAAGGGGCTGGCAGAGCATCACCAGGGAAGAAACCCAGCATCTGGTGATGCCTATGTGTCCAACACTTCAGGCAGTCATTGACTGTAAAGGATTTGCAACCAAGTATTAAAACTGACTGTTTAATTGATGATTATGTTAGTTTGTCCAAATACTTATGAGCCCTTAAAGTTGGGGGACTGTGTGAAGAAATGGTTGTAATTCCTACACGGTTCATACTACATTTTTGAAAAAAGCCTTAAATGAAAGCTGAGAGTCTGCACTTTAAGCAGGTATTCATTGTTTCATTTAAAACCCATTGTGGTGGTGTACAGAGCCAAAATGACGACAACTGTATCATTGTCCAAATAATTATGGACCTGACTGTATACAGTACAGGCCAAAAGTTTGGACACACCTTCTCATTCAATGCGTTTTCTTTATTTTCATGACTATTTACATTGTAGATTCTCACTGAAGGCATCAAAACTATGAATGAACACATGTGGAGTTATGTACTTAACAAAAAAAGGTGAAATAACTGAAAACATGTTTTATATTCTAGTTTCTTCAAAATAGCCACCCTTTGCTCTGATTACTGCTTTGCACACTCTTGGCATTCTCTGGATGAGCTTCAAGAGGTAGTCACCTGAAATGGTTTCCACTTTACAGGTGTGCCTTATCAGGGTTAATTAGTGGAATTTCTTGCTTTATCAATGGGGTTGGGACCATCAGTTGTGTTGTGCAGAAGTCAGGTTAATACACAGCCGACAGCCCTATTGGACAACTGTTAAAATTCATATTATGGCAAGAACCAATCAGCTAACTAAAGAAAAACGAGTGGCCATCATTACTTTAAGAAATGAAGGTCAGTCAGTCCAGAAAATTGCAAAAACTTTAAATGTGTCCCCAAGTGGAGTCGCAAAAACCATCAAGCGCTACAACGAAACTGGCACACATGAGGACCGACCCAGGAAAGGAAGACCAAGAGTCACCTCTGCTTCTGAGGATAAGTTCATCCGAGTCACCAGCCTCAGAAATCGCAAGTTAACAGCAGCTCAGATCAGAGACCAGATGAATGCCACACAGAGTTCTAGCAGCAGACCCATCTCTAGAACAACTGTTAAGAGGAGACTGTGCGAATCAGGCCTTCATGGTCAAATAGCTGCTAGAAAACCACTGCTAAGGAGAGGCAAGAAGCAGAAGAGATTTGTTTGGGCCAAGAAACACAAGGAATGGACATTAGACCAGTGGAAATCTGTGCTTTGGTCTGATGAGTCCAAATTTGAGATCTTTGGTTCCAACCGCCGTGTCTTTGTCAGACGCAGAAAAGGTGAACGGATGGATTCCACATGCCTGGTTCCCACTGTGAAGCATGGAGGAGGAGGTGTGATGGTGTGGGGGTGTTTTGCTGATGACACTGTTGGGGATTTATTCAAAATTGAAGGCACACTGAACCAGCATGGCTACCACAGCATCCTGCAGCGACATGCCATCCCATCCGGTTTGCGTTTAGTTGGACGATCATTTATTTTTCAACAGGACAATGACCCCAAACACACCTCCAGGCTGTGTAAGGGCTATTTGACCAAGAAGGAGAGTGATGGAGTGCTGCGGCAGATGACCTGGCCTCCACAGTCACCGGACCTGAACCCAATCCAGATGGTTTGGGGTGAGCTGGACCGCAGAGTGAAGGCAAAGGGGCCAACAAGTGCTAAACACCTCTGGGAACTCCTTCAAGACTGTTGGAAAACCATTTCAGGTGACTACCTCTTGAAGCTCATTGAGAGAATGCCAAGAGTGTGCAAAGCAGTAATCAGAGCAAAGGGTGGCTATTTTGAAGAAACTAGAATATAAAACATGTTTTCAGTTATTTCACCTTTTTTTGTTAAGTACATAACTCCACATGTGTTCATTCATAGTTTTGATGCCTTCAGTGAGAATCTACAATGTAAATAGTCATGAAAATAAAGAAAATGCATTGAATGAGAAGGTGTGTCCAAACTTTTGGCCTGTACTGTATATATATAGGTAAGTAACATGTATATATATATATATATATATATATTCTCTGCTCTAGTTCATCTATGTTTTGTTCCAGTAGCCCATAAGGTTGCCCTGGCGCCCCAACACCTGACGCATACCTTGTTGACCTGGGTGACATACAACCCGGTATGACTCTCTTGTTTTTAAGGTTGCATTCATCCAAAAGGAGGCCAGCAGCATTAAGAACCTTGCATAAGGGTGCAGAGATATGTGTTACCTGACAGGCATTCAAACCCCACTTTTCCGCATCAAAGTCACAAGCTTTAACCACTGAGCTATCCACCTGCTCTAAGCTCCTGTCAGGCATCATAGTGGCTAAGATGAACAGGCACATTGTCCAATCCACGAGCAAAGCTCAAAAAGGAATTGCTTGTAATACCAGGGGAGCCATGCACCAGCGACTGGTCGATAGAGCAGTCACCCAAGACTGCAAGACCAGGCAGACCAACTTGTGCACCCCCTGGATTGACTACAAGAAAGCCTACGACTCGATGCCACACACATGGATATTGGAATGCTTGGAAATGTACAACATCAACAGGACACTAACAGCCTTCATTAAGAACTCAACTCTACATGGATGGCATCAAGCCAGGAGTGAGCGAGACATCGACTCACTGATCCACCTCACCAGGATCTACAGAAACGACATCGGAATGTCATTCAGACTAGATAAGTGTGGTTGGATGGTGTCCAAGAGAAGGAAAACGATCAGAACCAAGGGTGTTGAACTACCAGAAGGTAGCATTGCAGATGTTCAGGGCAATTACAAATACCTTGGGGTCCCACAGGCACATGGGAACCATGAGAAAGCCACAAGGAAGTCAACCACAGCCAAATACCCACACAGAGTAAGGCAGGTCCTGAAAATTCAGTTGAATGGAAAGAACAAGGTCCGAGCCATCAACACATACGCCCTGCCAGTCAGTCATCAGATACCCTGCTGGTATAATAAGCTGGCCAAAGGAGGAGATAGAGGCCACTGATATCAAAACAAGGAAGCTTCGCTCAGTGCATGGAGGGTTTCATCCCAAGTCCAGCACCCTGAGACTGTACACTAAGTGGAACAAGGGGAACTGAGGACTGGTGAGCGTCAGAGCCACTGTCCAGGACGAAACGACCAATGTCCAGGAATACATCAGGATGATGGCCCTATAAATGAGTTGCTAAGTGTATACCCCAGGCAGCAGAAACCTAAGAATGCAGAAGAGGAGGATGAACCATCATGGAAAGACAAGCCCCTGCTCGGCATGTACCACCGACAGATTGAAGAAGTGGCAGACATCAAGAAAGTCTACCAGTAGCTAGAAAAGGATGGATTGAAAGACAGCACAGAATCACTAATCATGGCAGCACAGGAACAGGCTCTTAGTACAAGATCAATCGGAATGGGGGGGTCTACCACACCAGACAGATCTCCAGGTGCAGGCTGTACAAAGATGCTCCTGAGACAGTTCAGCACATTATAGCAAGGTGTAAGATGCAGGCAGGAAGAGCTTACATGGAACGCCATAACCAAGTGGCTGGCATAGTGTACAGGAACATCTGCACTGAGTATGGGTGGAAGTCCCAAGGTCAGAATGGAAGACACCTCCTAAGGTGGTTGAGAATAACTGAGCTAAGATCCCGTGGGACTTCCAGATCCAGACTGACAAACTAGTGATGGATAATCAACCGGACATTGTGTTGATGGACAAACATCAGAAGGAAGCAGTGGTGACAGCAATCCCGAGCAACAGCAACATCAGGAAGAAGGAACACAAAAAGCTTGAAAAAAAGGGCTGAGAGAGGAGCTAGAAAAGATGTGGGGAGCAGAGGCAACAGTGGTGCCCGTGGTAATCAGAGCACTCGGGGCTGTGACCCCCGAACTGGGAAAGTGGCTCCAGCAGATTCCAGGTACAACATCTGAGGTCTCTGTCCGGAAGAGTCCAAAGTGGTTCGTGAGGAGGGTGACAGCTTCCTCGTAGGTCTCCGCGTAGCCGAGGGCTCTGAATATCCTGACCCTCCGTACCGAGACAATGACGGAGCATTGCCACCTTCCTCTTGTCCGGGATGTCGTCCAAAGCCATGGCCTCGAGGTAGACACTGAAATCCTCCAGCCATCCAGACAAAAACGGTGCCGGTGGAGGTAAGGAAAACTCAAGCCATCCTCATCGCCAAATGTTATATTCTTGTGTGGTGTAAGAATAACGAGTCTCACTCAGTTTCAGTCTTGCATGAAAACATAGCTGCAGTTTGCTTTGCTGTGCCATTCGTACTGCCAAAGCAATCACACACACGTAAAGCTCAACAACCCTGACGTGAAACGGCGTACTGTCGTAAAACAGAATAGTGTCTTACTCATACATAACAAATAGTAAATGGACAATAAAATGGCACCCACCTCTGTCACAGGAGAATTGTATGAAGAGGTACTAGCTATCATTGATATATTTGTGTGATTATACAAACGAGTGGTTAATGTAAGCAATTTGTGACCAGGTTATACCATGACAGTTTGGCAGTGAGCCAGCATGCACAATACCAGGACTCTGAAACTGAGGCAGCTTAATGAAATTCAGTCACTGTTAACATTATTAATTACGCCAATGCTGTTCTTTCTGTTACTTTGTCTGTTCTGAAAAGTAAAAAAAAAAAAAATCAATAAAGTAATTATTGGAAAGAAAGTAATTATTGGATTTGGGAAATAAGAAGGAAAATCCTATGAGGACCAAGATAGATTTTTTTTTTCACAAAATGCACAAACTTTAAATTTAATGGCCTAATGGAATATAATGACATGAAGTAAATAAGATGCAAGACATAATTGTTTTTACTAACTTCAGGGAAAGACAGGGACAGTGGGATTTTTTTCTTTGGTGGCAGAAGAGCCGATGAGGTCACATTAAGAAGCAATGACATGCAGACAGAAGAGAGGAACATGAATACAGTAACTAAGAAATATAAATAAATAATATATAATCAATAAATATAATGAGGAGAATAAGTGGTGTCACAGGTCCTTTACAAACATATAACAACATAGTAAATTTGAGAGGCGATGAAGTGTGTCCAGTTAACCCATAAGTTTGTTTTTTATAATTCAAATGTTTATTTATCTACTGAGTCAGATCTGAACAAACTGACAGTATCGTTACTGGATCTCAACATATCACCACAGGCACCTGGTAGCTACACAGAACTCAAATTGTAATTTCCCTATGTGATCCACAACTTTTTCCCCAAAATGAGTTAACCAGTTTACATCCCCAGATTGCATGTAGAAATATCTCTGTGTCTTTCTGACATTTCCAGTATGAATTATTAGCACATAGACCCATTCTGTGGAGCTTAGTAGGAGTATTAATTAATTTATATTGAGTAAATTTCCCCTTTGCCTCCTTTATATGTTCCCCAGTATTTGACAGTATTTTCAACCATTCCTCATTGCTTAATCCACACCCTAGGTCCCTCTGCCAAATGATCCTCAGATTTTTATCCTTAGATTTGTAACCCAATGAAGACTTTGTAGAACATAGCTGCCCTGTATGCTATACCAAGTAATTCCAAAAACATTTAACACATGGTTTTTATCCTGAATGAACTGGCCCTTAGTGATACAGCTTCTGATATGTAAGTACTTTCAAAAATTACCTTTATAGTCCAGATCATATTTTTGCAGTTTTGAAAAAGACATAAATACAGGTACAGGTCACTTATCTTATGAATCCCTTTTTTAAGCCACTGATTCCAGTAAACACATTTGGCTGGGTTATGCCACAAAGATGCATATGATTGTCTTGAGACACACTGAAAATTCTGTATACTTCTATCCACATTGCTTTAGAATTAGCCAGCACTGGGTTTGCAAAGTCTTCAGGTCTCACAGTCTTTAAACCATGTGAAAGGTAATCCAGAGGTTTGAAGGGACTACTAGCTTCTGTCCAGTTTTGATTCAGCTCAGTTCTGAATCCGTTGCCTTCCAGTGCATATTCAATCCAGACATTTTTGCTAGGTTGTACAGTCTTGCACTGGGGAGGCCTAAACCTCCTACATCCCTTGGTGACCACATTGTCCTTATGTTGATCCTTGGTCTCCTCCTGTTCCGTAGAAAGTCTTTGATTTATCAAACTATTTAAACAATTGTGGCGATACATATGGGGTTTTTTTCCTGTTTTTTTTAAACAACCACTATTGTGAAAACGTAGCCTATTACAATTACATTTTACACTCTTTAATAGACATGAAAAAAAGTATAAGTAGGGCCTACATAACTTGCCATCTTGCCTTCATAACTTATACATGGGTTATCTGAAGGGGTTTACTTAAAAACTCCCATCCTCCTTTATATAATAATAATAATATATTATTGTTATTGTTATTATTATTATTATTATTATTATCATAGTTATTATTAATATTATTGTTGTTGTTAAAAGTCGTAAATTGGAGAGCCTCAACCAATATGTAAATAGCTTTCGATATTTAATCAGAAAGGGCGTTTCTCCTGCCTTTCCCTGGGACACCTGAACGCATCACTCGGTTTACACAAATCCTGTCCGTTAATCGCTTCTCCCCGGCTGGAAGGGATTCAGACATCATGCAGTCATCGGTGGGTGGTGACAAACTATAGTGTGTGTAGCCTATACACTGAGAGTGACAAACACACAAGCACAGCCCTGTTCTGACCGTGAACTGAGGAGGAAGCTGCTGCTGCTAGCTCGATGGCGATGAAGATGGATTTAAATGTCATCATAGAACAAATGGAGACGGGAGAACAAGATACCGCTCTGACGGCTCTACAGAGCTACAACAAGGAGGTAACGTTTTGCATCAGCTGCATAATAACGGGACGGAGCCTCTGTTTGGAAACATTATGTTCATCTCAATTTTACCTGTTTGGCATAAATAGCTTTAGGTCAGCTGCCAACATCTTTTCATTTTAAATGATGTAATAATGTGACTGATTTTACATTGAGGCAACTGAGACAACCAAATATAGTCCCCTGTTTATATTCTACAGTATGATCAATAGTAATAAGTGTTAGAACTGATCTCATCAGGAAACCATCTCAAAGAAATTTCAGCTCAGTAAAAGTGACTGTTTGGTGATACTCAAAACAGGAGGACACATTTGATAGGAAGAAAGCATTTTTATGCCCCTTAGTATGGATGTAAGTACCACTGAGTCTGCCCTACTTGAAGCCTTACACCCCCTACATAATCTCACACTAATACTGAAACAAGAATGAAAATTAGATGGTCAAAATAGTTTCCAAGAAATTCCTCTCTATTAGCGGTAGTGTTTTGTTCATTCTCATACACATGAAGAGGACAAAACATAGAGATCCTATAAAAATCACCTGATTTCACCAAAAATCTCTATGTGAGGCAGACCCAAAATAAATTGAAAGCTTTTCTTCTTCCATCTTTATGTACATGCATGGTCTCATTTGAAAGGGAGCATTAGTTTTTTTCCCCCAACAGTCAGAATCACTTAAAGTGCTTCTGTCATTGTGTTATATAAGTTTCAACACACTGAAATACTAGTTTTTTATGTTTGCCTAAATATCTTCTTGATAAAAAAACCTGCAGATGACTCGAACTGGGAGATATTAGAGCAACAGCACTGGAAGCTCCTATTAACCCAAGTCAGATGTAAATCAAAAGGTCAGGGGTTTGCCTCCATTTTGACAGCGAAGAGTCACCATATTTACATGCAAACAGAATAAATTATGGATAGTATGTCAAGAAACACGACCGTTTGTGGATATCTATAGATGTGATAATGTGTTTGCACTAAATATTTTTGCTGGATTTAGATCATCTGGACTTTTTGGAATGTGTGAGAACTGTGTCAGTAGCATTTCTGTCTGGATAATATCGATCTGTCGATTATGATTATGCTTCATAGGTGAGTAATAACCGTTTGTTGTGTGTCTGGTAGAAGTGTTTACTGAACCTGCTGTGGTGGTTGTATCTGTATCAATCGCACCACAAGGAGTGCAGCTTTCTCACATTAGGTCATATGAGTAAACCACTTAAACATAGCAAATACAGCAGCTGTTTACATATCATCCTCATCAAATAAAACCTTACAAAGACCCTGGGCTGTAGGATATCTAATTAAGTATCTTAAAGTACAGGTGTGTCTAATAAAAAGATTACTCAGTGTATATTAGGTTATATATTTTGTAAATTTTAATCAAGCGCTATATATTTAGGAGTAACACAGGCCAACTTAGTGTAAATGCATTCCAGCTCAGCATGTATTGTTTAGTAGGTGCATTGTTTAATTTCACTTCACATACTAAGGACGTTAAAGGAACGTTACAGTTCATCACTGTTTAAGTCCTGTTTTTGTAGTTTTAGTCATCATTTCTACTAATGATAACACTGTAATTACCAAGGCAATTGCTGAGATTAGGAAAGACCCTGATACAGCAACAATGAGGCAAGACAAACGAGGGCTTAGATGATAAGACAAGTTGTAAACAGACCAACTGTCACACAGTCATATACTGAAATTAACCTGAAAAGGGATAATATGGTACTTTTGACATGAGAAATAATGTGTTATTCCTTTTGCAAACAAAAAGTCTATTTCAAATTTAGCTCAATTCAGTTGGACTCAGGATTATTTGCGACAGCCTTACTTGTTCTGGTGTTATTATGGTAGCTAATGTAAGCTAACATTTTAACGCATTCTTATAGAACGGTTCGTATGTTATTCTATGAAAAATGCATGTACAGCAGTTCGTATGATATCCTAGAAATTTGTGCCCCATGAATGACATTACGTCCCTAATGTACAGTTGCGTCATTAATGTTAAGTTACGGAGATTAGGTTTAGGCAATAAATAGCTAGAGAGGTTAGCTTTAGGAAAAGAGACATGGTGAGTAAGTACCTTAAAATGACTCAGGCACTCAAAGTTCACATGGATCCGAACACGCGACTCCAGGGAAAGTCCCGGGCGTAAGTCAGTTTTGGGGTTTTTTGACGACACCCTTAATGTACAGTTACGTAATTAAGTTATGGAGGCTAGGTTAAGCCAATGAAAGTTACTGTGGTTAGGTTAAGGAAAAGAAACATGGTGAGGACATACCTTAAAATGAGTTCACACAGATCTGAACATGCAACTCCAGAGGAAAGTGCCGAGTAGAAGTCGTTTCTTTTGTGACCCACTCTAACTTGCCTCCTTACAAGCGCACAGGACTGCTTCCTTGTTTACTGCCGTCAGCACACTGGTCAGGTGATCACAACCTTTCAAAATACATGGGATATGTATGGTTTTGGGTGCATTGCTTTTCGTAGGAAAACATATAAAAAATTTGTGAAAACAGCCTGTGCATATTGCCTAGTACAGTACTGAGTCAGTTCAACTTCACTTATTTACAAAGTTAGGTTCCTATGTCTATTTTTGCAAGTGTTGGTGATGCTTTTTGGGGTTGGCTTTGGATGGATGGATGGATGGATGGATGGATGGATGGAAATCAATTTAGTTGCCACTCTTGCTAACTTCTGCTAGCTAGCTGGGTCATGGTTCTCACATTGACACTTGTTACATGTATTATGTCTTTTCAAAATACATTTCCGTACAATTTCTGCTCTTTACATCCATTTTTATCCATTTTTTTTACATTGTTTTCAAAATGAACTTACGAGGTAAAACACTTTGTTTTTAAATTAATTTTTTTAGGTTTAGGCAACAAAAACACATGGTTAGGTTTAGATAAAAACCATCATGATGGGGATTAAACTCTGGCTCTTACTAACTTTCTTGCTCTTTACATTATGGCAGTTGGCAGCTGTGTCAGAGATAGCTGCAGCTCTGTGAATATCATAATGTCGCAATGAGTGTCTGGGTGTGTTGGTGTCTGACGCAGACATCCACTGACAATGTAGCTGTTTTTTGACGAGTTTGGTTGCGGCTGGTGGCATCAGAAATAGCCGCTGCCCGGTACATATCTTACTGCCGCAAAAGGTGCCTCTGAACGTCTGTATCAGAGGCTAAAATCATTGACAAAGCAGGGATATTTGACGAGTTGGGAGTGAGAAAGATCTGGATGAGGGGTGCAATGAATAACTGACGTCAACAAAAATCAATGACGAAGTTAGTTGCCAATGAATTTGATAATCGATTCGTAGGTGATGGAGTTGGCTATGATGTGAGTCACTGCTGACGACCATAGTGACATAGCTTATTACGATAGCAACACCATCACAACCAAAAATCCCCAAAGTGGGCGCATTTTGTTGTTAACTCTGCAAAAAAAAAAGTCCTGTTATGGGAGCACATCTTAGCATCTGAAGAGGAGGCACATTGGCTCTGTGGACGATGAAGACTCATCTCGTGAGATAGTTAGCTTATTAGCTAGCCAGCTTAATCTTAAAAGCTAGCTACCTTTGGAGGAATGAAACACTGGCTGCGACCCCCATCAGGGTCTTTTATTTCATTGAAGCATGGTTGAATCCTGGAATACTGCAGTGTTATTCCGACCTGATGCAGCAGAGGACTCTGATGAGAAAACAGCAGGAAGCGTGCTCTTTATAAGGACCGGTGTGACAGTAGGAATATTGAAATGCTGTCCCATTCCTGCTTGCCCTGTGCCACAAGGGGCATCAACACTCTGGATCATTGCTATATGCCATTAAGAGGCAACTGCAGAGCGGAGTCACTGCCCGTGTTCAGGTGGTGTGACCATACAGCTGTTTTGTTGAGGTCAGGATATGTAAACGAACTACAAAGCATGCCCTCAGTGATGTGAGAGGACAGGAAATTGTATCTCATATGATTTCACGCAACCAATTGTCTGACTGAGTAATTGATTGATGGATTGAGTGATTGATTGATTGTTGCTATAGTGACCTGTGTGGTCCACGGTGCATGTCCTGATTTCAGTTGAACATTCTCATGTATCAGGAGGAAAGTTCATTAGAAGACATATTTTTGAATGAAGTATTCATCTTTATTATCTTTGTTGTTAATTAGCCCATGCATAAAACAACCTCAAGCTAAATTTAAAAGCTGATAGCTTAATTAGAACCATTGAGTAATGGCAGGATGCCAGAAACACACTCACTGCAGCCAGTCTGGAAACATGGACATTTACAAAGCAGCAATGTAGTAAGAAGAGGCAACAAAGGACAAAATTGCAATGCACAAGTACGAGGAGATGATGGGATCACATTTCACTGGAATTGTACCTTGTATGATTTCATGTGACAAATAAATGATTGATTGAGCAATTGATTGAATTACCAAAAGTGTGTTTGGCTCACCCAGACGCACTGGGCCAGGCTTACTTGACTATGATCTGTGCTGCAGCTCTCACAAAAATAGAGCCTTCAATCTTCACTTGTCTAAATGCCACCTGAGCTTCACAACATGCTGTTTGCCAAGCCCAGGTGACCACTGCTGCATGCTCCTCTGCCTCTTTAGCTGTGTGAGAGTTGATCTTGAAGGCAATTGGATTAGATTTTCTGATACACAAATACAGTCAACTCTGGTCCAGTCTTATCCCACTCTACTAAACCGCTTAAGAGATGAGGAGCTTAGTGTTGTAGGAGACTCTGTGGTGTAAGGTCTCCGTTATATACCTTCCTCAGTTTGCTCAGTTGTCCTTTGCTGGTAGCCTGTTCTGGTTTATTCAGCCTGCTGTATTGCATGTTCCTTACAAGAATGTAATGGCATGAATGCATCTGAGTCATTTCTTAACTATTAAGTATGTCCTAACATCAGAAGGCACAAATAAAATAAACAGTGACTGAATATTGGCCCAAAAAAATTGTAATCAGTGCAAGTCTAGCTCGCAGTCATACCCCTTTTTCCACCAAAATTAGTGCATGTACACAGGCTATTTAAACACAGGAAAACTGCTAACAGGGTGATAGGCAACTTTCCTATTGGCAATAGACGAGAGCCTTTTTTTTATTTTTATTTTTACTAATGTGTCACATTCTACGTCACAGACAGGGTGGAAAATAGCTTAGTAAACAGCAGAAAGTAGCATGGAGGCCAGTGAAAATGTTACAGTGACTATTTATTTTTTTCAAACTTACTACTGACTAATTTTCTACGATGTTCAAGCAGTGCTTGGACGGGGAGAGACAGTATTTTGTGGTGGCCCGTCATTGCATCTAACCAGCAAAAGGGGCTAAAATTAGTTCATCCACCAAGGTGTCATAATTCCATCACTGCTAATCAAAGTCCACCCGAGCTTGAGCTGATCAATACCCATGACTACTGCAGAGTCATTTGACCCAGGAGTGAATGCCATTTCGAACCTTTCCCATGAAATAAAAAAGCCAGAAGTTAACAGGCGTTAGTGGGGTTTTTTGTACAGTGGGAAAGAAGCTTCAGGGCGAGGTTCACCCTCTCATCCAAATGTGGTCACTTCTGGCTCCAACAAACCAAGCTAGCCGTTGTCAAAATACCAAACTCGAGTCTTCAAAACAGGAGTTGACAAACCAGTGGGTGACGTCACAGTGGCTACATCCATTATTTTATACAGTCAGTGGTACCAGAATGCAGCGCTATCCTTAATTCTTTAGATATTTGGCAATCAGTAAATTGCTTTTACTGGTTTCAGAATTTGTCAGATTTAAAAAGTACTGGCTTAACCTTCCTGTTTTAACTAATATTTTTGTTTACATATGGCATTTTGTTGGAGAGCGACCTCTTTTAGCTCATTGTTTTTCAGCCCTTAAACTCTGCTGTCAGCAGCCTCAAGTGCAGCTGTTTAACTGGAAAGCGCTCACATAAAGTCACTTTACACTACCTGCTTAGCAGCAAACAGCAGACAGATACCTGCTAACATCTGGCTTTTGTATGTAATTGGAAAGGTTACAATCAACATTCATTCCTGGGTCAAATGACTGCAGTAGTCACAGGTATTTATCTCTATCGGCAGTGATGGAAATATAACACCCGCATGAATGTGCAAATTCTGAATAAGTAGATTTTTAAAATGATTTTTTAATAATAAACTGAATAAGTCAGAAATACATAAAAAGTAGTAAGCATCATAAGATTTTTCGCTGGCCTCCATGCTACTTTCTACTGTTAACTAACTTTTTTGGCATACGGTTGCAGAGCCGTTTACATAGCAAAAAAAACCCGTGTACATGTTTTATTTTGGTGGAAAAGGGGTTTTAGAGGCTAGCTGGTGAACCTCTTTTCCACCAAAATTAGTGCATGTATGCTTTTTTTGAATAAACATGAGTAACCCCACTTAAAATAGGCTATAGACTCCTTACCCATTGCCAGTAGACCAGAGCTGTATACAAGGCTCTGCAACAGATGAGCATGACTTTCAATTTTTTGTACTGGTGTGTCACATTCGATGTCTCGGACGGGCTGGAAGGTTAGTAGACAGTAGAAAGCAGCATGGAGGCCAGTGCTGTGAAAACTTTACGGTGGCTACTTTTTTTTATATATTCCTTACTTGATTAATTTATCTCTCTCTTTCAAACTTGGTGTAGACTAAATTGGAACGATGTTTGAGCACTGCTTTGCCGGATACAGACAGTATTTTGTGGTGGCATGTAATTACGTGTCACTGGTGAAGGCGCTAAAATTAGAATGTCCACCCTGGTGTTGCTTTTCCATTATTGCCAGTTGGAGCCAGAGCCAATAAATATCTGCGTCTACTGCAGAATCATTTGACCCAGGTATGAATGTAGATTGTAACCTTTCGCATTACGTATATAAGCCAGACATTAGCGGGTGTTAGTGGGTTGATGGAGACTAAAACAGAGGTAATAGAGAGTGAACTATAACTATAATATTATTACTTTCAATAATGTTGTTGTAAGCTACTGTCATTACCTGCATCTCTCTCTCTCTCTCTCTCTCTCTCTCTCTCTCTCTCTCTCTCTCTCTCTCTCTCTCTGCCTGTCTGTCTGTCTGTCTCATTGTGTCATGCGGATTACTGTTAATTTATTATGCTGATCTGTTCTGTACGACATCTATTGCACGTCTGTCCGTCCTGGAAGAGGGATCCCTCCTCAGTTGCTCTTCCTGAGGTTTCTACCATTTTTTTTCCCTGTTAAAGGGTTTTTTTGGGGAATTTTTTCCTTATCCGCTGTGAGGGTCCTAAGGACAGAGGCATGTCGTATGCTGTAAAGCCCTGTGAGGCAAATTGTGATTTGTGATATTGGGCTTTATAAATAAAATTGATTGAATTGAATTAAATTTTTAAAGTTTTGTCGCACTGTCTGGGAGACAAATTTGTGATTCCCAGGATAGCGAAAGAATGACCTGCCCTATGCTCCCTCTGATTGGTTATTACTCACTGCCTTCGTTGGTTGGGTTGGGTAGCTTTAGGCAAGAGAGGTGAGATTGGTTATGTAAGGGTAAGTATGTCAGGGTAAGCCAATCAGAGGCAGAGTAAGGCAGAGTAGGTCAGGTCATGCCTGCGAAACATGGTGGGCATGGTTAAAAGAAACTGATGTTGAACTTTTGTTTGAAGATGTGATGAAATTCAGTCTCCAGTGTCAAAATCAGACATTTCTTTTAGCCACCCATCAACCTGACCTCCCCTGTTAAAGGCGCTACTACAACGAATGCCTGTCCTAAATCTTCTGCCTCTTGTCATTATTGTTTTTCTATTCTGACTCTCCTTTTTTGCCTCACATCTTTATTTGGTCCTTCTGCTTTTCCTTCCTTCAGATGAACCACTGCTTTACATTCAGCAAGGAAGATGAGCAGGACAGAGAGGTATTCCAAACATACCATCCAAACACTGAATCCTTCTCATTTGCTGTTAGTGAAAACCTCCTGCATGTGTAGTTGAGATGAATTTCTCTTAAAGGTAGGGCTGGGCAATGTATCACATATATCCAATACACTTAAAACTTAAAACACCACTCAGTGTAGAACACTGCTGTCAAGCTGCACTTCAGAAAAGGTGGTCAAAGTAGCCCACATGTTGTCTTGCAGTATACTAGGCATTATGGTAAGAGCATTAAGAACTGACTACAAAATACAGCAACCTTCCATTGACATAAGCAATTTCACATTCATGCAATAAGTAAGTCAGTCTGTTCATAATTGATAAAAATACATACGTAATTGACTATATAATACATAATGAAATGAATTAATATTAAAAATAATTCAAATGAATGAAAATTTAGGAAATAATAACCACCGCCTGCAGAAAAATATTTAATTTCAAGTGTGTGAATACTTAGTCAAACTGAATAATACAGAATACATTTCTGAAGACCAATTTGACTTCCGAATGACCATACACCACCTCAGAGTATTACTCAGACAAAATCAGGACATTATGATGTGGAATTTCAAAACTGAAGTTCTTTAAAATATCATATCCACCTTATTCCTGAGGGCACTACTGTAGAAAAAAAAGTCCCATAGACTTGTCTGTGGTTAGTCTGTTGGCTAACTGCCGACGCTGGTTCTTTTCAAAAGCTATTTGCCTTCAGTATAGCAAATACTTATTTATTTTTGAATAAATCTTTAACTAATGTTAACTTAGAAATTTCTAAAATGTCTTTGTGGAGCTCTGGTACCTGTTACACTCTCTGTGTCTTTTACGCCTAACAACCAGTCTAAGCTAAATTTTTGTCTTCAGCAACTGTGTGTTGAACATCTAACCAGAACAAAAAAAGGGATTGTTCCTGTGGCCAAAGGTACCATTATTATGAGAAATAAGACCACAAGAGTTTCACGAGGCATAGTAAAAAAGTATTAAATCAGAATTTGCAGAAGAGAATGACACCTAGACTGACAGGTCCGTCATTCAACGTCAGTGGCTTACATGATATCCCTGTCTTTGCCCATCTGACTTTATTCTCAACCTAGTACTACATTAGAAAATTGCTCATTATAAAATAAACATAGCAACATACCTTGAAATATGTATTTAGTCATTAGGGCTGAGAATGTGTTACTGATTTACTGTATGAAAAAATTGAATGCCAAAAATGATTTCTTCTATTACCACGTTATATTACTATTACTGAAGTCTGCTGCTAAATTCAGCATCATGTTTCACTCAGAGCAGTTTTTAATAAATCAGAAGTTAAAAAAAAAAAGTGTAAACCTCGCATCATTAACGCAGACGAACTGACGATTAGCTGGGAAACATCACATTTATTCACTTTACATGGAGCTACAGTTAATACTGAATTATGTTAAATGTTTGCTAAATGTGTTAGTATCTCTTAATAAGTCATCATTAGAAAGAGCAGATGTTGACCTTAGGCTAGCTCGGGCCATGTTAAAGTTAACAATGTTTTAACGGAGCAAGGCAAGCTAATTGCTAGCGTGCTTGGTTGAAAATGGAAAAAAAAACAATGCTTTGAGATGGCTGTCAAAGATGGCAGAGGTATGATCACATAATGCCGTTTGAGCTATAACAGGTGGTGTGTTCCACGTTTTATCCCCCAGTTGCTCTTGGAAAGAAGAATAAATAAAATAAACTGTTACCATTGGAAATCGCCGGTTTTGGTTCAACGCCGGAAGTCACGCACATAATTCATGGATCATGGGGGCTAGGAATAAGGTAGATATCATGGTCAGGCTGTACGCTCAACTCTGAGTGGCTGCAGAGTGTCCAATAAAAACTGATCATGGACACCTACTAAGTAGTTTCAGTGAAACTGTCTGTTCACCGTTACACCATTACCGACTACATAATAATATCAGTAATCTGTTTACAATTCATTTACAACACTAGGAGTACCGTTAGTCCTTCAGTGCTTCATCCTCAGATCACCACAGTAGGGAGACTGCAACACACCCTGCAGGTACTACACTGCCCCTCTGAACTTAAGAATCATTTCACATCTCGTCCGCTATTTAACTCCCTACTTCAGGCTAGAGAGTTAGCTCGTCTTATTGTTAAACATACTGTCAATTTTTATTGACTGTTTGTAAACTGTATGCAGTGTTACTGACTTTGAATCTTGCTAGCACAACGTTAGCTTTCTGGCTAATAGCTGGACCAAAGGGTGCTATTAGCTGGGTGGACTAGATTATCTTCCTTTTTTGAGGTTGTATCTAAGGTTCATCCTATTCACTGGAGCAGCAAATAACATTTTAATTGCAGGAGAACCTCACTGGGCAGTAATGATTGTTCCAGATATTAGGTAAACCTTTAGGAGTTACCAAGGAAACCGAGTTATGGCTTGTGAAAATCTTAAGATTTTGACTGCAAAAAGCATAAAAATATAAATTAATATACGTACGTTTTATTTCTTTGGTAAGTGACCATAGTATAAGCGGGATAATGCCCTGTAAGGTGTCCATTATGACTTTAACAGCCTTCATGGAGGCAACCATCTGCTGGGCGTCGAATGGTTCATGTCTCCAAGTCAGCTGTTTAAAAGTGATAATGGACACCTCGTTGGGCATTATCCCTTACATATATGACCTGTGCTTCCCCTTAAATTCAGATACTGTATGTTACTGCAATGATCAAAGTGGTATGATCAATGCATCAAAGGGGTAAATTGAACAGTTAATTTAAAGAAAATTTGAAAATATTGAGATATGCATTGTATATCGCAGTGTAGAAAACATCAAGATATTATTTATAAGCCATATTGCCCAGCCCTGCTTGAAGGTTATTTTCCTCATTTTGGTTGGTTAGGATGTTTTTGCCACAGAAATGAAAGATTTCTAATGAGGCTTGAAATACACCTTTGTAATGAATATTTTCAAGGACACATGCCAAATTTTGAAGCTCATAGTTGTTTGAGAAAAATGTCTAATGGGCAGGTTTCCACTGCAGTACATCTATCACCAGTAAAAGAATACATGTAAATTCACTCTTGTCTTTTCTAACACTCTCTCACCTCCTCTGTATGATCTGTCTCTCTCTATGTGCGCCTGCCCATGCTTTAGGAAGGGAACTTACGAAAGGTATGGATAAGCAGTGACCGCTGTGTTATAGTTGTTCCTTAGAACAGAGCCCACAGTTTATCATCAACTTACAACAGAGTTCAAAATTTTGTCTGATTCCCCACAGCCTATAATGAATCTAATGAAGACATCAGTGAGGACACAACTAAAGCAAAGTCTAATCTTCTGTACAAACTGCAGCAAAGATGAACTTCTCATGTGACATTTGTAAACGTTTTCCAACTCCTTGCTGATGGTCTACAGACAGGATACTCAACTAAACTCAACTCAATTAAAAATTAATAATTGATATATAAATTATCAGCCCGCACCTCAGTCTGGAGGGTCCGAGGGATCCTTCCCTGGCACTTTTTAAAAAATAAACAAGCTCTATTTTGATGCTTTTTTTAATGCACTCTGGCACCTGATTTACATTAAAAGAACAAGAAGCAATTCCCAGTGTGAATCAATTTATTTTCAGTGTGACACTGTGTGGGCTAGAATTGGCCTGCAGGCCACATGTTGAGTATCACTGGTAGTGAAATATCATTAACTGACCAGCGGACATGAATGTAAATCAAGGACGGGTTGAATGTTCAAATCTAACTTCATCTATTAAGGTGAGACCTGACAACCATTTGTCTGTTGTAAACCAATCCCTCCAGGATGTTGCAATGTTGCGATTGCAACAATTTATGTAAATTCAGTCAATCCGCGTTTCTGCGTGACCTTGCAATTCTGTCCAACCACTGCAATTTTACCACAAATTTGACTATTTAAGATGAGTAAAATCTCATTTAATTGTATAGCTGCGCACAGTGTATTCATTCACTTGGAGTGTGTCTCAAATTTCATAACTCTGTAAGTTTGTGACATAGCAAAAGCTACGTTTGAGTGCACCATTAGTACACTGCATTTTTCTGTATTATACAGTGTGAATGCACATAGTGCATTTATGCACTCAAAATATTAAGTGTTTAGTACAGAATTATACAATCTGAGACTCACTGTCAGTTTCTTTTTGCCTCTCTCTCTGTTTATCATTAAACCGCTGATGTGGGACTGGAGCTCTGCAACTGAGTCAGACACACAGTGAAAAGGCTAACTGTAAGCATCACATGGCTAACGTTACCCAACAGTTATTAACAGGTTTAACGACAGAGTCAAAGCCGTTTAGGTGTCATTGTGGGATTAATGGCTTGGTACTGGATGTTAATCATTGCTGCAGAGCTTCGTGCCAAGTGGCAAAATATGACAAGTAGGGATGAGATCAAGCCATGCTGTGTTAGCTTGTGCTAACGCGGCAGAGAGGCAGTTGATTGTCGGAGATCAACTGTTGCTCCCCCATCCATCACAAATAAATTCTAATTCTATGGGAAACTCTTAATGATCATAATAATAGGCTTAGAATCGCTGACAGCATCACAGCTCAGTTTCAAAATAACCAAAACAAAACACACCTATAAACACTGCAACAACTGATTTTTTTCAATCAGCTGCGGTGAAATTAGGCACTTAGGGCTGAAAAATCTTGGAGGGACTGATAGACATAAAAACTGTGAATCACTTTTAGTAGTTTCATTCAGTCCTTTTCAAAGATCCATAGTCACTGAGGCTAAATTTATTGTTCTCTGTATGCTTATGAGAAGTAAAACATTAATGAAGACATGGCCTGATGTTTGAATCCAGATAGATCATTATAGATTAAATGATTCTTTTTATACCCACAATGAAACAGTAGTTTGAATATAGCAAAAGAAGTGACAGCCCTAGGAACTCTAGGTTGTCCAGGCTCGCAGAGGAGCCAACACACACCTCCCACATCTCAGGGGGAACTGCCCATTGGTTCGACATCCCATTGTTCCGACCATATGTTCCGAAGTCCGTTCCGAAATCATCATGACGCCCTGTGGTTAAGGTCTGGTTAGGTTTAGGCACAAAAGCCACTTGGTTAGGGTCAGGAAAAGATCATGGTGTGGGTTAAAATGAAAAAGAAAGTGGCAAACACATAAGCTGTGAGCCTGCTCCACCTCAAGCCGGTCGCGGCGCACCATACGCCCGCCGTGAGCCGTTCAGCACCGCGGACCGTCGGACTAATTGGATGTCGAACCAATGGGCTGTCGAACCAATGACATGGACCCCATCTCAGGAACACAGACCTGAGCATCAGGCACATTGACAAGTGGAACCACCTCCTTTCTGGAGAAAAGGGGTAAATTTTTAACTCAAAATCCATACAGTAATAAAAGAAGCAGCCTCTTGAATGTCTCCAAACAACCCACAAAACTGTGTATCACAACTCAATGACAATGGCAACTTAAGCCACCAGTGAGAAGTTCCAAAAGTTCTTACTGATGCAGTTAATTGTACTGATAAAGGTTCAGTCAGTTTGTTTTAAGGATTAGGTAGTATAGAAAAGATATGAATATAGCATATTTTTAATACAATACAAGTAAGTAAGTAACTTCAGTCTAATCTTTTCTCAACAAATGTGTTTTACATTGGTCTTCTAATTCTATGTATGACCACAGCTCAGTGAAGCTGTATAGATGGAGGGGATGGAGGAGTCAGGCCACAGGGACTGACACAGGAGAAGAGAATCAGGGTGGGAACAAACTCATTCAGCTCCCCAGAGAGTTGTTGTGAAAGGAGAGACAAACAGGGAGAGAAAGCTAAAGACAGAGAGAGAAAAATGAATTGAAGGTGTGATCGTAGTCATGTAGCTATACCTCCATCTCACCTCTACAGTACTAGAGAAAGTTTTGTAGACTGCACAGAGGCAAAAAAGAAAGGTATGTTAATTCAGGGTCGAGTGCAGGTGCAGCTTATGTGAAGTTGCGTGTCTTCATGATCCAACAGACATGTGCACACATTGGGCGTACACCTGTACACAGATTGTAGGAAGATATTATGCAAGACAGCTTAGCAGACGTATTTATCAGGGCCTGTTTTAGCTGCCTGCATATGGTCACTACATTAGCCAGAAGACCTAAGTGACTTTGAAAAGGTTTGAATTGTCCCTTCGCTGTCAGGGTCACTGCTACGTTTACAAGAACAGGAATGTTCACACTGTTATTGGTGAAACATCTCTGCTATGTAAAACTCTTATTGTATGTAATACTGAGACAGGCAGCTGCTTAAATCCAGCTTTCTTTATATTGTTGCAAAGAAACTGCCAGCCAAATGCACCAACAGTGAGTGCACTGCTCCTGCTGTAGAGGAGGACACTTCAGCAGAGACAAATTACGCATTATGTTTGATGTCACATGGTCTCACAAGGTATGTTAATGCCAATGCATTAGTCATCAAAGAATAACTGCTATAAATAATAATTGACTTTCATTACTTTCTCTTCTGGGTAATCACTAACCATAATGTACCATTTTAGAGTGGTTAATAGGAGTTGTCAGTTTATGTCATGATACAAATGTATGAAACTGCTGTTACCTTTCCCTAGATTCTGCAGCACAGTAGTAATATTGTGCTGTTGAATTCAGTGTTGAATGTAGCCTTTAGAATCTGTTGAGCAGTTGAAGCTGTAACCTGGTTAAAGCTGGGGTAGGTGGTTTTGTTTTGGTGTCACTGGGCAAAAATCCCATTATAAGTTTTAAACAGAGTGCATAGCATAGCATAAATGGACTCAAAGGACACTAGATTTCTGCACCTCCTTTTAGCTCTGTTTTTAGGCTTCAGAAAATCTAGCCCATGACATTCCCATTGGCTGTTGTACACATCTAGACACGTGCATGTCCCTTCAGATTGTGAAAGCCTGATTCAATGATGGAGAATCCCACAGAGTAAGAGGGTATTCCAGAATTGGGAAAAACTGCCTACACTGCACCACACTGACTACACAAGCAACCTAAAATAGGAGGATGGACTCATCTAAAACAGGGTCTGACAACAATTGAAACAAAAAAAATGTGTCAAAACTGGTGAAGTATTTCAGAGGTTGGACAGAAAATTTTGCTAATAGTTTAGCTTTCTGCTAGCCAAAGCCAAAGGCTCACGACTGTGGCTTCAAGTTCATGTTTATGTAACTAATATCAGCTAGAGCCTTGAATTACAGCAGTTTGTTCGCCTAACTCCCTGCCGCCACAGACCACCTCGCTGCTAGGAGAGTGGGCAGCAGCTCCAGAGAGAGACCCCCAGTCAGCGGCCACAGCAACCAGAATCCAGCCAGTACAAACACCAGCTGGAGGGGACCAGACAGCCTGACTCCCCGCCAGATCAGCAAACAACCTGTTGCTGGTGATATACCTGTTGCTCTCAATGGCTACCAGCCTGCTGTGACACCAGCTCTGGGGGCTTTAGGGTGACCCAATTTAAGCCATTACAACCACTAAGCAGAGATCTAGACTCTGGAGCTGCCGCCTGCTCTCCTCCAGGCCAGTCCACAGCGGCAGGGAGCAAGGTGGAGGGACTGTGGGGTAGCTTGCCACAAATTCTTGTCTCATTTGTGGTCTGATAAACAGAGAGAGAGCATGGAAAGCAGGGGCTAAGTGAATGAGCTGCAGGCAACTCTACAATGAAATAAGATTAAAGAAATTTATGTAGGCTGTGGGAAACATGGATGGCATGGTGGTGCAGTGGTTAGCAATGTTGCCTCACAGCAAGAGGTGACAACAGCTGGTTTGAATCAGGGATGGGGGGTTCGAACCCTGGCGTGGGAAGTGGGAGGGGCTTATGACAGAGAGGGGAGAGCTGCAGAGGAGGGTGTACTGTGTTTTCATATTCTACCTTTTTTTTTTTTAAATTTTTTTTGCCTTTTCCAAATATCTGCTTACCACAGCTTTAATCTGTCATTTATTATCTTGTCATTGAATGCTACAGGTAGTGAGTGAAATATATATTGATTTGAATCTTATAAGCAAATGAATACCTAAATGTGAAAAATAATCCCAACAGAATACTTAAATGCATGAAATATTTTACTTTTAAAACTATGTATGTGGTCTAAATTCCACTATTTCAAATTTCAGTTAGTTTCAAATTTTGGAATTTCAAAAACTTACAAAATATATTTTAGGTTTTACAAGTTCAGAAAATCCAAGTTACCAATATTCAGAATCTATATTCAATGAGCTCAATGAGCTCGATCTGAAAATTCAAGTTAAGTCCACTCCCTGTTGTTCTGGTTAAACACACTCCAGATGTAAAAATTATATCTGGAGTGTGTTTAACAGTCGGTACCTCAGCATGGTGAGAATATATGCACTGTATATACTATAATGTTTTTGAAATGTCACAACCTATAGGTCCTAGTAGAAACCAAGTGGAAAGTCAAAAGAGAAGTATGAACCTGAAAATGAGCAAAATATGAGACCTTTAAAATTGACAATTGAATTTTTTTAAGTGGGAAATGAAGACCACATAAATTCAGATATATGGTTAAAGTAAATTTCCAAATTAGGTTACTTATATTTACTTATAAGATTCAAACCTTTAATATAAATATTATTATAACCTGATGTGTTTGTTGTGTGACGCAGCTTCTGGGGGAGTTGGTGCTCAGTTACCTAAACAGGGAGTTGCAGCCTTCCTGTCAGCTGGCCTGTCTAGAAACAGTTAGGATCTTGTCCAGAGACAAACACTGCCTGGATCCCTTCATCAGCCGCTCTGCCATGGCCACACTCGCCCGCTATGCCGGCATTGCCGTGTGCAGTGCTGCCACACCCACCCACAGCCAGCTGGTGGAGGGCCAAGGTAATTTTTGACAACTTTCCCAGGTGTCTCCAAGGTTTTAGATTCAAAGGCTTCTATCCTGGTGCTCCTGTTTTGTTGCTTCTCCTATGAAACTCCCGTAAATCCCCTGACACCTAAAGGAATAAAAAAATGTTAATAAATTTAAATAAACAAGCAAGAACTTGAATGGGATGCAGTCAAAATTACTGATATTAATTACATCTGTGTTTTTTCTGATACCATTTTAAAGGCCTATACTAGCACTAAGAGTTATTCAGAGCACAAAAAGAAGGCTTTTTCGCACAAAAGGATAACTTGAAACAGCCAACATTTCTATTATTACTAAAACTATTGTACTTGCCATAGTAATTGCTGAGATCTGGGAACACAAGGATGTCATTAAAAAATAAGTCAGAAACACAACCAGTCAGATGATCAGATAGTTTGGAAACAAACCTCCAGATTAGACACATTTACTTGAAGGTGAACAGTAAAATTATTACTCAAACCAGGATGCAATAAATATCCTCTGTAGTTTAAAGGCCTACTTGCTGCTTTAACTTTGACCCACTGAACTTACTGTAGTTGTGGTCATACAGTTTTCCTGTTCAGTGAGGGATTATTAGCAACATTTCAGGTGCTCTCACTTTTAGTTTGGCCTAAAAAAACAGGTTTATAATATGGATTAATTGTTGGCTTGTTTCCAACCTTTGTGTCTGTCTGACTGCTTGTGTTTGTTGACCTGACACATTATTCCCAGATGAGAGCGATTCATTTGCGATGACAGGCGAAAATGAACGAACAGATCTTTTAAACAACTCTGTCTGGTATGTATCAAATCAGCCTGTGGAACATCTGCGTGCTCCTGAATCTCTGATTAGTTATTGCAGGGTACTGTTCAGCCTGCCTGCAACGAGAACCGATTTAATCTGACGTGAATGAGCTTTCATGAGCTTTAAGTTGTAATGTGTGTTTTTTTGCTCAGCATTTAAACAACACGTTGATAACAAAGAGCAAAGGAAACGGATCAGATTATTCTGACACCACATGAATGCCGCATAAGGCTGTGGAGGTAGTTGGGACATCTGCTTCTAGCCCCTGAAAGAACGATCAATTGTTGGTTAGAGACATTTCTGAAACATCCTATTGAGCTTACATAGAACTACCTCAGTACAAGTGGGATGCTGAATCAATGCATCAAAATTAATATTTTATCTTCATTAAACTTTTACATAATGACTTGTAATGCCCTGAAGAGAAGTTTTGTGGGGCGGGCAGCGCTAGCTGTCAAATGTGCATGTACGTCAGTGGAGTGTCATAGGTCAAAGGTCAAGGTCACTATGACCTTGTCTGTCATTCTCATGCACCCGATATCTCAAGAACCCTGTGTGGGAAATTCTTCAAATTTGGCACAAATATTCACTTCAACTCAACAATGAACTGATGAGATTTTGATGGTCAAGGTCACTGTGACCTTGCATCTGTCTCATTCTTGTAAACACGATTTCTTAAGAACATCTTCAGGGAATTTATTCAAATTTGACACAAACATCCACTTGGACTAAAAAATAAACTTATGAGAATTTTGTGGTGGAAGGTCAAAGGTTAAGGTCAGTGTGAAAAATATACCAATACCAAATATGTTTTTAGCCAAGACTCAAGAATTCATATGCTAATTATGACAAAACTTCACACAAATGTCTAATAGGTTAAAATAATGAAGTGATGACATTTTACATCTAAAAGCTCAAAGTCAGCCTCACTGTGACATCATAATGTTCTGCATAAAATGTTTTTTTTGGCCATTATACAATGTCATATGTAAGAAACAGAGGGCGGACTATTTGGTCACACTCATCTTGAGTGCCCACCTTAAACTGTGGGGATTGTATAGATCCTCTGTGCTGTTGCGGGTAAAATGTGTGAAGCATCCATGTTTTCACAGACATGGATGTAAACTGTAAGAGAAACTTGACACGTGCGTGGAGGGATACAGCCACGGGGCAATAATTAAAGTTCACCCATGACAAGTTTTGCTGAGTGTGCTGTTCACAATTCTTTGGGGTTCATGTAGAAAATGTTTCACAACAAGAGATTTAGGGAGTCATTTACGTGCATGACAGTGCAGCTCACTTTTATTTTGGAGTTACAACAAAAACAAACAAAAAATCTATAAAGAGATGAATTACAGATAGAAGCAGCTTGATTTATCTTTTGTCCCATTCTTTCTCTTCCTAGTGGAGGGTGAGGAAGGAGAGGGGGAAGAGGCAGCAGAAGTATCCAGTGAGGAGGTGGAGAAAGCCTCCCCTCCCTCAGAAAACTCTGACCAGGAAGTGATTGTTGAGGCTCTCAAGTCCATCTGTAACATCCTGCTACACAACGAGCCAGGACAGGTCTGCTGTGTGTCTCATCATACCTACGTTTACATGAATCCCTCAGATTATCAAATGTTATTTGGTTGGTGCTAATTTATAAAATGGATGGATGGATGGATGGCAGGTGGTAGCAGCAGACCTACAGCTGATAAAGGGTGTCTCAGAGAGGCTGAAGCAGTGTTATGATCCCACCTGGAACCACGAGGTATGGACTTCAGTACAGATAAATGTTTTAATGTGGCTGTCAAATGATAAGAGTTAACCCGCCAAAGGTTAGGGGAAGATACAAAGTCTCTGTCTGTGTCCGTCACATGAGATCTGTTTTTCATCATTCTTGTACCGTACCAGTTGAATCAGCAGAGTGGGCATTTAATGAGTAAGTCAAAACATCCTGTCTTGTGCTTGAACTGAGTCTTAACTTTTAAATTTTTAACCACCATGTCTGACTTGACTTAACATAATCATAGAAACAACACATGTATCTTTGCTACTGGAAATTAGTTAAATATAAAATATAAATCTAGAATATATGATTTTTTTTTAAAGATTCAGTGGGCCTTTTTGGTACAAATACCAAAAAATGATATAATATACATATATATAATATATATAATATACAAAAAATAAAAAAAACAACATGATTATGTCCTTCCTCAGTGAGGTATTAAAAAATTCATTTTTTGGTAAGCGCTCAGTGCCTGCTTTTGGTACTTTACAGTTTTTGATACTCTGTGCAACACATTTGTAGCAAATAAGTATGAGTAGACATTGGCCGCACTCTGAGACAGAAAAAGCAGATAGAGAGTGAATACATCTCCTACACGTCTGCTCTCTGTCCAGGTGCGATTCTTTGACTTGCGCCTCACCTTCCTGCTGACAGCCCTGAGAGTGGATGTCCGGGTACAGCTAGCTCAGGAGCTTCATGGCATCAGGCTACTAGGTAACTGATTTCCTGTCGAACCAGTCAAACTACTGACTGGGGAAACTTTCTAGATTCCTAGTCCCCAGGGTATCCAATGCTAAGAGGCAACTCACCTTCCAGGTCACCAGTGTCTGTAACGCCAGGACATTCCAAGGTGCAGCAACTCAGGATAAATCTATAACGATGTATGAAAAATAATTAAATAAAACTAGGCATTTACAAGAAGCAAATGATTTTATAAACAGATGGTGCTATTGTACTACATTATAGAGCATAAGCTGTTAACTTCCTGTCCCCGTGTATATTCAAGGTAACCAGTTGGATGCCACTCTGGGTCTGTGTTGGCCGGATACATTGGAGACAGCAAGGTCAGGGTTTGAGGACGCCCCCCCTGAACAGCTGCCCCCACTGAGCCGGCAGCAGACAGAACTAGCCATGGAAATACTGAAAATACTCTTCAACATCACATTTGACACAGCCAAACGCAAGGTCGATGAGGTACTGAAGAAAATGACACGTTAGGGGAGTTTTCTGTGGTAGTTTAGCCATGTTGTAATCAATATTATACTAATAACTGTGAATCTTGTTGTCAAAAGTCAGTGATTATATTAGTTCATCTAAAATCCACATACTGTAGGTTAAAACAGAATTACTCATTTTGTCTGTTTACTTTGTGTATCAACTCTTCAGGATACGCAGCAGTCTTATTTCAGTTTGGCAGGCGTCAGCTGTTTAAAAAAGCTGCTTAAAGCAATTATATCACATTTGCTCCAGGGGTTAGTACATCAGGCAACTGTATCCTCTTTCTGTAGAACACACTGGATGTGATTTACAAACATCATGATTTAACGATGTGGCCAGAGTCTATAGTCTACAGTTTACAGCCTTCCCTCAGCTGTGCTTACGCTAGTAGTGCTTTGTTCACCACCTGAGGTAAATGTGCTAATATATTTCAATCCAGATGCTGCTGCCCACTGACAGTAACAGTAACTTTCTGCTCTATAACAGCTATTTTTTTCATTGTTAAAAAAATCACTCCTACTAAACATAGATGCCTCATTTTCAGTTTAACAACTGTGGTAACTGGAAACTTTCAGCCAAATGCTTATGTGTTGGCTTCCATTAACTCATGTAAGTGGTTAGTGTAGATAATGAACAGATGAGTATGATATTTGAAATTGATCAAAGTAAAATTGAAAGCTTTTACGAAGACACCTACATGTTCTGTTCGTGGTTTTAACAGCTGTTATCACTATGATCAACCCTGACACATTCGGCTGAGAGTCAAGAGTTTACACTCACCTGTTAAACCAAAACACTAGACACCATTATGCATGTTCTGTTTGTGATGCTGACTGAATGATGTTTACTTTGTGGTCACGGCCCAAGGTAGAGTGGCCGATGTTATATTTCACAATAACCCCACATTGATAGATTAAGTTAATTTATTCTGTGGGACCACAGCAGTCTTAATTTAGCTGATGGCACTTGTTTTAGTATCATTTTTTTCCAAAGTTGAAGTTTGCCACTTCTGTTAGTGCACCTGAGAACTGCACAAGGTCCTCCAGATGTTGTCAAAAGTAACATCGAATAGAAAGTAGAAGTAGAAAATTGTACACTTCTTAGGACAGCTTGCATTCAAACATGTGCGTATTTTAGAGAGACACTGAAGTAATGGTGACTTGTTTACCTCCCATAGTTCCCGGATTCATCTATAGTAACAGTAATTCCATGCCACTTAGCTCTTAACAAAAACTACAACTGAGGCTGATTTGAATGTCTTTAGTTTTGCAGGTATTTGGTCATAAAGTAAAGAATTGGACAAATTGAAACAAACCTGATGATGGCGCTAGATGAAAAGTCAGAGAGTCACAAAGTTATTAAAATTCATCTTGGGGGGGACATGAATGTCTCAATCAAGTTATGTGCCAATTCATCAAGCAGAGTTTTAGATATTAAACTGGATAAATGAAAATCTTGACCTGTTGGTGCTGCGAGAGGAAACTGTAGGGGATCCCTGAAGTCGGTAGAATTTACCTTTTGGAAATCTGAAATAGTTTTAACCTAATTTCATGGTGATCCATCAAATAGTTATAGAGAAATATCACTTCAAACCAGAAATATCAATTTTGTGGTGGCACTACATGAAAAGTCAGGGGAATGATGAAGTCCCTGCAGCTCCTGTTTCTTGAGACAATTCAGTCTGGTCCAAATTGTGCTGAACATGTTTACGCTGTCCTTTGGAAGATATGTTCTGCAATGCAAGACACATTTCCTTGTTTTTAATATCAGAAAACAAACAGAACCTTCCTCGGTCAGTTTCCTCAGCTTGTTACACACAAGCAAATATACAGAATATACACACATTTACGACAATGAAGGCTCTTACAGGAGACATGAACTATGTGATTGTTTTGTCTGTGTGTGAAGGAAGACGCAGCAGAGTACAGACATTTGGGAGCCATACTGAGACACTGTCTAATGAGCCATGCAGACGGGGAGGAGCGGACCGAGGAGTTCCACAGGTAGGACAACACACATCTCAATGTACACTTGTTTTTCTGTTCATTGATTCATGCAGTCATTGCTTTTACTTTCCCTCCCCCTCTTTTTCTCAGCCATACTGTTAACTTGCTAGGCAACCTCCCTTTGCCCTGTTTGGATGTACTGTTGATGCCCAAAGTGCAACAAGGCTCCATTGAGTACATGGGGGTCAACATGGATGCTGTCAACATGCTGCTGGAATACATGGAAAAAAGACTTGACCGGGTAAGACAAGACTCTGTGTGTAAGTTGATTACCTCAGTGATATAATAATAAGTGAAAAGGCATGAATTATAACCTGAATTACACGAAACAATAGTTTTAAATTATACTAGATTAATATTGATATAACATTTATTTAGTTAAATTATATTTATTGCTTATTTTCTGGGAGGTAATCTTTGTTACAAGGAGTTAAAAGGGATATTTTGCTAATTTTCAACCAGCTTTGTATCATAACAATGTGGGTAGTATGTGCAAGTGCACTACGTTCAATCTTGCTAGCACCTAGCTCTCCCTGCTCATCTGCCAGCAAAAATCTGTCCCAAACCAACTTGCATTACGTCACCCACCAGCAGGAGCATTTATTGGTCTGGAGCTGCTTAGGACATTTGTAGTTGCAGTTGTAGGCTTTCTATCTCTTGCACGCAAGCAAATGCCACAGCCCTTTTTCTCTGTTTTCTCTGCTCATGTAGCACCAGTCTCAAAAGTATTTGTGTCTTTCTGCTGTATAGACAGCCAAATTTTAAGAAAAGACTATCTTTCCAGCAGTGACATTTTCCCTTAAATGATGAATAAGTTTCCATGTGTAAAAGGTTTTTGTAAGTGTACTTTTAAATGAGTTTTTACAAATACAACTGGTTGTTTTATTATTACACTAATATTAAGTGCACCAGTAGAAAGACTAGATGGACCATGTTCCCAACAGTCAGGTGTGGGGGAAAAAAGCTAATTGCATTTATATTGTACATAAAGGATAATCCCAGCTTTGTAGGTCTTCTTTGATGTAGTTTGGGTCATCAGTTCAATCAGTAACAACAACATGGTGTTCGCAACAGAATCTGGCTGGAGATCAAACCGTCAGACAGGTTATAAAAAAACATCAACCATCACAGACCAGCTTCCTGCTTCAATTAATAATGTGTTCATATCATGCATATTTCAAAATAAAGTTGTGATTAATTATATTACCTTCAAATTACGCACAATGTATGTCCCCATATTTTACATGAATGGATGATTGCGGTCCAGCTGATAGGATGTATTTATTTTGTCTCCAGGGACATAAGCTGAAGGAGACCCTTCTCCCATCACTGACCTTGCTGACTGAGAGTGCCCGAATCCACAGAGAGACCAGGAAGTTCCTCAGGTCAAAGGTCAGTACTGGGCTGAGGAGGAGAATCCTTTATTAAAAGATGTTGATGTTTTGATGACTCGGGTATCCGTGTGTGTGTGTGTGTGTGTGTGTGTGTGTGTGTGTGTGTGTGTGTGTGTGTGTGTTTAGGTGCTGCCCCCACTGCGTGATGTGAAGAACAGACCAGAGGTGGGCAATACTCTGAGGAACAAACTAGTCCGTATTATGACACACATTGACACTGACGTCAAGGACTGTGCTGCCGAATTCCTTTTTGTTCTCTGCAAAGAAAGTGGTGAGGGAAATTCCTGTTTGTTGATATGTTTCAATCATTTATGGCAAGTTTTGTGTTACTGATTGTAAGCCCATGGCTCACTAAGACATTAACCATCTGGACTGATCAATTATACACACATCATTTTAAAACTACCAATGGTGAAACAAATATGTATGTGACTTTAACGACGGTCCGATTGGATCACTGACCAGTGATCAGACAGCAAGAGATTCCTTATAACAAAAGAGCATTTCTTAATCTGCTCAGTAGTTAAAAATATCTGTCTTTACTGAAAATCTTGGCTAGTGCTGCTTGAACGGTCATGATGGCTGAGGTAAAGATCTAAATTGAATAAGTTTATGGCTCCAACCACAGACTTGGGGAACTGGTTTTGTTGACATTGTGTCAATGTACTGGTGTCTTTTAATGTGTTCAGATATTGCCATATTAACAGTAATATGTTCTATGCTCTATCCAGTTTCCAGGTTCATTAAGTACACTGGATATGGTAATGCTGCAGGTCTGCTGGCTGCCAGAGGACTGCTCAGGGGGGGCAGAGACTCCGGGATCTACTCTGAAGATGAAGACTCTGAGACAGAGGAGTACAGAGAGGCCAAGGCCCAGTCAGTACCACCACAACGCTGTGTCACCTGAACTCAGTATCTCATGTAGTGTGTTTCATTGCACCCCTTACAGAAATGATATTGTGCAGCTTTAACCAGTGAATTTGACAGACTGACAGAGTAGTTCTTCCGCTTTCCACCAATATCACCAGGCAGTAAGGGTGGAAATCAATATTATCACAATACTTAGGTCACAATATGATATCATTGCAATATTGCAATTGCTGAGTATTGCAATAAAATATATTGAGATATATTACCTTTTTTTCCCAACTGCAAATTATTTCCCCAAAGGAAAACTTTGTCAACATCAGTTTGACCTCATAAGATAAATTTTTCAGTCTATTTATTTGACTTTAATAATTTTTATTGCAGTATAATGTGATGTAAAGCAGACAGACTGACCCACACCATCATAAAACTTGTCAGAAATGCTGCATACACCTGACAAACTTAACTGTTGGCAGATTTAACGCCCTCTGCAAGGCCAGATTAAGCATGTGAGCGAAACACTTCACATGCAGATATCGCAGACTGAATAGCAACACCCATGTCAGAAGCGCTGTCTGTTACAACCACAATCCCTCATTCTTGTGCTGTATTTTGCAGGAGGTCTGCAGTGTTTGCTTCAGTGTGACTTTCATGTACTGCTCTAGTTTGGAGAATGTGCAACAGCAGTCACCAGTTCTCTGTAAGATAATGTGCCGTTATAGTCACATATGAATCCACTGACCTTGAACCTTGACCTTGAAGTCCAGGTGTCACAAGTTAATGCCACCCTTCCTGCTGTAAATAAATAGTCGTAAAATCCTCCTAATATGTCACAGAGACTAAGGAATAATGTCCATATAACATACTGATCTCACCAACAACAATAGTACAGCCAGAATATTCGCATTTAAAAAATTGTTTTACAGTCCGCAAATCATGTTTATGTTTTGAATTTGTGTTTTGGCCTGTTGCGCCACCCACCGCCGTCTACCAGTCACACAGTCAGTAGAGTCTCAGCATCAGTTACAGTTACGACTGAGCTACAGCAGCACGGCAAGCAGCATTAGCAGTGTCCCGGTACACAGCATTAGCAGCCGGCCCCTCATGAGCTGTATTCTGGCAGCAGCGTTAGCAACAGAGAAGCTGGACTTGCTTGAATGGTCCGCTGGAAAACCGAAGATCAAGGACGCGGCGACGCAGCCCTGCCACGGCAGCCGCCTGTGGGCAAACAAATCAGTCTCCAGCATGCCGCTGTCCAGCAACCTCGAATCTGTAGGGGAGGGGGGGGCCAACATGACTCGCGGCAGTATTTTGAATTTGAGTGCAGTAACCGTTTTGGCCACATTCTTACATACAGCGCCTTTAACTTTATGCTTCACTTCTCTGAAGAGCTTGGGTATGGCTGTTGTCAGTGAAAAAACGTCAGGACGGAGTCAGGTACCTGGGTTCTAGTGTTTTTAGTATATAACAAAAGCCTTCATTTTCAACAGTGCTGTATGGATGCAGATCTTTGCACATGAAGTAGGTGATGGATTATTGTGATGGTTATTTTCTTCACCCTCTCAGAGTTGGATGGCAGTTTTTGTCAAGCTAAGTGTGTCCAGTGTTGGTCGATTTTTCAGCAGACCGGCTTTAGCGTTAGCTTGGCCATTAGCGGCTAATCCTTTCTCTGGATGGTGGAGTGTGAGGTGAGCCCTCATGTTTGTAGTATTCCTAGAGTATTTTATTCTCTTATGAGACTGCTTGCAAATTACATGTCATATCCAAGTCCTTCTTTCCCTTTATTTAAGAAAATCCAAAATAAGTCCAGACGTTTGATTTAAATGGCACATTTCTGATTTCTTTATCTGGTGCCTCCATCTTTGTTCTGATGAACTTCCTGCCAAATGCTGCTGACTAAGACCTCTGCTTATTCTAGCACCAAAAGCTGTATTAAAATCTGTATTTGCAAAAATGAATAATGTATATCATAAAAGGTCACAATACTATGCTGTATTGATTCTTTCCCCCACACCTAGCAGGCAGCAGGCCAAGTAATGTAGCTCAGACAGCCTACAGGTCTTTCTGCAGTATCTCAAGGTATTCTCAGACTAGATAGGATAGAAAGCCCTCCAACATGTTGTGGGTAATAACCAGAATACCTCCATAGGGAGGCATCCAGGAGGCATCCTGGTTAGAGTTCTAAACCAGCTCAACTGGATCCAAAGGAGCAGCAGTTCTTCAGCTACTCTTGGTTACCTACCTTATCTCTAATCTCTGACAACAGCCACCCTGAAGCTTATTAAGGCCATTCCTATGTGAAATGTTGCTCTTTCCATCACTAACCCAAGCATCATAGGTATGTGTAAGGTATGCAGTAGAAAGTAAAGTCAGTGGTAAATCTAGAGCTCAGGCTTTGCTCTCTCTGCATGACCAATTCATGCTGAGAATATGGACACAGCTCTTGGAGGAACATGGTCATCAGCCTTCTCTAGGCTACAGCCATACTAATTTGTTGTGGTATTAAAACTCTTAACTATTGCTACGTGTACGCCAAGCATTGCAGACCCCATTTTAATTTGAGAACTCCAGGGTTGTGTTTTAGTCTGGGTGGAAACTGAGACTTTAGAAAACGATGACCTAGATGCTCACGTTGGCTTCTCGTTTAGGTCTTATCAGTCACAGCTTGTCAAGTGATTTTATCCTTCTTGTGTGGTACTCTTTTCCCATAGTCATGGCTTCCTCTGGCAATGGATAATACTCCTTGTACTGCTCTGATATGTCATGAAATTTGCTTCGTAACAGCTCCCAATCTGTTTTTCCACCACCTCGACCAACATGCTCACATTACTTTCAGTAACAGTTCCATCTTGTCGCCTGTGCTAGCCATTCACTGTATGAAGAGGTGGACAACATAACAACACTCCCTGCTGTACAGAAATGAAGCCAAAATATCCCTGCACTATCACCTTGTGCTGGTGACGTCATTTAGAGTCTGAAGGGCAGCAGTCTCTGTGGTATCAAATTCGCACCCATGCCTTCATCTGACCAATCCCGAGCAGCACCATTAATCACGAGCACACCAATTTTCACACACAGCTGTCAATCACGATGTCACATCCCCTTTTTATAGCATCAAATAAGTAATTTGAACCAAACTTATCAGAAAAATGAACACTTGAACATTCAGCACTGTGGTAAGAACTACCTAAAATGACAGAAATCATCTTTGGAAAAAAAAATTATTTGACGTGTAACTGGATCTTTGATTTTGGCCCATGTTCCATCCACTAACATGGAGCCAAACGCCAGCGGGCGATCAAGGTGTTTCGCTTCAATTTTGGGGCCAACTGCAGTTAGACAGTCTGCTTTCTGTTTACGCCGGTGCATGCCTTAGTGTGTGTAAATGGTCATGTTTTCAGGTGTGTTTGTATGGACAGAAAATGGTGCTAAAACGCAGTTTTAAAAAATAAACATATTTGTGACGATGTGACCTAAGTCCACAAAGCAAACTCCCATGATCTCTCCAGTATCCTTTCTGTTCCAATATTCCATGACCCTGGGCTAACCAAGCCTGAAAAGGCCACTACTTCTTTAGGATTCTTCCATGGCAGTAACTTCTGACCCTCGGGGCACAACTACAAGAGGCTGCCTCTGCAATGGAGGCTTTATACTTGGCCCAATCAGATCCAATGTAATCAATCTCTCTGAGAAAACAGAAAAAAAAATCCTCAGCAGGTGGGAGTTGAAAATTTTACAGACAGTACCTCACATTTGGCTTTATCAGGTCCTTTTATCAGCTTCAGATTGTGATTGGCTGACTGGTCTTCTCCTGTCCAAGACATAGGGTTTCAGATCTGATGATAAAGCAGCAACTAGATCATCATCTTAAGTGTTTTGGTACTCAGAATGAGTAACCTTATACTAAAGAGTTGTGTTTATTATAGATAATCCGTATCTTCTAATGGATTCCAATAGAAACACCATGCTGGTTCAGAACAATCCAGCCATTCCTCCCAGTCAGCCAGCTGCAGGTTTCTCTATTGTTGCCCAAATGAATGCTGCCTCCCCATATCACATGATCTTCACTGGCAGATGGAATCTGTCCAATTGTCTTATGTCTAAATGTCCCTGTTTTCCTTCATTCTAAGGACTTCTCTTCCATGCTGGCTTAAAAGTTTAGTTTCATACTTCAGTCATGACCTGAGGAAGATCTTGGGATATGATCAAAAGCTCTGGAACAGCTGCAGTATTTTTCAACCTGGACCCTATTTTCCCATATTTTAGTGTCAAAGTGATTCATGGGGACAAAAATTTTTGAAATTGGTCCAATATTGAGTGAGTTGGCCGCAGCTGCAGTGTTGAAACAGGCTGCTGTGTAATCCCTACGGGCACTTGTGCACTGTCAATGTATTTCCACTAACAGTGCTTGTTTTTGTCACTGACATGCTCAGATTGTTATTAGTGTCTGACAACATTAGAGAGATGACCCTACAGAGAAATGGTTTTCTTTACCAATAGCTTTTCTGTTGTTTGTTAGTATGTTTAACTGAGTCTCGCCTAAGGAGAAGTTTTTTTTAAATCAGCTTAAAATTCAGCCCTTTTTTAGGTAACACAGCTACACTTTATGTACTCCAGCACAATAAACTCTTCCCAGCACTCCTCTTTCCAGCTTTCACTAACTTTCCACCATTGTTTTCCTGCAACAAGTCACCACCAATTTCAGAACGAGACTTCTCCCCTCTTTGGACACAAAACAGACCGGAATTTCTGTTTCTCTGACATTTCTCTCCATCTCTCTTTCTTCTTCAGTATAAACCCAATAACAGGAGTTGTAGAAGAGGATCAGCCCAATCCCATGGAGGGAATGACAGAGGAGCAGAAGGAAATTGAAGCCATGAAGCTGGTCAACATGTTTGACAAACTGTCAAGGTCTATAAAAGCAGGACCCACACACACATGCACGCACACGCACACACACACACACGCACACACACACACACACACACACACACACACGAGGTGGAATGGTGGAACATATCAATGTTCATGCTCACTAGTACCTCAGACTAGTGCCTAACAAGACCTCTGCAATCTTACACCTCTTCCATAGACATAGAATAGTTACACAGGCATCATACACATGTGGCGTAGGTGATGTGTGTTTAATTTAGGTAAAGTGTTAATACATTAACACCTGTGCCACACCCATGCTACAAGTTATGGTGTATGCACATTTACGCCACACCAACACTACACCTGACAAAGAAAATTCACATGTCACATGTAGGAGCAGGTGTGGTGTTGAGTAAAGCTCCAATGATAAGGTGTGCTGCACTATGGACTGTCTGACACTAAACCTAACAGTCTGAAAGTAGAGTGTTTCTAGTTTGATGTAGAGGCAGGCGTGGCATTTCAGTGCAGGGTTGAGTAAAGCTGATGCTGGCAGGTGAGAAGCACTATGAGGCCAGACCATGTAACACTCCCACCTAATCCCTTGATAGACTCTTCTGGGAAGGCTGTATTTATCCAAAGAGAGAGAGAGAGAAATAGATTGACAGTTCATTTTGCACCCTGTGTGTAAATATTACAGGTATATGTTGATTTTATTATGTAATATGTAGGAGTAATGATGTGATAAATAGTTATTAATGGTTGGGGGATAAAAAGAATAAAAGCATTTATTTGATAGATGAGCCATGTGTTAGATTGTGAATCATAGTTGATAAAACAACAATACTAAAACAATATGAAACAATACACATGTGGCTGTTTCTCCTTACTTAATGTTGGACCTACATTGTAAATATTATGCATTTGTCAGCCAGCTGGCGCCATGAGGGGACTTTATGTTTCAGTATAGCAGTTAGGGCTGCTGTTGTTTCGGGACCATGGACAGCACTGAGAGAGAGAGTGCTGTGATTAACCAGTGGCAGTTCTAGCACAGTTGGTTCCTTAGGTGATAAAAATAAGATAAAAATACTAAATGCTTCTTTGAAATCAAGAATCTATTAAAAAAATACCAATGAACTTGTTTAGAAGACTAAACAATAAATAATATCTGACATTGTAAAATAATAATAAAACGTACAAATTTACTTTCTAATTGAATCAGGGATGCATTGATTTTGAAATACTGGGCTGATAGTGATACCAGTGTTTAAAAAAAGAATCGCACCAATAGCTGATACTGATGTTTTTATATTGGTGTTTTGACATTTGTTTTTCTTTTGTTCCAGGTTAACACAAAAATCTACACTATAAAAAAAGTAAATGAACACTTTTAAAGTCATTCAGTCCTTCATTACACTTCCTTAGAATGAGCACAAATTTAATAATACACATTTATGAAACAACCTTTTGCTTTAACCTTCTTTTACATTAAAAACATCTTTAAAAAGATTAGCAAAAAGCATTTTTACTATGTATCATACATCATAATTCGCTCTCTAATATCTTTTTTATAGTGCTGTGAAAACATCAACACATTTCTTGGTCAAACAGCTGGATTTATTGAAGTGTCCCCACCAAAAACTACATTCTACAAGATTACATTGAACACATCATGAGAATGTTATAATTTATCTTGAACAAATTTTTACTGAGTAGAGCTTGAACGCTTCACAATGTTAATTGATGCAACCTCCATGAGCTGTTGGTTGCAGCCACTGGCTGCTCAGAGGAAACAATAACCAGCTCTTCGCCTTCTGATTTCATGTTCTTTCTCTCCACATCCACTGCTCTCAGTAGTGTAGTGGTAGTTGAGTTTTTGTGGTTTTGACATGTTGACCATACAGCGTAGCTGGGAGGGGGGTTGAGGGGCAGCAGGAACCCAGAAAAAAAGGCCTCTCTCTTATTTACTAGGCTCTGCTATGTAGTTGTGTTGTTGTGGCCTTATGTAATATTTCAAAATAATAGTTGTAAAAAAATAGTAAAAGATAAACCATTTGATTTTTTTCTCTTCCCCTATTTGTGGTGCCCCCCATGGAAGACGGCACCTTTAGGATTCACCTATACTGCCTATGCCACAGGCTGGCACTGTGATTAACAAATGCATTCTTTGATTTTGAAACAGTAGGCTTATGCTGTTGTTATTTAGTCTTTCTGAGGCTATTGTGTGGTTTAATAAATTATTGTATGAGTTAAAATGTAAGCTATGCAAGTATAAGATGTAAAATGTTGCAGGCATAACACTGCCCATGGCCCCATCCTGCCCGCTGTCCCATGTAAACAATCGTCATTTCGGCTCTGTGACTACCTCCTCCACCAGCTGAAAGGCGAGATAACTCTGTCCCCCCATTCCAGAATTGTAGCTTTTATGCAGAATGGTGAGGCAGATTAACAGCTTAAAAATTCCTGCCTTAAAGGGGCTTAGATGGAGTGCAAGTTAGGCAGGCAGATCCATGTTTGAGGTACTGGTGTGCATGTATTTAGATTTTTTCCAACCCCCATACACACACACACACACACACACACACAATCACACATGCAACACACGAGGTCAGTTTGCAGAGATCCACAGCACATTTAGCTGTAATGATGAATTAAATTCAAAATTGTTGTCTTTCACAATAGAAAAACTTAGAGTAGCTTGATTTGAGTTTTGATTTGATTTTATGCATATGTGTATCTGTCAGTTTGTTATAACTTGAAATGATAAAGAATACATAGAAAGAAATGATAACCGGAGGCATGTGGTGGCAATACTCAACTCAGTCTGTACTCATACATGCACACATTATTACATTTGAACCATTTCTCCCCGCAGGACCAATTTGATCCAGCCCATGCAGCTCGGTATGGATGGAAAGATGAGAGAGATTGCTCCAGAAGATCTGCACAAACTGGCCCACAATCCCTTATTCCAGCCAGAAGAGCCAGCTCATTCAGACAGTGAAGATGAGGCTTAGTGACCACGGAGACATAGAGGTGGAAACAGATTCAATTCCTGAGACAGCCGTCATTATTACAGATATTCACGTCACACAGTCCAACCTGTTCCTGTTTACGTATTCTGATGGGAGGTGAATTATGGAAAGTTGGGATTTGTTTAGTCAAAGTGAAAACAAAGCACAGAGTACATGGAAGGCAACTTAAAGGACCCTTTATGAGTTATTCTGTTGACTTACAAATCACCAGTGTTTTACTGCTCACCACTTTCCAAAGAGAACTGTCACTTTGTAGACGAGTTTCCTTCCACTCAGACATTTGTCTCAGTTTATTTCAGTACACTATGAAAACCAACTTGCTTTGGGGTGCTGTAGAGCACTGCCAACACCAGACAGAGTAAAGGTAAATATTAAAACAGATGTTTACACCTCTTTACACTAGGACATCAAATCTGCACAAATAGGAACATTTCCAGTGAGCTTGGCTGTTTAATTGTTCATTCATGGATGGTTCATGTAGAGCTGGAGGGTTGACATGTGACACTGGCTATGTTTACATGCTACACTAATATTCCACTAATATTCCGATTTGACAATATTCTGTATTTGTTGGATTTTGTAAATTGCATATTCCACACTAAGCCTTTTTCTGAATTTTGCATTTTCTGATTAAGACATGTCCAACATGTCTAATGTCCACTTGAGGCTGGCTCCAGAAGCCAGTCAGTCCCCATAGACTCCCATGCTAAATTGCCCAACTTAACAGCAGAAATAAATATATTTACAGCCTGGTACAACAAACAGTTAGGTCTCCTTAGCTCATATCAACATGCTCCTTAGCTCATATCATGACAGCTGTACAGGGGGTGAATCTTTTTTATAACTCATCCATTTACATTTTGTTTAAGCCCAACTTATGCATATTTTAGAGCAGGGCCACTTGAGCTTGCTGTCTGCAAGGCGTTGCAGCCCTCTGTAAGTCAGATCCAGAGTGATGTCAAGGTCCCTACGGCCATTATTACATACAGTCTGTGATTTACAGTTGGATATGTGTGTTGTCATGGCTACATTTGACACAAACCAACTCACCAACAGTTTGCAAGGTTGGTGTAGAGAAGAAAGAGAAGAAAAGCCCACATTTCTGGTCGGAACAACTTTTAAACGTTATGGAAGACTTGGATATCAACAGGTTTTTGAAAATGTACAAATAATGCAATGGCAGCCTTTTCATAAAGGTGGCTTAAGGAATAAAAGGGAGGCTGTGTTTGCATGGTCCAACAAGTCCACCACCAGTAGGAAACTTAGAAAAGAAATCCTATTTTGATGCAGAGAAGCAAAATGGCACAAGCTGCTCCAGTCGTTACACTTTCCTACATTTTGACATGATAAACAACATGTTAGGGCATGTTACTCTGAGTACAATAGATAAAACAGTACAACAGATAAAAAGGGATATTAGTGGAATATTCATTTTCATTAGCCATTTAAACAGTTTAGTGGGAATATTGTCATTTTTGGAATGAGGCCAGAACCCGAACATTTTGTACATGTAAATGTAGTGAGTGTTCCTTTGGATAAACTGTAGTATCTGCAGCCAGTTTGTCTATGCAAGTTGATTTTCATATTATAATGAGACAACATGAAAACTAATGTCTGTCTGAAAGGTGGAGAATTAGTCTAAAAACTGAAAATGGTCAGGTAATCAAACAGAGGTACAACACAGCACTGTTGGTTTTGTTTTTGTAAAGCTCCCAGCTGGCCACCAGCATTCTTAGATTACAGTATTTGGTTATATTTAGGTTGACTTTGGGTGACCAAAAGTCAGTGTCAGGACAACATTTATTCTGTGTGTTTCTTTCTATCATTCTGTGTCCCCTCTCTAAATTCGCAGGTTTTTGGGGGTCAGTGAACACAGGGCATGCAGAACTCTACATGAGTTCCTTTTGTCCTCAGCTGCACTTTGTGATTCGCGGGATAAATAATTGATCTATCAGTTCGTTCAGAGCTGATCAGGTCAGATTTATGTATGAGAGGAGCAGCTGCTGCAAGTGAATGCATTTGGACCCAGCAGAATGAATGGTTAAGTTTCATTTTCAATGTGCCTGCTGTTGTGCTGCTCAGTCTCTGCCCCAAGTATGCTCTGTACTATGACAATGTGGTGCTGTAAATAACCAGATGGTTTATATATTCCTACAGCACTCTTAATCAACGGTCCAGATCCAAAAATAGAAAATCTATTTGTGGTGGCAGATGTTTTTATCATGGCGGGCCGCCATAAATAAATGAATATTCGGGAAACCGTGTTGTTAACATCCACACAACGTGAAATTCTAATGTCATCAGACATTTAAAGTATCATCAACCTGATTTTCATTCCAACCAAAATTTAACGTCCGTCTGACATCATATTAAAGTCCGGTGCCAGACTTTAATGGGATCAGTAATGAGTTACACTACACACACACACACACACACATACACACACAGAATGCTGTAGCCATTGTGTTGACAATCCCTGGTTCCAGAACAAATCAGCACCTCTTTGACACAAAACCTTAACCTCATACACTTCACATACCCATTTTCCACCAAATTAGCTCTGGTTGTTGAACTGGTTCCTATAGGATTCTTGAAGCCTCGGTGCTCTCTTGCAAACCAGCCTGCGTTTCTACCAGTTTTTTCAGAGCCATTGTAATCAAGAATGTGTCATCAACAAAGCTGTGGTGAAGAAGGGGTAACAGAGGTGGTGTGTTTGTTTGGTTACATGCATGTTTAAAAGGACTCACTAATGGTGCACATGAAAGTATGTAAAGTATATCATACAGTTGGCATAACACAAACTACATACACAGCTAACTGAGATCACACAGCACCTTCTACCTGATACCCAAACCAATCCAAACATATCAACCCAGACAATTTGGACTTGATTAGCTGAGGCTGCGAGGTCTCCAACTTTGAGACTTAAAGCACAGAGGTAAATGGAATTTGGTTTGTAATCTGCAAAGCTTTGAACATGACATTTGAAAATCTGAATTGTCCAAAAACACCATCCAATTTACTGTAACTCAGGATAATCCACAGACCTCACTATCAGCAGGTTGCATTTAAAACAGTTTACGGCAGAAACGAGTTCTGTGTTCACAGCTAAAACTATACTCTCTGTTTCTGTTTGAGGTTGAACATTTCTACAGTGTGTTGGAGCTCTTCATGATGGGATTAAGATATGTGTCATTTCTGCTTTGAATGAGAGCAGAGGAAATTGTATGAAAGCTAGCCAAAGAGCTGTTCTTCACTTTCTGTGACTATGGAAACAATTGTATTTTTGAGAAGAAAAAAAAAAAACCTAATGAATTTTAGATGCCTGTTGTTTTTCATAAAGCCCTTCAGAGGTTTTATTTTTAGAAGTGAAATGTGAAACTGCAGACAGATAAGTTATAATTTAAAGATGAGATACTCTCGTGCAAACAAAGAGTCCAGATTCTAAAACACGATATATATATTAAATGTATACTCCTTTATATTATTGTATAGCTGCCAACTCTCTTGTGGACTATAAGATATATTAAATGTGTTTAAATGGCAGAGTTGTCTGATGTGTTATTTTCGGTGCAGTTATTGTGCTAATGTGGATGAAACATCATCAGTGTTTTGGATGTAGTGAGAACCACTGACAGTTTAGCTGAATCCAAATGTCCACCCTCTGGACTTGACTTAGCCCTTGAGGGCCTCAGTCGTACATACTGTGATGTGTTCACTGGCATTATGGAAAGTCTGCAAGAGCAGAGACTGCAAGCCACTGATAGACAGGCCTCAAGTCTGTTTTACTGGTTGCCATGGGAACTTTTGAGCAACAACTACAGTCACATACACAGTGATTGCTGCTGTATTATTACTCATGCAAGTTGATGTATATTGTCTGCTACTCTGTCCCTGCAGACAACAAGATATAAATCCCATGTATAGGTGTTTTTGTGACTGAACAAAGTACATTTGTATACAACACACAGGCTACACCATAGCACATTCAAATAAAGTGTATTCAATGTCTGCATGTCGAGATTGTGCCCTCAGGTCAGATCCAACCCTTGGTGTCCATAATCTCTATGACCAAATACATCTAAAACGGGAGCGTGTGTCTGCAAGAACACTGAAAGATGCTTCGCTTGGACACATTTTCAAATCAGGTGATGAGAACAGCAGAGGAGAGAGAGTTTTTAATTAAGTTTTAGCACCTGTCTGCTGCTTCCTTTCCCTCCCTCCCCATCTCCTCCCACATGACTGTTTTGTTCCCTGCTGTTCCTTAAAAATAGAGCTGAGCAGAAACAGAGGGTTAATTACTGTACAGTATTCAGCCTTGAGCCCATCCTATGGTATCCCAGTTATCCTCTTACCAGCCTCTTGAAAGCTAAGTTCCAGCTTGAATCTGCATCTGCTGTCAGCAAGATGACTGAACCTGCTTTACTGATAAGCTGATAACCCCCTATGTGGCTTGTTTACTTGGCTTGTGACATTTAATGCAGTGCATAGTCTGTTGAAAATGTGAATGCCCTGCACAATGGACAATACTTCAGCTTGGTTAGAAGTTTTAATGGTGAGACGTTCCTTCTCTACTGTGAAGTCACAACTTCAATCAGTCCTCTTCTCCTTTAACTGCAGTTCATATCCAGGCCAGATAATAATGTGTGACTAGGGCCCCGTTTAGACCTGGTACTAACATGCGTTTTTGGTGATCTGATCATAAGTGGACAGCGCTAAATATAAATCTAAATGGCCACCAAAACACATCGTGATACGATCACTCAAACCACTTGCCAAGGTGGTCTGGGACACATTTGACCACATATCTTTTGTGGAATGTGTTCTGATGCGTCCCCGACAAGGACTACGTCATTAGTGCAGGATGTAATGGTTGTTTTGGTGACAGTGGGCTAAAAGCTCTAAAACATACCCATGTTATGTTGAGTTGGACAAAGTGTTGCTTTACTCTCCCTTGTTATGCCCAGTTGAAGTAGATGTGTTGGATTCTGTTGACAGGCTTTAAGTCTAGTTGAAGATGAAGTCCAAGGACAATCTCATATATCAACACAGAGTGTATTTCCATCTGTACGCTGTGTCCTAGGCCTGCAGCGGTCTTGTCTTTCAGTATCATCCTACTGTACAGTATTTAACATGAGCCCAGCTCTAAGCCACCAACTGGGAGCTGCCTGGCTGCTCTTTGACACGACAAGCTCAAAAACTGGAACTATAATAATCCCAGTGGGAGGTATGACAGAAATGGAGCATAGTTAAGATTAAAACAATGGGAATCGTGTTGTGTGGAACATGCTGTGACTAAAACTAATATTGTGAGTGAAAACAATCAGAAAGAACATGAAGACAAATGTGAGAATTTACAGCTATTTTCTACATGAGCCATGTTACCTACAGTACCCACTGTGCCAGAAGCCTCTGACTCATCTGTTACTGTAAGAAACATCAAGTGAGGATTACACCGGTAGTGGGGCTAAATATGTAGTGTGTAGGAGAAAGGTAACGGGGTCATTAGAATCAAAGTGGCTTATCCTCTTGGGGGCATGGCTGTGCTCAGCTAAAGTCAATGCAAAATTAGGTAAATCTGTGCTTTAGATTATCCTCCAAGAATCACCACCTTAATGTGATGGAGAGGTTTGTATGTCCCTGTGGTCCTGAGAGTTGTGTTGTCAGGGGCAGTAGATTCTGGTAGGGTCTGAGCAAAGTGGTCTGGGGGAAGGGCCCAGACTAAGAGTGATTCAAAAACCCAATAGACCATTTCATTGCTATTCTGTTTCTAGAGCAACAGCTTTTGTAACCGTTTACTTCCTGTGAACTACTGCATTGACAAACATACCAGCAAGAAATACAAAGAGACCCATGCAGAATGTTTATATTGTCAAGTCTGAACAGTCTACATGAGTCAACCAGAGAGGAGATGTTGCACCTTGCCTGGAAAAGAGAAATAAAGGCCCACTCCTGGAGCCAGACCTGGTAGGGAAGCTCACCTGTGGTGTCAGGCCTTGACCCCTGGGGCTTGGCCAGGCATTGCCTGAAAAGTCTTCATGAAGCTGCCACCAATTGGACCCACACCTTGCAGGGATGGGTATTGGGGTCAAGTGCAGTGTAAACTTGGTGGAAGGCAAAGGTTGGGGCCTGGCAAGCTGACAACTGGCATCATAACCTGGGCGATGCTTTGTTATTGGACTACTGTCCTAGTCATGAATTGGTCATAACAAACACCATGTTTGAGCATGGAATGGTTTACAAGTGTACTTCAGTCAGACAGCTAACCTTTGAAATGTTTATTTCAATGGCAGAACATAGTCTGAGTTTAGTGTCCAGATTTTGGCCTCATCTCTCCCTGCAAATATGTTTACATGAGGAGCAATGATCAAATATGTTCCCCCTTTAGCCGAATCCTGCAGGTGCTAGGGTGGAGGTTGAGCTGATAGAGCAGGCAGCAATACTGATGCAGGGCAGCAGCTACACTGACAAGGTAGAAGGAGAGCTGGGAAATGTTTGCAGCTTAAACTGCCAGATTGGGAGGGTATGTTTTGTAGATGACATTGAGAGTGAGGTATGACGTGTGTGTGAATCAGTGCAGCTCGAGTTGACTGCCTGAACTAGCTTGCTGGGGTCGCTTCATTTGGTACCAGAACTTCTTAGGCCAAAGGTCGATGATCGACGACCATGATTTTCTTCTGCAGTTCTGACTGTCTGCTACAACCTGTTCCTGTCCTGTTTGGTGGTTGATCCAAACTAAACCGTGATGGATGTGCAGAGAACAGACTGGATTTTTCAGCAGCTTGTGCTGTTGTTGAGTTGTGGCTGGTTAAAGGTATATCTTCTGCTGGACTTTTTTTCCTGATAGTGTCAATGTTGGTTCTCCAATTTATGTCCTGAGGGATGGTTGACCTCAGAAATGTGAAGGATGCCACAGCAGACACAGTGTTGTTCAGTGGGGGATGAAGCAGATCACTGCTGTGTTGTCTGCAAACTTCAGGAGTTTGTGACAGACTGGTCTCCTGAGGTGCAGTCATTGGTGTGGAGGGAGAAGAGCAGTGGGGAGAGCACACAACACTGGGGCGCACCAGTGCAGATGGTCCAGATGCTGGAAGTGATTTTCCTCAGCCTAACTTGCTGCTTACAGGTTTATGATCCACCAACCGGTGGAGGCTGGGGTAGTGAGCTGGATTCAGTGTAAAGGATGTCTGGGATGCTAGTGTTGAACTCCAAGATGAAGGCCACAAACTGGATCCTTGTATATGTCCCCAGAGAGTCAAGGTATTGCAGGATGTAGTGCCGTTGACTGCATCATCCACTGACCTGTTTTCCTAGTGGGCAAACTGCAGGGTTCACGTGAGGTGCTTGTGATGTCCTTCAGATGGGTCAACACCAGTCTCTTGAGGGATTTTATGGCTTCATTATTCCATCACCTCCAGCGTGCACTGCAGCAAGGTGTGAAGTGGTCGGGATGAGAGTCAGAACCTCCAAGTCTGAGCACATGGTTCTCTGCTGAAAAAACAGTGGATTGGTTTGGGAGTGAGATACTGCCCCAAGTAAAAGAAGTAAGTATAATGATGAGGGTAAAATGGAGCGTGAGATAGACCGGCAGATCGGTGCAGCATCAACAGTGCTGCAGATATTGTGCCAGTCCTTTGTTGGAAGGCAAAGCTCTTGATTTACCAGTCAATCTATGCTCCAACCCTCACCTGTGGTCACAAACTTTGGGTAGTGATAGGAAGAATGATACTAGCAGCCAAAATGAGTTTCCTCTGCAGGGTTGCTGGGCTTAGCCTTAGAGATATGGTGACGTGCTCAGAAATCTGGATGGAGTTCAGAGTAGAGCCACTGCTTCTTCGTGTTGAAAGGGGACAGCTGAGGTGGTCTGGGTATCTGAACAGGATGTCTCCTGGGCACCTCCCTTTAGAGGTATCTGAGCATGTTCAACTGGTGGAAGATCTTGGGGTAGACCCAGAAGACACTGGATCTCCTCTGGCTTGGGAATGCCTGATGATCCCCCAGGAGGAGCTGGAAAATGTTACTGGGGAAAGGGGTGTTTGGAATGCCTTGCTTAGCCTGCTGCCCCCTTAATCCACACCTACATACGTGGATGATAATGGATGGATGGATGGATGGATGGATGGATGGATGGATGAATGGATGGCCTTAAGATCAGTGGTTCCCAACTGGTCCTTTCTTAACAGACTACAGTGGTTCACGGATGTGTTAAGTTTGTAAAAAAAAAAAAAAAATAACACTTCTGAAGTACAGTCAATTTCGGTCACAGAGCTTTTATTTTGAAGTATCAGTTTCCTGCTGTAGAGTGAGTGACTAATGGACAACTATTTGACAGAGACAGCAAACTAACTGGACAACATGACCAAACCCAAGAATGACGCTGAATATATAAAACTGTGTGGACCTTGAACTGACAATGACTAATGAAAAACCTGAACTCAGTTGGGAGCCACTGCTTTAGATTTTTTTTTTCTTCCAGTGTTGAATATATATCCACATGAAGAAACCTCCAAGACTCTTGACAATAAAATTTCCCCAGTTTTGTAATGCAGGTTTTTTGTTTTTAAAGTGAATGTAACCCTGCTGACATCATTATGACATCATCACAATTATTTTCTCAGACTTGACAAAGCTTCCCCAAAGAGACACAAGATATTAAATAACACACCCAAAATAAAAAAAGAGAGTACAAAATTATGACACAACTCATAATTTTAATAATTAACAAGTATAGTTATGGATTTACACTCTGTTCATAACTTTTTTGTTTGCTTTATGTAATTTTGTACATATTCTGTGCGTGCAAGGCAAAGATAAACATGACGGTAGAAAATAAATTCTCCCTTGGGATGAGATGGAGGCTCAGGTCGCTGACACCACAGGGAGCTGAACTGAGGTCTTACAAAACACACACCATTCTCCACAGCCACCCTGAGAGTTTGATAGACTGATTACACTCTGTTGCTATCTTACAATATCTGATCATATATTGGTCTTTTATGAGGATCTTATCTCGTTCTCCTGTGACATGATGGATATGGTTATTACACGCGTGGTTGTGTAATGAAATGACTGAACCTGAACTGATCTCAATGTCACACACTGAAGTGATTCCACGGAAATATGCAGAAACATGCAGAGCTTTAGTGTCCCATGTGTTAATCTGGAGATTCTTAAAGGTTTAATATGAAAACATCTTAACAAGGCAAGAGATATTTTTTTCACCTGGATAACATGATGGGACCAAGACATTGTGTAAAGGAAATGGATTTGACATCATTTTCTTTGTAAACAAATTGTGAGAAATTGGGCTAATTTCTTTAATTGTATTTTTTTCCCAAGATACTGGGAGCCACCTCACCTCTCTAAAGTTATTGCAGAATTTGTAAGAAAATATGGGAGGTATTGTTCGAAAAATCTATAAATATCTAATTACAGCAAAACCTTAAGCTTTATGTAGCTTAATCTTAGTCTGGTTCCAAACCTCCAAGTTGCCACCCAAATTTAAAATTTAAGTGACCAATTCAAAGGCTTTTCCTGATTGGATGTTTCCCCTACTGGATAAAAAATGAGCCAGTCAAGGCCTTTGTGAAAAGATGCGTCTGTTTTCAAACGTTGTAAATGCCACTGCTATGTGTCCTTTATGATGGCATAAATACAGCCAATAGATGCCACTAGAGGGAGCAGAGTCAAAGTTTCTGACAACGACAAACGAGGTGACGGTGGAGGAGGTCATAATATTATGCCTTGTAGGTGGTGGTCTGTGCAGCCATGATCTACATCCCGACATGTGAACAGAAAATTCTTTTCACTATATTACTGATTGGTTCCATTCCACCATTATTTAAATCAATTTCTTGACTGACTCCTACAATCACATCTGGCTTGAACTTTGCTACACTGCCTCACAATCTCCAGTGGTACTGCTCCTTTTTGTCTGTATCAGTAAGCTCTCAGAAAATTTGCACAAATACAGGCAAAATGAATGCAGAGTGTGGACTATAGGCTCCATACGTGTCCATATTTACCGTTGAGCATAAATTAGCCCTATGGATACGAGTGAAACAAAGCAGTACCAGCTGTGATTGTGGAGGCAGTGTAGCAAGTGAAATACAACTGTAGGAGATGGTGAAGACAATTTTTTGGCTTTGCCTTCATTTGACAGGACAGACTTAAGCATGATAGAGGAACAGAGCGGGGATGACATGCTGAAAAGGGCTGCAGGCTGGAATCGAATCCACGGATGCTACAGCAAGAACAATGCCTTTGTACATGGGATGACCGCTCTGACCACTGACCTACTGGGTGCCCCGATGAGGACATTTTCTAAAAATAAAAAGAATTCTCCGTTCACATGTTGCGGTGTATTTAAAGGGATAGTGCACCCAAAAATGAAAATTCAGCCATTATCTACTCACCCATATGCCGAGGGAGGCTCAGGTGAAGTTTTAGAGTCCTCAGATCCCTTGCGGAGATCTCAGGGGAGAGGGGGTAGCAACATAACTCCACCTAATGGTGCCCCAGATTCAAACGTCCAAAAACACATAATTGAAACCACAAAATATCTCCATACTGCTCGTCCATAGTGATCCAAGTGTCCTGAAGCCCCGACATAAAAAGTTGTTTGGAAAAACATAATTTGAAGTCTGTTTTTAGCCTCATTGTAGCTCTAACTGCCTCTCTGTGCACGTGCACATGCTCACGTGAGTGCGGCTAAAAACAGACTTCAAATGACGTTTTTCCAAACAGCTTTTTATGTCGGGGCTTCAGGACACTTGGATCACTACGGACGAGTAGTATGGAGATTTTTGTGGTTTCAATTATGTGTTTTTGGTGTCTTTTATGTGTTTTTGGGCGCCATAAGCCTCCATTAGGTGGAGTTATGTTGCTACACCCTCTCCCCAGGGATCTCCACAAGGGATGTGAGGACTCTAAAACTTCACCTGAGCCTCCCTCGGCATATGGGTGAGTAGATAATGGGTGAATTTTCTTTTTTGGGTGCACTATCCCTTTAATGGCCTCACAGTTCTCCACCCTCTACAACACTGCCTCTGTTTATGGGTACATTATTACAACCTCCTCCAACGACCTCCTCCAACGTCACCATATTTGTTGCGTAAAACTTTTGACTCTGCCCTTTAGTGCCATCTCTTGGCTGTATCTATGCCATCATACAGGACACACGGAAGTAAGAGAGCAGTGACATTTACATTTGCAAGGGACAAATCTATTTTGTACGTTAAGTATAAATGCGCCTTAACTGTGCCATGATCGGCAAAATCTAAACAAATACGGTGACCAGACTGGATGAAAGTGATGCAGCTTTCAAGACTTTAGTAAATGGACCCTGAAAAAACAACTCTTAAATAAGAACATTAAACAGGAGGCATTTCCTCAAAGGAAAGGTATTCATGCTGTTCTACCTGTTGGTTTTCACAAACCTTGAATTTTACAGTTGGCCCCTCTGGTACATGAGGAGATGGTATTCAAAGTGTATTGTTGGACAAGGACTATGCACTACTGAGGTCCTGCAGTGACGGAAGCAATGGATCTGGGGTGTCATTTATATAGCAATGCAAAGGACACCTGTTTATATGCCTAAAAATAGCAAAACATACCCACAGCTGAATCTAGTGACTTAGAGATGAACCTCCTGTACACTGATGAAGTAATGAAAAAGAGAAAAAAAACTACATTATGAAAAAATATGTGCAGCTGCTGATGTGCCTTCTCTTGATGACTTCATCCCACACAATGTGCTTCTTAGTCAGTAAATGACAAACATACATACATCCTGCATCATGCTTCATTTGGCTATAGATAGCATAGTGTACGTTGCCTATGAAAATATTATGTTGTAATACCTGTATATTGATCAGTAAGTATGGAAGCGTATTGCAGCCATACCAGAAAAAACACTGATCATTATCAGGTAATAACATAAAAAGTTTCCTGTTATAACAAGGTGTTTTTCACAATTTTTTTTTACAAGATATTGTCAAGGTATAACTAGAAACTTTACTTTAAAAAAGAGATTTTTTTATGATAACTATACTATTTCTCTTGTTATCATGTAAAATGAAAACAGCTAAATTGAGCAAATGCATCCAAAAATAGTATGAGCACAATAAACTCTAACTTCAAACTCACTGCATAAAGGTATCAAGCCTTGTGAACTCTTTGGAGCTCACAAAACCCATTATGGTCCCTTCTTATGAAGTAACTTTATCTCCCTGAGCATGGTACTTTTATTTCCTGATATCTATAAATCTCACTGATGTTAATTAAAAAGGAAACAAGGTAACTGAAATATGAATTTGGTACTGTGCTTCTTCTATTTGTACAGTTTACACAATGAGTGTCTGGCATAGTGAAAAACTAATCTAATGTAAAACTAGCTTCCTCAGCAGTCGGTTTATGCTAACAGGACAAAAAGCTTATTTCTGCCTCTTGTATGGCAGCTGTTAGGGACTGTGACCTAAACTGCAGGACCTCAGTAGTAGTAAGAAGTTATATGAACATGACTGTTATGTTGCAAAACAGATCAATACAACCTAACTGATATTTGCTAATGTTAACACAGCATTGAATGGATGGATGTCACAGTGACTGGTTTGGGGCAAAAAACCTCCCTCCCACAAAGCTAACAAAAGTCAGTCAGAGTCACAAAATGGCAATTCAATACAAATATCAGGACAATTGGGGGGGAATAAGCAGATGATTAAGAGGGATTTAAAAGTGGAATTTAAAACATCATGCAAACAAAATTTTGAGTCATTATGATTTAAACATCAAAAAAAATCCCCAATTAAAAAATCAATGGGAGCAAATGAGCTAAATCAGCTAAGTCACAATGAAACGTGTCAATGTAACTGAAGAGGTCTTTTTCCTGAAACTCGGTCATATTCTGGAAAAAATCAAGAAGGCAAAGTGAATCACAGAATCATAAAGTACATTGTGGGCCTTGTAACCCCTTATCAAATCATAATGATGACATGTATAAGCAGGTGATATAAATGTGTGTCTTTGACATGATGTGTTGAAACCTAATGTGTTAATGAACTACACTCACATTTTTTAAATGAGCCATCCTTTTGTGGAGAGCGAACAATAAAGATTTCACAACCACCTAGCTGATGCTCCTGTCAATTCACTCATTTAGCTGTGGCTAGCTGTGTCCCATTTCAGGCCTTCTTAAAGGCATAAACTATACTGAGTTTTAAAGGTGTGTTCAGACTCAGTGCAACTGTTTCACCCCCAATGTTGGGAATGAAACAGTTGCATATTAGTCACTGCAAAGATGCAAGTGGATGCAGATTCACCCTGAGTGGTGTGAACTGAGACAGTAAGTTAAAGGAGCAGTGTGTAAGATTTAGGGGGATTTAGGAGCATTTGGCAGTGAGGACTGTAGATTTCAACCAGCTGAAAGTTATCCTGGTTAGGATTCCTTTTTTTTTTTTTTTTACTGGTAAAAACACTGAATAAAGTATTTCAAAAGTCCGGTTTTAGTCAGAATAACAGAATAAATCGATTTTCTCTAATGTCACGTAAACGTGCTGACTATACAAATCAGTGTTTCTCTGATGCTGCTGGGCGCAGATGGGCTTCTAACCACGGTGGCCAACACCAAAATGCAAAAACGTAAAGCATGAATGGCCCTATCAAGAGCCGGTGTTAAGTTTTTCTGTTATGGGCTATTACATGAGCCAGTAATTTGTGCATAACCCACATATTTTGGAAGGCTGCTATCACGTGACCAATGTGCTGATGCTAGTAAACAAGGAAGCGGTCCCAGGCAGTCTATGAGGAGGCAGGTTGGGGCAGCAGATGTGTCACAAAACACTGGACTTTCCCCAGGAGACTGGTGTTCGGAACTGTGTAAACTCATTTTATGTTATGTCCTCACCATGTTTCTTCTCTTAACCCTAACCACAGTAACACTGATTGCCTCTTAACTTTATGTAATTACATAACTGTACATTAAGAATGTAACGTCATTCGTGGGGCGCTGAGTCGCAGGATATCATACTAACCATACTATGAGGATACGATAACTGTAGAAACATGGCGGTGCAACATGGCGATCTCTATAAACAAGGATGCATTCCCTATAAAAATGGCTCATTCTAAATGAATGAAAACACAATTATTCTTATTTTCAGGTGAATACACAGTAAAGTAAACATAACTATTATTTTATATTCCATTTCTGCCAATATATCCCCTTTATCCTACACACTGGACCTTTAAATGAGTTCAACATGTTTCAACTTGAGTGAAAAGTTACTGCTTCACCTGCAGCTTTACGGTGCTAGTTCATCGCTGCACAGAGACGAGAATATAGTTATAATAAAATTCCTGGATATTTCTGACATCAGTTAGATGACAGTCAGCACACTAAGACACACTCTGCAGACACACGGTATGTTGCTAGCTAGCCACAGCTGACATCTGTACATTTGCTGTTTAATAAGCACCAACCGCAATAGCAACCCAGCGGTCAGATTCATACCAATAATGCGTGCCTCACACAAACTGAAACAGATGCTGCAATTCAGTACTCAACTCATAGAGATAAAAAAAACAACATTTAAAAGAACATTTATTTTCAGACCACAACAAAACCGTTTGTGCAGTCTGTATTTATTCACCTCTGACAGCCAGTATAGCAACTGCACAGATGTTAGCGGTCAGCTAGCACCAGCTGCATACTCTGCATTTAGTTCTCAGACTTTCCACACCCCTGACTTGGGACACAGCAGCTGTTTTCTACAGGAGGGTACAACATTCATGCTCTTTTCAGACCTCATTACCCTCCCAGCTCCTGATCTCAATGATGTCACAGACCCCTAACTCCCCTCCATCCCAGGTGCATCTTTTCTCCTCAGGTAAGTCAGTGTGTGTGTTATTCAGACAGAGGGGGCTCAGTTCTTTGGTCTGCTGGCTCTGCCTTCGTTGTGTGCTGTTTAGAGACCGCCTCTCCTCTTTCCTGTGTGCTGTTTCTCACATCCACTGTGGCTGGCACTGTGCCGGGGCTCTTCTTCTTGTGGGACAGAGAGCTCAACTGGGGGTTTTCTGGTGATTCAGATGTAGCTGGGATTGTGCTGGGGGTCTTTTCTTGGGGTGGTGGGGACACCAGCAGTTTTTCTAGAGTTTGGGGCAAAGCTGAGGCTGTGTTGGGGCTCTTCTTCTCAGATGTGGGGGTTACAGGGGGCCTCTCCAGGGTTTGGGTTAGTACCGGAGGCCTCTCCAGGATGGAAGGGGCTTTGTCAAGGGCTGCAGTTGGACTGACAAGTCGGGGTACTGATGTTTCTAGTTGAGCCTGAGCTTTAGAGGAGGGACATCCTGAGCCTGGGGTTTCCTCCTCTGCTGGAGGGGGATGCTTGGTTTCAGCTAATGTCCCTTCACAGCCGGTCCTTCCCCCCTCGGCCTTCAGCTCCTCCTTCTGAGTGGCCTCCTTCTTTTGCTCAGTTGTCTGTTTCCCTGTGTCAGTGGCTGGGTGGATGAGGAACATACAGACAGATGTGTTTAGATCGCAGAAAGACAGAATCAAAGGATATGATAATCAGAGATTGAAGTTAAGACAGTGATAAACACCTCTCTCACCCTTCTGAGCTCTTTGTACTTCCCCCCCACTAGATGGATCTTCAGTGCAGGTGGGCAGGTCCCCTCTGTTGCCCCGGAAACGGATGGGTGACCTCTGTAACACTGCCTTCAGCTCTGAGAGAGAAGGAGACAGAGTGGCTTAAGAGCATGTGTGAAAACAACCTCTAAATGCCAACCATACATTAGAAGACACAGTTAGTGGATTCAGCCAAAACAGTCCATGTAAAATATGTGTTTTTTAGTTGCTGGTTCCCAACATGGCCGTCAGTGCCCCCCTCCATAAATGGAGCTATTTAGCGTAGTTTCGGTCGGGTTGGACACAGCGGAAGTCAGCAAACCAGAATACAGCACCTGGAGGTGGAAGTAAGTCTGCACGCCCACAGCGGCCCGCAGCCATTAAACCACAGAAGAAGACGGAGCCGTGTTTACGAGTAGGATTTAAGAAACAGGCTAAATGACATGATGTTGCACATTCATTTTTCCCTGTTAAAGGTTTTTTTTGGGGGGAGTTTTTCCTTATCCGCAGCAAGGGTCCTGAGGACAGAGGGATATTGTATGCTGTAAAGCCCCGTGAGGCAAATTGTGATTTGTGATATTGGGCTTTATAAATAAAATTGATTGAATTGATTGATTGATTCTTGGACAGTAGGTGGTGGTATGCACCTGGAAGTTGTGTGCGATCCGCCAATAAATTGAGAGAAGAAGAAGAGCTGTGTTTACAGAGAGTGTTCTTCAAGTAAGCGGTACGCAACAGGCATTGCTGAACACATAACAGTTTTACCAGATGTATCTATAAGGACTTGGTTGTACTTTCGATGTCATGGCGGATAAAGAAGGAGCACCATCTAAAAGAAAAAGAACAGAAGAACAGAAGAAGGCTAAACGAGACAGTGATAGGGCTCAAGCCCAAACGCGTGTAAACCTCGGTTGGGCATTCACCAAGTGGAGAGAGCTGAGAGATTTGAAAGGTTTTAAAACTGATCCTGAGTTGGCCCTTTTCCCAATCGACAGGTATGTAATTTTTGTTTTTATTTAGAGAATATACTGCAACTTGTTAGACATTGTTTTACTTCAATATATGATGACATGGAAGTTATAAGCAAGCTAGTCTCGCTCACCAGACCCTTCTCAAGAAAAGAAAGGTCTGGCTGGGCCGACTCTCACTTTAAGATTGGAGAAAAAAACGCCCCGGCTGCTTGTATTTCTTTCAACCAATCACAATCGTTCTGGACGGTGCCACAGCAACGGTGCGCTTGCAAAAATATTGCCGGGTTTTGGTGTAACACACCCACAAAAATATCACCTACAGGACGCGAACCATGGCAGAAAAATGGCTACATCCCCGCAAGATCAAACACCGCAAAAGTTAGTAAAGGACGTGTTGAAAACGGTTGAAAACTGCTACACAACCAGAGGCAGTAGGGCGGGACTTCAGCGGGTGGCTTGTTCCGCCCAATGAGAGGCTGATCTATGCAGTGAACTTCCGCCCACTCAGACTATAAGCAAGCTAAATGTAATGTTAGCTGATGTGAACCGCTTTTGTCTAGTAACGTTACAACAAACGCCACAAAATTATCTGTGACTGTGACCATGAACACAAATACAGCAGGCAGTTGTCCTCAGTTTATAAGAAATTCAGAGCTACACCAGAACATTTATAATTTTTCTCTCGCTCTCCAAAACAAATGCATGTTCGTCAATTGCCGGTTGCAGTCGAGATTTTACGACACCAGGCTCTGGGTGTCATACCGCTTCGACCAAGGGGGGCACTATAATCAACGAAAATGTAAAGTTCCACACAGCTGCTTTAAAAAATGTTTATGGTCACTGGTGAAAAGAGATTCAGAAAAGGTTCAAAAGTGAAAGTTTTTTTCACCAAGTATTTGAAGACGTTGATTGAACGTTCACATGTTGTTGTTATGCAAAACAGTGTGCAAGTAATACTCTATAGTCATTTTGGAGCCTAACTAAGAAATCACATCCAAATTTCTCAGTTGAAAGCTAATATTGCAAATCCAGGTGAAATATGTACCAAATGTATCCATTCAATCAACGTCTTCAAACAGTCGGTGAAAATACTTTCACTTTTGAAGACTTGTGTTTATTTTGTCAGCTCCTTCTCCTTGCTCCGTGAGCCCTAGTGGTCTGCATGACATCCATATCATCACAGTTGAAGCTCTACCGACCAAGTACTTGCGCATGCACCTTACAGCAGTAAGCAAAAGTTCTTATTTTACATGAATGATGTAGAATGTACAGGTCTGAAATTAAAAATGTCCTGAAAGCTTTGTGTTGGAAGCACACACTCTATATAGTTCCATATTTATGACATGTTAATGAAAAATTAAATGCATTGAAATTATGTCTTTGTGTCGACTACATTGGACCTACCAGAGCAATATGAATTTGGAGAGATACCTTCACAGACTACTCAATATTGTCTCTGTTTTGATCTACAACTGGGCCACCACTACACTACCGTGCCGCCCTGGAACAGATCAGTATATTTGTAAAGTCGCCGTTGCTGGCGTATGTCGCTGCCAGGGTAAAAAGATGTTTGCAAATCAACTCTGAAACTCTGAAATTGAATCAGCATTGGATATGACAGTCCTCTGAGACAGAGTCTGAGCTTTTCTGAGGTGCGTTCACAAGTTGTTTTATTCAATGTAGATCTTAATAACAATTCACCAAAACAACAGCATGATCCAAGTCTTCCTCAAAACGTGACATTTTCAGCTTTAAGTTGTTAGCTTGGAGGTTGCTGTTGTTGTTTTCCGTAGCGAAGGAGATTTGTAAATGGTAACATGCAGGTGGCGAAAGGAAGGAAGAATGCGGCACAATGGCTTGTTTAGTTCTTTTTTCAGATTACTATTCATTTCTCTAGAAAACCTATGACACAACAAAGTTGCTTATTACTGCTCCTGATGTCACCATGTAAAAACTACTGTTGACCATTGGCCCATTATCAGCCTAGACAATGTCATGTTGTAGGCCCTTATGAGTAATTTATGATAAGTATATTAAAGTTGACATAGAAGTCTCCAGAGAACCTGGTCCAATTAAACCCTAAGGACCTGACCACATGAACAGGATCTCATCTCCAGACATTCCAGTGTACCTTGAGCCTTTCCCCAGTTGCCCAGCTGCATTGCTTCTTCATGATCCTCTTTGCATTCATTACCAAAAACAGTAAATTAACCGTCTAGGTTTCTGCTGTAGTCAATGTGGAGCAGTTCTTAGTGGGCATTCTTCAAACTTGAATCTTGTAGCAGAAAACTAAGCTCATAAATGTAGTCTGTTTCTGTCAGGCTTACTGAGCTTCAGCTGTCAAATGTATAGTAGTTGTTTATCACTGCTACACATTTATTATATTTATTTATCTATCATCAACCTTTCACAGACTGTGGTCTTACACAGTTTTTATATTCCTTACCTTACTCTTAGTGCTTTTCGTATTCAGTGTTACCAGTATTTTTTAATGTCTTCATTTAACACTTTGTTAAAGAAGTCTTACCTTGTGTCAGGCCTGGAGCGTCCTCATGGACGGACACAGCTCTGCGTTGTGGGAGGGGCTTCAGGTGTTGCCGTGGCTTAGGAAGACTCTCTGAAAGTATGCAAATGAATGCACACACACACACACACACGCACACACACACACACACACACACACACACACAGACTTACTTAAGTTGATACTTAATGTTAAACTTGCCGAACTGAATTTTACAATACAGAAGGTGTAATATGATAAATCTAATCTGTCAATTTCACCGTACAAACTAAAAAGAGAGAATGAGAGAGAGAGAGACACCCTGAACCCTGAAATGATGGCTCATACATTTTTTATATCATATTGTAACATTTCTAGCTGTTATAGATTACAAGTACCTCGGCATCATGCTTGACCACAAGCTTATATGGGATCTGTAGACTGACCTCATAAGCACTAAGGCACAACAAAGGATGTACTTTCTAAAGAAATTGTTATCTTTTAATGTCCACAATCAAATGCTCAGAATGTTTTATTGTGCTTTTATTTAAAGTGTTTTATCCTTCTGCATCATCTGCTGGTTTGGTGATGCTACAGAGGCACAGAAGTCAGAAGAACTGCTACAACCATTAGTAAACTAGGGATTATTTGACCAAGTATGGAATGCATCTATAGAGACAGAATGATGAGAAAGGCAAACAACATTGTGGGTGACCAGAGGCCACCCGTTGCCTCCTCACTGAATCTATTGCTGTCAGGGCGACAATATTGCCCCCTCTGTTCACTAAAAATAGAGCTAAGTTTTAATTTGTTCCACAAACCATTATGTTTGTGAACGGCTAATGTACTAGCACCTTATCCCACGCACTGTGGCCTCTCTGTCCCAGTCACAGGTGGTCTGGTCTGCCCTCCTCCTTCTAGTATATGTATGTGCATGTGATCGAGTACGTCTGCTATGTCTACATATGTCTAAGGATGATTTTTGTATGTGTATCGGTAACTGTCATGACACTAGTATGGGTATATCTATGGTGACTTTGTGAGGTTATGATTATGCTGCAGTCCAATTTTTATTATTGTGATTAATCTTATGTAAATGTACATTTAAATGTTACATGTTAGTGCAACCAAACCTGAATGAATGCAATGTTACTGAGTAAAATATAGATTTATCTGCCTGTACATTTTCATCACTTCCTAGGTGCTTTTACAGCATTTCACACCTTTACTAATGTGACTCTCACATGTTTCACATGTGACTTTGATGTCTGTCATGTTACATCAGGGTGATAATGACCCAGAGATGTTAACTGCGTGGCTGTTAGCATGGTGAAGGTACAGATTGCCATGAGCCTCCTCTACCTGAACCACATCTGATTTCTCATGGAAGCTCATAGCCCTTAAGTAATAAATCAGCCCAAGTCTAAGATGGATGAATGAACTGGTTTGAATGAGATTATCCAGACGTACCGTCGGTCACTGATTGTGCTTTCTCAGAGCGATCCTGTGTGCTGGGACCCCTCCATGGAGATGGGCCTGGAGGAAGCAGTTCTTTCCTGGAGGACGGGGCTGAGGCTGCACTCCAAGGCCGCTCCTGGCTTTCAATCTAGGGATGAAGATCAGAGAGTGCTCAGTGGGCTGTGACATGAACAACATGACTGTTATGTCAGGACTGAGCATATGGATGCAGAGAGCAATTGTGCCAATATGGAAATGAGCAGAGTCAAATCCAACGACGCGCGCAAAAAATCCTCGCTTCATGAATTATTCAACTTTATGATCACTTTGGAGGTTGTAGTTTGTGCTGCTGTTGACTTGTATTGTGTGTGTGAGGTGTTTCTAACATTTACTCTACCCTCACTGATATCAATGGGGTGGACAAAACATTAAATTCAACATCTAGCTGTACCTAATAAACTGAAAACAGAGTGTATTTATTTCTACTTTTATTTCACTTTTGACAGAAAGTTTTCATTGTTTCTCCCACAACTGGAAATGACTGTGAAACAGCAGTTACAGCATCAAGAAACAGTAAAACTCTCCAGTGATAGTCCAACTCTTTAAATAGTTAAAAAACTGGGTTAGCAGCTCTTCAATTACATTAGAAAACTAGAAATACTGCTAATAAGTTGCAGTTACATTTTACATTCATATCTGTGAAAACAGGGATGCTTCACACACATCTCCCCCCCGACAGCATTGAAGATCTATACAATCAGCACAGTTTCAAGATTAGCGTCACCAATTCAGTTCCTGACCAAATGTCTCCCCTTCTGTTCCTGAGATATGACATTGAGTAATGGCCAGAAAAATGTTTTTGCAGAACATTATGATGTCACAGTGAAGCTGACCTTTGATCTCTGGATATAAAATGTCATCGTTTTATCATTTTATTCTATTAGACATATGAGAAATTTTGTCATAATCAGTGTATGAGTTCTTGCAGTTTGGCCAAACACATGTTTTGTGAGGTCTCAGTGACCTTGACTTTTGATCTTCAACCACCAAGTGGACATTTCTGTTGAATTTGAAAAAGTTCCGTCAAGGCATTCTTGAGATATCGTGTTCATGAGAATGGGACATATGTATGTACCAGTGGCGGCTGCTGGTCTTTCAAACAGGGGAAGCTCACTTTAAGTTTACATCATAAAATTTGTCATATTGTAGCGAGGCAGTAACTTATAAAAGGAACATTTAATTGAAGCCATTTTTCAACCACAGTCATGCTATAGAACCACACCTATAAAACACACCTCAAAGATTTTCAGATGGGTTTAAACACCTGAACTGTACTGTACAAATGGTGAAAATGAGCTTTATGGCTTATGGAAATAAGGAACTCTGGACGACACTCTGTCAGAAGACTGCACTCGCAAATATTCGCATAGGACTGAGCTCGAAATGCAACGATGACAGGGTGTATGTCCAAAGCGCTGTCAATCACAAAGGGGTTCCGCCTTTTAGACCAATCCTCCAATCATCATGCATACACTGAGCGTCATCTCCCGCCTACTGCTCCATTAGGTCCCAGGGAAGCTGAGCCTCCCTGGAAGTGTCGCATTTATCCAATAACCGTCTCACTTTGCTGCATGAAAAAAACCTGCTCAGCGCTGTCTCAGGAATGCTTGGAGGCTCCGCGTCCACTGTGCTGACACGAGAATGTATGACAGAGAGGTCACGTTTGAAAACTGGTGGTAAACGGCTGACGTTTGAACATCATAGTCATGATGTTAAACGCATCCTAGCACACGTTTAATGCAATGTAAATTCTTATTTTAATGTAAATTCAATAGTGCATATTTGACCATTTCTTCTATGAAATATTAGGGGAGGTTCAGCCTCCCTTGTTGTCTCAGAGCAAGACAACCCTTAAACATAATGCCTTTGGTCACAGATATTGCAGGTGCAGAGGCATGAAAAGATAACTGATACTTACAACATTTTATTGACTGTTATTTACTGTTCAAACTGATTTTCTCATGTGGTGCAACAGAGGGCTCCACTCTGTGTATCACACTACTGTGAGCTGCACAATCTTTCTCTAAGTATCATATCAAAAATCATGAGGTGCTGGTGAGGTTTTTTTTTCAGAACTAATGTCAGTCATTAATCTGTGTTTTTACTGAGGGAGCAGTGGTCCAGTATTTTAATCTTACATTTCCAGTCTCTTCATGTTGCTTTGTGCACAAACACACGCGGTGAGGTAGGTGTTGCCTAAAATGTCTATAGACTGTTGCTGATGATGTCATAAAAAGATCCCTTTTAGTTACATTAATATGCTAGTTACCCTGTGGATTATACAACACTTCTCTGTGCCACCAGTAACTCTGGCTTAAACATGACTGCCTACCTGTGACCTGTACTAGTGCAGTTCCCAATTTTTATCCACAATACAAACAAATTATGTTTCTATATTCATATTTACCTTTTTAATTATATGTTTTCACCTCTTCCACTCTATCCCTCTCTACCATAGACCCATTTTGTCTTATACAGGCAGGGAATCTTTAGGGGTTGACAGCAGGTCAACAGTCAATGCAGTGTTTCCCCTGCCAATGTACAGTTCAATGTGCAGTTCAAGTAATTGTTGAGTTGTTATATTGACTACTGTCATTAAAAGAAACCCATGAATACCATGATTCCTTTAAGTGTTTGTGTCGGTGTCTGTCTGGCCTGAATTGCTGTTTTGTATTAATGGATGGCTAACACCACTATTGTGGAAACTGCTGAGAGACCCCCTTATTGTCCACATACCTATGAAAGCCATCCATCCCCTGAAAGCTCAAGGTCTCTAGTTTGTGGCTGTAAAGGTTCATGAGGGTGTAATTATCCTAGAGGTCACCATAGGTCATTTATACAGTGATGTCCGTTTAAAAAAAATGGTGTCACTACAGTAAAATGGCTTCTATGGGGACTAACATCATCACACATAATACAATTGGGCTCATTTAATTCACAAATTGTTTAGCTTTCCAGTCATACCTGATTAATACAATTCCAACACTTTTCAGGAACCAGGTAAAAATAACACTTTTATACTGCATGCAAAACACTGCACGGGATTAGCATAAAATGGGCATGTCTGTAAAGGGGAAACTTGTGGGTACCCATAGGCCCCATTTTTATTCAGATATGTTGAAGTGAGATGTCAACAGACCCCTGTGAAAATGGCCATGCAGGTTTTTCCCTCACCAAAAATGAATTATTTAACTGCATTCCCAACAAGCTATTTTCTCGCCAGCTTTAAAACTCAGCCTGTTATAGCCGCTGAAAGAGAGTAATGTTGGCTGAGGACGCAGGCGTCCCAGCAGAGTAGAAGAGGTTTAACTATATGACTAGCTGTATAATGTTTCAACTGTTTTCACTGACACTGTCACATATTCATGAGCTTTGAAGCATTTTTCTCTGCAGTGTTATTTGTTTATAACAAACATTTGAGATGAATATTAAAAAAGAAATATATAGCTTTGCCACTGGGCATGAAGTTTTACGTCTAAATGTTGGGACTGAGCGCTGTATCACCTGTCCTGTGGTCTCCCCTGGCCTGCCATCATGAGTGTGTGCTCGGAGCTGGACTCTTTCTGCAGAGCTGCTGGAGGGAGGAGCAGAGGAGAGACGAACTCCTCCTCCTGCAGGAGAAGCCGGGGTGGGGATGGGAGGCTTGGCTGCAATAGCAGGTTTGGGTGGCAGGGGGCCAATGGGGCGCTCGGGGAGGGCAGGTTTTGGGTGAAGGGGAGGCTCTGGTCGGATGGGATCCAGCGCTCTCATAGGATGCCTGGGATCTGCTGGGGAGAGAGGGTGCGAGAGACTGTAAATCACTAGTGGACACTCTGTAAATGATGCAGGTTGGTCCAGTCTGTGACTCCAGGTTGGATAGATATAGTTGGACAGATGTAGCACGGCAGCAGAGACCCTCCTGAGTTCTCTCATCAGAGGCCCAGAGATGACTGTGGGCATCTGTGGTGGGTAGAGCAGGTCATTCTCTAATCAGATGATGGACCTACACTTGATAAATCGACCTGCACAGCACCTGTATAGTGCCTTTCTAGTCATCTGACCACTCAAAGCGCTTTTTACACTACAAGTCACATTCATCCATTCACACACACATTCACACACTGGTGGCCAAGGCTACCATACAAGGTGCCACCTGCTACTCAGTTTTAAACACACTCACATGCTGATGGAACAGCCAGTGGGAGCAATTTGGGGTTCAGTATCTCGCTCAAGGATACAGACTGGAGGAGCTGGGAATCAAACCGTTGATCTTCCAATTAGTGGACCACCCGCTCTACCTCTGAGTCACAGCCGACCCCTGATCAGTGGTAGACATGTAGTGGTGACATGTGGTGACATGTAGTGTAAAAGTGCTTTGAGTGGTTGGAAGACAAGAAAGGCGTTATACAAGCGCAGTCCATTTACGTCGCCACACAGCCCAGGTCAGGGGCCTGCTGATGATGTTATTGGCTCTTTCCTGTGTCACTCTAAGACAAAAATGTGTTGTAAATTACAGTGACTAAAACCAACATTAAACAGGTTAATATATTGTACATTCCAATACTGTATGTGCAACATGTCAAAATTTTGTTGTCTTTTTTAATTCATTCTTCGAGTGTCATACAGCGTTCATGGAAACATGCCGATAAAGATGAATTATTGCCAATAAAACCTTGTGGTGGTTTTTCCCCATAAACCTCTTAAGCCTTAAAGGAAAACTCTGATGTTATTCCATATTTTTTATATTGTCAACAAATCCCATGAAAAGACCAAATCAACAACGTGTTAGTTTGTCTCCAAAAACCTTTTGACCTCCTGTCCGCAGTTCTCAGCTCCGTTAAGCCCACCGGTCCCGACTGAAGGCTTTAAGAACACCCTGCACATATACAGTTTTGGTATAAAAAGGGGTTCTGTAATTTCCTTAAATAGCTTGGAAAAATAAACAGTGTGCACTGTTCTAAAATGGTTTTGTCTCATTGTGAATCATTGGTCTGAACTGGGCTTTGTGTGCAATGTCTCTTTTGCTTCCGTGATGCGAGGATGCTGTCTAAAATCACACACTGGAGCAACATGATGCTGCTGTTGTTTGTTTTTGCAAAGGCGGCATAACGATCTCTAACATACGATCTCTGTGTAAAAAATGCCAATGTGACACACAGCTGAAACACATTGTAACATGTGGCTAATGCTGTGAAACAGTCACAGTTGTCAGGATTCGGCCGAGCCTTTGTTTTTTCCCTGTGTTTTCCCTCCCCTTGAGCTATGTGTTTGTGTTGTCTTGTTCTCCCTGTCTGTCATCCCCAGGGCTGGGTGCGGCCACCGGTCTCCTGCTCTCACTCCCCTGCACACCTCCAAAGCATCAGCCTGATTACTTCTCATCTCCACTTCATGCAGTATAAAACCCGGCTTCACGTTCCACTCTTCGCCAGTTTGTTGTTTCAACTTTAGTGGTAATGCTCTTGGCCTCATTAATCTTTGCTCTTGTGGTTTTTTGGATCTTTGACTGGTTTCGGATTTATGCTCGTTTTTGGATTGTGTGTTGGATACTGTCGCCTCAAACTAACTTTGTATATATTTCTTGCCTCCTAGCCCTGCCACCTGCCTGCCCCCAGCCTTGCCTCGCCCAGCCTCTTCATTATGTCTTCCCTCACCTGGACTCCTTCATCTGCCCAGAATACCAGTCGTTGTCTTTGTTTTTTTTTGCCACTTCACTGGATATTTTAGAGCATGCACTTTTTGTAAATAAAGCACTTTTTCACTGATCTGCATTGTGGGTCCCGTCTCATTCGTTCTGGTATTTAAGTCCTGACAAGAGTTAGGATTAGGCAACAATACTTGATTGGGTTTAGAAAAAAAGTCATAGTTTGGGTTAAAATGTGTTTGTTGAGTAACTAACAACAGTGCACAACAACTGTATTAAACCTGTAACGTAATGTTTAAACAGCTCTGACTCTTGGTGTCAAACGGGACAGGAACTGCAGTCTCCTGGGTGATAATATAGTTTTGTTTGACCCCCAAAATACATCTGTGATACAAACACTTACAAGTTAGTATGCTTAACTCATTATTGGTTTGGGCCTGCACATGGTAGTATTGTGATCATTTTTATCCAGATATGTGGTAGATAATATTGATACCTGATGAAGTGGACATGGTTCTGGGCTTCATGTATGTGGGAGGTGGTACAGGTTTGTCCAGGATAGCACCTGAGGGACAGAGACAGTAGCACAGCCAAGGGTCAATTTTAATCCAAGGTCTGCATGTAATAAATACAACATGAACACTGGGCTCATCTGAAGCCAGTCTAATGAAGTCTCATGGCTGTAAGTGGTCTAGTGCTGTTATCAGATCCGCTGAAGCTTTACTGAAGATGCGGCTGTAACAAAGTGCTGTCATTCAACATTAAAACCTGACACTTACTGGCTAGTTTTGTTTCATAAAGCTGGCAAATGTGAAATCACTTACATTTTTTCCCATACTTTTTCATTTGATTTTGTGATGTTAATTGATGAAGACTCTAAAATAAGTTATTTTGGGGGGAAAAAATCAAAGTGTAGTCTGAAAGTATTGAAAGTTCAGATTTGATGAGAGATACTATATAAAATGATCTGCTTAAAACATAAATCATTGATGTCTAAAAACACACAACTTACCTTCAGAGTTGGCCTTTCTCAGCTCCTCATCTTTGTTCTACAACAGACACATAGACAATATTAAACTACCAAAACTTTTGATGAATAACTTGCTGTTGCACTTTGTAATGGCTGATCTTATCCTTCTTGTTACAAGAACACACCACAAATATATGTGGAGTCTATTCCAGCTAACACTGGGCTACACCCTAGACAGGTCACATTCACACCTACAGCCACTCTAGAGTCACCAGTTAACCTGCAAGTCTTTGAACTGTGGAAGGAGCCCAGAGTACCCGGAGGAAACCCATGCTGACATGGGGAGAACATGCAACTCCACACAGAAGGACTCCCCCACCCAGGTTCGAGCAAGGAACCCTATTGCTGTGAGGCGCCAATGCTAACCACTGCACACTGTGTCGCCATACATTCTCTGCTATAATAAATTAGTGCCTCACAAGTAGGCTTTGCACATATTTTTTGACTAAGAGATTCTAAATGAAAATAAATGTATGAATTTCATTTCATCCATTTTAGATGATGAGATGCTAGCTGTAGCATTTTAGACGCTACAGGTAGAGTCTGTTTTAATTTCACATTTTCTTATTGTTCATCACATCAGATTAAAGTGCTACATTTAGACCCACATCAAGGAACCTTCACAGACTTCACGGCATCTAACAGGCCAACATGGTCTAAATCTGTTAAACCTGCATACACACACACTGACACTCACACCCATCCTACCTGGCTCGTCTTGGTGTCGGCAGGTGGAGTTTTGGCCACGCCCATTCTGTGCAGCACCACCTGAAGCCTCTGTTCAAAACTAGAGGAGCTCTCAGACGCATGTTTCTGGAAGACCATACATGGACATAACAATCAGTAAGTGTGAGTTTTCACATACGCATGCATGCATGCACACACAAACACAAACACAAACACACACACACACACACACACATACACACACACCCTTGTTGCCAAGTACCTTCAGATGATCTGCTAGAAGATGTGAATGCTGCCCTAAATACCATCCCTACAAGGTCCATCACAGTACAGCAACAGTAATCCTGGAGATGCTTGGATACAAGAAGGACATGGTACATAAGAACCAGAACCCTCCATGGAACAGACGGCTACAGACCAAGAGCATGGCAACACAGAGAGATGTTAGCCAACTAGCGGAGCTACACAGAGGTAACATGGTGAATAAAGGGGTACCAAGGAAATACAACAAGCTCCCCATCTGAAGAGATGGGACCTGGTCTGGCTTGGCGCTGCGCGAGTAGCGACATGCAGTTGCAGTCTGTCTGGATGTTGAAAGTTTGAGTGTTACTGAGTGCCGTTTGTGAATAACCAATAAGCTGGGTAGGATCTACGCTTGTTCATTGATTGATCACTTAACTTAATTTTAAATGAAGCTGTCACTCTTGATCGTCGCATGGACTTTGTTTGTTGTGACTCAGAGTCTGGTTGAACCATGCCACCCGCACACAGGCAGGATTCAGTACTCTCGGGGATTTTTACTGAATCTGAGGGATCAACAGCAGTCACATACCCGTTCGGACTTGGCCACGGGAGATCATTCACTTGCGGAGATCTAACCTGAGAACTTTAATAGGACTACATGGGGAGAAAAAAGATACAAAGTGCGGAAACGCGGAAGACGCGGCGGTGTCAGGCAGAGACTGAAGCGGCTGACACTTCGCCGCATACCCCTCCCCTCGATGTTACTCTGCAACGCTCAGTCCATAAGGAATAAGATGGACGAGATCCAAGCCAGCGTCACTCATCTGGAGAAATTTAGGGACGCATGTGTCATGGCTTTTACAGAAACATGGCTTACTCCTGAGGATCTGAACACCGACCTAACTCTCACCAGTTTTGGAGTGCCGGTGAGGCTTGACAGGGATGCTGTTGTCACAGGGAAATCCCAAGGGGGCGGGGTCTGCCTCTACGTCAATCAGCGGTGGTGCAAGAACATCACTGTCAGAGAGACTGTGTGTACTGAAGTGTGTGTACTGAAGACATAGAGCTGTTGTCTGTGTCCCTGCGGCCCCATTACCTCCCCCGTGAATTTCCCCAAATATTTCTCACTGTTGCATACATACAGTACAGGCCAAAAGTTTGGACACACCTTCTCATTCAATGCATTTTCTTTATTTTCATGACTATTTACATTGTAGATTCTCACTGAAGGCATCAAAACTATGAATGAACACATGTGGAGTTATGTACTTAACAAAAAAAGGTGAAATAACTGAAAACATGTTTTATATTCTAGTTTCTTCAAAATAGCCACCCTTTGCTCTGATTACTGCTTTGCACACTCTTGGCATTCTCTCCATGAGCTTCAAGAGGTAGTCACCTGAAATGGTTTTCCAACAGTCTTGAAGGAGTTCCCAGAGGTGTTTAGCACTTGTTGGCCCCTTTGCCTTCACTCTGCGGTCCAGCTCACCCCAAACCATCTGGACTGGGTTCAGGTCCGGTGACTGTGGAGGCCAGGTCATCTGCCGCAGCACTCCATCACTCTCCTTCTTGGTCAAATAGCCCTTACACAGCCTGGAGGTGTGTTTGGGGTCATTGTCCTGTTGAAAAATAAATGATGGTCCAACTAAACGCAAACCGGATGGGATGGCATGTCGCTGCAGGATGCTGTGGTAGCCATGCTGGTTCAGTGTGCCTTCAATTTTGAATAAATCCCCAACAGTGTCACCAGCAAAACACCCCCACACCATCACACCTCCTCCTCCATGCTTCACAGTGGGAACCAGGCATGTGGAATCCATCCGTTCACCTTTTCTGCGTCTCACAAAGACACGGCGGTTGGAACCAAAGATCTCAAATTTGGACTCATCAGACCAAAGCACAGATTTCCACTGGTCTAATGTCCATTCCTTGTGTTTCTTGGCCCAAACAAATCTCTTCTGCTTGTTGCCTCTCCTTAGCAGTGGTTTCCTAGCAGCTATTTGACCATGAAGGCCTGATTGGCGCAGTCTCCTCTTAACAGTTGTTCTAGAGATGGGTCTGCTGCTAGAACTCTGTGTGGCATTCATCTGGTCTCTGATCTGAGCTGCTGTTAACTTGCGATTTCTGAGGCTGGTGACTCGGATGAACTTATACTCAGAAGCAGAGGTGACTCTTGGTCTTCCTTTCCTGGGTCGGTCCTCATGTGTGCCAGTTTCGTTGTAGCGCTTGATGGTTTTTGCGACTCCACTTGGGGACACATTTAAAGTTTTTGCAATTTTCCAGACTGACTGACCTTCATTTCTTAAAGTAATGATGGCCACTGGTTTTTCTTTAGTTAGCTGATTGGTTCTTGCCATAATATGAATTTTAACAGCTGTCCAATAGGGCTGTCGGCTGTGTATTAACCTGACTTCTGCACAACACAACTGATGGTCCCAACCCCATTGATAAAGCAAGAAATTCCACTAATTAACCCTGATAAGGCACACCTGTGAAGTGGAAACCATTTCAGGTGACTACCTCCTGAAGCTCATCGAGAGAATGCCAAAAGTGTGCAAAGCAATAATCAGAGCAAAGGGTGGCTATTTTGTAGAAACTAGAATATAAAACATGTTTTCAGTTATTTCACCTTTTTTGTTAAGTACATAACTCCACATGTGTTCATTCATAGTTTTGATGCCTTCAGTGAGAATCTACAATGTAAATAGTCATGAAAATAAAGAAAATGCATTGAATGAGAAGGTGTGTCCAAACTTTTGGCCTGTACTGTACATCCCAAAGCTAACGCAAAAAATGCTGTAACAGCCATACAAAAGGTTACACAAAAGTTCCAGTCCCTCTCTCCGGATGCTCCTTGCTTTGTCCTTGGTGATTTTAATCACTGTACTCTGAAATCAATGAACACTTTTTATCAGTATGTCTCTTGCCCTACCAGACTTGACAAAACTATTGACTTATGCTATGGTACAGTAAAGGGCGCCTACAAGTCCATAGCTCTGCCCCCTCTTGGCTCTTCTGACCATAACATTATCCTCCTTATCCCAACCTACAAGCCACTTCTTAAGAGAGGGAAAACTGCCACTAAAGAGGTGGAGATGTGGACTGAGGATGCTATTGAGGAACTAAGGGGAGCCTTCGAGTGCACAGAATGGGATGTTTTCAAACACTCTTCTTCAACTCTTGATGAAATGACTGAGGTGATATCATCCTACACTCTCCATTTGAAAAACTTAATCATCCCTACTAAACAGGTCAAGGTGTTTCCGAATAATAAACCCTGGTTGAACAAAGCAGTAAAGGATGCACTGCATAGGAAACATAATGCTTTTCTCCATGGTGACAGCAAGGATAAGACTGAAGCTAAAAAAGAAGTTAGATATGGAATTAAGAGGGCAAAACTACAATATAAAAGTAAAATAGAGGGGAAGTTTCACAGTAACGACCTGAGGGCTGTATGGGATGGTATGAAGGCCATGACAGGCCAAGATAAGAAGAAGAATTCTGGGTCAGTCACAATAGATGGTTTTGACTCAAATTCAGAACTTGCAAATGCTCTGAATGATTTTTACTTATGTTTTAATAATGAACATGATTTTACTAAAGATCACTGTGATATATTTGATTCCTTAAATGACATTACTGTCAACCCCCGGCTTACGATCAGCACCATTTCTGTTAAACACATGTTCTCCAAATGTAATGTCAGAAAGAGCCCTGGACCTGATATGATCACTGGCAAACTGCTAAAAGTCTGTGCAGACCAATTATGTGACATTTATTCTGATCTTTTTAATTTGTCACTCTCCCAGCATAAGGTCCCAATGCCATGGAAGGAGTCTAGTAGTCCCCGTGGCTAAAATCAAGTCTCCGAAGGTGCTTAATGATCTAAGGCCTGTAGCCTTGACTTCAATAGTGATGAAGACTTTTGAGCAGCTGGTCAAACAAATTCTTATTGAAAAGGTTCAGAGCCAGCTTGACCCGATGCAATTTGCTTATCGGGCCAGCAGAGGGGTAGATGATGCAACCATCACTCTGTTCAATTACCTGTACAAGCATCTTGAGGGTACAAGAGCACATGCTAGGCTTTTATTTCTAGATTTCTCTTCAGCTTTTAATACAATCCAGCCACATATTTTAATCAATAAATTATTGTCAGATTTTAATCTTGATGCTGGACTGGTGAAATGGGTGCTACATTTTTTAACTTGTAGGCCGCAGGTTGTAAGGGCTAATGATGCCTTTTCCCAGAAGCGGCTGTCATCCACAGGCTCACCACAGGGGTGTGTCCTGTCTCCTTTATTGTATATTCTTTATACAAATGATTGCAAGAGCAAATACAAGGACAGGCATCTTCTGAAATTCGCGGACGATACAATCCTCATCAGCCTGCTTCAGGAAGAAGGTGTCGATCATGGTCCAGTCGTGGAAGACTTTGTAGAGTGGTGCGACAACCACTTTCTGAAGCTAAATGTCCTAAAAACTAAAGACATGGCCATTGATTTTAGGAAAAACTCTCCCTCTACCCTCCCAACCATCATTAAGGGCTCACAAGTAGAGACAGTAGAGCACTATAAATACCTGGGCACAGTCATTGATAAAAACTTGAATCATGACTTCAACACGTCTGCAATCTGCAAAAAGGGTCTGCAGAGACTTTATTTTCTGCGCAGACTGAACACTTTTAATGTGGACAAGACACTGATGGTTTTATTTTACAAATCTTTTATTGAGTCTTTTTTAACGTTCTGTATTATTGGCTGGTATGGAAACCTCACTGTGCAGAACAAAAAACGCCTTTCTGACATTGTCAAGGTAGCCAGCAAGATAATTGGCACACAGCAGCTTTCTCTGTCAGATATCTACAACCGACAAGTCTATAGGAAGGCACAGTCGATCTTGGCCAGCACTGACCACCCACTTTCAGGAGAATTTTTTCTTCTTCCTTCTGGCCGGCGTTACAGGCTCCCCAAGGTTAGAAGCAATAGGTTTAAATTTTCTTTTATTCCAAGTGCAATAAATGTTCTTAATTTGCACTGAGTCTTGATGGACTCAATTTGCCTGCACTGTCTATAAGCACTCCATATGGTCTTATTCCCTTATAGATTTTTTTTTTCTATGGACAGCTTGATCTGATCTATTTTATTCATGGTTGTTGTGGTTGTGATTGTTGTTGACATTGTCTTGATTGTCCCTTGTATGTTGAATTGCACTGCAAACTAAATTTACCCTTGAGGGACAATAAAGAACTGAACTGAACTGAACTGAGATACACCAAAGAAGTAGAAGCCAGGAGAATAAACAGGATGTTCTCCACTGAACTTGCCAGGCGCTCTCTCAGTGGCAGGGAAATAACAGCAGGTCAGACCCACCAAGAGCTGAGATGGACACATACTGGAAGGGTATATGGGAAAGAGAAGCATCACACAACATCAATGCCCGATGGCTAGTGAACCTAAGACCTGACCACAGTAACCTCCCTGAACAAGAACCAGTAACCATCTCAATGGCAGAAATCCAGGAGAGAGTGTCAAAGCTGAAGAGCTGGACAGCACCGGACCCTGATATAATCTGTACCTACTGGCTGAAGAAGCTAACTGCACTCCATGAATGCCTAGCAGCACAGATGACCCGGCTGCTAAGGGGAATTGTTGACACAGGCAGGACAGTCCTGATCATGAAAGACCCCCAGAGGGGAACCATCCCATCCAACTACAGACCGATAACCTGTCTCTCCATAACATGGAAGCTCCTGTCAGGCATCATAGCAGCTAAGATAACTAGGCATATGGGCCAATACATGAGCGAGGCACAGAAACGAATTGGCAGTAACACCAGAGGAGCCAAGCACCAGCTACTGGTTGACAGAGCAATCGCCCGAGACTGCAAGAGCAGGAGGACCAACCTGTGCACCGCCTGGATTGACTACAAGAAAGCCTACGACTCAATGCCACATACAGTCAGGTCCATAATTATTTGGACAATGATACACTTGTCATCATTTTGGCTCTGTACACCACCACAATGGGTTTTAAATTAAACAATGAATACCTGCTTAAAGTGCAGACTCTCAGCTTTCATTTAAGGCTTTTTTCAAAAATGTAGTATGAACCGTGTAGGAATTACAACCATTTCTTCACACAGTCCCCCAACTTTAAGGGCTCATAAGTATTTGGACAAACTAACATAATCATCAATTAAACAGTCAGTTTTAATACTTGGTTGCAAATCCTTTACAGTCAATGACTGCCTGAAGTGTTGGACACATAGGCATCATCAGATGCTGGGTTGCTTCCCTGGTGATGCTCTGCCAGCCCTTTACTGCAGCCGTCTGCACTTCCTGCTTGTGTTTTGGGTGTTTTGCCCTCAGTTTTAGCTTCAGCAAGAGAAACGCATGCTCAATTGGATTCAGGTCAGATGATATGACTTGGCCATTGCAGAACATTCCACTTCTTTGCCTTAAAAATGTCTTTGGTGGCTTTTGCAATATGCTTCAGGTCAATGTCCATCTGAACTGTGAAGCATCGTCCAATGAGTTTTGAAGCATTTGGTTGAATCTGAGCAGATAATGGTGCCCCAAACACTTGAGCTTTCATCCTGCTGCTCTTGTCAGCAGTCACATCATCAATAAATACAAGAGAACCAGTTCCACTGGCAGCCATACATGGCCATGACATAACAGTACCTCCACCATGCTTCACTGATGAGGTGGTGTGCTTTGGATCATGAGCAGTTCCTTCCCTTCTTCCTTCTCTTGTCTTCCCATCATTCTGGTAGTTGATCTCTGTTTTATCTGTCCATAGTATGCTGTTCCACAACTGTACAGGCTTTTTAGATGGTTTTTGACAAACTCTAATCTGGCCTTCCATTTTTAAGGCTAACCAGTGGTTTGCATCTTGTGATAAACCCTCGGTATTTATTCTAGTGAAGTCTTGTCTTGCTTACAAGAGCAGCAGAATGAAAGCTGAAGTGTTTGGGGCTACATTATCTGCTCAGATTCAACTAAATGCTTCAAAACTCATTGGACGATGCTTCACAGTGCAGATGGACAATGACCTGAAGCATACTGCAAAAGCAACCAAAGACATTTTTAAGGCAAAGAAGTGGAATGTTCTGCAATGGCCAAGTCATATTATCTGACCTGAATCCAATTGAGCATGCGTTTCTCTTGCTGAAGCCAAAACTGAGGGCAAAACACCCAAAACACAAGCAGGAAGTGCAGACGGCTGCAGTAAAGGGCTGGCAGAGAATCACCAGGGAAGAAACCCAGCATCTGGTGATGTCTATGTGTCCAACACTTAAGGCAGTCATTGACTGTAAAGGATTTGCAACCAAGTATTAAAACTGACTGTTAAATTGATGATTATGTTAGTTTGTCCAAATACTTATGAGCCCTTAAAGTTGGGGGACTGTGTGAAGAAATGGTTGTAATTCCTACACGGTTCATACTACATTTTTGAAAAAAGCCTTAAATGAAAGCTGAGAGTCTGCACTTTAAGCAGGTATTCATTGTTTAATTTAAAACCCATTGTGGTGGTGTACAGAGCCAAAATGATGACAAGTGTATCATTGTCCAAATAATTATGGACCTGACTGTACATGGATACTAGTATGTCTGGAACTATGGGAATGTGGAAGACAACCCTAGAGGCGAACCTCAAAGCCGACTGCCCAAGTCAACATCAAATGTGGCATATACCAAGGGGATGCACTGTCACCACTGCTATTCTGCACAGCCCTGAATCCCCTCAGTCAGATCATCAAGAAGACTTTCTTGAGAGATTCTGAAGTGGAGTAACAATCAGCCACCTGCTCTACATGGATGACATCAAGTTGTACGCCACGAATGAGCGAGAAATCTACTCGCTGATCCACACCACCAGGATCTACAGCAAGGACATAGGGATGTCATTGGGATTAGACAAGTGTGGCCAGATGGTATCAAAGAGAGGCAAGATGATCAGAACTGAGGTAGGTGACCTACCAGAGGGCAACATAGGAGATATCCAGGACAGCTACAAGTACCTTGGGATCCCACAGGCTAATGGAAATCATTAGGAGACTGCGAGGAAGTTGACCACAACCAAATACTGCCAGAGAGTAAGGCAAGTCCTGAGAAGTCAGCTGAATGGTCAGAACAAGGTCCAAGCCATCAACATGGACACACTGCCAGTCATCAGATACCCAGCTGGGATCATAAACTGGCCAAAGGAGGAGACAGAAGCCACAGATATCAACACAAGAAAGCTCCTCACCATGCATGGAGGGTTCCACCCCTAGTCCAGCATCCTGAGGCTATACACTATGTGGAAAGAGGGAGGCCGAGGACCAGAGCGACTATCCAGGATGAAACATCCAAAATCCAGGAGTACATCAAGAAGATGGCTCCAAAGCATAAGCTGCTAAGTGAATGCCTCAAACAACAGAAACCAGAGGAGGGCAAAGGAGTGGAGGAGCAAACAACATGGAGGGACAAGCACCTACACGGTGCATACCACCTTCAGGCACCAATCATTGCAACTTAAGAACGGGCCCTAATCACAAAGGCCATAGAGGCCAGGGTCAACCACAGCAGATCAGGCCTAAGGCGCAGACTGTGCAAAGATGCCCCTCAGACAGTCCAGCACATAGTGGCAGGGTGTAAGATGCAGGCAGGATTAGCATACATGGAGAGGTACAAACAAGTGGCTGTGATAGTGTACAAGAACATCTGTACCCAGTTTGGACTCAAAGTACCCAAATCCCGATGAGACACACCTCCAAAGGTGGTTGAGAACAACAGGGCTAAGATCCTGTGGGACTTCAGCTTCCAGACTGACAAACAGCTGCTGGCTAAACAAATGGACATAGTGGTGGTTGACAAACACCAGAGGAGGGCAGTAGTGATAGATGTGGTGATACCAGCCGACAGCAACATCAGAGAGAAGGAACACAAAAAAGGTGGAGTAGTATCAAGGGTTGAAAGAACAGCTGGAACAGATATGGAAGGTCAAAGTTGACGTGGTACCCATGGTAGTAGGAGCACTTGGAGCAGTGACCACCAAACTGGGAGAGTGGCTCCGGCAGGTTCCAGGAACAACATCTGAAGCCTCAGTCCAGAAGTGTGCAGTCCTAAGAACAGCTAAGATACTGTGCAGAACTCTCAAACTCCCAGGCCTCTGGTAGAGGACCCGAGCTTGAGGATGACACAGATACCACCCTGAGATGGTCAAAGGGTGTTTTTTTTTTACTCTGCTTTGAACCTCTGTCCAGAGTGGGCCTGTGTTTTTCTCATGCAAATAATAGTTTTCTGAAATGTATTCTAACATGGATAACTCCTAATATGCCAGCTTGGTGTTTTAGTGTGTGCAGGGAAATATAAGCCTTTGTAAAACATTGATATAAACCTGCCCTGTGAGAAACAGGATCTGAGAGGCAGCAGAGCTTAAATTACATAATTTTGTTGCCTCAAACTCTCTCTGTGGTCACGCATTTTAAGTGGCAATACAGCTGAACATATAACAGAGCAGCTGTCATTAACCTGGATATATGTTCTCAGTAAAAAGTAGTTGTGGCAGAGACAGCACACTCCACCCATCAATTGACACTGACAAGAGCATTTATTGTATTTATGTTGATTTTGTAAATATGTGATGATTGTAATGTAACAATTTAATCAGCACTAGAGCACAACTAGGAATATCTCCCTGGTAAAGAAAAACATGATATGAGGTGCAGTCACTATTTTATGCTTGTTCAATTGTCTGTCAACAGAAACAGGAAAAGAATCTACAGTAAAACTGTTGGCTGGTCTGCATTATAACTGAGATAGATAATGTACACCTCCACAGGTGTTTTAGTTATTTTAGCTGATTAGACCTGTGGTCTTTTTGACAAACTATGAAAAACTTTGCTGAAATGTAAGTGAGGTCCAGGATTATTTAAACTCATTAGAATGATAAAGATGTCATTTGTCCCACCACAGCTAGTGCAACAAAACCAGCATGAGTGTCTGCAGGACATCAATCAAACAGCCTGTGAACACCCAAACAGACCTGAAGCCTACAGTCAGACTGCAAATCCACCTGCTGAAAAGTACTCTTGCTGTGTGGCCCAGGGCAGAGGGCACAGGAGGCAATGGTTGGGTTGTAAACACTAACTGCAGGAGCTAGCAGGGCTAGCATACTAACAACAGCTGTCCACAAACTTGTCAATTAGTGCTTTATGAAACGTTTTACCTTCAGTAACCTCACTCTCTGTCACTGCCTTACTACAGACAAGCGGCATCCCTTCACCTCTACTGCTTGTATTATAAAATACGTCGGTTATGATTTTCATTTAAGTTCTGGTTAAGGATTCCTCAAAACAAAATCACTTGCACAAAACACCCATAAGTCTTCTCAAGATTTCCTTAAATTGTTCACTATTTATGGTTTTCTCTGTTGCACAAAAGACCTTAGCAACTAAAGCAAGTTAAAAAACACTTAAGGTACCTCTGACTCTAAACTGCAACATGACCGAGTTTATGGTGATAAATGAAAAACGTGACACACCCTGAGAAGAGTGTTCTGTGACCAGGAGGACCCAATGGATATGCTTTTGGTTTTACACTACAGATTTGACTGAGCTGATTTTCCTTTCAATTTCTTCCTACAATTGTTTTCTGTTTTCCGATATTTAGGGATTTACTTTGTAGTATGTGTTTTCTATGATTGTATTCCTTTTTTCTTTATTGTGCAGAAAGACGTTCACAAAAAAAAAAGAGACAAGTACACAATAAACAGATAAACAAGATTATACAACTTGGCAGCTTACAACTTACAGAAAGACAGTAAAGAAAGAAAAAGTACAAAATAAACAAATAAGGGAGGGGAGAAGACGATGAGAGGAGATAAGAGATATCATTTGTGTGTGTGTGTGTGTGTGTGTGTGTGTGTGTGTGTGTGTGCATGCGTGTGCGTGTGGTGGTGGTGGTGGGGGGGGGGGCAGCAGGGCAGACGCCAGACCCAGCCATCAAAGCGGAGGCCTGAAGCATGTTATGGCAATAGCGTGACAAAGGGGAGCCAGAGATTTCCCAGCGCAATGTGTGGGCCTTTTAGTTATTTATTAATTTTTTTTTCCATTATTATACTTTTTTTTCTCTCCACTCTTCTGAATGATTGAGGCTAAGACCTTGGTGGGCAACCCCCAGACCCTCAGGAGGTGGTTTGCTCATCCAATTCAGCATTCCTTGTTTTTATTGTTGTCATTGCCAACTGGCACCGGGGAGACCAGCATCCATTGGCTACACAGTGCCAGCCTCACCACCAGGAAACCACTGTGAATGGCCGGGCCCAAGGCCATCCCCGCTGAGCCACCCCCACACACCAGAGGGCACGGGATTGGGTGGGGAGTTGGAAGTTGGGTTGTGCAATTTGGTGGATTGTGTGTGTGTGTGTGTGTGTGTGTGTGTGGTTGTGGGGTAAGTGTAAGAGAGGAGAGAGAGAAACTACATAGTAATAAGAATGATTATAATAATAAATGTGTGGTATCTCCTAGGAGGCACAGTGATGGGGACAATGGGATTAGGATTGTATTCCTCCAGATTTATAATCTTTTCCTCCTCTGACCAATATGGTTTTGTTGTTTTCTTTTCTTCTGCCATTTTTTCACGAACTATAAGCCAACTTTGTAAGATGATAACAGGCATAACAAGTGTGAGTTCAAGCAAACAAACAATCTCCATGAAAACTTTTACAGCTGTATAATCTCTATCAATGCAGTAAATTAGTTAATATTTTTCCTTAACTAAGAAAACCTTTGAAGGGATTCTCTGCAAATGTGTAAGTCTAAGCTAAGGAGAAGCTAAGCCTTAAGTGTCATACTTAACAAGAAAACCCAAGGTGTTTTGTGCGACCGGTCCCTGGTTCTCAGCAGTATTTAAAAGCGCTGTATGTAAGAATGTGACAAAAACGATTACTGCACTCAAATTCAAAATACTGCCGCGAGTCGTGTCCGCCCCCCCTCCCCTCCAGATTCGAGGTTGCTGGACAGCGGCACGCTGGAGACTGATTTGTTTGCCCACGGGCGGCTGCCATGGCAGGGCTGTGTCACCGCGTCCTTGATCTTCGGTTTTCCAGCGGACCGTTCGAGCAAGTCCGGCTTCTCTGCTGCTAACGCTCAGCTCATGAGGAGCCGGCTGCTAATGCTATGTACCGGGACACTGCTAATGCTGCTTGCCGTGCTGCTGTAGCTCAGTCGTAACTGTAACTGATGCTGAGACTCTACTGACTGCGTGACTGGTAGACGGCAGTGGGTGGAGCAACAGGCCAAAACACAAATTCAAAACATAAACATGATTTGCGGACCGTAAAAATGTTTTTTAAATGCGAATATTCTGGCTGTACTATTGTTGTCGGTGAGATCAGTATGTTAAATGAACATTATTCCTTAGTCTCTGTGACATATTAGGAGGATTTTATGACTATTTGCTTTATATTTCTTACATATAGCTCCTTTAAGATTTGACAGTATTAGCAGTTTGGTGTTTGCTGGAGTTGCCCCTCTCTTCTTCAGTATGTGTGTTCAGTGTATTGGCAGACTGACCTTGCTGTGGGTGTCCTCCTTGTCTTCAGGCTCTAATCCCGTCAGCAGTATGAGACTCTGGCTCTTGCCCTCTCGCAGTGACCTCTTGGTCACCTTCAGTCTCCTCTCTCCATATGGAGTCCCTCCCAACTTCATCTCCTGCATCTGCGCAGCACTCCTCTCCTGCTCAGTTAGAGGGGAGGTGACCACAGGACTTGGGGTGCGACCTGGCAAGACAGGAACTGCCTCCTCCTCCAGATTGGAAAGTGTGGCAGTGGTGAGGTCAGGGCTGGTGGCGATGGTGGGGTAAGAGGGAGTGGTCTCACTGGAAGGTGTCATCATCGTTAATGTCTTGGCAGGCTCCATCATTCCCCTCGCATCGCCTGCAAGATGGTGGCTGGTGGCAACGATTCCTTCTGTGGTGGTGGCATCATTAGAAACGTTAGCATCCTCCACTGACCTTGCCCCTCTCCCCTTCTCTCTCTCCTTGTCCCTCTCCCTCTCTCTCTCCCTTTCTTTGGCCTCGCGTAGGGGTCGAATGAGGTCTGCAATGGAGGTCCTTTTGACCTTCACCCCCTCTCCTCCTCCTCCTCCCTCACCCCCTCCTGCCTTGGCAGCTCGGCTGGCTCGAGCTCTCTTGAAGGCAAAGAAGTCGCCAAACTTTTTCTTGATGTTTTTGGTGGGAAGTGTGGTGGTGGTGACAGAAGAGGGGGTGGGGGAAGTGGAGGATGTAGAGAGGGGTGGAACATCAGTGGATGTAAAGGATGTGTCAGTAGATGGGACAGAGGGGGAGGTGACAGCGGTGGTGGTAGAGGAGGTGATATTTTCAGACGAAGAGGAAAAGGGGGTTGAGGCTGAGGGGGTGGAGCTTGACTCTGAGGGAGTGGCTTGGGCAGGGATTGACTCCTCCCACCGGCCTTTTCTGCAGCAGGGAGACAGCAGAAAGAGCAACAGACAAGAAGAGACACTCAGTACTACAACTACTACTGCTACAGGACTCAAGACACATGCTCAGTTAAGGTACAAAATGAGAAGGGTCATGCAAACAGCACACAGAGCAAAAACATCTCACAGTGAGTATTACGTTTTGCTCCACAACAGAAGAGGCCTGGCATGGTGATGATGGTCAGTCTGTCAATCTGCTATACAGTTTGGTCCAGAGTGCAGATGTCAAAACTTTACTGTTAATCAGTTACGCATGTCGATCTATTGATTAATTTTGCTGCGCACCACCCAGGACTGGTAGGAGCTTGCTAGTGATGCCACTCATTCAGCAATCACTGCCAGTAACGCCGTCCCGACCCTACGGTGTTGCTGTGGAAACATTGTGCGCACCCTCCAGTCTCCCCCTGCTCACCGCAGTAAGTAAGTGGCTCAATTTTGAACCATGAAACCATCGTTGACTGTGTTATCAGTGTTAGCTCTGTTAGCACCATTAGCAGTTTTAACACGACTAGTGGTGCTAACATAGTTTACAATGCTAAAAGGGTTTTAAGGCTCAAAATGAAGGTGCTTACTCATTGGGGTGACTTGGGGGGAGACCAGAGGGTGGGCACGATGTTTCTACAGCAACGTGCTCTTTGTCAAATGAGTAACGCCACTAGCTAGCTAACATTAGCTCCCACCCAACCCACATGGCATGCAGTGCAGCCAAAATAGCCTACCACTCGAGACAGGAAATTGTGCAGTGGACATGTGTCTCTGGCTGGCTGTCTGCCAACAAAAAATATAATAAAAGGCAAAACATTTACACAGAAAACATTAAAATTTCTCCACCTCTAAATTGATAGTGCTTTGAAATTAGTTACTGGCTAATGGGTGTCAGCATTTTGAAAACAAAATAAATCAAAACTGACATCCTTTGTCCAGAGCAAGGTATCTACATGACTGCTGGCCAAATTACCATGACATTTGTCTTGATATTCATTGCCCATTAATTATTTTGGTTACTTCCTGAAACTTGGTCTAGCATCACTGTCAGGTCAAAGGATCCACAATTTTGGCACCATGTACAGTTCTATAAATCCATCCATGAAGAAGAGATTATGCTTCCATTTTAACCACTGCTGCTGCCTACACTGGTTGGGGGTGGATAGGTTTTTAGGCTCCAAATCTTTTTTTCTTCACATAGTACAGGTGGAACTATAGGATTGTGTATGGGGCTGTGAATTCTGTTAAAACTTGGATGGCGGTTCTTTGGATGAACAGCTGTAGTGGACAGCAGCTGCTGATGTGCTGCTTTTGCTCTGTGGCTGTTGTCAACAATGGGTGAAAATGAGAATGTTTAAATGGATGCCAACAGCAGGGCAGTCAGCGAACATGGTTCTGTTCATACTGCTCTGATGTCTGACACTGCCAGCTACACAGACATGAGCCCAATCCCAATCTCCTCACTCATAGACCCATGGACTTTGAGGTGCAATCCCACAAAGAGGGCTTAGTGCTGCCCCACTGTTAAATCATCAGGTGCATGAGGGCTGACAATTTGAGACCTTTATGCACACTTTCTGTAAGTCTGCATTTCTGCAGAAGCTGCCTGTGGGAATTATCCACAATTAATTGTGACGTTAAAACAACAGAGTGTAAAATTTAGTGGCAGATAGTGGTAAGGATTGCAGATTGTGACCAAATGAAGTTAGAATTCCATCAGTGTTTATTGTTCAGGAGGTTTTTACCTGCATTATATCCGCAGAGGTCCCTAACTCTAATCCTAACTCTGCTAGCCCAGCCCCTGTTAATGTGTGCTCAACTATTTTCTCTGCTATCTTAATCTGTGTCCATCTTATTTCTGATCCAGACGTTCAGGAGGTTTTTACCGTGAGCCAAATTATCCACAGAAGTCTTTTCCACACACAGACCTGGTGATTTAGAGCAGCTAAGACTCCGAATAAGGCTGTTTCACTCCTCAAACCTGTGTTTTAACCTATGCTTTCTTTGAGGATCTACGAACTATAGTGGCTAATGCAAAAATGCAAAAAACGCAACAGACGTAAAAAATGTAAAATAAATAAATAAATAAATGCAAAAGTCCATATCTAGAGCCAGTGTTTAATTTGTCCGTTCTGAGCTACTGTAGAAACAGTGGTGGTGCAACATGACAATCTCCGTAGATGATGACCAGCTCCCTATGTAGATACAGCTCATTCTAAAATAACAAAAGTAACAAAAACACAATGACTCTTATTTTCAGGTGATTATACACTAAAGAAAACATACTTATTATATTCTATACCATTTCTGCCAATGTATCCCCTAAATCCTACACAGTGGATCTTTAAAACATGTGGTTACCGGATTCAAGATGGTCATTAAAAAACCCAAAATCTGAGGCATGCAAGCAAAGGCTATTTGACACATTCATCAGCCATGTCTTTTAATTTGTGCTGAATGAGGCTGTTTTGACAAACTGATTATCTGACTTTTACCTCTTGTCCACTCTGTAAAACAAGAGCCTGGAAGACATTCAAATCAGGGACTGACCCCTGTAGTGCCTTAGTCGTGAGTGATGAAGGTAAAAAACAAAACTAGAATTACGGCCCCACAAATGTATGCTTCCACACACCAGACAAGTTTCTCTTACAGTTTACATCCATGTCTGTGAAAACTTGGATGCTTCACACACATCTTCCCTCCAGCAGCACAGAAAATCTATACAATCAGCACAGTTTCAAGATGGACACCCAAGATTAGTGTCACCAATTCAGTATCTGACCAAGTCTCTCCCCCTCTCTTCCTGAATTATGAATTGAGTAATGGCCGAAAAAATGTTTTTGCAGAACATAATGATGTCACAGTGAAGCTGATTTTTGACCTTTTGAATATAAAATGTTATCACTTCATTATTTTATCCTATTAGACATTTGTGTGATGTTTTGTCATAATTAGCATATGAATTCTTGAGTTATGGCCAAAAAATACTTTGTGAGGTCATACCAACTTTGACCTTTGACCACAAAATTCTTATCAGTTTATTCTTCAATTCAAGTGGACGTTTGTGTCAATTTCAAAGAAATTCTATATAGGTGCTTTTGAGATATCGCATTAACAAGAGTGAGACAGACAAGGTCACAGTGACCTTGACCTTTGACCACCAAATTTAATCAGTTCATCCTTGAGTGCAAGTGACATTTTTGCCAAATTTGAAGAAATTCCCGCACGTATGTACAGACAACCCGAAAACATAATGCCTTTGGCCACGGCTATTGCCAGTGCGGACACATAATAACAAGTGCCAAACCCACAACTGAACCTTCCTATTTATACCATTTCAACATCATGCTCAAAGGGGACACTGGGATTGGGCCATGGAGTCTAACTTGAGTTGAAGTTGTTATATGGCACTGTATTTGATGTGTCAATATCACAGTCACACTGATGTGATAGGTTTTGTGGTGATGCTTGAACCAGTTACATTCACTGATGAAGACTGTAAGATACTGTTGGAAGCCCCAGAAAATTCTTTTAAGGGGCCCTTCATCACACAGGAAGCTATCTAATTGTAGCCACTGCTGTCAACTAAAAATGACATCCAGGGGATGGAGGCACAGTGATTAGGGAAAATTTACACACTCCCAAACAGTGGCAGGCTGGCTAATTGAGTGATTACAAAATGGCAATTCATTCTTGATATCTGACCTGATAAATAAATAAATAGATAAATAAACAGCAAAAACTATCTTAATTATTCTGTGCTCAGTGAACTGAAACAGCAAACTCAGGCAGGGGCAGGACATACTATAGATAAGGATGTGTGTATATGTGGTGTTATACTGAACGGACACTACAGAAACATTTACCATGCATTCTACACATACAGCTACAGGAGTGGAATCACAAGCACAATTATTACAAAAACAATACACTCTTGTTTCAGTAGTTATTAGACCTTTTCAGGAGAGCTTTAGTCTTTGCCTTTTTGATGCAAAATATACAGTTACAGCAGTAGAGGCTCTCTGCTTACTCACCAGTTATTGTGAAAAGTCATGATTTTTCTAAATGCTGAGCTCCAGAAAAAAATTTTGAGCTGGAAAGTGTGTTTTGTTACTATAACATCCACCAAGCGTGAGCTGTTTGTTGTCATTAGCTGTGGCATAATTGCATAAACAGAGTTTTTAATATGGTGATTTTATTGTTTATGCTTTTCTTTTTTGTTTCAATTTTAATGTAAAATGTAGTGCAAATAAATGTTGCAGATTTTTTTTTAATGTGGTGAAATGCTATTTAAAAAAAAAAAAGTTGAACTTTGGACTGATGTGACAAATCTATGGCACTCTTGGCCCATTCTCAAGACACCCTAAGGTGCCACGGCACCCACTTTGGGAACCACTGGTTTATCAGATTGCTTCTGTGTACCAAAAGAACATTTATGTCCAAGCTGCCATGACTTTTCAATTTGAAAATCAGCAATGGGATCAGTTCTGCTCACTGATTGGCTGCCACTGTCAATCACTATTTGAAGCAGGTGAGTAGAAGAAGGGAGTCTGTGAGACTGACTGGTACTGCCAGTCAATCATGGCTTTCATTCATTCATAAAATTACACATTGATTACAGTAAGTCCAAGAAAAAGTGTGTGTGTGTGTGTGTGTGTGTGTGTTCAACTCACAGTGCATAGTCAGGGATAATTTTCTTGGTGAAGAATTCCTCTACTCCTTCATCCACTCTGCCCATCCCCTCACTGGCCTCATTTTCTACCTTTGAAACTGGCTCCTGTGGCAAAAAACACAATATAAGACACAGTATGTACACCTTACATTGCGTGTGTGTGTGTGTGTGTGTGTGTGTGTGTGTGTGTGTTTGCCTGCTTTCTGGAGAGGAAAAAAAAAATACACAAAAAATCTAATTCTTGCATAAGAAACCAAAATATGAGTGACAAAAGTTTTTGCAAGTACTTGTGAGAGATATATTAAAAAAGTTAATTTAGTTAACATGTATTTGTCTTTTTATTTTACTTGAATATTTATTGATTTTCTCAACAAACAGAAAAAGGAAACAGCACGTTTAACTCCTACACAGACTCAGACACCTATACAGGGTGAGAAAAAAAGGACAATAAAAGAGTAAAAACCTAAATAAAGTTAAAATAAATAAAAAAGGTAGTAATTACAAAGAGATTATGTGTGCTTTAGTAAGTTATTGTCCATTTTCTCTGTCTGCTCATTCCTATCTAATAGAGCGACATTTAGGAAATCCTGTTTGCATTGGTTTATGTGTGCATGACAGAGTCTGAAAGAAACAGAGGGAAAGACACTACCCAGTCTCAGAGGCCATCGGCTATTGTCTGATGATGATAAAGCCTCTGGGGGCAAAGGGCAATATTCCAAGCTGATCCAGTGTAGCCAGTGGATATCCAAGCCATGGCTTCCTCTTCCATGCATGGGTCATTTTGGCCAATCTCTATAAACAGATATCTGCATTTGTATGCAGATAAATTTAAAGCTAATGTAAAGCTAACCTGTCAGCAGACAACAGCAGATGGGTCCCAAGATTGTATCTCCAGCAATGCCTTCTGCATCTGCACACAGACTGATGCTGGATCCACTTACCACTCCTTAACTACAGGGTATTTACTGTAATACAATGTAGTAATTTGACAAAAAGGAAACACACTATATAATCCATCACATACATTTGAGCTAATTTATATTTGTCATCATCAATGCAGCTGTAACTTAAAAGCCTTCTGTTGAGCTTTGAAATGGACCTGCTCAGGCTGCTGTGGACTAAGCAATAAGTAGCTCCAGTTCAGGACAGTTGTCATGTGTAAGCAATATTCTAACTGGGTCAAACCCAGTCTGCAGAAACTCACTTATATTAGCCTACTGGAGTTGCAGTTGTGTGGATATAAAGCCTCCTGCTAACCCTTTACATGTAGAAAATGTTGTTTTCCACTGTTTTGTCTGTTTCTACATGTAGCAACACACAGGAACGGATCACTTGAACTTTAATCATGAAGGCACTGTTCCAGTTCACAGCACTGAAAAATACTTTTGAGTTTTTATTTAAATGTTCTAACTGGGGTGAGATTAAGTACACTGGCACCAAAACATGAGGCACATATCTGAGACTAAAACTCCAAGTGTAGGGGAAGCACAGAGGCAGGACAGATACATTTAGTGACGCTACAGTAGGAAGACGAGTCAAATAGAAGGACTGCCACATATATTTCCAGGGAAACAAGACAGTCACAAATAGCAACATGCCAACCATCTTCACTTAATATTGCATCAGTTGTAAATATGAGCACCTGAGTGCACAAAACGGTTCAAGTCAGCCTCTGAGTTGTAATTATGCATAGGAGATGGCATATGGGAATTTTCTGTCCACAAATTTCTTTGCACAGATGGCTGCAAAGTTACCATCATTGGCAGTTTAATGTAAATCATAACCAATATTATCACTACCACAATAAATACAGATATTTAGAAAATAGCAAAATAGCTCACATATTTGTTTTAGTTGATGGACTGACAAAAAAAAGGAATCTGTAACTAGTTGATAATCTATTAATGATTTGAGTCACTTTCCAAGGGAATATTTGTCTAATGTGATAGCATACTGGATATTTTTGGGTTTTGGACTGTAAGTTGCTGATCTGAAACAAACCAGCAAGCTCTGTGGACCAGTAGGGAGAATAGTCGTGGATGTTACACTTTTTATTTTCATTTGAACAGTGTTGGGCAAGCTACTTGGAAAATGTAGTGAGCTACGCTACCAGCTACTAGACATCAAAATAAAGTTTCATTGAAGCTATCTCCACAGAAATGTAGCATGCTAAGCTACAAGAAAATGGCAAAAGTAGCATGCTACTAGCAAAGCTACTTTTATTTTTTGACTTGACTTGACTTGACTATGTCAAATCATCCAAAGACTTTGTGACATCTGAACCTGTCCTCCAATAACATGCCATCATCAGTTGGCATATTGCGCTCTCTATCTCACCTCTTTCTACGTAATGCATTTCTTTGTCTTGGCCTCTTTCAGTAGGCTTTCTGGCTCTGTCAGTCATTCAAAAAGAGATTTCCAAAATATATTTTTCAGTCAATACATAAATAAATAAATACATAAAAGACATTCAATAAACAATAAAAATAACAGACCTGAATGAAAACTTTTCCTTTTTTGGGACATTAGCATATGAACATGTCCTGCAAATAACACGTGACATCAGTATGTCACTCTCTCTCTCCTCTCTTCCTTCTTCATACTGTTCTCTGTCCCTCCCACTCTTTTCTTGGCCCTTGCTGTGTCTATTTCTCTAGTGTCCACTGCAAATCCACCAAATATATACAATCGCTGGACAAGTCATGTGACAGACACATCAAGAAGTGCAGTGTAGCCAATCAGAGGCAGAGTAGGCAGGTCTTGCTAAGAAAAGCCAATAGCGAAGCAGTGAGCAGAATAAAATGAAGGATTAGTATGTGATGTCATATGGAAGTGCTTCCTTCGTCTACATGCCTCTGTGTGGCTCTGGTGTCAGTCACATTACTCATCCTCACTTACTTTTATTCTCCTTTGCAGAAAAAAAGTCAGCTGCAATTAAGAGCTTTTCCTGGGAAAAATAGCTCATAACTTAGATGGATGCTACCGTACTACTCAGTCAATTCATAAACTCTACTGGAGAGCTAACACTACTGGAAAGCTATTTGACTCACAAAGTATTGACATTACCACCACGCTATTGAGAAATGTTAGTTAGTAATGTTGCTACTTGTAGCTACTTGTAGTTACAAGTAGCAACGTTACTGCCCAACACTGCATTTGAATCCCTCGAAAATTGTATCTTAAATAGACTGTCTTTCAAAGGAAGCCTAAAGTGTCAGGTAGGAATGGATTGACCCTTCCATGCTTAAGCTAATTCTGTTCACACAGCCTGTTCTCATTCCAAAGTTGTACCACTGCTTGGTCACACATTTCTGCATAAGACTCCGATGAAAAACAGGCATCCTTTTGCAGCACTATGTTATACCACCAAATGGCATCAGTTTAAAGTGCCACCAGACAACAATGTAATTTAAGGAGCTGGAGAGTTTTCCTATTGGGCGGGTGGGAGGGTGGGAGGGGTGGTGTATGGGTCCAACAACACCAGGCTTCCATCCAGGAGGCCCGTGTTTGCTTCACATATAAATGTAAAGCCAAACCATGATGTTGTTTCCTAAACTTAACCATGTGCTTTTGTTGCCTAAAACTAACCATGTGCATTTGTTGCACAATAAACTAAACGGAAATATGAGAGAGAGATTCAAATGAAGGTAAAAAGTGACAACCAACCCCGTTCTCCCTTACAGCCTGTCAGTTATTAATCCAGCCATGTGAAAACCAACCCTATAAAGAATTTGACATCCCCAGCTGGGATTTTTTGCTAACAACTAAGCTAACAATGACATGTTTTAGACTAGCTAAGAAAAAAATCTAAACTAGAGCTCTCCCTTCATTCTTTTTAAAGGTAAAAATTGTTTTATTATAAACCCAATGGGCTCTAGTTTCGCAGACCGGGCAAGGCGGAGGCGCAGCAAACCTGCGCTTCGCCAACTGGGTGTGGCCAGGCGGATTTTGCAAGTTTGGCACACCGTGCGCCTGGCGCAGCTACTCCTCTTTCCCACCTCCGTCCCTCCTACCTGCGCAAGTCGGAAAGAGGGAGGAGAGAAGGCGTGGAGTGGGTTTTACACAGCCGATTCACATCCCACCAATCAAATGAGCCCCTCTCCTCGCCCTTAAATGCGCCGCGCGAATGTGTAATGAGAGTTTACTCAATTCGCCATGGCAGAAGAGAGCAGGAGCGTCAGACGGCCAAACTCCTCCCAGGAGGAAACTGATTGGTCCGGGAGGTCCAAGCTCGCAGTGTCCGAATATACGGAACTGCGAGCAGACCTCCACGGGCTGATGATGCAAAGGTAGCCTGGGAGGAGGTCACCACAATTGTAAATCAATGTTGCGTTTCTCTCGTGCGCGCGCGCTCTCTTTCTCTCTCGCAGTCTCACTCTGTTTCTTTTCTTTTAACTTTTCTAAGATGACAGATGCTGAATATATACTCCCTATCTGATGCTGTGGCTGTTTGTGGTTGGCTGAGAGGGATGTGAACTCATTAGTTTGCAGGCTGTGTTAATCAAATCAGTTTGGGTTTCCATTACGCGTGCCAAACGTGCCAAACGGTGCCAATCCCCTTTGATCTGACATCAGATGTGACGGGACAGTCGATATAGAGATACATTTATGTGCTGATTGCAGATAGTTGCATTGAATAGTGGTTTTTGTGGGTATTTATTGCATCGTTAATGTGCCTGATATTCTGGAAACCTGCCTGTGAGGTTTTGGTGACGTGTGCGCACTGTCTGCTGGTCAGCCAAACTTCCACTTACACCGGCTGTGCTCTGCCTGTGTTGACAGTAGACCTGGTTTCAGCTGGCGCGCTTTTAGCGCACCTTCGGCGAAGCACGAAACTGTCACTGCGCCAAGCTGGATCTGTCGACACCTCCCCCTGCTGCGCCGCCACACCCATCTCAGCGCACCTCGGTCTGCCAAACTACCAAAACTCGGGTTGCGCTGCTTGCCACCCTGCGCCGCGCCGGGAAACTAGAGGCCATTGTGTTAAAGCCTTGAAGAGAAACACTGAAAAGCTGGATATTTACATTTTGCCATGAAGTCCTCTCATTGTCAAATGTCTTTAAAGTGTCCTGAAATGACCCTGTAGGTAACCTCTGACCGCAATGCTGAAAATTTCTGCATCATTATTTTAACAGTGCCCTATAGGGAGTGAGTTCTAATGAATGTGACAACCAAAGTGTTCTCCCCCAAAATGGAATTTTAGTGAGCAGGTAAGTGAATCCAGCTTTTCAATGATCACGCTGCTTTGCATTTGAGAACACGTAGGTAAGCCATTTCTGCTTACAGCTGTAACTGTGGTAACTGTTTTTAGTGGTTAAAATATGTTTTCTTGCTGACCCTGTCAATGGCAGTACATTGCTTAGCTTGTGTGTTGGACTCCACCCTGCTTCTCCAAACTGGGGACATGCCGACTGACATCTACTGTATGTAATGACAATGGATAAGTACTGCATACAACCCCACTTAAAAAAAAAATCTGACCTATCCCTTTAAGGTGCTAGTAAAAACCCACAATGTCTCTGGTTCAAGTCCACCTGCAGAGCATTACTGTATGTCATTCGCATTTCTTTACCCTTTTACTTGTTCCTCTACTATCAGAGTCTCTAATAAAAGCATAAAAAGCCCCAAATATAAATTAAAACTGTACAAATCAAAGACGGCAACAGCTGTTTTTCCTTATCCGCTGTGAGGGTCATAAGGACAGAGGGATGTCGTATACTGTAAAGCCCTGTGAGGCAAATTGTGATTTGTGATATTGGGCTTTATAAATAAAATTGATTGAAATTGATTGATTGACTGTAGCCTTAAAATTCTTCAAACTAAAAAAATGTGCAGCAAGGCTAAAATTTCGAAGATGAAAACTAGTTTTGTTGACTAAAACTAACAATAATCAAAGGGCTTATATTTGACAAAAACTTCTTTTATTTTTCATTAAAATACTAAAGCTTAATCAAAATCAGGTGCCAGAATGAATGCTTGGGATAATACATGAGATCTCCAAAGTCATAACAATAGGACATTTTCCTGTTCTTGAATGCAGTATTTGTCTTCTTTAAGCTCTTTCCATCTCTCTCTACCATCCAGGGAAAATAATGCGCCTCTCTTTCACTCTCTGCCACCTCCTTTACGGCCACCTGTCTCTATGTGCTACATGCCAACATGACTCTCTGCCACACAATTGTTGGCATACAGACTCTCTCTCTCTCTCTCTCTCTCTCTCTCTCTCTCTCTCTCTCATTCTTTCTCTCTCTTTCACTCACACACACACACACACACACACACACACACCCCAACACACACATACACACACATAAATACATACACTTGTTACCAAGGGGCAACAGAGCTTTCTCCACAGACCATTCTGCACACCCACACACCCATGTTGTGGATATGGATAGCCCTTCTTACAACAGGCTGATAATAACATGTCATCTACAGCTACTGCACATAGCTGGTCATAACCTGGTCTGTTTAATTTAAACTGTGTCCATCGACATTTGACATCCTGTCTCGGGTTTTTACAGTTTTTACTGTATCAACAAATGTTGATGCAGTTATGTCTATGGCTCTGCATTAAGCTGCTCTCTGCTTACCCAGCAGGCATGCTGACTGAACAGCAGGGGAGCAAACACAATTCCTCCCATGGGTGCACAGACAGACAAGCCAGGGCAGCAGCACACTGTACACACCACAGGCCTGAATGGGCACACTAGAGCAGGTGGAAATAAAGCTTCACCAGGCAGCTGATGGGCTGGAGAAATAAGTGATGCATGAAACAGTGGAAGAGGAGGTTGATACAACTGACCACCTTGTTATGAAAATCAGTTGTCACTATTGACCTTATTTTTCATGATTTACTTGGATCTTACTGGAGGTCCAGATGCAGGACTAATGAGTTGATAAACATATGAAGACATGAAGACAACATCAGTGCCATTTCTGCCACCCTTGCGTCAGAGGTTCTCTGTCCTCCTTTGTGTGGTATATGTAATTTTTCTCACCTGGTTGTACCACACCTGTCCACTAGATAGCCTCACTGAGATTGCCACCTCTGCTAATCACCTGACTTACTTTGTAATCAAGGACCTTCCTCATGTGCTTATAGTTCCTTAATATACAGTACAGTGGGAGGGTTTCCTCATGCATTTGCCAGAACCTTCCATGTTGCCTATGTTCTAGCCATCTGTTACCTGCTGCCTGCCTACGTCCTCATTCTGAATATTGCTAGCCTGCCTGCTCATTCTTTTAAAATACTAATAAAATAATCACTTTAATCTAAAAATGACCTGACTCTGTTATTACTGGTGTGCATATGGATGAGCAAATGACTTCCAAGTCTTGCCTGAAGTAATGTCACTTTTTTTAAAAAAAAAAAAAAATCCCTAAACAATTTGTTTTCTTCAGGTTGACAGAGTCCCTCCAAGTGTTAATGGATACAATGCAGGGAGACACTAATGACTGACCTCCAGTCCGTCACAGTGATAACAGAGACAGTCTTCTGATTCATACAGTTTGTCTTTAGTTCACCTGACAATGAAAGGAATCCCAGTGGACCATGGGTATGGGGGAAATTTCCAAACAGGAAGGACCAGGAATCAACCCCTGTCCTTTTGGCTACAAGCAGGCCCCCAGGAGGTGCGCTGGGCTTTGAAGCCAATTTTCGTAATGGCCAAACAGTGGTACTGCAATTTCCAGCGTCCGTCACATAATGCCACTGGCCTAAAAAGACTTTTTCCCATAGACTTACATTGGGAAAGAGATGCCTATAAATCAGTGGATACCTTTTTTCATTCTCAGAATCCCAAGATTTAATTCACTCACTGTGATAACATTTTAAATGTCTAGAAAGCCACAAAATTACATACTTTCAAGTTAGCAGAGCAATAAACCAGAAATCAGCTGCTTGGCTGGTGGAAGTTGACAACTCTGAGGTGCTCTCAAGTGCGCTTGCTCTATAGACTCATTGATGTGGAAGCAGTGCTGATTATCCAAGTAATTTCATACCGTGGAAATAGAGATTTTTTGGCTTCATGAACCACTGAGCAACTTTTACAGGAATGAACGGGATCCTGCCGCCAATGCTGTCTCTTTACATCCTTTTCTACAATGCTACAGACTCCTGGCCCAGTCAGTACTGCATGAGATCTAGATTGTAAGCATATTTATGCTATCAATATGAGATAAACTTGTGTTATTTTTCAGGATTGGCTTTTACATTCAACAAAACAGTAATAACTCGATAAAGTCCCTGTTTTGTAGAAATACAAAGACACTTTCAAGACCCTCACTGTGGTCTTGAAATTGTGTCAGTGTGCAACAGGGTTCTTCATGGAAACATAAATCTTTTATGTAAAACCATTTGAGCATGATGCTGTAGAGAACCCCTGTAAAAGGGTTGCTTTTAGCAGCACAAAAGGTTCTGCTATGGTACAAGCCTGAGGAAAAGACTTCTGCTAAAAAAATACCCTCTTGCTAACAGAGTCAGTTCATTATGCTGAGTCGCCTTTTTATATTTTTCCCAATATAATTAGTTTTCTACACATGCAGTGTTTCAACACCACTAACGAAACATCAGTCTTCTTTGGGTGTATGTTGGTGTGTGAATGAAACAGACGCCCTTTTTTTTTCTTATTTGATATAGTATAAGTGCCTATGTGTCATTTATCACTGAAACATCCAACTGACTTTGTGTTTTGTTGTAGTTTTTGAGAAATGGTAGTTACTAGGACTAGGTATCGTTGCGCTAAAAGTGCATTACGATACCTATACCAATACCAGTGCCACACCTAACTAACTAAAAGCACATGAGCAGGAGTCATGAGGAAGATCCCTGATTAAGTCGGGTGATTCACAGAGGCGGAAACTCGGTTTGATACCCTTAAAATGATACCAGTGCCAACAAATACGTGAATGGAGTTATGTGTAGTATAGCCATACTGTTAAGCTTTGAGTGGCATCTCAGCATGCTAGACTGCCAACTCCGTCCAACAGGCTACACTGCACTCGATTTAACCACACAACAGACTGTATGGGTTGTCTGCGGCGGGAGTGTGAGCTCCACAGCAGAGATAGCTGTGAGAGTCGGCAAGGGTGCACATACACAGTGACAGGGCTAACTGTTAGCATCACACAGCTAATGTTACCTAAAGGTTATAACGAGTAATGACAGTGATGAGCCATTTTGGGTCGGTGTGAGTTTCTGCTGCTGTGTTAGCTTGTGCTAACCAGGAAGACATTGAATTGACAGCTTGCTGGGGGAACACTGGCTCCAGAATCGGCAGCAACAGAAAGTTTGCTAATCTGGCAAGGAGTGGGATGGACCGGGGTTCAGATCCGTTGTGCAAAAAAAGATCGAATGCAGGTATGATTTGATAGCTTGTTGTAAGTCTACCTGGTCTGCAAACCACTACTGCCTTGTTTTAAATACATCTGATTTCATCTGATTTTCTGCAGCTCATGATCAATAGTCCAGTGACATTATTTTTACTATTTTTAACTGTATTTCAGTATTTTTAACAGTAAAATGATCTGGGCCCTCCGTAGCGCTATGTGCATCCAAAGTTGTATCTCAAGGTCTCCCTTGACCTTACGGGCTGTTTCCAAGAGTCTCCCTAGTTAAATATATCTTCTGAAAGGTATATCTTAAGAAGGGCGGTCTGAACCACTCGTAAGCTGTCCCTTAGTGATGCACTCTGTTCATCCTGTCACAGTTTTAGCTTTATTAGGCCAAAATTATGCTTTTTAAATGGACAGTTGCAGTATAATTCACATCTAGACTCCTTGTGCAAATTACATCATTAGTTTAAAATTAACTTCATGAAAAATAATAATGAATATTGAATATTATGAATATGTAGGTTTATTTATTTATTTATTCATTTATTCATTCATTTATCTAATGGAGCTAACTAACTGAGGATGTGTTTTTTCTGATGAGGCTACTGGCTGTACCCTACCACTATATACTGAATATCTGACAGATACTTGACAATTGATCAAAGTCTAATAAGGCCGGCTGGAAAGTAATCAAGTGGGCGGCACCAGCTATAGAGGCGATCAAGCGCGTCACTTCTGCTTGCTTCATTGTAGACGAGATTATGGCTGCATTACAGCATATCGTTGCGCTCAATCAACTGAACCAAAGGTGACGCAGTCCTCGACATCCCACCTCTTGTACGTGTGGCTGTGCGGACGCCTCTCAAGTAGGGATCATGTGGAACAGGGGGAGAGCCAGAGCACAAGGAACTTCGGGGTGGCAAGGCGGGGTCGGGGCGCGCCGGTGGAGTTGGTCCCTTGCCAGAGAACTGCGGAGTGAATCGCCCCACAGCTGGGGACTGGGGGGTGAATGGTCCCTCTCCACCACAGACATCAATGCCCCCCGTGATGCCTTGGGAGGCTGTGTGGCCAATGATTGACAGGACCTTTTCCTCCTCCGGGGTGAGGGTGGGAGCAGTCCTGGGTCCACTACCGGTTTTGGCATCCTCTCGGCAAACTGCCGCCCCTTCTCTTTTGGCCAAACTGGCAGAGTCTTGCTACTTCTTCCGGACCACTGTCCATTGTCTGGGTGGACCATAGCTGGAGGGAGCCATTTTTTGGGCAATGTTGACCCATGCAGCAGCCTTTGCCTTGTTAGAATTGGCATTGCTAAAGCATCCGAACAAGACACTCCTGTTGCGCCCCACCTCGTCCAGCATCACCTCCAGTTCTTCCTGAACGTGAAGGTTGCTCCTCTCTTGCGCCTTTCTTTCTCAGCCATTCTGTCACAATGTTGCACATATGTGCAGCTACCCGTGAGCTCATATAGGCTACATAAACCAATCCCAGTGCGCAATACATTAAATTGGTAATCGCATGCACCTGCAATTAATTACGGCACACACACACGCGCGTGCACACACACACACACACACACACACACACACACACACACAGCAATAAAACGTGGATATGCTGCTGCTACAGGTGCCTACTATGTGACAACAACAGATTTGGAGTCTGCACATTGACAGAACTGATGCTGGAAAACTTATATGTAAGACACAAACTGACATTGAACTGCAATGATGGAAAAAGTGAGACAAACACGTATGCTGTTATAAATGTTTCAATGACAAATGCATTATCTGTGAGCAGCAATCACATTTCTCTGCTTCATCATTAGTGTCCTCGTTTATAACGGGATGCGCATGTAAAGTCATTTTTTAATGTGATATGCTTCAGGCATATTAGGACGGGAATTTTTCCTGAAATGGTGCCAAAACGCTCTTCTGGACGTAAATTTAGTTTTAAAGCGCTGCTTTTAAAAATACCCATGTATGTGTAGACTAGGCTTCAAATAGATGAGCAGATGTTCTGTAAAAGGCATAGCCTCATTATGATATAATATTTGATGGAGGTAAAATCATTATGGCAATACTTTTAATTTTACAACATCATCCTCTTGAATCACGCCAGCATGCTAACAGGCTAATGCGAGGCTCTCCTCTCATGAAGCAAAAAATGAAGTTGGCAGGTAATTAGCAGATGTTACTTTCCATTAAAGTCAATGCCAAATGTACCCAGGGATGATGCTTTTTGTAGGCGGACACAGAAGTTAGCTTTGCCCTGGTTCCCTCGTCAAAAAGCCTATGGGACTTTTCCAGTGGATTTTGGATTATTGCAGAAAATTATCTGTGGCAAACAAACGTTAATGATACCCACATGTTTACTCAGCAAGATATTCTTCAAAAAGGATTACTGAAGTCTGAATGCAATCAACAGAATTAAAAAGCTAATGTTAGGCTATAAAGGAACTACACTACGGTCACATGACGTAATGTTACCACCATGACAAGGCTGTAAAGTCTCATTTAGCCACTTGTTAGCAACTGCTGTTTTTGACACATAATTTGCATTTGTTTTATTTTGCAGAACAAAATGTGAAAATCCCTCAAGCTTGTGTTAACCACAGACCTTATTCCAGGCTCATAACCAAAAACCCATTCAAAAAACCCATTGACTTGAAATGAGGGAACCCTACGCTTTGAAATGCAAAGTCATTTGGAGGTTTTAGGACTCATTCCTCTATTGGGGCAACTGGTGTAGTAGTAAAACAGTGATCAATCCACACTCTAAGGAAACTTCACGTAGTTGCTTGTGGGCATTACATAGGCAGGGTGCCAGCGATGTTACTATCTGAACATGGCTGGTAACGTTACACCAAGAAACACAGGTAAATGACAGCTGTGAAAAGGAAGAACTGCACATCAGGATCGGACGATCGTGGTACACATTTTGTATCAGATTAAGTAACGTCAGCTAACAAATGATTCATAACCTTCATAAAAGTGATAATCTTCTTTAAAAAGTTTTTTTTAATTTTTTGAAAATTTGAGATTTGAGAAGTCCGGAGAGAACTACAAATTTAAATAACAGAAAAAAAATAAAGATAAAATGCAAAATGCAAAGAATGCAGAGACATGAGGCACGCAACTGATAAGTCTTTGGTGTGACAATAGTGCAAAAAGAAATGTAACAACACTGACTGATAAAGACAATTTTCACTTTAGAGAAGACTGGTTCATTTGTTAGCTGATGTTACTTACCTGAAATTGAATGTGTACCGCAAATATGATAGTCGGAACCCCGGTGTCCAGTTCTTCCTTTTCATAGCTGTTATCCACCTGTGGTTTTTTATGGTGATGTTCAGGAGGACATCTGTGCCACAATATTCTGCTGCCACTCTCTCATCTATTTGTACACTGTATTACCACATAAGATTGCGCCATGGTTACAGTGCTAATCTTGTGTTTTCTTGTGTACCAACCAGGTTCCAACAGTATCTTTGTTGATGCTGCCTGTATTTGGACCACCAGATACTTAGTGTCCTCACTCTGTAACATCAGCTCAGTTGCTCCTGTAGCCAGACATGCTAGCTGAATAAATCATTTAGGCTACTCTTCTCTTGTCTTTTAATCTACTGTCGAAAAAAGCTTCCATCATGTTGCAGCCACTTCAAGTCATTTTTACAATAACCAGGTGTATCATGCTGGCAGCCAACGTCAGTAATGACTTGTATTTCTGTCGTGATACGTGAATAAAATTGAATCACTGAGGGCCCACACTTGCTCATCATTCACTGACAGGGATGACCGATCTAAACCAGACTGCAGGCTACATCATCTGCTGTATAATGGCTCTTATAGAAGCAAAAGCAGCATGTGATTGTGTTTGTGAAAAACAACAGCACCTTACATTGACACCTAAGTTACTAAAAGAGAGATCACATATACAATTTACATACACACAAGGTCACCACAGACGAAGAGAAATACTCCTTTTCCATTTACACAGTGACAGCACAGAGTAAGAGACCCCCATTAATGTGAAAACATGAATAATTGAGTTAGTGAAAGCATTCCCAGGAGAGAGAGAGAGAGAGAGAGAGAGACAGAGAGAGAGACACAGAGAGAGAGAGAGAGAGAGAGAGAGAAATCGGCACTGGGAACAACCCAGGGAACACCACTCCCAAAATGCATGTGCCTATTCTCACACACGCACGTATGCACGCACGCACGCACACACGCACGCACGCACGCACACACACACACACACACACACACACACACACACACACACACACAGCTGAGCACGACTACATGGAGCAAGAGAATGCATAGATAAAGATGGCTACCATTATTACTACAGCATCATAAAAATGAAAGCAAGACAGCAAAGGAAAGAGGGAGAGGATAGATAGATAGATAGATAGATAGATAGATAGATAGATAGATAGATAGATAGACAGATGTAATGTGTGTTTTGCTGCATTAACCCAAGGATTCCAATCATATGAGCAGTACACCCTGCATCCCTCCATTCCTCCCCTCTCCTCCTCTCTATACTTTACATTCTGTACTCGCTTTTTTCTATCGTGTTGTTTCAATTTCCTCCATTTCCATCGTTTCTCCTCTGGGATCCCTCTGTAGTCGCACAATTAGCTTCCTACTTCATCTACCCTTCCCTCTATCCTTCATCCATCTCTCCTTTCATCCTGCTCTCTATCTGAGCATATATGCCTGTGTAAAGCATATTTTCTATGTATTACTGTGTGTCTGTATAAATGCAAATGCTGTGTAATTTCTACAAGCTCACTCATGTTGTGTGTTTGTGTGTGTGTAAAGTCATTGGTTTGTGTTTATGGGTATGTATGTGTGTTCTTACCTGAGGCCTGGAGGAGGGGGGCTGTGTATGTGTGCGTCGCGGCCGTGGTCGGGAGGCGGTGTAATGCCTTAGAGTCTGTCCCTGGGTGGGTAGAGGCTCCATGGGAGAAGCGGGGGATCCAGAGCCGGGGAGGGGGCCTAGGCTGGGGCCGCAGCCGGGGAAGGGAGCCTGTCGTCTGGGTGAGCCTCCGCGGCCGGCAGCCTCCTCCTCTGGAGCTCGAGCGGAGATGGAGGAAAGGAGGGGGAGACTGGGAGGAGGAATGAACGATGCTCCTCTCGCTCCTGGTATTGCTGCTGCAGCATCCACTGCTGCCACCTCCCCCTCCCTCCGCCTCCTCCCCCTCAGTCCTGGGGGGGAGGGGGACGGGGAAGGGGAGGGGCTTGAAAACCTGACTGACAAGGGGGTTGCTGTCGGCAACTGAGGGAGGCCACACCTTCCTCTTCCTCCTTTCTCTCCAGTGCCTCCTCCCCCCTCTCTCTCTGCTCCTCCATCCCTGGCCTGCTGCTCCCAGTCTGCATCCAGGAGACCTGAGAGTGAAGCAGTGTGACTGATATGAGGAGAAGCACAAGGAGAGATAATGACAGAGAGAAGGATGGAGGGAGGAAGAGAGGGAGGCAGGGAAATATGGGGAATCCAGCCCACGCAGTAAGCATGCTTTCTGCTGAAATGTACTGTATGTATGGATATCTAGGGCAGTCAGAGCTATACAGGAAAGACACAGGGGAATGGAGAGACAAGTAATTGGGAAAAAAGAGGGGGGGGGGGGGCGTTTAGAGAATTGGATAGAGGGGTAAGAGAGATGAGGAGAGACTAAGCAAGGAAGGAGGGGGGTATGAAAGGGGGCAGAGAGAAAGAAAGAAATAATCAGGTAAGCATAGACATGCAGAGAAGAAACAGAGAGGAAGCAGAGCAGCAGATGGATGCTGCAGTCACACATACTGCACACAGGAACACAGTTATCAGCCTGTCACACAAAACAAGGTAAAATATGGTAGGGTTAAACCTACATTGTTATTAATCTTTCAGTTACAGGGTCCCTAGCTGGTCTTAACACTAAGAGGCCTTTGAAATGCAAATTGATGAATACATTTTTAGAATAGAATGTTTAAATTTAGATTCTTTATACATGTACTTAAGAAATATTGACCTAATTCTTCTTATGAAACAATACTATATAGAAACACAAAGTATGGCGAGTGACTTATTCTTTTATGTTTTCTTTCGTTTTGTTATTCTCTAAAAGCTATCCTCCAATCAAACAAAAGGAGTAGGGAGTGGGGGGTTGTGAGCCGGAGTGCCCCGGATCCCCCCACATTTCTTCCTCTTCCCTCATCATCCCCTCCTCCATCTTCTCCCCATCTCATCTCTCCCATGGTGAAAGTCACTGGTGTGAAAGTAAACAGGCCATGCTCCAATTAGCCAAACAGTGCTGTGTGTGTGTCTGTCTGACACAGAATGGTTCTGCATGGCACAGCACACATGAAGAACACAACAGGACAAGAGATAAAATGCATGATAGGAGGTTTAGTTTTCTACCTGAGTTCCGATGTCATAATGGATCTCTGTGGTAAGCTGAACAGATTTCAATATGTTGTTGACAATATAATATCATCAGTGATGAATTGAATCCTGATTATTATTTCTCAAGTATGTGTCTATGAAAAAAAACAAAAAACAAACTAATAAAATCTTTCAAGCTATTACATACCGCCAATAGAGTTATGTAATTATTATTGAATATGTGTGCTAGTTTTATTTAAAACTGAGGGTGCTATTTCATTCTAAGTAGATAAGCTCATGGTCCTCTGTGGTTTCGATTTAAGGACTTTTTAGGACTTTAGGACTTTTCTTTTAGCGCCACCCTCTGGACACCTTTAACATTTTAACCCCTCTACTGTAATAGGAACACTTCACCATAGGCCTGCCGACAGGGGGGTTAAAGGATACAAGTGACCTCGATCCAAGGCCAACGGGGGAGGGGCATGAACAGGTCTATGGTTGATCTATAAATTTGCTCGAGTACAACAATTTACTTACTGACTTAAATCACTGACAATAATATTTATATGTATGTATGTATATGTATATGTCCATCTGACATCACAAGTGCATTTAATGTAAACATGTGAGGTGGACTGCAGCCTGACTAGTGAAGTCAGAATTTCTCAGCAACAACCAGGGACCACCAAAGGAAAAGTCAACGTACAGAGAAAACAGGAAAATGAAAGGAGCAAAGAGGTGATGGTCAAATGTCTGACAAAAAAAGTAAAGAAGCAGCAGGTATGACAGGCAGTGCTTAGAGTGAGAAGTGAGGCAGACTCAATTTTAGCAAATAAAACCTGCTGTATTTGGCTCAGTTTTAAAGCTGCAGTGAAGACACAGGTATCATATTATTTAAATATTTCTACATACAGTTGTCCCTAAACAGAATTGGAATTACATATATTGGGTGTGACTGGAAAACTGAGAGTTGACAACCATTTACTTTTTACACTATTTCAGTTCAACACACAATTTAACCAAGATATGATTAAAATAGCCATCAAGATTGCATGAATAAATGAAGACAAAATGTTAGGCCTATTTGTTCACTCATGATTTGATCTTGTGATTTAATACCATGCAGTAATTTTGTCTGCGTATACATTCCATTACACCACTGGGGACCACCTTTAACAACAGCAAAACTATATCAAAACACCCACAATCCATTGTATTGTTTTTGCCAGTGTTTTATTCTAATGTATAATGCGCAATGATAATGCACAAGTTGTGTGACAGTTTGTAAATCAATGTTTTGATATAGTTTTGCTGTTAAAGATTGTCCCCAGTCAATCAATAGATCAATGCCCACTGTTTTCCATCGAAGTTTTCCTCACAAAGTCAAGGTAACACAGAGTGACTCACAAATGAGTTAATTAGTCATTAGTTAATTAGTCAATTTGTAAATTAGTTGCAAAATTGTCATTGTGTTGCACATTAGTTCCAACATTTTGGCATGGAGGTCATGGGAAAAAAAAAGTTGTGCACAGTCCTCATTCATGTTATCAAATTATTAATCAGCCCTCTCAATTACTTAATTTGTACAATTAAACTCATAATTTATGATGTTAACCTTCTGCTCTTTAATAAAATATTAATAATGATAATAATAACAATAATAATTATTATTATCAGAAGAATCAGAAGAAGAAGAATGATGATGGGGGCAGAACAAACTGTTGTTACCAGTTATTAATTATTACTGTCAAATTACCTGATGTACTCTCACATTAACACTGCCAAATTATTTAATTTGTACTCTTGAATTACAAATTCTTCCTCCTAAATTACCAATAAATATTGTCAAATTAATAGTTTGTGCTGTCAAATTTCCTCATTTCTGCTTCTGAATTATAACAAAGGGATGCATTCAGTATTCATAGACACCTCCAAACTAAACTCAGCTTCTAGCTTGCAATTATTAATTATTATTAATAATAACATTACAGTTAGAGTAACAACAGAAAGTGAAGTAACTGGTGGTTACAGCCCACAACTTTACTGTTTGGTTTAGTCTCACCACTGTCACCAACCTGGTCTCCAGCAGCAGCATGCAAGAGCTCTGTTTAACTCACTGCACACTACCTGCTAAGCATCAAACAGCAGACAGACACAGTCAGGGACTAGCTGGTGAGCATAGTGAAGCATTTAGCAGCTAAAGAGTCATATATTTGTCTCAGGACTTGGTTGAGATCAAAAACAGAGCTAAAAGAGATAGACTATTAGATTCTGCTGGACACAAACACACAGTCTGTTGGATGTGTTAATAGGCAACTGTTTTCTAAGACCATCACCATATCACAACACATTTTTTCATACTTACTCTTAATAGAAGGGGCAGGCCTCAGGCTCTTGGAGTGGAAACTGTTTCTCCAAAATGCTGGACTGTACTGGTGATGGAGAGAGATAAAGCAAGAGGAAGAACAAAATATGGGAATCCAACACATCAATGAATGAGTAAATAACAGATGAATGGACAGGTAGGTGGGTGTGTGTGTCTCTTACGTCATCAGTTGGGAAGTCACTCTCACTCAGTCGAATCTCTGGGACATTGATTTTCAGAGCAGTGCATACGTTTTCTTTTATAAGGCAATCCTACACAGTAAGTAAAGGAAAACATTACAATAGCAACGTAACACAACGTGAACAGCACAACAGGTACCATTGCTCCTAATGGACATTTTAGAACATGCTAATTTAACATCAGTTAAATATCTGTTAAGAACAAAACAGTATTTGCCAAATTCAAGGCAAATTACTTTCAAAAAGAACCACTGTTGGCAGTTAGCCATCAAGATTAGCCACTGAGACTAACCGTAAGCAGCCAATGGGACTAACTAGCTTACTGCTACTTCCACTGTCTCACCAGAAATTGTACCCATAATCATTTCTACAATAGCGCCCTCAGGAATAAGGTCATTACAGTGTAACGTTAAGAGAAAGCTTTGGATTTATAATAAGCTTGTATTGTTTCACTTTTTATGCAGCCAGCAGTTCCTGTGTTTGTGTTTAGTTAGCTTAAAGACAACATGGACTCATCTGTGCACTGGATACACAGAGGTGTAACTACCTTTCCATCTGAATGTGCATAAAACTGTAAACAAGGACATTTCTCAAAAATTGGTCCTTATTGTAATGAATATTACATGTACGGAGTAACCATCATAACACTTCACACACCCCCACACACTTATACAAAATACAATAGAGTCACATTTACCATTTTGTCCTGCGCCATGGTCAGATCCTGTTGTACCTGCTCTAAGATGCTTTCAGCCAGAGAGACACTCAGTGTTTGTCTCAGTTCACTGGATGGGTGGAAACAAAGAACAAATACACACATTTGATTGCAGCAGACTGAAGGCTATATTTGTAATGAATCAATGGGCTATTTACAGTAATACAAATATATAAGATTGGATTTTAATATAGCATATATTATCTGGACTTGAACACATTTACTGCATCTACTGCATAATTTAGAGCAGTAAAATATATTAGACACACATCGGTCTGTCTGCCTCATCCACAATGTGTTTAGCTTAGCTTAGCTTAGCTTAGGTTAGTTGTTTCTTGTTGGATAGCAAATTAGTCAATGACACATCCAAGAATTAACTGAACCTATGTGGACATGCCTTCAAAGATGCAGTGCAGATTGTTTGTCAACAAATAGCACAGGGCTAACTTTTTTATACCTGGGTTTTGTTTAAATGTCCAAATGTTGGCAAAACATTTCCAGCACGGTTTCTTTTGGGTCAGAACAGGGGAAGGCAAACAAATTCCATCTGTAGCTTTTCAGTTCTAAATGTTTTTGGTTTACAGTGCATGAAAAACCTTCATGACAGTAAATAATCAGGCACTTAATTGATCCATTAAGGTCTTCTTGCAGAGATTTGCAGTAAATAATTATTATACTATTAAGGGAATCTACTGATATAATGTGCTGACCATTATTTCATCTACACACTTTCTACATACTTTCCTCTTCATCATCTTTTCATCAATCACAACAGTCAGTCAGATCATATAGTATCTGTGGAGTTCATCAAACAGTCTGAAATGATACTGTTCTATATTTGTGTTATTACCGCAGTCTGTTGCTGATGATCTGCCCTGTGTTCTCCACCAGACTGTTTCTCAAGAATGTGTGTGTCTGTCTGCTTCTTTTGGACACACACTCTGACAGACACTCGCACACACTTGACCGCTGGACCACCCGTGGACACGCTGCCTCTGCACACCTCATCAGGCCTTCAGCCAACTCCTGGAACACACAGACTGGGGCTTGAGCATGCTTAAGACCAAGCACTGCTGATGACCAAGTCATTTTAACCCATTATAGACCCATATCCATTCTGCCTGCTGTACCAAAAGTACTTGAAAGGCTTGTCTGTCAAAGATTAATGGAACATCTTATATGAATAACATACATGCACATAATTGAAGTGCATTTTTGATGATTTATTAGCATTCTGCTTCATGAGTCCTTATTTTGGAAACCACAGAGTATTGCCTAAACTAGGCAAATTTCATCAATTAATAAACACTTAGATACCTGTATGTGGGTGTGTACACTTGTTTAATCAATATAAGCTTTATTGTGTGCACACTTAATCTATCTTCCACATAAATCAAGTGTGTGTTCTGTGCACACTTTGATGAATAATATTCCAGTTAAGCCTGCTGCACACGCTCTCTTCATTTTTTTGCAATTTAAACTCACTAGCTGGGAAATGTTTAATAAATACTGTTTGTGGTGATTATCAGTATGCTGCCCTGTGATTTGGCCCTTGTGATTAGGTGTACAGTTATTTAACTGTGTACCTGTATGCTTCTGTTGAACTCATTCGTCAGCACAGTTGCAGTGTCAGTGAGGATGCCATTCACCAAGTCTCCATCTGAGGCACACTTCTTGCCTGCCTCATACAGAGAGGGAAGCAGCTGCACAGGGAGAGCCAACAAAAACATAAGTGGCATAAAACATCATCTACGCTCCATGGCTATTTTATTTTTACAGTTTTTATTAAAACTTTGAATGTGTTAATTCAACTTTATGCTAATTACTGAGATTATAGTTAGTAGTGTTGTACTCGACTGCATTATTTTGAAATGTGTTTTTAATATTCTCCCTTCTCATGGTTGTAAATGGGCAAAACATTAGAGACACCTCTTTATACAATGCCATCCAGTTCAACACCACTGCAAACTACAACCTCAACAATAAACATATAGTTACACAAATGCCTCTCTGACATTGTCTATCAAACCTGAACATTAATATCTTTGTAAAAGCTGAGCTGCTGTATCAAACTTAAATTTTACAGGTGTGCCTAATAAAGTGGCCACTAAGTGTATATATCTCATTTACAACTGTATTATTATTTAACATATTGTTGACATGTACTTTGGTCCCACTGAAATCTGGCAAGGCCTGGTTGTGATTATTTTGGCCCAAACTTGTATAATTCATGACGATTATGCAAACCCATCTGAGTAGCTTGTACCTTGAAGGACTCCCTGGCGTTGTGCAGTGCCTCGTGTGCTGCCAGGATGTCGGCCTGGACCTCCTGAATGTTGCAGTGGTTTAAACGCTGAAGGCGGTCCTCCAACTGCCGACACATACCCTTGACCTGCTATAATGGAGGACAACCAAGACAGGGCTGACCTAGACAGAAACTGGTATATGTGAACAATATAGTTTTTTTTTTAACCATCAGATGTGCTTCAGTCACAGAGCTCCACCTCTGATATGATAGGACTTAGTTTGACTGATTTATTTATTTTACTTATTTATTGTAAAATGAATTAATACTACACTGTATCCCGGTGAAGCCTGATTCGGACTTATCTTTCTATTGTGCTACATTTATTATACTATATTAAAGGGATACTTGACCGATTTTCAACCAGCTTTGTGTCATAACACAGTCGGTAGTATGTGTAAATGAATTGTGGTACACTTCACTCCATCTTGCCGGTGCCCAGATCTACCTGCTATTATCTACGACTGTTGCACAAACGACAGATTGTACTTTCCTTATTAGGACAGAAAAAGAATAGAAACAGACCAAAATAGAGAGGGACCCCCCAACCCCTCTCTTAAACTCAGACCAAACTATGATCAAACGGTAAAACTAGGCAATGCTGATCAGACATAAACCAAGTTTCTGTTACTGCGTTGTCCTTTTGTTTTTGCCTAAATGTTTTCAGAGACATATTTTAGCTTAGTGTTTAACTGTAAAAAAAGGGCAACTGTTACCAGCCGGCCACTATATTGTTTAAGGACGGGCAGCTCACATTACATCATCTACCAGTGGGAGTGTTTATTGGTCCAGTGCATTCTGGTAATTGTAGGTTTTCTACTTCCTGAGCAAAAGTGAATGCCACAACTCTTTCTTCTCTCTGGTCATGTAGTACTAATTTTAAAAAGTATTTGCATCTTTCTACCCAAACAACCTCCATAAGCCCTTCCAATCTGCTTTCCAAAACACGGTACTGAAACAACCCTGGTTAAATAAAAAAAACAACGACCTCCTCCATGCAGCTGACTCTGGACTGCTCACAATCCTTATCCTCCTTGACCGCGGTGTTGTGTTCAAAACCATCTCCCACCCACTACTCCTGGAGGGCATAGCTGGCATTGGGATCACTGGAGACGCAGTTTTCTCTTTCACAACTTATCTACAACAGTTTGTAGTTGTACTGAGTCCACTTCTATTCATCATCTACCTCCCCTGGGCACCATCCTTTGTCACCATGATGTCCATTTCCACTGTTATGCAGATGACACACAGGTCTACATCTCCATTAAACCTTCCGCTGCCTTTCCTACCAACTCCTTTACCACTTGCCTTGAGGACATCAGGAGTTGGATGAGCAAGAACTTTTTTAAGCTCAACAGCGAGCTAAACTGAGGCCCTGCTTATCGGTTCCAAAAACACCCTGGCCAAAATCTAAAGCACCCACGTCCCTCACCTCATCATTGATAACTTCCCTGTGTCCTTCTACAGCCAAGTCAAGAGCCTCAGTATCATTCTGGACAGCACTTTATTATTTGAACCTCACATACAAAACATTACCTGGACTACTTTCTTCTACCTTCACAACATTTCCAGACTCCGTCATCACTGTCCCAATCCAGCACCGAGGGCTTGGTCCACGCATTTGTTACATCCCCTATTGACTACTGTCATGCAGTTCTCTCTGGCCTTCCCACCAAACTCCTCAACAGGCTTCAGATCATTCAGAATTCAACTGCCCGGATCATTACCTGAATGAAAACATCTGACCACATCACCCCCATTGTCATCCAACTACACCGGCTCCCAGTTCAGTACCAGATTGACCACAAAAACCTTCTGCTCACCTTCAAGGCCCTCCACAACCTAGCCCCAACTCATCTCTGACCTTCTCCAGGAGTACACCCTGTCCCAGTCCCTGCGCTCTTCCTCTGTTGGTCTCCTATCCATTCCTACCTCACGCCTCAGCACCATGAGTGCCAGGGCTTTCAGCTGCACTGCCCCAGGCTCTGGAACTCCCTACCCTCACACGTTCAACAGTCTGACAGCCTAACATCATTCAAATCCCACTTCAAAACCCACCTGTTCAAACTGGCTTGTACACTCTAACACTCTGTGTTTCCCTTTTATCTCTACAGTATAACTGTTTTTATCCCAGCTCTTACATGTGTCTGTCCAATTCATGTCTCTTGTTCTGTTTATTACTTGTTGGCATTTGCTCTGTAAGGTGACCTTGGGTGTTTTGAAAGGCACCTATCAAATAAAATGTACTATTATTATTATTATTTAGACAGTTTTATGAAAAGACCATCTTTCCAGCAGTGAAGTACTTCTTTAATCAGCAGTATATTTTACTGCTGTTGTCCACTGACCTCCAATACCAAATGTTCTATTTCTATCATGCTTCTTACCTTCTCAGATTGTTGTACTTTAAAAACTTGCTGAAGTTCCGCTCTTTCAGACTGTCTCTGGTTGTTTCTGTCTAAACACTGCTGAATCTGCACACACAAACACACACACACACACACACACACACACACACACACACAAGGTGTAAACTGAATAATTGTTTTGTTACACATGTATGTTACTAACATAACATTTTTACCCACACCCCTCACCACCACTTGACACAGAGAGGAGGCATGCTAAATGGTGTTTACAGTACATCATTCACTTTTTTAATTATCCTCCAGATTAGATCATGACAAAGTGTTATCAACACCTTCAACAATTTAATTGGTGTGGGTTTTAGTCATATTTTCCCACACACTGATAACTGTAACTACTAAACATAGACTTATATTTATACACACACACACACACACACACACACACACACACTGACCTTGTGCAGAGCCTCTTTTGTTCTGTCAGGGTTGCTGCGGTAACTCTGTGTGATATCAGCGAGAGGGAGAGACACCTGCTGCAGAGTGAAATTCCTGCACAACATAGAATCCTTCCATCAAAATTTTCATCCACTGTATTCAAATAGGGTTAATCCACCATGCATACTGTGCAGTGCAGTACATTTCAAGTGGGACTGATTACCCAGGGCCCGAATGGGAGGGGGGCCCTCAAAAAGCCTGAAATGAAAAGTTTGGTTTGGTTTTTACTTTTTTTATTTCTAAGTAATAAGTGCCATAACTGAAATAAAATTGACGAAATAAATTGGTTGAAAGACTGAACTTTGTATAAAAAATAGTGGAGGCTCTCTGAAGCAAACCAGTGAACACTCTCATGTCTTTCCCAAAGAAAGCTATATCAGGGTTCCAAAACAGAATAGAAAGAAAGGGGAAAGAAAGCAAACAGACTTTGTGAAAAAAAAATTAAAAGGTGCATGAGAGATACATGGCTCAAGAGAGGAAGGGCGGGGGGCCCACTGGGACTGCTTATCCATAGGGCCCAGAAGTTGGTGCTATGCCTCTGACAAGTGGATAGGTTGCCTTGAAAGTTTGTATTCATGGTGCCCAGTGGATAAATCCTGTGGTGATACACTGACTTTCCCTAAAGCGCCATCATCAGTTTGAGGTTTGTGGTTCTGAGTCAAATGTCTCAAAACCACACACATATTTATGTCCCCCCCATATTTATGTGTTGTGATAAACTGAAATAACTGGTGATTTACATTACATCTACACTATTTTCATTACAGGTCAACATTTGGATTTGTCAAGTACTCAGTGTATCCTCATGCAACGTTAAGCACTTAATGTAAAATTATGTACTTAAAGGTCCACAACACATTGATTCTTATTTTCAGGTGAATATAAATTTACCAGATTTACCAAATTTATAAATTTAGCCAGTTTGTGATGCTGCAACTAGTGCTAAACTATTTTTTAGAATGAATCAACTCTGGCTCATAGTGTACCTTGGTTAATAAATGTGTGTGTGTGTGTGTGTGTGTGTGTGTGTGTGTGTGTGTGTGTGTGTGCGTGTGTAAATGTATGACCTCTCCAAGGCATCAGCCACATCCTGGAAACCTCTGGCAGTTACATTGTTTCTGTCCCATGCTAAATTCCTTGAAAGAGAGGGACAGAGAGAGAGAAAGAGAGAGAGAGAGAAGTCAGTTCAAGAAGTAAAGCTATAGCTGGGACAAGTCTGTCTAAGTCTGGTTGAGGATGGCAAACAGTCAACACCACAGTCTGGGTGGAGGTGTAGTATCCTACCAGCATGTGAACCAGGTAACATCTATTATCAAAGTGAACACATCTAATACTTAAACACTCTGAGCCAGTCAAGACCTCAGTGTTAATTTTAAAAGAATGAAATGATGACATCTAGTGGCTGATAGGAGGCTCACAGATGAAAGGAAACATTTGGATGAGAAATAATGGTTAGGTTGTGGCACAAAAATGTTCCTATGTAATGCTGTTACGACACAAAGTGGAGCAATTTGCACAACAGTGTGTTTCAGAAACAATTATTAATGATTAACTTATTATTAAAGAATGAAGATATTATGATTATTATCATTATTATTATTAGTAGTAGTAGTCGTAGTAGTCGTATCATTATTATTATTATTTACACAGGGAAGGCCATTAAGGTAAATCTCTTTTACAAAGATTCCCTGATTGCAGTATATAAAACAATAGGAGCACACAAAGCATCTATCAACAAATTATACAAGAAACAGGAAAAGAACATCAACATAATGGACAACATCATTTCACAAAAAACACATGCATTCAAACTGCACTTAGTCAGTCAAGAGGGATTTCCATTGGTTGAAAGGGATTAGCTTGTCTTATTTTACAAGCCTCTGCAGATTATTCCACTTGTGTGGAGTGTAGTGTTAAAAAGCCAGTGTTCCGGTCTGGGTATTGACATGATGATTTTCTAGGACCAAATAGGAAGAAGCGCTATGTGAATAAATACCATAGAACTTCAATTAAAAGCCAAATTAAGCCCAATTAAATACCCAGTCTCTTTTACTAACCCAGTGTGACTACACATTTTGACAAATAAAAGCCTGTCTCAATTAGACGCCTGGTCTGGTTGCCAAGCAGTTCATTTTTATACAAATCCTTTGGCTGTATAAAACCTGGTTGTTTTGCTATCCATTTGAGCTAACGTTAACAATCGTGTTCAGTTCATTTAACTGAAACCATGAGCACCAAAGAATAATTCATAAAGATTTATGGCATGCAAGATAGACAAAAATTAAAGAAACAAAAAGGTGTCCATTCCTCGATTACTGTGTAAATTATTCACATTCCTTTAGTCTGTAAAGGTTCTCAGATCTAAAGAATCAAAAGGGTTTTTCATAAAAATGTATCCAAGTTGTGAGTATTGTTTTAACATGTTTAAGTGTTGTGTCTGTATGCTGGGTGCCGTAATCCTGGGGTGCTGTAAATCGAGGGCTGTAACTCTCTTTCTCTGATGCCCTATTCGTCAGAGCTAGATTAAACGAATAATTGATAATTTATATATTATTTGAAGCCTAATTTTTATACAATTAATATTCATAATGGTTTAAATAAACAATTTGATCGTATTTCTCATCTTTATTGAGCAACAGTTTTGTGTGAAAGGAGTTTAAGGCCTGTCCTAAATATAGGCCAGCTGATGGCCCGATGTGGGTTAAGCAAACAATAGCCTGGGCTATTAATTGAAGTTTTATGGTAGTATGTAATGCTGTTGTCTTCACACTGTCAACGGCCGCCATACAACTTATTGAATTCACAAATTATAGTAAATTAAGATGAAAAATTGGTTACTGGCTAGTGTGTGTGTGTGTGTGCGCGTGTGTGTGTGTGTGTGTGTGTGTGTGTACCTCAGTGTGGTATTACTCATCAGGGCTTTAGCCAGCATTTTGGCTCCAGTGTCTCCGATGTTGTTTCCACTGATGTCCACTTCAGCCAGAGCAGCGTGGCCGCCCAGCGCGCTCAGCAGGATGTGCATCCCTGTCTTCAGCTTGGAGTCGCACACTGATAGAGACTGCAAGGGCTGTGCGCGCGCACACACACACACACACACACACACACACACACACACACACACACAGCTATATAAGAAACTGCAACTTTTTTTTTTTTTTGCGGAACATTAGGCAGAAACATTTACATTGAGAACGTGAACTGAAGTATGGTTTGATTATCATCAAGTTGCACATAATTAATAGGTATGAGCGAGTAGACCATTATCTATATCTGTATCTCTCTGTGTCAGTCCAACCAACTAGACTGTCTGCATTTGTATCTGTACTCAGAATGGGCAGGGGTTGAATCTGAAGTGAGTGTGGCTCAAACTGGAAATGGATGGGACTGAGCCAGGTTGTTATTTTAAATGTGATACTGAAATGATTTGATCAGAAGTTGCTACTTTTATTATCACTGAGCTTTGGATCCTTTTTGATCACAAGCGTAATAGATTAAACACTGCTCCCCAAATAAGGATTTTCCTTCACCAAGAGTGCGGATATTGACACTCGGATGATACTTTTACTCATAAAAATCTATAGGGGATACTCGTTTCATCTCAGTACCTGGCTCAAACCTAATAATTAAGCATTGGAGGGGGGGGGGGGGGGGGGGGGGGGTAATATTAATGACTGGGAGTGAATTAATTTAAAGGAAGTGTCACTCACACACTCTTCATCCTGAATGAGCTGAGCTATACGATGAAGAACATCAGTGAGAGCTCTGGTAGAGAGAAAGGGAACATATCAAACCAGGAAAACAAGAAATATGACAGACAAGGTAAGGAGGAAAGCATGGAATGATGACGAGAATGACAGGGGAAAGGAAGAAACAACATGTACAAGTTTAAACTGCACATGTCAGTTAGTTTGGTTATGTGCATCAGTTACAAACTCACACAGACTTCAGACCAGCATACACACAGTTTTCTAGACAGAGCTGTGAGTGATATGATAAGGAGGGGATTAAATATACGGTGTGAGATGTAGCCTTACAGTAAAACACTGTTTAGGTTGTTTGGCCAGTTTACCTGATCATTATTTTTGCAGTTTGCAAAACATTCTTTAAAATGTCAACCAAAAGTGCATTTCTAAGATGTATGGGTGATGAATTTTATATCTGCATTTGAGCCACTCAAAAGAACATTTGGTTTGATTGAGCTGTAATCACCGTAACGTTTGTAGGAACAGTGTCCTTTGCTTGCCTCAGCTTTGATTGATATCCAAATGTAGTGACCTTACAATAGTAAAATCAGACCTTGTTGTCACCAGTAAATTAAAATCTGATTAAATTATTTGATTCCCCAAAAATATGCAGATAAGCTCTCAGTAATTATTCTAGCCCTGAGCAGTGTCTTCCACTCAGGCTGTATGTTGCTCAAACAACCTCCATCAATGACGGTTAGAGCAATGTATTTGTACCCTGAGAGGTATAACCCAGGGTCGTCACTGCTCATGCTTTAACAGAACTTTTAGTTTTTAACTTTTTACAGTGTGTTATCCAACCACATGAAATGTGTAATTATATGTAATTATTAAACCTGTTCTGCATTTTTTGTACGTCTTTGTCGTCATGATTCAATAAATCATACAAATGGGGATAATGGTGCAAACTCTCAGACAGTCTAACAAGCACCACTTTGAAACAAACTGGGACTTAGATGAATTCATCAACATTTTTATGCTTTTACGCTTTTACCCGCTTTTACCCTTTTATGCTAGTCCCTTTTCTGACTGCTTAGAGAGACTTTAGTAAGATAATATTTTGATTGATAAACTGGCACTGTAAAAAAATAGATATTATTTACATTTTTAAATAGGTATTCACAGAAGCTTTGTATCATTTGGGCCTAGTGTATACACCCAGCAGCTGTCACACATGCAGCTGAACAAGTGATTTTTTAAATTTTAAACTTAGCATTGTTTTCTTTATGGCCACAATGACTTCAGTCATCTCCAGCTGTCTGTGTACAAAGGTTTGTATCCTACTATTAAATGGAGAAACCTCTGTCCCTCCCTCCATCCGTCATCATCCGTTTTCCTCCTCACTGCTTCGACCTACTTCTTTGAACTTGCACATAGGCTTTCATCTTGGTCGTGCAGACAGCCATGATGCCGTTTTTGCATTTTTCCCACATTTCTACTGTTTATATTTGCAGTTTTGTCCACTACCCATTCATACTGTGAACACCATTACCAGCGCGAGCTGCACATGCACGCTGGGACCACAGTTTGGCTGGGAAGCCTTTATCTCCAACACTTGTGGATCGAAACCTGTATGTGTGTACCTGTATGACCGCCTCCGTGCCGTCAACCAAAACTATGCTCCATGTATTTTGGCAAAAAGCATGTTTCTAAAAACAGTGTACATTGTTTGTCTTACATTAATATTTATTACATAGTGCATTTACAGTGCTCTGATTTTGCATCTCCTCTAATATACTGTTTTTGATTTCTTATTCCTCTATACATAACACATCTCCGGGTATGGACTAGTTTATATATAATCCATCTAAGGAGAAGAAATGATGGTAGAGTCAAAGTACCTGGACTTCATGGCAAAGTTTCTTCCCAGTGCGAGGTGTCGTAGAGAGTGACATCGACCAACAGACAGAACCAAAGTCACCATGTCATTCTCAAAACCTACAGGCAGACAGACAGAGGAGAGAGGGAGAAACATTAAACTTCACTACAAGCCGACTGGTTGTTGAAACAGATGACGTGCTTTACGTTCTAAAACCAGTTGCTGATGATTTGACCGGCTGAATTGCAGGTGACACCATCAGCCAGTATGAGTCAAGCTTAGACGGACCAGTTCACACTGCTGCAACTTTTCTCAACAACATTCTAAAATGGTTTTGTCTCATCACAATCATTGGATTCTGTTACCTTTGGATGGAGCCAGGCTAGCCGTTTCCCCTTGTTCCCAGTCTTCATGCTAAGCTAAGCTAACCATCTGGCTGTACTGTAGCTATATCTTTAGCAAACAAATATGAGAGAGGTATCAATCTTCTCATTTAACTCTCAGCAAGAAAGTGAAAAAACATATTCTTATATAGGCCTATATATTATCTGACATAATTTAGTGACTATGCAGCCGCGTAAGCATATTCTATGTTCTTTTATCTTATTTCTGATGTAAATGGTATGGTCCTGCTGTAATCTGTAATAGTTCTGTGTTTCTATGCTATATGTAACTTAACTGTTTAAAAAAATTTAATTGTAATAATTGAGTGGTAATTCATCTGTCTGACATGCACAGGTAAAAATAATGAGCAAAATATCAGCAAAAAATTCACCCTTGAAACATCTCCATCAGGGTTGCCACAACCAGCACAGTTTAACAGACGACTGTGACATCACCTAAGTGAAAACATGGTGCTGCAGCAGTAAGACTTATAGCCTTGGTTTGGTTCCTGTTAGCATTTCTGCGCAGTGTCCTGAGATGAGATAATTGTGCGTATGTCTTGATTTTCCTCTTTGAGGCTTTGCATACCATTGTCAGAGATATCCAGACTTCTGATAGATGTAGCTTCAGAGATGTGCTCCTGTATCACCTGAGCTCCTGCTGAACGTAACTACACACACACACACACACACACACACAAAGCTATACAGTTATTTGTTTGCTGCACCTCATCATTACAAACAATGAAGGTGGGTTTTCTTTTGCATTTGTGTGTAAGTGTGCAGTGCACCTCACAGCTACTGATGTCCAACTCCAGCCCAAAGAGACGAGTGTTGGTTGCCAGACCCTGTAGTAATAACCTTGTTACAAAAAAAAAACAAACTGTGAAATTAACAAGTGTATACATGTTATAGCAGATATTCTTTGGATATTCTTTTCCTTTACTCCTTGAACAAAACCATGAACCTTTGGAGTTAATAGTACTTTGTCAAACTGTCAACCATATGTTTGCACGATTGATAACTATCAGACAATCACAGTCACTGACAGTTGCTGCCTGTTTTTCTTTCCTCAGTTCAGCTCCACACTGCCTTCCATCACTGTACACAACTTTTTCTGGCTCCGGCAAATTGTAAGGTGGCAACAAAGCCAGCCATTACTGTAACTTAAACAGCTTCAAAACATGTGTTGTTAATAGTAAAAAAACCAACAACATTATTTTCCAAATCAGATTTTATGTTTGTTGTGTGTTTTTGGTTCCAATATATTTACACAGTATGTCATAGTGAAAAGATAACTGTAAGGTAATGCAGGTGATGTTGTGCTGAAAAGAAAAGGTACCAAACATTGGTATGGTAAACATTTTTTATGTGTTATATAAAGGCAAAATCAAAAATGATTCACAGATGGCCAAAATAGCCTAGGACTCAAGGGGTTAAAAGGGATATGAATTACATCAGAGATGCCCAACAAGTTCCTGTCCATGGTAGTAACTGAAATAATAGAGTAGCGTTACTGGGGACCCTTGGTTTGTAACTGTACATACATTAACCTTTAACCTAGCCATAATGCTATACTTTCCATTACTGTAAGAAAATAAAGGTCTAAAGCTCTTTATAGATCAAACACAATGCTGGCTACTCTCACTGGCAGTGTTAAAGTGTTCCAATTTACTGTACCAATGGCAGTAGGTTATAGAACTGGTTTTTAGGTATAGAAGAGAGATTGAGGGTGTAGTTTAGCTGCACATAGCTTATAATACCATTACACCATTAAACAAACAAAATACCCCACTCTGATCAAACAATCTCCAAGTCCAACTGAAATCATTTATATATATATATATATATATATATATATATATATATATATGTGTATGTATGTATGTCATTTTACTGTAATCCCTAAATCAGTGTTGGGGGTGATGCGTTAGGCGCTGGTCACACAGAAAGCGTTTTGCACCGCACTGCCTTCTATTTTTATTTTTGTAATTAAATGCCACCAGTAAAAAACGCTTGCTGCGCCTCTTTCACGTCCTTACACTATCCTTCCTGTGGAATCAATCTACTGTTTATTTATTTTTTTCACAGTAATTAGTAGCTAGTTCCTAAAATGCACAGGCAGAGGGTACATGCTGTAGCTCTGGTTGAGAATGAGAGGCTGTCAGCAAATAGTTGGGCACATGGAAACAGAGATCTGCGTGGGTACATGAGACAATAAAATAGAGGGTGGATCATGGGGAGAACCACCAGTTGGTCCAGGAGCTTCAACTCGAAGATGGCCGTTTCCAGGCACATTTTTGGATGAGCCGAGGGCAGACTGACAACCTGCTATCTATCGTTGGACCGTACAGCTCTGGGTATCCAGCAACCTCTACCACTAGTTTCTCCTCCATTGTTTACCAACTAGTGATGTGACGTTCGCGAACGAGCCGAGTCCTAATTTCTTTGTTTTTTGCTTTAATTTACTCTGGGCGTGACGCCAGCCAGCTAGTTTGCATGTTACCCAGCATGCAGTTCGGACACGCTGGAACGCTGGAAGTCTGAATTTAGACTATAAACTTGTAACTGAGAGCCCTTTTGGCCATGTTTTGGGATGGGGGCGTTGTTGGTTATTCTGGTACGAGGATGGTATATTAGGATGGTGCTACAAAAAGCCGCTGGTTTGCAGTTGAAAAGCGAGACATCGCTGCGTTTCTAGCCAGGACTGTGTCCCCCAAATCAGGTGTTAAATAAATAAATAAATAAATAAACAAACAGGTACAAAATAGTAGCAATGGAAGTTTTAAACCACAGTGCAGTTACCTCCTCCGATCCACAGCATTTAGAGCCCGGATGGAGAGAGGCACAAAGGAAAATTTGTATCTGTTTTTAGTAGCTGGGGGAACATTTAGGCGGAGGCCAGAAGGAAGAAGCTTATATTCCTGGAAATATAGAAAAAGAAAAAAGAAACCCGACAGATTCGATAAAAGCACTGCAAAACATTTTCATCAGGCTCTTATCTACCTGGAATTTGGCGAGCTTCCTCAGACAAAAGAGGCGTTGCTGACCTTTTTTGCAAAGCATATCACAGTTCACATCAAATTTGAGTGTGTTATCAATTATAGTGCCAAGATACTTGTAATTGGTCACCAGCTCAACTGGCTGATTGTGAACGACACTACATTGAGGAACTGGAGATGGTCGTCTAAAATCAATACAAACCTCCTTTGTGTTAGAGACATTGATTTGGAGGAAGGATTCTTAACACCAAGATATAAAATCAACAAGAACCTGGCCGTGACCAACTTCATCATCCCGAAGCAGGCTGACGATAACAGAATCATCTGCGTACTTTATGATGAAACTGTCGATATGGTGGCTAAAACTATCATTTGTGTACAAACTGTATAAAAGGGCAGACAAAACACAGCCTTGAGGTGAACCGGTGGAGGATGTTAGAAGGCTGGACAATGTTCCATTCACTTTTACTTGTTGTGATCTGTTTGTGAGGATCGTGTTAAAAGCTGACGAGAAATCAACAAAAAGCAGTCTAACATAACACGACAAAAGCTCGAAACAAGCGAGCGTCATTCACATCTGCTGCTGGTCGCTGCACGAGCATGCGCCCATGTGACGACAGTCCTACTTCTTACACATCCCGGCTTGTAAGTGGACCTTGAGTGAAGATTATTTTGTCAAACTGCAATTCCCATGGTAAAGAAGTTTGACATCCATGATAAAAAAAAAAGAATATTATATTATTGCATTCTTTGGGAATCAACTCACCTGAGAGCTTGTGGAGGTAGTTTGGTTGCAGACAGGCCCACATATTTTAGCTCACAGCTCTGACTGAAGAACTCTCGAATGCTCCTGGTCACCTCCCGCACCTTTCTACACACACACACACACACACACACACACACACACACACACTGTCATAGGCTGTGTTTCCTTTTCACTCAATTTTATCAACCAAATCATAGAGTGGATTCCACCAACTGATTCATTAACATTTTGGTTCACGTCAGGGCATGGTCACACAGGCAAGTGATCATCGCTTGCCGAGGTGATATTGGTGCTGAATGTGGGCAGTGCCTGATGGGGATGCGGAAGGCTAGCTTGCTAGCTAATGTTTGCTAGAATGCTCATAAATACAGGGAAATATGATGTTAGTCATACATTTTCTATTTGCTGACATTCGGTGTCTGTCTCCTGACTCACCAGCCAGCCAGGCAGCATCTCTCAGGGGCAGTTTGTACTTTTCATGGCCAATATTATACAATAAATATCAAAGGAGGCCAGCGCTCATAAATGTCCGCGTTTCAGCCGTAAACCTTCATCAGCATTGTGCACCTCATTCATTTTTTTCTATTTGAGTGTGCTCACGTGTTTGCTTTTTCAATATTATACAATATCAGCTGGTTAGACACGGAAACAATCATGATCTCCTCTACACATACTTAGTTGCTATTGGTTGAGACTAGGGGCTCTAGTTTCGCAGACTGGGCGCGGCAGAGGCGTAGCGCACCTGCGCTTCGCCAACTGAGTGTGGCCAGGCGGATTTTGTAAGTTTGGCACACCGTGCGCCTGGCGCAGCTACTCCTCTTTCCCACCTCCGTCCCTCCTACCTGCTCAAGTCGGAAAGAGGGAGGAGAGAAGGCGTGGAGTGGGTTTTACACACATCCCACCAATCAAATGAGCCCCTCTCCTCGCCCTTAAATGCGCCGCGCGAAGGCGTAATGAGAGTTTACTCAATTCACCATGGCAGAAGAGAGCAGCAGCGTCAGACGGCCAAACTTCTCCCAGGAGGAAACTTATGTTTTGGTCCAGGAGGTCCAAGCTCGCAGTGTCCGAATATACGGAACTGCGAGCAGACCTCCACGGGCTGATGATGCAAAGGTAGCCTGGGAGGAGGTCACCACAATTGTAAATCAATGTTGCGTGCAATAATACTGACTTCCTTGTGTCTGAATACTGCAAAGATGTCTGACATCTCAGAAACAGCCTCTGACATTAGTGAAGTGGAACAGTGGAACTGACCTGTGGCTGAAAGGATTCCTGGCCAGGTTCAGGTGCAGCAGTTTGTAACAACATCCAGCAGACAGGGACACAAATAACTGCGAGAGAAAGTTACAATGAGAAAGTGTTCAGTGCAGAATAACAAACACAGAAGAACACATAACAACAGGTGGGACCAAGTCATTGTTTTGGAAGTCACAAGTAGGTGTCAAGTCTTAGGTAGGTCCCAAGTCAAATCCCTAATCCTAAACTTTGAGTTTCGAGTCCTAAACAAGTCATAATGTGTTCCTCACTAAATGTACTGCTGTTTTAACAATGGAGTAACAATATATTAAATGTACAAAAATCATGAATGCTTTATAAAAGTTTCTTAAATAGTTACTTAGCTGTTAAACCAATGTTCGCTAAGCATTAGCTCACTAACTATGTCAATTTAAGCCTCAACTGTAATTTTTGACCCACAAGATTTGCATCCTGTAATTTGGTTTTTGTTGACCACTGCATCTTTCGTATCACTTTCTCCAACTGGTGCTCAATAAGGTAACGTCAGTTCTTCATTGTTCTCTGCTGCAACTTGACTGGATGGTGTCAGATTGGTTCAAACAAAGTGGATCTGAGGAATCAGAGCGTTAACTTTCTGGGAGTAAATAGCGTTAATGTTAGCTGATTCAGGAAATTAGGGTAAATGTATTGATTGGTGACACACTTTTTAAATATACCTTTTAATCTTTGGGTTTGGGGAAATCATGTATTTTATAGTCAGCACGCTCAAGTCCAAATAAAGTCACAACTCACTGGTGTTGAAGTCCAAGTCGAGTTGCAAGTGTTTTTTTCTCATTGAGTTGTCAAGTCGTCGAGTCGCTGAGTGGTTGAGTCGTTGAGTCGAATCCAAGTCATGTGACCCATAATAATTCACATTAGTTCAATTAACAACAGTGGCCAGCACAAAAATCTGGACCCCATATATGAAGCCTTAGTGGGCCCCTCTCCCCTTAAATCCTTCCCCTCATCCATTGTCTCCTATTTACAAATAACTGAATCAGTTCAGGTTATTCTCATCACTCAGTCACATCATTTTACAGTGGTCACAGAATATGTTGTAACAGCTGCAGCTGATCATGCCAGTATTAAACCATTCTGAAATACTGCTAACAAGTTGGGTTCGCAAGAAATTTGTCAACAGCTGTTATTTTTCCCCACTTCTGTCTGTTTTAGATACAAGAAATTGTCTGTTAAATAATTTATTTTGCGAACAGCAATAAATTATTAACAATTGCAATTTTAAGAGTTGCTGAACAAATGTCAGGATTTCTTATAATTTCCAGGCTTTCTGAGTAGGTAGTGCCACTTCCCCCCTCATTACTACACCTCTGATTAGAAACAAATAGAATGAGACGAGATGAAATAATGATTATTTGTTAAAGCATCAAACCTAGCTCCAGTGCTTACCGAAAGAAATAAACTCTGGAGTTACATGATGAAGGAGCTACTGTAGGCTAACACTTCCCCCTACAACCAGTATTTATGCTAAGTTAGATTAACCACATCTTAGATATATCTCTTTACTGGACACAAAAAGATAAACTCATATTGATCTTCTCCTCTGAAAGCAAGCTGACTTTCCAAAATATTTGAATATTATTCCTTCAAGTGAGAGGTGAGGAGAAAAGCAGTTATAACATTTGTATAAAGTGTCAGTCACTGACCGTGTCCAGAGGGCAGTTGGTATCACTGAGGTCCAGATGAGACAGAGAGTTAGTGCTGGACAAGAACTTGAAGAGAAACTGCAAGACACACACACATAATGAATATCTATACTGTGTGGTATGTGTTTCAGATGTTTAGGCATGCTCTGCTGCAGAGTGCACAGTCAAAGTGTTGCTGAAAAGTCAATTTATTGTTATTCTCACAAGTCAGTGTTACCTGGGACATGTAGAACATCCATCCCCACACATCTACCAGGACTTTCAGCTCATGAGGTCATCAATAAAGTGTGCCCCTTTTAATTTTGCACATATTTCTTATAATTTTCATTTACAGTACAGGCCAAAAGTTTGGACACACCTTCTCATTCAATGCGTTTTCTTTATTTTCATGACTATTTACATTGTAGATTCTCACTGAAGGCATCAAAACTATGAATGAACACATGTGGAGTTATGTACTTAACACAAAAAGGTGAAATAACTGAAAACATGTTTTATATTCTAGTTTCTTCAAAATAGCCACCCTTTGCTCTGATTACTGCTTTGCACACTCTTGGCATTCTCTCCATGAGCTTCAAGAGGTAGTCACCTGAAATGGTTTTCCAACAGTCTTGAAGGAGTTCCCAGAGGTGTTTAGCACTTGTTGGCCCCTTTGCCTTCACTCTGCGGTCCAGCTCACCCCAAACCATCTGGATTGGGTTCAGGTCCGGTGACTGTGGAGGCCAGGTCATCTGCCGCAGCACTCCATCACTCTCCTTCTTGGTCAAATAGCCCTTACACAGCCTGGAGGTGTGTTTGGGGTCATTGTCCTGTTGAAAAATAAATGATGGTCCAACTAAACGCAAACCGGATGGGATGGCATGTCGCTGCAGGATGCTGTGGTAGCCATGCTGGTTCAGTGTGCCGTCAATTTTGAATAAATCCCCAACAGTATCACCAGCAAAACACCCCCACACCATCACACCTCCTCCTCCATGCTTCACAGTGGGAACCAGGCATGTGGAATCCATCCGTTCACCTTTTCTGCGTCTCACAAAGACACGGTGGCTGGAACCAAAGATCTCAAATTTGGACTCATCAGACCAAAGCACAGATTTCCACTGGTCTAATGTCCATTTCTTGTGTTTCTTGGCCCAAACAAATCTCTTCTGCTTGTTGCCTCTCCTTAGCAGTGGTTTCCTAGCAGCTATTTGACCATGAAGGCCTGATTCGCGCAGTCTCCTCTTAACAGTTGTTCTAGAGACGGGTCTGCTGCTAGAACTCTGTGTGGCATTCATCTGGTCTCTGATCTGAGCTGCTGTTAACTTGCGATTTCTGAGGCTGGTGACTCGGATGAACTTATCCTCAGAAGCAGAGGTGACTCTTGGTCTTCCTTTCCTGGGTCGGTCCTCATGTGTGCCAGTTTCGTTGTAGCGCTTGATGGTTTTTGCGACTCCACTTGGGGACACATTTAAAGTTTTTGCAATTTTCTGGACTGACTGACCTTCATTTCTTAAAGTAATGATGGCCACTCGTTTTTCTTTAGTTAGCTGATTGGTTCTTGCCATAATATGAATTTTAACAGCTGTCCAATAGGGCTGTCGGCTGTGTATTAACCTGACTTCTGCACAACACAACTGATGGTCCCAACCCCATTGATAAAGCAAGAAATTCCACTAATTAACCCTGATAAGGCACACCTGTGAAGTGGAAACCATTTCAGGTGACTACCTCTTGAAGCTCATCGAGAGAATGCCAAGAGTGTGCAAAGCAGTAATCAGAGCAAAGGGTGGCTATTTTGAAGAAACTAGAATATAAAACATGTTTTCAGTTATTTCACCTTTTTTTGTTAAGTACATAACTCCACATGTGTTCATTCATAGTTTTGATGCCTTCAGTGAGAATCTACAATGTAAATAGTCATGAAAATAAAGAAAACGCATTGAATGAGAAGGTGTGTCCAAACTTTTGGCCTGTACTGTATATTTATCATTATTTATTATGCTTATTAAGATGGTGCTGCTGTTGCCAGCTGCAGTCCTGTCTCTCTGGGTAAACTGTGCTTACATCTTGCTTTCTTTACACTATTTGTTCACTTTTTTGAACTATGAACATTTAACTGCACAATGTGGAGCTATGTTGAGAATGTGACAAATAAAAACTCTGAAACTTGAAAGTAAAACTGTATAAAGCTTTAGTATATGATTATACAGTTGCAATCAAACTTATTCAACCACCACTGCAAATTAGGTTTATTTGCAAAATTCAACACAAAATGCAACTTTTAATGACTACTGCTGTCTCAAAATTATTCAACCCCCTTAAAAGAAGCCCTCATAAGTGCACACATTTGCAAATCAGATGTTGTCTCAAGCACACCTGATGCAACTGATCAAGGGCTTCATTAGTTGCATCAGGTGTGCTTGAGATAGAACACATCAAATACCTGGACTGACTAGGGGTTTGTTGATTGTGACGTTTGATTGCATGTTGAGAAATATGGCTAAATCAAGAGAACTGTTCAAAAAGAGAAAAGAGATCCTTGCCTTGCATAAAAAAAGAAGGGTACAAAAAGACAGCAAAGGCACTGAATGTTCCTAAAGATACAGTTGGAAGCATAGCCCACAAGTTCAAAGTTAAAGGAACACTGGCTACACTACCTTGACGTGCCAGAAAGAGGAAGCTATCAATGGCTGCCATCTGATCCCTGTGGTAAAAAAGTGGTAAAAAAAAACATTGAGTGACTGCAAAAGACCTGCAGCAAGACTTAGTGGCAGCAGGCACTGAGGTTTCAGTTTTCACAGTAAGGTGCATACTAAATGCTGAAGTTCTCTATACCCGAATTCCAAAACGTACACCACCCACAAGCAAAAGAAAAGTCAGCTCCAATATGCTCAAATGGGATTCTGTTCTGTGGAGCAATGACACAGAACTGGAACTTTTCGGGCCTGAGGGTCAGCGGTATGTTTGGAGGAGAAAGAATGAAGCATACTCTAAAAGGAACACCCTGCCTACAGTAAAGCATGGTGGTGGTTCAGGGGTGCTCTGGGGCTGCTTTGCTTCCTCTGGCACTGGAAACCTGCAGCGTGTAGAGGGCAAGATGGATTCAGTCAAGGATCAGGAAATCCTAGGAGAAACCGTCATGCCGTCTGTGAGGAAACTGAAACTTGAGTGTCATTGGACCTTCCAACAGGATAATGATCCAAAGCATACCTACAAGTCCATCAAGGCTTGGTTTCAGAAGAAGTCCTGGAAAATTCTGGAGTGGCCATCACAGTCACCTGACTTGAACCCAATAGAGAATCTCTGGCACGATTTGAAGAAGGGGGTTGCAGCATGCAAACCCAAGAATATTAGTGAACTAGAGCTCATTGACTATGAAGAATGGGCTAACAATCCTAAGGAATGCTGCCAGCGGCTGGAATCTCACTATGCCTAATAGTTGAATGGTGTTCATTATGTCTTTAGTTTATGATAATGACTTTAGTGTTCTTTTATCTCAGACATGTTAGGATATTACATACCTTGACATGTTTCGCTGGAAACTTCCCCCTTCCTCAGAAGTGTGCGTCATGTTTGCAGCAGCTTAAAACAGTAAAAGGGTGCTCTACTATGTACTAAAGACACTTATCATATAGGGGTTGAATAATTTTGAGACTGCAGTAGTAAAAGCGATATGTGATGAATTGGGAGAAATCACTTGTAAATATCAGTTGTGTTGAGCTATTTATATTGTTCTTGTTTGATTTGTGTACTGCAAAAAGCTAAAAGTTTGTACATTTTGAAAACAAATTTTATTTGAAATGGGGGTTGAATCATTTGGATTGCAACTGTAGTATAACATACATAAATTACTAGATATCTCCAGAAATTCCCAGTTACAGCTCCACCTCTGGATGTGTATGCACAGTATGTGTATTGTGTATGTATCCACATGACATGAACACACAGAGTGCAGAGCGTACCGTGGCCTCCTCAGTTACCAGACTGCCGGGGTTATCTGACAGGTCGAGGTGGGTCAGAGATGCTGAGAACAGATGAGAGGAGGATAACACCTGACTCAGACAGCCCAGACCTGGAGACAGGCAGATCACACCATGAAGAAACAGCCATCATGATGGTGGAGGAGGATCACAGGATGCAAAGGCAACGTTGTGAGAGAATTTCATCTAGTTTGAAATGACACTGATAGTTGCAGGATACAGATTTCCAAATATCACAGTTGGAATTATGTCATAGTACACCATCCAGGTGACATCCAACTTCGTTTAATGTAACCTCCACCTCCACCTCTCTCTCCACGCTGTACATCCTCCTAGTTAATAAAACTACAGTGACAGACGGACTAGGGTTGTAGTGGTATACTGGTTTCAAGCAGGGGCGATTGCTCTGAGACAACAAGGGAGGCTGAACCTCCCCTAATATTTCATAGAAGAAATGGTCAAATATGCACTATTGAATTTACATTAAAATAAGAATTTACATTGCATTAAACGTGTGCTAGGATGCGTTTCACATCATGACTATGATGTTCAAACTTCAGCTGTTTATCACCAGTTTTCAAATGTGACCTCTCTGTCATACATTCTCGTGTCAGCACAGTGGACGCGGAGCCTCCAAGCATTCCTATGAGACAGCGCTGAGCAGGTTTTTTTCATGCAGCAAAGTGAGACAGTCATTGCGACACTTCCAGGGAGGCTCAGCTTCCCTGGGACCTAATGGAGCGGAAGGCGGGAAAGGACGCACGATGTATGCATAATGATTGGAGGAATCGTCTAAAAGGCGGAACCCCTTTGTGACGGACAGCGCTTCGCATTTCAAGCTCAGTCCCATCCGGATATTTGTGAGTCTTCTGACAGAGTGCCGTCAAGAGTTCCTTATTTCCATAAGCTATAAAGCTCATTTTCACCGTTTGTACAGTACAGTTCAGGTGTTTAAACCCATGTGAAAATCTTTGAGGTGTATTTTGTTTTGGTTCTATAGCATGACTGTGGTTGAAAAATGGCCTCAATTAAATGTTCCTTTTATAAGTTACTGCCTCGCTACAATATGACAAATTTTATGATGTAAACTTAAAGTGAGCTTCCCCTGTTTGAAAAGACCAGCAGCCACCACTGATTTCAAGGTATACCATGATACGAAAATTGACAGTGCACAATTGCTTATGTATGACACTGAAAAAAATGCAACTGGATGAAGAATCTCACCTTTTTACTCAAGCTTCCATTACAAAATGGTTTCAAATTTCAATTACAGTACTAAAAATTACAGTAATAAAACATCTGTACAACCAAAAATAACTCTTGCATTTCCATTCCTTTAAAGGTAATTCTGACTGATAATAATAATAATAGTAATACTTCTATAATACCATGATACCGTGACACTGCGATATTTTCTGGGATGGTTATCATGCTGTGAAAATCTCATACCGACGCAACCCTAAGACAGATCAAAGTGGGTATGTATACATATATATATGTATGTATGTGTGTGTGTATATATCTATATATGTATATATATATATACATACAGTGTGCATACATGCGTGCATGCATACCTCTTGCAGTCATGGATACCCGGGACAGAGAAAGGTGCTTGAGTCCTTCACCTAAATTCCCCAACTCTTGACTGAGAGCTATGACACCTAGGAATGAAAACACAACACGCACGCGTGCGCACACACACACACACACACACACACACACACACACACACACACACACAATATAGTATATGATATAGTCCAGCCCAGTGTGTATACTGATGGTAACAAACCTGTTGGTCGTTCTAAAGTACACCCTTTATGCACAAAGAAATATTACATTGTTAATGTTTAAAAATACAGAACTGATATGAATACAGTCACCAGTTCTTCTTGTATCACATGTGCCTATAGACCGTTTTCACAGGTGGAATTCATGACATTAATGATGGCCAGTGGTGAACAATAACATTGTACATTTACTTAAGTATTGCCTTAAGTACAGTTAAAGTATTCAGTATTTGGTTATGCGGTGTTACTATGGCTACAGCAGCAGATGGAGATTAAGATTCCTCACCAGATCACCAATGACCATACAATAAGTCTATGTTTGAAGTTTTTCAAATGACATATGATTTCTATCATTTTAAATGTTTTCTGTTTGCCACGCATAAATTTCATCAAGGTCTACAAGACTTCGCCATCTAACCTGAGAAATTTTGGAGTATGTAACCTTTTGCTTTATTCCAGATGAATATTAAGCTGTCTGTGCTTGTAGTAGTTGCAGTTATTGTGCTATGTTCGGTCAAACGACTGTTTATGAATTTGCCCGCAAAGATGTCGTTCACTGTTAGAAATATATTTACTGAGTGTGTTCGCTGTGGATTCACGTAGGACCTGGTGTGTGTGTGTGTGTGTGTGTGTGTGTGTGTGTGCATGCAGTGCATTAAGATTAAAAAAAGGTACTTTGAATACTGAAGTATATTTAAAAGCAAGTACAGTACTTTAACACAAGTAATAATTTGACTCAGCTCTTTCACTTGTATCGGAGTAATATTTGACCAGGAGTATCTGTACTTTGCCTCAAGAAATAGAGTTGTGTTCTTTGGCCACCACTAATGATGGCCACGTTCCATTTAGGTGGGTCAGTTCCAGGTCTCTGGCACTGTGCATTACATTTACATGCACAGTTGAATCGTGCTATGGTTGCAGCTCAACCAGACCATTTAATTGGACTAATGTCCTTGTCCCAGTATACAAGCATGGGAGAGGGAACGATTTATTGACCGAAATATATCCAACTTTACTACAATAGGTGGTGATACTTCTCCTTTCACCCTGTTAGTAATGGACCTTTTTCCAGTTGACCTATTACATCACAGACTAAACAAGTGAGCGTTGTCCAGCTGTTCGGCCACTTTTTTTAAACAGGTTGCAATGCTGTTTTTTCCTCGCATCCACGTATTTTAGAATATTTAACTCTTTCAGCTGACACAGCATGTCTCCTCGTTTGTCCAAAAATGCATGGGTCTGGATGTAGATTTCACCATGTTGTTACCAGCTTCTTCTGTTACACATTTAATGCTTTCAACTTCCGGGTAAAGCCCAGGGTTGAAACTGTGGAGCATGTGCAGAGTGCCTAAGACAGTTTAGGTCCAACTGACTGTATATAGGTCCAACTGACTGTTGGACTGACGTTCAACGTCAGTCTGACAAACATGTTAACACCTAAAAGTCCAGTTTTAGTCAGACTAACACAATAAATCAATTTCCTCCAATGTCATGTAAACATACTGATTGACATGGGTCACTAAGACACTGCATGAAATGGAGCCATCGTTAATGTTGTTATTTCCACCTGTGTGTCTCCTGATTTGACAAGTCAAAATGTCTACTGTGAAAAATTGTCTGTTTTACAACTAATAATATGTCAATTGTTTTAGTATCATTGAAGAAAAACAGTGTTGTGCTGAACCAAAACCAAACAGTAAAAATAACCACCTGGCTCAAGGTGGAACAAGAGCAACTAAGTGCATACTGTGCTTATACCACTCACATATGATAGATAAAGAGCCCACCTTTGTCTTCGATTGGATTGCCTGAGAGGTTGATGGATTGCAGGGTGGAGGATTCATGCTCCCGCAGGGCAGCTGCCATTTTGAGTGCAAAGTCCCTGCAGCAGAATAACAAGGTTCTCAATCGCTCCCTGTAAACTAGACTTTATTTCCCTTAGTTACAACAAACCATGTGGTCCAGTGTCTCCTAGTCCATCTGACAGAAACAACAGCCCAGAAACATCACAACATCAGAGAATTTATGGCAAACCTTCCTGAAGGAAAAAACTCATGTTTGAGATGGACATAGTACTTGGGGTCCAAACCTCCAAAACACTACAAAGACTGGCAAAGAGCATCAAAAGGTCTGGAAAATATCAGCTTGAACTGGCTGTTGCACTGCCAAGAAAGTTGGGCCCTTAGTATTGTCAGATTTCAACCTTTTTCACAAGCAGACAAGTCTTACACCGAGGACGCTGATGGCAGGCTGATGGCATGGATCTGCATAAGGGTACAGAGGGCTCTCCACCACAGCATCCTTAGGTCCCTTTAAAAAATATCTGGCCATATCAGGGCCCTGGGCCTGCAGCCTAGGTCAGACTGTGTAAAGCCTCCTTCTATTTATAAGAATTTAAGAATCATCTTTACAACTTTAACTTTTATCCGACACAAATCCACTTTAAATTGACGCACACATTCAAACTAGGGATGCATGCCATACCATATGGCCTATTTGTGTTTGCATTGTGAAGTACTATAATTTCATTGTCTGATTTATATTCATTTATAAAGAACATTTCCTTTAAAATTGGAAAAGCCCTTAGGAAAATAATAATCCAAAGCCTTTTTCTAAAGGTGTTGTTTTAGTTTGTGGTGTTTTAAGAAATTTGTAAAACAGATGTAAAAACCTGTTTTTAGAGCCCTCATGATGATCTTCAGTGGTCAAAATATGTTGGCTCTTTTAATGATTTAGCCACTACAATAAAGGGTTTTTAATACATCCTTCCTTGTTTTATATATTTTTGGAATGCCTAGATTGCCTTTGAGTGCATCCTGTTGTTTCTGGTTCTCCATGAGCAACCAGTTGTCTCTCTCTTTTCCTAAAAAATCTTTACATCGGTTTGACATATCGGCAGAAATCGGCAACTTGGCTGATTCCAATATTTCATCTTAAGCCAATACCAGCCAATACTGATTATCGTGCATCCCTAATTCAAACGGCTACCTAGTCCTACTGAAACTAATTGAGCAGCATCTCTACAGAAATGGAAAGTTGAGCATCTCATACCTGTTGGGGAAGTGTTTACTTGCTTGCCTACCTTGCAGTATGTCACTGTACACACTCACACACAAACTCACAGTTTGAGTCCACTGGCCTCTAGTGAGAGCTCCTTCAGACTGGGAGATCTGGACAGCAAGAAAGTCAGCTGCTGCTGGATGTCTATGGACTAAGGAACAAAGACACAGAGACAGGCAGTCCGAAACAAACTTTCAGTCTGGTTCCACACAGTGTGTGTGAAAACTCTTCAGTGCAGAGAAATGTGGCAATACATCTTCCATAGATTCACAATATGCATGAATTCAGGGACTAAAGTAGTGGAGACTTTATCAGCCTTCTGGTGGGATGATGCTTTGGAAGCAGTGAATTCTTCATCTTTCTGTAAATGGTTGGTACTTCAAAGTTCAGCACAGCAAAGATAATGGTACGTATTTGCCCTGATGTTGCTGCCCTGCAATCTGACACATAAACTGGTCTCACTTTGAAGGATGGTCAGATATTTCCAAGTCTATCTTAAATACATCTTTTTATATATCTCAATACTCTACCTTCTTGTGTTACTATTCCTTAGCTCTGCAAGAAATGCTATCTGGGAAAAACTTAACACTGCAACTATAGAAGATACCTGATTTGTCTGACTCAGACTGCTAAAGTATAACTTCAGCTTCAGCTAAACCAGGATTATAGATTCGTCCCCCATTTATTAGTGTATTAGGTTTTGGAATGTATTACTGAATGGCCTGAACGGAGCGGAGGAAATAGCCTCGATTCAGCCCTTGAAAAGGTTTGTTAGATGTGTAGTAGGCAGTTGTATAACCACACATCTACCAAGAGTTAATCATGTGTATGTACCACATACTCTCCACATTTACATTGCATCACCTTTTGCACACAGTATAAATTGATTCTATTTGCATATGAAACATCTTTTTTAGTCAGTGTGCAGGCAATTTTTCTATGAAGTGGGATTGTGGACTTTGTTAATATTCAACACCATCTTCTTTATGGGCTTGGATTCAAACCATTAACAACAAAAGAACACAAACAACAGAGTTTACCAGTTTGAGTTCTTTGCAGTAGATCTTGGTGAACCACTGGTTGAAAGACAGAGCTGCTACTGCTAATGCCAAGTCCCTAAGAGCAAAGGAGAAGAATTTAAACAGTATGTAACAGAGGTAAGTTACGTTTGCACACTGTACTGTATCTTACCTGCTGTCTAGGTGGCTGAAGTCCAGCAGATTGAACTCTCTCCAGTTGTTAATGTAGTAGATATTGTCAACATCCTGTGGAAACAGTCAGCCATGCCTGATTGAGATATACCATTGCTAACATTCACTTACTGATAAGTGTAAAGTGTCACTTAAGTAGTTCATGGCGAAATAAGTCTTTGGAAAGTTTGGTACATGTCGCCTGTAAAAGTATTTGATGTTGCAGTACAGTAGTGGCTTACCCACTGAATCTCCTCTCTGAATGGCATTTCATTGAAATCACACAGAGCAGCATAGGTATCAGAGAATCCTCCTGCAGAACAAACATTCAAACACAATCGAATACTTCTACTATCTAATCTTCAAATCACCATGTGTTAATAACAGGTGATGGTGGCTGATCAGATAATCTGTTAAGAAGCTGACAGTGTCACTATCAGCTTTATTAGAGTATGACAAGGGATCATATAGTGTAAAATGAAGGGTTCATACCACAGGAGCCAGGTTGACTATCCAGCTGCTCTTCTATCACACCAGTAAGTGTGAGGAGTCTCTGCTGGAGATCTGGAGGAATCATCTTTAACAGCTTTCTGAAGATTGGAGGAAAAGAAATACACTGTTAAAGACTGACATACAGTATATAACAAGACAAAGAGCCATTCTAACACAGTGGTGCTTTTAGTTAAATGCTAACATCAGCATGTTACACATTCATACAGTGACAGTGCTGACATGCTGATTGAAGCCATTTTCCATAGTGGCCAAACAGTGCCCAATGGTACGTGATGCCATATATGTATATATATACTTTTTGTGTATTTTATTGTGTGCTTTGTCTTCTTGGTTTTATTATTTGCTATTTACCTGCACCAGGACCTGAGTACCTAATTTCATTCCTTCATATATGTATACATGTTATAAATTAATAAATAAATAAATTATCATCATCCTGAAACAAAATATTTGACAAACTGAACCTTTGATGTGATGTTTCCCCTAGATGAAAAAGCAGGGGGTCAAAGTAATTACAATTCATCCTGAATTTCTGACCAAATTTCATTATAATCCATCCAATAGCTGATGTATTTTAGTATTTTATTAAAACCACAAACATAAAAATTAGAATTACTATCTTGCATTTGTATGCCTCCTCTAACCAGTCAAGTTGCAGCTGACATCCATGTCTGTCCAGGCTGATATGTAACCATGACAGGAGATAATGCTTCAAATACAGATGTTGCTGCAAAGAAGCTACAAATTCTTTTTTTTTTTTTTTTTTTTCTTAAGGACTTGCTTTCCATCAGATACTTTTTTGTCTCATTTACAATTGTTATAACAAATAAAGTGCAGATAGATAACTCATGGTCGGGGAGCTCGCTTTCTATACTGCCAACATGTTAGCTGTGCACCCGAAGTCTCCAAAAGCTACGAAGAAAAGCCAGAAAAGTGTTTTTTTGCAGAACATTATAATGTCACAGTGAAGTTGACCTTTGACTTTTTGGTTATGAAATGCCATCACTTCAACATTTTATCCTATATCAATGAGTCCAAGTCAACATTTGCGACAAATTCGAGTTTATTCCCTTCAAGGCTTTCATGAGATATTGCGCTCATGAGAATGGGATGGATGGACAACCCGGAAACATAATATTCCTGGCCACGGCTGTCACCAGCACAAAGGCATTAAAAAAGTCAGAGGATCACATGCCATTTGGATTTATCTTTTGGAAACATTTAGACACTGACCATAAAGCCATGACATACACTGTGACATTTGCCTTGGGGGTGGTGCTAAAGGAAAGTTCATGAGGTCATCAAAATCAAATGGTTTTATGTTGATGTGAGCATGAATATGCCTGATGAATTCCATGGCAATCTTCATATTTTGATACTCAGAGAGGTGACAGCTCACAGAAGAAATGAGTGAGTGTAGACTGAATGCAGAAGCTTCCATACAGGTCTCCCTAAATGGTTTGAAAAAAATGATGTGAATCATGCTATGGCCTTCACAGTTTCCAGATCTCAACCCAGCTGAACACCTATGTTACATGTTGGAGTGACGTGTTAGACAGCTCTCCACTCCACCATCATCAAATGAGGGAATATGTTCTGGAGGAATGCTGTTCATCCCAGTCCCTCACAGTTGGAGAATCCATGACAAAGAGCACTGGAGCAGTTCTGGAGGCTTGTGGTAGAACAATGACCCAAAAGAGGAATACAGTATATAAAGACTGAATTTGAAATTGTGCACATAGAATATGAGCTAGTAGCCTATCTGCTCATTGTGTGCATTGAGACATGTAGCAGGTGGTGGAGTGAGCCTCACCCTGGAGATGAATCAGGAAAGACCCTCTTCAGTGAGGCGGTCATGTGACTGATCATGGCCTCAAGATCCTCAACATGCAATACACTGAAAGACAGAGTGTGTCTGTCTGTCTCCAACACAATCTGTAAAACACACGATATCAAACATGTATGATGCTTACTCTCAGTTAAAACACAAACCAAAGCTTATTGTTTAGCTTTACATCTAGAGACACTGAAATATCTACTCTAACAATATGTCACAATAATTACTGCATATTGTTTTCCAAATAACTCTTTTCTGTTTTGAATGGCTTCCTGTGCTTTACTGAATAAAGAGACAGGGTGAACAAATGGAATATAATTTGATTAAGACATACAATCAAGTAAAAGAAAAACTGTATTAAATATTATAAAGAAATATGGTTTTGATAAAAAAAAAAAAAAAGTACCTGTGTGAGACTGTGAATGTTGATGGAGCAGATCTCCAAGTAGCTGAAAGTGCTCTCCACCTGTACACACACACACACACACACACACAAAGAACAAATGAGAGGAAGGGGGGTAAATCAAATTTCTTTTAGGCCTTTTATTTTTTAAAAAAGACAGTTTTAGTGACTATGGTGGTTAAAAGCTTGCCAAGATCTATCACTCCATTTTGGTTCGATGTGCTTGGATTTCAAGATTTCTGCCTCCATCCCCATACAATGAAAGTGGATGGTATTAAATTTGGACTGCTCTAAGCATGGAAAAAAATCATTTGAATAGTCAGCAGCAGCTTCTCTGTTCAGAAACAGTGAGCATGTGTACACAGGGGTCCCACACATTTCTTTGAACAAAATTTCAAAACTTTTCCTTGACTTTTTAGGGGCCTATAATAAAATTCCAATGACCATTCACAACGTTTAACTTTATAGTATACTTGACTCCAAATGTTAATTATAATATTATAGGCAGTCCACGAACAGTAGGGGAGTGACAGCCGACTGGCCCACGGGTTAACACGAAAAAGAGAATGCTGCATACTCTCAAACTACTCTGCTCTACGCACTGGCACTTTAAAAATGCAGTACAATTTAAAAACAGTAGTGGGTAAAAGGCATGGAATCTTTTGGAAGTCATGACCCTGCATGTTAAATCACACTGTCACAACATTATTTTTCTTGCCCCACTTGCTCAGCATTATTCAGAAATATCAGATTCAAGTCCTATTCTAACATAATTCCAGCTAGCTGGCATACATTGAGGGAGAGACAGAACATGGGAAGAAAAGAAGAAGCGTGCATGAATTTGGGAATCTTAGGGTAGCGAAGAAATGGCCTGCTTCACTCTGCCTCTGATTGTCTTACCTTGACATTCATACCCGAACCCTAACCAGTCCCATTCTCTTGCCTTCCAAACAACAAATGCAATGAGTACTGGACAATCATAGAGAGCATAGGAAGGGTCATTCTCTTGCTATCCTAGGATCTGCAAATTTGCAAACTGCATGTGATGGTAAACAAAATGTAATGCACTGATGCATATTAGAGCTACGTTACATCAACAGCTACAGAAAATAAATCCAGCATTATCTTGCATTACATGGAAGGTTATCCACGCATAATATTACTGTAACAGTTTCATCCGACACAATAAATTCCATGATTTTTCCAAAACTTTCAAGGATTTTATTTATTCTGGGACACCCACTTAGCTCACCTGCTGAAGCGGGTACCCCATGGACAGGGCCTATTTCTTTTGCTGCAGCAATAGTAGTATGGTACATTGGTCAATTCCAATGTACTATGTACTAAATGTGTGATTATGAGTGAAAAACTAATCAACACATGCAGAAGTGTCTATTTAGGAGCTTAATGTATAGTAAACACTTCTAGAAAACCTGCTGTATACTGATATGAAAGACTTTTTTTTTTTCTTTTAAGAAAACAGAGGAGACATGTGTTTATCACTAATGTACATTTATAAGAGTCTGTGGTGACTGTAAGCAGTTCAAATGTGCTGTGGAGCTTTGGAGTGTCATTGACTACAAGACCCATAAGCCTTCGGGAACATTTGGCAAATTGCTGGCACTTTAACTAGCTTGAAACTACAGATAGTCTCAGTGACGTACATTCCTTCAGCTCAAGCCCTGGTTGGCTATGGAGGCTTACAAACAGCACTGAAAGCTGTATTGGCTGAAATGAGGTGTCAATGTAAAGGCCAGTAGTTTGCTTCCATTTTGAGATATGCCAGTCTGTTTGTTTATATGCAGAACAGGGGAAATTATGGATAATATGTAGAATGATATGAACGTTTGAAACGATGCAACAGCAGTTCATGGATATCTATGGATGTAATAATGTGTTTAATATTTCACTGGATTTAGATTTAGACCTACTGGCTAGTCGGATTTCTAAAAGTTTTTAAGGCTCAGAGATGTCAAACAATTTCACATAAATGTACAAATTAGAGAGAAGTCCTGAAAGTGAAAAGAAATACATGTAGCGTAACTTTGCTACCTTTTTGCAACACCTCGGCAACCCCAGTCTTGCAATCTCTCATTTTGTGACACATGGGAGGTCACATGGGAAATTTAACAGTTTAACAGATCAAAACCAGTGAGAAAAATCAAACCCAGACATTTCAAACTTTTCATAAAATGTGCAAATTGGTGTAGTTGTTTTGGTTAGATGTGTTTTAGAACAGTTGTGATTTACCCTGACAGGTTGCTTGTTTATAACCAGGTAACCTCTCCATAGACTCAGCACCTAAGACAGAGGTATAAAACAGACAAGAGGTTAGATATAGGACTGCCAGGCTCCGAGCTCCCCCCACAGGAGCAGCATTTGCACATCTGAACAACAGTCCAAATGTACAAATTAAATTCTTTTGGTGCAAACATTTTTGGTAACACATTCTAATACTGATCAATGCACTGTAAAAATGTTGAACCTTTCTGACTCCTCTACTCCTCCCACCTATATACCAACATAAAATCAATGCTTGGAAATTTAAACTGTTGTATTAATCTACTCTTTACTTGTTACCTGATGTTACCAATTTATGTTGCACTTGCAACAGCTGGCCAGTGGGTGGCAGAGTGTGGGTTGACTCCTGCACAGGTCCAGTTTTAAAAACCCGCACCAACCTGTACCAATGAAGCTCAATACCAGACCTGACCCATTACCCATCATTATGTCTAAGTCAAAGGGCTCTAGTTTCGCAGACCGGGCACGGCGGGGGCGCAGCGCACCTGCGCTTCGCCAACTGGGTGTGGCCAGGCGGATTTTGTAAGTTTGGCACACCGTGCGCCTGGCGCAGCTACTCCTCTTTCCCACCTCCGTCCCTCCTACCGGCGCAAGTCGGAAAGAGGGAGGAGAGAAGGCGTGGAGTGGGTTTTACACACATCACACCAATCAAATGAGCCCCTCTCCTCGCCCTTAAATGCGCCGTGTGAAGGCGTAATGAGAGTTTACTCAATTCGCCATGGCAGAAGAGAGCAGCAGCGTCAGACGGCCAAACTCCTCCCAGGAGGAAACTGATGTTTTGGTCCAGGAGGTCCAAGCTCGCAGTGTCCGAATATACGGAACTGCGAGCAGACCTTCACGGGCTGATGATGCAAAGGTAGCCTGATTGTATGTACGTCACTGAGACTATCAATTGTAAATCAATGTTGCGTTTCTCTCGTGCGTGCGTGCGCTCTCTCTTTCTCTCTCGCAGTCTCACTCTGTTTCTTTTCTTGTGACTTTTCTAAGATGACAGATGCTGAATATATACTCCCTATCTGATGCTGTGGCTGTTTGTGGTTGGCTGAGAGGGATGTGAACTCGTTAGTTTGCAGCTGTGTTAATCAGATCAGGTTGGGTTTCCATTACGCGTGCCAAACGTGCCAAACGGTGCCAATCCCCTTTGATCTGACATCAGATGTGACGGGACAGTCGATATAGAGATACATTTATGTGCTGATTGCAGATAGTTGCATTGAATAGTGGTTTTGTGGCTATTTATTGCATTGTTAATGTGCCTGATATTCTGGAAACCTGCCTGTGAGGTTTTGGTGACGTGTGCGCACTGTCCGCCAGTCAGCCAAACTTCGGCTTACACCGGCTGCGCTCCCCCTGCGCTGACAGTAGACCTGGTTTCAGCTGGCGAGCTTTTAGCTCACCTTCGGCGAAGCCTTTTGGCACGAAACTGTCACTGCGCCAAGCTGGATTTGTCGACACCTCCCCCTGCTGCGCCGCCACACCCATCTCAGCGCACCTCGGTCTGCCAAACTACCAAACTGAGCGCGCCTCAGGTTGCGCTGCTCGAAACTAGCTCTGCGCGGGGTTCGCCACCCTGTGCCACCTGCGCTGCGCCGGAAAACTAGAGCCCAAAGCCTCACCCGCCTGCACCCATCAATAAAAGTCCCACAAGCCGACCCGCACCCGTGATTAAACACACACAGTCCACAGTCACTCACATTACGCTGGCTTCTCCGTTCTTGAATTACAAATGCAGCAGAGGAAATGTCTTTCACTGGCTGCACTCGATGCCGAGATGGCAGAAACATTCCCTACAATCACTGCCAGGTCAGGACACATTTTAGCATGCTTCTTCTACCACCATAAAACCTCAAAATAATGTTATATTCTACATAAAAGCTTTTTACCAAAAATATATTAAGATGTAACCCCTTTGTAATGACTAATCTTTTATACAAGTAATATTCATACTGGTTTAAATAAATAACTCGATTGTATTTCCCAATCTTTGCTGAGCAACAGTGTGAACTGTGTGAAAGGAATTAAAGGCCTGTCCCATATAGATGCCTGTCCAAAATATAGGCCCATTGAGTTCAATGATTTAGGCAAATAATAGCCTGGGCTATTAATTGAAGTTTTACGGTAGATATAAACAGCTCATTCTAAGGTAAGAAAAACACAATGATTCTTATTTTCTGATGATTCTACACTAGAGAAGAAATAGTTATTATATTTCATTTATGCTAATATCCCATCAATCCCCATATCCCATATATCCCCCTAAATCGTCATTTGATGCTGAGATATATCTATTTTGCAATTAAACTCTGGTTTCTATATACTGGAAGCATAAGAAACCTAAAACTAGACCCTGTTTAGACGACAACGGTTTCTCTAAAAACGGAAAAGTCTGTCCTTTGCATTTTAAAAAACTTCTGCGTTTATATGACAATGTTATTGAAATGATACCCATTCACACGGAGCCGCAAAATCAACTGGAAATGCTGTAGTATGCATGCCAGGCCAATGGGTGGCAGTGTAAATCTGCAAAGCAACACCATGGCATGACGCCATGCGCCTGCCCTAAAGCGCCTTCCTCTACAACGCAGTGATTACAAACCAAAACAAAGAAGACACAATGGCGAAAGCATGCACAGATAACTTTGTCTGGATGGACGACGAGGTGGAGTTGCTACAGTAACAGATCTGCACTTCACTTCAAATCAACAGGGTGAGCAGCACAAACAGAGCTCGGCATTGTTGTTGTGACAGCTGTTGATGCCTAGTGACTGGAACCATAATGCGCATGTGCGAAAAGTCTCCGTTTTCAGAGGAACTGCATATTGCAAGTTTACATGACAACGGAAACGCTGCCATTTCCAAAAAATGGCAGTCTGGAACCCGTTTTCAAAACGTTGCATTTTCAGGCACCCAAAACACCGCTGTCGTGTAAAGTTTACCGTTTTCAGTTGAAATCGTTGTCGTATAAACTGAACCTTAGATAGAAAGAGTTTATTGTTATAGAAGGAGAATTGTCCATCACTCACCACAAACCTGTTGGCCGACCTCCCACATGGCTGACTGGAGTGGTTCAGAACGACAGGCGTCACCAGACAGACTCTGTGAGGCTTCAGCAGCTCTGAGATCTGATCTGCTCACAGACACAAACAGGACCACTGTTACGGGGAGAGACTTACTCAACTCAACTATCTTTCATTGTGACTGCTGCTGAACCTTCATCCTTTTCTGTCCTCTGCACATACTCAACAGGACTTGACAATGAAGCGTGACTTGCTGCATCAACTTAGACACAACACATCATTCAGCAATGAAATGAAAGAATTAATTTTAAGGTTAGCATGATTATATTTCCATGACACTGAAGTTACTGGCAGCGGGGTCAGAGAGGGAACATGACACTCGGTACACTGGAGAGCTGCTGGATAACTGGGGCACTATTGGAGGATTAGTGCTATTGATGAATGAAGAGTTGTGAGTCTTCTTTCATAGGTCAGACATGATGGCTGACATTCACTGTTAGGGTGAGAAATGTCAGTTTTTAAGGACTATTGCATGATGGAAACCAAACTGCCTCCACATATTTGACAGCAATGTTAAGGAATATGACATAATACAGAGCAGTGCCGGCTCGTGGAATAGGCAGTATAGGCAAATGCTAAAGGCATCGGCTGGTGGCGCCACAAATGGGGAGAGAACTTTTTTTTTTTAATCTTGTACTATTTTTTATTTATACTTTTACTATTATTATTTTGAAATATTACATAGGCCTCAACAACCTAACTATATAACATAGCCTACAAAGTAATAGAGAGGCCTTTTTCCGTGTTCCTGCCGCCCCCCTCCCCAGCTCCTTACACTTTACCTGCTCTCTGTGGGAGATAAGTGAGTTATCCGACATCACATGAACCCCCAAACACGCTGTAAAAATATGTTCCTGAGGACATTTGAGAAATAGGCAATGCAGTAACAAAGTCTTGATTCATATTTGAAGAGTGCTGTCTAGTTTGACAGTTTAAACACAGTTTAAGAGCAGTTTAAGAGCAGTTACTGACATGACTGAAAGCCATGTTAGAGACTTCTTGGCACCAATTGGTTGTTTTCATGATTCTTGCAAATGCCATTAGGGACACTATGAGGAGGCGACCATGTTTTTTTCTCCCCCACAGATTATCTGCCTCATGGACTACTGTCAGGATATAGTAATAGTTATTAAAAATAATAACTTTTTGTCATATTAATCTATAACTTGGAAAGATAAAACACTCAGGATTTAATTCTGTAGGCTATTTGGCGCAAATATAGAAATAAAATCCAAAATTGCGCTCTATAGCAAAAAAATGAAGTGACTGCGGTGCCCAGAGAGAGCTGGATTCATGGAGATATCACAGCTGTAGCCTCTCCTGTCCCTTCAACACAGTGCTGGCCCGTAGCAAAGGCAGTGTAGGCAAATGCTAGGGGCATCGTCATCCATAGGGGGCGCCCAAAATACTGGAGAAAATAATCAAAAAAGTTTACCTTTTACTATTTTTTTTACTATTACTACTATGATTCTGAAATATTGTACAAGGTCACAACAACATAACTACATAGTAAAGCCTACTAAATAATAGAGAGGCCTTTGTTTCTGGGTTCCTGCCGCCCACCGGCCCCCCTCCCAGCTCCCCTCCCACCTCCTTACACTTTACCTGCTCTGTAGGAGATGAGCGACGTCACGTGAACCCTGAAACACGGTGTATCGTTAACATGTCAAAACGACAAAAACTCTCTGGTACCCACTCAACTACTACTACACTACTGAGAGGAGTGGATGTGGAGAGAAAGAACATGAAATCAGAAGGAGAAGAGCTGGTTATAGTTTCCACGGAGGTTGCATCAATTAACATTGTGAAGCGTTCAAGCTCTACTCAGTAAAAAAATGTATTGGGCGAAGGTAAATTCATGTTCATGATGTGTTCTAATCTTGTAAAATGTTGCTTTTGGTGAGGAAATTCCAACCCAGCTTGTTGAAGGAGAGATGTGTTGATGTTTTCACAGCATTATAAAATAGATTTTAGAGATGGAATTACAATGTATCATACATAGTAAAAAGACTTTTTGCATATTTTTTTTAAAGATGTTTTTAATGTGAAAGAAGGATATGTTAAAGGTTGTTTCAAGAATGTTTATTATTAAATTTGTGCTCATTCAAAGATAGTATAATGAAGGACTAAATTACTTTAAAACAGTTAATTTTTTCATAGTGTAGGTTTCTGTGTTTGCCTAGCACAAATAGGAATAAATTACAATTCATACCTATGTCTGGTTCATACTATGTGCAGCTGACACCGAAGGTCAAACACTTTGCTCCTGCTGTCTATAAACTCATTGAGACAAAAAAAGAATTTTGCCGTCTCTGAGCTGGTTCCCCTCCCTTTGCTCTGTTCATAACATTGTTAACAAACCACAGATTGATTCATGTTTCCTTCTTTTTGTCAGTTGGTCTCACTGACAGTTACAATGGAAACACAGCTGTTAGGTGTGGGCAGAGAGGCGAGCCTTCAGGTGTAAAATGACTTCAGTGCAACTGACTCACTCACATTTGACCTTTGTAGCTGCAAACTTTAGTGTGTGGTCTTTCTCTGACACTACACATATGATATAGTATGAATTATTTACACATTTATTCTGCAACCGGTGAACAGTTACCCCATCACAGTCTAACTGTTGTGTTTCAAAAAACACAAAAAACACCTATTGTATTTATAAACTATAACCATAAACTACAAATCAAACACTACGCTTATATTAAGCATAGCCCTAAAATTACTTAAGGGGGGCCCCAAATTATTGTTAGATGACATTTGATTTGAGTTTGTTTTTTTCCCATCATGACATTTACAAAGATAAACTGGCCTATATGTTCACAACATAATGATAGGCTAACTGTTACCCATGAATCCTTGTGCAATCTTGTTAGCTAGCTAATGCTAAATCACTGTGTGGTGCTTATCCTTAACAGTGAGGCAAACTGCTTAAGTTAGCTAACAGTTATGTACTATTGAAACATACTGGCCAGGCAGCTGTATTACTATTCCAAGTGTACCAACATTCCTGTGAACCACATTGGATGTTTTTGTAACTTTTCGAGCAAGCTGCTGCAACGCACCATCCACCAATGAAACAACATGATGCATAAATATATGAAACCACAAATTATTATTTTAATAGCTTAGTAATGTAATTTCCCCCCAAAAAGGGTATGTTTATACATGGCACTTTAGGTTACCGTACACATTATTGTAGGCCCTGTTATTATGCAACTCAATTTTATACAATATACATAGTAGGGAGTCCCTGCTCTATCTCTCTTTAGCTAAGCCCTTTTGCCTGAAAAGATGTTGAAGCCCCCTGTCCTCACTGATGCTGGAATATTAAATATAACAGAATACATAAATGAGCATAAAGTTGGATTAACACCTACCGGAAACAGTCAGTCAGAACAAAAACTGAACATTATAACTGTTGCTTAGGAATAATTTTACAGGGATAAATCTGCATCATGGCAAACCCAAATAGACAGAGAACTGAGTGTGTGTGATGTGTTGCATACGAAGATAAACAAGCAAAAACACTGGTGTGGTCCATTAAAATCCATTGGTTATCAGCACTGAAGGTCAGGTGCTTTACTGATCTGTTCAGTTAAGATGAGAGCACTGATGTTGCTGTGAAGTTGGCTCATCTTACCTCGTATGTTCTGAGAGATGTAGTCCATACCAGAGACTTCAATAACACAATGGTGTCAGTAAAAAAATTTACAAAAACTCGAGCTCTAATCATCTACTGCTCCTCCAGTGTCCCACTTCCAACAAGTGAACTATCCTGACTGAAAAGCGGTCAGGCTAAGTGTTTTACACCATATCATCACTAGGAAAGCAACAAATAATGGAGAGACATGATGTAGTTAACAATCCATTTGTCAAGACTTAAAAAAAGATCAATCCTCTCTCAATAAAACAATTGATATAAATCTGTAATCATCCGCTGCTGGCTGAAGAGTAGAGACTAAAAGAGGAAGGTGTTGGTTCGTGGCAGCAGAAATCAGAAAATGCAGAGTGAACACACACACACTCACAGTTTTCTTTCTCATAGATGCACAGTTGCATATAACCCACTTTCTCTTCCACCTATGCATGCGTGCATGCACACATCACCTTTTCTTGCTTATTGTGCACACATTTTTGGCTCATGAACACACACACACACACACACACACACACACACACATCCTGTTCCATATCTTGAGTCACTATTGAAGTGAACGTAGACACAACTGAGCTGTCAGAAACCTCTAACCTCCCACACAGAGAGACACAGCACAGTCAAGAAAAGTTTCACAAAGTCAAGCCTCAGACTGTTTATGAGATTTCATTTACAAAGGAAAACACGCAGGAAAGCGCAAATACAAAAGAGCAATCACAAATCAAATAAGACCAACAGGTGGGGTTTAATTTGCAGAGCGATAAGTGCTGTGGTCCATGCACAGCCAGTGCAAGGCTGTTTAAATGACTTACAACCACCAGGGGGCCCTAAAACACGCATTACAGTAAAAACATCTTGTCGTGCAAGTGAGGTGTTTTGATCAAGTAAAAGTATCAACATAAATCGCCCATTACAGGTTTAAGTACCAGAGTCCTCCATCCTTTGAGATGCATGGAAGTATGAAAACATTTGTGCACTCAATAGATACATTTCTCTCAAATTTTGGTCACAAATAAGTTAAAAGCCTTGGGATGGTCACAATAAAAGGCCACTCTAAGATGTGCAGTTTGATCACACAACACAGTGCCACAGATGTCTCTAGTTTTGAGGGAGTGTGCCACTGGCATGCTGAACGCAGGAATGTCCACCAGAGAGGGATTGGGTTTGCAATCCAATCCATCAGCTGTCCAGGTGGCTGGTCACAGACAAACTTACAGGTGAAGACGCTAGATGTGGAGGTCCTGAGCTGGCGTGGGTACATGTAGTCTGCAGTTGTGAGGCCGGTTGGATGTACTGCCAAATGAAGAGGAAGTAAAAGAGACCTTCTACACCTAGTTAGATGAGACACTGTTGAGAATCCCCAGGGACGACAAGATTATTCTGCAACCCTGCAGCAACTTTACGCACAAATATAATTTCATACATCTCGTCCACTTTCACAGAAAGGCACAGTTCATCTCAAACGAGCCTTATGTTTAGCAATGACAGGAGGCAAAAAAGGAAAAAGAAAATTTGCACAAGGGCTATATACAGGCCCCAGTTTACAGTATGATACAGTACCTAGAGCTAATCAGAACAACTTAAATATCATATGACAGTAGGTATTAGGTATAAACCATCAGAACATCATGCCACTGGGCTGGTGTAAGAGTGGTGCCTTATGAGCAAGACAATGGCACAGAGGTATAAAGCCTACATGTGTTCAATAAATAAATGAATACAATTAAAAAGATAAATTAATAAATAATACAATATGGAATAAATAATTGTGATAAACTTCATTTATAGAGCCTGTGTTACGTGAAACCAGAAATTACAAAGTGCCATAAGGAAAGAAAGAAAAATACATTTAAAAAAGTACACACAAAAGGAGAATCGTGGTTGGTTTATTTATTTATTTATGTACAAGCATAGAAAATAACAAGCAGTCTCAGCATGCCGGAGCAACAACTGAACTGTTTCTGATATATTATATTATATTAAAATTTAAATGTTTAAAAACATGACAATAGACTAAGTTTATTCTTTGAAAAGACTTGAACTTTCCCAGTAGTCCCTGAAGGCAGCAGTAACTGGAAACGTAGTTTCCCATATTCTATTGCTTTCTTTGTAGTTTCTTTGGAAATTACTCTGAAAGGAGGATTAAAAAGCGGTGAGAAACAATATAAAGCAAGAGGAATTTGCAGGAAAAAGACGGCACAACTATGGCAGACATAATCATATCTGGGGACAAAGAAAAGTCGATGTATTTGACACAAATCAAATATCTGGAGGAGCAGCTGGAGAGGTAAGACTGATTTAACGGTAACCTTTAGCTAAGGTTAGCTAACGTTAATGTTAACTACAGACCTGCTTCTCTTCTGGGGGGAATTAAGTCCCCAGTAGTTTATTTAAACAAAAGTGATGTGTTAATGTAGATATATGTAATAGTTTTATCTTTTAAACTTAGAATATATAACCTATAATTAATTAAACAAAGCTGTAACCTTAGTCCATCAACGTTGCTAGCTACGTTAGCATTAGCACCAGTTTGTGACACATAATATGTTAACTTACTGAGATTGACGAATTTAGACATCAGTTTCACTACCGCCATGTTGTTACAATATTTCATGAGAACATATTTAGTTAAACGTGCTTAGCTGACTGGAACAAAGCTATGACCTCGGGTAAGTTATTATTGAGAGTTATTATTATTGAAGTCTTAGATCATAACTAACTGTTAATAATACATCTGAATTAAAGTGTGAAAGTAAATATAATAAAATACGTTCTTATAATCGATACATTAAAAATACTATATAATAAATATAATATAGCAAGCTATATTAGTACCCAGAATTAATAAAAAGTGAAGTGTAAACAGTGATGGGCAAATTACTCTGAAAATGCAATAAATTACATATCACTAGTTGAAAGTAATAAGTTACTTAACAGTATTATTCTGTGTAGACTAGTAAGTCACTTATTACACTACTTTCGCATTAGTTTGATCAAAATGAGCTCAGAAGAACTAATGTTGATTTTAAATGGATGAGAGTCATGTTGTTTCACAGCAGGTAATCAAAGCACAGAAGCTTCAGTTTTTTACAGTTGATTTCAAATCCAGTGCTGCGCAGGTCTGACCCATTCATGCATGCATTCACACACAGTGGTTACCACTTTGTATTAAAATCCCCAATGGTTCTTAATGGTTATAGAACCATTAAATATGCTACCCCTTTTAAAATAAATGAATAGCCTTTGACAAGAGGTGGGTCAGGCAGAGAATCAAAGTATATAGTATAGTATAGTATATATAGATAAATATTTGTGGGCTTATGATATGAAACACAATAAACAAATGTTGAGCTTAGCACAACAAACAGAATGGGATGCAATTAAATAACTATGACAAGTGCAAATTGAAACACCAGTGGTGAAAGACCCACCTGCCAGTTCCTGGTGTGCTGGTCAGCTACAGCAGCACTGGAGAGAGAGATATAGCCTACATAACAATGGGACAGTTTGCCAGTGTTGCTCTGCAGCTGTAGGGGATATGAATGAAAACACATCCAACATATACTAACATCACCCAGATGTGCTGATCACCAGGACGAGTTAAAAACGAATCGGAGGCCAACTCCTTATTACCCTGCTCTCAGGCAGCCTTAGGACGCAGAAGCAGAGCATAATGCGCTGTAATAGTTGTAGGTGTGTTAATGGAAACACACTGAACATAATAATAGTATGGCATGACCCAGATGTGCTGATCACCGGCACACTTCTGTAGTGTATAATGACATGACAACAGAAAACAACTTTCAGGGGATATTTTTTCAGTTGGCACACTGGCAGAAGTGGAGCGGTTTGGATCAGTGTAGATGAATGGAAAATGAAAGCAATAAACTGTTTACTTCAGATGATAACACATTATGTGACACTGTAAATGTAATGATATAATCCGTAATCCTGTTGGTAACACATATATTACTTTGTTTCAGCTAAAACTTAATATATTACTGTAACACGTTACTTTTGTAATGTGTTACCCCCAAAACTGCATGTTAAGAGTTGGTCATTTGCAGATGTCTTTGATAAATTGTTATGTCTGTCAAATGTTGAAAAATGCCAATCATAATTCCCTAGAATCTGAGGGGAAATATTTATATTCATATTGATATTGTGTGTTTTATCCAAAGATATTCAATTTACCATCAGTCATGACAAAGAAAAGCAGCAAATACTCTCAATTTAGAAGCAAGAACTTGCAAATATTTGCTTAAAAATGACTGAAATTCTTGAACATTCACTATTTCAGCATTTACCTTAGCAAAACATGGTCTCGTACTTTTACGTTTGTTGTTTTTTCATGTATTTAAGAGCAGTGCTACAATGTTGATATTCATTTAACTGACCTCGGTTTACAAAAAAATGTATGGTGCATGGTTTATCAGCCCTAAAGTCTTTATATTTATTGGTTCCTCATTTAAATTTCGCTGATGTTGTGTTACAAAATAAAGCATTTTGTGGATTTTTTTACGGGCCCTCTCTGGCTGCTGGTTCCTAGAGTTATCACTATATTTCAACTCACTATTGATGTACTGTTAGGACAAGCCTGAGTAACAATTTCAACATGATAAGAACTCTGATGCTCTCAGTTATGTAAGTTATCATTTTAATCCAAACAACAACAATCTCAGTGTAGTCTTAAATATAATAACGCATCTTAATCCTGCAGATGTCAGCTTGAATCTGACGAGTTTGAGAAAAAGAACAAGGACCTTGCCTCTCAGTACAGTATGCTGCAGAAGGACAAGGCAGACACCACTGAGTACCTGAAACGCTCAGTGGCTGCAAAAGAGGGGACGGTGGATGAGCTGACAGAGCAGATAAAGAGTCAGCAGCAGGCTGCTGAACAGGACAGAGACTCCGTGAAGCTGCAGCACAGCCGGCAGATGAAGGAGCTGCAGGACCAGATTGATGAGCAGAACTCAGGGATTAGGATGCAGGGTGAGACAGTAAAAATGTTTGTCACACAGCAGCTTCAGTTGTTTCATCTTCCACCCTCTTGGGGTTGCTGCAGCTTCCTATTATTTTCATTATTGAATAATCACTTTATTATTTTTCAAATAGGTATTTTGACACCAAACACAGTTTGGTCTCCTGTATGGTTGATCTTGGGATTAAGGCAATGATTCCATTAATAAACAACTTTTTAGGTTGCAGTTTTGCTAGCTTATTGAAAAGTGATCAGCCAACCCAACACGAGCCAACGAGAACATGCATCAGGCATACAACAGTTTTTAGGGACTCCACCTAGTTTACACTCCTTTCTTCCCCTCAGCTGCAAAATTTGCAGAGCTTCAGAAGAAGAAGAAGCTGCTGACGAAGATGGTGTCCAACATAGAGCCTCTGAAGAAAAAGCTGGTCAGTCAGAGGGAAGAGCATGAAGCTGCCATCGACAGAGTGATGAAAGAAGCAGAGTCGCACATGACAAAGTAAAGTCTAGGACAGAGTTAAACTGACAGTTAAGCATTACATCTGCAGGGAAATTTTTCATGCTGATCTTTTGTTTGATTCTTGCTTCAAAATGTTCATCAGTAAATGTTTACACTGTCCTCCAACAACAGTGTGATTGAAAAGGAACAAATCAGAGTGGACGCATGCATTGAGAGGAATGCCTCAGAGGTTCTTCACAAGGAGAGAGCTGTTCACAGTGAGCGACTGCAACAGCTCCCATTCTTGCTGGATGAAATCTTGACCCTGACGAAGGAGAACGATGTCCTGCAAGACAAACAGAGGGATCTTATGTCTGAGAGGGACCTTCTAAATGACGAGTCCGACAAGATTACCCAAGAGAGCCTCACCTGCAAGAAGGTAGGAGGACAACCACTGACTGTATCTGCAGTGAAGTGATACAGTTCTGACTTAGGTGGCACCCGGACTTGATCCAGACACCTTTTGATCTTAAGTCGAATGCTCTACCCCTGCGTAGTGGGGTATATCCTAATAGGGTTGGAGTGCGACAATAGCATGTGCAGCCTTTCGGTTGTGGCCGCTATTTGGCAAAAGTCAGCTTCAAAGTAGTAGACCATTGTGGTGCCGGTAGGTAATAAATTGCCAGCTCTGTCTGTCCACAACAAGGATATTTCAGACCGGTGGGGACACTGACATGGAGAGCCTGTTTAGTAGGGGTGGGAATTGTCAGAGGACCCATGATACTATATTATCACAATACTTAGGTCATCATGATACGATATTATTGGGATATATAAGGAAAACTTTGTCAACATCAGTTTTAGAACTTTAAGAACTTTATTCATCCCTGAAGGGAAATTCAACTGTTCAGCAGCTCATAAAACAACAACAACCACACTTCCCCCCGTCAACAATAATACAGTGGTATTAAAATAGACATGAGATAAAATAAGTTAAAAGAAGTGCACAAATAGAAATTAGATTAAAATAAAATTGCTCATTCCACAATAATAATAATAATAATAATAATAATACATTTTATTTATACAGCGCTTTTACAGCTCTCAAAGACGCTTTACATTTAAAACCAAAGAAAAGAAGTACAAACATGTAAGTGCAAAGAGATAAACAGAAGACAAGGACAATATAAAACAACAAGGTGCAAAAGCATAGAAATCCAATCCAGTCCAGTTGTGACTAATGTGATGTGGGTAAGTGTGTGTGTCTGGATTCAGGAGGTGTTAAACAGTCTTATTGCTATGGGGACGAAGGATCTGCTGAAACCCTCTGTTCTGCAACGCAGTGAGATGAGCCGACTGCTGCAGCTGCTCCTCTGTCACTCCAGGAGGCTATGGAGAAGGTGTCTGCTATTGTCCATTATAGCTTTCAGTTTGTTCAATGTGCCCCTCTCCACCACAGTTCTTAGTGGGTCCAGTCTCCTGCCGAGCACTGACACAGCTTTTTTAACCAGCTTGTCCAATTGCTCAAAGTTTTTGTCCATCAAGCTGCCTCCCCAGCACACTGCAGCGTAGAAGAGTGCACTGGCCACCACCGTGGAAGTTTTTAGTCTGTTCACCTGACTTTAATCATTTTTATTGCAGCAAAATGGGATGTAAAGCAGACAGACAGACAACAACATCATATAACCTGTTAGAAATGCTACATACACCTGACAAACGGAACTGTTGGCAGATTTAACGCCCTCTGCAAGGCCAGATTAAGCACATGAGTGAAATACTTGACATGCAGGTATCCCGCAGACTGAATAGCAACACCAAGTCAGACATGTTGTCTGTTACAACCACAATCCCTCATTCTTGTGCTGCACTTTGCAGGAGGTCTGCAGTGTTTGCTTCGGTGTGACTTATGTGTACTGCTCTAGTTTAGAGAACATGAGACATCAGTCGCCAGTCCTCTGTGAGATAATGTGATGTCATAGTCACATGGGAATCCACTGACCTTGAAGTCCAGGCATCACAAGTTAATGCCACACACCTGTTGTAGTCAAAGGTTCCTCAAATGTATACTTCACTTCTCTGTAGAGCTTGGGTACGGCTGTGCCCGTGAAAAAATGTCAGGACGGAGTCAGGTACCTGGGTTCCATTGTTTGTTATAACAAAAGCCTTTGTTTTCAACAACGCTGAATGGACGCAGATCTTTGCACATGAAGTAGGTGATGGACTGTGTTATTGTCTTAGCTCTCTCAGAGTCAGATGGTTGTTTTGTCAAACATGCGTATGAGTGTTGGCTGATTTTTCAGCGGAGCAGGTTTAGCGTTAGCTTAGCTGTCAGCGGCTAATGCTATCACTGGATGGTGGAGTGTGAGGTGAGCCCTCATGCTCAAGTATTTCATTCTCATATGACACTGCTTGCAAATCATGTGTGTCATATCCAAGTTCTTCTTTCCTTTGTGTTAAAAAATCCAAAATAAGTCCATTTCTGATTTCTTTCTCCGGTGCCTTCATCTTTGTTCTGATGAACACCCAAATGCCGCTGACTGAGACCTCTGCTGATGTCACCAGGGAAAAAAATTCAATGTTAGGGTCAATGACGTGATGCTACTTTTTTTGTGTCCATATGGTTTAGTCAAATTTAAAAGGGTTAAAATTTGAAAATAAATGTATGATTAACTTACAAACTTTATTTTTGTGTGGATCCAGTATAAAATTTCTGCTTTTAATCAGTTTTGAGAGAATATATTAGAGGATTAAGGCAAAAATGTGGTGTAACCATAAAAACTTTGCACCAAATAATTAAACTTGCTTAAAGCAGCTGTGCGGAACTTTTTACCTTTTTACCATTAATAAAACCTTTCTCTATATGGCTATTTAGCGTAGCCTCACTCGGGTCGGACACACAGTGGAAGTCAGCAAACCAGAATACGGCACCCGAGGCGGAAGTGATTCTGCTCGCCCACAGCAGCCCGCAGCAATTAAACCACTGAAGAAGAAGGAGCCGCGTTTACAGTGTTCTTCGAGTAAGCAGTACGCAACGAGCATTGCTGAACACATAACACCTAACAGTTTTACCAGAGATGTATCTATGAGGACTTGGTTGTACTTTTGATGTCATGGCGGATAACGAAGGAGCATCATCAAAAATTATCTGTGACTGTGACCATGAATACAAATATACAGCAGGCAGTTGTCCTCAGTTTATAAGAAATTCAGAGCTACACCAGAACATTTATGAACAGGTCTTACTTTACTACTAATTTGTGTGTAACGTTAGCATGTTTCCACTAATTACTTGGACTGACCTAACGTTAGTAGCGTTAGCTTTGCAAGCGAAGGCTGCAGGTAACAGCTTTGCTGTGTTAGGATTATGTTATGTCTTCACTGTGTATCTTCACGTAAAAGAATACTCAGACGATTTGGGAGTTATGCCCTTTCTCTATCATTTTCATATTGAGACAACATGATCGATATCTTTTTTGTGTCTGTATGTCCAGTGGCTGGGTCTCAGCGGTTAGCATGGCGCTTATAGGGGGTCAGTACGTCCTGTGCTGTGATCCGCGGAGGGATACACCGGTGAGCAGGCACAGACGTAGCTTGTAAACAAAACTCAGCTGTTTATTTAGCCTAGCCATATCTCCGGATTTTAGTAGCTGCAATGGACGACTTTGAACGCGATTTTGAAGAGTTTCTTGTAGCGGACACAGATCCAGAGCCATACCTGTTTGAGCCAGAGTACACAGATGAGGAACTCCATGTGTTGGATGCTGAGCAGGCGAGAAGAGAGGCTGAATCCTCCGCTCCCATTTTGCTGCACAGAATGGGATTCGGTGCTACCATCGTTGGGGAGATATATCATCGGGAGGAAAAGCGCCGCAGAGAGTGCATCACAAGGAATGAAAACTTTGCAGCAATCACTAATCCTGGTGTGATTGAAACTTTTTTTCATGTTCCTAAGATGAACTGGAAAAAACATTCCAGGCCTGCAGGAGCTGATGGACAGCTTTCAGTCGGGTGAGTAATATCGTCCGTGTCGTCTCTTTGTTTGCTTTTACCAAGTGACCTAGTGTACCTGTCCCAGAGCCAGCTGCAGCTGTTGCTCACCGGTGTATCCCTCCGTGCAAGATGTACTGACCCCCTACAAGGGCCATGCTAACCGCTGAGACCCAGCCACTGGATGTACAGACACAAAAAAGATATCCATCACGTTGTCTCAATATGAAAATGATAGAGAAAGGGCATAACTCCCAAATCGTTGGAGTATTCTTTTCACATAATAATGTGGACTCAGCAGATTACTTGTTAACTGTTTATTCCTCCTTACACCGAACGTACACGGCTGCTTCTCATTGTTTCCACTAGCACAACAACGGTTACTACATTACCCAGAATAACTTGAGGCTCACACTACTACGGTAGCCTTAGTAGCTCAAAATACACAACAGATTAGATCAGAACAGAAACACAACAGGAGAATTTACTGAGCAATTTTGCTGTTTCCACTAATTACTTGGACTGACCTGACGTTAGTTAATCCTCTCGCTCTCCAAAACAAATGCATACGGTAATTGCCGGCTGCAGTCAGAATTTTACGACACCAGGCTGTGGGTGTCATATGGCTTCGACCAAAGGGGCGCTATAATCAACGAAAACGAAAAGTTCCGCACAGCTGCTTTAAAAACAATAAAAATCAATAAAACATCATATCAACTAGTTTGGCATGATCTTATTACTTTTTATTTTAAATAAAGATAATGGAATACAATTGTTCTAAATACGAAATTTAATTTGGGGAATCATGAAAGTCAAGTAAACTGCATGAAGTGTCAAGTTGTGTAACCACCATTTAAGAGGTCATTTTGTTAAAGGATAACTTCAGTATTTTTTCAACCTGGGCTCTATTTCCCCATGTGTATGTGTGCGTATGATTCATGGGTACCACTCATTCTAAAATTGGTTCAGTATTGAGGCGCGAAACGAGCTAAAATGGTAACGGGGGCAAATGCATCCCGTATAAAAGTGCTTTTTTTCGCCACTGGCCGGTTCAGATCGCCAGTGCTATCTCTGTAGATAGCATATTGTAGCAGCCCTGGGGCAGTGGTGAGTGTGAATGAGTGGAGTCAGCTGTCAGTCGGTGTTGGAGCAGAGAGGGGAGGGCGGCCCCGCTGGGTACTGTAAGTGAGTATGTGTGTATGAAGTGTGTGTGTTACGCTAGAAGAGTCAGAGGACGGAGTCTTTTACGTGTTACCCCCTGGAGAGTTACCAGAGTTTTTGGAGTGCTCAAATAAACGGGCCTTTTTCCCAAACGCAAGAACAAGATGTCACGCAACACCCCGTACAGCTTTCACAGGCTGCCTTTGTCAGATGGCGAGATGCTGAAGTTGTGGCTAGTTGTGCTACAAATGGATGCTAACACTCCTCTCCAGACACTGCGCCTTGCAGACCACCAGGTCTGCAGTGCTCACCTCTCCCAAGATGACTACTGCCAGCCGAAGAAGAGAAGACATCCAATCCTGAAACACCTCATTCTCAAGAAAACAGCTGTCCCACGAGTAGAGAGAGCTACAGACACAGTGGAGCAAAGCTCCTGACATCACACAGCCCAGAGGTAAGGGAAAGGCTAGTATGCTATTTACAGAGATAGCACTGGTGATCTGAACCGGTCAGTGGCGAAAAAACACACACTTAATACACACATACTCACTTACAGTACCCAGCGGGGCAGCCCTCCCCCTCTCTGCTCCAACACTGACTGACAGCTGACTCCACTCATAGCACTGGCGATCTGAACCGGTCAGTGGCGATAAAAAGCACTTTTAATGCGCAAACTTATACGGGACGCATTTGCCCCTGTTACCGTTTTAGCTCGTTTTGCGGCTCCGGTTGCATCCGCCTCCCTCAATACTGAACCAATTTTAGAACGAGTTGTACCCATGAATCATACGCACACATACACATGGGGAAATAGGGCCCAGGTTGAAAAATACCAAAGTTGTCCTTTAATATTGTAAAGAAGGCCATGTGACAGAAAATGGTATTACAGAGAAGGACCCCTGATGATCACAACTGTTGCATGACAAGGTTACAATCTCTTAAAAATTATTCATAAATTGATGTTTTTAGGCTTTGGTCAGGTTTGGTAAGTTTACATGAGTTGTTGTCAGGTGACTTTTTTTCTTATCAGAACTTAAGATACAAAACATGAGTTAAATTTTAAAATGAAACATGATTGTAAAATGTTTTTCAGCAAAGAATTTACAGTAGAAGAAATTAGCTCACTGTTGTCAGATGTTCTCTTTTCTGAACTGAAATAACATTAAAAAAAACAAGTTCACTTAACCTTATTGACTGTCATGTTTGATTTTCAGTGTGCATTTGACTGTAGAAGGAGCATGGTCTGGCAGTGTATCATATTTTTATGAAAAATACTAGTTACACCAATTGACACAACCCAGTGTCATTTGGTGTAACTGGTATTTTTTCATAAAAATATGATTATATACAGGAAAATAAATGTGGAGTAAAATGTGGAATGAATGTAGTCCACTTTTACAGTGCAGCACTGTGTTTTTTAACAAATTTTACATAATTTGTCACGCATTATTTAGAAAAAAGGGTTGCTTTTAGGATATGTCCTGCTCAATATTGCCAAAATGCATGAACATTTAAATATAGTACTCCAAAAATATCTTATTTCAATTTAATGCTTTAAATATTTTTTTTTATAAGTACACTTAAATCTCTTCTGTATGTGGACAAAATATTTAATATTTATCATTCTTTCGTGGTTACACCATTTGACATTTTCAGGAGCATTCAGTCTTACTTTTGATAAAAAAAATGGTGCAACAAAAATACAGAATGCACATTTTAACAAATCTGATGCATGCTTTTAAAACTATTTTTGAAGATATTTTTGAATTGCTCATCTTGCCAACCCTTATTTGTCACTGACATTTGTAAAAATTAATAATGGATATAATAAAAGATTGATACTTGGTGTCTGTGTATTGATACAATATCGCCATGAGAAATATCATGATACTATGCTGTATTGATTTTTTTCCTCCACCCCGACATTTTAGACTTGATATTATCATGTCACAAGTGAACAGCATTAGATACAAGTCTTAATGACCACTAATACGCATTGGTATCTGATCACTCAAACCACTTATGGAGGTGGTCCAGGACGCATTTGACCACATATCTTTTGTAGTGTAAACTCTGATGTGTCCTGATGCATCCCAGACAAGGACTGTGTCATCGGTGTTGGACGTGATGATTGTTTGGGTGACAGTGCGGTAAAAGCTCTATAACTCACCCATTTTATGTTGGGTTGGATGAAGTGTTGCATGACCATCGCAAGTTTTGCCCTTTGAAAAGAGAGGTGTTGAATTCTGCTGCCACGAGATCTCCAGCTGTTATGACACAACTATCTAGCAAGAATGCTACAGAGCAGCCAGCAAATGTGTGGACATGATAACTGTGCATGGGGCTGTAATGAAATCTGACCACAAGTGGTCAGCTGGAGACACATGAAAGGCATGCTTATACCTAAAGTTAGCAATAGAACTTCCTTAACCTTGTCCTACCTTGCCAGAATCATTCAACATCTTCTCTTCTTCAGGAGATGAAACAGCAGGAGAAAATGTTCCAGCAGCTCAGGGAGGAGCTAAAGAACCTCACCACTGCCTATGAGAGGATGCGGGCTGAAAAGGAGGCTATCAAGTATAAGTTTACTTTCTCTCTACTGGGCATACTGAAGGTTCAGATTCACATTTACTGTCATGTAAGGTGCATTTTTAAGAACAATAATATTCCTCATGATTCAATTTCAAACACCATTTTTCCATGCTAATTATTAATCAACTTCACTATCTCCATAAGGGGTGTGCCATATCATCTCATTCACGATAATATTGACAGTATTTTGGCTTGTTGACATATTGACATCATACTGTTACCCATGGGAACAACAAGCATGGCTAAAAGCAAAACTATTACTGACCGTGGTTGCAAAAAGAGGAGAAGGTCCAATAGTGTGGCACAAACTGTGGCATCGTTAGGCCTGGGCATCCTGAATGTTTTATGAACAGCCCCGGACCTCTAAGACTCTTTCAGGGAGTTACCCTCCCTGCAGAGGGAACTTGTTCAGTGGCTCCGCCGGCAGGAGCACAGTGTCTCTCCCTCTCCTTTCTCACCATACGTCAAGTGATTTATCAAATTAAAACTTTGGTAATGTAAACTTACAAGACCCTTGTGGCTCAACAAAAAAATACATATATAATGTGAAAATGCAATAGTAATTGTAGCATAACAACCTGTCTCAGGTTACAGGGTGTTAATTAGAGGAGAAATGGCAGAGCATAAAGAAGGAAAAGGCCTATTGATTTATATATGTATATATAGATCCCAGGGTACGTTTTAATGTATTTGGGAGCTTTTTGAATGTGTAATTTGTGGTAGATTTTATTTAGTTGAACTATTAACATTGTATACAGAATCTGAATCTCACTCTCTCTCTCTCTCTCTCTCTCTCTATATATATATATATATTACTAATTTGTCATATCATCAAGAATATCATTATCGCAAAAAGTACTGTCAAAATATCATGATATTACCCACCCCTAATCTCCATTCCTAGAAGGAAGCAGATAACAGAATACTAAAGCTGAGTCAGAGGGCATCTGGATTTGAAACAGAGCCCTCTTGATCTGCAGTCAAATGCTCTACTACTGAGCTATACCCCCACTGTCCTTGCAATAACAGTGTGATTCTGTGTCTCGTGTTTTCAGATGGAGCCTGGCCTCAGTGACCAAGCAGAGCTCTCAAAAAACAGCTGAGGCAGGTCAGCTGACGGCTGAGCTCCAGAGGGAGAGCAGCAGGATTAGGCGGCTGGAAGGTGTCATGCAGGAAGCAGACATCATTCTCAGACACATCCTGATGGTAAAAGCACACAGTCCTACTACTACACCAAAGAAAATATACCTATTGTATTTAATTTCTGCCACTATATCCCCTTAAAGTCTAGACTCTGGACCTTTAAGTGCAATACTTGAGTTAATGTGCTCAGTTCCTCTCCACCAAAGGATACATCTGTGCTATAGCAATAACTGAACAGCCGCCTCATTTTTCAGCATATATCCTAACTAGCACGGTAGGTCAGCATACTCTTAATATGCAAAAATATGCATCCATAGTTACTTACCTACAACATATTCTGACACAAAGCTTAAGTCAGAAGGATGTAAAGTATCATGTTTTTGTTTTTTAAAAAAAGATATTTTTGGGGGGCATTTTGCCTTTAATCAATAGGACAGTTAAGTGTGAAAGGGGGAGAGAGGGAGTGACATGCAGCAAAGGGCCACAGGCTGGAGTCGAACACAGAACAGACAGACAGATTTTTCTGCCTATAAGCCAGAGACATCTGCAGTCATGGATGACTGAAAAGAACAGCTTCACTGCTGAGATGTCACAGTTACATACAGTATTTATTCTAACTGAGAAATCTGTTCAAAAGGTTGTCACGTGACTTTATTGTTTATTGACTTTATTATTTTTATGACTTTATTGTCCTTCATAATGAAAAACATCAAACATAAAAGCAGCACAACAATCTGTAACATAAAAAAAAACACAGATGATAACAGGTCAAAAATATAAAACACTGTATTGTAACTATATTTTTGTGGGGAGGCCTCCATCTGTGCCATTTATTGTTTTATTAAATTGTTTGTGAGTTGATGTATATGTAAATTGACTGACCTTCCATCATTTGTAATCTTACTAAACACAGAAACCGTAAGATTTAAACCCTTAAATGTGCAAGCAAATAATGCATTGAAATAAACATTATTCACTTTTAGCCCTATTTGTGCTTCTAGGTTTAGACAATCCCTAATAATCAAAGCTCTGATGTCATCTGTCCTCTGCAGGACTCAGAGAAGTCGTCTGAGACTGAGCAGAAGTTAATGAGGCTGCTGGAGATCCTGGAGAGCACCGTCATTCAGGGAACATGATCCAATGTCAAAGACTTTCCTGAGAAGAGCAGTGAAGGATGGAAATCGCTGACCACTAACTTCATGGTATCACGGTATTACAGAGTGATAACCAGAGGGGTTATTTTTGGATGAATAAATATTTTATTACTATAATTAAACTTGAAATTACTTTTTTAATGAACGTTTGTGTAAAAAATAAATTTGAGATTGACTGCCGCAACCCTTTTTGAAACCATTTTTTAAAATGGAAGTTTGTGAAAAAAGTCTCCCTTTTGAAAATAGCTAAAAAACAGTTCAGATCCTCCATCTAGTCACATTTTTTTTTCAATATCATAGATTAGCAAATGTACACAGTATGGTAACCGTCAATTTTTATAGCACAGTATACCTTAAAATGAGCATACCGCTGCAACCCTAGTGTGAACACTCCTGGAAGCTGATATCCTGTCAAGACACACCCAGAACAAACTGCAACAGTTTCCTGACAGCAGCACATTGAGCTGGATCAGAGTCCTGCTGAGGCTCGAGTGCCACCATCACCAGATTAGCTGTGAACTGGTCTTGTCAAAATATTCAAACAGCAAAATGTAATGTCTGGCTGCAGCAGGCAGCTGTTTTCAGCCAAAAAGCTTTTAAAAACCCAACTATACACAACCAGCCCTGCAGCAAATGGCAGACAAAGTGACTAACTGGTAAAGAAAGTGGAGCATTTAACATCTTAAGAGCCATAAAAAGGAGCAAAATAAAGGGTAAATATTGAAATTCTATCAGTCAGGTGGCCAAAAACAGGACTCCAAATAAATGTTAAATAAATGCTCTGTACTACTGGATGTGTAGACAGACAACTGTTCACTGAAACAGTTTGTCTTGGTGTTTCTGTGCAAAAAGATTCGTGTAGGAAGACAAAATAAAAAAAAGCAAGTACTGCAACAGTCAAGAAACACAGATGTGTAATATAAACATTTAAGATAAAAAATATGAAAAAATATACTATTTAAAATATGCACAATCTGTATTAAAATGAAAGGGCTGTGCAGGAATGTGCAAAAGATCACAATATAGTAATATATATTGTATATTGTATATATATAAGTATAGCTGATAAAGCACACCTGTACTTATATAGTAATATAAGTATAGGTGTGCTTTATCAGCTTACTGTGACAATACAGCATCTTTCTGCTGCTGCCAGGTGGACAAGAACACAATTAACCAATTAATCATGAATAAATAAAAATATGCCATAATTGTTTTCCCTGTTTTACAAAAGTAGTTGTTTTTATGCATAATCTGTTCTTTTTATGAATGCTGTTGCTGTCTGTCCCTCTGGAAACTCTGCTGCCAGAGGACACCCAGCTCTATAGATCCGTTTGCTCCAGCTCCTCAGCAGGCTGATTCAGAGGCCTCCACCTCTGCAGAATGCTGAACCAAATCCAGTCAGCAGTAAGAAAGATGGATGTTTTTCATCCCAGCACCCCATTTTAAAATAAAGTTTTAAGTGACTTTAAACCTGCTAATGTTCTGACTACTGATCTGTTTATGTAAATTTGTAGTTAATTACTGTTCTGAACATTTACAGATTGCAAAGTAACTTTCATAATTATGATGATTATTCCATTGACTGTTTTCAATGATCTGATTAAAATTACAATGACAGAAACCATCAAAAGTCATCACAAGAACCCAAACTGACATCTTCAAATGTCTTGTTGATTCTGTCCAGCAGTCCAACATATTTAATTCACAGTGATTCAAACAAATATAAATAATTCAGAAAAAGAATATGGACCTCACCTCACGTGTCCCAAGCGTGAACTCCCGTTTAGGATTCCTTCAGTGATTATTCATGAGATTTTTACAAGGAGCTGAATTATCTACAGATGACAAGGTGATTAAAAGCCGTGAAAACACTTAATAGTGAAGTTTTACTTTTAAAATCAGTGTTTCTCTACCGCTGTTCAGCTTGTTGCTGATGGGCCGTTAGTCCAGCACCTGCTAATGTGTGCTCACCTTTTTCTGTAATACTGTAAAACTTCAGATAAAAGCTTAGTCCCTTTTACTGGCCTGGTGTGGCTACATTTGACAAATAAAGGTCTGTCTCAGTAAGACCCCTGGTCTGATTGTCAAGCAGTTCATCTGTTTTATAGGAGTTCTGCGGATGTATAAAACCAGGTTGATGGCTACCTCAAATTATGTGTCCATTCCTCAATTACCCTGTTAGTTCTTCATATTCCTTTAGTCCGTAAGGGTCCTCAGATCAGAAAGAATCAAAAGAGTTTTTTGAAAAATTAATCCAAGTTAATCCAAATTAAAGGCCTGTCCCATATAGACACCTGTCCTCAATACAGGTCTGTTGATTTAAGTGATTAAAGCAAATAATAGCCTGGGATATTAGTTGAGGTTTTATGGTAACTTAAAATTCAGACGTTCAGGAGGTTTTACCGTGAGTTGAATTATTCACCGAGGTCTCCTCTGCTCCAAATCAAATGAACCTGCTGATTTAAACCAGTTCAATCAGGAGAGACTTGTTTTTTTTAGTAGGAAAAAGGATATTTGTCAACATGTGCACTTAAGAACGAAAAATGTGGTTAGACCCCCATAGAGATGGTATGATGAATAAGGAGGGTGATGAATCCATAGTTGAATAGGGTCTAGATGCTGGTGATGGTGGAGGTGGTGAAGATGAGAAGATGGAGAAGTGCCGATTATCTGGATGAGTAGAGGCAATCAGTAGTCAGGCAATGATTTCCAATGGGAAAATGCAGCCGTTCTCTCTCACTCTTGAAAACCAGACTCCATTGAGAAAAACAGTAACATTGCTGAACACAAGAGCTGCTGGTCTACCACTGCCTCAAATAGATATTTTGTTAGTTTTAAGTTTAAGCATATGCTATATTGAGAAAATTTTCACCACTTAACCTTTCAGTCAGACAAACAGCTCCGACCGGGAAGCCGTGAATGGCTTCAGTTACCCATCTATGATCTCCTAAAAGCCACATCACTCCATTGACTAAACAGTAATTTTAGCTGTCTGAACACAGGAGCTGCTTTTGTACTGCTGCCTCCAACACTTACCTTATTTGTGTTAATGTTTGACTTTGACATCTAAAAGGGTTAGTTTGGATTCACACAAGAACACAAACTAACCAGTAGACCAGTGAGCTAAAATTACTGTTTTTCCTCAATGGAGTCTGGTGGTTTTGAGGAGAGTATAAATGAGGAACTGAAGCTGTTCACCGCTCAGAACGGGCTGTCTGACAGAAAGGTAGAGCAGTGGAAGTCCTCCCAATGTAGCACACACTTAAAGTGGTATTGTTTTTTTAGGTGGGACTTATTTTAGGTGGCTAAAAAACATTTTGTTGCTGACCCTTCCACAGCACTACCTTGCTTAGCTTCCATGTTGGACTCCAGCTTGCCTCTCCAAACTTAGAGCATGCACACTGACATTTACTGTATTTAACATACTGTCTATGGATAACTAACCGTACCACCGCAATTCAAAAAACTAAACTATCCCTTTAAATACACACACATGCCGAAGTCCTGGACAGGTTTGTGCTCCTATAGACTTCTGTCATCACATGCACACTGTAACACTGCCCCACTGCTGTATAACTGAAAGAAAAGAAGCATGCAGCAGTCATGGGCCCATTAGGATGATTTTATTTTTCATCAGCTGTACAATGTCTCATTTCCAAAAATGACGTCAAAGTTTTCTTCTGTTTTCTCGGTCTTAAAACGGATATGTTTAAAACCATCTTAAAACCGTTCTCTCAATTCTTCTGCCAAAACAAACAAGCAATGTGCAAACAAACAAAAACAATGCTGTTGCTATGAGAACAGTCAAACATCTGTCTTCCATCCGTCCGCCTGCAGAACACCATGATAGGTTGACAACAGAATATTTTGTCCTTTTTTGTTTTACAGAATGAGATCTCAGACAAAAGCAGTACAATAAATGTTTCTGAAAGATTCTTATAAAAGTGTCAATTTGATATCCAAACACTGATTTCCTCAGAAACCTTCCATCAGTATCTTGGCACTGCTATTTTTTCTGTGACCATTTCTGTGTTCATGGTTCTTTACAGCCTTGTTTTACAATGTTGGGCATCTAACCAATGTTTTTACAGAGGAAATGGTTCAACCTGACAATAACAGGTATTGTCATAAAAGGAAGGCCACATAACAACCATCACAACCTGTGGTCAAGCCCACTAGGAAATCAGATCACTTCAGAGCTTTAAGCCCTATCACATCTTCAAAAGAATCAAATCATATGATTTGTTGAAATTTGGACCATGAAGATTACTTTTGGTTTTCACCTTGATTCACAAAGCGATCTTAACCCTGTTTTTTAAATACAAATGAGGGCTAACTCTTATCTGGAGTGACTGAGCTGGAGAGGACAAACCTCAGTGTCAGCTGCAAGGTGTAGCCCAGGGTTAATGCAACTGCAGGACTTGAGTGAATAGCTTTAATCCAGGGCTGAGGACAGTGTGGAAGAGCCCTCTTCATTACCTAATTAAGTCACATAGTACAGCAAATAAAACACACGGCTTCCAAAAACAGTATATTATCTGTCAAAAAAAGAACAAGGCTGTTTTACTAGCTAAACTTCATTCAGTATGTTTTTAGATGAGTGCCCAACAGTTTTGTCTTTCAGCAGATACTTAAAAACCTCTTGTTCCTTTACAGGTGATGCTAAACTCACCTGCGGGCCAAACGTTAAAGGAGAACAGAATGAGACAAGGCTTCCGTCATACGACTGAACCAGCTGCAGAGAAATGCAGTGGCAACTACAAATTGGCCAGAAAAGAAAACTGTCAAACAGTTATCTGTAAAACTGAAAACACTTTTGTATCGCTATGAGCAACAAATTATACACAGAAAACTGATAGTGGTTCAGATTAGTTGTGTTTGGTTGGTTAAGAGGGGCTCATCTATGGAACGAAAGCATGATGAAGAGGTCATTTTGCAAACCACCTTTACAGGCTGGGGACATGGAGTACCAGCTATGGCACCAACATGTTTACCATGTCAATGAAAACCTCAATATCCCTTTTAACCAACACATCTTTAAATCGTCTATTTAAAAACATTATAAAGGTTCACAAGAAATCGAAAAGCAAAGGTTTTAATATGTGTATTTACATGCAAACCACCTGCCACAGTTGGCTGATTATTGTGGGGGGAGAGGGCTGTTTGAGTTACACACTGATTCACAATCTGGTCTTAGATAACTGTTCCAAGCAATACATTAGCTGGGATGTGAATCCATTTCAAGGAAAAATAAGAGTGTCTGATATTAGCTTGCAAAACAATGTTTGAGTTTGTTACTGCCTTTTACTTCAAGTGAGATGATTCAAATGCATAGACATAATTCCATGTTAATTGAAGGATTTGGAATGTTCAAAATCACAACTTTAGTACAATGTTTTACCAACTTTTCCAGGATTTTCTCCAACTGACAGGGATCATTCAGTTCATGTGGTGGCAAACGATCTCCTTCAAAATGTAGAACAGGAGAAGGAGGAACGTTGACTATGAATGACAAATATCTTCCATCAGTGAGAGGTAGAAGAAAATAGAAAACAGTTGAAAAATAACTATGTTGGTGACTGGAAACTAAATTAGCAGCTATCTCAAGTATCTCATTAGCATGAGCTGAGGGCAAGATTCCATTAGGACAAGGTTGACTGCAGGCAGCATGGATGTCAAACAGATGAACTAGAAAGCTAAATTCCTGACTTCAGTTCCTCTGAATGTGATCTACCTGTGCCCATTTGCTCATGAATAAAGAAGAATCCCTCTGACAACTTTCTTCTGTAAAAGCCTCAATGTACAAACACCACAACATGGGCCATGTGTTTACACAGGCCGAGGAGGAAAATCATAGTTTGGGGGGAAATAAAATACAGATCGTATGACTGAAAGCAAGTGGTATCTCAGTGACAAACTCAAGTACCATATACTACGTTTCATTAGGAAAAACTACATTTATATCTATATATACACATATAAAGGCTTGGAATTTGCAAAATCAGCATAGTTGCAAGAACAGCAAGCGGGACAGCAGAAAATCAGAGTGAAAGTAGATCAAATGATGTCTCCTTTGGGCAGAGCAACACAGAGAGGAGCTGAACAATAACTGCAGAGTGTGTGGGTAGAGACTGCCACAGGATGTGGCTTTGGGTAGAAACAAGTAGCAAAATACACAATGATTCATTCAGAAGACATTCAAACTGAAAAAAGCATTTAAGAGCAGAGAGCAGTCTGTCGTTAGCTTGGACGATATCTGTATATGATGTGGGAGATGACACAGGTATGTGTAGTGGGGTATGGTATGTTGTGTGTGTGTGTGTGACCCACAAACTTCAGTATGCAGTTGATGTACATGGATGTGGAGTTACTGTGTGTATGTATTTACATGCAACTTCCCTTCTTTGTGCATGGTTGTTTTGCAGCCACTTGAATGGAGGCAAAATGGCCGCCATGACAAGCTCACACTGATGGAACATGAGGGTGAAGGCCGTGGATGTGGAAATGTTAATGTGTATTTGCCAATCTGACTCATAGTCCAGCTGCATGTGTGCGGCTGTGTTGTGTTCACCGGTCCATCATGCTGAGGATCATCTCTGGCGTCAGATCTCCGTTGGCGGCGGCGGCCGCTGTTTCTTCATTCACAGCCAGCTCAACAGTCTCCACCCCTTCCCCATCTAGCCCTACCCCCTCCACTGTCAGGGCCACTCCCTGCTCCAGAGGTGTCGCTGCAGAGGCGTCACCATCCTCCTTCTTCACTATGATGTTCTCCACTGCTCCAGTGCTCTCATCCTCCACCTGAATGATGGCAGCAGCTACAAAACACAACAACAAAGACACATTCAGATGCTGCATTCAGGGGTTGTGAGAACAAAAAAGTGGCCATTCTTTCGAATGACGGAAAGAATAGAATTTTTCTGAAGGAGCCAAGACAATAACTGATCATCTCTGGTCTTTATGTGTTAACTGATTATTCATGATAATGCTATATTTTTGCATATTGAGCGCACATGCACTTGTTTGTTTACAATTCAGCTGTGATGTATTCTGTTATTTTTGTTTTTAGATATGGTGACTAACGCTCGAGCCACACTGCCAGTGTGAGCAACACGTGCATCACAGAAACTCTTGTTTTTTATTTCAGTGCCAGTGTTAACAGGTTAGAGCAGCCACACTGCCAGTGTGAACAGCGCTGCTCAGTGACTGCTCAGTGGGGGAACATCTCAAAATAAGAAATGTCTTGAATACGAATATTCAACAATTCATTTGAATGGGGGCTCAGTGGGACAGGTAGTGTGACAGCAGCATTCACATAGTACAATAAACACTAATGGCACTAATGACAGATCAGAAATGGGCAACATTTTTTCCTGACACTAGATGCCACACAAACACCAGAAACACCAGGTAAGTATCTGTGAGCTGTAAATTCAAATTGTGGCTTTTAATTTTGGAAATACAGTAGTTACAGCAGCAGGCCCCTCTGTGTGAGCACTGCACACATGCGAGTCACAGCGGTTCAGTGAGGTAGCCGTCACAAATTGCTCACACAGGCAGTGTGGCCTCTGCATAAAATAAAGGCATGTTCGCACTGAGCACAGCACTGTACAATGGTAAAGTTTAACTGGGATTTGTTTACAGAGTTGCAAAGAGAAACTGACATGACATTTCATGAAAATGCTGCAAATTATAAGGTAGATGGAGAGATCCAAGAAGCCAGCTGAGATGTTGAGTTTCACAGTTCTTTGGCACACTCAGTAACAACTATATACATCAACCTCTCTGAAAGCTGCAGCCTGATAGGTCACTATGTACAACTTTTGTTTGTGCATGTTCAGCATGACATGCACATTTCAGTAAAATAACATCCAGTCTGAAATCTAAATGCATAACAGTCATTCTCAGCTGCAATGCTTTGATAGTCCTAGTCAGCAGTTTAATTATGACTGATAGGAACTGCACTGCTTTAGCATTATGTTTATTTTTTTAGCTGTAGTGCATGTTTCACAACACTTATTGCATATGACCACCCCAAGACAAAATGCATCCTGTTTTCCATTAAAGTGCTCAACATCAACAGGTCTAATAAATCCTGTCAGTGTTCTCACCAGAAGCAGTCGCCTTGGTCGCCACTCTGACTGCTTTGCTGGGTGTTGGAGGCTTGGGGGCATTCTTTGGGGGTCGGCCTCGTTTCCTCTTGACCGGTGGCTCATCAGGGGCTGGTACTGGGATGGCAGCAGGGGCCTGGTCCAGCTCCATGTTTTCCGGCTCCTCCTCTTCCTGCAGCAGTGCTGCTTCTTCTTCACCCTCACCCTCTTCATCCTCATCTGGTTCAGCGTGATCCTCCTCTGCATGACACAGAGATACAGCAAAGACGGAAATCAGATTAACTAGTCCAGGGTGTCTACAGTTATAAAGAAGTTTAATTTAAGATTTTTAAAGATGTTTTTAATACCGCTTAAAGTTAAATTTAAGACCAAATAACACAGACCATACTTTCTGAGCTTACAGCATTGTATGTACAATTCCACCTCCCTGATTCCCATTTCCCATACCACAACTGAAACAACTACAGCGCAGTTTGCTTAATAAACATTTCCAGGCTCTGGCTTTAATCACCTTGAGTAATTGTTGTTATTTTTTAAGCTATTTGTAATTACATTTGCATTTTCCTGTTATTCCATAGCTTGCAAGGTCTTAGTGGGGGGTGATGATATGCAGCAAAGGGCCGCAAGCCGTAGTTGAGCCCGCGACTGCTGCAGCGAGGCATCGCGTTTGTACATGGGGCGCCAGCACTGTCCACTAAGCTACCGATGCCCTGTGTAAGACATTTTAAGATTTTTAAGGACCCACGGCCACCGTGTAATCAGAACAGATCAAACACAGCGTCATGCCCACACTTGTATGCAATGTAAAATTCTCACCGCTGTCATCCTCATCTCTCCTGCTCCTCATCTTCCTCTTTCTCCCTCTTCTCCCTTTTTTTGGGGTTGGAGCTCCATTCTCTGCTTCCTCCACCTCACCGCTGCAGTTCTCTGCGTGTCGGGCCATGGTGTTCTGCAAGAACGCACTGTTAGGTAGCCTGTTGACTTTTAAAACGTACTATTTTTTAGCCCATGTTGAACCACCTAAGAGGTATGTGACAGGTAGAAAGAGTGTTGTTACCCTGCGAGTGAAGGTCTTGCTACACTTGGGGCAGACGAAGGCTGTGGGGACGAAGTTGGGGTCATGGTAGCGTTTGAAGTGCATGTCCAGCAGCTGCTTCTGCCTGAAGGTCTTCTCACACTGGCTGCAGGCGTAGGGTTTTTCTCCAGTGTGGGTTCGACGATGCATGACCATGTGGCGCTCCTGGACCCAGCAGGATGCACAGTTATATACCACAGTTAAACCGACAGTACTATAGATCAGTTCAAATCATGTTTTAGCTATGGTACCGGCATTGCCCTATATTGATCTATCTGTGGGTCTGTCCATCACTATGTCGACAACTACTGGATGGATGGCCTTCATGGTGCCTTGAGGATGAATCTTAAAGATTCTGATTATCTCCAGACTTCTCACTTGTACACTAAAATTACTAAACATCTACCAGCAGACAAACTTAACTAAGATGGTGAACAACTCACAGAGCCACCATCATTGCTGTAATTCAAAAATGAATATTTTTTTATTATTTTATTTGGGTGACATATTTAATATTCAAGTGACATTACTTGCTACGAGAATGTTAACCCTACGCATCAATACTCAAAGACATTAGTGTGCACACACCTGGCGGCAGCAGTAGTCACACATGTCGCATTTGAACCTCTTCTCGTTCTTATGGGACTTCTGATGCTGGATCAGGGCGTAGCGCTCATGGAAAACGGCGTCGCAGTAACGACACTTCTTTCCAGTCTCAATGAATGAGTGCTGCTTACGGAGATGGACACCTGGAGATGCACACACATAACAGAGGAAAACACATCAGGGGAATGAAAAACTCTGGCAGTGTAAACTATCTTGTCTGTCTGGTGATGCCTAGTTCACACTGCACAGGACTTAAGCCCTGATTTTCTGCTCAATGACACGTTTTGGTTGACAAAAGTCCCAGGTTAGAGGCAAATACAGGCAAGCGTGTATGTTTACAAAAAACAAAAAAAACAATGATAAAGTATATCAGTTTAAACATTAAATAGCTTGTCTTTGTACTGTATTCAAGTGAATATACACCTATCAGCCATCGACAAGTGCCACTGTCAAAGGGGGTTTACTTGGTCTGCAACAGTGTTTAGGTGGGTGGAGCGCATCAGGTAGCATTTACATGAATGCCAGGACTCAAGGTTTCCCAATGGAACACTGCACTGTAACAAGATGATTAATGTTATTCACTTCACCTGGCAGTGGTTTTAATGTTTTGGCTGATTGATGTATGTCGAAATAGATTTACAAATAATTGCATTCGGTTTTCATTTATGTTTTTCAGTGTCCCAACTTTTTTGAAATCAAGGTTGTATCTGGACCTGTTGGGAACTTGTTGGCGAGCTACAGCCAATACGAGCGCAAGACACAGGCTGACGGCAGAGACGAGCAGTGTTGCAGTGCTCTACAAGGTAAGTGTGTGTGTGTGTGTGTGTGTGTTTAAGAGAGAGAGTGATAGTGACAAGGAAAGGGAAAGGGAAAGAAAAGGTGGAGGGTAGACTATTGCACACAATAACTTACTTGGAACAGTGCTTGGTCACTTTTTGACTTATATTTTTTCTAGTTAACACCCTGTGACTGTGGGCTGTGTGTGTGAAACCCTCACCAGCCAGTATAAAAACCACCATGACTTCAAGACTCCCAATAACAGGACAGATAGTTGTGTAATGTAGACAGTGCAGCCATCTAATGACTTTGAAAGTCATGCAGTGTGAACTAAGTTAAAGGGATAGTGCACCCAAAAATGAAAATTCAGCCATTATCTACTCACCCTCATGCCGAGGAAGGCTCAGGTTAAGTTTTAGAGTCCTCACAACACTTGCGGAGCCTCCATTAGGTGGAGTTGTGTTGCTACCCCCTCTCCCCTGGGATCTCTGCCAGTGTTGTGAGGATTCTAAAACTTCACCTGAGCCTCCCTCGGCATATGGATGATTAGATAATGGCTAAGTTGGTTTTTTTTTGGGTGCACTATGCCTTTAAGTTTCACTGTGTGTGTGTGTGTGTGTGTGTGTGTGTCAGTGTTACCCAAGTCACTCTTGCGTGCGATGACAGTGTCACAGTGTGGACAGTGGAATTTGGCCACATTCTCTGTGTGTTTCTGCAGAATGTGCATCTTCATGGTTCCACTCTGGGTGAATCGGGCATGGCAGATGTAGCACTCATAAGGTTTCTCTCCTGAGAAGAGGATGGAGAATGTACAAAGGTTGATCATTGCTCTCATAATCTTATGAAGTAACAATCGGGTAGGAGGTATGAAACACAATGTAAGATTTAGCCCAAAAGTATAGATTTTAACAATCCTGCATTCATCAGTATTTATAGATAAATATGATACTTCTCTAGTTGGTTGTAGTTGACAATAAATGGGGGAGGAGGTGAGCAAAAGGTCAAATGACCTCCTAACCTGTTGATTGGAATCCTTTTTTTTGTTTTTCAAGGGAGCTAAAAAAATAACCATGTTAACATAAAAACATCACTTTATATGCCTTTATCCCCAGAATAAAAACAAAACAAACCAAAACTGGAATTGTCACCCCACGATTGTATGCCTGTAAAAACATGGATGCTTCACAGCCACAGAACAGATGATCAGCAGTTTCAAGGTAGACACCCAAGATGGGTGAAGTTGACCTTTGACTTTTTGGATATAAAATGTCATCTCTTCATTATTTTATCCTATTAGACATTTTTGTGAAGTTTTGTCATAATAAGCACATGAATACTTGAATTATGGCCAAAAAACCTTTATTGTGAGGTCACGCTGTCCTCAACTTTTGACCACAAATTTCTAACCAGTTTATTCTCAGTCCTAGTGGACATTTGTGTCAAATTCAAAGAAATTCCCTCAAGGTATTTTTGAAATATTGTATTCACAAAAATGAGAAAGACAAGGTCACAAGGATCTTGACCTGTGACAACCAAATTCTTACCAGTTCATCGTTGAGTCCAACTGAATGTTTGTGCCAAATTTGAAGAAATTCCCTAAAGCTGTTCTTGAGATGTGGCGCTCACAAGAATGAGATGGATGCAAGGTCACAGCGACCTTGACCCTTAACCCTCCACCACCAAAATCTTAGGTCATTGTTCAACTAAGTGAACATTTGTGCCCAATTTGAAGAAATTCCCTTAAGGCGTTCTTGAGATATCGTGCTCATGAAGACAGGATGAATGAATGTTACGTACGTACGGACAACCCGAAAACATAATGCCTCTGACCACAGCTATCACCAGCGCAGAGGCATTAATAAAACACTGGTGCTATATTTCTGAAAACTAACACATGCCAGTTGTTCTTCTCCAGTGCTTTTGAAGGTAGAAAAGCAGTTAAGCGGTTAAGTTTACCTGAGTGTGTCCTCATGTGTCTCTTCAGTTTGTATGTGTCTCTGCTGGCGTAGCTGCAAAGACTGCACTGGAATGGACGCTCACCAGTGTGGGAACGAATGTGACGCTTTAGTTTGCTCACCTACAAAACATCCACACACAAACACATGGTCACATATCACAACACTACAGCAAAAAATGCACCTGCCATCATAAAGACATGGCTGATGGTAACTATTTTAGACTTAGAACTGTTTTATATCTACTGTTTGAAGCAGTGTAGATGAACTCTTTAATTTCCTCCCTCAGAGCTGCTGACTAGACAACTGTGGATGTAGTCTTCACTGTTCTTTATTCCTGACTGAGTGGATGTGGGTGAAAGTGAGTATAGCAAATGTAAAAGATTAAACTTTGTAACAAAAACAAAGCAGACAGGAGCTTGTGTTACCTCCACACTGGCGTAGTCACACATAGAGCATTTGAAGGGTTTTTCGTGTGTGTGTTTGTAGCGACGATGACGAACCAACTCTCCACTGGTCACAAAAGCCATATCACAGTCTGTGCACTTGTGTGGACGAGTTCCTGCATTAAAAAAACAAACAAAAGGACACGTTTTAGCTATTCTTGCATGGTAATGGAAAACCGAATCAGTCATCTGTCTCCTTTGAAACTAGTCCTACTGTTGTGGTCCCATTAGAGTCTAATGTTAATAAGACGAGGTGTAGTTGTGTATACCAGTGTGTGTATTGAGATGGTTTCTTAGCAGGGTGACTGTCCTGAAGGCTCTTCCACACAGGTGACATTTGTGAGGTCTCTCGTCTGTGTGGCTCTTCATGTGTCTGTCCAGGTTGGAGCGTCGAGGGCACGTGTAGCTACACAGCTCACACTGAAACGTCTTCTTCACTCCTAACACATGACAACGACACACACACCTCACATTCAATTACAGTGTTTTTATCTTTTTCCCGTAGCTACTGTCTCCGCGCAAAACAAAGACATAAGAGATACTTAAAATCGCATCTGAAACATACCTGAGAACTGAACAAAAACTTTATTAACTTATTATATTAAGCTTCAGTTACAATTTATGTGATTTTTGAAAAACAAAATTTTGTAGAAACAATAAAAAGATGATGTTTTCATCACAATACAATTTCACTTAAAGTCGATGAGCAATAACAGTGAATAGTCAGATACCATTTTTTTTCATCACTTTTAGCATACGTGACCACTCATCTCATTCTGAAAAACAACAACAACAAAAAAAAAAAAAAAAAACAAAAAACTGATGACACAGTAAGACATGTTGCATTTTTGTGTACAGGAGCCTGCAGCCAATAAATGCAGTGGACTCTGAACAGAAGCTAATCCTGGCAATCTTTTCTCTTCTGCATAGGGTGCTTTCACGCCTGTAGTTGGATTCATTTGGTTCACACCAGAGGGAAAAAAATGATACATTGTTGCATTTTAGTTTTAGAGTTTTTGCAAATGAACAAAGAGGAGTAAACATGAAGTTCTACTAAATGACAAGTAACTTAGTGATGGGACAGTTTTCTCATTTGTCATCCTGCATCATCAGTGCATCATCAGGATCAACATGGAGAAATCATATTCTGGTGACTGACAGAAGTTTATGTAGCAGCACTTCAATGCTTAGAATGTCTTTATATTTCTGTTCTTTGGTTTCATAAAGAGCTCACAGAGCTGTAACTAGGGCCGTAACGGTACATGTATTTGTGTCGAACCGTTCAGGATGCGACTTTCGGTTCGGCACGACCCTGTACCGAATTATTGGGCGCAGGATATTATTTTATCTTATTTTGTTTTATTTTAATTCCGTTTTTGCGAGCCGAACCATTTAAAATATCTAGTTCCCCGACGGACATAATTGAGTGACGGACCGAGTCCGACTGTAAATCTCCGCTTTCACTTTTTTTTTTATTTGTGCAGCGCATTCTCGCATTTTGACAACATGGCAAGTGAGCCTGACGAACCTGAAGACCCACCCGCAAACCTTAAGTCCTCCATTTGGGAACACTTTGGTTTCAGGGTAAAATATGAAGATGGAAATAAACTAGTGGACAAGTCAAAAGCAGTGTGCCGACACTGCAGAACAACAGTCGGGTATGTACTTGGAAACATGTCTAACATGCTAACACATCTAAAGCGACACCACCCGAGTTTGAACGTTAACCGGCACGACTAGAAAGAGCAATCTGGTGCAAACTACGATATCGTCGTCGTTTAAAGAGAAAGAGCGTTTCCCTGACCATTCTGATCGCGCTAAAGAAATAACCAACGCCATTGGAGTTGAGTAAAATTGTTTAAACTGCACTTTAGATATAAGCATGTTTTGTTTACTGCACTTTAACAAAGTGGGAAAGCTAAGTAAGTTCCTAGTAAAACTGAATCTGAGCAGGCTTTAAAGCTGACCAGCTGCACTATACTTTTTATTTTATTTGAGTAAAATTGTTTAAGCAGAAATTTATATTTATATTTTTCATTCAAAAAATGTGTTTAAAAAACAGCAGGATTTTATTTTGCACTTTTATATTTCTATTTCCATTCAAACAATGTGAAAAAGCAGGATTTTATATATATTTGTTTCATTCAAAAATTGTGTAAAAAGAGTTAACTGCTGTGGTGGTATGTTTTATGTTTTTTCATACTGTACCGAAAAAAACCAAACCGTGACTTGTGTACCAAGGTACGTACCGAACCGTGATTTTTGTGTACCGTTACACCCCTAGATGTAACTGATTGTAAGCATCACAAGTAGGCTATTATTAAGCCCCCTTTCCACCAAGCAGTACGGTACGGTTCAGTTTGGTACACGTTTTTCCGTTTCCACTGTAAAAAGTTGTGGATGGAACCAATGGAACCGTGCCGTACCATTACCATTTTTGGTACCCCTTCTGTTGGGGTACCTAGCACACAGATCTGGTACTAAAAGGTGGAGCTATGAACACTGCAGTCTGTTGATGTGTCATGAGCTGATGGTCAGTCTGCTCAGGGCTGAGTTGTGGCTGGTTTGAGGCAGAACCACTGTTCATATCGTGGAGAGTTTAATTAGTAGACTATAACTATATAATATAAGGATGTTTTGCTGCCTCTTGAAGCAGCTGGAGTCGGAGGAAAAAGTAAATTCATTCACTGGGCCAACTGCCGGGATTTTTTAAGGTGGAACATTAACTTGACGATGAGCTGACGATGTGAATCCATCAGCACACCTTAAATATCCACATGACAACTTTGACCATTACTTGAATCTTTTATATGACATACACTTTTAGTAATGAGTGGATCTTCAAGCGTTTATACGTATCAATTTTCACCCGGGTTATAGGAACTGCATATATTCTAATCCTCACTTGAATGGAAAAAAAGGGTCGCGTATCGTCAGGCTACGGCATCACCCCAAGCTTGCCTGAGAAGGACTACATGCACAAACCCGCTATATTTGAAAATCCCAATGGCGAGATACTCTCACTGCAGCCTGTTTTATTTTGTTCTGAAAATGTCGTTGTGCAGCCTAGTTCTGTGGACGATAAACAAGGTGCAGACCTTCCTTTGTGTCACCGATAATGAGGAAATACAGCAAGTGCAGGACGGAGAACTGAGTGACAACAACCCTGCTCACATTTCAGGGCACGGTTTAAGGTGGAAATGCTAGGGTCTAGGTACCATGTCTGAAGGGTACTTTCGGTTCCAAAGGTACCATACTGAAAAATGTTTGGTGGAAACAGCTTTAGACTGCAAATCAATGGCATGTTATGAAAAACAACTAACACAGAGACAGATAAAAAGAAGGCTTGCAAAAGCCTTGTACAGTATTGATTCAGGGCTTAATACTGTGGGATCACTGTCACACACTTTTTAATGAACTTAATGAATAGACAAAGTACACGGAGTCAAATACAATAATGGCAGTTTTAACAGCTTTTTAATGAGGGAATATACCCTCACTGAATAAATGGGTTATGGGATATATGTGGCCTCTACCAGGATTAATTCTAAGTCGCAGATAGATTTCACGATCAGCAGATGGATTAATTATTGGTTTAGCTGTTGCTAAAATCACATATCTGCTATCATAAAATCCTGTGATTGGTTTGTTTTCTTTCACATTTGGACAGGGACCAAGACGCAGTTGTTTGGTCCACACTTGGGAACAACTGACATCCTTCACACTAGCTAAAATGAACCGTACTAACTGTGCAAATGGACCTGAGTCTGTTTTAACCGAACCTAAAGGGTTAGGTGTGAAATCACCCTTAGACTCTAAGCTGGTGCACATAACCATCATATATTGAGCAATGTAAGAATACAAAATAAACATAATCAAAATAATCAAGAAAATGTTCTATCTTGTTTAAAAAATGGTCTAAAAAGCATTTCATTTTCAGATTAGGTTAAACAAATGTTGTTGTCTTTGTTATTATATTAGCACTGACGACAGAAATAATGAGACTATGGTAAGAACATAGTAGTATTACAATGCATCGTTATATGTTGTGAGTCTCCAGGACTCACAGGTTGTCATGTGAGTGGATCCTCAATAAACGTTCTATTTTTGACAAACTGTAGTGTGAAACCTGTCTTGGATGTCATATGAGAGGCTTGGGCCTTATCATTCTATTACAGTATATTGAGAAATCCTGACGGCATGATTTTCAATATCGTCAAAAATACAGACGCTTATCCTTCTCTTAACCTCACAGTAAGAGGTTGCATTAAGACTGTACTGTGTGTAGTGCATAACACGAACCACCAGAGGCCAGTCTCTACTGGTGGAGCAGGCAGCTGAGCTGAGAAATGACTGTGAGTGGTGGGATTAACAGTACAGGACAGGTGGCTAACAACAGCAGAAAGACTGCAGGGAAAAACATATTTTTCCCATCTAACTCAGTAAATTAAGGGTTTATTGTAGACTGACCAGTTTTGGTGAGTTTTATTTTGTTTATGTTGATTTGAAATGAAGTGTGTTTTTCGAAGCATTCACAAGGTAACTAAGCTTGTCTTTTTTCAGTAAAAGAGAAACTTGAATTCTGGCTGCGTTCAACGTTTCTCCGTTTCAAAAGGTAAATAGGTGTAAAAATATACCTTTCCTGACTTTTGTGAGTTTGTATTGTTTATTTATTAGACTCACCATTAGACACCTTTTAAATGTTTATTTGAACAACAGAACATAGATAGAGTTTGGTGTCTTGACTCTGGCCTCATTCCTCCCCGCAGATATCTTAGGGAGTGATGATTCCCCCCCCCCCCCCTTTTTTTTGTTTGTGTGTGTGTCATTGCCATTACACCACTAGTCCAGCAAACAGCGGGTTCTCACCTTTCTTTTTGATCTTAGTGGGTTTGGGTGGTTTCATGTTGCCCACCACTTTCTCAGCATTGACCTCAGACAGAAGGCCTTCCTGCTGTTCCTCTTCAAAGTCATAGACACTGACATCCATGTCCTTGTCTCCTTCAGCATAACGCAGACGACTCTTTTTACCCTGGACAAAACAGCAACTCATTAGACCTCATCATCAGCTGACGACAGTTAAAGACACACCTGTCAACATGTTGTCTAAGTCCAGTTCAATTACAGAGAAGACTTTTACTTCCACTACAACAGATATTGATAACACACAACTAGCTGACCTTCTTGGTCTTCTTGATAGCTCCAGATGGGGGCTGATAGTCTGGGTCTTTAGCCCAGTTTGGGTCGTCGGTCGGGGGTGGAATGGGTTCATCCTCCCCTTCTTCAAGTAGCTGATTTCCAACCTCCTCATCTTCCTCCTCTTCAGGGTGGGCTTCTCCTCCCTCCTCCTGCTCCACTGTCTCTACCTCCCCATTAGCACCAACCTTGACAACCTACACATCAAATGCATTCACTGTTTGGTCAATTAATCACTTAAACTTAAACTGGTTTTATTCTGTAGTTGCTGAAGTGTATGAGAGAATGATGTTCCTGATGATGTTCATTATTTCTAAAATAATGCCAATCTTTACTGTACTCTGTGTTTGTCCACCTCAGCCTGCTAGTGCTGCAACCCTGCTCTCTATTCTGACATACAGTGCATTTCACTGTGAGGAAAAATTAGAGTGTATGAATGTAAAAAAGAAATTGGATGCACTACTGCAGAACACACAGATTTTCTAATGGAAAATGCAATGGGGAATGTTACAGGCTGATGCTATGCTGTATTTGTGGGAAAAACATATCTAGCCAAAGACAAAGTTTTGTCTGTGAACTTTGTGAGCTATAATGGAGCCCTATTTTGTACTTTTGTTTAATAAGGTTACTGTTAAGCCATGTTTTATGTGTGTTTTAGGTGTGTTAGTTTAGTCAAACTGAACTGCAAACACAGTGAAACCCCATAGAAAACCCACTACTAATTAACATTTCAGAGGTGTAACTTCAGAGTGCCCCAGACACACCACAACACAACTTTAAATTAGCCTTTTGAAGGCAGAAAAAAGTAGTTTATCTATTTTACCTTGTGTGGCCTTTACACCGATGTAATAACATTCAAGTCAGACTGAAAGGATAACGTCAGCATTTTTTGACCTGGACCCTGTTTCCCCTTGCAAATTGATAAGAGAGACAAGAGACTGCAACAACAATTTCTGAAATTGGTTTAGTATTGAGGGAGCTGGGAGCAGCTGGCAGCCATGGAACGAGCTGTAATGGAAGCACATGGGGCCACTGAACGTCATCACTGCGTGTCCGTTAAAAGTGGTTATTTTTGCCACAGAGCAGCTCAGATTGTTATTATAAGTGTCTGAAGTGTCTTTACTTTTCACTTGATCCGGTCGATTTGTTATTGCCTTGTTAAGTAGAAGTCTCTCTTTGAAATATCATGAGGAAGCTGCTGGCTCCCTCAATACTAGAAAAGTTTCAAAAATCGATCTCTTTAATTAACTGACACAGGGAAATAGGGTCCAGGCTGAAAAATGCAGAAGTTATTCTTTAAGCCATGTTGGAAGTTTTACACAGAAGTTTTTAGAAAAATTAAAATGGTGAGGTTTATGTAAAATGGACTCAAACGTTTTTATGTGGCATTTCTGCCAGAGGCCTAAAACTTGATGAGGTTGCTAATTTTGAAATTCAGTCACACATTAGTGTTAAACATTTGAGTTAAAGCCTGACCCATAAGTCTGTTTGTGTACCTGAAAGCCCTCAGGCAGCGGCAGGGTGTGGCAGATGACTGGGTCTCCGTCCTTTGGCATAGCAGTGGTGTCTACAAAGGTTCCTTGCTGCAGGGCCTCCACAGTAGTGGCAGAAACAGGCACCTGGACCAGCTGGAGCTCCCCAAGACCCAGAGCTGCCTGCTCCTCCATGTTTACCACCTGACAACAGAGAGACCTGAGGTCAGCACACATGTCCGGGGAAACAACAGGTTATCTACGAAAACAAATTCAATATCTAAGGGTGGATACAACTATTGGGGCTATATCTTCTTAAAGGCTTACATACATCTTTTGAATCCAGCTTTTCTCCCACAGGAACAAACTGTGAAATAACTGGAAGATGCTATCATGTAGAGCACCTACCTGCAGTGTGATGATTTGAGTCTGGTCCACTGTTGTTACAGTTGCTTGGTGAGCAGCACCCGCTACCCCTCCAACAACACCCACAGTTGCTGATGTTCCCCCCACAGCAGCATCTATCACCTGCAAATCAGTGTTATTTTAAAGGGCTGTTACATGAAACTTTGAGTAAACCAACAGCTCCAGCAAGCACGTTAGGCGTCCTCACTTTTAGCTGATTTCATTTCTAAAACTAGAGTGACATCAGCAATAATTGAACTTTCCTGTGAGGCCAAGCCTGTCTAACAGAGAGCTTACCTCAGTCTTCATCTGCAACAAAGTGGGATCCAGTGAGTCCATAACCATCATTTCAACCCCTGCTCCACCTTCCACACCAACCCCCACCCCAGCTTCCATCAGCTGCTGCTGGGCCTGGGTGGCTGCTACCATTCCTTCACCGTGACCTGAAACACAACATTGCTGGGAATAAAATACTGACCTACATTCTCTACGAAAACGTACATTATTGCTTCTACTTGAAATATAAATCTACTACTTTGTGCTCTGGATACATAATGAATGCAGGACTACTTCATGTCCAGTTAGTAAGAACCTTGTTCCAGGACGACTCCAGCTTGTCCCTCTACCACGCCCCCGGCCTCCGCAGCTTGCTGGAGGAGGTCAGCCACCATGGCATCCTGGCTGTGAACGGCCTGGATGGAGGGGAAGTCTTTGGTGGGGACCTCCACCACCCCTACACCCTCTGTTGGCCCTCCGTCCATGCTGGGTAGGAACTGAAATATGGCATTGTGGAAACAAACACTATCAGCAGTATATTACCTCATCTCTGATTCCAAATTCTCCCCATTGTTGGTCCACATTGATGCTGAGCAGGATTAAACACTGGAAATTGACACTTTTGCATTCACCACAAATTCAGACCAAAATCTTCCTTTTCCCCAAATAAAATCCTCACAATGTGCATCTTTATGTTCATATATTGAAGATTGTTGTATTAAACTGTTTCATCTGACCAAAAGTCCAAACCCACAAAACACTGAATTTACATATAAGATTTTCAAAAACTACATATATTCACATTTGAGTTGCTGAAACCTGTTTTTAGTGTTATGCTTAGACAATTAACTATTAAGATGTCGTTAATCAACTACTTGTTTTAGCTCTGATACTCTTTTATATAAACACTGAGGCAAAACTAGTAATAGTATATTATGAAAAACAGATTACCGAAAATTCACAATCATTAGCTAGTGTACTTTATAACTATATTACAATCTGGACAAACACCATTCTGTGACTTAATATCTGTAGTTCCATTTAAAATCAAATTTTGTTTATGACAGAAATTCCAGCTTTCCCCCCCAAAAAAGACAAGGCTTATAATACTATTTGTGTGTATGCAGTGGTGCTTGTAACTTAAAAAAAAGGGGTTTACTGCACCATTTGGTGTTTCTTTTCCCTATTTTATGCAGAATTTTGCCATGGCCGAATCCAACCAAAATTACAATAATGTACAGTCAAACTACTTAAAATTTTATACAACCAGGGGGACATTTTGGGCAGCTTCTCTTGAACCTAATATGGAAAAGTTTTTTTAAAAAAAATCATATTAGGACTTTTCTTCGATTTAATAATACAGAGCCGGATTGGCAAGTTAATCGGAGGTGCCCAATTTTCCGCCTTGTAGGGTAGTCATATTGGCAGAACTCTTTTAGTTTAAACAGACCGAGGCGGCCTTCCGCAACAGGAGGGGCTGTTAAAGACTTGTGGGAGGAGCTGTTGATGATGCCGCACGTGTGACCCACTGGTGTTGGATAAACAGGAAACAGCTGATAGCAGAATTAGCGAGCAGTTAGTAGCAAGAGGGAAACGCAAACCTGACAGACACTGTAATGATGAGCAACTGACAAGGAATTGTGCACCATTCTTGCCCTCGCAAATGAAGAGGCCATTAACTGTCAGATGACGGGGACGGTAAGGAGCGGGCCAACTTACGAGAATTGCCAAAGGACTGACCAGCTGCGGCTTCCCTCCTGTGTCACTGGTTACATCACATGCTAAGCTACACGTTTTGTTACTTGCTCACGCTCTCCATTGCTCCGAAAAAGGCGCATTATGTATAAACATAATGCGCTGCATTCCCCGCACTCCCCGATTTTGTTTTTATACTGCCAATGACTGATTGGGATTTCCTGCAAATTCGCACAATTCCTATCTAATAAGGGCTTAAGTCACTGAGCCACATACAGTTACTGAAAAAAAAAAAAAAATGCCAATATGTTCTATAAATTATTATTATTTATGTTGAATAAAATAACTAAAAATTATGAAAATATGTGTGCTACATGAGACCAATTTAGTATATTTTTGTTACTTTTTTTAATAGAAATATTCACTAATATTGGCAAGTCAACATGATGGTATTGAGAAACATCAGTCTGAGTTATTTAAATAGTAGGCCTAATACAATGATGATTTCTCAGTCAGTTAAACAGAGGGCTGTCCTCCTGTTGCCAACATAAGGTGAAACTGAGTAAAGACACTACAGCTGGGTCTGCACTGTTGAATATCCAACTTCAAACTAACTTAACTGTGGTGCAGTGTTTACAGTGCTACTTTACAATGCTGTGCTGCTCCTCATGTCTATACATGCATAGAAAGTGTCCTCTCTTCGCTCCGAAACATTATCACTTAAATTTTTTTTGTTGCTTAAAAAAAATAGATGTGTGTTGAGCATAAACTGTTTCATGAGAGCATGTGAAAAGTTTCAACTGCATGAGGCTTACAGTCAATGCATGAGTTGGCAGCTGTACCAAGTTATGAACACTGATGGATGCAGAGCGGATGATCACATGGACAGCTAAAATTTTAAGTGCACTACTATGTATATGCATGTGGTATTTCAAGCCCTGGTGGTGTTACCAGCAAGTAGCCTTGCTGTTTTAAGTTACAACAAACCATTAAATCCTAGTGCTGAGCATAGTTTACGCTTGTGTCAAGTTAAATTCACCCACAGTGAGCTGGCAAAGTTTAACTATTTTGAATCTCAGTGTTCTTGATCGATATCTTTGGTTACCTACATGGCCCGCTGCACACTGTAACCAACTGTTCACTGCTGACTTTTGACCCACAGTTTGGTGAAAAAGGTGTGTCTTAGAAAATATCAGTGGCCAATTTGACATATTTCAAAAAAGCCATTCTTGTGAAATTGTTGGCACTTTACATTATTAATGTTACCTGAAATAGGAACGATAAACTGAAACTGTCATGATTTCTGTAGACTTGGCCGCAGCCTGCAGGGTTTTGAGACAGGTGATCTCCCTTTTTGCTTTGCCGCTGAAAGCCCTGAGCTTTGCTGAATCCAATGTCTGCTATCTGACTGTCCCTGCCAACCTGAGAGAGGGAAGAGGAAAATGTTACACAGCTGCACCTAGACACAGAGATGTTTCCTTCACATACAAACACCATGACTTTATCAGCCTACGCATCTCTGATGTTAAATGTTCTGTTCAAGACACTTGCATTCACGTGAGGCTTTAGGCTGCTACCTGACTGTAAACCTGCAAGAGGGGAGGGAGAATACATCATCACAATGAGATGGGCAGATACATTCACTCTACTACTCAGTGCTTCCATAACAGCTCATCTTCTCTTTTTATTTTTCCAGCTCAGCAGCTGAGAATGCCCCTATTTTCTGGAGTATACTATCAAGACCAAGTGATTAAGTGAAGTGGTGAACGAGGTTACTCAAACTGTCACACATAAAAGGGACTGCTTAATTTTCAATTTGCTGTGGGTGTCAATCCAACTTTGAATAAACAGTTGAAGAGATTCTTTGCAGTCTTCCAAAACAACTTTCATTCACACAGTGCCTTCCTTATTAGGTAAAGAAGCTTTATACCAAGCAAGACCTCATTTGCATCTAGAAGCAGCAGGAATGTTCAAGACATAAGCCCCTTTTACACTGCGAGATTTTCCGCGAATGTTGGGCTGTTTTGCCGGCAAGCTATAGCGTTTAGACACACAGAGCTGGATTGGCGAGTTGATTCGAGGCGCCCAATTTTCCGCCTTGTACGGTAGTCATGTTGGCGGAACCCTTTTAGTTTAAAAAGAACGAGGCGCCCATCCACAACGGGAGGGGCTGTTGAAGACTTGTGGGAGGAGCTGTTGACGACGACGCACGTGCGACCCACTGGCGGTGGATAAACAGGAAACAGCTAAAGCAGGAATTAGCGAGCAGCTAGTAGCAAGAGGGAAACGCAAACCTGACAGACACTGTAATGATGAGCAACTGGGGAGACAAGGAAATGCGCGCCCTCCTTGCCCTCGCAAACGAAGAGGCCATTAAACATCAAATGACAGGAACAGTGAGGAATGGGCCAACTTACGAGAGAATTGCAGAAGGACTGACCAGCCGTGGCTTCCCTCCCACATCACTGTTTACATCACATGCTGAGCTACATGTTTTGTTACTTGTTCATGCCCCCATTACTCCGAAAAAGGCACATTCTGTATAAACAAAAGTAGGTAGGCAGCATTTTGCCGCACTCCCCGATTTTGTTTTTATACTGCCAATGCTGAAAGAAGACTGATTGGGCTTTCCTGCAAATTTCTGTGAGGGGTTACCACCCTTCTTAAACATGTGGTTAAAAACAGCAAGTTGATTTAATGTGAACGGGTAGAAAACATTTGTAAACAGACACCCTGCACTATAACTTAACGAAATGCTTTCTGCTTTAACAGCTGGACATAACACCAAAATGCATACCTTATTAACTCAAATGTGTTTGTGCAGATGCAACTTTAGTTTTATACACAATGTGGGACACTAAATAAACACTATTATATGTTGGGAGGATTCCCACTGAAATTGGGCCAATATATTTTGGATGATCAGTAACTAGATTTGGGGTCATTTAGAAATTGTTTCTCCATTAGGCTACATACTTAGGTGGTACCCTACATTTTCTCTCAAGGGACCTCCTTTCTGTCATTGAGTAAACTGATGAGCCCTGACTAAGTGACCTATTTTATCAATATTCCACATTATATTCAGTGCATAACAATAACAGTGCAGAATAACCGACAAACTGAACAATTAACCCAAATGCATAACTGCAGGAAGTTTGTGTAAAATGAGCTATCATGATCTGTTTCAGCAGATTATATTAATATTACATAGGAGATGAGTTCCCTGATATTTGTAGGAGCTTTTTATACAATTCTCTGTATCATTTTTTAACAATCACACTAACTTAAATGCTTCTTTTTTTTTTTTTTTTGAGTAATTCTATGTTTTCTTTTTTTTCTTTACTTGGCCATTGTTCTGTTAGCTCTTTGGTTGTTTCAAGTGCACACTTTTCTAATGCAAGTTGAGGCTGTTTAGCAGAGTGAAGGCTCTGTGCATATAGAAGAAGATATACGTTATTAATCCCTGAGGGGAGGGGATTAATAAAGTCCTTGTGGACTTAGCTGGCAATATGTTTCGTTGGTGTTCAGGTCTTCACTGTGGCCCATCAGATTTTTTTTTATTTTATCACACGAATAATAATCTAAATAAAAAAAAAATAAATAAATAAAAAAAAAAAAACACTTTCATTTTCTTCACAGTGTTGAATAAAATCCTAACTGTCCAAATACCAATATCAGTACTGGGCCTAAGCACATCTGGTTATTTTGACTCTATCGCTATACATTCTCAAGAGATTTTTTTTGTATAAGACAAGCTGAGTTGTTTTTTTTGGTAATAGTTAACAACAGACCTTAAAATGATTTCCAAGCATTTCACAAGCTTAAAATCTTGCTGGCCCTTTTCTGAATTCAAAGAAATTTTCATTGGTGGGTTTGGTCCATGCTGAATTACCACTTATTCGCCCTAGTGCAAGAACCAGACTGTCTAAATCTAAAGACCCTGCAGGTCATTGAGTTAAACGATTTGCATATTTGGTCAAAAAATGATATAAGTCTTTAACCTTGCCTGCGTCATATGCTGGTTGTAGACATGACGCATATTTTAAATGAAGTAGCTTTTAACATTAACAATCAAAGTAGCTAATAAGATGGACTCTGAGTGTGTGTACTTGAGATGATGTCAATTGACCAACTGTATTCACTCATTTAAAAACACTGCAGCTGTATTCCGATCTCAACGTGATAAATACTGACAACTTGGGAAATGTAACCTGTATGTATTAGTGATGAGGAGTGTAGCAGCTACATAGTCATGTTTGTGACAATACCTAACATCTGTTTGTTAGGTATGCCATGTCATGACATCTTATCTTTATGTTGCTAAATGGTGGAGGCTCTGGTATAGGCCTTCATAGAGGCTTTGACTCACAGTAACGTTACATCAAATATACCACAACACAGCAATGATACTGAGCGTACAGCCGGGCAGCTGTCGCCTCCTTGCACAGCGCTTATATAGCGGTATTTTTGTAGCTCTCCAAGCCGAGTCGTAGAGGGAGCTCTCTGCTATAATATATATCTGTGGCTATGATGCTCTAGGTGGGCTTAGAATAGAGACAAGCGGGCGACGGGTGCAACAACAACTGCCAAATCCGACCACAGCGCGATGACAGGGAATAAAAGAAGAGAAATGCAGTGCTCGATCATGGAAGATGGCTGATTTACGGAAAACACAAATCGAGTATTTGGTCTTAGTGAATCAGTGGCCGCTGTGATCGCCGTTTTGCTGTGAATGCCTCGTCATTCTGTTTTCTGCGCTGGCCTTAACGTTACAGTCTCTGTGTGTATATTTCGCTACCAGGAAATCCTTAAGTAGATGCGACAACCTATTCAGTTAAACGAACTACTATAGCTAAGGTTAGCTGTGGAAATTTTGGGGGACTCCGGCGCTTTCGATACTATCAGACATAATGTTACTAAAGGCACTGGGTGGGGATAGGCCTAGACTGAATTGACCAAACGTTAGCTGTTTGGCTAACGCGAGTTGCTACATAGATTTCTTCAAATAAATCTCTGGTTTAATGTTACATAACATACTTAAAAGTACTGTCAGCTGGGTAAAAAAGCGACTCGGTGTTTGTGCGCACTCACAACTTAACGGCATCGTTCACGTAGGAATGCGTGTTGATTTTACACTCGGCATATATGAATGCAAAGAAACTAGCATTAGCTAAGGGCGATAACTTAAACCCGCCAGTTTCCATGTCGTCAAGGCAGTAAAGACTGGAAACAAAGAAGCGAGAAAATGGACGCCTCGGCCTAAACTCTCGAACCAAATCATCCAAGTATTCGTAACTTATCCTCGACGGTATTTTCACAGATACATGTAAAATACAGTGGGCTGTGTGTACATTTATCGCAACTTCGGATATTTAAACGTATTTTGACGGGTTTTTCAATAACGATAGAGGGAGACAAACACTCTCCGACGAGCTGCCCGGACCCAGAGCCCCATCGTGACACCTAGAGGCCGATTAAAGATCCTGCAAACTCCCCCCTTATCAGAAAAGTAGTGATACTTTACCTCTTTTTGAGTGTTTCTCTTCCCCTTTAACTCGTCCGAAAGCAGGGAGTCTGTGCTACAAAGTTTAATAGGCTGAGAAGAAATGCAGGCTTCTTCGCAGTTTGTTTTAATCCCTCTCCCGCTTTAGCAGAGTAGCCTCTGCCACAAAATGGCAGTTGGGAGCTCAGTGCGCCTGTGCGGCCGCTGGGGGGTGGTGTCGAAGCTGCTGCAGACACCCTGATTGGCCAGGAGGGGCGCCCCGTTGGAATACATTGAAGCCCATTTATCACAATGTTAGGAATAGGGCTTCTTTCCGGACCCTCGGATATATGAGATTTACTATTTGAAAAATTAATTAAACAAACATAAATACATTAACATAAACAGTATATACACACACACACAACTAACCATGCTAGGGATACATATATACAAAGAAAAGATTAAAGAAAAGGGAAAAATCAAGACATGAAGGAGGGGAAGACTGGGGAAACTTACAACACTTTGCATTTCTTTGTTACTGAGAGAATATTTGGACTACACCAGCCAAATTGATTTATATTAAACTTACTTCTGTCTGCTATGCATCCGTACCATTTAAACATGATCACATATGACATATCCTTCACTAAATTTATTTGAATGGGAGAAGTCAGATGTTACAACTGACCCCAAACCTGGGGACAGCAGACACGGGGATAGTTGCAACATGTTAAAATATATTACATTTCATTAATTAACATTAACGTTTTGTTTTTTTTGTCCCAAGAAGCATAGTTTACAGAAAACATGCATTGTTGTCCAATAATATTATAATACAATTTATTTATGCAATAATATTATAGTGTTATTGATTTATTTAATGATATTTATCAAATAAAGTTATTGAGTTTTTTTAGGGAACCCCTCTGTTAGAAACCCTCTTTCTCACTTTTGGCATACCGAAAACAAACAGAATAAAACGGTTTATTCAGTGTATAATACACACAATACAAATGAACATGTTAACTCCAGTGATCATGTAACTCAAAATGACATGCATAAATGTAGGCTATACATTTTGATGTAATCTTGTTTTTATTTTTTGTAATGGCATCGATGTGCCAATGTAGCAGACAACAGTTGAAAATTTTATATATTTGGGTGAGCTATCCTTTTATGTAATCACAATGTCTTGAGTATGTTGGAAAATACTTTCGTGTGGCCTGTTTTGGTATGGCTGTTAGCTGACCTAGATGGGTAGACACACTGACCTGGACACATGCAAACCATGTCAATTAGAAGTCAACAAGATAATCATTCAAACTAAGTAAGTTTGGATTAATTCATACAAAAGGTTAGAACAATATGACAAAAATACAGCTCCTGGGGAAAAAAGAAGTACTTTCATATCTCCAAAACATTTTTTTTTACAATAAATGCAGCAGCAAATGTTGAATGTGTCTTCTGTCTTCCTGTTGCAGGGGAGGGTCCAACTGAGCATGTGCAGTATGAGTAACATCATTGTAGCATGTTTCTGATTGGAAGAATAAGAGCTGTTGCAACCATCCCATGCTGCAACTGTCCCCAGTCTCCCATATGAATCCAACATACTGTCTCATTAGTTCATATGGGATTTATCAAAGACATGGTTCATTTTTATTGCCTATTAATTTCTAAGGCCTCCTATAGACCTTTCCAGAGCATGCCATAGCAGGAAAAGCACAGGTGCATTCTATAACATTATTAATGGCTGCATTCCACTTAGGGGAGGTGCTGGAGTTGTGCATGCTGGAACACATTATGGAGACGCTTAATGGAACTGAGCCATCATTCATGTTATCAGTTTCACCTGCACCTACAATGACAAGTGGCTGCAGTCGAGTAGTCTTTTTTGCTTAGGAAGGTTCCTAACTGAGTGAAATGACCCGGAAGTATCTAAGTGGCAGCCATGATAAGAGCTGGTCGAATTCTCTAAATTTTAAGGAAAGGTGCTTCATTGCTTCCTTTCTGATCTCCTTTAGCATAGGATACACTTGACCATCCTTTACGAAAGGAAAGGAGATAATTCTGTCCCACAAGTCCTTGCAGCGGCAATATAAAGGGGTCAAGCAACGCACCATTCACAAACTCAAATGATTAGGAAAAAAAAGATCAACATGACCGAGAAAGGAAGGAGATCACCATCTAAGTTACCGTTGTTTATGAAGCATTATACATCTCATGCCATAACTTGTTCATATGCTATATGTTGTCAACTTTCAACATTAGGCTATGTTAAACTTAGACGCGAACTATGAACGTTTCACTACCATTGGTGTAGGCTACCCTCTGTCCAGAGCTTTGTTTAACTTGTTGTATAACAGGATAAACAAATATAGCCTACAATGCATTATTTTAATTTTCTGATTTTCGTGTTAATGCGAAAAAACGGAAATCCACGTACTTTTCCCGTTTTCGTCTTCTATCTATAGGCCTATATTATCTGCCCCTACTGCATCTCAAAATATTGGCATCGGCTATGCTTATATAGATCTCTCTCTCTCTCAACCCAACCGAGTTTTTCCTTACCACCATCGCCAAGTGCTGCTCATGGGGGAATTGTTAGGTCTCTGTAAATTCAAGAGTATTATCTAGATCTGCTCTATGTGAAAAGTGCCCTGAGTTGACTTTTGCTGTGATTTGACGCTAGCCTATATAGGTAGGTAGGTAGGTAGGTACTTTATGAATCCCCTTGAGGAGAAATTTCAGCGCCACAGCAGCCAATAGAAACAATACAAAATAATAGACAATAAAAACACAGGTCATATTATAAAAATACTAATAAAAACACAGTGACACAAGGTGCGAGGAGTAAAAACCAAAGTGTAGACTGTCCATAGGAAATATAAAAGGGGGGGGGGGGTCAGCACATGGATGAGTTGTACAGTCTTAAGGCAGTGGGCAAAAAGGAGCGTCTATGTCTCTGTGGAACACCGAGGCAGGATAAACCGGTTGGTCAAAGAGCTTCTCTGCCTGGTCAGGGTGTCGTGTAGTGGGTGGGAGGGGTTGTCCATGATGGTCAAAAGCATCTGTAATATCCTCCTTTCAGTCACCACACTCACTGGATCTAATCTGGTCCCAAGGACAGGCCCGGCCTTCTTCAGCAGCTTATTGATCTTGTTTTCCTCTGCAGCCTTCATGCCACTGCCCCAGCATGATAGTGCAAAGAACAGCGCGCTCCCCACCACTGAATGGTAGAAGGCATTCAGCATTGGAGCAGAGACATCAAATGACCTGAGCCTTCTCAGGAAGTGGAGGCGGCTTTGGCCCTTTTTGTATACTGCCAGCGTGTTCTCACTCCAGTCCAGCTTGTTATTAATGTGGACTCCCGGGTATTTATAAGATGGTACAATCTCCACATCCTCCCCTCCAATAGAGACTGGGGAGATTGGTGTTTTTTTCTTCTTAAAGTCAATTACCGTCTCTTTGGTTTTCTTTATGTTGAAGTGCAGATGGTTCTGCCTGCACCACTCTGTGAAGTCATTGACTAGACCTCTGTACTCCCCCTCCTGTCCCTCTCTAACACACATCCAACAATCACAGAGTCATCTGCATACTTCTGGAGGTGGCATAACTCTGAGCTGTAAGTGAAGTCAGATGTGTAGCAGTTAAACAGGAAGGGAGCTAGGGCAGTCCCTTGGGGGGCCCCTGTGCTACTGACCACTGTACGAGACACACAGTCTTGCTGCCGCACATACTGCAGTCTGCTGGTCAAGTAGTCAGTAGTCCAGGCCACCAGGGGGCCATCTACCTGCATGGCCAGCATCTTCTCTCGCAGTCGCAGGGGCTGGATGGTGTTAAAAGCGCTCAAAAAAATCACAGAACATGAGTCTCAGAGCGCTGCCTGCTGTCTCTAGATGGGAGTGGGCCCGATGGAGCAGGTAGATGATGGCATCTTCCACTCCCATATTTGCCTGGAAGCCAAACTGCAGGGGGTCTTGGTGGTCCTTCAACAGGGGTCGCAGGTGAGCCAGTACGAGCCTCTCCAGGACCTTCATGGGGTAGGAAGTTAACGCCACAGGTGTATAGTCATTTAATTCCCTGGGACAGCCTTTCTTAGGCACAGGGATCAAACATGACATCTTCCATAACACTGGTGGTCTTTCAAGGGACATACTTAAGTTGTAAATGTACAAGAGGACTCCACATAGCTCATCAGCACACAACTTGATGATTCCTGGTGTAATGCCATCAGGACCGGCCGCCTTGCCTGGTCGGAGCCTCTTCAGCTCCATCCGGACCTCATCCAAGGTGAAGGTAGTGTGAGCTGCAGTGGTGGTTGTTGTTAGTCCAGTGGAGAGGGCCAGGGGGGGATGGGAGGGGCTGGGGGATAAAGTGGCCATGGGGGGTAGGCAGGAAGGTCCATAGGAGGTAGGAGGGGAGATGTGATTGGAGCTATCTGGGCAAGGGTATCTGAGTCAAACCTGTTAAAAAATATGTTGAACTCATCAGTTCTTGCTTGATCCCCCTCAACTGTCTGGCTGGCCACATTATAGCCTGTAACGGTCTTCATGCCGGACCAAACCTCCTTTGTGTTGTTCTGTTGTAGCTTATATTCTAGCTTCCTCCTGTAGGCCCTTTTGTTCACTCTAATTTTCCTCTTCAGCTCCTTCTTCTATAAATAAAATTGAATTGAATTGAATTGAAAAGAAATAGATAGCCTAGATAATCAATTGGCATATCTGGAGATTTAAATAATCAAAGTTAGGCTACTGCTTCCCACCTTTTATTCCCCTGTACAGTGTTTCCCTGTAGAGCTACAGTGGAAGGATCATAACAAAAAGAGAGAATTGGGCACTATACAAAAGACTGTAACTTGTTTCACCATGTTGTCAACGTTCATATATCCTGCATGAAACAACACAATGAGAACGTACGGGGTGCATTATCTATACGCTTTTTGTAGACCATCTTCAGAACATTATAGTTTCACCACAGCAGACCCACGTCAATGACATCCACTGTGGCATAATTACGTAGCCCAGTGTAAGTGCAGTCGGATTCTCTCAGCACCGCAGTTGTCTTTTCCAAAGTCTTTATGAATTCTTCTTCACATCTTCCCTTGAACTCGTGACATTTTCCATCGAGGTCAAGAAAAAGTGGTTAGAAAAAGATGATAGGAGAGACTTTTCGACCACAGCCTTTACGTCTGCTGTGAAAAAGGTCCATTGTGGTGCCATATTGTTGCAGTTCTTGACAGAAAAGTTAAAAATCTGGTTTTGAGTCTGCCGACCTTCTCTTGTGACTGTGAAATTTCCCCACCAATAAAATCAATTATACAAAAATAAATAAATAAATAAATAATCTTTTTCCACTTTGGTACTTTAGGTGGTGCGGTGGCTGGCATTGTTGCCTCACAGCAACAGGGTTCCTGCTCCGCCTAATGTCAGCTAGGATAGGCTCCAGCCCCCCCACGACCCCCAACAGGATAAGCGGTTACGGAAAATGAACATGAAAATTACTTAATCCTACAACTGTAATGCTTGCCCTGTTTTACCTCTAATATTAAGTTGAAGATCCACCAAAAGTATTCCGGTATACACACAATGATACAACAGATGGCAGATTGTTTCTTCTTCTAATTCAGAGGAAGTACAACAATATTCAAATTCAAGTCCACATCTCTCCAATGTCAGTTTGGCTGGATACATTCAATGCAAGATTTTAAAGGAAACCTCTTTATTATTAAGACAGAATTCGTTCCCATCTAGCCAAACCTTTTGCCAGACAATTTCATCATAAAACAAAGCCCAGAGGAATCTTACTGGACGCAGACTTACATGAGACCTCATGTGTTTATTCAAACATTTATTCTTGGTATCATCAACTTGCCTGATGAATATACCTGTTAGATGTGTCGATGATTGAATCCTTGATTACTGAACCTCTCAGAAGCTGCAGCACCTCCCTTGGCAAAGCACCAAAAACTACTGCAAATTCTTTGGGTGAAACTGGTAAGCAGAATTTGGAGAGAAATTCATTATGCATCAGTATCTCCCCCAGTATTAACAAGTTTGAATGAAGAGATTTATTTTTATATTGAATTTCTTGTTGTTCCACATGTGGTCATCAGGTAATTCTGTTTGTATATCAGTTTCTGGGGCAGCAGAGCTTGTTTATGAAAATTTGCTAACTTTACAGGCAACTTATCAATTTTGTAACTAACCGCTTCATCCTCTTGAGGCTGGGAGCCTATCCCAGCCGACATCGGGCGAGAGGCGGGGTACACCCTGGACAGGTCGCAGGGCTGACACATAGAGACAGACAACCATTCATGCTCACATTCACACCTACGGACAATTTAGAGTTATCAATTAACCTAATCCCCAATCAGCATGTCTTTGGACTGTGGGAGGAAGCTGGGGTTCCGGAGAGAACCCACGCTGACACGGGAAGAACATGCAAACTCTGCACAGAGGGGCTCCCACACCCGGGATCAAACCGGCAACCCTCTTGCTGTGAGGCAACAGTGCTAACCACCACACCACCGTGCCACCCTGCATCTATTAAATTAAAATACATACAGTACAGGCCAAAAGTTTGGACACACCTTCTCATTCAATGCGTTTTCTTTATTTTCATGACTATTTACATTGTAGATTCTCACTGAAGGCATCAAAACTATGAATGAACACATGTGGAGTTATGTACTTAACAAAAAAAGGTGAAATAACTGAAAACATGTTTTATATTCTAGTTTCTTCAAAATAGCCACCCTTTGCTCTGATTACTGCTTTGCACACTCTTGGCATTCTCTCCATGAGCTTCAAGAGGTAGTCACCTGAAATGGTTTCCACTCCAACAGTCTTGAAGGAGTTCCCAGAGGTGTTTAGCACTTGTTGGCCCCTTTGCCTTCACTCTGCGGTCCAGCTCACCCCAAACCATCTGGATTGGGTTCAGGTCCGGTGACTGTGGAGGCCAGGTCATCTGCCGCAGCACTCCATCACTCTCCTTCTTGGTCAAATAGCCCTTACACAGCCTGGAGGTGTGTTTGGGGTCATTGTCCTGTTGAAAAATAAATGATGGTCCAACTAAACGCAAACCGGATGGGATGGCATGTCGCTGCAGGATGCTGTGGTAGCCATGCTGGTTCAGTGTGCCTTCAATTTTGAATAAATCCCCAACAGTGTCACCAGCAAAACACCCCCACACCATCACACCTCCTCCTCCATGCTTCACAGTGGGAACCAGGCATGTGGAATCCATCCGTTCACCTTTTCTGCGTCTCACAAAGACACGGCGGTTGGAACCAAAGATCTCAAATTTGGACTCATCAGACCAAAGCACAGATTTCCACTGGTCTAATGTCCATTCCTTGTGTTTCTTGGCCCAAACAAATCTCTTCTGCTTGTTGCCTCTCCTTAGCAGTGGTTTCCTAGCAGCTATTTGACCATGAAGGCCTGATTGGCGCAGTCTCCTCTTAACAGTAGTTCTAGAGATGGGTCTGCTGCTAGAACTCTGTGTGGCATTCATCTGTCTCTGATCTGAGCTGCTGTTAACTTGCGATTTCTGAGGCTGGTGACTCGGATGAACTTATCCTCAGAAGCAGAGGTGACTCTTGGTCTTCCTTTCCTGGGTCGGTCCTCATGTGTGCCAGTTTCGTTGTAGCGCTTGATGGTTTTTGCGACTCCACTTGGGGACACATTTAAAGTTTTTGCAATTTTCCGGACTGACTGACCTTCATTTCTTAAAGTAATGATGGCCACTGGTTTTTCTTTAGTTAGCTGATTGGTTCTTGCCATAATATGAATTTTAACAGTTGTCCAATAGGGCTGTCGGCTGTGTATTAACCTGACTTCTGCACAACACAACTGATGGTCCCAACCCCATTGATAAAGCAAGAAATTCCACTAATTAACCCTGATAAGGCACACCTGTGAAGTGGAAACCATTTCAGGTGACTACCTCTTGAAGCTCATCCAGAGAATGCCAAGAGTGTGCAAAGCAGTAATCAGAGCAAAGGGTGGCTATTTTGAAGAAACTAGAATATAAAACATGTTTTCAGTTATTTCACCTTTTTTTGTTAAGTACATAACTCCACATGTGTTCATTCATAGTTTTGATGCCTTCAGAGAGAATCTACAATGTAAATAGTCATGAAAATAAAGAAAACGCATTGAATGAGAAGGTGTGTCCAAACTTTTGGCCTGTACTGTATTTAGAGAAGGTAACTTGAGATGTCAAATTCTATGATGAAAGTAAGCATGACAAGTAAAAACATTATAAGAAATTATGTTAATTTCAAATAAAATAAATCGAATTCATTATTTTAAATAATATGGTTGAATCTGTTTAACAGCACTGATGATACTTAGGGACTAAAACGTTTGCTGCTGTTTTTCACTCTATACCATTTCTGTACTTTGAGCACTTTTTTCTGTGCACAAATAAATCAATCAATAAATAAAATAAATAGACTATTTTTGCATTGATTTCAGCCTGTGGACGTTTTTGTGGTTTTCTAGCTAGCTTTTTTGGACCTTGCTGCAGCTACAGAAATATTTCCTTGAGCTTCCCTGAGTGACTTCCAGAAAATGTTTGACTCTCCCTCCATAAATAAGTTGTTAGATTTTTAAAACTCACCCTTTGATGAAATCCTGGAGTTGAAAAAACCCTTGGTTTTTCACTCATCATGCATGCTGGTTAGTTTGTGCAAACAGTTCTTTTTTGGCCATTTTATATGATAAATGTATATTAAAGTGATTTTAATGAAATATCACAATTTTAAGTTCAGATTTGATTATGTTTCTTTTATTGTGACGGGTCTCAGTCAGAGCCAGAATTTTTATGTTGTATGTGCGTGAGTCACTCACTGAATAATTAATAAACAACACAATGGCACATGAGATCATCTTTAAACACATTTTTAATAGTTTGTATATATTTGACACCAGAATTCCTGGAAATATATTTTAGAAAAGAAAAAAAAGAATAAAATATTTTGTTTCCAATGCTGCACAACTGATCAAGATTATGGAGGGAAAAAATATACATATACAGCATGCTGCAGTGGTTTTCCACTGCTTCACACTCTCTTCATTCTTAAATAAAGTATCTCATCTATGTCTTATTGCATCTCTGTTACTATCAAACCTTGAGGCACTTAAACACTGTGAGATGCTTTATAGATGCAGAGGTATAGATGCAGATCGCTGCAGTCTTTTAGAAACTAATAGTGGTAAAGACATTGAACACAGTGGAAGCCATAATATACATAAACAATACAAACAGTGAGTGACAACCCCCCACACGCGACATCAATCCTATATAATGATTCCAGTGACACTGCAGTCAATTGCTATTGTATGCTGTATTAAGAACTAAACATCCAAACTGAACATAATAAACGGCTAGCTAGTTATCTGATCCCCTCTCACTTCTAACAGCTGAAACTATCTGGATGTCATTTCTTCTCAGGGACACAACAGTGCATCAGTAAGTCATCACTGCCTTCAGTAAATATCCATTTAAGGTGCATTAGGATTAGGGCTGGTGGAAAAAAAATCTGTTCTGAGATTAATCCCTGAATACTAAATTCAGAGATTAAAGGTTCAGGAAGCATTCTGAAGAAACAGCCTGTTCTCACTCCCATCTCGTCAAATATCGCTGATTTGTCAGTGATGTCGGCATCAGAGGCACCTTTTACCATGATTTTTTTTCTAAACTAAGCCACACCCTTTTGTCCACATCCAAAACCTAACCATAGAGTTTTTTTGCCTAAACATAACCATGGAGGTTTGTTGGCTAAACCTCCGAAAATAAACCTAAAAACGTAGTGTTTGACATTTGTTGTAAGTTTATTTTGAAAAGGCTATGCCTCTTACGAGCAGAAATTGTAAATTTCCTGTGAAAATGGAAATGTAGTTGAAAAGTCACAACGCATTTAACAGACATAAATTCACATGCCGTCCCTGATAGTCCAAACCTGATGCAGAGGGGTACCTTGCATGTCATATTTAGACATGTAGGTTCACTGACAAAGCGACGAGCTGGGATGAGAATGTGTTGCAGTGGGAGAAAGTAAGCTCGCTGAGTCTCACTCCCAAGTCTCAAATGCAGATGACCTTGGGTTGGTAGTTGGACCAAACTGCCAACCCAAAGCATCAGTATTTGACAATTTGGGAATGATACTCAACAAATAACTACCTTTCTCCAAAATGACATACTGAACCTTTAAGATGAGTTCACAAATAATTATTTTATCATTTCTAAATAATTTTTTTTCACTCAAATTCTGATTATTCTAATCCCATTTCTAACATTGACATGATTCTGCATTTAATTTTAGAAGTTACTTTTTCCTCATAACTCAAATTTATTTTTTAAGCGATGGCCTGAAACCTCTGTAATGATGCTTACATCTTTAAAAGCACAGCTAATACCGATTTGATTCTGAAGACACAGTGTTGCTAAGAACATCTAAGTCAGTCTATGGAGATAAACAGGGTTGGCACATTGTAAATTAGAAACCTGAGCCCTCCTCCCTGTAGATAAAAGCTGTGTCCCATCTGCATACTGTACACTAATTCTAACGACTTTGTGGAATGTTCACATGTTGGAAAACAATCACAAAGTGAGGTACAGTTAAAACCGTCAACAGTCAGACTAAAATTGGCACATTTTTATGCATCGATGGACACCGTTGTTACACAAATAGTGAAACAATAGAGAACCCCAGGAATTAATCCTGAAACTCAGAAATGAATTAGCATGTTAGCACTCCCGGTTCCCTCGTCTGAAAGTCAGTGGGTTTTTGGTTAGATGCCTGAAATAAGGTCTGTGGTTAACACAAGCTGAAGAGACGTTTACATCTCTTAAGAAAGGCGGTTACTAACAAATGACTAAATGAGACTACAGAATGTCATCATGCCAAACATGACTTTACAGCCTTGTTGTGGTGGCGACATTAAGTCATGCGACTGTGGTGTAGTTTGTTTATAGCCTAACATTAGCATTTTGCTTGACTGAATGTATGCTTCAAAAATCATAAAAGTATTTTAATATTTGTGAACACCACTTTTCACTTGCTGAACAAAATGTGCAAGGATCATAAATGTTTGTTTGTCATAGAGCTTATTATCTTATAATTCTCAGACTTTTTTGACAAGGGAACCAGGGTGATGCTAACTTCCACACTGGCCTACAGAAAAACATCACCCCTGGAAGACTTTATTATGGACAGTGATTTGACAGTTCAGACAACAGAGAAGAGTTGACAGCCATGCTAGCAGCTCAGTGAGGCTGGACTTCAGCACAGTGGCTTTTCGAGCTAAATGCTACTGTCAGCATGTTAACATGTTCAGTGAAAGTGCTAACATGCTGATGTTCAGCATAATGTTTATCATGTTCACCATCTTAGTCTAGCCTGTTAGCATGCTAACATTTGCCCATCAGTATTAACACAGTGCAGCTGAGACTGATGGGAATGTTTTTAGCTCTGCAGGGATCTGGTCATAAAACCAACAGGACAAACAGAAATGTTGACATGATAATGGAACTAGAGAAAAAAAAAACAGTTGTTACAATTCAAACTCAGTGAGTCATGAATGTCTGAACCAAATTTCATGGATCCATCAGTTATTTGTTGAGATATTTCAGTCTGGATCAAAGTGGTGGACCAACTGACCAACACTGCCATCATTCAAGTTGCTAGCATGGTTAAGAATTACGTCTGATTTCCTGTCAGTATAAATTTCCTTTTTTTCCATTGTTAGAAAATTGCACTGTCAACATTATTACAACATGGTTATATCATAGTATTAGTATACAGTATGAGACTGGGACCCATCTATTTACTTTCCATATACTATCATCAGTCATCAGGCTGAGATGATGCCACAGTAATGGTGCTCAGAAAATGAAAAAGGCAGTGTGGCATCATCACTGTCAGCAGTGTCACTATGAAACTACTGAGACAAGACTACAAAAAACAGAAACAGCCGTCGTCACAACAACTGGGTTCAGACATTTTGGCATTTTCACTGACAATGGTCCAATTCAGTGTGGATAACCTGCTGGACTATTAGTCAATTCTTTAGAAATATTGCCACGATTTAAAGAATGATACCAGTGTTTTTGCATCTTCTTTTTAACCTACACCTAACTGCATTCTTGACCTCATGCTGAAAATCTTCCCAAGCTTATGGAGTTGTACTTCATTCAATGTGTACAGTAGCAATATCCACTTACAAAGAACTGACACTTTAATAATCCATCACAGTGAACATCAGCTCTGTGTTTAAATGTTGTTATATCATTGTTGTAGACATGCTAGCTGTGATGATCCTGTATTAAAAGAAATGGAAAACAATTGGCTTCTTTCAGGAAAATTCAGCACAATGCAAAAATCGGAGACACTAAGCCATGCTTTGGAACAAACATGAACTGCATTCACCAAAGGCAAATTACAACATTACCCCTGAACTATTACTAAATATCTCACAATTACCACATCTGTATCTCATAATTGCGAGAAAATATGTGAAAATAATGAGATCCTATTTCATAAGTATGAGGGAATCAGCTTGTAATTATGAGTTTGTCATCTGATAGTAACAGCTGTTGTAATTATGAGTTACTAAGTCCTATGATAAGATATACATGTTGTTAATATGAAATACTGAGTGAAATTAATGAAATACAGATGTTGTAATTATGTGGTCAGTAATTACAAAATAAGGTCTTAAATTAAAATTTTCTTTGGTGAGTGCACTGGGCTGACTTTGGAAAATGGTCACCAGCATTGTAAAGTTTTTAGTATGTTATTTGTAGTAAATGGCATAAACATGCAAAAACAGTGGTATGGCCCATTAACAATTTATGATTCAGTGTCTGGGATTGGTTTACTTGACATGCAGTCCAGTTCTGTATTAATTATTCCTATTCAAATGTTCTAGAATGCTAATACTAACAAAGCAGAGACAAGTGTAAATTCTTATTCTTTCTAAGGGTGCTTTCACACCTAACCTGTTTGGTTACAACTACTCAGGTCGGTCTGCGCAGTTAGTACAGTTTGTTTGGGCTGGTGTGAAAGCTGTCAATCGAACCCTGGTGCGGCCAAACAAACAAACAACCAAACCACGGCCGCTGTAAAAAGCGGGTCTCGGTCTGCTTCCAACAGTGCTGTATGTTTGTGGTGTGAAAGATAACAAACCAACTATGGGATTTCATGTGATTTTATCAACAGCTAAACCAATAATAAATCCATCTGCTGATCATGAAATCTCTCCGCGATCTCATAACTGATCCTGATAAAGGCCACGTATATCCCATAACCTATTTATGCTGATGCATACATGTAACCATGGTAACACATATGCACACCAGTGAGGGTATTTTCCCTGACTAAAAAGCTGTTAAATCTTCCATCATTGTATCCGACTCTGTGTACTTTGTCTGTTCATTAGGTCCATTAAAAAGAGTGTGACAGTGATTCAACAGTATTAAGCCCTGAGTCATTACTGTACAAGACGCCTTCTTTTCATCCTGTCTCTACGTTAGTTATTATTCATAACATGCCATTGATTTGCAGTCTAATAATAGCCTCCTAATAATGCTTACAATCACTTACATCTCTAAGAGCTCTTTGTGAAACCAAAGAACATAAATATAAAACTTTCAAAGCATTAAAGTGCTGCTACATAAACTTCTGTCAGTCACCAGAATTTGATTTCCCCACGTCGGTCCTGATGATGCACTGATGATGCAGGATGACAAATGCCAAACCTGTCCAATCAATGAGTTACCTGTCAGTTGGTAGAACTTCATGATATCCTCTTTGTTCACTTGCAAAAAGTCAGTGTGAACAGGAACCGAACTAAAACTAAAATGCAACAATAAATAATTTTTCCCTCTGGTGTGGACCAAACTAACTCAACTCAACAGGTGTGAAAGCACCCTAAAAGTCAGAAATTTTAAGTTTGAGGTTCATCTGTTGTTGATGTGAATTTAAGGTGAACTGATCCCAGATCTGGATTGACCAATTTACTCATTAATCTGTCTTTGCCTTCTCAAAAGACAAATTCCTCCACAGCAGTGTGTGACAGTAATGCAAATCTTCAGTGACTCCAAACAGAATGCCACCCCATTTACAGCAGATATGTCAGTGTTACAGTTAAGTGCCGCAGAAAGTCAATCAATCCATTAAACAAATTTGTTACATGACTGAAATTAAACTGTAAACAGTAAAAATGCATCTTATAAAACAAAGCATACATTTACAAATTAAGACTCTGCTAAGATAAAAACAATTTACAATCACAGAATATTGAATTCCAGTGGCATATAGTCATATTATATGTATTTCCATAAAGAATAAGGTATGTCATTATTGTAAAGAGTAATGGCACTGAATTGCTTAAACCATTCTTGGTGCAGAAGCAGATTAACACATTTTGTGCAGTCTCAACCCGGTCTATAAAACTCCAGTGAGAGCTATGCTTTTCTTTCTTTTCAATCTGTTGCCAGTACACTGACAGCATGAAACATAAAGGCCTGTGAGACAGAGAATAAAAAGCTTTCATTTCTTATCTTTTGAACTCGAAGACATTTCACAGTTAATAAGCCAGCAGTGGCAGTGTTGCAGATGTGACTGAGCTGATGAATCTCCAGTATCTGTCCCAGCGTCAGCCACAACATGTCATCCTAACCAACACTTGCTCACCCATTACATGTGGCTTTATAATACAATTGGCTAAAAAGGGCGCCAGCTCCACTGACAGATCCAGGAAGAATGTAAAAGAACATGTGTGACATATCTCTTTCTATCATATCATCTTATACAGTCCAATAAAAACCTTACTAATTTCCTTGCTTCCCAGGGTGTGGCTCCTTGGCAACACAGGCCTGTGACCTACAACCTCTGAATTAAGAATCTGATGCACTTTGATGAGACATACATGCAGTTTGGCTCAAGTACAGCGTTGCACTCAAAAATAAAGATCTTCAAGGTTTATTCCATGTTTGTTTTGATTTTTTTATATTTCATTTTCAATGAGAAGTGGTCTTTGCTGTGGTACCAGAGGGCAGACTGCTGAAGCATCAAAGTAATACTGAAAGTGTTTACTTCCGATAGTTTCTGTATGTTTGTGTAACCGACAACCTGACAATCACACCCAGCTCGTGCAGTGATTGGACAGGTGTTTGGAAGTATGAAAGTAGGTGGTGTTTGACCATTTCTATCAAGCTCTCCTTTTTCATTCTTTGCATTACTACCTCTGTCACTTTTTGACTTGTACTTGTTCTTTTGACTGTTGTTGCTTCAGAGCAGACTGTAGCTCTGCTGTCGGTCAGCTGCCAGTCGCCCATAGACACACTCAACTCTTTAATATCACCTTAACTTAGCCATGTAACATCCAAGCATCCTCATTTCAAACATGTAGGCTTATGCATATATGTGTGGACAGGCATCATCCTTTCATAGCTTGTAACTCTGTGCAAGAATATTTTGTTTTGTAAAACTATTTGATTTCTAAGAGTAGTAATCACAAATCACTGTTAGCAAAAAATGCAACATTTATGGGCACTGTTGGGTGGACCAGGCCTTGACTCAGTCACAAAACCACTGGGGCTCGGACTTGTGTAGTGTTGACCGCAGCCTTGGTTCAGATAACAGCCATCTGGCAAACATGAAAACCAACAAGCATAAGTAGAGCCAAAGGCTTAGGAAAGGCAGACTTGTATGAGAAAACATCTTTTTCAGTTTGCAGGCATGTCACTTCACAGAGCGAGCTGTCCGTCTAGGATTGTTTAAAAACTCATTTTCGCCAAAACTAGAGACAGCAGTATCCATTGCAAAAAGCAGTGTTATGTAATGTTAGGGGTAGTGTTATACTGTGGAATGGAATATTTACTCTATGCCGACTGTTCACCGTGTGACCAGTCAAACCCACAGAGAGGTGAAGTAATAAAACTTATAAAAAAATACATGAAACTCAGCATTTTGGGCACTTGGGCTAAGAAAATGTTAATTATCTAACAAAGTGACTTTAAATAGCTTTCTAGACTTTTGCTAACTCACTTCAAAATAATGTATTTCTGTCTGGGCCATGGAAGGACTTGACTGTGATAGTAAGGAGTTGGACCAGTGATTTGACTTGATTATGACTCAGGACAAGTCCTCTTAACTTCTCCATATCTTCCCTCATTTCTTCCCTCTACTCCTCCCTTTATCCATCCTTTCATTCAAGTCCGCTAAGATTCTTCATTACATCTTTACTGGCTGATAAACATAAACTGGTGTGTTTGCAGCTTGTTGTTGTGTTTGCCCAGTGTTAAGTTGCTGTGAGTATTATTGCAGCCCCTCTGACAGTGTATATACTGTATACCATATATTAGATTTGTTGCTAGTCTCATTGGATAGAAGAAAAAAACTATTCTCACCAAGACATCATGTCAAAGCACTGCCAAAACACAACATTCATATTGTGTTGCTGTGCTGACTTTGTTTTTTGCTCCCACCTGTGTGTGTGTGTGTGTGTGTGTGTGTGGTGTTAGAAAGCTGTGCTGGCCATGCTTCCTGGAGCAAAGAGTCTTGGTATGCTGTCCTGAGACGTCTCCACATGTCTGTGGGCCATCTTCCCCTCTTCGCCTGCTCCACACAATTAATGGAAGAACACAAAAAAAAGTGGAATGAAAACAAATGAATGAATGAATGAATGAATGAATGAATGCATTCATCCTCTCCACAGACATTTGCACTGGACAAAGTCAAATGGCAGAAAACAAGCAAGATGTAGATTTCCTTATTTCTGCCTTAATTACTGTCTTATGTCACAAATCTATAAATAAGTGGAATAAAAAATGGATGGATGAAAAATGCAAAAGAGAAATGTATAAGTTATCACATTAAGAAACAGCAAGTGCATTATATGCAGGTTCATGAAGACATATCAAAGTTTGAATCAACACAACCAACGTCATTTGAAGGGACTCTATGCTAAATTTAAAGCGTATGAGTTGTCTGGACATTCTCAACATGGAGGTGGCTGAGCTAGCAGCTAACGGTGCTAAGTCCATAAGCAGTGTTAAACAACAGCAATAATGCTGACAGAGCTACAGTAACAGTGTTAACTGGGGGCCACCATCCCAATATCAGCGATAACTGTATGGAGATAGATTTGTTTCATAATTATGTGTGTGAACAGATCGACAATCTGTGTGTAAATGTGTAATCTGTAAATATAAAACACCTTCCACAAATACAAAAAAAAAGATTTGTAAACTCACAAAAATATTTTGCAAGTATAAAACGGATCTGCAAATACACAAACACATTCCACAAATACAAAAAATATCTGTGAATACATTAAATTAATTTGCAAATAAATGAAAAGCATTTGTGAATATCTTCCTAACATTTACAACTTTCGAACAGGCATTTGTGAACTCAGTTTTTATTTGTGAATCGAAAAAATATTTGTGGATCTCAGTTCTACGCGTGTGGATTTGCTTTTTACACACACAGAGTTTTGAAACAAACTTTCTGCCGGTCCGAACGAAAATGCAGTCGTATCACTTGGCCATTTTCGAATAGCACGTGATCACCCAGCTGATGACGTCATTTCCGCATGTGAAAGTAAGAGCATGCAGTCTTTCTATGAGCTGTTTTTTTTTTGTTTTTTTTAAATAATAAGCGATAAGTAATGTTCATTCATTGTTTTATGTTAATGTCATACAGTATTAGTGTGTGTTTATTTGTTCTATATTATCTGGCACACACTTTTGTATACATTTCTGTTTCACATTAGACGGATATAGAGAAAGGCGCTGTTTAGAGAGCAAGCCCAAATAAGCAACTCCACTTTAGAAACAAGCCCAAAAAACCCCAACCCGCGACTACCAATATTTGTAAGCGACTTCACAAAAAAACAAGCCCAAAGTCGCAGCTTATAAGCTGACCTGGCAACTCCGCCCTATGTGTAGCACTCTATGGTCTTTGATCCAGCAGCACATCATCCAAATGAAAACAAGTGGTTCACGCTTGCGCACACTACACTTTGTTTTGCTCGCAGCATTGTCGTCTGCTCATTTCGTTTGTGTTAGTGGAATTATTAACCAGACTCTTGCACGTCCGCACAAACCCCCAAAAGGTGTTCTTGAGATGTCCCGTTTATGAGAATAAGATGGATGCAAGGTCACAGTGATATTTGACCATCAAATTGTTATCAGTTCAATCTTGAGTCCAAGTGGATGTTGCCAAATTTAAAGAAAATCCCTCAAGATGTTATTGAGATATGGTGTTCATGAGAATGGGACAAATGGACGTAAAGACGGATGGACAACTCGGAAAAATAATACCCTTGGCCACGGCTATCATCGGCGTGGAGGCATATAAGAAACTTTTTGTCATATTTGCATATACTGTCACTATATCCTGACAGTAGTACATGAGAGAGATAATCTGTTAAAAAATAAATAAAAAAAATCAGGCTCCTCTGGCTCCTCCTAGTGCTGTTGATGTCAGCACAGCATGTACACGGATAGAGACTAACATGCATGAGAGACACCTCCTGGCTCTGACTGGTTGTTTTCATTCAGGCACAGATTCTTTCAAATACAATTAGGAGCACTTAAAGGAGCCAGAGCAACCTGATTTTTCACAGATCATCTGTCTCATGTACTACTGACAGGATGTAGTGACAAGTTTCAGCAAATATAACAATTTTTAGAAAAATAAAAGTTACCTAGTGTAGCTTCGAGGCAAATTATTTCTCAATATGGATCATATTATTTTTATTTATTATTTATTGTTTAGCAGTTACTCTAAGTAATATGATAATGAATATTACCAAGCACCAGCAGCGCTTGTTTGGCAGCATCTCGGACTTCATCTTTGTCCGTCCGACAAAGATACACCAACTGGTCAATACTTTCTTTGGCCTGGAATGACAAAGGATGGAATACAGTGGTCAGTATGATAGGGTAATACTCTATCATACAGTACAGAAAGGCTGCAAACAGACATGATTTTATGACGTTAAATTTACTGTTATTAAGCCATTAGATCGATGTTGCCTTAAAACTGTATTTCAACAGCTTGGGATAAAAACACAAAGAGTCTACATGTTTGTACCTTGAGACAAGCTAAGGCCTTGCATCCACAGACTCTGGTGTCCACGTTCTCATCTTCCAGCAGCTCCAAACAGCTGACCAAAGCCTGAGGAGGACAAATGACACTGCGCTGACCTCTGCAGTACATGTTATTATGCACTGATAATCTCATGATGAGGCCCTGCTCTACTTTTAACAATGCTGTTCATGTAATATCTCTGCCTTACTGAGGCTTTATGATTACAGCCCAATCTCTCTCTATTCTACTTAATTTATCTTTTTTATTTTATTACAGAATATCAGTATCGCTGTATATGCAGGCTGATAATACCATCAGTAAAGACACGGCAAAAATATGTATGTGTTCAGAAATTTAGAAAAGGTGTCACCATTATCAATCTTATTACCAACGTACTAAAGAGAGATACATCATCATAAAAAAGATTAACAATACAATCAAAGTTATAAGACTGATACTGATAAATAGAGTTTTAATATTAAACCTTAAAATTGGAGTAACATTCTCAGTATCTCAGAATAGACAGAGGTCAGAGTGAATGTCATTAAGAAGACAATTTTGTAAAAGAAAATACATTAAAATATGGTATATTCTTAGCAAGACTTTGGTGAAACTAGGAGTGTTTGAAACACACTGTTCACACATACACACACTGTGTCCAGTGTCCTCTCACCTGCTCTCTCTGTCTGGGCTGGGCAGCCAGGCTCCTCAGCACAGAGCTGGCAGAGGCTGACACTTTGCCTCGTGGGTCTTTCAGTAATTTGGCCACAGCGTGAAGACCCTCTCTCCTCAGGCTGCACTCTGCAGGACGCCGCAGAGTCTGCACTATCACATCCTGGTCACATGATGCCAGACTCTGCACCAACCACACTGATGGACGGAGGTTAGCGCATCAGAGGTGCTTTCTGCATTCATTTATATTTGTGTGTGTTTATACTTGTACTTGCTATGTGAAGAACAAAACACATTTTTAACCAACAAAGTGAGGACATGTTTAGGAAGGGAGGACATTCTGGCCAGTTTTTATTTTTTCAAATGCCTGTTAGAGGGTTACGACTTGGTTTCAAGGTTCAGGTTACAATAAGGTTTCAGATCAGGGTAAGGGACAAAGGCAAACGTCAGCAGCCTTTTCTGTTAAAAGAGCCATTTTTGACCAAATCGCGGTTGTATGCCTCTGCGGACCGGTCAGGTTGCTGTTACAGTTTACATCCATGTCTGTGAAAACATGGATATTTCACACACATCTTCCCCCCGGCAGCACAGAATATCTATACAATTGGCAGGTTCAACACTTGGATCTTGGACACCCAAGATTAGTGTCACCAATTCCACATCTGACCAAACGTCTCCTCTTCTGTTCTTAAGTTATGATGTTGAGAAGTGGCCAGAAAAATGTTTTCACAGAACATTCTGATGTCACAGTGAGGTTGACCTTTGACGTTTTGGATATAAAATGTTATCAAGTCCTCATGTTATCGTATATCGAAATTTGTGTGAAAATTTTGTCATAATTAGTGCATGAATTCTTGAACTATGGCCGAAAACATGTTGTAACCTTTGACCATGAACCAAGTGGACAATTGTGCCAAATTTAAAGAAATTCCCTCAAGGCCTTCTTGAGATGGCATATAGCCAGAGAGGTATAAATACACTAAAGGTCAGGGTAAGGGACTAGGGAATGCATTATGTCAATGAGGGTCCTCACAAAGATAAAAGTACAAGATTTTGTGTGTGTTTGTGTATGTAATACCTTCTTCTGCCAGCTCAGCAATGTGTGTTTCTATATTACTGATGCCGTTGGCATCCAAGTAACTCCACAGCTGGAACAGCGTCACCATCACTCCCTCTCTGTTACTGCCCCGCCGTGGTAACCTCTGATCCAGCACTCGCTCAACCAGACACAAGAACACTGGACAAACACACATATGGGTGTTAACACAGCACACACGCTAATATGAGCTGTACACATGGAGACATTGTTGTACCTGTGTTGGCCATGTTGCTGGCCCTCTCAGGCAGCATTCTGGAGTAGAGTGTAGACAATGTAACCAGCAAGTTCTCAGCAGAGACGCTGTACACACTGCCCTGCCCCGCACACTGCTGCCAGAGTGACACAGCTCCCCGGCACAGGCCCAGCTGTGGTATCACTGTGATAGAGAAAATCAGGACAGAGTAAAGAGAGAGGGAGGGAAGAGAGAGTTAGTGTAGTTTGAGTTTTAGTTTTGGATCAAGCTCATTGAAGTTTAAGGGTCCTATCATCTTACGACTACTGCAGCGCAACTGTCATTGTTAGTTTCTGACTGACGCAGTTGTCACTTTCACAGCCAGTGCCCACGTTGTGAAAGCAGCAAATGTGCTTTTCAGCCATCTGTGCAGTGTGCACCCATGAGAGCATAGGTCTTAAACTGATGTGTGGTCAGATGGATCGTTGCTGTATTGTTATTTGGAGGCAGCAGAAAGTGACTGCACCACTGACCAACAAAACCTGGGCTAGAGTCAGAATGGCGCAGTATTTTCCTGCTATTTAAAGGGCACATTACTCAAATAGTAAGATACACCTACACAACAGGTTCACAACATGTGTACACTCTGCTTGTTACACACACAGGGACACATGGATGGGTTGCAGGTTGGTGATCATTTATGAGAAAAATATTGATGACATTCTGTAAAATGTGAACATAGCAGAGATCAGAGCAGAGCAGCTGCTGTCTGACTTAACATTTATAGAGAGATGCTGTGTGCAACTGTCCCCTGAAAATCCTCAGATCAGTACTGAGCTCAATAAATTTGCTTGTAGTTTTTTCGCACCAAATAAATGGAACAAATTACAAGAGGTTTTTAAATTAGACATGCATGTGCAGATCATTTCAAGTGTATGCTAGATCATATGGCTTGTTTTACAGTGTTCCTGATTCTAGCGCATTGAGATGAATGAAATGATGCACGAGGAGCAGCCTTATGCCTTACTTTGTGCCCAGATTATGCACCATGCAGTTTAAACAATGTTTTGAATTATTTAAATTGGGCCTCAAGTCTTTTCTCTACTTTTGAGCATGGAAATAAGGAATAATCTCAACTCAAGGTTCCATAGCCAGTTTCTTCAGCTTTTGCTGAACCAATCAGAACTTTTTCAACACAGTTCCATACACAAAGAAACATGAGCCACATTTTGCAGACTGAGACTTGACAGACAGAAACACTATTACTTACATCAGGGGAGGAGGTTTCAAAAGCTGTTTGACCAACAGACCTGTGCTTTGGTTTAAGCAAACTGAAACCTTCAGGCATAGAAGCTTTATTTTTTTCTTTCAGGTTTCCAACACGGACTCTATCTCTCCACAGAGGCCACACTCATTCTTTCCACCTGAATATTGTGCAAAACCCTAATTTAAATGTAATCCAAATTTAACCAGATATGGTGAGAAATATATTTGCATGACTTTATTTATTCTCATTCTTCTGTCACTGACACATACATATTGGTTATTTCGTACTGTATTCCTGTAATGCTTGTGGATGATGTATTTAACATATAAATTGATAAGATTCTTGAACACATATTCTGTGTCACTCACGAAGCAGTCTAGGCTGCTTGTTTTTGCATGCTGGCTTGTAGCATGCTGCAGTGTGGACCAACATCTACATAAACATGCTGCCAGACTATTTTCACAGCACGTGTGTGTGTGTGTGTGTGTGTGTGTGTGTGTGTGTGTGTGTGAGTAATGTTGGCTTGATAATGTGTCTGGCTTAATGGACTGCTGCTGTAGCTTGTAAAATTGAATTTTTAAGCAGTTTCACCTCAAAAATATGAAACAAAGTGACGGGGGGCTGCATATATTGGATTGGGGAGGGAGTGAATAATGTAACAGCAAAGTAATGTGGAAAAAAGAGGGCCAAGAGGTTTGGCATACAGCATCATACAAACAATATAGAAAATGTAATATAATATGTTTATCCTTAGTCAAGCATTTCATATTGCAATTACAGAAATTATAGTTACACTCAAATATCAAACTCTCAATAGACCTTCACCCTTATCTCAGTGAAAATATATTTCTTTTTAATACTACTACTTTTATTTACAGGTTTCCGCCATATCAAACTTCTTCCTCCAACCAGAGGGACATTTTTTATGTTATATTTAAATTGTTGCATAATAAATACAAATGTATTGTAGCATGTGTCACATGGTCTTCTTTGTCCTTTTAAGTTGTTGCTGTAATGGTGTTAGTGTGACTAAGTATGTAACTTGAGTGCTGCTGGTGGGCTATTGTTGTCATCCTAAAGCAGAACCACTTTTACAGTAAAATATTACGGTGAGCATTTTGAGGTTATAAAGGCATATAAACAATGATGGTGAAAAGACGTTCAGAAAAGGTTTTTCACTGACTATTTGAAGACGTTGATTGAACTGTTACATTTAGACCATATTTCCCTGGGATTTGCAATACTGACTTTCACCTGAGAAATCTGGATGTGATTTCTTAGTTAGGCTCCAAAATGATGATGGGGTATTATTTGCACACTGTAAAGGATGAAAAAAATCTCACTATTGTTAATCCTGGTGAAATGTGGTCTAAATGTGAACGTTCAATCAACGTCTTCAAATAGTCGGTAAAAAAACTTTCACTTTTGAACCTTTTCTAAATGTCCTTTTATGGTGACCATGGGCATTATTTAAATGTATTTTAAATGGAAAGATGTTCACTTGGATTGCACAGTTGTGACCAAATTTAGATGACAAGTGCTTGACTATAAGGTGTGCAACAGCAACATGGTACATTTAAATAGCTGTAACTTAGTGGTCAAGAGTTTGGGTCACTTATAATTATGTACAATACATCCCTTTATAAAACCTGTCTCTTGTGAGAATTCAGGTATCTAAAATCTAAGACTATCAATCACTATGGGTGTTCTGAAAATGCACAGTAAATACACTTAGAAAAAAGTGAATTATTATTATAATACACATTTAGAGGATTATGGTAGGCATGGTGGTGGATGTATGTTCTGAGTGCTCTCTGGCTTTGTTTCTCTCTCCTTGCAGCTGTGTGCACAGCCTTGTAGTTTAATGTGTTTTCATCTGCTACAATATTGGATCTTACATGCTAAGCAGTGATAAACAGGGTTAATACTTTAGATAATAATGTTGTCGGTTTAATGATCATTTCTGTATGTAATTTTCATACAAAGAGAATAAGGGCTCAGACAGATATATAGATACTACGGCTGACCTTCAGCAGGCTGTCTTGGACGTCTTGGGTTGTCCTTAGCGATGCGTCGGATGACTTCAAGGACTCGAGCCTCTCTCAGCAGTCTGTCCAAGGCGTACATCTCTCCACACCGTAGCGGACCAAACATACCCAGACACTGAAGACATAATGCCATATATATCAACATACACAACAGCTTGACACAACAGTAAACCTCTCAAATTAAAACTCTCATTTGGTCCTCTGTAGTAAACCTCTAATAAGATGGATATGATGCACATTTTGTGATTGTATGGTGTGTTTGTCAAAGAACGGACCAATCTTATCTGATAGTGTTTTTTCACAGAACATTGACCTTTGGTACAACAACATTCATTGTTATACCAATTGCTATAATTATGACTGATAAAACTGCTACAGCTGCTACTGCTTCTCGTATTCAAAGTTACAACTTTTCAATGACTGCAGTGGTGAAACTAGAACTACTTAACTATCACGAACACTGTAGCAACCTAAACTGCTAACGCTACTTATTAAAGAGTTTATCACAGTGATTTATTGATTTCCACAGGTCATAAATAAATGTAACTGTCTTTTGAAAAAGTAATGCCAACCCCCGTAATCAATGCCTCAAATGATCAAGCCAGATAATCTGAGTCACTATGTACTTGTATATTATACAATATCTATATCTATATATATAGATATATATAGATAGATAGATAGATAGATATATACACATACATATATATATACACACACATATATATATATATACAGTACAGGCCAAAAGTTTGGACACACCTTCTCATTCAATGTGTTTTCTTTATTTTCATGACTATTTACATTGTAGATTCTCACTGAAGGCATCAAAACTATGAATGAACACATGTGGAGTTATGTACTTAACAAAAAAAGGTGAAATAACTGAAAACATGTTTTATATTCTAGTTTCTTCAAAATAGCCACCCTTTGCTCTGATTACTGCTTTGCACACTCTTGGCATTCTCTCCATGAGCTTCAAGAGGTAGTCACCTGAAATGGTTTCCACTTCACAGGTGTGCCTTATCAGGGTTAATTAGTGGAATTTCTTGCTTTATCAATGGGGTTGGGACCATCAGTTGTGTTGTGCAGAAGTCAGGTTAATACACAGCCGACAGCCCTATTGGACAACTGTTAAAATTCATATTATGGCAAGAACCAATCAGCTAACTAAAGAAAAACCAGTGGCCATCATTACTTTAAGAAATGAAGGTCAGTCAGTCCGGAAAATTGCAAAAACTTTAAATGTGTCCCCAAGTGGAGTCGCAAAAACCATCAAGCGCTACAACCAAACTGGCACACATGAGGACCGACCCAGGAAAGGAAGACCAAGAGTCACCTCTGCTTCTGAGGATAAGTTCATCCGAGTCACCAGCCTCAGAAATCGCAAGTTAACAGCAGCTCAGATCAGAGACCAGATGAATGCCACACAGAGTTCTAGCAGCAGGCCCATCTCTAGAACAACTGTTAAGAGGAGACTGCGCGAATCAGGCCTTCATGGTCAAATAGCTGCTAGGAAACCACTGCTAAGGAGAGGCAACAAGCAGAAGAGATTTGTTTGGGCCAAGAAACACAAGGAATGGACATTAGACCAGTGGAAATCTGTGCTTTGGTCTGATGAGTCCAAATTTGAGATCTTTGGTTCCAACCGTCGTGTCTTTGTGAGACGCAGAAAAGGTGAACGGATGGATTCCACATGCCTGGTTCCCACTGTGAAGCATGGAGGAGGAGGTGTGATGGTGTGGGGGTGTTTTGCTGGTGACACTGTTGGGGATTTATTCAAAATTGAAGGCACACTGAACCAGCATGGCTACCACAGCATCCTGCAGCGACATGCCATCCCATCCGGTTTGCGTTTAGTTGGACCATCATTTATTTTTCAACAGGACAATGACCCCAAACACACCTCCAGGCTGTGTAAGGGCTATTTGACCAAGAAGGAGAGTGATGGAGTGCTGCGGCAGATGACCTGGCCTCCACAGTCACCGGACCTGAACCCAATCCAGATGGTTTGGGGTGAGCTGGACCGCAGAGTGAAGGCAAAGGGGCCAACAAGTGCTAAACACCTCTGGGAACTCCTTCAAGACTGTTGGAAAACCATTTCAGGTGACTACCTCTTGAAGCTCATCGAGAGAATGCCAAGAGTGCGCAAAGCAGTAATCAGAGCAAAGGATGGCTATTTTGAAGAAACTAGAATATAAAACATGTTTTCAGTTATTTCACCTTTTTTTGTTAAGTACATAAGTCCACATGTGTTCATTCATAGTTTTGATGCCTTCAGTGAGAATCTACAATGTAAATAGTCATGAAAATAAAGAAAACGCATTGAATGAGAAGGTGTGTCCAAACTTTTGGCCTGTACTGTATATATACACACACACACATACATATATATATATACATGTATATAATACTTATAAACAAAGCCATAACAACCAGTGCAACAGATCATTCAGCAATCATCTTCAGAACAGATCTTCAAACTGTTGTATTGTGTAGATGATAAATAAAATGACTTTTGTCCTCCATTCATCTAAATGGTGCTGCTTATGTCTAACACAGAAAAAGCATTATCTGCTGAGCTGAAACCTTGACAGCTGGAATTCAAGGTAACAACATCACAGATGCTAGAGACCTCTATCTGAGTGTGGAAAGTGACTTGAGTATAGTGTGGCAGGTCACCTACCAACAGCTGTGTGCTGCAGTTCTTCAAGTGGACCACCAGGGTGTGGTCTAAGGTGGAGCAGCCTGTGGTGAGGGGGCAAGGGGGGGAGGAGGGGCTGTCCCAGCCTCTGTCCTGCAGAGACCTACAAACATACAGGAGGAATTTTTAATGACATCCAGAGTCTTATGGTAGGCTTCCATTAAAACTGTTAGTGTCAGGGGTCAACTGGATTGAGCGCCTGATGGCTCAATACAGGTCACCTCATAAGGTTGCAGTGGTATGACATTTTCATGGTATGATAACAGAAAATATTGTGGTTTCACGGTATCACGATATTACAGAATTATTATGTTAAGTAAAAATAACCCTTGAAGGAATGAAACCAGTGGGGTTATTTTTGGTTGAACAAATGTTTTATTACTGTAACTGAAACTTGAAATCATTTTAAATGGAAATTTATGTAAAATCTCTCCCTTTTGAAAATGACTAAAATAAGGTTAATTTTAATTTCATGGTGTACCGTAAAACTGAGATACCACTGCAGCCCTTGTCCCTCAGAAGGAAATTAGGCTCTTGGCATACAGGCAGATGGAATAACAGGCACTATAGAACACATTATCAATAAGCAATAGTGTTACAGTGTTGGTACAAATTATTTGATAAAAGTACAAAAAGATTAACAGTATTGTACACACAAAGAAGGACTGTTTGTGAGTATGACAGCTGGCTATGAGTAGTCTGCAGCTCTGTCCTCTGAGCAGTAGTTTCAGCTCTTACATAACATAAGTAAATACAAAGTAAATATTGATCTTGCCTTTACTCATGACTTTTCTTGGTAAAATCTTCTTTAAAATATGTCTGACAGTGTGGAATGCTATGCAGGGTTAGTTTATCCCTAACCTATACTGTCTACCAAAACCTTAATTCATTGTTTTTAGCCATGCTAGTGATATGGCTCTAGGGATAGCAATGTCGATGTGTCAGTCTGTCTGGTGGTCAGTCTGTCTTTCCACCACTTTGCTTTATGGTGACATGGAGGAAAACGTTTGCTGCTCACACAACAGTCTTTTGTTTGTCCCATCAGAAATAAATCAGCTTCTTATTTGGAGATTATTACATTCTGATTTGTTTTTCAGAGGCTTCTCAACCTTGATAACAGATAAAATATACAGAGCATCACTTTGACAACTTTTTGAAATTGTGCAGCCTCATTAATAAGCCAATCAAGATTTCTTTTGGATCTTAGTGTTATCTCAACAGCTGATTGTGTCCGACACATAAAGATTACTGCAGTGAGAGAGGAAAAAGAGCATTTTGGGATCTTAAATCAGAATCTGGATGACACGAGAGGAAGGATATTTCTCTGGAGCTGAATTTAACAAGTATGTATTGCATGCAGGGCGTCTTTGAAAAAGAGAGCTCGCTCTCAATGGACCTCCCTGTTGAAATAAAGGTTAAATGAAATGAAATGAAATGAGAAAATGGTCAAAATGTCATATTGATGTTATATCGAGCTCAGTTATGTTTAGAAGATCTTATTTTGAAGTTTCCTTTCCTTTGGGGAAATACCATTGGATGGATTTAAATGAAATGAAAATATAATATAGATATTCATGGTTCCCAGAAGACTTTTCAATGGGCCATGAGGAGGTTCACAGGTTGAGTGAAATACAGTATCTCAACAACTATTGGATTGATTGCCATGAAATTACATTCAGACATTCATGTTCCCCTTTACCTTTCCTCTAGGGCAGTCCTCAGGTCGGGTTTTAATCAAGACTATCAAGACTACTTTTTATGACAGTGTACAGAGAACGCTTTTAGGAGTATTAAGGCCCTGACACACAAAGCCGATGGTCAGTTGTCGGTCAAAGTTGGGCCACTGGTGAGCATCTACTGCCCTCGTCAGTGCTGGTTGACCTTTTTTAGTGTCGATTCAGCATGTGAATAGGCATCGGCACAGTGGAGCCTGTCGGTGAATGAAATCACTCTAATTGGCAGTTTAGCTCAGTGCACAAGAAGAGAAACAGAAATGATGACAGTAAACAAAGAGCTGAAGTGAAGAGCTCTTTAGCAGAAATGTTTCTTGATGGTTTGTGTCATTGTTCACTAGCACACAGTAAATATACTTTGCTCTTTCAACACTGGATTGTGCTGTTAATGTGCTAACCGGCTGACTAGCATCTTCTGGTTTCTCTTTTTGAATGACGATTACAGACAACCACCGTCTGCTGGTATGGAGGGGTATGTCCTCTCATGCAGGCGCAGAATGTATATGGTTGTTTGCCATCAGTTTGATGTGTGCAACTTTCTGGCTGAGATGCGGCATTGAGAGGCGACACAGCAGGGGGCTCTCTTCGCTGCTAGTTCTCCAGCCTTGTTTTGGTGTGTCTGGGCCTTTACAGCGTGGATACTTGCTGGATTAGAATCTCTAGTTATTACCCTCAACTTTATAAACCTTCTCATGGTGTATGAATAATTCAGTATGAAAGAAATGATGAAGATGTGTAGTTCCAGCTTTGTTATTACACACAATGATCCCAATCAGTTTCACACAGTGAAGTATAAAGACACAGAGAGCGATGGGATCAGATCTGTGCGTTAAGCTTTAGGTATTAGAAACTCCACAGGGAGAAAAACAACAGGATAAGTGAATCTCCAGTTACCATTCAAACCTGCTGATACTAACTGTGATATGTTACTGTAAACAACAAAAAGAAGTGGCAAACAGTTTGTGACGTCAAGCCAAAAAAAAAAATCCTAATGTAGCCATATTTCAGTGTTATTATGTTACTTTGAGGAAGTTATGAAAGAATAGGAGGCTTTACTCACATGCTCTTAACCCTATGCGCCCGAACGACACAAAGTGCGTCCAAATTCACACCTGTTCTTCTCTACTGATTTTCTCTCTGTGTATGTAGCCTTTATAATGACTATGGTATGAACTTAAAAGTAAAGGTAGTAAAAATACCCCCAAAAACTCCTAGGGCCCAAAGGGTTAAATACCAGTTAAATCAGCAGAGCAGTTTGTCTGCTTTATAGTGATGGTATAACACAGATCCACTAGATGGCAGCAAGATACTTTAAAAACTGAGATTCTTAAACAGCAGGAGCTAAGTGATATAGGAACATGTATTACGTCATTCATTCAAGTATAAGTAATATATTGTGACAATTATGTTAACATTTACTAAGTGATAAAGAGTGCGCAGTGGTTTTGATGAACTACACATCTTATGAACAGTGTGAAGTATGTAGAATTTGGTACAGTGCAGTACATGTATCAGCACTGACCTGCCATTTCTACTCCTCTTGTCAGCCTTCTCCTCCTCTTCCTCCTCCCAGTCAGATGTGTTGAGGAAGTCGAAGCTGCCTAGAGCTGTTTCCACTGTGAGGCTGACCACACTGGGTGAACGGCTGTGCCTACCGCCCTACACACACACACATACACACACACACACACACACACACACACACACACACAGATAGATCAATAGTCAGACTACAGACCAATGGTCATATATGTCTTCAGATGCCCACAAAGAGTACAGATGCGTATGCAGATACTGAGCATCCACAGACTAACACACACTCACACAGCAGGAAAACAGAGTCAGACTATGCAACCCTATGGAAGCTCTGAAAGGCAAAGTGAAAACAAAAAGGTCTGCGGGCAATGTCTGCAAGAACCTCAGTTTATCTGCTATATAGGAGATAATATCTGGTATGCACTGTAGGAGATAATATCTGAACACAGGAGATAAATTTTAAGCCAACACTACCTGCATTTTTTTGCACCTTGCCTTTTAGGGCTTCCATACAAATCTGGTTCCACCTTAAATCAGTTTTTTTTTAAAGAACTGTGACCAAGATACCAGTATGCCATGAGCTAGATATTTTACAGCGCAAAATTCAACTTGTCATTCCCCTCGTCTCACTTGGGTGGAGAAACTGTTTCTAAATAAACTCAAACATAGCTTTAACATGTCAGTACTGCAGTTTATTTTACTGATACCGATATATTTGTGATAAGCTATACCAGATGATAATATTAATCAGGCTATAATTATGACTTAATAACCCACTTGCATGTATCACATTTAAACTAGCCTTACTTATGAATTGATTGATCTTGTGTTTTTTAAAAGCCATGTATGACATGACTCATTTCCTCTATATCTATTTCCTGCAGAAGTTCAGACACCAGGACAGTATGGGCCTTTCAGTTCGATGTCAATAAAATCAATGACCTCATGCAGTAGGCTGCTATACCAGAACACAGGCGTGGCACACACAGTAGAGGTAGGAAGAATCTCACCATAAACTTTAAATTAGACTGTGAAGAGCCCCACTAGTCCGATCTGAAAACACTACAGCGCAGCTACACCACGTCCAGCCCAACAGGAAAACAAATAAAAGGTCTGTTTGTGCTGAACACTGACAGATTTTATCAACACACAGATCCATACAACAACCCCAAAACTCTGTGTGAACTGGCACAGCAGACAGAGTGAGAGAGAGGGACCAGTTAGCATTACAGCAAGCTGCTCAAGGTCACGTGTGCTTCAACAGCTGTCACAGAAAAACTTGTATGTATCGCTGCTGTATCACCACAGCAACAAAAACTAAGCACACGTTTCCATTCATGCTCACACACAGGTTTGGCTATTTTTATTTACATCATACTTGGACAATTTTATTTTAATTTAATGTCTATTTATGTGCTTAATTTATTCTAATGTATTTTATTTTAAGTCTATTTTACTATGAGCTGCTGGACAGATGAATTTCCCTTCAGGGATTAATAAAGTTCTTTCTATTCTATTCTTTAAAGGGCTGCTTTGTGTAGTGCCATATTGAATTTTTTGTTTCTGTTGATTTGCACAGAAAAAAAAAGATTCAAGTGATTTGGCTTTTTGTGTAATGTTATTGTCTCCATGTGATTGGATGTGGTGGACCACAGCTGACCTACATCGAGTACTCACCGTGTGATACCCTGAATTCATAGTTTTGAAAATATAGTTTTTCCTACATGCCTCTATGGTGAAGGGAGAATCCAAAACAGTCGACATTCTTCATGAACTGAGGTAAGTGGGGAATGTGTTTAACAGCAAATCTATATCAAAACATACGTTTACAAAGTCTCATACAACTCATACAGTATAATCCAAGTCTTATTTATCCAGTCAGATGCTCAGTAGTTCCTACAACTGCATTTTGGCTAATATGTTACAAAATAAAACATTTAAGTGATGCACCCTGCACACGTGGATGTGCAAATGACACTCAGCTCTATGTATCCACCGAGCTTACTTCCACTATTCCACTCAATTTCCTTTCTGACTGCTTATTGGATATTAACTCTTCGCTTTCAAACAACTTCCTTAAACGTAACAGTGATAAAACTGAGGTTTTCCTCGTAGGTACTAAATCTACTTTGGCTAAACTGCATACTTTCTCTCTGACCACTTACAACTCCAAAGTCTGTCCCTCCCCTCAGGTTAAGAGTCTCTGTGTCATCCTGCACAGTACATTGTCCTTTGAGGCCCACATCAATAATATTACTCGGTCTGCATGCTCTCTTTGGTTACATCTCATATTGATAATTACAATTCTGTCCTCTATGGTCCCCCTCTCAAGTGTCTTCATATACTCCAATTGGTCCAGAATTCAGTTGCCTACATCATTATTAAAACCCCCTCCATAGATCATATCACTCCTGTTCTCCACAAACTTCACTGGCTTCCTGTTAAATATCACACTGATAAGAAGATTCTGCTTCTCGCCTTTAAGACCTTTTATAATCAAGCCCCTGCGTACCTGTCTGAATTCCTTCATATCTACACACCTTCCCATACTCTTAGATCCTCTTCTGCAATCAAACTCACAGCACCCTCTGCCCGCTGACTACCATGGGTTGTAAAGCCTGCTGCCCCGTACCTTTGAAACTCTCTCCCCCATGACATTGGCAATACTGACTCCCTGTCCACTTCCAAATAAAATCTGAAAATGCAATTTTTCAAACCGGCATATTCGATCTGATTTTATGGTGACACACATATCGAGACCTGCACTGATGATGACTTTATGATGGTGACTTTATACCTAATATTTATAATTATGATTTTGTCTGGTTATTTTATTAACTTATTATTATAAATTACTGAATTGTTTGACTTAATGATCTATGGATATATTGCTGCTTGTTTTTGTTTACCTGTATTTTGTAAGGTGTCCTTGAGTGCTTTGAAAGGCACCTATAAATAAAATGCATTATTATTATTGTTATTGTGTGAGAGTTTGTTAATGGATGTTTTAATATAGATTTGCTGTTGTTAAATGTGGCCCCTGTTTACCTTAATTCATGAGAATGTTCGCCTTATTTGGATTCTCCCTTCAATGTGGACGCATACGAGAAAAACTGTTTCTTCACAAATTAACTGTAACAAACGGAGAGTAACTGATATACAAATGGTCATTTTGCAGGTGAACTACTCCTTTGATGCACTATTCATATGGGATTTTGTGATCATACTTAAGAGATACAGGATGGGAAAATTGTCCTGGTGTATATGTTGCAGATTATCTAATCAGGAGATGAAGATGTGACAAATCATATTGAACATGAATCACTTCTTAAGGCTAGTTCACATTACACGATTTTCACTGAGATTTTGATGTCGCAGAGGATCTTGAGAGCCACCTTGGGTCGGAGGTGAGTCAGCAGCTAGTCTGCCACGACGAGTCCTTATGTGTGAACAAGCCTACCAGCAAGTTGCCCCCTCGTCTGTGACTGGGACTGGATATGTGACATGCTAGAAAACTGGAGAGGTCTGACATGACTGACAAAGAGCATCAGCCAATGAGAGGTGGGATATGTCCCAAATCAGCACGCAGGAGGACGGAAGAAATGTGAGGAGGACAAGCCAAGCCAGCAAGCAACAACAACGATGGCGGCGTCCACAGGATCATGGGGAGCGCGTTGTGTTTGGACCCAGGCCCTGGAGGCAGATCTGATTCAACACTGGGAAGAATATCCGTGCCTTAACGATGTGTCGTCTCCAAGTTAAAAAATGATGTTTGGTGACGTCACAGCGTAATCTGGGGCTCTGTCGGCGAGGGCTTGGTGGAGAAATCTTGTGGTGTGCACACACAGGTCGTAACGCAGTTGGCGAGACTCCCGATGAGAGAAACACACGTTGCCAGGAATGAGCACTCAAAAGATTACGATAGTCTCCACGACGCAAAATCGGGGTGAAAATTACGTAATGTGAACTAGCCTTTAGCCTTTAGTCGAGGAACCATCTAGGGTTGAAATGAAATCATTCATATCTACATATAATAAACAAAATGGGGAAAAAGACAGCAGTGTGCCTATATATACTAGTCATGCCATTTTGACCACCACTTTAGACTTACTTCTACTTGAGAACTTGTTTTTTAAGGTAACAGTATTTTTACCTGGGTACCTTTTTTGACAACTCCACCCACCTCTAGAAGCAACCTGTGTCACACATGCTCCATCCTCACCTTCAGTGTAACCTGCAGCAGCTTCAGCTCTTGTTCCAGCAGTTGTAACTCAGGGAACTGTCCTCTGTAATCATCCAGAGAGGAAACCACAGCTGTCAGAGCATCTTCCAGCCCACTGTCCACTGGACCACCGCCCTCTTTGGAGAAACACTCTGCTCCTGCAGCCGGCATCTCCTCCTCCACTGACACCCGCCGGGCTATATACAACACATCCCCACTCTCTGGGAGTGTGCTGCACTCTGGCTGTGAGTGTGTGTTCATTTGTGACAGAGTATTAAGGTCCACTCCTTCAGTTCTTGGAGAGGAGGATGTTAGGACAGAGCTGGATGTGTCTTGTTGCTTCCTGTGTTGATGTTGATCTGTGACATCATCAGCTGCTATGTTTTCTTTAACGACACAGAGCCTTGTTGAGAGGTCAATATCTGTGGCAGCAGAGACAGGTGGCTCAGGAGTTCTGCTGGGCATCTCCATTTCAATGTCATTGATGGAGAGCCCGGACGCCAAAGACATCACGTCTCCTGATTCGGCTGACCTATCAGTCAACACAATGCCATCAGCACTACTTTCACTAATGTGGCTCAGAGAGCGCGAGTAGCTGCGCGAGGTGTGGCTGTTGGTCAACACCCCATCCACTGCTGGTATGGAAGACTGTTTCCCTGCATCCTCTTCCTCACTGTCAGGTTTGGTCACCACAGTAACTGTCCCCTTCTCTTCTTCCCTGTAAAGCATATATTGGTTCATTTTATTTTTAATAGAGCACAATATATGGGTGATTCTTCAGTTCAGGGCACTTTTGAAATAATTTTGAAATTTTTGAAATTTTGAAATAATATTCTTTAAATTATTTATTTTATTTTTATATTTATTTTTTTCTATTTCAAAAGGTTTATTAATTAGTCTGGAACAATGATCTTAACATAGCTTTGATCATACTTCATGATAATTTTGATATTATGATGCTTTTTTTAAAGTTGTCACAGCAAAATGTCATTACCATCACAAAAACAAAACACTGATTTTAATACAAAAGGATATGACAGCAAAGTTTTTCACAATCATTTCAGTAAATACAACACATGCTCTTTAAGAAGCATGTTCTAAATATTTGTAAGTGCATTTAATATACATTTTAACAACATGTTCTCTCTTAACTTTTTAATACATTGCCTTGTCTCAACAATCAAATATTGTGTACTAATCAAAACATTTGAATTGCAATGTATATGTTTTTAGAAAATGCAAATTTAGACTTTTTAACATTACCATAATGATTTAGGTAAGACCCAAGATAACAAAAAACAACATTTTCTATCAGAAAATGTATTGTGATGGTAATGACAATGTGTTCTGGTAATGACAACATGTTTTGGTGATGACATAAACATTAACACTGGTGTGTTTCGTTTTTGTTTGTTTTTTTATGACAAACAAAAGATAAAGAAAATACTACCTTTTAAAAACAACACATTTTAAAACTTAACCCTCCTTTACAATAAATCACTTGGTAAACAACCACAGCATTTCTTATGTAACTATCTTCTTCTGGCCAGCTGGCTTATTTGTGACATAAAAAAGGTTCAAACAATACAAAGAAAAGCGATAAAAAGAGAACTGGCATGCTCAACTCAAATGTCCTCAGAGTATGATGGGTGACAATCCAAAATTGACAAAAATAGAAAATAAAGTCATTAGCACTCACAAATAAGTGTGTAGCACTTTTATTAATGCACAGCAACAGATGAAAACAAATGCATTTCAGCCCTAGGTTTTCCTCAGCATTTCTGAGACATATGTAGTGTTTCCTGTATCTCTCTTTTTCTCTTTCAAGATACTGCTGGTATTTTTCAGGATCTTCCTTGATTTTGTCTCTGTATTTTTTTGACCATTGAGCTGGTTTAGCTGGGGCCATGTTGACAACTTCAAACAAAAAATTATCTAAATTACAGTTGGTCACTGTTGTAATTATGTATCAACCATGTTCAATGGTAAATTATGCTGATATATTCTAGTTATAAGATAATAGACTGATGAGTTGTCATTACCATCACTGATTTTCATTACCATCACAATCACTTGTGTGATGGTAATGACAATTTTCAATTTCTGGAGCCAAAAGTTAGCTAGGTCTTAGACTTGCAAAGCTAGCTGGTTAGCTAGCATACAATGTACACTGAATATATGTAAATAAAGTGAAATTCCCTATTACTGAATTAAAATACTCATATAGTAACTTGTTTGGTAATGACGCCTAATAAACATACTCTCAGATCAGGATGTGCAAAACTTCAAATTACTTACATATGTGGGCATCAGAAAATCAGGCTTCTGCCTCATGTCTGGGAATGTTCCTCTGGAGCATTTAATTTGCATGCAACAATGTAAGTAACTGTTTGTAAAAACTTTATTGCTCTCTAAAATGTTGAGTGTGATGGTAATGACAGATGTATGAGGGACAGCGATATTTAACTGTTAAAAAATTGAACATAATATAAACTAAATGAATTTGAAAAATGTCTTTTTAAGTTGTTATGATGAAATGCAAAGTAAAGTTTTAATGAATTTAACACTTTTTATTACTTTATTTTAGAGGGGATGTCAAAAAGTCTGGGTTGGGTACAAGCCCAAAACAGTGAAACTCTGGCACATTTGAATTTTCAACACACTGAAAAAGTATTAAAATGTCATCATTGAGACACAATTATTTTTTTTCAGAGCTACTACAACCTAGCCCTAACAAAGACAATCACTGTTTTTTCTAAAACATTTTTTTTTCTTGAAAATCTACCCTCCCATAATTGAAGAATCACCCATATACCAAGCAATGTAAACACATCACCTGTGCTTATGGGCAAATGTAAGTCAGTCAACAAAAAGGATTTAGAAAAATGATACTCTATGAGGCTGTAGAGCAGAAGTAAAATGACTTCTACCAAAAAAAGCATAAAAAAACAACTCTAACAGTACCTGTTGCTCTCTGCTTGCTGTCTGGACGTGTCACTGACAGCACTGACTTTGTGGCTGGAGTTTGGAGTTGAGGAGAAGGAGTCTCTGGGGCAAAATGAGATGTCAGGCTGAGGGGAAGAACTTCCACTACCAGCTGGCTGGATGTCTGGTGTCACCACCACTGCCTGGTGGGTGACCGAGAAAGACATGGACAAATTGAGTCACAGGGAGAACCAACACAATAACAACATAGTCAGTAACTTCAGTTATTAGTTAAAGTGTGACAAACACCCTGTTTCTGCTTATTCTGCTTTCATGCTCTCCTGGGGCTGAATGCCACAGAGGCTGGCTGAACAACTTAACCAGATCAAACCCTGTACTGCCTCTACTGCTGTCCACACTAGTCAGTACTTTTGACAGAGACATTGGGACTTAATGTAGGCTAAATGTCAGAATACAAATTCTAAAACATGGATGCTTCAAACACATGTTCAACCTGGAAGCACAGAAGATCTTTACAATCAGCAGTCTCAAGATTAGTGTTACCAATTCAGTAGCTGATCAGATGTGTCCTCTTCTATTCCTGCATTATTGTGTTGAATAATGACCAGAAAAGATTATGATGTCACAGTGAAGTTGACTTTTGACCTTTTGGATATAAATTGTCATCACTTCATCATTTTATCCTATTAGACATTTCTGCCAGTTTGTCATAATTAACGCATAAATTCTTGAGTCATGTCCAAAAACACGTTTGTATGGTCACAGTGACCTTGACCTTTGACCTTCGGCCACCTTATTAGTTCTTATTAGTCAATTCTTGAGGTCAAGTGGACATTCGTGCCAAATTTGAGGAAACTCCCTCAAGACCTTCTTAAGATATTGCGTTTATGTGAATTAAACGGATGCAAGGTCACAGTAGACTCACAAGTCAGTCTTTAGACGCTTTGCTTAACTAAAGACTGATGACTTTCTCCCTGATTTTGTGTTTAGATGGGCGGATACAATTTCAGAGTTTAAAAAAACTCCCTACGTTGCAAAACCAATAGCAAATCTGCAGGGCGGTCCATAGTCCCACTAGAAACACGTGTAGCGGTACAAAATGGCTCAGCCGTGCTCGCAGAAAACGCAGTCGAAGTTAGTGAATGTTTGTCGCGTTTGCGGCGACACATTCTCGCCAACTAAAAGAAACAAACATAATCTTTTACAAGGCCATGACTCATCCGTCCGGCCGGACTATAGAGGGAATCACCTTGTTGTTTACAAATACTTCCGGGTAGAAAACCAGCAGAGCTTTTAGCTATACACATATATATATATATATATATATATATGTATATATATACACACACACACACACACACACACATTTTTCACATCACCGTATCACCGTTTAGACTAATCCATGTTTGTAAAGTCTAGGTTTGTGCCAAATATGAAGTAATTCCCTCAAGGTACTCGCGAGATATCACATGTACAAGAATGAGACAGAAAACGACACAGTGACCTTGACCTTTGACCTATGACTGTGCAGTGGCATAAAAATAAAACCTCTCTGATGTTTTTTTGTTACAGTCTTACTTGTTTAGATATGACCAGTAGCTTAAGGAAGCTTATGGTGGCAAGATTTAGGTAGATCTTACTGGGTAACTGAAATGCCCTCGAGGCCTTTTTGAGATATTGCACTCACAAGAATGAGATGCGTGTAAGCTCATTGCCAATCTCATGAGGGTAAGTAACTTTGACCACTGAAATACTTGAGTCAAAGTGGACGTTTGTGCCAAAGTTGAGGAAATTCCATCCTTTGGCCACAGCTGTCACCGGTGCAGAGGGAAAAACAACACAGCTGAACTTTGAAAAGATGAATTTTAAGTTTTCTTTTAAGAATTCTAAGTGAGGTGCATATTTTAACTCTAAGGAGAGGCTGCTCCAGATTTGGAGTGTGCATTTTGACTAAATGCAGTGTCACTAGGGCTGTAGTCAACCAAAGAAAATCTTGGTCGACTAAAGTCGCACATAATCTTCAACTAATCGATTAGTCGTGGGGGAAAAAAAACCCTGCATGTTATTTTTACTTCTGTGGTGGTGTGTCTGTGTCACTCTGCAGTTACACCTCCAAAACACTAGTTGGCAGTGAAGGACTGTGTTAAGTGCTGTAAAGTTTAGTTCAAATCAAACTTTATTTATATAGTTGATTCAAAACACACAAATATGGTTTAACAGTTTCAAACACAAGTAAGCAAATTGGCTTCACTATAAATCGCAGAACTGACAGACAAACACTTGTCTTTATCTGGACACATTTCCCCCACAATACAACATGCTAACGTTATTAGCACAAGTCTATGGCATTTTACATTGTATAAACTAGCCTAGCGTCTAGCGATCTTTTCCTCTTCTCATATAAAACCAGGGACAACGGCAATATGTAACAAAGGTAATGGCACATAATCTGGCTTCACTACAACTCACAACATTTACCGACAAAACAACTATCTTATACTAAACACGTTTTCCAAGCAAATACAACATGCTAACTTTATTAGCGCCAGCCTATGGCCTTTTACATTGTATAAATTAGCCTAGCGACAAGCGGATATTTCCTCTGCTCATATGAAGCCAGGATAAGTCACACACACAACTTAAAATGCTATTTTAGTGGAGGTTTTACTGTCTTCACAATTTATTGTTTCTTATCTGTGAAATACAAGTAAATACAAGCTTCGTTTCCACTGAGGGAAATGGTGTCAGTATACAGAAACACACAGGAGGTCTGTGTCACCGCAACGCTGAGCGTTAGGTTGGGTGAGTTCAACTTTCTGTCAACAACAGGGGTGTTTTGAAAACACCCCTATTTTCACAGGTAACTTAGCCTTTCCCCCCGCCGCAGGAAATAATGGATTAATGCTGGAAAGCTGTTGATGTAGCACTTTTCTCCTTATGAAAGTAACACGGCGATTATTCGACCAATGAGAATTTGTTTGGATGAAAGCATAGCGACCAAATAATCGACTAGTCGACCAGGAGACTACAGCCCTAAGCATCACCATAGCCTCAGACTCTTTAGACTGAGGAACTACTAATGTGAGAGTGTTAGAAGAACACAGTGATCTGTTTGGAATGTAAACTATCATGAAGTCACTGATTTAAATGTGGAGCAAAGCTGTGAGCAAAGTGATGTGAAAATGATGAGAAGCACCTTGAAATCAATTCCATAACTTACAGGCAACAAGTGCAGAGACTTCAGTATGGGAGTGATATGTGCACTTAAACAGAAGGTCTCATGCATGTAATAAGGTCTGGATGAAATGTACTTGTAATCAATATATTCTCTTCCCCAAAAGAGCCTGTTATGTCTCCCCAAATTAATTCATTCACCATAAATCACAGTTCCTATGTACCACGTCAATCCCTGTGGTTGGATTCAACCACTCACACATGCATACATATTGTAGTTGTGCTGCTTAATAGTATATCCTTATATTTGAGCCTCTTTCCTTCAGTCAACTGACCTATTTTCAGTCTTATTTTTGTCCTGCCAGATAATTCGTATGAACATTTCATTGGCAAACAGCTATTCAGAAGTGAATTTAGGGTTTCAGCCACCTGGGGATTATCTTTATCTTGAATATGCTTATCCACCTCAACCAGGACACAGACCCGTCGCTCACCTGTGCAAATCCTCTCTGATGCTTGTTATAATTTAACCTTCAGTTGAGTTTAGACAATAAAGGGTCAATTCTTATTCCAGAAAAGGTTATCTCTTCAGCAAGAGGGAAAATCTCTAGGAGGTAACAAAGGTTAATGCTTGTGTCCAAATGTCTTAGGAAATGACAGAGCCTTCCTTCAAAATAAAACTACATGTTCATGAGCCGTTTTTACAAATTTAATTTTTTGGTAGGAACCAATGGGCTCACATAGTTGGTTTTGGTCTTTTTATTTGAAAATACAATTTCTTTCCCAAAACCATCTGGTTGCCTTTTCATTATCCAATAAGTGTAACTTCTCTTTGTAACATTTTGTACAGTTACAGTTACAGTCTCTCTCTCCACCTCCTTACACTCGTATTCTGAGTGTAATTCATTTGCCAAAAAGAGACAAAACCCAAAATAGACAAACTTAAATATTAATTAATTAATTTTTTTTTTTTTTTTTTCAAAATTTCTACAGATATTGTGACAATATTGTTATTGTGAACTCTTATGGCCATAATAATAATTGTGTAGTGAAAATCTGATACCATGAAAAAAAATCTGTAACTATTAATACTGTAAAGATGAAAACGAATAATGGATAACCATACTTTTTGAGTTCTACAACCTGTCTGTAAAATAAGTAATTGTGATTACCATCACAAGTTGTCGTTTTGATTGGTTGCCAATCTCATGAGGGTAAGTCTTACCTAATATGAGCCTGACAGATGGCAGATGCCAGAGTGAGGTGATAGCAGCATGCCTGTGATAGTATGCCTGAGACCGGCATGTAGCAGACAACGCAAAAAATCTTCTTGATGAAACCACAGTGGGCACTAAAAGATAACCCTCATCCCTGAAGCATTTCTGTCGGTGTCTGTTCATTGAATGTACTAAAACCAACACTGAACTCCATGCATGGCTGTCAAAGCAAGAAAAGGGCCGAAAGGACCTGAGTGAGCTGGCCCAGCCACGCAGTCAGTGAGTTACACTGCAAGTAAGGCTGGGGGAAGTTAATTAAGCTCACCCAAGGCCAACATCCTTTTCATGTTGATTGCCATTTCTTTTATTTATGACCACAAAGACTCATGGCTGTGCCAGCTACTAACAGCTGGTACAGCAATAAGTCTTAGTGGTAAATAAATCCCCTAGACCTAAAACAAATCATTATACCAGTGTTACCTAGGTTCAACAATTAATTCCATCCTAATGCCTGTGTAACATGCCAACAACTGCCATCATTTCAATGGCTAATCTGGTTTAGGACAGACGGGTAAGGGCTGGGTCACAGTCTGCCATTGGCCACAAGCAGCCTGAGAGGAGAGAGGCCTACAAAGCAAAAGTCCCCTAATTGTGAACCATGACTGTTTGCACGTATACACAGGAAGAGGACAGAGCTTGACGAAATCTCATTTCTGTGAAAGGATGATACTATACATATATACATAAATTACAAGCTGTAGTTTGGTTCAACCAGCCATCATGGATGACTACATGGATCACCATGAGTGAACAGCATGCAGAGACATTTAAGGCATTCACAGATCTCAGCTGGAAAAACAGCTTACACACCAATACAAAGATAACAATAATACAGTGATAAACAGAGCTAGATAGCATCATCATTTTACCATCACAATGGCACAAGACTGCAGATTATAAATAAAGTATAGTGTCTATGGTGTTTTACCTTATGAGGTGAAGAGTTGCGTTGCCCTCCTACAGAAAGCCGAGGACTGGACGAGTCATCAGAAGATTCAGATGAATTAGACCACGCTGCTCCATTCTCCAGCTCTTCATGACGGCGGAGCATGTTCTGTGAGAGAACAGCACTGTTTAAAAGACTGGACTGATGAAGAGTTGGATTTGAAAAGAGACGTTTGATTAAGTAGAGCTCTGTGCCTAACACAGATGCATGAGATTGACAGCTTGAACACGCTTATTTCCCAAAAAGTAAACTATTCCTTTATGGATCTTTCATGTCTGGTCATAGTGTCACATAATCATTTATCACAACTCAGCTGACACACAGCAAGGCCCAGGGGCAGTTGCATACCTTACCTGGTTGCATAGAGTAAAGTTTAAAGCCCAGCTCTCACCAATGATTCACAACAGGACAAAACCGTTCTAGAACATTGCAGAGAAAAGTTGCAGCTGTGTGAACTGGCTGGTCTGAGCTTGACTCAAACCAGCTGATGGTATCACCTGTAACTCAGGTGTCACTCACTGTTTCTACAGCCAATCAGCTTGTAGTGAAGTCCACTGGTCAAGTCAAAATGACAGCAGACAGCATGTTTGCTTGCTGCGGCAGGTGCTGTGTCCCTGCCGATCCCTCTGTTTCTGTCCTCACGGTGTGCTGAAGTCGGACTTGGTCGCAACTGCCTATGCCCGCACGCACGCACGCACGCACGCACACACGCACACACGCACACACACATTGAGTATGGACTGTATGGGAGATATGTTTAAACCCATATTTCCATTATGCTTTCCATCATTAAAAATCCAGGGGCCTCATTACAGAAACTTCCAAAGTCTGATATTGTAATCAAAATGTTTCCTAACTGCTGGGAAAAAAAATCTTATCTTAGGATAGGAATTTAACTAACAGAGCCAACCTTACCTGGGGATTTCCCAAGTTAGGAATCCATGAGAATGGCATAGACCCTGTCCTAAATTCAAAATAATTGCCAAAACTGGCAGCTGCCCTGTGTTATGTCTGTATGCCAATGACAAAGAAGATGGGGAACAACATGAACACCTAAAAGGCTAAATTTGTATGATGACGCTTTAAAGTTCCCAGACCATGTATTAATAGGTATATATATCAACAGTCAGACAATTCATTCTGAATTTTATCGACGTGCCCAGTCTGGATCTGCAGAGGCCTGCAAGGTGGCTCTGTGCTCAGCCACTGGTCATATAGATCATAAATGCATTTTTTAAGGCTAAGGGTGACTTCCAGACTGAGGCTGTCTAAAACGTCACAGCCTTGCATTTCACACAACCTCACAGAGGTCACCCGAGCTAGCCTTTGATATTATGGATCGTCCATCTTGAGTAGCCTATCTGTCCATTCTAATCAAAGATACAAGGAGACTGTGTACATTCTGTACGTAGATACAGCCAAGAAATTAAGATTGCCAGTCGAAGAATCAAATTTAAGACAGCCTTTAGGAAATATGGGCAGGGAGAAAACAATTTCCAAAGTCATCCAAATTGTTGTACTTGATTCAATATAAAAGTCAACCACAGACCTTTTCATGGGCCCCGCCTTGGCCTTGGGCTGAGGTTATCTGTACCCTTTAACCCCCTTGGTTATAGTTAGGTTATTGGACATAGTTTAGGAATTGCTTCTGTAATAGGAAGAAATCATTTTTCCTTTAAAATCTTTGAAACTGAAGTTTAGATGGGACAAGCATTTATTATATTCTTCTGTAATGAAGCCCCTGGAGACGACTTGAAAAACAAGAAAACTGTAGGCCTCACTTTCATTCTGCAGGCCATGAGGTTCAACAGACTGCCAACTAGCAGGCAAACACTGGCCGACACCACACTACAGATTCAGTGAGTCACAAAACAATCCAGCTGGCTGGTTCATACACTTTGCCCCTCTTGATTATTTTCACTGTGTATGACTCTGGGCTCTTCCACTTTACTGTGCAGTCACATGTCACACGCTGTCAGCAGCAATCCGCTATTGATTGGGTTCAACTGGATCACAGCCACAGCTTTTGAGGATTCAGATTAAACAATCTGGCAAACTCAAATCATTATCAACAGTCATTAATTAATAGAACAAGCAGTGTTCAACTCTGCTTTGTTCTCTTCTTTTCTACTTCAGCGGCCACATTTGTTGCAAACTGAGCATACTGCAAAACAACAAGCGACTGGAAACTGATATGTCAACAATGATCTTTGAGGTAAACAAAGCATAGTAGACACACTTCCAAATATACATAGTAGCATCAAAATGCTAACTAAAGTTGAAAACAGTGTTTAAAGCTTCTACATATTGCCATTAAATCCTGAAGGTTTTGGAGGAACTTTTGTGACCTAAACCAAACATTACAACATTATCAACATGGTGTGTACTTGTCATCAGTCATCATACTTATCATAGCATTATTATGCAAAATCTCAGTGTGCTTCAAACTAAGTGTTTGTCGAACTGTCTAACACCATTTGAAACACAATCACATCCACTTTTTGCAGTGCTTGACTGAGCTGACATTGGTGTGAAAGAAGGTCGAGTTTGAAATGGAAGTGAAATGGAAGTGAGGAAAGTAAAACAAAGAGCTACAGTCAAGAGGGAGTGAGACCAAAACAAACTTGTGATAAAAAGTAAGAGAATTTTTTCTTTAGCCTTCAAGCTCTTTAGCAGAAATGTTTCCTGATGGTTTGTGTTATTGTTCACTGCTATATATGCTCTGTTCTTTCAACATTGGATTGTGTTGTTAATGTGCTAACTGCTTAACTAGCATCAAGACAGTTTTCCAGTTTCTCTTTTTGAATGACAAATACAGACTACCACTGTAGTTGTAGGCTGTAGTCTTTGTGGTGTGTTCACATGAAACTTCTTGGCTGAGACACAGGTGACGTGAGGTGATGCAACAGTTAGCTTTCATTACAGCTAGTTCTCTGATGTCGGTTTGGTGTGTCTGGGCCTTTAGACATGATCAGATGATACGTGGCTTGAGAGCCCTAGCTTTAAAAGGTACTTTTCCATCAAATTTACATAATTCACAGCTTCAAAGGCGTTTGCACTCAGAATTACTTTATTAGATGTTCAAGGACTAAGGTGTAATTCCTGTTTTGACCGTTATTTGTATTACTTATAAAAACTTTGTACTCACCAAAAAACTTCAAAACAATCTGAGAACATGGCAGCATCACTACAAGGAAGTTCAATGGGGCAACACGAAGCAGTCAGATAATCAGACAGGTTGTAAATAAACCACGAGTTTATCCAGATTGTCTAAAGCACGTGAGTCAGTAGTAGTAGTTTAGTCAGTAAGAATTTCCTACACACAGAAAAGCTGTGCTTTCACATCATCAGCAATTACCACCAGGGTATGGCTGAAAGTATTGTCTAGGTTCTGTCAGGAGGCCCTATTTGCCCTATAGGCCTTTGGAGAGTGATATGTATGCAGATCTGTAGTTTGACCAAACACTACAGCAGCAGATTTCCAGTTCTTGCTTTCAAATGGGAACTGACAATCAGTGAAATCAGCTGGAGAGCTGTTTGGAAACCCTGCATATATACCTCATAGCTGCGTGAATCCATAAACATAACAATGGAGACTACTGTTCTAGATTTCTAATATTCTATACCATCATTACTGTCACTAGTCAGTATACCAGTGGGGGTGCTACTCCACAATGACTTACTGCAGTGGGCTGTCGTGTTGGTGAGTTTTCACTACAGGAACAGCTCTGGCTAAGTGTGTCTCTGAAGATTTCCAGCAGCGGCCAGTGCTGCCGCCTGGTCAGACTCCGAGGCAGAGACTGCATGTCAGAGCAGCAGCAAGTGGAACAAAGGGCAGTGGAGAAACAGTGGAGCAGTTAGGGAGCTGGGGATGTTGGCTAAACTCAAATACTTGGTCTACAGCAGTGGTTCTAAACCACAAGGTCTCAACTCTGTCTTGTTCTTTGCAAGTATACGGCCAGTTTCAGACATGTAATGAAGCTGAAAGATTCTTTGATGAGAAAGGTCTTGCTTCTTATTTTCACATGAATCAATTTTTAGTAAAATCTACAAAACTCTCCTAAAGGGCCACAGACAAACTAAATGCAATAGAGTCTGTGTAAAAACTAGAATTACTGCTTTGCAGTTGTATGCCCCTGCAAGCTTGTCAAGTTGCAGTAACAGTTTACATCCATGTCTGTGAAAACTTGGATGCTTCACACACATCTTCAACCTGGCAACAGTGAAGATCTATACAATCAGCAAAGTTTCAAGGTGGACACCCAAGAGTAGGGTCACCAATTCTGTATCTGACCAAATGCTCCCCTTCTGTTCCTGAGATATGCCGTTGATTCATGGCAAGAGGAGTGTTTTTGCAGAACATTATGACCTTTGCCCATTTGGATATAAAATGTCATCACTTCATTATTTTATCCTATTAGACATTTGTGTGACATTTTGTCATAATTACTGTATGAATTCCTGAATTTTGGCCAAAAACATGTATTTTATGACCTTGACATTTGACCAAATTCTAATCAGTTTATTTTGAGTCCAAGTGGATGTTTGTTCACAAGAATGAGATGAAGGCAAGGTCACAGTGACACTGACTGTTGACCACCAAATACTAGTCTGCTCATCCTTAACTTCAAGTGTATGTTTGTGCCAAATTTGGAGAAATTTTCTCAAGGCGTTCTGGAAATATCACATTCACAAAAATAAGATGGATGTAACCATCAGAATCTTATAATTCATCCTTGAGTCCAACTGGACATTTGAGTCAAATCTGAGAAAAAAAAAAAAAAAAATTCTCAAGGCATTCTTGAGATATTGCATTCATAAGAGCGAAACAGATAAGGTCACAGTGACCTTGATCTTTGACCACCAAAATCTAATCAGTTCATTGTTAAATCCAAGTGGACATCTGTAACAAATCTAAAGAAATGCTCTCTAGGCTATCTTGAGATATTGTGTTTACGAGAATGGCATGAACGTACAACAAAAATGACTATCACCAGTGAAGAGGCATAAAAAGGAGGTCCTCAGCTGTCTGCACCTCTCACATTTGACTTGCATTTAATTTTGGTTTTACAATAATCAAGTATGAGGGCAGTGAATATTGCACAAAACACCAGTAATCAGCAACTTAAAGCTAAATATTCCAGTATCACTCTTTTCAAAAACAGCCAAAGGTTTCTCTGGAGAGAACAAAGGTAAAACAAAGGCAACTAGAGTACTGAGAGAACTCACATAGAAGGCTTGTTCACGCAAAGATGGCGTGTCAGGTGGACTCTGGTTGAAGATTGTTGAGATTCTCTTACTGACAGTTGGAGCTTTGTTGACAGTGCTTGCCACTGACCCCTGGTCATCTTTATCAAATGGACTGACAGATGGATAAAAGGAAGGGAGGAAGGGGGAGACGGAGACAAAAGACAAAATAATATATTTTGTTAATCAATATCAGTGCAACAGTGCAGTTCTAATGAAGCTTACTATAATTTTCAGTGTAAAGCATAGCTGGCAAAACTTACTTCCAGGTGACTTCGAGGCTTAGCTTAATAGTCCCAAGGTCATTAATATCCACAGCAACCGTCTGGGGTAGTGCAGCAAACAGGTCCTTAGTCTCACAGGAAACACTTCCTACAACCACGTGATTGGCTAAGCTCTTCAGCTCTGTTACCTAGGAGACCACAGAAATATGGTTTGATCACACTACCAAAGTCTTGCTGCCCTCAACAGTTCAAGTCATATCACCTTCAGGTTGAGACCTACACTCTGTGTAAGTACATCAACAGAAGCGGTAACATTATTGTCCCCACCTGTTCCTCATTTAAGGCTTCAGAGAAGTAAAAAAGTAAAAGACAGAACCGACTCGGCAGTACAAAATCCTGAATATGGGTGTATTCACCAATACCACAACAAGAGAAAACATGAAGCATACATAGGCTATTTCATTACTAAGAGCAGCGTTCAGGATCAGAACTCTTACACTGACGAATCAGAACTTAGTATAAATTCAAATAAATCCAAAGTAAGTCAAACAGTTTGACATTGGGAGGGACTGACCTTCACAGAGAGGAACTCACTGATGAGCGGCACAAACACCATCTCCTCACTGTCCCACAGCTGTCTGGCATTGATCTCTATTCTGCCTCGGAGCTTCCACCGCTGCCGACCGTACTTCATAAAGATCTGAATGCGCACACACACACACACACACACACACACACACACACACAGTGTCCTGAATGTCAGTAGAGCTGTGTCTGTATACTTTCTAAGACTTTTTTCTATGGTCTGTTTTGCTATTTACTATAGGCCTAGTGCATTCGCAATCCCTTTCCTCTAGTATGTTATGAGTGTATTGAATAATATTATCAGTATTTATAGACTGTTGTCTAATTAGAGAGAGAGACAAGACAGACAGACTAACCTCATACTGGTCACCAGCACACAATCTAGCAAATCCAGCCAGACCTGAAAGACAAATAGACACAGATGTAGCCTATCAGCTTCTCACTGGGGCCACTGGGACTGGATTTATTTCTCTTGGTTGACTCTAACATTACCTGTGCTGATCAGTGACTTTAATACCGAGCATGTGTGTGGCTAATTTTTCACCCTAACCCCAGTAATAATTACACCCAGTTACCTCTTGTTTTCCTGTGAACTTGCTGGTCCTGCTGTAATTTACATCCCAGCTGGAGTGGTGTTCTTGTATATATGGAGTTCTTTCAGTCAGTAAAGCCGCTTGTTTTTTTTTTGTTTTTTTTTTATGAGCTCAGTATGAAATTAGACTTTTGTGTGAAAATTCAGTAAAAAATGTTTTTGTCAATCTGATACATGAAAACAAGCTGACACCAACATATAGGCCTATTTGAAAATGAATTTGATGACAAAACTAGAATTACTAACTCGTGATTGTATGCCTCTGCGAACAGGTCAAGTTTCTCTTACAGTTTGCATCCATGTTTGTGAAAACATAGATTCTTCACACATCTGCCCCCAGACAGCACAGATAATCAGCACAGTTTCAGGGTGGACACCCAAGATTAGACTCACCAATTCAATATCTGACCAAATGTCACCCCTTCTGTTCCTGAGTTATGACATTGCATAATGGCCAGAAAAGTGTTTTTGCAGAACATTATTATGTCACAGTAAAGCTGAGCTTTGACCTTTTGCATATTAAATGTCATGACTTCAATCATCAGTTTTTCCTGGTAGACATTTGTATAAAATATTTGTCACAATTAGTATATGAATTCTTCGGTTATGGCCAAAAACATGTTGCCTTGACCTTTGACCACCAAATTCCCTCATGGTGTTTTTGAGATCTCGCGTTCAGAAGAATGAAACAGACATGGTCACAGTGACCACTGACCACCAAAAACTCATCAGTTCATCGTTGAGTCCAAGTGAACGTTTGTGCCAAATTTGAAGAAACTCCCTCAAGGCGTTCTTGAAATATCGTGTTCACAAGAATGGGACGGATGGACGACCACAGCTATCACCAGTGCGGAGACATGAAAATTTCAGAATAGCACAGACCCCATAAAAGCTTATGAAATGATCTGTTGTAAAGTCAATCACAGGAAGGTACTGATATTCCTTTCCGAACCCTGCTTTTTTTTAGGCTATGTTTATTTATATCTTGGTACCATCAAAATTCCCGCCTGAGCTCTTAACAATTCCTGTTTGCAGTGTATTGATAAATGCACTCACAGCTATGACTGGATTACTTTGATACTGAAGAAAAACTTAAAATATGAGGATTTTTATGCATTTCTAGGAGGATTTATGGATGATTTCCATATTATGTTCCTGGGAAGTGGAAGTCGCACAGAATGATATCAATGCCTGTGGATATTCTCATTTATCCAGGTCATACTTATCTCAAGGCAACTGAATCGAATGCAACTGGACTTAGTTTTGTCTTAGAAGACATTTCACCTCTTATCCAAGACGCTTCATCAGTTCATGCTTGTCTGACTAGGCTGTCCTCCAGAATGGGACGAGGAGTGAAAACGGACAGGTGAACTAGCCATTGAAGATTCATTCTTACCTTTCATCTTAATGTGGAACTCCCCCAGCTGGTTCTCCAACTCACTCTCCAACACACACATGTTCTACATAAAGGATCAGAGAGACTTTCATTTATTCATGTATACCAAGCAGGAAGGAAATACAGAGCTGTACTTTATTAGTGACACCTATTAGTTGGATTAGGACATCTTTATTATCCCCAAGAAGCAACTTGTTGTCCAGTTCAGCTGTGTTGTTACATCTGCTGCTCTTTAATGTACTCTCCTACCACTTATGCATGGATTGGCCTTATTCTCCCACAATACATACAGCATTTTTCTTTCATCTATCTTAATCCACTGTCACTCTATCTCCCCCCTCCTCCATCTTCTTCATCTTACCTCTGTGTACTCTTTGTATCCTTTATTGGCTTCTGCTAAACTCTCCTTGGCCTCCTTACTGCCTGGAGAGGCAGTGTAAGCCTTCACCATCTTGTTGGCTCCGTCCCTGAGTCTCCTCTGCAGGCAGTAGGCTTCATATAGCTCCTCAATCTGGGAAAAGGGTACACATTTCATCTGCTTGTCCAAAGAACAGCCTCACGGCAGGTGGACAGCTTAAAATGTATGTCAGTACTACACTGGTGCTGGACAGGTTAGTTTGGTTTATACACTTATTTGTCAGGGACAATGTACAAAAGACATTAATTTCACACAAGGTGAAGAGATGTATTGTACCAGCTACTAGCAATCTGCAGTCTCTATAAACACTTTGTTTCAAAACTCAAAACACAATAAATACGAAATTCAATCACAGATCAAAGCATACATTCAAATTTCAATTGTTACACCCAACACTATGCAATACAAAGCATATAAATAATAAACCGCTCAGCCACTTAATGGTTTTGCTGGCTGGTACCAGTGTAGAATACAATAGCTGAAGGTATAAATAGTTGTTTATAGCAAACTAAACCATGGGGCCTTGTTGTTGCCAAGGTTGTCATACATTTATCTACACCATTTTTAGAAACATGAATTACTTTGCACTTTGCATCACATGTATTCCTTCACATAAGGAAGAGATGCAATTCTAAAGTTTCCTGTAACTTTAATGAGGTTACTAATAGTGAGGGTATGCATATTTGATGGAGGTACTATTTGTGCTCTCCTGTTTTCTAGTCCTCAGTCTGGTTGCTCCAGAGGATCTACACAATCAGCAAAATATTAAGGTGGACACCCAAGATTAGTGTCACCAATTCAGTATCTGACCAAATGTCTCCCCTTCTGTTCCTGAAATATGGCGTTAAGTAATGGCCAGAAAAGTGTTTTTGCAAAACATTATGATGTCACAGTGAAGGACCCTTGTCCTTTTGGATACAAAATGTCAATTATCCTATTAGACATTTGTGTGAAGTTTTGTCATAATTGGCGTATGAGTTCATGAGTTATGGCCAAAAACATGTTTTGGGAGATCAAAGTGATCTTGACCTTTAGCCACTAAAATCTGATTAGTTTATCTTTGAGTCAAAGTGAATGTTTGCCACATTTGAAGAAATTTCTTCAAAATGTTCTTGAGATATAATGTTCACAAGAATGAGACAGACAAGTTCACAGTGACCTTTGACTATGACCACCAAAAACTAATCAGTTCATTGTTGAGTCCAAGTGGATGTTTTTTTCACCAAATATGAGGAAATTCCCTCAAGACATTCTGACATATCGTTTTCATGAGAATAGGACGAACGGATGGATGTACAGATGGACATCCGGAAAACATAAGGCCTCCGACTGGAGGCATATAAATGGTGGTATAAATGGTGATTGTCAGACCTCTGCTATTACTGACATATACAGTATGATTTCTTGTTTATTCAAGGATCCCAACTAGAAACACATGACAGTGCCTCTAGTCCTCCTGGGGTCCTACACATTAAAATACAGTACAAACATGAGTTAAGAATACAGGCAAATTAAGTTATGAAAACAATCAAAATACCAAACTCATATTCAAATGAAAGAAATTAAGGATAGTGTAATCATTGACTAAACCAGGGGTAGGTCTCTATCGTCTAAAGCAGTGTTAGTAAATGAATTAATATCAGATAATGATATTGATTTACTCAGCCTCACTGAAACCTGGCTGTGTCAACATGAATATGTCAGTCTAAATGAATACACTCCTCCCAGTCATAAAAATACCCACATTCCTTGAGGCAGCGGCCGAGGAGGGGAGTTGCAGCCATTTTTAACTGTAGTCTATTAATAAACCCTAAACCTAAACTAGATTATAATTCCTTTTAAAGCCTTGTTCTTAGTCTTTTACATCCGACCTGGAAAACCTCGCAGCCACTTTTATTTGGTATAGTGTACCGTGCTCCTGGCCCGTATTCTGAATTTGTATCTGAATTCTCAGAGTTTTTATCCAGTTTAGTTCTTAAATCAGATAAAGTTATTATTGTAGGCGATTTTAACATTCATGTCGACGTTGATAATGACTCCCTGGCTACCGCGTTTATCTCATTATTAGACTCCATTGGCTTCAGTCAGGGTGTACATGAACCCACTCACTGTTTTAACCATACCCTCGATCTAGTTCTGACGTATGGAATTGAAATTGATAACCTAGCAGTCTTTTCACAGAATCCCTCTCTATCAGATCATTATTTAATAACTTTTGATTTCTCTCTACTGGATTACACACCACTCAGCAACAGTTACTAATACTAGATGTTTATCAGACAGTGCTGTCGCAAAATACAAGGAAATGATTCCATCGATGTTAAATTTAATAATATGTCCTTCTGTAACAGAGGTTTCCCGTACTGACTTTAAACTCTCCCGAATTGAGCATCTTGTTGATAGCACTGCAGGCTTGCTGTGAACAACACTCGACTCTGTAGCTCCTCTTAAAAAGAAGTTAACAAAGCAAAGAAAGTTCGCTCCTTGGTATAACTCTCAAACCTGAAAATTAAAACAATTATCGCAAAAATTTGAAAGGAATTGGTGATTAACCAAACTGGAAGAATCTCGTTTAGTCTGGGAAGACAGTCCCAAAACATATAAGAAGCCCCCCCGCAATGCCAGAGCAAACTATTTCTCAGCATTAATAGAAGGAAATAAGAACAACCCCAGGTTTCTTTTCAGCACTGTAGCCAGGCTGACTGAGAGTCAAAGCTCTATTGAGCCTTGTATTCCTTTAGCCCTCAGCAGTAATGATTTTATGAGCTTTTTAAATGACAAATTCTAACTATGAGAGGCAAAATTCATGACCTCCTGCCCTAAAACAGAACCAATCTGCCCTCAAACACAGCTGTAAGACCTAATATATATAGATTGCTTCTCCCCGATTTCTCTTCAACAGTTGACCACAATGATTTCTTCATCTAAATCATCAACGATTTCAGTCAGGATTTAGAGTGCATCATAGCACTGAGACAACACTAGTTAAAATTACAAATGATCTTCTGATTGCTTCAGACAAAGGACTCTTCTCTGTACTTGTTTTATTAGATCTTAGTGCGGCGTTTGACACAACTGACCATCAAATTCTACTGCAGAGACTGGATCACTTAATTGGCCTAAAAGGTTCAGCACTAAGCTGGTTTAAATCTTATCTACCTAATCGTGTTCAGTTCATTCATGTTCATCATGAATCATCTCTATGTACTAAAGTTTGTTTTGGAGTTCCAAAAGGTTCTGTGCTCGGACCAATTCTGTTCACTTTATATATACTTCCCTTAGGTAACATCATTAGAAATCACTCTGTAAATTTCCATTGTTATATGGATGATACACAGTTGTATTTATCAATAAAGCCAGAAGAAACGGATCAGTTAACTAAACTTCAAAAATGCCTTACAGACATAAAAACCTGGATGAGCTCCAATTTTCTTATGTTAAATTCAGACAAAACTGTTATTGTTATTAAGTTATTGTTCTTGGGCCCCCATCACCTCAGAAATTCTTTGTCTGATGACATAGTTTCTCTGGATGGCATTGCTTTGGCCTCTAGCACTACCGTAAGAAACCTCGGAGTAATATTTGATCAAGATTTGTCTTTTAATTCTCATTTAAAACAAACCTCACAAACTGTGTTTTTTCATCTGCGTAATATTGCGAAAATTAGGCCTATCCTGACCCGAAATGATGCAGAAAAATTGGTCCACGCTTTTGTTACCTCTAGGCTGCATTACTGTAACTCTCTATTATCAGGTAGCTCTAGTAAGTCCTTAAAAACTCTCCAGCTAATTCAGAATGCAGCAGCATGTGTACTAACAGGAACTAAGAAACAAGATCACATTTCCCCTGTTTTAGCTTCTCTGCACTGGCTCCCTGTAAAATCTAGAATTGAATTTAAAATCCTACTTCTAACTTATAAAGCTCTAAATGATCAGGCTCCATCATATCTTAGAGAGCTCATAGTGCCCTATTATCCCACCAGAACACTGCGCTCTGAGAACGCAGGGTTACTCGTGGTCCCTAGAGTCTCCAAAAGTAGATCAGGAGCCAGAGCCTTCAGCTATCAGGCTCCTCTCCTGTGGAATCATCTTCCTGTTTCAGTCTGGGAGGCAGACACCATCTCCACATTTAAGACTAGATTTAAGACTTTCCTTTTTGATAAAGCTTATCATTAGGGCTGGCTCAGGCTCGCCTTGGACCAGCCCCTAGTTAGGCTGACATAGGCCTAGTCTACCGGGGGACCTTTTACAATACACCTCCCATAATACACGAGTACCTTCTCTCCCTCTCTCTCTCTCTCCTTTGCTAACACTCTTGTCCTGTTACTGCATCTCGCTAACTTAGCTTCTTCTCTGGAGCCTTTGTGCTCCACTGCCTCGCAGGTTAATTCATATCGCAGTGGTGCCTGTATGGTGTGACGTGTGTGGTTGTGCTGCTGCCGTGGTCCTGCCAGATGCCTCCTACTGCTGATGTTATCATTAGTCATACTTCTACTATTATTATACACATATGATTAGTGTCACTTACATATAATATCATATATTAATATATACCTAAAACATATTGTACTACAATAGCCATAATTATTATAATAATATTATTACTTAAATTAATGTTGTTGTAAGCTACTGTCACTACTGTCTGTCCAACATTTCTCTCAGTCTCTCTTTATGTATCATTTTGTATACAGATCACTGTTAATTTATCATGTTGATCTGTTCTGTACGACATCTATTGCACGTCTGTCCGTCCTGGAAGAGGGATCCCTCCTCAGTTGCTCTTCCTGAGGTTTCTACCATTTTTTCCCCATTAAAGGGTTTTTTTTGGGGAGTTTTTCCTTATCTGCTGTGAGGGTCCAAAGGACAGAGGGATGTCGTATGCTGTAAAGTCCTCTGAGGCAAATTGTTATTTGTGATATTGGGCTTTATAAATAAAACTGAATTGAAATGAATAGGCAACCTGTGGCTCCGGACCCACATGAAGCTCTTTCACCCCTCTCCAGTGGCTCCCTGTGGCTTCAGCAAAAAATTATATAGAAATTAATAATGGCTATATCCGGATATGTATCATTATCGGGATATGAAATGAACTATATCGTGATATGAGATTTTGGTCATATTGCCCAGCCCTACCTATAAGTAATGTTAATGGGTGAATTTGGACTTACTGTTGCCTTCATTATAAGGCTCAAATATGTTTTGCGGCTACAGGCGGATTATTTGGCCAAAAATAGGTCTTTTGATAGTGAAGGTTGCTGAGCTCTGGACTAAACCATAATTCAACATAGCAGCAGAAAGATACATTTATAAAAAGGATATAAAATTAAGAACAAAAGTACATTAAAACAGCGCTAGATGCTTATCTTGTTATCTGGCAAGATATTTCTTTAGAAGCTTTTGAAAGGTGATTTTGACATTGACAGTAGATATAATATCAATACGCAGAGAATTCCACAGTGCTATTGACCTGTATATAATGGCAGGTTTACAAAAATTTGTCTTGGTGCCAGAGTGTTATGTGACTAGAGGCTACACCTCTTGTGCTGTAACCATGTCCAGAGGCCATGTGTATCTGATGAGCCAAACTAGTACTGTTAAGTAGTACTTGGTTTTATCTGTATAACAAAAAGATCCTCAGCAACACTGGCTAAATCTAAATATGACCACTAAGTTGTACTATAGTCAGAAAGTCTTGACAGAAACAAGCAGCATCTACAGCAGAATGCTCTTTACTCCAAGAACGATGTGGTGTCAATAACATTTTTCTGCATTAACCACTGTCTGCGCACAAAGTAACCAATGACAGATATACAAAGAGTAATCTCACAACAAATGACATGTAAGGAGACATTAAAAGGCAATGTGAGGACAAAATCTACATCTAAATCTAAATATGAGCAATCAGTCCAACAGAGGTAAATCACAAACATATTCCTGTGACATTTCCAAAATGCTTTGGACAGGTTTTTTTTTCTGTAACGTTTAGTGATGTTGAAAGGCATCGTTTGTTCTTACCTTGCTGAGGTGAAACTCCAGTCGTCTTATGTACCTCTCAGTCACCTTCACTTGCTGTCAGAGAAAAGCAAAGAGTCCCATTTATTCCTTTTAGTCAAACTGGACTACTTTCACAATATGTCAGTCCAGGTCTGTCTACAAATAACAGTTTGTGCTACGATATACACTGAGGTGGCCCCTGTCACCTGTGATGTAGGGAGTCATCTCACAAATCGCCACAGCACACACAACACAACGCAAAAATACTGCATTCTAGTTCCTGTTTTATGATCGCTGTTAAGATGCAGTCAACACTTCCTACATATGTTTCAAATTAAAAGCCTAGCAGGAGAGGTGGGAATTATGCCCTTCGAGCAGCTGGAAGGTTTTTTATGTGCAAGATCTGTACAGGAAGTGTTTGGATTTACTCCTGTGGGTTTTTTAAGGCTGTTAAAGTGACTGAAACTAATTAGTATAGAGAAGACAAAGTGAGAGCAGCAGAGTGGTAACTATGATATGACTGTTGTGCTGATAGAATGTGAAATGTGTGTGCTGTGAAAATGCACATTATACTAAATTATCAAAACAACAGGTAAACATGGAGACAATTTGGATTAAGTAAGTATGAAAGTATTCACAGTAGCTCACCTTGTCCAGTTCATACAGGAAACCCTGAAGAGGCAGAAAACATTAAGTCATCAGTATCACTCATTTTTAATGAAGTGGTTTACTTTTTATGCTAACAGATACATTGCTTTGTCAGAACATTTTAATTTTTCAAACCAAAATTTAACTTCAAGGTGTCAACAATGCTTAATACCACAGACTGAAACAGTATGACAAAAGAGGAAACACTACTGACCAGCCAATTCCTGAGCTTGTACATTTTGATATTTTTCAACTTAAAAAAAAGGGACCTTTTTGAAACCTCTGTGTGCAGGTGCGTTCAAGGACACACTGAGCCCAAAGAAAAACCAAGAAAGTCAAGAAATAGAACTACTTGTATCCACATTAGACATAAGAAGATAGTAACAGGGTTAAACTTGAACAGATGAAAAGAACTAGGCCGAGCCAAACCGTACAACCACAGAACATACCAGTCTGGAGTTCCTCTTTGTTTCTTTCATCTGTCTGCTGAGGCTGTCCAAGTCCATCTGATGAACCTGCAGGTAAGACCTGAGAGAACACAGACACAGACACACACACAGACACAGACACAGACACATGCGCACACACACACACACACACACACACACACACACACAGGAGTGATTAAAGGGTAAGTGACTAAACATACCCTCTGTAGTGTGTAACCATGCAGATATTTTTGCTTCTATGTGCTTAAGTTTTGACAAACTTTGTCCTCTGCAGTAACTGAGCATCTCTCACTGCCAGCTCTCCCACTGTGCTGCTCTCCAGCATTTATCTCGTCTTAAGGAAAATTAATTAGAGCTGAGTGTTCTGGGTGTTTCCACCCTTCAGCTGATCTCAAAGAGCAATAGGCTGACATTTAGAAAATAAATTAAACAAACAGGACATACTGTGTTAATCAATGAGCTTTAGAGGTGTTAGTACTGTAAGTGGATTTTTGTACCTTTGGACAGGGCCTGACTGTTTCCACTCTTTCTGGTAAGCTAAAATGACAGCCTGCTGGCTGTAGCTTCATATTTGACAAAGATAAGAGTGGTCCCAGACCTCTCATCTAAGCCTCTGCAAGAAGGCTAATAAGACTATTTCTCAAATCGTCCAAATATTCCTGTAAGTGTAAAGTGAAAGCCTATTGGTTATGGAGAGAAAGACAGTTTGGTTTGAGATGGTGGGCAGAAAGCCTGAACTAGAATTACCAACCTGTGGTGGTATGCCTCTGTGCGCCAGTCAAGTTCCTCTTACAGTTTACATCCATGTCTGGATGCTTCACACACATTTTCCCCCAACAGCACAGAAGATCTATACAATCAGCACAGTTTCAAGGTTGACACTTAGGGCTCTAGTTTCGCAGACCGGGCAAGGCGGGGCCGCAGCGCACCTGCGCTTCGCCAACTGGGTGTGGCCAGGCGGATTTTGCGAGTTTGGCACACCGTGCGCCTGGCGCAGCTACTCCTCTTTCCCACCTCCGTCCCTCCTACCTGCGCAAGTCGGAAAGAGGGAGGAGAGAAGGAGTGGAGTGGGTTTTACACACACCCCACCAATCAAATGAGCCTCTCTCCTCACCCTTAAATGTGCCGCGTGAAGCCGTAATGAGAGTTTACTCAATTCACCATGGCGGAAGAGAGCAGGAGCGTCAGACAGCCAAACTTCTCCCAGGAGGAAACTGATGTTTTGGTTTGGGAGGTCCAAGCTCGCAGTGTCCGAATATACGGAACTGCAAGCAGACCTCCACGGGCTGATGATGCAAAGGTAGCCTGGGAGGAGGTCACCACAATTGTAAATCAATGTCGCATTTCTCTCGTGTGCGCGCGTGCTCTCTTTCTCTCTCGCAGTCTCACTCTGTTTCTTTTCTTTTGACTTTTCTAAGATGACAGATGCTGAATATATACTCCCTATCTGATGCTGTGGCTGTTTGTGGTTGGCTGAGAGGGATGTAAACTCATTAGTTTGCAGCTGTGTTAATCAAATCAGGTTGGGTTTCCATTACGCGTGCCAAATGTGCCAAACGGTGCCAATCCCCTTTGATCTGACATCAGATGTGACGGGACAGTCGATATAGAGATACATTTATGTGCTGATTGCAGACAGTTGCATTGAATAGTGTTTTTTTGGGTATTTATTGCATCGTTAATGTGCCTGATATTCTGGAAACCTGCCTGTGAGGTTTTGGTGACGTGTGCGCACTGTCCGCCGGTCAGCCAAACTTCGGCTTACACCGGCAAGTTTGTGTGGGGCCACACTGATCTTGACCTTTGACCACAAAATTCTAATCATTTTTTTCTTCAATCCAAGTGAACGTCTGTCAAATTTATAGAAATTCCCTTAAGGTGTTCTTGAGATATCATGTTCATGAGAATGAGACAGAAGAAAGGTTACAGTGATATTAACCTTTGACCTTAAGTCAAAGTGAACATTTGTGCCAAATGTGAAGAAATTCCCTTGAGGTGGCTACAGGGCTACTGCTCTCACTAAGTCAAGTCAGGCAGATTTATCATCAAACCATGAAAGGTCCTTTCTCCTGAACCATACTGCATGTAGGAGTACAGTGCACAGGACTTAAAGAGTTCAAAAGTATCAGTCAGTGAGTAGGAGTCACTAGTACAGTATCAAGGACATGATCCCTCAAAATAAAAGTTTGCAGCTGCTATTAGTATGTATTAGTGCACTCACTGAAGGCCTTTTTTCAGCGCCTCGTAGACCTGATCCAGTCGCTCTGGTTGAGGAACCTTAGGTGGAGGGTTGGACTTGGTAGACATCGTGAACATCCTGCTGGCTCTGCTGGGCTTCCTGTTGAGACCTGGAGTGCTGAACACTGAGAGGCTCCTGCAACATCAGGTCAACATCATCCTCAGACATCCTCACCTGACACCCCCTAATCAGCTTGATCAAACTAACAGCATCATCATATCACATAAGACTGACATTTTCATACGCACAGACATTCTCTGACTGACTGACTGTCTGTCTCCCCTGTGCAAATGTTTGATGTTATTATAATGATCATTTTTTCTGTTCATCACCATCACTATCACTACATACCAAGTTAAAAAAAATCTTGATGTATTTCACAAGATAAACTGGTTATTGTGGTGACTCACCATAACCAACTCCTAAGTCTTACTTTCGTTAACAAAAAGGGCACTGTGGTGTAACAACAGTGCACAAAAGTAGCTCCCTTGCTTGCCCGTGGTGAAATCTAATACTTCTAATATGACCAAATCCCCAATACTGTTGAGGCAGTAGAAGAGTTCAAACATTTAGGAACCTGTTTTAATCCCACTTTAAGTTTTTCGGCCAACACAGAATACATTTTTTTTTAAAAAACAATGCTGCGTTTGTATCTAATCAGGAAATTGGATTCACATGATGTGAGCAAGAACAATTTTAACAGTTTTGTTTACAGAAGTCTTTTTGAAAGTGTTTAAACTTTTAACATGTGTACATGGTATGGGAACCCCGGGCTTTAGGTTTCAGAACAGCTGATCAGAGTCAGTTCAATCAACTCTGAGTATGTTCAAACTGAGTTAAGGTTGTGTGTGGTGAATGAAAAAAGCCATCAAAAATGAAGCTCAGATACAATAATTTACCATGGCAACATGTCAATGAAAGGAAAGAATGTAACATGAATGTTTTTTTATAGGTAACAGTGTCACCTATAAAAAAAAAAAACATCTCACAAAAATAAGGACATTCTGAGCTGGGGTGACTCAATTGCTGAACCTATGGGCTATGATCTGATGACAATAAAGCATACATATGCAGATATCTGTGTATAGAGGTTAGGAGTGATTTGATGCTGTGATATTTTAATGTGAGGGCAACAATCACTGTTTAAAGAACTGACTGACAGTGCATAAAAGCAGTAATTTTAGATAGTCCTGAGTAACAAACTGATATCCAACCAGGATTTAGATTCTGACAGTAAACGTCTGCTAATTAATGTGCTTTGATATGGACTGAATCAGTAAGGAAATGAAAGAGAAACGCTTTCAGAAACATTGTCATTATTTAAAGATGTTATAGTTATAGTTAATAATAGTAATCCACATCAGACCAATAAATTCCACGAGTCCATTTCTACCCTGTAGACACATGCACACGCACACACACACACACACACACACACACACACACACACACACACACACACACACACACGGGGTGTCATCTCAAGTGTGTAAAGTGTGTGTACCTGTAGGGTTTGTCGTAGGTGTTGACTCCAGTAAAGCTCTGGCTCCTAGTGATGGATCTGGATGTGAGGCGTCTGGCTGGGCGAACAGATAGTGACATGGTGGAGAGAGTTCGGGATGGACTCCCTGTACAGAGCAGAAGAGAAGAACCATCAACAGACTGCTGACACCACTGCATGACAGACTGATCAGCCAGCTTTTTCTGTCTTTTGTGGATATCCAAAATGCTGATACGTAACAACTCATTTGACTGATAACTGATACCAATATTGATATATCTACTTTTTTTCCCTGCCTAATGAGTGATCATCAAGTCTCTTCTGTAGTGGAATTAACATCATATTATGCATGCATGCTCTTATCCTGATGGCCCACCTGCAGATGGAGACATGAAACAGAATGTTTTTTAATGAATGTAATATTCATTCTTTGTGCAAATTTGCACAAAGAATGAATATTACATTCATTAACATTTACTGTCAAAATCTGCCAACATGTGTTTTCTTGGCAGATTTTGACAGTTCATTTTAAAGCCAAATATCAGCCACTAGCAAAGACATGCTGATATTACTGTGCATTCCTACTGTCAGCCATAGAGCACAACAGGGGTGTCGTTTCAGAAAAAGCTAAAGGAATGGCAATATGACATGACGTCACAGAGCTACTGATGATGGAGTTTCAAAAATATGAACTTATATAAAACTTCACTTTGGTCTTTGACCTGTCAGAAGTACATACTATGCTATTGAAAACTGTTTCAAAGGACATGAAGCTGTTTCTCACATTCATAATACCTCATGTCTGCATGTAATGCACGACTTGGTGAGAGCAGTGAAAACATCGGACCTATTTCAGCGTATATTTAAGCACCACGGACAGCGAGTGGACGTTTAATTATCATTAGTCATGTGTTTAACTTCACAGAAAATAAAGAAAATAAATTAATTACAAGCTCATTTCTAGAAGATAACCAAGGGGTCCGGTGTATGAAACACAGTAAAACAAAGGCCAATTTGGTACAACACTGTACAATTTATTGGAGTGTCTCCAGAGACCGAAAATACAAGCTTCACATGCCGACACGAAGGAAAAAACCCACATACAATCAGACAGGCTTCAAGACATCATTTAGACAGGCTGTCTACAGCAGCAGAGCAAAATGCTTTTACAACACACAGATAACTCACATAACTCATAACTCGCGGAGGAGCAAAGTGGCAAACAATTTGATTCAATAACACTGGTATTCACTGATGAGCATATTATTGACCTATTTAAGTGCAATACAATGAAAACAACCAGCCAGTGCGCCTCAGACTATCTAACATATCACATCTGATCACTTAAACAGTGCGCTGTTTCACAGACACATCTTTTAATACATCCATGACACAAGTAAGATGACTACAGAACCTCTCTCTTTTTTTTTCTCCCAATTCCAAGGTATGGCAGCTGCCATACCTCGCCATACCTAAATGATGCCTATGGAGCACAATGATATTGCTGCTAGTAGGAGAAAAAAAACTGAATATATTACAGCAGAAATGACTGACAAAAACCACTAACTGTCTTGTGTTCTGATAGTCAGCATCTTACTCCCTGACTCATTTCCTGCTGGAAACACTGCTGAATATCATTAAGTGTCAGGTGAGTAATCTCTAATAATGGTATGATGGCACAGTAAACACCATAAAAATGATCCTACCCATGTCATTACGCTGCCACCTATTCAATATACCAGCTATCAGCTAAACCCAAATCCTTGTTCCGAGTACAGGCCTCTGGTTTGTTTACAGCCTGTTAGGTCATCTGACTGCTTGTCAGATCCAAACTCAAAGCTCATCTCTTTTCCTTAACTTTCAATTAATTGCTTATTCTTCATTGTCTGTCTGTTGGGTGGGTCTTAATGTATCATTTAAGCATTGTAGGTATAGTCCCTGTGTGTCTTGCAGACAACAATTCTGTAAACTTTCTGAAAGCCTCAGCGTCTTGATAATCTTCTGTTTGTCTGTGTCCCACAAGCTGTATGCCTAATTGGGTGTACGACTTAGTGCAGAACATAGAATACAAGAGTTCTAGGGGTATCCCTGATGAAAAACTCACATAGATATGATCTGTCAAGTGTCGCCTATCATCAATGGATTGTCGAATCATGTTTTTTTGTTTGTTTGTTTGTTTTGTTGTTCTTTTTTGCTAATTGATCTATATTTTCATTTGCAACAGTAGTTTCCATTGTTTCCACACCAGACAAATGAGTTGAAACACCCAGTGAAACAATTTGGCTTCTTGGCACAAGAACTTATTTTATAACAGGATACAGTCCTTCCAGGTTGTTGCATTTCAGGACAGTGTGTGTATGTGCAACACTGGCCAAGGTAGCAGAAGAGATCTAAATTTTTTGACTTTTTCTAAAAGAGATATCCAAACAGCAAACTGCTTTTTCTACGCACCCTGGCCTGCTGATTTTGACAGAGCCATTTATCAGTACAAACTAGAATACCACCCGCCTCCGCAAATCAGTCAAATTGCAGTTACAGTTTACATCCATGTCATGTTACATACATATTCTACATTGTGACATATTTAAAGCCTGGGTGCTTCACACACATCTTTCCACCGACAGCACAGAAGATCACACAAACAATCAGCAAAGTTTCTTTTACCCAAGATTAGTGTCACCAATTCAGTAGGCCTATCTGACCAAATATTTTCCCTTCTGTTCCTGAGATATGACATTGAATAATGGCCAGAAAAGTGCTTTTGCAGAGCATTATGATGTCACAGTGAAGCTGACCTTTGACTTTTTGGATATAAAATGTCATCACTTTTATCCTATCACTATCCCATCTGTGAAATTCTGTCATAATTAGCTTATGAATTCTTTAGCTTTGGTTGCAACAGTATGAGATTTTCATGGTATGATAACTGCCTCCAAAAATATTGCGGTTTCACTGTAACATGGTATCACAGAATTTATATTTTTATAAATCAGAATGGCCCTTAAAGGAATGGTAATGGAAGGGTTATTTTTGGTTGAACAAATGTTTTATTACTATACTGTTATTAAAACTCGAAACTGCTTTGTTAATGGAAATTTTAATTGAACTTAATTTAATTTAACTTTTTGAATTTTTTAAATTTTATATACTTATACATACTATAAGTGTGTGTAAAAAGTCTTACCTTTGAACATAACTAAAATTAAGGGGTGATTCTCTGTCTAGTTGCATTTTTTTTCAATATCGTAAATGAGCAAATTTAGACAGTATGATAACGGTCAACTTTTTTATCACGGTACACCTTGAATCCAGTATACAGCAGCAACCCTGGTGCCAAATTTGAAGAAATTCCTGCAAGGCCTTCTTGAGATATCATGTTCATGATAATGAGATGGATGCAGGGTTACAGTGACCTTGACCTCTGACTACCAAAATTTTACAGTTCATCCCCAAGTACAACTGGCCGTTGGGGTATGCCATATCATATCGTTCATGATAATACTGGCATAATTTTTAATATCATTTAAAAAATATATATCGTGATACTAGCAATATTAGGGCTTGTTGACGTCATACTGTTACCCATGGCAACAACAAGCATGGCTGAAAGCGAAATTTAGTAGTATGGGATTAACTGTGGCGTCGTTAGGCCTGGGCATCCTTGAATGTTTTATAAACAGCCGCAGACCTTTCAGACTCTTTTTGCGAGTTACAGCAAGTTACCCTCCCCGCTGAGGAACTCACTCAGCGACTCCACCAGCAGCAGCCGCGTGCACATGGGAATCAGTGTCCCCAAGTGATTAAACTTTTGGTAATGAAACCATACGTGAAGCTCGACAAAAAAACTACATACATGTGAACGTGCAATATTTATGGTAGCATGACAGCCTGTCACGGGTTACAGCATGATGATAGGAGGAGAAATGGCAAGGCATGAAGATCTAGTTCGGAGAAAAAAAAAACAAACTACTCAATTATTTAGGATTTCGCTAAAAGAGGAGGAAATCACCTGTCGGTTTATATATATAGATCCCAGGGTACATTTTTTGTATTTGGTAACTGTTTAAATGTGTAATTTGTGGTAATTTTATTCTGTTGTACTATTAATATTGTATACAGAATCTGAATCTCACTCTGAGTTCCTGTTGTTGTTTATAAACTAAAGAAATGAGAGATCAATTTTGTTTAGTTTTTACTGAATATTTTAAGGCAAAATGTTAGGTTGACATGTAAAACTACATCAATTTTGTGGATGCAATTCTATTTTCTTTAATTCATTTTTTTTTTTAATTAATACGTCATATTGTCAAGAATATGGCTATTGCAAAAATACCCTCAAATACTGTGATATTATTTTAGGACCATATTGCCCACCCCTACCGGCTGTCTGCGCTAAATTTGAAAAAATCCCCTCAAGGCGTTCTTTAGATATTGGGTTCACGAGAATGGGACGGACAGACAGACTACCCAAAAACATAATGCCTCCGGCCTCACATATGCCGGTGCAGAGGCATTTAGCTATTTAGCATTCTACACGCACCACATTCTTATGTGAGTGCTCTAATTATTAAATTTATACCAAAATAGGTTAAATGTTATGAGTTTTTGGGAGAAACAAAGCAATTTTATGTAAAATCAGACATTCAGCACCCCATATAGCCTGAGTGGCATGATCCTTCATTTCATAACCACATTTTCCCACAACTGCGACAATCCACCTGAGAGATGGCAGTTGAGTCAGGCTCCTTAGATCAACCAATTGAGAAGTCCACTGTCTGGTGTCACCCCTTCAGAGGTCCAGCCGAAAATCTGTGACAGCTTTAGTGGAACAGTTTTTGTGCTTGTTTTTTTCCCCATGATTGCATAGCAGATACAACAAGTTTTATTGGTATGACAGACTGGAAGAGTCTCTGTTGTCACTTAGATCCCACATTCAGGAGTGTTTTTCAATCCCGTTAAATATGTTATAATGCTACCATTCAAAACTACAATGACTAATAAGGGGATACATTATGTGGCCTAAAGCAGGCAAATCCATTTTGTTGCTGTGGCCTTTAACCAACATTTGAAGCTTGTGGCCTGAAGTGATGTTTTGTTATTGTACATTAAGTCAGTGGTTAATTTCTGTCAGCTAAAGCAGTGTTTTCCTACTGTGGCCTATCCAGTGTCCTGCATCCTGTTTCTTCAAACAGCTGAAAGGCCTTTGCAAGACGACTGCCAAAACCCCCCTCCCACAGCACAGGAAATGTCACAATCCTACAGGAAGTCAGAAGCAACTGCCTCTCCTGACAGGAAATTTAACAAAGGGAGATAGTCCTCAGGGCTGCAGCCATCTGACTGAACAGAAAAGGTCAATCCTGCTGGACTTTGACTAAATCACAAGGGATGGAAAGAATATTTTGTTAACTGATGACTCTCTTGATTCACATTATCCTTTTAGGTAAAGATATGACTGTTTAACATGCACTATGAATAACATGGAGCAATTAATTTTACTCTAAACTCAAAGTGTTTAAAATACTAACAGGAGCTATATGCTGTAAATTACTTACTTCCGACCTTGAAAACCATCAAGAATGCGTGTGCGTGTGTGTGTGTGTGTGTGTGTGTGTGTGTGTGCGTGTGTAGGCGCTGTGGGACTTTGTTGACTTAACCTAGTTTAAGTACTCACACAGAGCACAGAGGAGCTGAAGGGGAGTAAGAGATAAAGGAAGACAACAGACTTCAGAGAGAGAAGCTGAGCCTGTCAGAGGTGGTGAGTGGACAAACAGAGCAAGTGGAAAAGTTGGGTCATACTGGGTCCATCACATTCAGGCACTTCCTCTTTAATTTCCTGCTTAATCATCATGTTGTGTTGTCACAGCAGTCCACTGTCTCTATGAGAAAGTTTAAAACAAATGTTTTAGTGAGGTTCTGGTGACAATTCCATATTATTCTAGTTCTGAGTATGGACAGAAAGACTTTTTTCATAGTTTTAATTGTAAAACACACACACACACACACACACACACACACACACACACACGTGCTATGGCAAAATAACTGCACTGAAATACTAGGATTTGCACCCAGTCCTTTCTACTAGCCCAGTGTGGCTACACATTTTGACAAAAAACAACAACGCCTGTCTCAATTAGACATCTTCATTTTTTAAAGAACTTCTTCTGATGTATAAGACTGGGTTGTTACCCTGGAAGTTATTCATATTGCTTTGGTCTATGAGAGTCCTCAAAAGAATCCAGAGTTTTTTGATGAAAATTAATCCAAGTTGTGAGCATTGTTTTAACAGCATAGAGTGGTGTTGTGTTGGTATGGAAAGTGCCGTAATCCTTAAGTGCCGTAACTCTGTTGGAGCTAGATCAAATGAATGATATATAACTGATATATATCATAACCGAGGCCTAATTTTTATACAAGTAATATTTATACTGGTTTAAGTAAACAATTTGATTGTATTTCTAATCTTTGCTGAGCTACAGTTTTGTGTGAAAAGCATTAAAGGCCTGTCCCGTATAGATGCCTGTCCAAAATATTGACCTGTTGATTTCAGTGATTTAAGCATATAATAGCCAGGGCTACTGACTGAGGTTTGTACGGTAATTAGGTAGAACAAAGTCCAGTCCAGAGGGGTCCACTGTGTCCAAGACTGGTTGCCATATCTTAATAAATCCCTCCACACTGTCATTAATGGTGTACGTTAGCTTTTCCAGAAGAATTATTCTCAGTACCTTCTTATATCAGCTGTTCAGTGCAGGGATGTACTTAGAAATCTAGAATTTGAGAATAGTCTTTCTTGCTATATAAGACTATAGCTTGTTTGCAATCACATGACATTTCTGACAATTCAGATGGAGAGCAGGAAGTAATAAATCTGTATACTGTGTGAATTAGAAATGGAGGAACGTGACGTGACCTGAGGGCAACAGGTATCATCATAAAATTAAAACTCATGTTGGATGTGATCCATACAAAAAGAGGAAAAGTTATTTTTCCACTATTTGACCAATTTTCCTAATGTAGACACAACTGTGATCACAAATTACAAATTCCAGACCTCCTAACGTTACATTGCGAGCCCATGAAAGCGTACGGGAGTTAAGTGAATTATAACTATTTTGTGCGCGCTTTTGTGTGTACTGCTGTCAGGCCATCTTTACTAGGTAACTAGGTTACTTAGCTAATGTTACTAGGTAATGTTAGCTAACTTCAGCTACTATCTTCTATGTACTGAGTCAACAGTCTCACCAGAGGTCTGGTGAAACACTGTTAAAGGCTAACCACAGAGAAGTTGTCACAGCACATTGTAATTGCATACAACTGGCATGTTTAACACAACATTTCAAGGTTTATGTTTGAAATTAGTGAACTCTAATCCTCCAGACTGAAGATATTTTTGATCCACATCAGCCCCTGTTTGTCAGTGTTGGTAGACTCTGCCTCCAGCTGCATGCCCTCCATCTGGACAGAGCGCCCATGTATGATGTCATATACAAAGACGCTATTAATTTAACGTTGTGGTGGTGGTTCCTTGCACTGTCCACATTAGCTGCCAGAACACACCGAAGGGGTGATAGCTCCAAATAAATATCTCATCAAGGTAATGAAATCATCTTTCTCTTCTCTGAACTTGTCCAAAGAATATGTGTATACGTGTCAATTTCTGAATAGCATTTTATGCATTTAGGAGAACCTTGACCAAGCTCACCCTTGGCTATGAGAAAGTCTAGATGCTAAGTTATAACTCAGTCTGGTAACAGTGCACAGTTTATGCTCGGTAAGAAATCTCTTAAAACATTTGTATCATTTATCAGTAGTTAACAGTTGTCAGTCTATTTCATTAGCTCCCTGTTTGTTTTAGGTTTGACTTTAAATTCTTATTGATTACTTTCAAGGCACCTCTGTGTAGTTTGAGATCCAAACTTGAGATCATTTTTTGCCTTTAATGGACAGGACAGTTAAGTGTGAAGGGGGAGAGAGAGAGGGGATGACATGCAGCAAAGGGCCACAGGCTGGACTCGAACCCGGGCCGCTGCGGCAACAGCCTTGTACATGGGGTGCCTGCTCTACCACTAAGCAACCGACACCCCAAATGCACTGACCCTTTGAACCTTATTAACCCATTTTGCATCAAAAACTTCTCACCTTCTACTCACATATAGTTAAAAAAGGGCATACACATAGAAAGGTATTCTTTCCAGTTACAGTAGTATCCCTCATAGCTACAGTGGATAAATCTCCATCAAATCAGCAATAAGCTTAATGTGGTTTTAAAATTAAATACTGTATTATCCTAGCCTGGTACAACCATCATGATGACATGAGCTCAACATTCTGATTCGCTCTCTGTATCAGTCTGGACTCGGTGCCACCCCAAAAACTTTCAGTGGGCGGGAGTACTCGCCTTGACAGACAAACATCTTCAGCCAATCAGCATAATACAGGAGAACATCATCTTCTTTACCAGCGGAGCCAGTTAATAAATTAAGCTTTTACCTAATCCAATTGGAAGAACAGCAAAATGTCTTTTTCTCTGAGAAACTCTGCAAGTGCACACTTTTGTTTTTGTTTAATTTTTTTATTGACTCTATTTCTGCAATAACTTCAATTATTGCTATGTTTACTCTACTAATGTTAGAGTTAGCGCTTGAAGCTTTGGAATCTGCTGTTCCTGTTCTACAAGCTGCACCCTGCGTTTTACGTGATCAACTACAACATAGTCCCTGATTGGCTGCTTATGTTGTCAACTACAGTGCAGATCCCAAATTGGCCTTGGTTTTCTGTCAACTGGAGATGCACAATATTGGATTTTTTGCCAATATGTAGATACATAACAACTCATTTGGCCGATAACTGATAACTTTTTTCCCCACCTCATTTTAGTGATCATCAAGTCTCTTCTGTAGTGGAATCAAAATCATATCATGCATGCATACCCTTATCCTAATGAACCAACCAGCATATGGAGACATGAAATACTTTTAAATGTATGCAATATTCATTCACTGTGGAAAATAAGAAAAAGCATGTTGGCCAAGTTTCAAAGTTCTTTTTATAGCAGATACTAGCCAATACCGATGACGTATCGATTTTATCCTGCATCCCCAATAATAAATAAAAAAACTACATCTGTTCCAGACTGTTCAGCATAGGAGGTTTGTTTGGTATGTCACTTTCCTTAGCTGGGTAAGCCCTGAAAACCAAATAGTTACTGTTAAATGAGCTCAATACACTATAAAAGGTTGATTAAGGGAATTCTAAAAATGTTGCACTTGTCATAATGGACAATTAACCCCCCCCCCCCCCCCCCCTCCTTCAGCCTATATTTTAAAATATGCTCTTTTTTTTCTTTTTTTACAAACACAAGCACACACAGACACACATACACACACACACACACACATTTCATTTACATCTACCATATGTCAATGTTTAAGTGACTTAATCTTTCAGTAAGAGTTATGACCAATCAGCCAGCATTTCATGTTTACAATTAGAAAATAAATGTCATCTTGTGCATTTCTTGTTTTCCCTGCTGTATCAAATATAAACCATAACTTCCAAACTGAGGTTTTTATCTTTAGTACGTCCAAACCTTTCTATAAAACACCAACCTTGACGGGGCTCCATGTCTCTGTCAGAGTCCCAGTTCAGACAAGGCAGTGGTAATCGGCACATTTCTCCCTGTCACACCTCACTGTCCTGTCTCCTATGTTACCTCCGGCCTTATTTTTTAACTTTCATCAGCTAATCAATCAGCATCCCATTTAGTGCAATGATCCATCAGCTCCATTCAAACTTCAACTCCCTCATCCCCAAGTTGGTCAGTTAAAGCTATCAAAGTGAAAATGTCGGTCAAACTGTGCTGTATTTTGTGTTCCCTACCTGATCCAAACAGTGGTGCAGTCCTGCCCAATGATAACAACAGATTCCAGTCACACCATCTCCTCTGTTATTGATGTTCTCATATAAACACTGGGACTGTGGCTCTGTGCCACACACTCAGCCTTCCATACGCCTCTGTGCTAAGCGAGTGTGTGACACCACACCTATTGTTTGATGCTCTTTGGCCTCTCTCTCCCAGACCATTCTGGAAAAACACTGCCTGGGACACGAACACACACCCAAACACAGCACACCACTTGGTCCATGTCTCCCTTAGACTGTTTTTGCCCAAACAGCAGGATGACCTAAGGATGGGGATGTTCGTCAGAGCAGAGCAGAGCAGAGCTCAACAAATACTACCCAGATTGTTATGGAGATTGCTGTGCATAATCATGGTCCACCGAGGATAAATAAGAATTTTTGAAACCTGTACTTATACACTAGGGCTGGATGACAGAAAAGATAAAAACACTTATCGAGATAGAAACATTTCCCAAATATGGCAAGCAGCAACGTTGATAAATTGTTAATAGACTACATTGCATGATTACAATATGTACTGATAGTCAAACACATCCCTGAAAGGAATGTCTCTCTCACCAGTCATATGTCATACCTTTATGAGGGTACAGCCCATGTCTCAAAACAGGCACAGCAGGGGTGGATGAACCTAAACCTAACCTTAACACACCACATGCTATTTGACCATGCAGTAAATGAAAGAGATGCGAAAGGCCTATGCTACTTAAATTCTCACATGGAATATATTAATGATGTATATTGTTATACCAGAAAATTGGCTAAGAAAGATGGGAAATAATACAAATTAAGTATACTAGTCCATACCCATTGAGTGCACAGTTGCCCACGTACAGTTTCACATGGTGTGTGTTTGGGATACAGGTCATAGGAAATTGCAGATTAAACAGTCAACTAGTTTGTGGGCTAAAACTGTGCATTAGTCGTTGAGGTAGCACGTTGAAAGGCAGATAGTTTAAGTGTTTATATGTTGTATTGACTTAAAAGTGGGGCACACTGGTAGTTCACATGGGAAAAGAATATACTAATAGTGTAATTTTTGGAAAAAGTAGCTTTGTCACCTTCTACCTATGCCAATCCACAATGCCTATGTACAATTTCACATAGATTGACCACGTCAGTGAGTAGAAAAACGTGGGACAGACAGAATGACACATTGACAGTTTCCGTGATTATGTACAGCATACCATGCCATGACTTAGTCATACCAAAAATGAGAAAAACAAAAACATTTGGCCACAGGGGGAGCCACAGCGATCGGTCACATTTTAGCCATTTTTAAGCATTTTTATGTTGTTATAGCGCCACCCAGTTGCCAATTAGAGTTGAATTTCTCCAGTCACCTTGAGACGTCCTGTTCTACATATCTACCAAGTTTAGTAAAAATTGATATGTCGGTTAGGCCTAGATAAGAAATTAGCTCTCTAGCGCCCCCATTTTGTTTGATTAGATCAATAATGGAGGGGTCCCCTCAGATTATGTGTGGTCATATGCCTACAAAGTTGCGTGGTGATCGGTGAAACCCTTGAGATGTTATACACCTTTATGTGATGAGCCATGCCCTCCGCAATATTCATTGTCTTATAGAAGCTCAGTTTTAGTAAGTTTTCCAACTTTTGCCAAGAGAGAACTTTAGATATTGGTCCCTAGATTATGTTCACCGAGTTTCATGCAGATCGGTCAAACTTCCTAGGAAGAGATCGATTTTAAGTGTTTTTCAAAAAATTCAAAATGGTGGAAAATCTATATAACTGGAAGTTATGGGTTCTTGAGGCAAATTTGTTCCTCATGAGGAGAGGCATCTCTGTGCAAAGTTTCATGTCTCTACGACTCACAGGGCATGAGATATGCCCATTCAAAGTTTGCAATTTCAATCGGTTGCTATAGCGCCCCCCTTTGGCCAATTGATGTAATATTGCTTCATTCACATCATCCCATCACCCTCTACCACTGTGCCAAATTTCACATGGACTGACCAAGTCAGTGAGGAGAAAAACGTGGAACAGACACACAAACACACACACACACACACACACACACACACACACACAGACAAAGTTTTCATCATTATATAGTAAGATTACCTTAAATCAGCATCCAGTACAGCCCGCACAGTGAAAAAGCCCACAGTCTCAAACCTCACTTCACTTTAGAAGCCAAGTGACCAAAATCAATGGAATTTGTTTTCAGTACAAGGGAAAACTAAAATCACCGCCTCTTGCTTGTATGCCTCTGCGCACCAGGCAAGTTCCTCTTACAGTTTACATCCATGTCTGTGAAAACATGGATACTTCGCACACAATTCCCACCCAACAGCACAGAAGATCTGTACAATCAGCACAGTTTCAAGGTGGACACCCAAGATTAGTGTCACCAATTCAGTATCGGATCAAATGTCTCCCCTTCTGTTCCTGATATATGACATTGAATAATGGCCAGAACACTATGATGTCACAGTGAAGTTAACCTTTGAACTTTTGGATATAAAATGTCATCACTTTGTTATTTTATCCTATTAGACATTTGTGCAACGTTTGTCATGATTAGCATATGAATTTTTGAGTTACGGCTAAAAACATATTTTGTGAGGTCATACTGACTTTGCCCACAAAATTCTAATCAGTTTATTCTTCAGTCCAAGAGGACGTTTGTGTGAAATTTGAACAAATTCAATTAAGGTGTTCATGAAATATTGCATTCCTGAGAATGAGACAGATGCACTGTCACACTGACCTTGACTTTTGACCATCCAAATCTAATCGGTTCATCACAGAGTCAAAGAGACAGTTTGTGCCAAATCTGAAGAGTATTCTTGAGATATCACATTCACAAGAATGAGAAAGGTGGGGCGTCAGTAGCGTAGTGGTTAGTGCCGGCACCCCATGTACAGAGGCATTGCCTCGCTGTAGCGGCCGTGGGCTTAAGTCCGGCTTGCGGCCCTTTGCTGCATGTCAGTCCCCCCTCTCTCTCTGTCTCCCCCTTTCACTAACTGTCCTGTCATTAAAGGCAAAAAGCCCACAAAAATAAAAGAATGAGAATGGTGAGGTCACACAGACCTTGACCTTTAACCTATGACCACCAAAATCTAATCAGTTTATACTAAAGTCCAAGTGAATATTTGTGTCAAATTTGAAGAAATTCCCTCATGGTGTTCTTGAGGGATCACAAGGATGGGAAGTATGTACATGTGTACATACTGACAGACCGACATACAATCCAGAAACATACAAACTGACAGGAAATTCACAAGAATGAATTGCAGCCCCTGATAGCACCATGAATTGCGCATCACTTGCGACCACAATCTGCTCCATCTCTACATTTACTTTGCCAAAGATATTGCGTGAACATTATTTCAGTGCAAACGCCCCTATAAAGTTTTACAGCTGTGTACAATTTGCCATTTTTGCATTTGACTGCAATTATCCATTTGGCAAACTATAAATGTTGCCTTTGTGCCAAGACCATTGTTGTGGAGGCTCAATAACTGTCCTGCTGGATAATCTTCAGAACAAACACAGTAGGCATAGAGAAATTTATAGACAGCAAGCTACAGGTCCTGAATTACATAAACTCTAAGCAACGGTACGAGATTTTGATATCGGAGGTTTTCTGGTTTCCAGCCCAACTTCCATCAATCACATATGGAACGCATTGGCCAAAATGCAATCGCAGAACCCACTGACTAATGTCTGACGACAATTTAGCTTTATATTAACTTTTTTAAAAATCTATCTGCATTCATATGCATATAGATTTTTATAGTATTTAGTCAAAAGGACCAGCGCATGGATGAGGAAGTCTCTGCCTGGATATCCACTTGCTACACCAGATTGGGGGTGTGCCATATCATCTCGTTAATGATAATCCCGGTATAATTTTCAATATCATATGAAAATTTCAAACCATGATACTAACAATATTAAGACTTGTTGACATTGATGTCATACTGTTACCCATGGCAGCTGCAAGCATGGCTTAAAGTGAAATTATTACCAACTCCGTGGTGGTTCCAAAAAAAGGAGCAGCTTCAGTAGTGTGGAGTAAACTGTGGCGTTGTTAGGCCCAGACATCCTAAATGTTTAATGAACAGCCCTGGACTTCTCAGGCTCTTTTAGCAAGTTACCGCTCAGAGGGAACTCGTTCAGCGGCAACAGCACAGCATCTTTCCCTTTCCTCTCTTGCCCTGCACACAAGGGAATCAGATTCATTTTGTCATAAACCTTTGGTAAGATAAACCTACGTGCCGCTCACAACTCGACAAAAAAACACATATATGTGAATGTGTGATAGTTATCATGGCATATCAGCCTGTCACAGGTTACAGCGTGATGATTAGAAGAGAAATGGCTGTGAATTAAGTACCAGGTGGAAAAAACAACAACAATCATTTAGAATTTTGCTAAAAGAGAAGGAAATTTTCTGTTGTTTTGTATATACAGATCAAAGGGTACATCTTTTTGTCTTTGAGAGCTATGCAGATGTGTAATTTGTGGTAGATTTTATTTTTGTTATACTATAAGAGGCTTTATCGGCCAGCAGACTGACAGGCAATAGGTTCTGAGATTGTGACCAATGAGGTGCAGAAGCACGCCTTGCTTGCTGCCATGACCACTGGAAAGTCTGGGTGTGCACCCTTTATAAATGAGCTTCAGTTACCACCATCTCTCTGAAGACACTAATAATTTCACTATAACTGCGCATGGCTATAAGTGTTGATCTTGGGAAACTGGACTGTTTTTGCAATGATTTGTATAGAAAGGGGCCAATTTTGCACCAAATGAATTCATATTACCTAATTTAAATATGTGCAAATGGCACAGGAGCACCAACATGCTATTTGCTTGGCAGCACAGTCAGGGGATGAATGTCACCCTTTGAGATTATTCTTTTATTTGTCCTATTTGTGTAGGTTTAGTGGCTCAAAAGCTGCGCAATCACTGTGTGAATTTGCCCCTCAGTGCACAGCATCAGCAGAAATTACAGTTTACGGACAAAAAGAAATCCCCTAATTTGGTTATTTTGGACCAAAAGTATTAAAATACGTGGATAACCCTGTTTGTAAGCTTTTTGACAATCACAGAACCAAACTTGAAGTAGATATCTGTCTCGTTAGGAGGGCTGTGTAGCTTCTATATAACAAATTTTTAAGAAAAAGATTTTTTGTTTGCAGCTCTTACAATTCTTGCTCATTTTTGATTCCTGATTCCACTGTTGGGGAGTTTTAAACTGGGGAATTTTTAATCTCAAGAGAAATATTGACTTAATGATTAAAAGACATAAAAAACATTGTTAGAAAAGTCTTTATATCGATTATCCATCAGCTCTTTTTCGGTGGTGTTCTCTGAGCACAAAACATCTTATTATCTATGAGGCAGATTTACATGTACGTAATATACAGAGCATTCTTTTGAATCGCATTCTTTCAAATTTTGTGACCATTGTTGTAGCACTACTCGCTGGACAGGATTTCTTGACTCACTACTGGTAAGGCTCTAAGAATAGCAAACTTGTCAGTATGTTGTTATGTTGACTAGAAGCAGTCTCTTTGTCACAATCAAGGTTTTTGTGTGTTTATGCCCCCTGGGAAAAATGGGGTGTGTGTATCTCTGTCGTATAAGGAAGGAATGTCAAATCCAGAGAGGGTGGGGCGTCGGTGGCTTAGTGGTAGAGCAGGTGCCCCATGTACAAGGCTGTTGCCGCAGCGGCCCGGGTTCGACTCCAGCCTGTGGCCCTTTGCTGCATGTCGCTCCCTCTCTTTCTCCCCACTTCACGCTTGTCTGTCCTGTCAAATAAAGGCTAAAAATGCCCCCCAAAAATATCTTTAAAAATCCAGAGAGGGTGACAGATCCAAGCGTGCGCACACACGAAAAACACACTGTCAAGAATAATAATGATACCGCTGAGCCCAAAGTGCACCTACTCATACTGCCTCCAGATTCAGCCATCCTGTTATCAAGCTGAGCACACAGCTGATGGGAAAAGATACAAGGGAGGGTTCAGCCAAAAAAGGAAATAATTTTGCAAATCTTTCTGGTCCAATTCAAATCGGAGTTCATCATCAGCAAGCTGCAGGTGTTTCAGGCTTGTGAATGGCCATACATTACTGCAACAGCAGTACTTCATGATGTGGGTTTCAGCTTTTTTATTCCACAGCTGTTTTACTGGTATTTTTACAGAGTGAAGAATGAGTCCAATCAATCCTGCTCAGTGGAACTTATCTAGAATTCAAAAGGTCGTGCTACACAAAGGGAGTGCGTATAGCTACTTGCTACTCAAACAATTTGCCCATACATATCTGATGACTGTTACAGCCCACAGGCACTACTGGAATTTCCACACTGATAGCAATATAAATATTTTACAGTAAAAGAAAAATCTGATAATGATAAACTAACTGATACTTTTTAAAGATACACATAGAACTGAAACTGTTGGAAGATTCCTTAGATTTGGTCAGTCGAGACAAAGATATTTGCTGGCAGGATATTGATCAGCAACAGTAACTTTCAGAGAGTAAGTTTAACTGGAGAAAAAATAACATACAAATAATAACTACAAAAGGACAAAAAAGAAAAATACATAGAGTGAAATTAAGAAAATTTAGGGGGAAAAATATAGCTGCAGCCTGTACAATGTTTATGTACAGCAACTTGTTTGCATATCTGCCATGATACACACCTGTAGAATACAGTAAATCTGTCAAAGCACTGTATCTGCTGATGACACTGGCTGGTTGCTGTTACCGGTCACCTTTCAAGTTGTTGCTACAATAACAAATTCTTTTCAATAAAATGCAACACTTGTATGTCTATGGTGAATGATGCCTGTCCAGTTATGCTGAAAAGCACACAAGCACTGGTTAATGATGTTGGTTGCAATGTGGTAGGCTGTGGGTATAAGGTCTAGATGGCCATAATGAATAAACAGCCTGTGTTACAGTTGAACTACCACTGCCTTACCCTAACCCTGGTCTATGAGATGAACCCTTTTAGACTGATCATTACACAGCCTGTTGTCACCTTTTGGTGATTTGGACACAAACGTACAGTTAAGTTGTTGTTGTTTTTTAAGATTATTTTTCTGGGCTTTTTGCCTTTAATTGACAGGACAGTGTGTGAAATGGGGAGACAGAGGGAATGGGGACTGACTCGCAGCAAAGGGTCGCAGGCCGGAGTCGAACCCGCGACCACTGCAGCAGACAATGCCTCTATACGTGGGGCGCCGGCACTATCCACTATTCTACTGACGCCCAGTTGTGTTCAGATTTTGTGGCTGCCTACAACACTTAGGCTAGAAGGTCAAAGGGCCCTGCGCACACTGTTAACCCCAATTCACTCACTCAACTTAAATTTTTTTTGGAAACAGCTTGCACTCAAAACTTTTAGTTTAGTACAGTACAGTAACATAAAGTTTTGAGTGCACCAGACACAAAATAATGTGTCACATGACTGTTGTCTGATGGGAAGTTTATGTCAGTTTAACGTAACTTTTTTTGTTGTTGTAGTTTTGAGCATCTAATTCTATGTCATATGAACATGAAAACATTGAGAACAAATTTTACAACTTTTTTTTTTTTTAACTTTCATTGATGTATAAAAATATATTGTGGTAAACTTAGATTACTTGATTACAAGAATAAGGCAATGAGATGAACTCTGAACCAGGAAGTGCTCTTTATTTCACCTCAGCACAACTTAATGTTAGACACTCTAATATCCACACAAGCAGGTCACAAACTGTGTATATGACTCAACTCATGGTGTAAAACTAATTAGAACCATTGTGAAATACATAAACATGCCACAATATGTTAAGTGCACAATGATAGTGATGTTTATTCGCCTTAAAGTAGGCAAAAATCAGATTTATACATTTGAGTCAAAGAAACTCAAAACTCAAAAATTGTTGAATAAAATTATGTCAGGCTCACAAGGGATGAGTTTTTGTGTCAAGTGAACATAAAGTTTTTATGTCATTCTGACAATCCAGGGCATTTGTGTAGACTTTACAATTTTGTGTCATAGATGGATTGGGGTTTACAGTGCACAGTTTTAACATCCACACTCGCTAGCATGCTTTAGTGATATTAGCTGTTGTGTTGGTACAGTCAGAGACATCGCTATCAGCACAGTTCAACATGTCTCCTTCCAAAGGGCAAAATGATGGACGGTCACACAACACTTTGTCCAACTTGTCGTAGAATGGGCAAGATACAGAGTGTTAGCGCTATCACCAAAACAACCACCATGTCCTGCATTGATGAACGTAGCCTTGTCAGGGACAGTATAGTAGGCATTAGCTTTTACACTACAAAAGATATGAGGTCAAATGCATCCAAGATTACCTAGCAAGTTGTCTGAGTGATCGGATCACATTGCTTCTTTAGTGGTCGTTTCCACTTGTGATCCCATCATCCAAGATGCATATTAATACCAGGTATAAAGATGCTTACACATTATTTGAGCAGAGTAGGGCTGTACCCAAATATTCGGATATTCGAATATTCGTTTCTATGGGTAGGTATTCGTTACGAAAATTTGGTATTCGATATTCGTTTTTATATTTACTTTTTTTTGGTGCTAAATGTAGTCTTTTTGTTGTTGGTAAATGTAGGTTATCAGTGATTGCATACATAATCCTCATTGCAACTGGGTTGAGGCTGTGGATCAATGCCAAGTTTTACCACTTTATCACTATTCCCTCTAACTTGTAGCTGTTTTTTCGTTATCTTTTGAATTTAATATGAATTATGGAACCATTTTTGTCAACGTTTGTTTCCCCTGTTTTGTACAATAAATTATTGTTTAAAGTTTCAACAAATTTCTTTTGGAGTACGTGACACAAGTGTGTTTTGAAAACGACCGCGGACTGTCACCTGCTCAACACATCAGTACCTTCGGATGCCATGACAATAATAGCCTAATGATCATAATAATAATGTCAAAATATCATTTACAGACCGATTTAAGAGACGATCACTGCTGCCCGACCCGCAGGTCAATTTGCGGGGTCCCGCGGTTTACGGGTCGACCCGTGCATCACTACTCAGCTCAGTCTATAAAGGCTGTACACAACAGTACAGTATAGACATTATATTCTATTCAGGCCGGCAGAACCAGCAGTGCATCGGCTCTACAGTGCACGGCACTGCTGATTAACCATTTTATTGCAGCACAGAGTGTCTGCCAGCAACCAATTACTTGCAGAGGCTTCCTACAAGGTGTTTCAATGGTTCCGCTTTAATCAGAAGACAAATTAAACAGGATGACTAGCCAATGTGAAAATCAAAAGAAAGCATAGAATAATGTACTGAAGGACACTGTTGTGCCAGCACATTTTTTTGTGGTTTGAGAGCAAAGATCCGGTCGCTGCTGTGCAAAACTCCGCAATACAATTAGGTCTGAAAAAATCCCGGAGTCCACTGTAGTTCTATTTAGTCAGACAGATTGTATCAATAATTGTGCTTTTAAGTCTCAAGTCAAGTCTTGAGTACCTCAAGTCTCATGGCAGATGAACCAGCAAACTACTACAAATGTGCAGATAGACCTGGAGCTATTATTCTATCTCTGTGGACAGGAAATTGTTCACTTTATTTCCATTGATTTCCTTTTTCATGTAATTGGTGAGCAATGGTCCAAGCTCTGGCAGGGATGATGAAGTTGCTTTTTATGCTTCTTAATAGACTGCCCCAGGAATGAGTCTTAACTCCCAGTAATGAGTTAGCATTTCAGCACTCCCTGTTCCTTTGTCTTGAAGTCAGTGGGTTTTTTAAATGGGTTTTTGGTTGGATGCCTGAAATATGTTCTGTGGTTAACACAAGCTGAAGAGACTTTTATGTTTTGTTCTATGACATAAAATAAATCAGCAAAATACCCCACTGTGATTTTTTTTTAATGTGTGTGAAGCTTTTATGTGTCTTGAAAAAGGCAGTTGCTAACAAGTGGCTAGATGAGACTACTGAATGTCATCACGCTGAACACGGCTTTGCAACCTCGTTATGGTGGTGACATGAAGCTGTGGCCATGGTGTAGTGGTTCCCAAGTTGTCCAGTCATGGGGTCCATTTTTCTGCTTAGTTCAAGGTCAACAATAAATTAAATAAATTCAGAGTCATACTTGTGTTTGTCGATGTTGTCGAGCTAGTTTGCTGTCACTGTTAAATAGCTGTCTCTTGTTCACTTTACTGCAGGAAAGGCACTTAAAAAAAAGCCCTGTGCCTGAAATTCACAGTATTTTAAAAGTGTGATTTTTACAAACTTGACACGTTTGCGAGTAACTTGCAGTCCATTCAGAATGGACCCACAACCAACTTTTGGACCGCAACCTTTGATACATATGATTATTGTCACATATGTATACTATCAGATATTAATATATACTTTCAACATATTATATCACAGTAACCAGAACTATAATTATAATATTATTACTTTCATTAATGTTGTTGTAAGCTACTGTCATTGCCGTCTGTCCTACATCTCTCTCTCTCTCTCTCTCTCTCTCTCTCTCTCTCTCTTTCTGTCTCATTGTGTCATACGGATTACTGTTAATTTATTATGCTGATCTGTTCTGTATGACATCTATTGCATGTCTGTTCGTCCTGGAAGAGGGATCCCTCCTCAGTTGCTCTTCCTGAGGTTTCTACCGTTTTTTTTCCCCCGTTAAAGGTTTTTTTTGGGGGATTTTTTCCTTATCCACTGTGAGGGTCCAAAGGACAGAGGGATGTTGTATGCTGTAAAACCCTGTGAGGCATATCGTGATTTGTGATATTGGGCTTTATAAATAAAATTGATTGATTGATTGATTGAACCTGCCAGTTGGGCACCACTGGTTTAAAGCCTAATGTTAGTTTTTTCCTGCTGCCTATTGCTTTTAGGCTTCAAAAATCATAAAAGTGGCATTTATTTGTGAAGATTATCTTGCTGAAAAAAAAACCTTTAAGTATTACAAACATTTGTTTGCCACAGAGATCATTTAATGCAATAATCCAAAATCCATTGAAAAACTCCCATAGGCTTTTTGATGAAGGAACCAGGGCGATGCTAACTTCTGTGTCAGCCTACAGAAAAACATCATCCCTGTAGCACTTTATATAAAAAAAAGAAAGTATACTGTCATGGTGGGGTTGATCTTTTATCCTTTTGGATATAAAATGTCATCACTCTGTTTTATCCTATTATCTGTGTTACTTTTTTTTTTAATAAAAAAACTTTTTGGCACAAATCTTTTTTTATATACAAAAACCTGTTTTGTGAGGTCACAGTGACCTCTGACAACCAAAATCTAATCAGTTCATCATTTTGTCCAAGTGGATGTTTGTACTAAATTTAAAATATTCCCCCAAGGCACTCTTGAGATATTGCAGTCAAATGGAAAAAACAAACACGAGGGTTTACTATGTGCTTGGTTCCATGCAAATATACTACAGATTATTTCAGACTTTATGTAAAAATGTCTTAAGTCCTGAGATAGGTAAGGTAAAAGAAATGAGGTCAGGTGAGGGTATGTTATGTATGTTTAATCTTGGGATAAAAGTCTGGGAGGGACATTAATCTGTATCTGTAACTGCAGTGGGATGTGTAAGAACTAAGAGATGTGAACAGAATGAATTAGACTCCTGTCACAAGGGAGAGACAGGAAAGGTTGGGAATGTACAAATAACATGGAGGAATGGCCTCAAGGACAAATGGTTTCTCCTGATGAAATGTGGCCACTAACAACACTACATATGAAATGAGGTTAATAATGGGTCAGTCCTTTGTTTTCCTCTTGGGATCATTAATGCTTCAACTGACATTAATAGTTTCCTCCCCCTACAACACCTCTGTTTCATACATTCTGTGTTCTCTCACCCCCACATCATGAACATACGGTTTACTTTCATAATCCCAAGCCCTCCCCTCCCTCATATTGCTGTCTTTAGAAAAAGGAAACCCAGGAGGGAGTAACTTCCTGTAAGGAGGGCAGGGTCAGGAAAAGACTAGTGCAGTTTATGGCTACACTGAGTCACAGGAATAACCCAGCAGCTTTACTGCACAGACATGCTCGCTCACTTCCAGGAAAAGGATACTAGTGTCTGATTAATTATTGTGAAGCTCAAAGGGCCACAGCAGTGAGCATGATGCCTAGTTTTTTTGCCTTAGCATTTACATTTAAAGAATCCATACCAATGGAAAGTAGGTAAATATTCCAAAATCTTAACAGAATAATTAAGCATCTGGGGGAACGCAGTTATTTGTTTTCTTTCCAAGAGTTAAGATAAAAAGATTAATATGAATGTCATGTCTTTGTTTTAAAGGGGAAGTGTGCAAGTTTTGCACAAAGTGCATTGGATTATTACTGTTAAAAAACTGCTTCAAGTGACCTGGGATTGGGACTGAAGAAAGAAGAAGAGTCTGGAGGTGTGGAGTTAGTAAGAAGTATTTGTAGCATACCTCTGTAGCCAAATGCTCATCTCTGCTGCAGGCTAGAGGCTCAAGACTATATTAGCCACTACTAGCACAACACGCCCAAATCTCCAACCCAGCTGTTCACAGTCTGGTTTTATTATGGGTAGTGTAGATGTCAGGTTTTAACAAGAAAGAAGCTCTGTAGATTAAAAACAAAGATATCACTGGTTCTGCTGCATTCATTTTGATTCTTTGTGAGTCTCACCATGTTACACTGTGGAGGGAAACAGCTGGCCTGGCTCTCCGATAGATACACCTAACACTGCTTTCACACCTGACCTGTTTGGTTCAGTTAAAACAAACTCACAATATAAACACAGTTAGTGCGGTTCGTTTTGGCTGGTGTGAAAGCTGTCAGTCGAACCCTGGTGCGGACTAAACAACCAAACCAAGACCGCTCAAAAAGTCGGGTCTCAGTCTGCTTCCAAACCAACTCTGGTGTGGTTTGCTTGTGGTGTGAAAGAAAACAAACCAACCACTGGATTTTATGATAGCAGATAGAACAGAGATATCATTGAAGTGCTGCTGCATTAACTTCAGTCAGTCACCATGATTTCCCCACATGGGTCCTGATGATGCTTTGTTTTGGAGAGGAAGAGACCTCTGCAGATAATTTCGCTCCCAGTGAAAACCTCCTGAACAATCAAGCTGGTCTCACTCCAAAGTCATCAAAAATTGGCGCTTGGTCAGTGACTTCCTGCATCAGAAACCAACTAAAAAGCTGTCCTTTCACACCTCGATGAATCATGGCCAGTCGCCGTTATTGTTTAATGGCCCGTGGCCGCGTCAAGGAAAGGTGGCGGGGTAAAAACGAAAGTTAAGGTGGTAGAAGGTCTAAGTAGGGCAGGCAAGAGGAGTGGTGGATGGATCCAATAACCACTGACTTTCTCCCAGGAAGGTTAGTGTTTGCTTTCCTTGTGATTGTAAAGCCAAACCCTGTTCTTTTTACTTAAACCCATCCATGTGCTTTTGCTGCCTAAACCTAACCACATGCCTAAGTTGGCAAAACTTAATCACGTGCATTTGTTGCTGAATGAAAAAAAAAAAGTCAAATCATGGTGTTGTACTGACGTAGTGTGTTTATTTTGAAAGAGGCTATACAAACTGTAAATTTCCTGTGAAAACTGAAGTGTATTTTGTATTTAGTAAATCACTAGTTTCAAACTAGCTGCTGTTTACTACCACTACATCAACACTAAATTTTAATTTTAAAATGGCGTTGAAAATGATTTCAAGAGACATGAGTGTTTTAGCACAGTTTCAGATATAATCTTCACCTATACCAAAAAGCTTGAAAACAGGTATCACATGTACATTCATGCAAAGTGGGCATGTGTGTACTAGTGTAAACAGGAATAAGATTGTCAACACTGCAGTTGGAGAGTAAGACCAGAGAGACCAGTGACAAATTGGAACTGTACTGGCAGTGGAAAACATAGATTGGGAATATACATTAAGACTGATAAACTCCAATCTGAAGGTAAATGTGGATGTCTGTGTCATTGTTTTCAAAATGCAATGACAGAGTTTTCAAACTAAAATGGGGTCTGCAGCATTTTCAAAAAGTCAATGTTAAGGGGTTCAATAATGCTGGAAGCAGTGTTGACACAAGACGTAAATAAGCACTACATATGTATTTTAAAACATAAACATTAGTGACTGTAGCCTAGGAATCTTGGAAGGACCTCATAGACCAACTTATTGATGCAGTTACAAACAGGTGGTACAACGCAATTTAGACTTTAGAGCCAGGGTATTGGCAAAGAACAGCCTTCATTTCCTCTCAAGCTGAGTTGATTTGTTTTTACTTCCTTACTGCTGTCATGGTAACTTCAGCATATACACTTCTACAGTAATAATTCCTTTCGGATAACATTCATGCCACCCGCCCACCCACACACACACACACACACACACACACACACACACATACAATACATGTGGTTTGGGTTGGGAATCATATTATTTCAACAAAAACTGTGTAACAAATATATGTCTTGCCTTTTTTCCCACAACAAAGACAGGTCGTTGATGAGACAAAACACACATTGTGATGACATTTACAAATGTCATTCACAAAACATTCTTGAGTAGCTTGTGGTCGACTACTAGCAGGGCATGTGTTGGCTGTATATCGGACAGACTTCTCTTGTAGATCTGCGTCAATGTTAATGTTACAATGTTAATGTTATGTAAATGTTGCAGCCTTGTGGCCCACAGCCGTAGTCAGGAGACCTCTGGCTCCTTTGGGCCAACTCAATTAGCATGAGCCTAACTCGTCACTGGTAACTAGCTATTATAGTCCAGCAACTCTGCATTGAACAATGATCAGAGACATTGGGATAACGTTGTATTAAACAGATGCTTTATTTGTTCTGTGCAGTGAACGCAGCACAGCCCTTTTTACAGTTGTTATACTGGAACCTGAGCTTGTGTAGACACTTTCTGCTGACTACTGTAGCTTTGGAAAAGCATGCACTTTACTGTGTCTGTGGCACTTGCTAGCCCAGTTGACTAACACACATGCGCACATCACAATGCAGATGCTGAAATGACATCTTGTGCAGCCCTGCTTAGAATAGCAACATAATTGAACATTTTTCATATCTAAACATAATAAACTAGAATTACCACCCTGTAGTTGTATGCCTCTACGCAGCAGTCAAGCTTCTCTTCAAGTTTATATCCATGTCTGTGAAAACATTGATGCTTAACACACATTGAAGGTGGACACCCAATTCAGTATCTAACCAAATGTCTCCCCTTCTGTTCTCCTGAGATATGGCATTAAGTAATGGCCAGAAAAGGGTTTTATGCAGAACATTATGACGTCACAGTGAAGCTGACATTTGACCTTTTGGATATAAAATGTCATTACTTTTTTTTTTAAAAAAAAAAAAGATATTTTTCTGGGCATTTTAGCCTTTAATTGACAGGACAGATGAGTGTGAAAGGGGGAGAGAGAGCAAAGGGCCACGGGCTGGACTCGATCCCGGGCCGCTGCGGCAACAGCCTTGTACATGGGGCGCCTGCTCTACCCACTAAGCCACCAGCGCCCCAAAATGTCATTACTTTATTATTTTATCCTGTTAGACATTTGTGTGAAGTTTTGTCATGATTAGCATATGAATTATTGAGTTACAGCCAAAAACATATTTTTTGAGGTCACACTGACCTTGATCTTTGACCTTCAACCATCAAATTCAAATCAGCTCATTCTTCAGTCCAAGTGGATGTTTGTCTCAAATAAGAAGAAATTCTCTTAAGGTCTTCTTAAGATATAGTGTTCACAACAATGAGACAAATCCAAGCTCACACAACCTTGACTTCTGACCACTGAAATTTAATCAGTTAATGGTTGAGTCCAAGTGAATATCTGAGCCAAATTTGAAGAAATTCCCTCAAGGTGTTCTTGTGATATTGCATTCACAAGAGAGAGATAGACGATGTTGCACTGACCTTGACCTTTGTCCATCAAAATCTAATCATTACATGCTTGAGTCTGAGTGAATGTTTGTGCCAAATTTGAAGAAATTCTCTCTAGGTGTTCTTGAAATATCACATTCACAAAAATGAGACAGACACGGTCATAGTGACCTTGACCTTTGACCTATGACCACCAAAGACTAGTCAGTTCATTGTTGAGTCTAAGTGGACATGTGTGCCAAATTTTAAGAGATTCCCTTGAGGCAATTTTGAGATATCATGTCCACAAGGATGGGATGGACGTACATATGGATGCAAAACCTGAAAACAATAATGCCACCAGCCACGCCTATCACTGGCATCGAGGCATAAAAATCTGTAGTCATTTGGGCCTATCGGACATTATTGCTCAGGACTCAAAAAAGCACAGTGTTGAGTGTGAAAGTGTTCGTATGAGCAGCTCTCAAGAAGGCTGTGAGCAGCAACTACCAAACTCGGGACTTTTAAGAGTATCGACCACATTACATTGGTACTACCAAGTACCGATTCACATTAAATCTATCAATGCCAAATTTCAGTACCAGAGAGGGCATCTGAGTAACACCACCATGTTTAGAAGAGGCAGAAATGCTGTGAAGCGCCCCAAAGTCTGGAGTCTCAGAGCTCCGAGGGTGGCATTGGAGCTCTGTGGATATATACAACTTCAGACAAGAGGCGGAGATGCCCTGAATGAAGCTCTGCAGCTGCTCAGTTGGTTTCCCAGTGACAAAAATGCTGAACTGCTATGATAGTTTAGTCTATTTTCTTTTATATAGTATTTTAGTAATAGCCTAGTGCCACTGCTAGACAGGTAGACATGTACGCACAGACACACAGACACACAGACAGACAGACAGACAGACAGACACACACACACACACACACAGATTAGCTCTATGTGTGATAAGAAGAGTAGAGGAGCAGAACTGCGCTTTAATCTACTAAGTCATCCCTGCAGCAACATTTTTGTTATTACAGAAAGTAAAGTAGGTAGCATTGGTTACCAGTACTGAGTTATAGGTTCCACTACATGTACCGGTATTTGTTCAAATGCAAATGGTACCCAACCCTAGCAGCAATACCACAGGCCAAGCAGTTGGACTGTTCCGGCACCAGTCAAATAATGAAAAGTGACATAAAAATTTGAGACTGCCTGCATGTTGCTGGTTTCAGTGGGGGGTCTCCATTGAATCATATGACTGTGATAAACAATTGCTACTCAAAACAGTCACAGATCTTGTTGGGTTTTTTTTGGTATTTGGATTGCACTTTCCAGCCATCAACTCATAATAAGTTACAAACCTGTTAACCAGCAACAGTAATCCTCACAAACAGAGAGTTAATGATTAGAGATGAGCTTGTCTCACTGAGCTCTACAAGACTAGCACATACCTCCATATCCACTGTACATGGTAGCTGTGGTGGTTGATGTCAAGTTTTTTTAGCGAGGGGTCCACCCAATTTCAGAAACAAGTGCTCAGTCTTCGTTCCAAGTGGACACTTTGTTTGTATACTCTCACTCTCCTTTCTTCTTTACCCGCTACCTCTTCCAGGTATCTAGTTCACTTTTCTCACGATCCCGATCTAATTCCCTTTTTCTCTTCCCCCATATTCTGTCACACTGTTTAATCCTACGTCCACTCACCTACTGATCCTCTCTCTCTCACAGACACACACTGATAAGAAGAGGAAGGGGAGGAGGGGAAGAGGGGGGAGGAGGAAAAAGGAAAAAGCAAGGCGGTCCTCCCTTCTCTTCTTCCCTGCTGACATCACCAGTTTTTCCTGCCCCTCCTTCTCCCCATTGAACATATTGTTTCTGACCACAAACTACATGAGTCTTTACCCAACATCCTCCCACCACAGTATCAATATCCAGTTTTTCTAACAGGACTAACTGCAAGGAATCAATGCAAGCTGTTTTTACCATCATTTGTGCTGCTTTAAATTGTTGTGAGGATTTAATGACACATTATTTAGGAGGAAGAAGCTTGGGGACATGGGCACAGATAAGCTGCATTTCCACCAAATACTTTCAGTATACTACCCTGCATTTTAGCTTCCCAGACAATGCAGAGGAACGCCTCCTCCTCATTGATCATCTACAGAACAGGGTTTCACGCTGATATTTTTTTAGAACAAAAAAAGAACAGGTTGGAGTGATTAGGAGGCTCTGTCGCAATCAATAGGATATTTCAGAATAGAGGGTTTGTGCATTTCCTATAAAGCAAGAGTAATGGTTCTCTCTTGACCAATCAATGGACTGCAGTTATTCTATCTCCACCTTTTAGTGTTGGATCAGTGTGCTACATACCTCAACAGAGGGATAAGAAAAGAACAGGACTGTTCTACCAACTTCTGTTGGTACCATCCACAACTTTAGACAAAGGAAACACAAAAATAACAGAGAAGTGGACAAAAGTCAGACTTTTTTGAAAACATAATTTTTCAATCAGTGCGCCAGATAATGTGACAATTAGCCACTCTATCAGCATGCAAGTCACAGTAACATTCAACAAAATAGCTGGAAAACAATATATTTTGCTGTTACTTAAAGTTTTTCAGGTGATTTGCAAAGCTTATTGTAGATTTGTGATATATGCCACGTTCTGTTGGCATATATGGCCTTTGACTTTTTGGGGGTCATCGTTGCTAATTTTGAAACTATTACACTTTTTCAACATCTTTGTTGCATATCACATGTGGTCAGAATCTCACAGTTTCAGTCATGCTGGATTACTGGTAACTGATATTAGTTCCTGCTTCCACCAAGCAATGCGGTACAGTTCAGTTTAGTTCGGTATGTATTTTTTCCATTTCCACTGCGTAAAGCTGTGGATGGTGCCAACAGAACCGTTCCTTACCGTCCCCATTTTTGGTCACCCCTCTGTTGGGGTACCTAACACACACATCCGGTACTAAAAGGTGGAGCTAGAAACACTGCAGTTCTTTAGTTGGTCAATAGAGGATGGTTGGTTAGGGCTGAGCTGTGGCTGGTTTTGAAGCTTGTGTAACTACTGTTCATGCCTTGGCAAGTCTTACATATATTAGTAAACTGTAACTATAAAATGAAAGGATGTTTTGCTGCCTCTCGCAGCAGCTGTAGTCTGAGAAAAAAATAATCTAATTCACTTGGTAGACTGCTGGCAACTTTTAAGGTGGAACATTTACTTGTAGCGTTACTCAACACAAGAGTTGACGACGTGAATCCATCAACACACCTTAAATTACAATATGACAACTCTGACCATTCCATTAGTTTTCATTGTCTCTCTTGGATGACATACACTTTTAGTGATGAGTGGATCTTCAAGATTTAAAAATATATATAATTTCGACTGGATTATGTGAACTGCATATATTCTAATTCTCACTTGGGGGAAAAAACGTTGCAGAGCATCTTTCCTGTGGGCTATGGCAACACTACACCCATGCGCTGGAGGAGGACTAAATGCACAAACCAGCTATTCTTAAATATCCCATGGAGAGAGACTTTCACTACAGCCTGTTCTATTTTGTTCTGAAAATGTTGGCGTGCAACCCCATTCCAAAGACGATAAACAAGGTGCAGACTTCCCTCTGTGTCACCGGTGATGAGGAAATACAGCGAGTGCTGGACAGAGCAGTGAGTGACAACAACCAAGCCCACATTTAAAACTCAGTTCGGTACAGTTCGGTACACTTTTTTCTGTTTCCACTGTGAAAAGTTGTGGATGGTAACAATGGGACCATTCTGTACCATCCCCATTTTTGGTACCCCTTCTGTTGGGGTACCTAGCCCACATATCTGGTACTAAAAGGTGGAGCTGTGAACACTGCAGTCTGTTGATTGGTCAGTAGAGCTAAGCTAATAGGCTAAGTTATGGCTAGTTTTTAGGTTTATGTAACCACCATTCATTCCGTGGCAAGTCTTACATACATTACTAAACTGTAACTATAAAATTAAAGGATTATTGTTATAAATGTTGTTGCTGTGCTTTTCTCTCTGTCTTACTCTATCCAACTGGTCGAGAAAGATCACTGCCCATCTACAGCATGGTTCTATTTGAGGTTTTTGCCTCGTAAAATGAAGTTTTCCTTGCCGTCGTCCCCAAGTGTTTGCTCAATGAAGAAATTCTTTGGTCTCTGTAAATTAAATTAAAGGGTATGGTGCTAGACCTGCTCTCTATTAAAAGTGTCAGAAGATAACTTTTGCTATAATTTGGCATTACATACATTTAATTAAATTTATTTGACTTAACCAAAGAACTGGAGTACTTCTTCCACCGCTGCTGTTTGGGGTCAGCCACCTTGTGCCTGTGTCAACACTAGCCTCAACACTGCTCCTGATTCTCTGTTGCCAAATGAACTGGTATCTCATATGCATGAAAAAAAGAAGAAGATAAAAATAGCTCCACTTCCCACAGTGTTGTCTGTCCAATAGCTGCTTATGGTCATTTACTTATCAAAAAACATAGAAACTCTATAGTCTGTTTTTGATGGAGTGTTTGTAAATCACAGTTGAAACACAAGGCAGAACATACTACTTAAGCCCACAAAGTTCTTAAAATCTCAGGCCATGGGAAGCCCCAGGTTACACATTGTCAAGTTACTCCAGTCCAAAAGGCCTGTTCTTCTCATGAATGACACAGACTACTGTAATACTGGAATTCTACTGCTTGTCTTCTGATCTTCAAAACAGAGGACTCAACAATTAAAACGTCAAAACAGAGGACTAAACAATTATCATTATATGTTGTGCCCAAAACACACCTAGGATTAATTAATTAAAATTAATTGAGTTAATACAACCCTTTTCCCCTTGCACCTTACTCTGCACCCACACTATGGTCCCTTTAACTAGCAAAAGTTGAGTTGGACACACCCTAAATGCACTTGCACCTTGCAATGCAGATTGTTTAAGTAGGGTCCTGAGTGATTATAATACTTAGTATGTTTACATGACAATAGAGAAAATCGATTTATTGTGTTGGTCCAAGTGTAATTTTAAAATACATGTAAATATGTTAGTCTGATTGAAATCTTACTAAATTGAATTTCTCAAAATGCTATTGGGAGCTGAATTACTCCTGCATGTATACAGTCAGCTGGACCCAAACTGGCTGAGTCGCTCTGCACATGCTCCACAGTTTCCCCCCCCCCTGGGCTTTGACCCTGAAGTCAAATAGCATTAAATTCATAAAAGAAGAAGAAGTCGCTAACAACATGGCGAAATCTACATCCAGAGCCGTGCATTTTTGGACAAACAAGGAGACACAGTTTATGCTTTGTGAGCTGAAAGTGTTAAATATATACATGGAGGGAGGGAAAACATGGAATGGTGATTGTTTGGTCTATGATGTGATAGGTCAACCGGAAAAAGGTCCAATACTAACAAGATGAGAGGGGCCATATCACCACCTAATGTAGCAGAGTCATATTTCACATATTTCAGTCAAAGAATCTATACTGGGACAAGGACTGTAGTCCAATTATATGGCCTAGCCGAGCTATAACCGTAGCTTAACTTAACTGCGCATGTAAACATACTGGCTGAGAGTAGAGGCACTGTGTGTACAGCAGCTGCTGCCATGGTGATTCATCATTCACAGCTTTAAGGCTGCTGTAAAAGACTTGAGTGATAAGTGGCTGCAAATACAAGTGCTCTTGCTGACCATCTACAGCTTGTTAACAAAGCAAAAACATGAAGCCAAATATGGCAATATTTCCCTCACACAGCAGAAAAGTCAGGGTGAACCCAAGGACTCCATAAAGCCCGTCTATAAAATATGTTTTAAACCTACATTAACCACAGCATTATATATGTCCAACTTGGCAAAGCATCTTGTCAATAGACAAAAAGGTTAGCAAATGTGTACCTTTTCAATATTGGAGTTTGGACTTTGGCTTATTTGGCCTCATCTTTTTTGCTTACCCACTTATTTGGCAAAAATCTCAGCAAAGGTGACGTTCACACTGTTAACATTTACTCTACCATAACTTGCAAGTTGCTAAAAATCATACACTTACAAGTTCCACAACACCAAACTGCAAATGATTTCCAGGGGTGCAGTGGTTACCACTGTCCCCTAGCAGCAAGTTTTTGCGAGTTTGCATGTCGTCCCCATGTCAGCAAGGGTTTTCTCCAGGTACCACAAACCAAAGACATGCAGGTTAGGTTAACTTTTGACTCTGAATTGGCCACAGGTGTGAATGTGAGTGTGAATGTCTCTATTTATCAGCCCTGTGATAGTCTGTGGCCTGTCCAGGGTGTACCCTGCCTCTTGCCCAATGTCAGCTGGATAAGCAGTTATGGAAATAAATGAATGAATGAATGAATGAATGAATGAATGAATATTAGAGATTACAGTGAACAGGAGCATATTGCCAAATCACAGTAAGCAAATGTACATAAACATTGAAGTTTTTAAAGGTAGGGTCTGGAGGATTTTCCAGTTGCTGTTTGTAAACACACATTCAAATTTGGCCCCTCCGATCAGGCTCAACTCTCCCGGGTGTACGGAGCCCGGAGGTACGGAAGAAGGCTTCACAGAAGAGGTTCAGGCAAGGCTTGCACTGGTGCACGCTCAGACACGCTTGGGCACGGAACCTGCGCTCTCTCATTGGCTGGGGAAATCTCACAAAAACATCAAAATACAGTTAAAGGGCAGGAGCTCTGCAAACAGAGTCACCACCACACATGAGTAGAAGCCCATAGGTGATGATTAAGCAGAATTTCATTTGTATGTCTATATTTTGTTTTGTTTGAAAATTCTCCAGATCCTACCTTTAAATTCAGTAATTTATGAGAATGCACTGTTTTATTAATGTAATAGGCTTTAACTGTGAGGTTACAGTTAAATTAAGTAATTTTACAGGAGCATACTGCTAAATCACAGTAATATGCAGGTATAGTTACAACGAGATCACGATATACAGCTGTCATTTCACAACAAATTACTGTTAAAAATGACAGTAATTTCCTGTGAAAGTAATGCACCTAGTAGCCAGTAATTTACTGTAAATGTACAGTCAAATACTTTACATTGCAGTTAATAATGATCGATTTAAGCTCAATCAGTGGTACTGGTAATCATGACCTGTACATTTTTGTCAACAATTATTTCTGTTACTAGAAAATGCACTCTGTAGAGCTCTGACCTGCGCCAAGGATCTACTGGCATCTACTACTGACATCTACTAATGTCCTGATGTTTTTTTAGTTTTTGCCGTAACATCGTTTCAGCATGTACATCAAGATATTGAGGCAGGTATAATATCAAAGTCATAATTTTGGCATCATGACAGCACTATTCCATGAAGCCTGTTAGCGGCAGCATTATGGGTGTTTCTTTGCATCAGACATTTTGAAAGACGGCCCAACAAATGCAGCTAAAAACAATCCTGGGGGAAAACTGCTGCAGTGTGTAAGAGAACGTTTGTTCTGAGCAAATACATTACCCAGCAAGTTCTCAAACCCAAATATAATGCCAAACCTACACAGGAAGGACTTCAAAACAATGTTCTAATCTAATCTAAGCAAGCTATCAATTGCGATCAATCTGACAATCATTGTGGAGTTCCAAGTCAATCAGAATTAACTGTTCTCCTAAAGCACCATATGGGCTGTAGCAAGTTACTGCTGATTCAAAGAGATCATTTCCTGCTACCACTGTTTCACATGGAAGCTGTTACTGTGAAGCAGAAGCACCTCCAATAACTGCAGGGTTGATTTTCTTGGCTTATAAATGTAGAGATATGAGACATGAGAGGAGATGTGCATATGTATCTGCATAACTAGGAGTCCAATAGTTTAAACTTTAGATCAGTCCCTCACTGTCTAATGTTCAACCCCAACATGCGTCCTAAAAGGGAAATGCATGACAGGAATAATGATACCCTCAGCAACTGGAGTCACTGAAGCATTTTCGTGGGTGGTGTGCAAGGCTTTTGGGAGTCCACTAACTTCAGTTGCAACAGTGAACTGAAATATTGTTCTTTGGGCGCAGAGCTGGCTCAGCACATACTACAACCACCACCCACCAACACCCACACACGCCTGCCTCTTTAAATTAAACTTGTCTCCTCTCACTCCATCAAGTCCAATGATCTTTCTGCTTAGTCATCTGCGCAAACACACCTTGCTGAAATGAAGCCACATTCTTTCCATTCCTGTCATATTTCCAGACCAGGTATGCTTGTTTCTCCTCAAGTTTTTGTTCACCTTCCTCCACCCTGATTTAGTTCATTTTTTCCCCTTTGTGGATCCTCCAGCTCTGCTCCTCTAGTTTATGTGTAAAATGCTCCATAATTTAAAGTGACCCTGTGGAGTTTTATTGTTAACATGTAAGGGTTTTTTTTATTACATTCAGTGGTACTCCCCAGCAGCATTGTGTGTAACCGATGTCTTAACAACAGTTTTGAATGCATTTCCTTCCTCGTCAATCATCTGCAAAGCAGATTTTTTAAAATCCAACATTGTTAACATCCATGTTTACTAGCTTGCAGTCCTCATTTCCCGCCTTTGATGCCACATTGCTACTTTTCTCAACACATTACGGCAACCTGTCAGTCAGTGGAATAACAAGAAACCACCGGCAGAAAAGTGTCATCCGAGTGTAGGTGCATGTATGTCCTCGTGCACAAGACAAAACAGAGACGCACACATAAAAAGCTGCTCTATAGTGCTACAACAGGTCAGAAACCCTACAGGATACCTTTAACTAACTGTCACTGAGCACCAGTGTTGGGGGTTACTGTAATCAGACTACATTTGTCTGTAAAGCACTAATGTAACACATTATTGTTGATAACTTCAGTACTTGCATTACAGTTACTAATCAAAAAATTATCTCTTTACTTGCATTACTTTAAATTCTTCAACTATCTGCATAACAGGAGGACAGAAAAACAAAACAAATGTCCCCTTTCATACCTGTGTACGCAACACTTGTCTGACCTCACTCACATGACCTGAATGTGACTTTGGCTGGAGTTCATGGAGGAGGAGACGGAGCAAAAATGGCAGAGCCGCTTAAGACGTCTTTTGAGGGGTGGAGATATGTGGTAGCTAAAGACCCACGGACCCTGAGTGACGCTGAGGATAAGCTGACACCAACCGAGCAGCCAAGGCTTGATTTTCAACAAAATGTATCGACAAAAGCAGAGATAAATAGGCTTGTAGCAGCATACATCATGGAGGAAATGTTGCCTGTTTCAACAGTGGAATCGCCGTCTTTCCAAAACATACTAAGCAAAATACAGGTAACTAGGAGCGAATGACCGCCATCAGACAGGAACACATTTTTCTGTGAAGTGCCATTTGGGCTGATTTTCACAACTTTGCTGTTGGCTTTGTTGTATTAAAGAGCATAAAAGAGAGATCTTGTGTATGTCCTCCTTATTAGAATAAGGATTTGTGCTGATCTGGGCATATATAAGGTTTAACTTTATATTGTTAATTGGCAATTAAGTTGTGGTGCATCTAAGATGATGTGACTGAATAATCCAAAAGTAATGTAACTAGTAGTGTGACTAATTACTCTCAGCAGTGAGTAATTAGTAAAGTAAGGCATTACTTTAAAAAAGTAACTAGTAATATGTAATGCATTACTTTTTTTGAGTAACTACCCCAACACTGCTGAGCACACAGAGAGTTTTGTTTATCTTGGTGATCTGACTACGCTCAAAGTGCTGAGGTCTAATATTAACATCAAATACAATTTGGAAAGCATTTTTTGCAAAAACTGAGGATGCCTCACAACAAGAATACATTTGAACTAGTTGAACTGTCTTATGGTTAACAATTACAAGGTTTCTTCTTCATCTTATCATATTGTTGCGCAGATACAACTGACTAGAATTTTGTGTAATGTGGGGAAATAATTCATTCCACCTATGATGTTGACCTATGAGGAATTACGGAAGCTTGACTGATGAAAAACTGAAAAAACAAAACAAACAAAAAAAACTATTTGTTTTAGAAAATGGACATAAGACACACAACTGAGGCCCTAAACAAACAGTCACAAGTTGTCAAACTGAGGGACAGGTGAAAAGTCCATAAAATGTAAAATAGAATAGAAAGAACTTTCTTTCAAATCAACAAAGGGAAATTCAGCTGTCCAGCAGCTCATAATAAAACAGAAATAAAATAAAATACGTTAAAATAAAAGGAGCGTACAAAAAGACATTAAATTACGATAAAATTGTCCATTACACAATCCAGCCAGTTGTGGCTAATGTGATGTGGGTAAGTGTGTGTGTCTGGATTCAGGAGGTGTTAAACAGTCTTATTGCTATGGGGACGAAGGATCTGCTGAAACCCTCTGTTCTGCAACGCAGTGAGATGAGCCGACTGCTGCAGCTGCTCCTCTGTCACTCCAGGAGGTTATGGAGAAGGTGTCTGCTATTGTCCATTATAGCTTTCAGTTTGTTCAATGTGCCCCTCTCCACCACAGTTCTTAGTGGGTCCAGTATCCTGCCGAGCACTGACACAGCTTTTTTAACCAGCTTGTCCAAACGCTTGATGTTTTTGTCTGTCAAGCTGCTTCCCATGCAGCACACTGCAGCGTAAAAAAAGTGCAACAGTGCAGATGATACACCTTTACTATATTAAATAGTTCATTAAGTTGGTGGTCTCATGAAATTCTAATGAAGCTCTACCAAACATCAACATCAATCTTTTTGTCACAATATCAATCAAGAACAGTTCTAACTCACCAGAACAAGTGAACACCTGTGAAGGCGTGCGGGACCTTTGACAGCTCAGCCAGTCAATATTTTTACAGCATGCCAGACTTTCTACTGCTGTCCTCTCATCACTCCTCTCCTTTATCCCCTTCTCGTGCAGTGAAGGCAGTTAATCTCTGCATCTCTACCTCCTCGTCTCCCTCCTTTCCAACATTAAACATTTAATTCATGGTTTTGAATTACTCATCCAGTGCTCCTCCTATTCCCTCCTTTAAAGCTACAGTTTGTAACTTTGATTAAAATAACTTTGTATGATATTTGCTGAAACTGTCACTAAAGTACAAAAAACTACAAAAAAATCATGGCCCTCCTCCTCCTCCTACTGCTTCTAATGGCATTCACTAGAATCTACTGTGGGGCACCTAGAACAGCCTATCAGAGTTGCAGAGTCTCTTAGATGTTAGTCATGTTAATCACTGCTTGTGGACTGCAGTCAAACTGTCAAACTAAGTAGCACTGGTCAAATATGAATTAAGGGTGTGTTTCGGATTGCATACTTTTTCTTTTAACTTTTAGTAGGTACTGCAGTTGCCCTTAAAAAGTATGTACTTTTGCGTGTAGTATGCACACAATCAGGACTTAATACTTTTAGTTTGACGGTTTGACCACAGACCAAGAACAGCAATGTCATGATTGGCAACTGTGTTAGAGACTCCTCAGCTCTGATTGGTTGTCTTCATTAAGGCCACTAGAGGTGTTAAAAGGAAATAGAGTAGGCAGAGGAAGATATTTTTTTGTTGTTGTTGTGTTTTTTGTTCTACCATGTGAATACAGTGATAGCAAATATGAAAACGTAATTTTTTGTAAAAATGATCAACTGAAGCTTTAAACTGACACATACTGCGTAAGTACTTAACTGTAAAGCAGAGGAGATTTTAAGGACTTTAGCCATTTTAGCTAGTTTACCCAATAAACTGCAGCTTCTGTACACTTTCCATTAAAATGAATTCCTTACCTACCACGCAGCCATTAGTTTTAGTTTATTTTCATACAATAGTAAAACCAACTTCTAGGACTCAGAACTTGCTCCAGATAGCCAGTGTATTGCAGTGAATATTATTTGTGTTTACAGTGCATTCTTTACCAAGCTGAAAGTGTCATCATGGGGTGAACAGGACCTCCCTCTGCTGGTGCATTCAAGGTGGCTCTAACTATTAAAACTCCAACAGTATTCTGAATTCAAGAAACAACCAAATTCATTTTGTCCTCTTTCCAACTGCTATATCTGCTTATTGTGTGTTACTGTGATTAGAAGATGTTACAATGACAACATATTGTATAGCAGCTATCTGATGCAAAGCTTTTCTGCTGCTTTTAACTTTTAAAATCTTGATCCTTTTTCTTGTTATAATTTGAAAAAAATCCGAATAACATATAATCTCCCCAGATGCAACTTCTTTACATACCTTCAGATCAGAGATTTTGTAACTAGAGAAACCACTTTTCATATTAATGCCATGATATCACCAATAGAGCAGTTCAACTAGAATGTCCATTAAACTAGACTGATGTGTTAAATGTCCAAGCTGCTGCAAAAACATGTTAAAATGAACTTGGTGTAAATATTGATGAGGAAGAATGGGAAGTGATGTGGAACCACATAAGGAAGATATTGGCGTGTGAATGCACATAACACATAACGCACACAAAAACAACAGCTGCAGGAGGAGGCTCTTCCAAGTCACAGCTGCAGATAAGTGCATTGCTTGCATCACTAGAGAGACCTCAGCAACATGCCTCCACTGGAGCGGTCAACAGCAATCTCAGAAGGCAGTGTGATGTACGTGTTATATTAAGTGTTAAATTGCTATACATTCTGACAGCCATCACTGATAACTAATTTTCATTTTTAAGAAACCTAACCTGAAGCTTAAATCTGCTTATTGCCAATTAATTTAGCTAAATTAGTTATATTTCTAATCTTTTGTCATGTTTAACTTACGTGTTTCAAAGGCATGTGCGTATTGTGAACATAAGTGAGCACAATATGAATTAAAACTGTAATTTTTAATGATGACAAGCAATATTTATGTGCATTCCTTATTAACACAAGCACCACGAGCAGTCAGAAGCAGATGTGTATTTTGTTAGTGCCTACGAAAAAATCAGAGTGACTAACATGATGTTCTGCGAACAGTTTACACACAAATTCATTCTGCTTATGCTTAATGAAAGATTCTAAAATTCAAGCACACTGGGTAGACATTCTGCAGGATATGGAAAAAAATCTTGGTATTGCTTTGTGTATGAATCCTGTCTCTTTACTCCTGGGTCACCCATGTTAAAATGCTATTGTTGGTACTTGCTCTAGCAGATTGTATGATACTCTTGCATATACTGCAAGAAAAAACATCTTTTTGTCAGGAGTAAGTGACAAACCACCTTCTACGGCAAACTGGCACAGGATTAGCATGGAGTGTTTTCCTCTTGAATACCTGACCTGTTTGCTTCACTCCACAAAGGGACAATTCATGAAAATATGGACTTCATACCTCTGTTTCTCAAACTACAAGGTGGCTTCAACACTTGCAAGCATTTTGCTTGACTAACTATAGACACTGCACCTGTGGTTTATACTGTTGTTTTGTAATCATATTTAAATATTGTCATTTTTATTGACAGATCAATGTAGTGCTGAGCTGTTTGATATTGTTATTTGTGAAAAGAAGAAAAGTCAGTAAATGTGGCCAGGTGCGTTCAGGGGTGGACCCTCATCACACATGTGAAATTTCGAGCAAATTGGACAATGCATGAAGGATTTATACCAAGTTGATGTTCCGTTGCAAAGGATGAAAAGTCGCCACTGCCGCCACGGCAGCCTGCAACATGACAGGACACTTGTGTCACTGTGGAGATTCATCAACTTGATCGTCATGTGGCCACAAAATGTAGCTGATCAGGTCAGGAGCTTGAGGTTGGTGTTCGTCAGTGTAAAAGATGGCATTTCCTGTTTCCACAAGGGGGCGCCATGAGCAACATTGCCTACGAGCATATGGAGGCGTTGAGGGCGGGGCTCTTATCATGTACAGAAAAAAAATTTGGATCCTTAGATGTGTTACTCAAGAGTTAATAACTAATTAACTAACTAAATGAATAAATAAATATGTTTATTCAGTGATGACTCTAATAGATTATCTTTTTATGCAATTGTCAAGTTTCTGTAGGTTAATATTTCATAGTGTACTGGTTTATGAAATTACCAGTCTGACAACTGTTGAAAACTGCTGAATGTCAAGTATATAGGCCATATTTTAAGAATAATGGAGTGGATGGCTGTTGAAATCAATTTCTCTCATCATCTCAGTCCCGGCAGTAGCTCAGTCCATAGGGACTTGGGTTGGGAACCGGAGGGTCGCCTGTTCAAGTCCCCGTCCGGACCAAAATATGGAGCGTGGACTGGTAGCTGGAGAGATGCCAGTTCACCTCCTGGGCACTGCTGAGGTGCCCCTGAGCAAGGCACTGAACCCCCCAACCGCTCAGAGCGCCTGTCATGGGCAGCCCACTCTGACATCTCTCCACTTAGTGCATGTATAGGTCCAGTTTGTGCATGTGTGTGTTCGGACCTGTGTGTAATTGACAAACAGAGTGAAAAATTGAATTTCCCCTCGGGGATTAATAAATTATATAAAATTAAATTTAAAAAAATTAAAAATTAAATTAAAAGAGTAAGATAGAAAAAGCATGCTTATCTCTGCACATGAACACACATTACGAAACGGAATAACCTCTATTAACACCCTTGTTTTAATTTCTACAAGCCACTTTAGTGACTTGTAAAAAAAAGTGCCAGAGGTCTCATGATCATGATGCTGCATTGCTGCTTGGTTATGTACAAACATCACAAGTTTATGCCCTAAAAAACAATGTCAGAAGGCTTAACTTTGACAGTTACTGCATGTTAATGGATTTACACAAATGTGGTAATGGAAGAATTTAAACATGTACAGTACATGTTGGCAACAGACAGTGAAAAAGTGAGTGAGAGAGAAGGACAGACAAAGGCAGCAGTAGGGGAGGGTTTCATAAACAGAAGAATCCAGAAAACTTCACAGCGAAGACACATGGAGACTAGCACAGCGTGAGACTGAGATAAAACACAGATGGCCCACTGTCCATACCAATGGCACGCACGCACGCACGCATGCACACACACACACGCGCGCGCGCACACACACACACACACAGCTGTGATGCTCCTGATGTAGAAAAATACTGTATAATACTGTACAAGTCAGAGCAGTCAATTTATTCATCCATTCACTGTCTAAGTCATTTATTCCTATTCAGGTTCATGAGTTAAAGCTGCAGTAGGTAGAAAGCCTGAAAACGGTTGATTTTTTTAGTCTCATCTGAGTTAGGTTTCGTTCGTCTCCGCCCTGAGCCCCTCCTACCAGACGAGCACGCGAGTATTTTATCCTACTTGGTTCTATTTCTCCTTCTCTGGGAGATTCGGCTCTTCCTCACCGCGCAGTAGCACGCCCCATCCCTCCCTCGCGGCCCCGCACATATACCCCGAGGCTCGGCTCTCCCTCTCTGCGCAGCAGCCCTCCCCATCCCTCCCTCGCGGACCCGCACATACTTCCGAGCCTCAGCTCTCCCTCACCGCGCAGAAGCCCGCCCAACATATACCCCTGAGGCTCGGCTCTCCCTCTCCGCTCTCACGGCCAACCACACACCCTTCCCCTCCCTCCGGGGCTCGGGGGAACCAAGTTCTGTCTTCCTTTTTTTGGGTTGTTTAGCCATGTAGGCAGTTGTAGCCAATGCTGGAATAGCTATTTTACCTGGTGCACTGTTCGCCATTGCCGGCGGCACGGGAACACACATATGTAGAACAGCCAACAGGAACGCAGTGGTCTGAACTGACCTTTGATTGGTTGATGCACATCGGCACGATACTGATTCTTTAGAGGCTGAACACAGAGCCATGGTGAGGTGCAGAAACCTATTGTTTGTCTCAGACCACTTGATTTACATTATGCTTAGAGGATATTATAAAATTTTTACTCAGTTATACCAAAACAATGTTGCCTACTGGAGCTTTAAGTGTTTCTCCTGCCTTCTCTGTCTGTAACCTGTTTGAAACTAGAATTACTGCTTCACTGTTGAGTGCCTCCACAAATAGGTCAAGTTTCTCTTACAGTTTACATCCATGTCTGTGAAAAAAATGAATGCTTCACATACATTTTCCCCCTGACAGCAGAGATCTGTACAATCAGCACAGTTTCAAGATTAGTCACCAGTTCAGTATCTGACCAAATGTCTTCCCTTCTGTTCCTAAGATATGATGCTGAGTAATGGCCAGAAAAGTGTTTCTGAAGAAAATTATGATGTCACAGTGAAGATGACCTTTGACCTATTGGATATACAATGTCATCATTTCTTCATTTGATCATATTAGACATTTGTATGAGGTCATAATTTGTGCCAAAAACATATTTTTTGAGGTCACAGTAACCTTGAACTTTGACCTTTAACCACCAAAATGTAATTTTATTTTTTTTATATACTTTATTAATCCCCCTGAGGGGAAATTCAATCACTTAATCACTTAATTCTTGAGTCCAAGTGGACATTTGTGCCAGATTTAAAGAAATTTCCTCATGACATTCTGACAAGGTCACAGTGACCTTTGACCAACAAAATCTAATCAGTTCTTCACTGATTCCAAGTGGACATTTGTGCCAACTTTGAAAAAAAATCTCTCTCATGAGGCATCTGGTTCACAAGAATGGGATGTAAGTATGTATGTATGTATGTACAGACAACCCGAAAACATAATGCCTCCCGCAAGGAGGAATAAAAAGGTATATTTTAAGAGGTACAACACAAATTAGTATTGGTTGATGCAGCAGTAGGGTTGTCAAAAAAAAAAAAAATCAATACTCATATACTAACCGATACCAAAATTTAGTATTGGGTACGATACTCATTTGCAACAGTATTGATACCAACAGTGCCTGCCCGGCCTCCTCATTGACACACAACGCACATAGCCCCTCCCCTCACTAGCGGCTATGTGTACTGTACTACCTCAGGCATCTTAAAGGTATTGTTGTCACTGATGTTATTGTCTGTCTCATTTTTATCTTAATTGAAATTTTTTGATGTTGTTGCCGCTGGTAATTACTATCTTCAGTTATTTATTTAATCGGTGCAAAACAGAAATATAAAAAGTACGATTGTTATGTTTGCAGGCCATTATGTGCCAAACTATTTATTGGCCAGCAGAGAATCGGTAGCAGTACTAAAGCTGCTCTGTCCTGGTTGTCTGTCTGACCTGTTTCCTATTCCCTGGGTAGGGTTATTTTTAACCTTATCCAGGGAATGTTGACAGAGCTTTACAATGTCCTGCTTTATACTTTTAGATTTCACACTTACACACTGATGCCCAGGTGTGTGCCTCACAGTCTGAAAACCTCTGGTATAATCTATGTAGCTGATTGCCTGCTGCTAAAGTCTACACATCTGGCACTACCAAACACAAGCAGGTGTTACCCAATCAGTAGCACTGTGTATATAAATTAACATCTAGTGGATCTTTTCTTATTGTAAATGTGTGTTTGTTTTTATTTTACACATGCTTTGGCAGTGTACACATATTTTTCCCATGCCAAAAAAGCCCTTTGAAAGGAATTAAATTAAACCTGTACATAATACAACCAAAATTCCAAAAGGTTGGGATGCTGTGTAAAACATAAATAAAAAACAGAATGTAATGATTTGCAAATCCTTTTTTTGACCTATATTCAGTTGAATACAGTACAAAGACAATGTTTAAACTGAAAACTTAATTGTTTTTGTAAAAAAACAAAAAAAAAACCCCACTTATTCTGAATTTGATGTCTGTAACATGTTAAAATAGTTGGGACAGAGGACAGAGGCAACAAAAGACTGAGAAAGATGCTGAATGCTCAAAAAGCATCCGTTTGGAACATTCCGCAGTTAAACAGGTTAATTGGTAACAAATGATATTATCTTTAATGGATATGAAAGGGGCATCCGAGAAAGACTCAGTTGTTCACAAGCAAGAATTGTCACCTTGTGAAAACCAGTGTGGGCCAACATTCCAGCAGCTTAAGAACGATGTTTCTCAATGCACAACTGCAAAGAATTTCGGCATTTCACCATCTACTAGGGGGGTTACAATTAATCGATCTGGATCAATAAATCAATTTGAAAATCAACAATTCAGTATCACTGATGGGAAGTGAAAACATCAATCCATATCATCATCTTTAGGTTACGCCTTTACTTTTAAATTATGTGTCACCATCAAACAGCAGCGAGCAGCCGAGAGAAAGACGATGTGGATAGTTTTATTAGATCGGGAATAAATCAGCAGCAAATATTTTCAATCATGAAGAAAATACGTGTCAACAGACAAAGCACACACCCTATGTAAGCGCATGAGATGTTTTGAGATAAAACAGACGTACCTGCCTGGAGGGGTATCTCATTCTGCTAACTCATTACAGTAACATTAGCTGCTCTGTTTCAACAATAGCCTTTTTTAGATAGGAATTGTGCAAATTTGCAGGAAAGCCCAATCAGTCTTTTTTCAGTATTGGCAGTATAAAAACAAAATTGGGGAGTGCGGCAAAATGCCGCCTACCTATTTTTGTTCATAGAGAATGCGCCTTTTTCAGGGCAATGGGGGGCGTGAGCAAGTAACAAAACGTGTAGCTCAGCGTGTGACGTAAACAGTGACGTGGAGGGAAGCCGCGGCTGGTCAGTCTTTCGGCGATTCTCTCATAAGTTGGCCTGTCCTTCACCGTCCCCATCATCTGACGATTAATGGCGTCTTCGTCTGGGAGGGCAAGGAGGGTGCGCAATTCTTTGTCTCCCCAATTTCTCATCTTTACAGTGTCTGTCAGGTTTGTGTTTCTCTCTTGCTACTAGCTGCTCATTCCTGCTATCAGCTGTTTCCTGTTTATCCACCGCCAGTGGGTCGCACGTGTGGCATCATCAACAGCTCCTCCCACAAGTCTTCAACAGCCCCTCCCGTTGTGGAAGGCCGCCTCGGTCTTTTTAAACTAAAAGGGCTCTGCCAATATGACTACACTACGAAGCGGAAAATAAGGCACCTTGGATCAATTAGCCAATCCGGCTCTGTGTGTCTAACGCTCCCAGCTTGCCGGCAAAACGGCCCAACATTCACGGAAAATCTGGCACTGTAAAAGGGGCTAATGTTTGGCTGAAAAAACATGCATGCAGGCTGAAATTCAACCGAGCTGTTCTGTCAGAAGATACAGTGACTTTACATAATGTTACTTGTAATTTGTTAAGCTATGTGTAGAGTGAAAAAGTCTGCAAGCCGCTAGGCTAATTTATGCAGTGTAAACATGCTTAAGCTAATAATGTGGGGCAAGAAGAACACTGCTGCTTAACACAGATATTTCTGTTAGATGATTTTGTTGATAGTCCATGTTTTATGGCTGTTGGGATTTGTCTTCAGGGCTTTAAGCCCGATAACCCTGAAGTTTTATGACAAAGATAATGGTTTGGGTTAAAATGAAAACATTTCTTCCAGAAAGGTCTCTCTGATAAAAAGCCCTGATTGCTGCATCTACAAATGCAAGTTAAGACTCTACCATGCAAAGTTAAAACTAGGGATGCACCGAAATGAAAATTTGTGGCCGAAGCCGAAGCTGAATAATATTAAACGCTTGGTCAAATACCGAGTACCAAAGTTTTTCATTATTTTTTGCAGATGAACCCCCTCCAGATTAGTGATGTCACAGTACCAAAATTGGGACCCACCGTACGATACCAGTAAAAGTATCACGGTTCTGAGTAGTATCAGGATACCACAGCAAAAATTAGGCAGATGTGCCTTTTGTCATTTAAAAAAAGATAAATCACTTTTCTATAATACATCAATGATATTTCAATGGAATAAATTACTTATTGACTTATTCATACTTCAAAAACAGCATCAATAAGTGATTAACATAGGGGGGGGATCAAAATAAAATAAATAAATAAAATAAAAATCAACCAGCCACCCTCCTCCTCTGTCAAGTCCCTTCATAAGTAAAGAACAGTCCCTAAAGTGCGGTGAGGTTTGTGGGCCATTACCGGCCACAAAGAGAGAAATGTGAACGGCTCGTTTCTCCTCTGATACGCCACATAATGTGTGCCGCCATGGCTCGGCTGTTCAGGTACTTTTGGGCAGTCGTGACAACAAGTTATTCACCTGGAGCCCAACTTCTCCGTCGCCGGTAAGTCGTTATCATGCGCCACCGTATTTCACAGGAATACGTATTCCTGTCTCTGACACAAAGTGGAAAGGTGTGCTGTGGTCTGAAGAGTCCATCATGGACGTTGTGTCCTCTACGCCAAAGAGGAAAAGGACCATCCAGATTGTTACCAGTGCAAAGTTCATGGGTAACTTTGCATCTGTGATGGCACCATGAATGCTGAAAGGGACATACAGCCATGCTAATGCTAAACCTGCTCTGCCAAAAAATCAACCAACACTGGGCACACTTAGCTTGACAAAAACTGCCATTCAACTCTGAGAGCGCTAAGACAATAACACAGTCCATCACCAACTTCATGTGCAAAGATCTGTGTCTATTCAGCGTTGTTGAAAACAAAAGCTTTTGTTATAACAAACACTGGAACCCAGGTATGTGACTCTGTCTCAACGTTTTTTCACTGACACAGCCGTACCCAAGCTCTACAGAGAAGTGAAGCATAAAGCTGAAGAATCTTTGAGTACAACAGGAAGGGTGGCATTAACTTGTGATGCCTGGACTTCAAGGTCAGTGGATTCATATGTGACTACAACGTCACATTATCTCACTGAGTACTGGCGACTGCTGTCTCACATTCTCCAAACTAGAGCAGTACACAAAAGTCACAGCAAAGCAAATACTGCAGACCTCCTGCAAAATACAGCACAAGAATGGGGGGCTGTGATTTTAACAGACAACACTTCTAACATGGGTGTTGCCATTCAGTTAGCGGGATATCTGCATGTGAACTGTTTCGCTCACGTGCTTAATCTGGCCTTATAGAGGGCGTTAAATCTGCCAACAGTTAAGTTTGTCAGGTGTATGCAGCATTTCTGCTGGTTAATCTGCCATATTTTTCAAACATTTTAGAAAGTCACCTGGCCTCTGCATACTGACCACTTAGACATGCTACTCCAAGTAACTGTATCACTATTTTCTTTACAGCAGTCCTCGTGAAGGTTTTTATAAATGCAAAATAACACTAATAATATTAAAAGTGGGGAAGGTCAGCCCTGTTTGCTCATGTACTCCAGTAACACTTTGTCCTCATCTTGTACAGTCTGACTTTTAGGTGTGCAGACTGGCCCTCCTTAGAATTAGGCAAGCAGGGACAAACCCTGTATTGCACTGTGCTTGTTGATAAAACAAATCATTTTAATCATGTTTCATTCTGCTGAGGTAGAATGAGCATGGTAATGACCTGACAGACTGTTCCTACTTCACTAAGCATCACATGACTGGCTCAGTGTGTGTGTGTGTGTGTGTGTGTATGTGGACCCCTGTTAAGTGGGGACTTTCTGGTTAATCTCCAGCTGGCCAATAAGCAGCTTAGCTGTCACTGGAGTGCAGCAAGCTAATTACTAGTTTGTCGCCAGTCTAATATGGTTCAGAGTCACACATACATTGAAAATAACCTCTACATTAATACTCGTGTTAAAACCGATTGGAGGATTCCAATTATGTCTTCCAATTAGGTTGGCAATGTACCAAATGAGACAGTTGTACTTCCAATTGGATATTAAAAATGTATTTAACCTAAATGTTTCAGAAAGTCTAAAAAGTTTCTAGATTGTATTCATAGTTAATTTACGTGCCTAAATTTAACTGCATAAGTGAAAACATGTTTGTGCAATTGACATTAGTTGTGTTATCACCTAATCAGAATTTCAACACCAATTTCTCAAATGACAGGAGGTTACTGAATGGCATTTAAAAAGAATCCTTGCTAGTCTACCTGGGTCTGTGACTCTACGCTGTTATACAGTGAGCAGGACGTGCACTAAGGGAAACTGTGTCATTAGGTTAACCCTTTATGGAGGGTTAAGCTGCTGCATGGGCAGGTAGAGACACACAGAGCAGGTGCTGCATTGGTGGTTTAATCTGTGGCCACAACCTGTTGTTAATGTTACACAAGCTTCAGTCTAAGACTGACGACGGGTTCCAAAATGTTAACAGTCTACAGGCTGTGCTTAGACACAGTGGTGATTTGAGCTACATGTGAAACCATTATTACACAGTTGTATAGTCATACTGTATATTTACTAAGAATGGTTTTGTGCAAAATGTATTCTTTTGGTAGATTTTGTTTCTTAGATGAGGTCATTTGCCCATCTTTACTTTGGAAATTCAGTCAATTTAGACTGCTAACCTTGAAACCAGAGTCTTTAAAGGCATAGTTCAGATCTTCTGAGGTAGAGCTGTATGGGGTAATTATCCATAGAGAGAATATTTCAAACAGTAGATGTCATTCATTCAACCTCAGTGTGGAGAAGCAGACTAGAATCTGACATGGAAGCAAAGCAATCTACTGCTGTGGGGGGGGGGGGGGGGGGGTCAGCAACAAAATGTATTTTAGCCAACTTAAGAAAAAAAAAAATCAATATTAGTTTAAATGTGCACTGTATTGAGAATATTATATTTTCAGTGCTTGACCTTAATGTCAGACAGTGACTTCCTACAGAAAAATAAGGCTGCTTTATCTCTCTCATCAGAGCCAGACTCCATTGAGAAAAACAGTAATTTAACATTGCTGAAAGCAGAAGCTGCTTATCTACTGCTGCCTAGACAAGTTATTTTGTTTGTGTTATTGTGTGACTTCTGCATTTAAAAGGGTTAGTTCAGATTCACCAGAGTCACACAACACTTTAATCAATCAATCAATCAATCAATCAATCAATCTTATTTATAAAGCCCAATATCACAAATCACAATTTGCCTCACAGGGCTTTACAGCATACGACATGCCTCTGTCCTTAGGACCCTCACAGCGGATAAGGAAAAACTCCCATGAACCATGTCAAAAAAACCCTTTAAGAGGGAATATAATATGGTAGAAACCTCAGGAAGAACAATTGAGGAGGGATCCCTCTTCCAGGACGGACAGACGTGCAATAGATGTCGTACAGAACAGATCAACATAATAAATTAACAGGAATCCATATGACACAATGAGACAGAAAGAGAGAGACTAACTATCGAAGCAGCAGTAGACCAGCAGCTCCTGTGTTTAGCGAGCTAGAATTACTGTTTTTAATCAACAGATTCTGGTGTCTTTCACAAGAGCATAGATGGGTAACTAAAGCCATTAATGACTCACTGATGGAAATGTAAAGCAGTGAAAATATTCTCAATATAGCATAAACTTGATCTGATATCAACTTTTTTTAGGTGTTGCCATTCAGTTAGCGGGATACCTGCATGTGCAAGTGTTTCGCTCATATGCTTTATCTGGCCTCACAGAGGGTGTTAAACCTGCCAACAGTTCAGTTTGCCAGGTGTATGCAGCAAAAATGATTCAAGTCAGATGAACAAACTAAAAACTTTATCTTATGAGGTAAAACAAAGTTTCCCTTTGGGAAAATAATTTGCAGTTAGAAAAAAGGTATAAATTGCAGTATATTCTATGGCAATACTCAGCATATTGCAATACATTTAATATCACAATAATATTGTATTGTGACCTGGGTATTGTGACAATATTGTATTGAGGATCCTTTGGCGATTCCCACCCCTAGTAACCAGGATATATTGACTTCATTTGGGCTAGCATTAGCAGTAGAGGAAACATTGGAGCAATTTAGCCATACATGTTTGAGCCTCAGTCAGTCAGGTTCAGATGAGGACTCCAAAATCAGCAACTAGCAGACATATCAGAATGGCAAGTGTAGTTAGTATTTTTTATTTATGTTGTTTGTTACCTTGTTAGCTTGTAACAGACAGACTGCAGAAAGATATATTCTGTCTGGTCTGCTCTGTGCTGGACTTTTCAGGTAAGTTTGCCAGTGTTGTGCCAAATCTATGTGTTTCATGTATTAGTTATCAATTAGCTTTCGAGTTAGTGATGTACCTAATCTGCAATGTGCATCGCCCCCTTCAGAAGAGGAATGTAAAAATACCTGGTGACAAACTTTACACAGTCAGTATAGTCAAACATTTTTTCAGACATTTTAGGGGACATAAACACAAGAAAAACACCTGTTTGAGTAGAGGGAATCTTTGAAAAATAATGGGGCATCCCAGCACAAAAGATGGTCACAGCTCTGCTTCAGCATTTCATCATCTAACTGCACTGACCAAACTCACACAGCAGGTAGAATACTTTTGTAGTGTGTATACTTGGTAGTTTACCGTTCAACTCACAAGCAATGACACAAGGAGAAAAGATGTAACACATTTCCATAGTTAGTCCACCCTCAAAGAGTAAAAAACAATCTACTGATATGCTGATAACCTTGTCCAACATTGTTGGACGAGGTTCATCCACTTATGTTTTTGTTGCATAAGAATTAATATAAATACTGAATGCCTTTCTTTCCCTATCTGTTGCCATGGCTTTGGCCCAATAGGCAAAAGGCCTAGTAATCCTCTTATATTCTCCTTCACCTGAACCATCTGTATGTGCAGACACAACCAGAGGTGGTGAAGAGGACAGTCAGAGAGAGACACAATCACTGTGACAAACTTTACAGTCAAAAAAAGTTCCTCAATCAGTACTTGTCAATAGGAATGAGAAAACTGTGGGGTTACAAGAAGAAGAAGACTGCAGGCAGGGCAGATGAGATGAATAGGAAGAAATGCTCCGACAAGATGAGCAGGGTTTTTCCTGGTCTGCAGAAGCCCAGGATCAGTGCTGAAAATAACAGCAACTGACCCACCAGTACCCAAACTTTTCTCAATCCAATGTGCACTTACTTTTGAAAGAACAAAAACATAGGAGGTCAGCAAAGGTCTAAATAGCTCTTTTAGTCAGTGCAATATATGATTACTGCAACAGCTCTGTGATTAGTAAAAGAGTCAGCATGAGTCACTCTGCACAGAACTCCACTGAACACACACACACACACACACACACCAAGTGTGTGCTGGGCTGAGCCAGAGGTCACGTCAGGTGGATAATAACAGTGATCCCACTTCAGTCTGTTTTCTTAAGGTCCCACCCATGTGTACTTACAGCTGATGGCTATGCCAATGTGTCTGACCATAGACAACAATAATTAATGTTTTATCCCAATGTTGACCACTGCTGTTACATACATTCTGATATATAACATTATATTAAAATACTTTCCTCACTCAATTCACTTTGGGGTCTTTCCGTAGAAAAAGTCTTAAACATTGACTACTTCTAACATAATTATGGATCAGTCTTCTGAAACTTTATCTCAGATTCTCTCTTTATGACAGACAGACAGACTTGGCTGCCTAGATGGTTAGTTCAAAATCCAAACCTCCCAAAAAGCTTGCATGCTTGCATATAACCTATTGTATTTTTCATGTCTATACTCAGTGATCAGTTAAGTAGGTCCACCCAGCTAAAACAAATAGGCCTACACAGTCTAATCTTAATGAATCTTTCCTTATGAAGGTGCCAATGTTCAATTTGTTAAAAATGTTTAGAGACTTGTTTGATGCTGATATTGGAGACTGTAGTTCGCAAAGCTGTTGAATTGTATTACCTTATGCTGAATGTTGTTTTTAAAGATTTATTTGTTAATGATGCACCAATGTACATGTGTCATTTTCATTCTTTGAACAAAGTACATTAACAAAGAAAAAGAAAAAAAACAACAACAATCAAACACACTACAAAATCACAACGGCATAGAACATACCTGTCCCCCCACCCCACCCCACCCCACCCCTGGAATGGTACAATGAACCACACCCTTGGCAACACCAAGTCTTTTCAGAATGTGTCACAGAAAAAGGAGAAATAAAAAGGTCCATACAAAAAAAATAAAAATAAAAATAAATGAATAAATCCATCAGGTCCAGAAAGTGAATAAATGCACTTTCAACTGAGAGGATTAATTGAAGGGAGAGATTCCAAAAAAGAACCCCATATTCTATTATGAGTTGCAGGTTTTCTCTTGACTGTACAGAATTTTCTCTGGAGTGCAATATGATGAACGTTTATTCAGCCAGTGCTTTTGTGACGGTGGTTTTTCTGACTTCCAGTTATGAAGAATATTTTTTTCCCAGCGGTGCTGGCTAAAGTTCAGCTCTTAATAATCCAATAGGTTATCCAATGAAGTGAAGGAAGCACATGAAAAGTTAGTTCTCCAGTTGGCACAAAAAGTCCACGGGCCCTATTTAGATGGTCTAAAGCGGACGGCGGAGGGCGCATAATCCATGTCGCAAGTGTCATTGCTATTTAGATGTAGGCGCAGTTGTCATTTTCACGCCCTGCGCCCTCGTCATCTAACTAGCAAATGAACTTGCGCTTCTCTGGGTGTGTTGGTCTAAAATGAGGAGTGGTCAGGTGCAGTCATGGCACGTTGCTAGTTAGATGACGTAAAAAGCAAATGCGCTAGTGACCAACAAAAACCTGGTCTAAAGTCCCTATAGACCGCCTATATCAGATACACTGATGTGATTGGTGCAGCTCAGCTACAAGGGTATGGGTAATGAACATCATTACTGATTGCCAGAGTGACTTGCTGAGCTGCTGAAATAAAGGAAAGAATGACTGACATAAGATGTGCACTGTTTTTGAAAATACGCCTCATGAAATACACTCTCTACAAGTGTGTAATTCAATTTTTCCCCATGGTTTAGTGTTAAAATCGTTTTACATAGTAATATCACAGTGTTTCCCACAGGATTTTGGGAAAGAAAATTTTGAACATTGTAAATTGAAATTGAAATGGTAAAATCATCAAGTTTTGAAAAAGTATTGCAATTTCATTTTGTCTTAAATGTTATTATCTTATATTATCTTTGTAATATGATTATCTTATGTAATGTTATTACTATCCTAAAACATTCTCCAGGTCCTCTGAAACTCTGCAGAACTTATTTCCACCCTGCCCAGCAGCAGTACCGTGGCGAACGGTCCCTAACTGCGGGGAGAACGGAGCAGGCTTCCCCGGAGGTCCGCCGCTTTTCCCGGTCCCTCTTCTCCACACTTTGGGCTCTAGTTTCGCAGACCGGGCGTGGCGGGGGTGCAGCGCACCTGCGCTTCGCCAACTGGGTGTGGCCAGGCGGATTTTGCAAGTTTGGCACACCGTGCGCGCTGGCGCAGCTACTCGTCTGTCCCACCTCCGTCCCTCCTACCTGCGCAAGTCGGAAAGAGGGAGGAGAGAAGGCGTGGAGTGGGTTTTACACACATCACACCAATCAAATGAGCCCCTCTCCTCGCCCTTAAATGTGCTGCACGAAGGCGTAACGAGAGTTCACTCAACTCGCCATGGCAGAAGAGAGCAGCAGCGTCAGACGGCCAAACTTCTCCCAGGAGGAAACTGATGTTTTGGTCTGGGAGGTCCAAGCTCACAGTGTCCGAATATACGGAACTGCGAGCAGACCTCCACGGGCTGATGATGCAAAGGTAGCCTGGGAGGAGGTCACCACAATTGTAAATCAATGTTGCGTTTCTCTCGTGCGCGCGCGCGCTCTCTTTCTGTCTCGCAGTCTCACTGTTTCTTTTCTTTTGACTTTTCTAAGATGACAGATGCTGAATATATACTCCCTATCTGATGCTGTGGCTGTTTGTGGTTGGCTGAGAGGGATGTGAACTCGTTAGTTTGCAGCTGTGTTAATCAAATCAGGTTGGGTTTCCATTACGCGTGCCAAACGTGCCAAACGGTGCCAATCCCCTTTGATCTGACATCAGATGTGACGGGACAGTCGATATAGAGATACATTTATGTGCTGATTGCAGATAGTTGCATTGAATAGTGGTTTTGTGGCTATTTATTGCATCGTTAATGTGCCTGATATTCTGGAAACCTGCCTGTGAGGTTTTGGTGACGTGTGCGCACTGTCCGCCGGTCAGCCAAACTTCGGCTTACACCGGCTGCGCTCCCCCTGCGCTGACAGTAGACCTGGTTTCAGCCTTTTGGCACGAAACTGTCACTGTGCCAAGCTGGATTTGTCGACACCTCCCCCTGCTGCGCCGCCACATCCATCTCAGCGCACCTCGATCTGCCAAACTACCAAACTGAGCGCGCCTCGGGTTGCGCTGCTCGAAACTAGCTCTGCGCGGGGTTCGTGACCCTGTGCCACCCTGCGCTGCACCGGGAAACTAGAGCCCTTTGACTTATTTCCATCCAGCCGACAGTGGGACTTAGATTCATTGTGCCAACAGTGGCTTGGAAAACCGCCCATAACCGTGTCACACGGGGAAGAGGGAAGGCGGCTGGAGTTCCTCCAACATTTGCGGTTAGGTTATCATATATTTTTATTGACAAAAATATAGGCTGCTTCGGCTGATTTTTTTTATGCGCACATGTGCCCCTAAATATTTTTTACAGTTCGCACGCACGTATTTTTAGTCGAGTGAAACGCTCGCACTGTCGAGCGCTGGATCTGACAGCCACGGCGTTCGAGATATTATTTATATCATGAGAAGTCAATACTTTCGGCAGCCTAAATCTTTCATTTAGAAACTATGGCGTGTCAAATTAAACTATGGCAGGCCGCCATAGTTTCGTTAATTAATGGGAAACACTGTATCAAATCTCAATGTTTGGAGAATCACAATACTTAAAAATGCCAACACATACTGACTCAGCACCCAAGTATCATGATAATATCAAATCAGGAGGTAAGCATTTCGTCCCAGCCCTATTAAAACTGCTTGTCAGATGATAGACGCCCCCTCCTTGTAAAAATGTTTCAAGGATTTACAAACCATCTACCTAAAAAGTTAGAGTCATTTACTCCACTTATATAATGCAGACTCCTCCTGGGTAGAACTGTTTCAATGTTTGAGAGTTTGTGTGTCTTAATTGGCTGTTTGTCCAGTTCCTCAAGGAAGTCTACTCCACCACAGGAAATCATTAACATCAAAGGGCCATGCACAAGTGTGTGTGTGTGTGTGTGTGTGTGTGTGTGTGTGTGAGAGAGAGAGAGAGAGAGAGAGAGAGAGAGAGGTCTAAGGCTTGCTTTCAAACAGGCTGCATGCTGGGTGAACCATGTCAGGTTGCTTTTGGGGCCTCAGAGCTAGTTTACTGTTTGCAAACACAAGCTCATAGGCCGGAAGCCAGGTCCAGCCCCCATGATGTTTTCTGCTACATCTTTTTCCATTATTATTTCCTGTTAGCCCATACCTTGGGCCATCATAAGTTGATATCGAGCACCCCCAACTTGGGCTGTATGGTCTCAGGGGGCCCAAAACCCCTTTTTTGAGGCCTGTTTCTGGCAAATATTGGGGCACTATGACGGTATAAATAGTCATCATACAAATATGAAATTTGGCAAGAAGTATCCTGACACACAGGAGAAAGTAGCCAAATAAGATTCTGGGGCTTGCTGCCATTCTATTCCAAAATATCACACACAACTAGTGTCAAAAATTACTGACCTATCGATTCATATCAATACTGAATATTTGAAAAGGCTTCAGTACTCATTTTTTGCAGTACTGATGTACCAGTACCAACACGCTCCAAACTGCCACTCTCTGCGGTGCTTCACTTTTCACTGCTACTCTTCCTCTTTTACAATCAGCTGACACATGAATATTATGCATTTTAAAGAAAAGCCACACTCTAAAGTAAGGTGGCAGCCAGGTTTCCTCTAATCGAAGGGTGAGACAGTCACTACGTTTACATGCACACCAATATTCCACTTTTATGCCGGCATCATGGAAGCAAAAGAAGCATGATCGGCATGACATGTGACTTGTGTGGCATGTAACTAGGGATACGAGATAATATCGGCACGTCATCAGTACTGGCCAATATCAGCTTTAAAATTAATTATCAGAATTGGCCAACATGCTTTTTGTAATTTGCACAAGGAATGAATGAATGAATATTACATACATTGAAAAGTATTGTATTTCATGTCTCCATCTGCTGGGGGCCATCACAATAAGTGAGTAAGATAAGTGATGAGTATGCATACATAATATGATGTTAATTCTACTACAGAAGAGACTTGATGACCACTAAAATTAGGTAGGTAAAAAAGTGGACATGTTGATAATGTTATTGGTTATCGGTCAAATGAGTTGTTACAGCATATTGGACATGGGCAAAAAAATCCAATATCGTGCATCTGTATATAACATACGTGTCAGCAGACCCTTACATGCAATACCAACGGTGTAACATAGTGTTGTCATGATACCAAAATCTTTGTTTCGGTACCAATACCAATATGAATTTCGATACTTTTCGATACTCTTCGGTACTTTTCCTATGGAAAAGTCCTTTTGGATACAAACCTTTAGAACAATAAATAGTAGGGGTGAAACGGTACCAAAAAAATCATGGTTCGGTAAGTACCTCAGTACGGACGTCACGGTTTGGTAACTCAAATGTTCCACCAAGTTTGTGTTGTCTCGTGTTGTCTCCCTTTGCGAGGCAGACTTTCTCTTGTCTTTTTTCACGTGCACCAGCTGCAAATGTTGATACAGGTGTTGTCATACACACCACTTGCGCAATCTGTGCTCTAATAGGAACAAGAAAGGCGTTTGTGTGCATAAATGAGTAAAATAAATTAACTAAATTAATGAATTGAATCAGTTTCAAAGTACCGGTATTTTCTGAATGCAGTATAGTACCGTTTGGAATACTCTAGTACCGCGGTACTATTTTAGTACCGGTATACCGTGCAACACTAGTGTAACATGAAAATAACAATCATTTACCATCCCTTTATGGTGGTTGATCTTGTCCTTTGCCTGAACCTCATTGTTTTCTCAATTTGTTGAAATTTTCAGCTGCTGTTCTTCTTTGAGTTAGCTGCAAACTGCTTTCAGCTACTTTTTCAATCTACCTCAGTTGGTTGCACACATAACATGTCATCATAATGTCACACCCTTGATGCCAATCAGTGATTCCCATACATTGATGAGACTATGGTGGCCCGCCATAGTCTAATTTGCCCCACCATAGTCTCCAAAAATCAGCCAGATATAAAATGCCTCCAGTAAATGAACGTCTCTCTGTAGTGCACCGGCTGGAGCGCCCATTTAAGGCCCATTTATACAGACGATGCCGGTTTAAGGGCAAGACCACTTTGTTCCCCCATTTCCCAAATGTACCTCTTACTCATTATGGCGAGGTGAAACAACTGCGTTAATTTCCCGCCTTGAAGAGGCAGTGTTAAAGGGGCTAAACTACATTCTCCAACTGTGAGGAACTCTACTGAAGGGATGAACAGCATTCCTTCAGAACATATTCCCTCTTTAGATGATGGTGGTGGAGAGAACTGTCTAACATCTCACTCCAAAATCTAACAGGGAAATCTGGTGACTGTGAGGGCCATAGCATGATTCACATCATTTTCATCAAACCATTCAGTGAGCCCTGTGACCTGTATGAAAGCCTCTACATTCAGTATATGTCACACTCTGTGCATTTATGCTGTCTACACAATTTGTTTGTCATTTGAAATGTGTGCTTCTTTCTGGGTTAGTTATTGGTATTTCCACAGTATGTAACTAATATTAGATTAATCTAGTACATACAACAAGAACTTCTTGTAAATGAGTCATCTTAGACTGACAGCGATCCTTACTCTCAATTCAATTCCTGTTTCAGTCATTCTCTTAGCCTGATGAAACAGTAAAGGTTTAAACTAGGGTTGCAGCTGTATGAGATTTTCACGGTACAATACCACCTCACAAAATATTGCTGTTTCAGAGTATTACAGAATTTATATTATTATCAGTCAGAATGACCCTTAAAGGAATGAAAATGGAAGGGCTATTTTTGGTTGAACATTTTGTGAATGAAAGTATGTGTAAAAAGTCTTCCTTTAGGAAATAACTAAAATAAAGAGGAGATTTAACGTTCAGTTGCATTTTTTTTTTCCAATATCGTAGACACTGGAATGTACACGGTAAGATAATAATGTAAATAATATATTGCTGCAACCCTAGTTTAAACACTGAATTTGTCTGACCATGAAGAAAGAAAAGCTGCAGTCTGAGCTGCCCCTCATCCTATGACTGCATCACTAGCTGTAGGGTTGAGCCAGTATGAAAGCAATGTGCCTTTAAACAGAGCACAAAGATGACAAGCATGCAGATTATTTCAGCTTGTCTATCTTGCTGAGCAGTTTCCAGATTTGTCCATTCTTAATGCTTTGCAACTACAAAACACCTGAATGTATAATGTGTACTAAGCATGTAAAAAATACAATTACACATAAAGAGTTAAAAAGGTTAAAAAGGTTTTTTATGTTCCATCGTGCTTTATGGCTGAAAACAATAAATGCTGAGTGAAATTTGAATCAGATGAGTGAGTACAGTGTCTGCCCCCTGCACTGTATCTGTTTCATGCAGCTTGTTAGCTCAGGCCTTATTATTAGCTGAATTAGGTCTTCTAACGGTGAGAGGCCTGCAACAGCACAATGAACTTACTGTTCACTCCGTTCTGACAGAGCAACACAGAGAGAGCATGTACGTGGTTTCGAAAGAGCATTCCCACAGTCACCTTGAATGAGTTTGTTTTTGTCACCTATTACAGCAACTGTTGGAACACGATCAAACAGGACTGTGTGTTTTTTTTTCTCCAGGCAGAGTGCTACTACAGTATGTGCTGTATTTCAAAGCTATGCCAAGAATGCTGTCACTGCAACTGGAGACTGACAGGTATTTTCATTATCAATTAATCAATAAATGATCTATTTAGTAGGGGTGGGGAAAAAAATCGATACAGCATAGTATCCCGATATTTTTGTGTGCCAATACTGTATCGTCACACAGTGCCAAGTACAGCTTTTTTATTTATATAACTTATTTATATATAAAAAAAATACAAATTAAACTTCAGGTTGCCTACTAGAATAACATAATCAATTGCTTTTTCAGTTCACTAGATACATTTGCTGCTGCAAAAAAAATGGCTAAAGTGAGATTGAAAACTTTATCTTATTAGATAAAACAGAGGTTAACAAAGTTTTCCTATGGAGACATAATTTTAAAAAAAAAAAAGTAATAGATCGCCATTATATTATTGCAATACTCAGCATATCACCACATATTAATAGTACTAACGATTAGGCCTATACATTTTATTTATAGGCGCCTTTCACAACACTCAAGGTCACCTTACTGAATGAGAGACTCTAAGCTTTGCTCTAGTCAGTTTAAGAAGTTCTTAAAATGCAGACCACCTTCCATCTAACATTTTAACTGAATGAAACTGAAAATTTAGACTCAATGTAGCCTGAAAAAACATACTTAACATAGTTACAACTATACCAGTTTAAAGGTATCCCACGGTATGAAAATTGACAGTTATCATACTATGTACATTAGTCTGAGTGGGCGGAAGTTTGCTGCAGAGATCAGCCTCTCATTGGGCGGAATGAGCCACCCGCTGAAGTCCCGCCCTACCACCTCTGGTTGTGTAGCAGTTTTCAACCGTTTTCAACACGTCCTTTACTAACTTTTGCGGTGTTTGATCTTGCGGGGATGTAGCCATTTTTCTGCCATGGTTCGCGTCCTGTAGGTGATATTTTTGTGGGTGTGTTACACCAAAACCTGTTTCCCCCCGGCAATATTTTTGCAAGCACACCGTTGCTGTGGCACCGCCCAGAACGATTGTGATTGGTTGAAAGAAATACAAGCAGCCAGGGCGTTTTTTTCTCCAATATCACAGTGAGAGTCGGCCCAGCCAGACCTTTCTTTTCTTGAGAAAGGTCTGGTGAGCGAGACTATATGTACATTTACTTATCTACTGTATTGACTAAAAAATGCAACCAAACGGAGAATCTCACCTGCATGTGCATCTTCTTTCCCTCTCGACTGCTTTTTTTCAAATACTTCTAACAAAAAATGGTTTCAAGCTTCAATTAAGTGTTTGTTTAACCAAAAACAAAGAAAAACATTTTGTTTTCATTTCAACGGTAACTGTAACTGATAATCAATGGTCAAATGTAACTAAGTACATTTTCTGTTTCAAGTACTGTATTTAAGAACAAAACTGAGGTATTTGCACTTCAGTCAAGTTGTTTCATTTCATGCTCCTTAATACTTCTATTCCACTATCTTGTGGAAGTCAATATTGTACTTTTCACTCCACTAAATGTATTTGACAACATCAGTTGCTTTTTTTGCGAATTTAGATTATTAAAACACACTATAAATCAACTAATTATGTATGATAATGGATTAAACTACCTGCTGGCAGGTATATCCTTATCCTTACATACAGCTTCATCAAAGTTACATTTACATTAATGCATCTCTTACTGTAATCCAGTGAGATACCATAAAACTTCATCTTTTGCTTAATCACTAAAATCAATGGGCCTATATTTAGTACATACATCCAAAGAACTTATATAAAAAAAATGAACTGCTTGGCAACCAGAACACGCGTTTAACTGAGACAGATTTGTCAAAATGTGTTGCCATCCCAGCTAGTAAAAGAGACTGGGTGTAAACTGGGACTAGGCTTTTAATTGAAGTTTTATGGATGTATTATTCTGAAATAGGCAATTCTGCATAAAGAGTGCGTTCACTTTGGGTATTTTAAAGCTAAACACATGTAGCCTACTTTTACTTAAGTAATATTTTGAACATATGACTATTACTTATATTGTCACATTTAACTTAAGCAAAACAAAATCTGCATACTTCTTCCACCTCTGCTGATAATAATAAAAATAACTGCAATACCGTGAAATTTTCTGAGATGGTTACTGTACCGTGAAAATCTCATACCTTTGCAACCTCGACACACGCGCGCGCGCGCGCGCGCGCAAACCTAAGCAATATTTATATTCTTATGTTTTAATCTCTCATCACAACATTCAAAGATGCAACTCGTGTTTTCCATTAATACTCCAGCTGGACACACACACTGAAGGCCCACGCATGCACACCGTGTGCCATGTAGCCTAAAGCTTTGGGCAGTAAAACAGTACAGCAGATACTGTCTCACGCACGCGCACCTATACAAAAAAACCTCACTCACTTTTTTCGTTTCCAGTCCAGTGACAAATACTCTCCCCAGTCTGAGTGACAATTACAGACTGTGTGACAACGCTGACACTGTCACGACGAGACAAATTTAAATCAAAACCTTAAAAACTTTTAGGCACGACATGGTTTTTTTTGGGGGGGGGGGGGGGCTGTACATTCGGCTACACACTTATATTACTGGCGTATTACGAGTTGTAGCAGTCATTGATGTTCCGTAAAGCTTGCTACCACTCACTGTTACTTTATGTTTTGTGAGAACACTTTCTGCAACAAGCAAACCAACAAGGTGACATTTCATTGACACCGCTAGACTGCAGCTACAGCTCAGGCTCCGAGTAAGTTAGTGCCGAATTAAAAGCTTTGTAAACACGGTTTGGCACGCTGCATTTCCCACACAGCAGAGAGCAGGACAGGACTGCAGCAGCCAGGCAGGGGGCACTTATACAGGAGCCACCAAACAAGACACAGAAGATGTCCTGGGCTAGCGTCATAGCTTAGCCCCCAACCAAAAATAGGTTAACTATGACTAACCTTGAAAACACAGCAGGACAAGCATGTGGCGTAGTTAGACATGAGGACAGTTTTTTTAAATGAAAAACATTGGAACCAACGTACATGTTTGATGCGGTGTTCTGGATCCTCTCCTCGCCCAGCTGACACAATTTTTTTCTTTATCCGAATCAGAAAACCAGAGGCTCCTGAGTGGAAGAAACAAGTCAGTATTGTTTCGGGCACAGCTCTCCTCTCACTCCATCAGTATGGTGGTTAACAGAGCCCTGTCTAGTTAAAAAAAAAAAAAAAAGATCCACTACGCTGGTTCAGTGCACAGCTTTCTTGCATGCAGCCAGCAGTGCAGCGTTCACTTAGCCACCGTCAAGCGCGCGGTAGTTAATGTCGAAACGTCCGGTCGCCCCTTTCAAATTAAAGTATCGCTTGGTCAAGATGCTAAACCACTACCCTGCTTAGTCACCTTACATCCGGCCAACACTGGCTGCTCATATATGGAGTAGTAGTTGGCAATTCAAACAGGAAATTTTATTGGGTGGCAATTAGTTTAAAGTGGTTTGACTGATTGCGAACATGCTGAACATCAAATGAATATCAACCATAGACTAAAAATAATGGGTCTCATTCAGGAATTGTGAGCATAATGAATTTGTGTGTAAACAGTTGGCAGAAGGAAATTTAGTGTAATTCGGCATTCATTAATATATTAGTAGCTACTTTCTTTTTGTAGGCTCTAATAAAAAAAATCACCTACACCTCCTTTGACTGCTCATCGTGCTTGTGGAAATAAATATAGGATATTGAATAATCAAAGAAATGACCTGGAAAAGTACTTAAAAATTATAATAATTCTGTACCATAATTTAAATATGTAATAATAATCAGGAATATAGTTTTCCCTAGCTTTTTTTCTTTTTTCCCTGGTTTTTAATTTTTCAAATACTTTGTAAAAATCTATTATTTTCTTGCAATTTGTGGGACATTTCTTACCAAGTTGCTCAGGGTTCAAAGGTTTAATCAGTCATGAGAGAGACCTCCACAAATGTATCTTCTGGTTGAGTGGTGAGACTGTGAGACCCATGTTACTGACCAAACACTAAACTAAGCTGTTTTTTTTTGTTGGGTTATTTTTTGCATCAAATTTCATATCGAAACATTTTTGTTTAACTTCATGGATGGTTGTTACAACAGAGGACACAGAGTTAACAGCACCTGTTACCTCCTTCCAGGCCTTTGATTTGTCCCTGTCACACCAGCACTAACAGAAGGAAATAAAATATTACATACCCTGCATGCCTATTAACAGGCATGCATGATTCTGTTCTACTGGCAAGCAAGTGTTAAGATAGCGTAATTACCCGTGGTGGAGATTGCAGTTCATGCCTTCAGGAAAGAGCACATCAGAAACTAAAAAAAAAGTAAATGAGTGTCACTGTCAATGGACTGAAAGCGGCCGCCCTTATTTATGCAAGAATTGTCAGCCTTTATAATATGTAAATGGGAGAATATAAAATTTCACCCTCTATACAGTTGTCATGAATGTTGAATTTTTTTTTGTACCAGGCTGTAAACATGTTTATTTCTGCTGTAAAGTTGGGCATTTTAACATAGGGATATATGGGGATTGACTGCCTTGTGAAGCCAGCTTCAAGTGGCCTTTCAAAAAACTGCAGTTTTTGGCACTGTAGCGACTGCTATCAATAAAAAAGCCGCTAAGAGGCTTAAGTGGGCTCGCATCTGTGACTCGTTCCTTCATTGAGTCAGTCCACTTGACAGTTTTATAAGTTTTATTTTGCAAACGAAAGAAAGACTTACAATGCAGTGATCTGTGACATGATGGTCAACAGAAAATAGCAGAGCTCACTCAACCCAATTGTCTCCATTCCCACCAGGCATTTAAATGCCCGGTTAAATAACTTAAACCACACCCATGTGTCAACCACCGGATGTGACATACCTGTGCATACATACAAATAAACAATAAACATAAGCAAAATATATATTTTAGCTCTTACAGGCACTTTGCTTGGCCTCTCTTTTCAGCCCTGGGGGCTGCTGTTTGATATCAACAATATCTCTCTAGAATCACAGACTCAACCTTTAAGCTTAGTTTACATCATGCTTACATGGTCCGTGCCAGTTATTACCTTAGTGTTAAATTAAAGTTCTATAAACTGGCAGACACACTTGGTGCAGGATTCCAGAATAGTGGTCCTGGTTAGATTTAGGTTACTGAAGTTACTGTGCACATGAAGCTATCATGTTGTTTGCAGTGTGCACTGTATGTGATATAAAGGCAACAAGATATATACACACTGCAAACTGTGAGGAACTGGGGGTTCAAAAGGGTCCCATGTTAGCAGAGATGAATTGTACAGTAATTCTGGCATGCCTAATTGTGGGGAATAAACACATTGTGTGGCATCACTTCTGCCCAACTGGATCTCCCACAGGAAGGGGAAAACTTTACTGACACCTTGCTGTGTGACAATACAAAATGAAAGTTAATCATCATAATTGAGGACACACTTAATATATGCCAGGATCCCCACATTGTTTCACATTGTTATCTTCTCAAAGAAAACACATTGTGAAGTTTTCTATCCGCGTCATGTAAATGTTCACATACATGGTTAATCTCCAAACATTAACTTTGCAGACTTAATCAACAAATTTTGTTGCGTGTTTCGTCATTACATCTGCTACCATCTGGTCTGTTGTGCAGTAGTAGGCAGTAAATGAATGCTGCCCTAAATACCATCCCTACAAGGACCATCACCAAGACCAATAAGCTGATTCACAGTACAACAACAGTAAATCCTAGGGATGGGTATCGTTAAGATTTTAACGGTACTACTACTCTTATCGATCCGGTATTTTAACGGTACTCTTATCGATACTTTTTGAGGAAGAAAAAAACAAATTAAGAACATAAATTGCTTTATTTTCTCAATTCTCATTATGCAACAAAATAGTTTTTTAACAAAACATTTTACTTTTTACAACTTGAAATGTAAAATACATAAAATAATAGTGTTGTCACGGTACCAAAATTGGGACCCACAGTACAATACCAGTGAAAGTATCACGGTTCTGATTAGTATCACAATACCACAGCAAAAATTAGGCAGATGTGACTTTTGTCATTTATAAAAAGATAAATCACTTTTCTATAATACATCAATGAAATTTCAATGGAATAAATTACTTATTGACTTATTCATACTTCAAAAACGGCATCAATAAGTGATTAACATAGGAGGGGATCGAAATAAAATAAATAAATAAAATAAAAATCAACCAGCCACCCTCCTCCCCTGACAAGTAAAGAACAGTCCCTAAAGTGCGGTGAGGTTTGTGGACCATTACCTGCCACAAAGAGTAATGTGAACAGCTCGTTTCCTCTCTGACACATCACATATCTGTGTGCCACCACAGCTCGGCTGTTCAGGTACTTCTGGACAGTCATGACACCAACAGAGAGGAAAACATTGGACCTGGAGCCAGGCTCCTCCGTCGCCAGTAAGCCGTTATCTTGTGCTGTGGAGCACTATGGCCGCTGTATTTGACAGGAATATGTATTCCTGTCTGTGTCTGTGACCCCCGTTCAACACACAACCGACAGGATTTGCCTTCTGCTGGTTGAAATCTGTACTCACACAGCGGGCTCCTGAATGATTTCTTTTACTTGCACAAAACTATTTTTAGTCGCAAATGCAGTAAAATGCTCGCACGGTAGAGCTCTGTGGAAAACAAATCACTGTAGCATATATAAACAAATCTAGCCTACAAGTAAAAATATTAGGTATTCTAGGTATGTTAGGTATTCTAGGTATTCTAGGTATTTTATATGGTGATGCAACATTAATCACTATGGATATATAGACCAGAGGGGGGGAATCCCACGCACCTAGCCCAGGCTATAATTATGGTTAAATTCATGTATTTAGAAGTATCTGAAAAATACACAAATAAAATACACACTTTTGTAAAGCCACACTTTTGACCGTTTGGCTCTCTCCGCCATCGTTATCTATCTAAAGGTAGGCTATGAGCTTGAGTTGGTGTATGCGCTGTCAATCTCCCTGAACAAGAACCAGTAACCATCTCAATGGCAGACATCAAGGAAAGAGTGTCAAAGATGAAGAGCTGGACAGCACTGGGCCCTGCTATGATCCATACATACTGGCTGAAGAAGCTAACTGCACTCCATGAACGCCTAGCAGCACAGATGACCCAGCTGCTAAGGGAAAGAACCCACCCAGAATTGCTGACACAGGTAGGACAGTCCTGATCATAAAAGACCTCCAGAAGGGAACCATCCCATCCAACTACGGACCGATATCCTGTCTCTCCACAACATGAAAGCTCCTGTCAGGCATCATAGTGGCTAAGATAACTAGGCATATGGGCCAATACATGAGCAAGGCACAGAAACGAATTGGCAGAAACACTAGAGGAGCATAGCACCAGCTACTGGTGGACAGAGCAATCGCCCAGGACTGCAAGAGCAGGAAGACCAACCTGCGCACTGCCTGGATTGACAACAAGAAGTCTACGACTCCATGTCACACACATGGACACTAGAATGTCTGGAACTATACAAGATCAATAGGACACTAACAGCCTTCATAAAGAACTCCATGGGAATGTGGCAGACGACCCTAGAGGCCAACTCAAAGCCGATTGCCCAAGTTAACATCAAATGTGGCATATACCAAGGGGATGCACTGTCACCACTGCTGTTCTGCACAGGCCTGAATTCCCTCAGTCAGATCATAGACTGGCTACGGATACCAATTCCGAAGTGGAGTAACAATCAGCCACCTGCTCTACATGGATGACAACAAACTGTACACCAAGAATAAGCGAGAGATCGACTCACTGATCCACACCACCAGGATCTACAGCAAGGGCATAGGGATGTCATTCGGATTGGACAAGTGTGGCCAAATGGAATCAAAGAGAGGCAAGATGATCAGAACTGAGGGGGTCGAACAACCAGAGAGCAACATAGGAGATATCCAGGACAGCTACAAGTACCTTGGGATCCCACAGGCTAATGGAAATCATGAGGAGACCACAAGGAAGTCGACCACAACCAAATACCTCCAGAGAGTAAGGCAAGTTCTGAGGAGTCAGCAGAATGGTCAGACCAAGGTCTGAGCCATCAACATGGATGCACTGCCAGTCATCAGATACCCAGCTGGGATCATAAGCTGGCCAAAGGAGGAGTTAGAAGCCACAGATATCAAGACAAGAAAGCTCCTCACCATGCATGGAGGGTTCCACCCCTAGTCCAGCATCCTGAGGCTATACACTATGTGGAAAGAGGGAGGCCAAGGACTAGTGAGCATCAGAGCCAATATCCAGGATGAAACATCCAAAATCCAGGAGTACATCAAGAAGATGGCCCAAAAGCTGCTCAGTGAATGCCTTAGACAATAGAATTCAGATGAGGGCAAAGAAGTGGAGGAGCAAACAACATGGAGGGACAAGCCCCTACATGGTACATACCACCGTCAGATAGAGGAAGTGGCTTATATCAAGAAGACCTACCAGTGGCTGGAGAATGCTGGACTGACAGACAGCACAGAGACACTAATCATTGCAGCACAAGACCAGGCCCTAAGCACAAGTGCCATAGAGGCCAGGGTCTACCACAGCAGATCAGACCCAAGGCCAAGACTGTGCAAAGATGCCCCTCAGACAGTCCAGCACATAGTGGCAGGGTGTAAGATGCAAGCAGGATTAGCGTACATGGAGAGGTACAACCAAGTGGCTGGGATAGTGTACAAAAACATCTGTACCCAGTTTGGACTCAAAGTACCCAAATCCCGATGGGACACACCACAGAAGGTGGTTGAGAACAACAGGGCTAAGATCCCGTGGGACTTCCAGAGTGACAAAAGCTGCTGGCTAACCAACCGGACATAGTGGTGGTTGACAAACACCAGAGGAGGGCAGTGGTAGTAGATGTGGCGATACCAGCCAACAGCAACATCAGAAAGAAGGAACATGAAAAGGTGGAGAAGTATCAATGGTTGAAAGAACAACTAGAACAGATGAGGAAGGTCAAAGTTGACGTTGTCCCCATGGTAGTAGGAGCAGTGACCCCCAAACTGGGAGAGTGGCTCCTGCAGATTCCTGGAATAACATCTGAAGCTTCAGTCCAGAAGTGCGCAGTCCAAGGAACAGCTAAGATACTGCGCAGAACCCTCAAACTCCCAGGCCTCTGGTAGAGGACTTGAGCTTTAGGATGATACAGATACCACCCTGAGAGAATGAGAGGGTGATTTTGATATATCAGGGCTACCCCCAATGCGCACACACACACACAGAGGCACAGGTGAGCACACTAGAGCGCAGCTCAGTCCGCATTTTTCTGACCAAACCTGACCGAGACAAGTATAACCGAGCCTGGCCCGAACCCACAGCATGGCACTGTACACACACTCAATGAAGCAGAGCCTGTGTTGCATTCAGGCGTTGTCATGTGAATAACAAATTCCAGCACTTGACTAGGCCCACATTGTTTACAAACAGAGCGGCTGATGTTGCTGTAGTAAGAAGTTAGCAGAATGAGATGCCCCACCAGGCAGCTAATGTTGCGTTGTGTTTTGTTGTTTATATACACTATGTGCTCTGCCTGAAATCAAAATTTTTCCATACTGCTGATTTATTCCCAAATAAATAACGTTAGCTTGATTGTCTTCCCCTTGGCCGCTTGTCATTACCTGCCTGGCAGTGTTTGATGGTGGCACAGACTTTAAAAACAATATCAATCAATCAATCAATCAATTTTATTTATAAAGCCCAATATCACAAATCACAATTTGCCTCACAGGGCTTTACAGCATACAACATCCCTCTGTCCTTAAGACCCTCACAGCGGATAAGGAAAAACTCCCCCCCCAAAAAAAACCCTTTAACGGGGAAAAAAAACGGTAGAAACCTCAGGAAGAGCAACTGAGGAGGGATCCCTCTTCCAGGACGGACAGACGTGCAATAGATGTCGTACAGAACAGATCAACATAATAAATTAACAGTAATCCATATGACACAATGAGACAGAGAGAGAGAGAGAGAGAGAGAGAGAGAGAGAGAGAGAGAGAGAGATGCAGGTAATGACAGTAGCTTACAACAACATTAATGAAAGTAATAATATTATAGTTATAGTTCTGGCTACTGTGGTACAATATGTTGAAAGTATGTATTAATATATGACAGTATACTTGTGTGACAATAGTCATATGTGTATAATAACAGTAGAAGTATGACTAATGACTAATGATGGCAGCAGCAGCAGGAGGCATCTGGCAGGACCACGGCAGCAGCACAACCACACACGTCACGCTGTCCAGGCACCGCTGTGATATGAGTTAATCTGAGAGACAGTGGAGCACAAAGGCTCCGGAGAAGAAGCCGAGTTAGTGACATCCAGAATGGCCGAGTTAGCAAGATGCAGTAATAGGATGAGAGAGGGAGAGAGAGAGAGAGAGAGAGAGAGAGAGGGAGAGAGAGGGAGCCCGGTGTATTATAGGGCAGACTAGGCCTAAGTCAGCCTAACTAGGGGCTGGTACAGGGCAAGCCTGAGCCAGCCCTAACTATAAGCTTTATCAAAAAGGAAAGTCTTAAGTCTAGTCTTAAATGTGGAGACGGTGTCTGCCTCCCGGACCGTAACAGGAAGATGATTCCACAGGAGAGGAGCCTGATAGCTGAAGGCTCTGGCTCCTGATCTGCTTTTGGAGACTTCAGGGACCACGAGTAACCCTGCGTTCTCAGAGCGCAGTGTTCTGGTGGGATAATATGGCACTATGAGCTCTCTAAGATATGATGGAGCCTGATCATTTAGAGCTTTATAAGTTAACAGTAGGATTTTAAATTCAATTCTGGATTTTACAGGGAGCCAGTGCAGAGAAGCTAAAACAGGAGAAATATGATCTCGTTTCTTAGTTCCTGTTAGTACACGTGCTGCTGCATTCTGAATTAGCTGGAGAGTTTTTAAAGACTTACTAGAGCTACCTGATAATAGAGAGTTACAGTAATCCAGCCTTGAGGTAACAAAAGCGTGGACCAATTTTTCTGCATCTTTTCGGGTCAGGATAGGCCTAATTTTCGCAATATTACGCAGATGAAAAAATGCAGTCCGTGAGGTTTGCTTTAAATGAGAATTAAAAGACAAATCTTGATCAAATATTACTCCGAGGTTTCTTACGGTAGTGCTAGAGGCCAGAGCAATGCCATCTAGAGAAACTATGTCATCAGACAAAGAGTCTCTGAGTTGTTTGGGGCCAAGAACAATAACTTCAGTTTTGTCTGAATTTAACATCAGGAAATTGGTGCTCATCCAATTTTTTATGTCTTTAAGGCAGTTATGGAGTTTAGTTAATTGACTACTTTCTTCTGGCTTCATCGATAAATACAACTGTGTATCATCCGCATAACAATGGAAATTTATAGAGTGATTTCTAATGATGTTACCTAAAGGAAGCATATATAGAGTAAATAGGATTGGTCCGAGCACAGAACCTTGCGGAACTCCAAAACAAACTTTGGTACGTAAGGATGATTCATTACGAACGTCAACAAATTGAAAACGATCAGATAAATAAGATTTAAACCAGCTTAGTGCTGAACCTTTTAGGCCAATTAAGTGATCCAGTCTCTGCAGTAGAATTTGATGGTCAATTGTGTCAAACGCCGCACTAAGATCTAATAAAACAAGAACAGAGACGAGTCCTTTGTCTGAAGCAATCAGAAGGTCATTTGTAATTTTAACTAGAGCTGTCTCAGAGCTATGATGCACTCTAAATCCTGACTGAAATTCCTCAAATAAATTATTATCATGGAGAAAATCACACAGCTGGTCTGCGACTACTTTCTCAAGGATCTTTGACATAAAGGGAAGATTAGATATTGGTCTATAGTTGGCTAACACCTCTGGATCCAGGGTGGGCTTTTTTAGGAGAGGTTTAATTACAGCTACCTTAAAAGACTGTGGTACATAGCCTGTTAATAAGGATATATTGATCATATCTAATATATGAGTGTTAACTAAAGGAAAGACCTCCTTAAGTAGCCTAGTTGGGATGGGGTCTAAGAGACACGTTGATGATTTAGATGAAGAAATCACTGCGGTCAATTCTTGAAGAGAAATTGGGGAGAAGCAATCTAAATATATATTAGGTTCTACAGCTGTGTTTGAGGTAAGATAGGTAGGCCTACCATCTGAGGGCAGGAGGTCATGAATTTTGCCTCTAATAGTTAGAATTTTGTCATTAAAAAAGCTCATAAAATCATTACTGCTAAGGGCTAAAGGAATACAAGGCTCAATAGAGCTTTGACTCTCAGTCAGCCTGGCTACAGTGCTGAAAAGAAACCTGGGGTTGTTCTTGTTTTCTTCTATTAATGCTGAGTAATAGTTTGCTCTGGCATTGCGGAGGCCCCTCTTATAAGTTTTGAGACTGTCTGTCCAGATTAATCGAGATTCTACCAGTTTGGTTAATCGCCAATTCCTTTCAAATTTTCGCGATATTTGTTTTAACCTATGGGTTTCAGAGTTATACCAAGGAGCAAACTTTCTTTGCTTTGTTAACTTCTTTTTAAGAGGAGCTACAGAGTCGAGTGTTGTTCGCAGCGAGCCTACGGCGCTATCGACAAAATGATCAATTCGGGAGAGGTTAAAGTCGGCACGGGAAACCTCTGTTACTGAGGGACTTGGTATTGAATTTAACGACGAAGTAATCTTTTCCTTAAATTTTGTGACAGCACTATCTGATAAACATCTAGTATAGTAACTGTTGCTGAGTGGCGTGTAATCGAGTAAAAAGAAATCAAAAGTAATCAGATAATGATCTGATAGCAAGGGATTCTGTGGAAAGACTTTTAGGTTATCAATTTCAATTCCATACATCAGAACTAGATCGAGGGTATGGTTAAAACAGTGAGTGGGTTCATGTACACTCTGACTGAAGCCAATGGAGTCTAATAATAAGATAAACGCAGTAGCCAGGGAGTCATTATCAACGTCGACATGAATGTTAAAATCACCTACAATAATAACTTTATCTGATTTAAGAACTAAACTGGATAAAAACTCTGAGAATTCAGATACAAATTCAGAATACGGACCAGGAGCACGGTACACTATACCAAATAAAAGTGGCTGCGAGGTTTTCCAGGTCGGATGTAAAAGACTAAGAACGAGGCTTTCAAATGAATTATAATCTAGTTTAGGTTTAGGGCTGATTAACAGACTAGAGTTAAAAATGGCTGCAACTCCCCCTCCTCGGCCGCTGCCTCGAGGAATGTGGGTATTATTATGACTGGGAGGAGTGGACTCATTTAGACTAACATATTCATCTTGACACAGCCAGGTTTCAGTGAGACTGAGTAAATCAATATGATTATCTGATATTAATTCGTTTACTAACACTGCTTTAGACGATAGAGACCTGATATTTAACAGTCCGCATTTAATATGGATCAATGTTTTCACTTTGCATCAATGACATTAGATTGCTGATCAATTTATCAATATATCGATCCACACTGATGGATTGTTTCACTCCTAATGGATCCACAGCCAGATGCATCAGCAAACCATCAGGTACCATAACTTGATCAGAGGCCCCAGGGGGAAATTAGTTGCTTGGCTCCAGTTAACCAGTTCCTTAAAACTGTGAACAGGGACAAATTCTGACTTACAGGTTGTACTAGATCGCCATCTGCTGGACATTTACCATTAGGTGGGGCTGCAGCCTCCTCTGTTAGGATCAGTTGGGTCAGTTGAAATGCTTGCTGTCCTGTTCCTGCATGCATTATTTTGTAAAGATGCATGAGTAGTCACTGGCTCATATTTACAGATAATGTTAATAGCAGTGGTATATTGTTGATATTAGGATGTGGTAAGCATAATGTTAATTTCCTTATTTTACATATTTTCAATAACTGTTGAATTGAAGAGAGATCTTCCTAAAATGGCAGAAACAAATCATATATATGTATTGACTGCATTGTCAGTTTCACAGAGTTTTATGGTCAGCCATAGCCTACTGGGGAACCCAGAGGAAAAAAATGCTGTTGGGTCCCAAATGATGTCACACCTCCAAGCTCCCATTAATTAATTTTATGATGCATTGTCCATATATGGTCATTAAAATGTTTGTATCCTTTCAGAATGTGATGTCATCACATTTTGATATTATTTTCTATTATCATTATTATTATTATTATTATTATTATTATTATTATGTTATTGTTATTGCAATACTCAGCTGGTCCTATACATTCACAGTTGAAAATCTTGACTCACCGCAGCATATTGGAAAATACCTTTAGAGTATGAGTTGGGTTTTCTTTTGAGTTTTTTATTCTCAGCTAATCAGTCAATACAGAAACAAAACTGGATTGCATAGTTTTAATGATGTAAACTATCTTTACCTTTTTCATTTTTTTCTTTTATACCTTTTTTGTTATTGTCAGCATAACTGAAGAAAACTGGACTGTATTCCAGATTTTTAACAATGTGAACTGTATTTACCCTTTTCATTTTTTTTCTGTTATAGTCAACATATTTTAATGAAACCGGACTGAGTTCCAGATTTCCAACTAACAATCTTTAATCATGGATGAAAGATTCTGAAAACATTTCACTCTCCAGTTTTTCTAAGGTAACGTGATTACTTTAAATTATAGAGCAGGGCTTGTAAGTTTGGGACACCTTGAGGGGGCTGCAACAATGCAACAATACAAGAACTGGACTACATTCCAGATTTTCAACTACGTGAAGCATCTAGAGTATTTTTTGAAGGCAATGATTTTTTTAATTAATTTAATGATGCATTGTACATACATGGTCATTAGAAATGTTCACATCCTTTTGGAATGTCATCAGACTTTTATCTATATGTTTTGTAATGTTAGGTCAGCCTTAAACAAGTTTATCATCAGACTAAAGCTGTTTCTATGTTGATTTGAGATTGTTGGGATCATTTAACAGCTCAGTGTTGGATGCCAGCTGCTGCTATGGGTGGATAATGAAACACTGGGCCCCTGGGCACAGATATGCAAAAGGCCCCATCATCTCTCCTACATAAGTGTAAGACACACAATGGACATTTTTTAGGCATAATACACACTCACAAAACAATCCTGGAAGATGATCAGCTCTGCACTCAGAATTTCTAGTGAGTAGGCTCTGATTCAGCGCTGGTTATGGTTGCTTAGCAAACTCAGACACAACCTGCCTCTGCGAACTTTAAAGTTGGCACAGAGTAGGCACAAGGGTGGCACCCAGTGCCTGACCTCGCCTTTTCCAGGTGGCGGCCCCTTAAACATGAAAACTTGTTTTAGGAAGTGGGAACAGTTACCCAAACTGTGCAGAGATTCACTAATTCACTCTTTCCAGAGTTAGATATCATAATTGTCCATTAAATGTTAAGCTGGACCAAGGAGACAGTTAGCTTAGCATACTTCCAAACTAGAAGCGGGGGGAAGCAGCTGGCCTGGCTCGCTGACAGAAATATAAAACAGGGGAAAGTAGCAAATCTGCAATGATTTGTATTTTTGCTTGTTTACAAATAATCATTGATCTCAATATGCACAAACAAAAAACCAATGTCAGGTTGAAATGATTCAATTACTGGTTGTTTATTTTGCTATTGTTACTGGCAGTTAAAAGGGAACACGCTTATTATTAGCAGCGATCCTCATTTAAATACAAGTTCTTATATATACATACAGTGTTAGCATGAAGTGCTCTTGATTCACTTAGATCAGATACGTATTGCTTTCCAACCTGAAAAAGAGGGTATTATTAAAGTGACAGATCACACCAGCTCATCTGCTTGCTCACTGACCTAGCTAACATTACAGCTCAGTTGAGGAGGATGGTTTACATTTCACGCTGTCAGGACCACCATGAGTAAATGCATGCTTTTATCTGCATGTGATATGGATGGCGGGTTTTATTTTGGTATAAAGAAAATAGTTCCTACATTAAACTGCTCACATGGTCTGTGGATTATCTTGAGAAAGGGACTGTCCTTATTTATCAGAGGAGAGGGGTGGCTTATGTGTGACTTTGGTTTTGTTTTCGACCTCAAATATTTTTTCTTGAGCCTCCCTAAGTGACAAAATGCATGACCATCAATCACCATCAATTAGTAATTAGATTTTTAAAACTTACCCTTTGATTTCTGAAAGTTAAAAGTGAAAAGTTGAAGACGAAATACTGGAGCGGAAAAAGGCTTCGTTTTTTCACAGTTGTCATGCATGCCTGTTAGTTCATGCAAACAATTAATTTTTGGCCAAATTTTAAATGAGACGTAAAGTGATTTTAATGAAATTAAAATCAATCAATTTTAAACTCAGACTTGGTAATGTTTTGTTTTTTTCCCCCTGCCGGAAATATTCATCACACATGATGTGTACAAGAACCATCGGAAATTTGAAAATTCAATGACAATTTATGTTTTTACAGTTTCTGGTTCAGAAGGCACGTTTTCTTTATTTATTGGTAATAAAATAAATACAAAACAGAGCTATTCTAAGTTTCTCCCCAGCACTTAAAAATATTGTTTGCCATGCCTCTCCCCTTTTGCACCATCCCCTCCCCCTTTTTAAATAACGAATAGTCCCTAACTGGATCATGATTTCTGGAAAGAGACATTGCTGTTGAGTTTTTAAATCTGTTTTTTGCTGCTTTGAGCACCACAAAACGAGTGCCATCCAGTTCCGTTATATTGGAGAGAGGACCAATATCTCCAACGCAACTCACCCCAAAACAATCTAGGTTGATAAATAGCACTACAGGTAAGAGGGAAAATATGTATTTTTGATTTTGGGATTAATTGTCCCTTTGGTGACCACATGGTGCATTAGGAGGCAGATGCACTAACAATAAAACCATCAGATTTATGTACAATCCCACATGCCCCATGTTACATAACATGTCTTCGTACTGATATCAGTTTTCACTTGAGTGATCTGTCCCTGTTTGTCTCATCCAGACGTCCTGTTTTTACAGCAAATACTTCCTGTGACATTAATCTGTGATCAAGCCATGAACGGCGATGATGAGATTCTCTGTGATTAGTGACTCCCCCTCAGGCTCAAGATCTTTATAGTTGTCTCGGCTGAAGAATTTTCCCAGGATTCATCAGGTTCTTTGGGTCGAGGGCATCCTTGAGTGTCTGCATGACCTGGAGAGCCATGGGTCCCATCTCTTCACACAATAGTGCTCTCTTTCCTAAGCCCACTCCGTGCTCCCCTGTACATGTACCATTCATGGCCAAGGCTCGCCTGGAGTGAAAACAAACCACATTAATTCACTTCAGTGTTTATTCAGTGCTGTAGTGTTGTAGCCCCTGCCTTTAACTTTAACATGTTAAGTTAAACATGCTAATATCACAATATCTTTCATAAAGCTAAAAACAAATACCTGAGGCTTTCAGCAATTCTTCTGCTATTCAGTACAAAAGGCTTTTGAAATTTTGCACATAAATGTATGTTATCTGAAAGTATATGAAAATAAATATGTTTTCACTGATGGTTTTCTTTCGGTTTTGCACATCTTCAAACTGATATATTTTTTTGTTTTTTTGTAAATATACACTCATTCTGATTTTGATGCATTTGTCATCTGAGAAAGGCTCAGCTGTTCACAATTAAGGATGGTGCAAGTTTAACTCTATAGGCCCTAGGACTTTTTGGGGTATTTTTATTGGCTTTACTTTTAAGCTCATATCATAGTCATTATAAAGGCTACATACAAATGCTATATCTTCCTTTTTTCCCAGGAAAATCTGGGCTATCCAGATTTGCCATCATTAATTTTATATCAATGAAAAAACAAATCTGTGTTACTAAATTCTTACATTTTTACATGTATCTCACCATAGCAAATTGGAAATAGACATATTCTGACACACACACACACACACACACACACACACACACGACGTTCAGGCTCATTGGGTTAACTACTTTGTAAAAGCTGTGTTGGCAAATAGTCCAACAATATACCAACAATGTTTCTCAAAGCATGTCTACAAAGAATTTAGTGATTTAACCATCTACGATTGATAATATCATCAAGAGATACAGAGAATCTGCAGAGATCTCTGCACGTAAGGGGCAAGGCTCAAAACCAGTATTGAATGGCCATGACCTTTGACCCCTCAGGCTGCACTGCAATAAAAACCAGCATGACTGTGAAAAGGATATTATTACATGGGCTCAGGAACACTTCAGAAAACCATTGTCAGTAAATGGTTTATCGCAGCATCTACAATGCAAGTTCAGTCTCTACCAAGCAAAGTCAAAGCCATATATCAACAACATCCAGAAACACCGCTGGCTTCTCTGGATCGGAGCTCATCTGAGACGGACAGCCACAAAGTGGAAAAGTGTGCTGTGGTGAAGAGTCCATCATGGATGTTGTGTGCTCTGTGCTAAAGAGGAAAAGGACCATCCAGATTGTTACCAGCTCAAAGTTTAAAGCCAGCATCTATGATGGTATTGAGGTGTGTTAGTGCCCATGGCATCATGGGTAACTCTCACATCTGTGAAGGCACCATGAATGCTGAAAGGTACATACAGGTTTTGGAGCAACATATGCTGCCATCCAAACGACATTATTCCAGCAAGACAATGAGACACATTCTGCATGTGTTACAACAGCGTGGCTTTGTAGTAAAATGATGCAGGTACTAGACTGACCTGCCTGCAGTCCAGACCTGACTCCCATCAAAAATGTTTGGAAGATTAAAAAGCACAAAATATAAGAACAGAGACCCCAGAATGTTGAACAACTATAGTCATATATCTAGCAAGAATGGGAAAGAATTTCACTTTCAAAACTGTGTAGTGTATATAAGCTCTTTGTTTTTGTTGTGTTAGCAATACTGATTTCATGTTGATTTGGTTAGGTCACAGCTATGGGATATTAAATTATCCGTATTGTCTCACTACATCTTAGCCTTTCTTACCCTCAGGTGTACGTAAACTACAGGTTATACACTTCAAAAATGTGAAATTATCAGTTATGGATATTAGTTGAAATAATCCATATCAGTGCATTCCTAGTATTTGTGTTTCCAAACACTAACCACTCCAATTAATTAGCCATTATTACTGTTAGCAGTAACTGTGGCTTCTATTCTATCTATTCATCTGTACCATTACTCCTGGGATCCAGGCAATCCAGCCAGACTTTCAAAACTGAGTTTGACAGGCTTTTGTAAGCATTTAGCAAAATTCACCATTTAAACAGACAACACACTATCCAGCAGCCGTTAAACCCTTAAAGTAAAATTACCGCCTTGTGGTTGTATGCCTCTGCTAACCAGTCAAGTTGCAGTTTGTATCCATGTCTGTTTGGACTCATAATATATGTAGTAAAGACTTTGAGGGAATTTAATAGGAGGTATTACATGTTTTTTGGGTTTGTTTTTTGTGAAATATGGATGCTTCACACACATCTTCAACCCATCAGCACGGTTTCAAGATTACTGTCACCAAGTCAATATCTGACCAAATGTTTTCCCTTCTGTCCCTGAGATATGAAGTTGAGTAATGGCCAGAAAAATCAGAAAAGTCATAATTTTATTGTGTTAGACATTTGTGTCAGATTTTGTAATCATTAGCATGAGAATTCTTCAGGTGTGGCCAAAAACATCATATGAGTTCATCCTTGAATCATAAGAACGAGATGGATGTAACACCCCAAAACACAATGGCGGCGGTGGAGTCTAATGTTGTCATGATACTTTATTAATCCCACTGAGGGGAAATTCAATTTTTTCACTCCGTTGTCATTAACACACAGGTCCGAAATACACACACATGCACAAACAGGAGGGGGGCTGCCTTGGTCATGCGCCCCGAGCAGTTGGGGGTTTCAGTGCCTTGCTCAAGGGCACCCCAGCAGTGCCCAGGAGGTGAAATGGCACCTCTCCAGCCACCAGTCCACGCTCCGCATTTGGTCCAGATGGGGACTTGAACCAGCAACCCTCCGGGTCCCAACCCAAGTCCCTATGGACTGAGCTACTGCCGCCCCATCAGGCCCATCATCAGGTCTGCACTGATGCTGGTATAAAGAATTGAATTCAGTACGTAAATATCTGGACTTTCACCATATGTTTTCCTGCATGGTCAAATGCTATGATGATGTTAACTGGGAAGACTGTGCAGTGAATCAGGGGTGGAGCCAGATGTAAACATTCAGGACGCCCAAACCTAGGGGGGGTCCAGGGCATGCTCCTGCGGGGGGGATTGTTTTCCCCCAGGTATATGCACTTTTTTCCAAGTCATTTGAGATAATATAATTTCGGGAAAAACATGATTATTGCCAAGAAAAACTAGAGCCCATCTTGTGATGGGATCACCTCAGAAGTAGAGGGGGCCAATGGCCCCTTCTTTACTTTCTTCCCTCTTGCTCTGACCACACCCATCTTCAAAACTGACCTCCATTTTGATCTTACAGTAACTACACATCTGTTAAGTTTTTGAGTTGACAAAATCTCTCAACAGACAGACTGACAGACATATAAACACCTGGCAAGTTACTCAAAATTGTATTTGTGGTAGTTCCTGCTACAATTTGAGCAATCTGGATGATGACATGGCCAAACATGCATACACACTCATGAGATGAAAACAATACCAGTGGTCTTAGCAGTTAAAATGATCATATAGAACGTACATCCTATTTTATATCTAATTGCTTTGCGACTGTGTTCAACATTTTGGGACTAGAACACTACAAATGTAAAGGATGACTAATTTTCACTCATGCTGCCAAAAAAGAGGCAATAACTGTCTGATATTACTAGTGTTATAGTTACATAACATAGGCAGTGTAAGAATGTGGTGTTGTTAATAGAAGTAATAGAACTTTTGCTCCACTGATTTGCCAGTTATGTCAGAAAAACTGAAAATGACACAACATTGAAGGTATTTTACAACCTATAAAATTCAGGGCTCTGGAGCAGGAGCCCCAGAATCTGCCAACCCCCCTGCTCCGTCACTGCCAAATGTGTCAAGTAAGGAGGACAATATTTTTTAACTGGATTCCAATTTCAGTATAGTGGGCAATAATTCATACAGTAATTTCACAGAGAAAAGTTCTGTCAGAGGACAAAGAAAGGTGAGAGGTTCAGAGACACATTACCTGGCCAGTCTCTCAGTGAAGAGGTGGATCCTGTGCAGCTCCTCTGGGTCACTGGGGTCCACCACCATTATACAGTGGAAGTTACCATCACCCACGTGACCCGCTATGGGACCTAGAGGCAAGGACGATAGTATTCACACTCATTCCTGTGGATATTTACAATATAATTTGTATCTTAATTTCTTACTCTGTCTATTTTCTTATGATATATCTGTACTGCTTTTGTACTGTGTTAAGTCAGCTGTCTTTTTAGTTTTTTGCAATAACGTTGTTATATTTTGTATGATAATGCACATTCAATATGTAAGTTTTGAAGGAAGAAATAACACATTTTGGTCAGCAGTAAAAACCACCCATTCTTAGTTCAATACTCTAAGAATATTTGTTTCTTCATGAACCTGGAAGACAGCTCAAGGCTTGTGCCCTTTTTTCAATAAACAAACTATTCAAGGTTTAAGGATGGTAAGGCGGAGGCCATTTGGGAGGCCTGGATGCACATTTATTTATAATTATTACCTTGAAATAAAATAAACAAGAACAACCACTCTGCGGCTGTATACCTCTAACCACCAGTCAAGTTTCTCTTACAGTTTACATCCCTGTCTGTGAAAACATGGATGCTTAACACACATCTTCCCCCCTGCAACACAGAAGATCTATATAATCAGCACAGTTTCAAGATGGACACCCAAGATTAATGTCACCAATTAAGCACCTCACCGAATCATGTTAGTTATGATGTTGAATAATGGCCAGAAAAGTGTTTTATGCAGAACATTATGATGTCACAGTGAAGTTGACCTTTGACCTTTTGGACCATTTATAAAATCTAATCACTTCACTATTTTATCCTGTTAGACATTGGTATGAAGTTTTGTCCGAATTAGCATCATATTTATGGAGTTATGGCCAAAACATATTTTGTGAGGTCACACACACAGACTTTTTACCTTTGACCACAAAATTCTAATCAGTTTATTCCTCAGTCTTAGTGGATGTTTGTGTCAAATTTAAAGAAATTCCCCTCCATGTTCACAAAAGTAAGTTGACATTTGTACCAAATTAAGAAATTCCCTAAAGCTGTTTATAGATATCGCATGCACAAGAATGAGAGAGACAAGGTCACAGTGACCTTGACCTTCGACAACTAAAATCTTATCACTTCATGAGTCAAGTGAATGTTTGTGCCAAATTTTAAGTAATTCCCTCAAGGTACTCGCGAGATATCACATGCACAAGAATGAGACAGAAAAGGTCACAGTGACCTTGACCTTCGACCTATGACCATGCAGTGGCATAAAAATAAAACCTCTCTGATGTTTTTTTGTTACAGTCTTACTTGTTCAGATATGACCAGTAGCTTATGGTAGCTTACAGTGGCAAGGTTTAGGTAGATCTTACTGGGTAACTGACATTACTGAGTCAGTCTGTGGATATAGCAACAATGTTGATTTTGCCAACAGCTGTAGCAGTAATAGATTTATTCATTACTAACCTAATCAACTTATTTTGTATCTGCTACAAGCTGTATAAAACTCCAAAATCTGCATGCCACACTACAACCACCTCAACATGAGGTTTTTCATTTGGTTTTTAAATATTATTTGTGAAAAAAGAATTACTTGACTGGCAACAGGAGAACATTTATCTTGCACTGTACTTATCCAGTACTTATAATTATTCAAAGGTCATTCTGAATGACTGTATCCAGACAATTAAAGAAAGCATCTGATCTGATCATTTTATAAACTATTCAGTTTTAATCATATAATAATAATCAGTATCAAGGATCCAACTTTTACTCAGCTAACAGTCATTAGTGATTGTAATGTAATCACATCAATTAATGTCATTATGACACATTCATAGGTCACAAATAATGCACCTAGAGGCTTTATACTGACAATGAATCACATCAAGCATTATTAACATTATCAAGACTGAGTCTACTTTATGTTAACACCACTAAAATTGTTTTCTGCAGTGCACTCACCGGTTAGTCTGTTCTCAATCAGGTCCTCCTTTGTCTCCACAATGATTTGAGGCAGGCGAGACAGAGGGACACACACATCTGTAGCGTAGGCCTATGTGTGTAGCCATCCACACACACACACACACACACACACACAAGGGGGTGAAAAGGGTCAGTGAGAGCATGATGTCGCGGTACATACACTCTTATGATTACTGTAAAACTTCAATTAATAGCCCAGGCTTATATTTTCTCCAATCACTGAACTCAACCAGCCTTTATGCAGGACATGTGTCCATATATTGTTTTCACACAAAACTCTTGCACAGCAAAAATGGGAAATACTGATAAATTGTTTATTTAGGCCAGTTAGAATATTGTACAAAGCTCCCAGAGACAGCATATGTCTAGACTCACAAGTCAGTCTTTAGACGCTTTGCTTAACTAAAGACTGATGACTTTCTCCCTGATTTTGTGTTTAGATGGGCGGATACAATTTCAGAGTTTAAAAAAACTCCCTACGTTGCAGAACCAATAGTAATTCTGCAGGGCGGTCCTTCGGTGGCTCACTGAACTCTTGTGCTTGTAAACATAGTCCCACTAGAAACACGTGTAGCGGTACAAAATGGCTCAGCCGTGCTCGCAGAAAATGCCGTCAAAGTTAGTGGGTGTTTGTCGCGTTTGCGGCGACACATTCTCGCCAACTAAAAGAAACAAACATAATCTTTTACAAGGCCATGACTCATCCGTCCGACCGGACTATAGCGTTAGAGGGAATTGCCTTGTTGTTTACAAATACTTCCTGGTAGAAAACCAGCAGAGCTTTTAGCTATATATATGTATAGCCTATGTATCACATTTTTCACATCACTGTATCACCGTTTGGGCTAATCCGATGTTTGTAAAGTCTATAAACACAAAGACTGAACAAACATTACTATTTCTGTGTGCACGTTTAGCTGGGCTAACTGTTAGCTGTCAGCCATTAGCAGTGTCTGTAATAGGTAATAACTCATTAAACGGTCCGTGAAAAAAATATCTTCTCCAGCGGATATCTTAGTTACAACATGATTGAGCTAGCAAAGCAGTTTTGTGTTGCTATGTGTGGTATTTAATCAGTTTTGGGAAATCACGATGTCTAGAAAGCATCAGTGGCTGCAGCTGACAGGGACCACTAACAGCAGCAGCAAAGCTAACATCAGGACGTCATCTGTTAAAAGCCTCCCGTTGTCGGATACGACATGAAACTACTCCAGTTAGCTCAATAATGTTGTAACTAAGACATCCGTTGGAAAAAATATTTTCTTCACGGATGAGCACACGTTTGATAAAACGGAGTTAAATCTCTCGGCATCCATTTTCAAGCTCTCTGTGTGTTTGTTTCCTTGCGGACGAGAAAAGGAGGAGCGCACATTTCCGAGAAGGCGTGTCCTTTTCAAAAATGCAAGAGGCGTTGCTTTGTTGCCGGCCGTTTTCGCTGGTGTGTTAAACACACTTTAGATAGGAGTGTCCCCAGACTATCAGAAGGCGGAGATCTCTGATTGTCTGGTGGCAAGACTAGCATATGTCTAACCTCATGCATTGAGAGAGAGAGAGAGAGAGAGAGAGAGAGAGAGAGAGAGAGAGAGAGAGAGAGAGAGAGAGAGAGATTGCCTATGTTTCCTCCATGTTGAAAGACAGTTCCAAAGAGCAGCTGCTAGGCAAAATCTTTAAACATTGTTTAATGGATTTTTTTTTAAGGTTTTTTTAAGAAAAATTTAAAACCTACCTCAGATTTTATGTTACAAACCAATGGGTGATGTCATGGTAGTTACGTCCACTTTTTACAGTCTATGCTAGAAAGGAGTACTTGTGTAATTGTTTTGTGTTATTTTTCTTTCTTTATTATTTTAAATAAATGCAATCCAGTCTTTAATGAATGCACACTGGAATCAATGTGGGGCAGCATGCTATATAGGTTAAGTAGCCTGGCAAATACCTACAGACTGGCAGTGAGTCCAAAATAGTCCTTTTTTCTTTTATTATTGTTTTTTTGGTTGTTGTTTTTTTTAATTAAAACCTACCTCAGTTTTTATGTTACAGTTGCACTTTTCTTTGTGGATGTGATTACTGATGTTTTAAATCACATTTTCAGAATGTGTTTTACAACATAATGTACCTCAGTGTTGAAAGTATTAATGATTGTACTTTTATATTTTTATTTTCAACGGCCTGTTTTAGGCAATGTTTTATAAAATGTTCTCTTTGTGGCTGCAATTCATGCATAAATGATGACAACTAAAAAAAAAAAAAAAATTCAAAAAAGCTGTGTTAAAGTGTGTTTTTGTGTTTCACCGCTAAAACATTATATTGTTATGCAATTGTTTCTTCACGTTTTATCAACCTTTACCACATGTAGTGCTCATTCCAGAATGGGGAGCTGCAAAAAGCATAGTTAACTGTTAATAAGTGCATAATAAAGGATTTATTAAGCTTAATAAGGCTCTGTTCTCACTTTAGATCCGGTGCATGCAAAAAAGCATAGTTAACTGTTAATAAGTGCATAGTTAACTGTTAATAAATGCATATTTTAATAAAGCAACAAAAAAATCTTAGTAAAGGTTTAACAATGACATAATATGTAAGTTAGTTAAACTCAATAAATGTGTTTGTAATGCTATTATAAACAATTGTAAGAAACTCAAGGCTTTTATTAACGTTCTTAAGCAGTCTATAAACTGTTAACAAGTTTCTTATAAGTGCTTATAAATGTCTTATAATCTAACAATTAACATGTTTATAATGCTATTATTAACACTTATATAGTCTTATTAAACATTTAATAATGTTAATAAGCATCTTATAAGGAGTTATAAACGCCTTATTACATATTAACTAACGCTTATTACAAGGACCTTAAAATAAAGCGCTTCCAAAAATTCACATTTTTTCCATTGTCTTTTCCTTAGTGTGGACTTACTCTCTCTTTGGATAATTCAGCCACCTCAGAAGCGTGTATCAAGGGATTAAGTGGAAGTGTTACATGCCTCATGGAACTGGAAATTGTCTATGTATTTTATATTAAGTATTAGTTGTTAACTGCACATTGGTCATTATCACAGCGTTATACATTCCACCACAAGCACGTACAGAGGCTGCCCTGTCAGATCTTTGCAGAGACCTGAATTTTCTATTGCTGGAGACTTTAGCACAAGGATCCTAAATGAAGACCCTTCCTTATCCTAACCTTCATAGACATTTATTATTATTATCATTATTATTTTGTTTCTGTTACAGTGTTTTGAATAAGTATATTGACGGAACTATTACATTTCACTGAAGTCATGTTTGTAATTTCATGTGACAAATAAAATGAGCTGATTTTGAATTGAATTGAATTGAACTGAACTGAATTGAATTGAACTGAAAGGTGTAGTGTCCCATGTTGCTCGAGTGCCTCACGCCTGATCACTGTGGCTTCACTCCACACCTGCTCCCACATCTAACTATGTCAATTAGGTCAGTTGGAGTCTAGATTAGGTGGCCAGGTATGCTTTTGAGTCGTGCACACATACGTGCGTCTGCATGGCTGAGTGGTACTAATCACACACAGACAGACATGCATATACATGTTGGACTTTTACTTAATTATCACACGAGTGTTTGTACGTGTGTCTTGTCCCATTTCACAGTGGAAAAAATTGGGTTCTGGCCTCCCCATTCAATTCCTGATAACAGACATCTTGTCAGCCACTATCTCTTACATATTATGGGGGTCAGCAGTTATGTTAAGACTCTTATGAGTATGGTGTGAGATTCACTGGGCATTTCAGTGATAAAACCATTTTCTAAAGCTGTTCATTTTCCCACAGCTTAAGTGTCAGTTGACTTTCTTTACCTTACAGCCAGGTCTCAGAGCCAGAGCAGCGTACCAGGCGTCATGACGAGCTTTCCACAATTTGTTCCATGTTTCTGAATCTCTAGCCCACTGAAAATCGGAACCAGCATTACTCTGAGTGATGTACTCTGTAAAAACACACACACCAGTAATAATTTGGTTTTACACCTGCAAAAGAGGGTCAATTATTGCTAACTACTATAACTTGCCCAGAGCCAAGAGAGGCAATTCCATGTGTATGGCATCATATCAAAATAAAATTTATGGGATGGGCCGGCAGGTTCAGGAAGAGACACACTTCTAGGAAGAAATCTAGGAAGGGAGATAGGAATAGGTGCTGTTTTGGAATCCAGTGTCCAGTTCTCATATCAATTCATCTATGGTGCACTACATAAAAGTTAGGCAGGTACCAAAGTCATCAGTATTAGGCAGTAGTAACTACCACCAAGTTTCCATCCAATCCATCAAATACTAGATGATACTAGAGATTTTTCAGTATGGAATGAATAAATATTGGACTAAATGATCAGCACTGCCACAGGAGTTACACAAGTTCCTTTTACGCTGCCTCTTCAAGGTGGGAGTGTTGCAGTATAATGCTGCCTCACTGTTTGCAAATTTGCAAACCCTTGGATGGTGAAGGAATGACACATCCCACTCTCCCTATAATTGGCCAGTACTCGTTGCCTTCATTGGTTGGATTGGTTAGGTTTAGGCAAGAGGAATGGGATTGGTTAACTTTAGGGTAATAATGTCAGGGTAAGCCAGTCAGAGGCAGAGTAAGGCAGAGTTAATCAGGATTTACATTTCTGCGTCAAATTGACGCAGTAACCTACGCCATAACTTGACATGTCCTTCCCCAGAAATGTCACTACGCATCGTGGCGATGCAGACCTCCTGTCTATTTTTGTAAGCTGAAAACCATTTCCCTCAGTGGAAACGAATCTTGAATTTACTTCTATTTCACAGATAAGTAACAATAAATTGTGAAAACAATGAAGCCCTCACACAATAGCATTTTTAGTCTTGTGTGTGATTTATCCTGGCTTCATATGAGTAGAGGAAATATCTGCTAGTCCCTAGACTAATTTATACAATGTAAAATGCCATAGGCTTGTGCTATTAGTGTTAGCATGTTGTATCTGTGGGGAAAATGTGTCTAGCAAAACACAAGTGTTTTGTCTGTGAATCCTGCTAGTTTTAATGAAGTCAATTTGTGTACTTGTGTTGAACGGCGTGTTGAACAACGTAGGCTCTGCATCGAGCTGAAGCACAAGTATAAATCCGCCTTAAAGCTATAGCTGGTAATCCTATTCAGAAACACTTCTTGTTATACTGGTTGAAATGGTCCTTTCATCCTGAGAGTAGTCAATACATAATGTGTTCAGAAAAAGGAATGAAAAAATCAGACCTCTGTGGCAGCTGCAGGCCTGTAAATACTCTGACCAATCCCTGCCATTTGGTGCGAACGGAAAGAACCAATCAGATGCCTTCATGTCTCGTCCTGTCCGAGCCCCCCCTCCGTCCCTCCCTCCTCCCTGCATGCACTCATCACGTGTCACCATTGCCGGAAATATTCAGCACACTCCTCAGCAGAAATACCAAGTTAGCAGGAGTTTGCTGAACAATGGCAGAGAAAATGCAGCCAAAAGTACCACTTCCAGCATTATTTGTAATGGCTCGCCCCGCTAAACAGGCTGAGAAAAGAAAGTTGGAGACAGAAAAGGCTGCGACGAAAAAGGCTTTGGATAAAGCAAGAGGACAAACCAGACGTCAACATCGGTGCAGCTTTTGAATGGTGGAGACAACTGAGGGAGCTGAAGGGCCTGAAAAGTGATGCAGAGGTTGCGGTCTTTCTGTTGGACAGGTAATTATTTGTTTGCTTCGGGGGGATCTGTTATTTTACTTGGCTCTCCTCTGCCCTGCTGACTCCTACCTACTGCAGGATGCGCGTTCAAGTTTGTGGAGCTGTGGCTTTGGACAGAGCACTGACGGGAAAAAATCAAATCAAATCTTGCTAGCTCTCCAACATTACCAACTATAGCTTTAAGGCAGGCCATTCCTTCACTATCAAGAATTCGCTCACCGTCTGTATAAAAGGTACAACTGTGGATTTGGGGACAGAGTTGTCTCGCTTTTAATCCAGTATTGAAGGTGGTATGAGCACTGAAATGACTGATCAGCCAAACCATTAACACCACTGACAGGTGAAGTGAATAACTTTGTTTTGTTTCAGTGCATTGTTCTGCTGGGAAACCTTTAGTTCTGGCATTCATGTGGCTACCACCTGACATGTTCCACCCACTCAAACACAGTTGCGGACCAAGTACCCCCCCCTCATGGCAACAGTACTCCCCAATGGCAGTGGCCCCCAAGCCGGATAATGCACCATGCCACACTGCAAACATCGCTCAGGAATGGCCCAAAGAATTTGACAAAGACCTCAAAGTGTCAACCTGGTCTCCAATATCCCCAGATCCCAATCTGAAAGAGCATCTTTGGCAGGTGCCATTAACCCACCTCACAACCCACTGGACTAAATGAATCTGCCGCCAACACAGTGGTGCCAGACACTGCAGGACACTGGTCTGACCTGAAACTTAACATGTTGGTCAGCAGTGAAGGCAAATAATGTAAGAAGTTCGAACTTTTAGCAATACCTGAGACAGGGTGGAGTAGAACAATGTTGGTTTTTAGCCGTACTAGCTGTAGCTAGAGATGGTGCTACAAAGTCCTTTCTTTATGCCTCCTTTGCATTTGTACACAGAAAGCAGTATGCCACACTACAAAAACTGTTCAGAAATGGCCTGTGGAGCGTGACATAAAGCTCAAGGTGTCAAGCTGGCTTCTAAATTTCCCAGGTCTAATCTGCTCAAGGATTCTTGCGATGTGCCGATTAATAAAATCCTACATCTCATGTCTGAGCATTTTTAAGACTTTTGGAAAATTCAAGATATTTAATATGAAATTTAATATTTAGATCAATGAATTCAATGCCTTTTAAGACTTTATAGGGATTTGCAGGAACCCTGATTTCATCAGTCTGTGACAAAACACTTCTGTGAACATAACAAAATTCATAATCTATTAATATTTGTAATGACGGTATGAAGGTTAATTTTATCTATATTAGGTTTTTAGCCAACTGACATAGTATGTGACTTCAGTTGTTAAAAACCCATTATTATTTTTACTTGTGATTTGTACACTCACACACCGGTTATGTTGACTTGTTCCTCGAGGCTTTGCTTCGAGCCATGGAACTCCAGGAACAGAGTTGGGGTCACAGGACAGGACAGAGAGCTGAACCTGTTGCACGCATCAATCATCACATCATCCAGAAACTCTGGAGAAAACGCATTCACACAGTCAGAACACACACACAACCAAGACAAATGTCAGTGTGATCCATCTCAATACTACACATCATTCTCTGACTTCTGTTGACTTAATGGTGAATTAAATATTTTCTAACTGCCAACAACTGATATTGATTCCTTTATTTTCACTCCTGTGTTCAATTATCCTCCTACTGCAGGGACCCTCTCTCTCTGTGTAAGGGTTTCATCTCTTTGTTTGGTCTCTAAATCAAGTTCTCCCAAACCCTTTTCATTTAAATGTGGGTGGAGCTGTTGTCACTCACTGCTCCGTTCAGTACACACTGTATTTCCTCTTCACCGGTGACACAGATGGAAGTCTGCACCTTACTTATCATCCACAGAAAGAAGTTGCATGCCGACATTTTCAGAAATAAATAAACAGGCTTCAGTGAGAGTCCCTCTCCATGGGATGTTTAAAATAAGCGACTGTGGGCATTTAGTCCTTCTCAGGCAAACGCAGGGGTTTATTGTTGCTGGAGCCCACATGAACGACGCTCGGTGACACTTTTTTTTCTCCGGATGAGAATTAGAATATATGCAGTTCACATAATCCAGTAGTAATTAATACACATTTCTAAATGCTTGAAGATCCACTCATTACTAAAAGTGTATGTCATAGAGAGACAATGAAAACTAATGGAATGGTCACAGCTGTCATATTGAAATTTAAGGTGTGCTGATGGCTTCACATTGCCAGCTCATGCATTGAGCAACATGACAAGTAAACGTAAGATGCCAGCTGTTGGCTCAGTGAATTAAGTTTTAATTTTTTTTCTCAGACTACAGCTGTTGCGAGAAGCAGCAAAACATCCTTTCATTTTATAGTTATAATTTACTAATGTATATAAAACTTGCCACTGTATGAACAGAGCAAGAGTGACCGTCCTTGATTGACCAATGAACGGACTGCAGTTTTTCTATCTCCATCTTTTAGTGCCCGATCAGTGTGCTAGCTACCCCAACAGAGGCGTCACCACAAATGGTTATGGTATGGAACGGTTCTACTGGTACCTGGTACCATCCACAACTTTTCACAGTGGAAATGGAAAAAATGCACACTGAACTGAACTGAACCGTACTGCTTGGTGGAAATGGAGCTTATGATGCTTAAAAGTTTGATTTTAGTATTAAAATTCTCTTTGTACATATCAGAAATAGGAAAATTTGCCCAAATCCAACCATCCCAATGAGGGTTCTTATTACAATGCATCATCATGTGTCAGGCATGTTGGTCTTATTGTCTTGTTTTAGAATCTGGTCTTGCTGTGCTGAGGTTGCACAAGTGCTGTAAACAACTATATAGACTGCACACAATTTCTCATATAAGGATGGGAAAGGGGATGGGAGGATTTTATTACTTAAACCCAAGTGGCGACCTCCAAGGCTGAAAAATGGAGCCAACAAGGAAGTGCCAAAAACTGCAGGTCTTTGAAAGGCCACCTGAAGCTGGCTCCAGAAACCAGTCAATCCCCATAGACTCCCATGTTAAAATGTCCAACTTTACAGCAGAAATAAACATGTTTACAGCCTGTCTCCATGGCTGATAGGGTGCAGTTGTCTACTGTAACGGTGTTGGGTGGTATCTACTCACCGATGCGAGCGATGGGTACTCCTGCCTGTAAGATCTGCACTGTGCTGTCTACAGCAGCCTGTACAGAGGGAAAAGAGCACACGGCCGACAACATGGCCTCTGGGATGCTGTATAGGCGCAAGGTAGTTTTAGTGATGATTCCCAGGGTGCCCTCTGACCCCACAAACAGGTTTGTGAGATTGTAGCCTGCTGCTGTTTTCCTTAACATTGATAAAGATAGAAAAGAAAGGTTCAAGATGCACTAGGCAATGTTGAATATTTGTGGGTGTAAATGGCTAATGAGTACCTGGGGCGTCGGCCCTTCCCAGCTGTGTGTATGATGGTCCCATCAGCCAGCACAACCTCCAGGTTTACAACATTTTCCCTCATAGTTCCATAGCGCACTGCATTGGTACCAGACGCACTAGTGGCAGTCATTCCACACAGAGATGCATCGGCCCCAGGATCTGAGATAATGAAAGCACATCAGCAGTGTTTCCTAAAATATTTTCAAAAATGAAATATACACAGAAAATGAAAATCTACTACAATCCTCACACACTTTTCTAGACAGCACTTGGCTTAAAATTCAAAACTGATCAAAAATGGAATGAATTCAATTGTTTTTAAATTTGTTTTATCATGTAATCCTCACTGTATTTAAAAAATTATAAATAACTTTGGAGATTAAGATATCTTACCCAATGTCACCACATGCTGGATGTATGACTTATAACTACTTAAACAGAAAAAAACAAACATTTTGCAATGTCACCTTTGATGGAACAAGGGGGAATAAAATGATCGGCTCTGATATAATCCATACTTAGCTAGATAAAGCAGTGGAAAACAAATCTGACAATACTGTCTTTCACTCCCACAAGATGAAAACAGCTGTTAGTGGAAAGCAACGTCAGCCACTTTTTACACAGAGATGGTGCTATAGAACTTTAAGTCTCCTCTTTATGTTGCTTTTGCATTTTTATACATAACCAAACATCAGCAGCATCATGCTGCACCAGTGTGTGATTTTAGACAGCATACCGGCATCGCGGAAGCCAAAGAGGCGTGATAATCATGACATGTAACACAACAGCGTCGGCCTCTTGTGTGACATATAACATATGCATCAGCAGCGCTTTCTAAACAATAACAACGGCATAACATGTTAATGACAATCAGTTACTGTCTCTGTTATGCAGTGGCTGATCAGAGGGTAAGAAGCTCCTGTGCCTCATTGTTTTCCACACAGGCATGACACCTCGTCAAAACACCCATGCCACCCATGATCGCGTCTTGCAGGCTGTAGCTTTCACACAGACGTCCTTTCAGCGCTGTTACTGTCTCATAAGCCGGCTTAAAGGCGAGACAAGTCCGTCCCCCCATTCCACAATTTTCTCCACAATTGTACATTTTATACAGAATAGCGAGCTGGAATAATGGAGTGAAATTCCCGCCTTGAAGAGGCAGTGTAGAAGAGGCTACTGCCTCTTCAAGGCAGGAATTTCACACAGCTACTAACAACGGCTGACGACTCCTTCGGAGGCGCCTCCAAAGGACTAGCCTTCGGAGGCTGCATAGGCCGCGTCCTCCGAAGGATGCAGACCCTGAATTGGGACACAGCTAGTGTCACCAGAGATATTGAATAAAGGAGATACCCCACTGTAGGCTTATCCAATGTTAAGAAAACGGTTACTCTTCCTGTCTCCTAAGTGGGCGTGGTTAGCTCTCCCTCCAATCACGCTGACGTCACTGAATCAGGAAGTGAGCTGAGTGGGGTATCTCGCTTCATCCAATATCTCTGGTGTCACAGTTAATGAACACTGTGTTAAAGGGATAGTTTGACATTTTGGCAAATTCGCCTATTGCCGTAATCCCTATAGTCATATGAGTAGGTACATTACCTTTAATTGTGAGAGCGTGCTGTTCTGAGATCGGTGGGGCAGAGCTGCCTGCTGAAATGGAGGTGAACGGTACAGGTCCCTCTCTCCCTCAAAACTAATCAAATACACCATCAAATGACTCCAAAACGCTCTTGTGGACAACTTGTAGCTTACACATTCACCACGCTATGAAATAATAATGTAATATTATGAGACAGAGTTGTTTTGAAGCCAAATGCAGAGCCAGAACTACATTCCAGACATACAGTACTTGCTGGGCGGAGTGATTTCAAACAGCGTATGTTTAGTGCAGTTACTCCCGTCATCAAAACAATAAGTTTGTTGAGAAGAAGCCAGAATATACAGAGGAAGAGTTACAGGTTTTGGAAGAAGAGAGAGCAAGAAGAGAGGCTGAGGCTGCTGAACAACCAGGGGCTGAGGGGAGACCCAGAGCCGGCGGTGTAAATGTGGGGCTTACTGGCCACTTTATTAGGTACACCTGTGCAATATAAATATAGTGCACACCTCAAAATAATCACCGGAACACGGGGAGAACATGCTAACTCCACACTCATAAATCACCACAACTCCTGAAGGAACAACAACATAAAATGTTCCCTAGCAGTCTGTTTATTCCCAACAATGAGAAGTAATGCCAGTCACTTCACTATATGCTCTGGGCAAGCACTTATCCATAACATAACCACAACAACATTTGCATTTCAGCCTTATTTACCATGCTTGGGTTGTAGGCTAATGTTACTCAACATGGAGGTAACGTTACAGCAGAGAGATTGCTGAGCAAAATACATAACGATCACTTACCACGTCTGCTCGTTTTGTGATGCTGACAGATGGTATGATAGTATCTTTCAAGAAAAGTGTTTGAACCATTCCTGAGCTTCTGCGCTCCATCCTTTCACTGTAGTCTTCCAGTAAAAAATGGCAGGAGCACACAAACATTTTCCGGACTGTTTCCACAGGCATGTTGGGGTCGATGTCCAGCACAAATAGCCATTGTTTCATCCTGTCCATATTACTGGTTGGAACTACGTGAAACTTCACTCTGCTCCATGTCTTCGGCTTGTTACTGCAACCTTTTACAATACATGTGTAAACCATGATTTACAAAAACACTTGTAAACTTTCCTCAAACCTTCTGGTGTGTCCAGCTGATGATACCGCGAATGGCTACAAGCAATAACAACGGCACTGTCTCAGCTGCGCACTGTGTCACTCCGCCCAGTGGTTTACTCAAGAAAGTAGTTCCGAGTATTTGCTTCATGTGTTGTAATGTTACTTAATTATACATTATTATTTCATAGCGTGGGGAATGCGCAAGTCATGTGTTTTCCACTAGAGCGTTTTGGAGTCATTTAATGGTGTATTTGATTAGTTTTGAGGGAGAGAGGGACCTGTACCATTCACCTTCATTTCAGCGGGCAGGGTCCTGTATCATAAAGCGAGATCAACCTTTCCTGGGTTACCCAGACCTATCCTAGGTTGACTAACCCTAACAATGGCAATCAGGATAATCAGTATCACAACGCTGGATATCAATTCGGTAACTCAACCCAGGGTTGCTTTATCAAGAACCGTGAACACGCAGCGGACCAATCACAATCATGAGAGAAGCGCAGCGTCACTGAGCGTCCTCACAGAGCGCCGTATGTGAGGAAAAAAAGTATTTCTCGTGAGGATCAGACATTAATTCTACTAAAATATGAGGAGGAGAAAAGCAACATTACAGAAAAGGCCAACACCGTGGCAGCTGCAGGAGGAGGAAACATGCGTGGCAACGCATAACGGGATGAATAATGTTTCGTTTTAGTTTAGATTAGTTTATTTGCACATAATGTTAAAAATAGACAGTATAAAATTTACAAGATTAAAAAAAAGAAAAGTGGCGGAGAGGTTAGAAGCCACTAAAAGCTTATCAAAGAAATTCCCCTGTCAAAACATCAATGAAATCACATGATAGAGAAGAAAAAAAAAACGGGCAAGGAAAGAAGAAGTAGAGGAGGAGAGAGGGAAAAATCAAGACAAAACAATGTAGCAAATAAAATGATGTGTAGGTTAAATTACTCATCACTGGTTCAAGTAGCTACAGTACCTGTACCTGTACATCTGACACTGATCACACCCTTGAATCCCATGAAATCAATGCTGCGCAGATGAATTGCGTGTATTACAATTATTGTCTAACATCATTGCGTCTGATGAATTGGTCTTTTTATAGGATCAGATTCAACCCTGAACTTACCCTGCTCCAGAGCAGGATAGCCGTTCAGAGTAAGTTACCATGGTGATCTACCCCAATAAGAACTGAACTGGATTTGTGAGACCGAAAACCCAGGGTTAACCCTGAAGTTACCTCGCTAAGACATTAATCCTGCTTCGTGATACAGGCCCAAGCTCTGTCCCACCGATCTCAGAACAGCACGCACTGACAATTAAAGGTAATGTACCTACTCATATGACTATAGGGATTACGGCAATAGGCGAATTTGCCAAAATGTTGAACTATCCCTTTAAGCTGCATTGAATTGCCTCTTCTGTGGGCAATTGTTTTTCTATAAGTTTACATCTTGGCCATTAAAAATGTACTTTAGCCAAAAAATGTAGGGGCTTGTTGTCCCATGGGACCAGTGCTTAAATATTAGCGTCTGTCACTAATAAGCATTAGTTACTCTAGCAGGGGAGGTTGGATAACAGCAGCGACTAATTAACTATGATAGCTCCCTTCATTCGACTCTCCGTTTTCTCAGAGCTCAGCACTGCTAATGTGGTGTGCAACTGGTCAATGGTGCAAACTAGATGCAGAACATTTGTGCAGATTCCCTCCCTCCAAGTACTTACTACAGTAATTCCATTGGAATTAATTTAATTTGCCTTAAAATGATGCAGTTTTAAACACTGGTGTGTCCAGTACTTTCCTGTGTTCTACTTACTAATCTAATATAAAATACAGAGAAAACTAAGCATGTGACTGACCAACAGGAAACCACAGGCCAGTGTCTCGCAGGTAGGCATTGAGGGCCTTCCGAGTCACACCAGGCTCCACTGTCACGTCAAAATCCTCCTGGTGGAGATCCAGAACCTGGTCCATGTTCCTCAGACTGAAGCACACACCACCCTGAGGGCAGGAGAGAGGATCCATGACCCACACAAAAACATTTGTTATTTGTCATACTTTCTATTTGGCATGTATTTAATTCCCCACTGTACTGCAGTTACTGATTTTATGCTGTCATCTAGCTATCTTGATATATACTGTGATTGTGTATTTTCATACTTTCCATTCATGACAATGTTAAAGGATAACTTCAGCATTTTTCAGCCTGGACCCTATTTCCTTGCGTAAATTGGTCAAAGTGTCTGATGTGAACAACACGTTTTGACATTTATCTAGTATTGAGCGAGTACGCAGAGGCCGGCAGCCACAGGATGAGCTGCAACGGAAGCACACGGGGCAATTGAACACCGTCACTGTATGTCCATTAAAAGTGGTCATTTTCACAACAGAGTGGCTCAGATTGTTATTATAAATGTCTGGAGTGTCTCTTTACCTTTTACTTCATCCGGTCTGTTTGTTATTGCCTCGTTAAGGAGAAGACTTTTTCTCAATTATCACAAGATTTCATACATGAGTTAGATCTGGAGAGAGTATAAATAGATCACTTATTTTATCATTATGAATGTCAGCTGATGAAAATGGGTAATCAATCTATTTAGATTGGTTATAATCAGTGCTGAATCAGTTGATATTTTGCACCTCCTAATCGTTTATTGATTGATTGTTTTTGCTGTTATCCTGCCATACTTTCATGTGTAATGTTATGCGATGCAAGCACAATAACTTTGGCTAATATCATTATCATAACCTCCACTCATCTGCAGCAGGTAAATCCGCTCTTGGAACAGCATTTTCTCTGTAAAATAAGCTCCGGCTGCCGCATCCACATGATTGAAATCTGGTTATAACCATCCATGATAGACAACACTGTTTGTTTTCAGAGAAAAAGCTGTAAAAGTTTTTTTTCCCGTCAGGAGTTGGTAGAGAGCAGGTTGAAATTTTGTTGATTTCCAGAAAAGTAGTCCAACCCTGCTCTCATATTTGCTTTTTCAGTAAATGGTTTAGCTCCAGTTAAAAAACAGAAGTGCACATAATAGTGGAAAATCGATTACTTTCATTACTGCTTCTTCTTCCAAGTATTAATGCAAATACATCAAGTCACAGATATGCTTACACACACATATACAAGGGCTTCCTCTCTCTCACCTTGACTGCACTGACCCCTCCCTCCAGGCCAGTTCCAGTGCCAAAGGGGATGATGGGAAGGTGGTGGTTGTTGCAGACCTTGGCCAGGGCGCTTACCTCCTCCACGCAACGAGGAAACACCACCACATCTGGGGGACAACATCTAGACAGCAGCAATACAACACAAACTCACTAAATGTTCTACATACTTCTCCACTAAAAGCACCTTTTGGTAGCACCCCACAAATTGTCTCATCTTTTAATGCCGAGGGGAAAAAGACAGTGTTTGCTGCCATGCCAAAGAGTTGCTGTGTGGCTTTCTGCATGTCAAAAAAACTTTAAAATCCACGAATCAAGAGACAGAAGCCAGTAGGAGCCCTCACTGTTCCCTGATAGAAGAACACATTCTTCTGTGATACAGCACATTGTCAAAAGATAGACTCATGGTGTTAAGTAATGTTAGAGTGCATTCATACCAAATCTGGCACAGTGGGTTGTGTGCCGTTGGAGTGTAACTTGGGTGAGTGGAGGGTGAAGAGAAAGCCGATCTTCCCATCTCAGCAACTGAGTATTTGTTTTCTGTAAATTTGTTTATGTTGGCTTAAAAAATCTGTAGAATTCATTTTGACTATCATTAGGCCCTGATCACACAGAAAGTATTTTGCAGGTTGCAAAACACAAGGACTGCCCTTTTTTTTTTTTTTTTTTTAAATTGAATGCCACAGGTAAAACAAAAAAAACAACAAAACAAAACAAAAAAAAAACGCTTGCTGTACCTTTTTGTTGTTGCCAAGCAACTTTTCTAAATTTTATTTATTTCACAGTAATTAGTAGCTAGTTCCTAAAGTGCACAGGCAGAGGTTACTTGCTGTAGCTCTGGTTGAGGGTGAGAGGCTGTCAGCAAATAGTTTGTTGTGCACAGGGAAACAGAGATCTGTGTGGGTACATGAGACCCTAAAAAAACAGGGTGGATCACGGGGAGAACCAGCAGTTGGTCCAGGAGCTTCGCCTCAATGATGGCCATTTCAAGTACTGCACTTATACTCTTCCACACCTGTTGTTTTCTATTGAGATTGTAGTAACTGCAGTTTGTTAAGTTGTATAGCTCTGAGAATCCAACAACTACTACCACTTTCTCCTCCATTGTTTACCAACTGTAAACTTGTTGTCATGACCACCACAGAAGGCCGCCTCCCAATTCATCCAATTGGACAATGGGAAACAAGCGGAAGTGATGTGGGGAGCTTTTCCGCTCTGAGTTGAAGTTTTTTCAATTCAAGGAGTTCACAGTGCTCCAGAAAAAACAAGACAAAAGCTTCAAAGCTGCCTTCAGCTGCTAAAACACTTTCTGTGTGGTTGATCCAAATGGATCATCAAATCCCGATGGTGGAAGAAACTTTTTGCAGGGGGTGTGATGTGTAAGTCAATGGTAAAAGTCTTTTTGGGCCGGAGGGGGGTCACATGATGATGTAATTACACTGTTTGGGCACTACGAAAATTGCTTTCAAAGCTCAGTACACATCCTAGATACGGTGTGGAATGCGGGTGTCTTTCCGGTCTGATTGCTGGATATGTGATTGGCCACCATAGTGAGACACTGGGTTGCGTTCCTCCAAAAGTTCAATCTGTCTCAACTTTTCATTGCAAGCTGCTGTGGTTTGTTTTTTTCATGCCTAGTTATCTTTGTCAAGTGACAGCAAGGACTCTACATAAGACATGGCACGTTGCTGACATTAGCATGTGAGTTCAAAAACTGGGGTTTGCCATTATTTCTAGGTTTAGAGTGTTTTCCCCTCACCGACTCCACTCGGCAGGCAGCTGTTTTCAACAAAACAGCCCTGATAAAGCCGCTGTACTATACCTGCTCAGCAGCAACAGCAGATAGACATAGTTAGAGACTTGCTGGTGAACATGGTGGAGCATTTAACAGCCACTTATTTTTTTCTCAGGAGCCAAAAGAAGAGTCTGTCCAGGCCTAGTCCACATGTACAAGGGTATATTTCAATATGTCGTTTTTTCTATGCGTATTGACCTTTCATCCACACCAGACTGTGCAGCCTTTTGTAAAACTTTTTTCAGAAAGTCCATTTTCAGTGTCGATGTGTAGACAGGGAAAAGCAAGTTTTTGGCTTAAAACGTCAGTGTGTGTACCATTATCATCTCTGTGAGGTGTCACTAATGGTGGACAATGGACAATTTGTGGCGGACGTGAACCATTAGTATCATTTTTTTTTTTGTAATGCCACACAACTTGTTTATGTGCTCTATTTGCGTAGTATTGAAAACAGCATTAACAAACAACTTTGTGTCTGTGGAGAGAGTGTGAGAGACTGACCTGTGCACAGACTCATCTTTGCCGTGTTGCTCTCTGACAGCCTGACCCAATGAGATGGCGTCCTCACCACATATAGACCTGAATGAAGAGAGCACGCTGTCCAGAGCAGCACTCTGTGCAGACATACACAGACATACAGACACACACAGACACACACACACACAAATGATTACACGCTGTGATGATGGTGAGTCATCTCAAGAGGGTGGGACAAAAAACATAAAATATGATATTTTACACTTGAATTGAGGAGTAAACTGACAACTGGCCTTGATATGTTTTACCTCTTGTGTAAATAGAACAAGTCTAGTTGAAATTAGCAATTTGAAATGTCTACAGCTCACTGAGTCAAAGGGTCAATAAGGAAAGGCCTCTTGTATTTGAAGTTTTTTTGTTTTTCTTAAAAATTAACCAGTTAATTACCAGTTAATGGGTGTCAGCCTTTGGAAAGCAAAATTAACCAAAACTGTCATCCCTACACTAGAATATTTACTATTTGACTCGATGATATGGCTACACGATTTCTCTTCAACAACTGACCACAATGATTTCTTCATCTAAATCAATGTGTCTCTTAGACCCCATTCCAAATAGGCTACTTAAGGAGGTCTTACCTTTAGTTAACACTCATATATTAGACATGATCAATATATCTTTATTAACAGGCTATGTACCACAGTCCTTCAAGGCAGCTGTAATTAGACCTCTCCTAAAAAAGCCCACCCTGGATCCAGAGGTGTTAGCCAACTACAGAACGATTTTTAATCTTCCCTTTCTTTCAAAGATCCCTGAGAAAGTAGTTGCAGAACAGCTGTGTGATTTTCTCCATGATAATAATTTATTTGAGGAATTTCAGTCAGGATTTAGAGTGCATCATAGCTCTGAGACAGCACTAGTTAAAATTACAAATGATCTTCTGATTGCTTCAGACAAAGGACTCGTCTCTGTACTTGTTTTATTAGATCTTAGTGCGGCATTTGACACAACTGACCATCAAATTCTGCTACAGAGACTGGAACATTTAATTGGCCTAAAAGGTTCTGCACTAAGCTGGTTTAAATCGTATTTATCTGATCGTTTTCAGTTTGTTCATGTTAATGATGAATCATCTCTATGTACCAAAGTTTGTTTTGGAGTTCCACAAGGTTCTGTGCTCAGACCAATCCTATTCACTCTATATATGCGTCCCTTAGGTAACATCATTAGAAATCACTCTGTAAATTTCCATTGTTATGCGGATGATACTCAATTGTATTTATCGATAAAGCCAGAAGAAACTGATCAATTAACTAAACTTCAAAAATGCCTTAAAGACATAAAAACCTGGATGAGCACCAGTTTCCTTATGTTAAATTAAGACAAAACTGAAGTTATTGTTCATGGCCCCAAACAACTCAGAGACTCTTTATCTGATGATACAGTTTCTCTGGATAGCATTGCTCTGGCCTCTAGCACTGCTGTAAGAAACCTCGGAGTAACATTTGATCAAGATTTGTCTTTTAATTCTCATTTAAAATAAACCTCACGGACTGTGTTTTTTCATCTGCGTAATATTGCGAAAATTAGGCCTATCCTGACCCGAAATGATGCAGAAAAATTGGTCCACGCTTTTGTTACCTCAAGGCTGGATTACTGTAACTCTCTATTATCAGGTAGCTCTAATAAGTCTTTAAAAAGTCTCCAGCTAATTCAGAACACAGCGGCACGTGTACTAACAGGAACTAAGAAACAAGATCATATTTCTCCTGTTTTAGCTTCTCTGCACTGGCTCCCTGTAAAATCCAGAATTGAATTTAAAATCCTACTGTTAACTTACAAAGCTCTAAATGGTCAGGCTCTGTCATATCTTAGAGAGCTCATAGTGCCATATTATCCCACCAGAACACTGCACTCTGAGAATGCAGGGTTACTCGTGGTCCCTAAAGTCTCCAAAAGTAGATCAGGAGCCAGAGCCTTCAGCTATCAGGCTCCTCTCCTGTGGAATCATCTTTGTGTTGTGGTCCGGGAGGCAGACACCGTCTCCACATTTAAGACTAGACTTAAGACTTTCCTTTTTGATAAAGCTTATAGTTAGGGCTGGCTCAGGCTTGCCTTGTACCAGCCCCTAGTTAGGCTGACTTAGGCCTAGTCTGCCAGGGGACTTCCAAAAATACACTGAGCACCTTCTCTCCTTCTCTCTCTCTCTCTCTCTCTCTCTCTCCCTTGCTAACACTCATGTCCTGTTGCTGCATCTTGCTAACTTGGCTGTACTGCATGTCGCACATCGCAGCGGTGCCTGGATAGTGTGATGTGTGTGGTTGTGCTGCTGCCATGGTCCTGACTGATGCCTCCTGCTGCTGTTACACATATGATTATTGTCACATACAGTACAGGCCAAAAGTTTGGACACACCTTCTCATTCAATGTGTTTTCTTTATTTTCATGACTATTTACATTGTAGATTCTCACTGAAGGCATCAAAACTATGAATGAACACATGTGGAGTTATGTACTTAACAAAAAAAGGTGAAATAACTGAAAACATGTTTTATATTCTAGTTTCTTCAAAATAGCCACCCTTTGCTCTGATTACTGCTTTGCACACTCTTGGCATTCTCTCCATGAGCTTCAAGAGGTAGTCACCTGAAATGGTTTCCACTTCACAGGTGTGCCTTATCAGGGTTAATTAGTGGAATTTCTTGCTTTATCAATGGGGTTGGGACCATCAGTTGTGTTGTGCAGAAGTCAGGTTAATACACAGCCGACAGCCCTATTGGACAACTGTTAAAATTCATATTATGGCAAGAACCAATCAGCTAACTAAAGAAAAACCAGTGGCCATCATTACTTTAAGAAATGAAGGTCAGTCAGTCCGGAAAATTGCAAAAACTTTAAATGTGTCCCCAAGTGGAGTCGCAAAAACCATCAAGCGCTACAACCAAACTGGCACACATGAGGACCGACCCAGGAAAGGAAGACCAAGAGTCACCTCTGCTTCTGAGGATAAGTTCATCCGAGTCACCAGCCTCAGAAATCGCAAGTTAACAGCAGCTTAGATCAGAGACCAGATGAATGCCACACAGAGTTCTAGCAGCAGACCCATCTCTAGAACAACTTTTAAGAGGATACTGCGCGAATCAGGCCTTCATGGTCAAATAGCTGCTAGGAAACCACTGCTAAGGAGAGGCAACAAGCAGAAGAGATTTGTTTGGGCCAAGAAACACAAGGAATGGACATTAGACCAGTGGAAATCTGTGCTTTGGTCTGATGAGTCCAAATTTGAGATCTTTGGTTCCAACCGCCGTGTCTTTGTGAGACGCAGAAAAGGTGAACGGATGGATTCCACATGCCTGGTTCCCACTGTGAAGCATGGAGGAGGAGGTGTGATGGTGTGGGGTGTTTTGCTGGTGACACTGTTGGGGATTTATTCAAAATTGAAGGCACACTGAACCAGCATGGCTACCACAGCATCCTGCAGCGACATGCCATCCCATCCGGTTTGCGTTTAGTTGGACCATCATTTATTTTTCAACAGGACAATGACCCCAAACACACCTCCAGGCTGTGTAAGAGCTATTTGACCAAGAAGGAGAGTGATGGAGTGCTGCAGCAGATGACCTGGCCTCCACAGTCACCGGACCTGAACCCAATCCAGATGGTTTGGGGTGAGCTGGACCGCAGAGTGAAGGCAAAGGGGCCAACAAGTGCTAAACACCTCTGGGAACTCCTTCAAGACTGTTGGAAAACCATTTCAGGTGACTACCTCTTGAAGCTCATGGAGAGAATGCCAAGAGTGTGCAAAGCAGTAATCAGAGCAAAGGGTGGCTATTTTGAAGAAACTAGAATATAAAACATGTTTTCAGTTATTTCACCTTTTTTTGTTAAGTACATAACTCCACATGTGTTCATTCATAGTTTTGATGCCTTCAGTGAGAATCTACAATGTAAATAGTCATGAAAATAAAGAAAACGCATTGAATGAGAAGGTGTGTCCAAACTTTTGGCCTGTACTGTATGTATACTATCAGATATTAATATATACTTTAAACATATTGCACCACAATAGCCGTAATTATTATTATAATATTATTACTTTCATTAATGTTGTTGTAAGCTATTATCATTACTGTCTGTCCTGCATCTCTCTCTGTCTCTGTCTCTGTCTCTGTCTCTCTTTCTGTCTCATTGTGTCATACGGATTACTGTTAATTTATCATGTTGATCTGTTCTGTATGACATCTATTGCACGTCTGTCTGTCCTGGAAGAGGGATCCCTCCTCAGTTGCTCTTCCTGAGGTTTCTACCATTTTTTCCCCCGTTGAAGGGGTTTTTTCTTATCCGCTGTGAGGGTCCAAAGGACAGAGGGATGTCGTATGCTGTAAAGCCCTCTGAGGCAAAATGTGATTTGTAATACTGGGCTTTATAAATAAAATTGATTGATTGATTGATACACTGTAAATTAATTCCCAATTATTCATTAGGACTCATCATCTGGGGGACATGAATTTCTTGGTACTGCAATTTTTGGCAATCCATACAATAGTTGTTGAAACATTAAAAAAAAAAAAGTCAACTAATGGTGTGTTAAAGGAAAAGCCTGGGGATCACTGTAATCGGCAGGATTTATTTTCTGGGTAACATGAATGTCTATACAAACTTTCATTTTTCCATCTAATAGTTATTGAGATTCTTCAGTCTGGACCAGTTTGCCCACTTCTGGACTGTATTATGTTCTTTCCAAACCCCAGAGTGGAGGCAAATGACATTTTGAATGGACGAATGGACAGATGGATGGAAAAATGGATGGAGTTCTTTATTACTGCCAGTGGGAAATTTTATAATTATAGCAGCTTAGAGATACTAGAATTACTGCCCCACGTTTGCATGCCTCTGTACACCAGTCATGTTTCTCCTACAGTATACATCCGTATACTGTACGCATCAGTATACATGTCTCCCCTTCTATTCCTGAGATATGATGTTGAGTAATGGCCAGGAAAGTGTTTCTGCAGAACATTATGATGTCACAGTGAAGTTGACCTTTGACCTTTTGGATATAAAACATCACCACTTCATTATTTTAACCTATTAGACATTTGTGTAAAGTTTTGTCATAATTAGTATATTTATTCTTGAGTTATGGACAAAACATATTTTAGGAAGTCACACTGACCTTGAACTTTGACCATCAAATTCTAATCAGTTTATTCTTCAGTCCCAGTGGACATGAATGCCAAATTTGAAGAAATTCCCTTGAGGTGTTCTTGATATATCATGTTCACATCACAAGGATGGGACGAACGGACAGACAGACGGATGGACAACCCGAAAAAATAATGCCAACCCGAATAACACAGATGTACAAGAGGTGGGCTCATATCACCCAATCTTTCTACTGAATCTATATGGAAAGTTGTTTGCTAAAATCTTAGCCAAAACAATGAACCCTTTAATAGACAAATTGGCGCATATGGACCAAACGGGCTTCATAGCCAACAGAAATTCTACCTTTATTTAAGATGCCTTTTTAATATTATCTACACAAATAGGAAAGGAAATGAAGACCTGGTCATACTTGGGCTCAATGGTGAAAAAGCATTTGGTCAGATTGAATGTTCATATTTATTTGAGGTCCTACAGAGATTCAATCTTGGGCTTAACTTTCTCGCATGGATCAAACTTCTCAATAAGAATCCAACAGCACGAATTCTTACAAATCAGACACTATCCCCTCCCTTCAAACTGCGAGAGGAACAAGACAAGGCTGCCCTCTATCGGCTTTAATATTTGCCCTTGCCATAGAGGCACTTGCCTAGAGTATTTGATTAGACAGAAAACTCTATGGCTACGATACATGGGAAACAACAAACAAAATATCATTATGCAGATGATATTCTTCTATAACAAAACTGTAAACTAGTATATCAGCAGTTTTAGAAAAATGTAATTTATTTGGTACATTTTTAGGTTACAGTATTAATTGGAATAAAAGTATATGTATCTGGACTCATTTGTTGCAAGTCCTGAGTCAAGTTTTTAACATACCAATGAACTGCCACTGGAAAATGACTGAATCAAACCCTTGGGTTTAAACTCAGGCTTGGGTTTAAGCGGGTACATAACAAGTAAAAAAAAATTCTCTCACAAGGAACCACCTGGGTATCTCTTTACGATCCGACTGACGCGGCTTCTATGACTGAAGACAACCTGTTTCTATAGGACAGCTCTGCTCCGCACCATGGACTGGGAGGAGCTGCTCAGACAAAATACTCTCACTGTGGTGTGTCAGAGAGGAGGACATGTGTAAGACAAAAACAGAAGTGTTTATAAAGTACACCCTGCTGGCTCTTGGAGAATGATATCAGGTATACAATCATCCAGCAAAAGGAAGAGGCTGCAAGAGTGTTCATGGCAGAGAGACACAGCAAGAACACACTACAGTCACTTGACAGTTAATGTTTTTCCCCAGATAAGCATCCCAGACAGTCAATACTATTTGTGTGAACAGATAAACAATCTCTGTGCTCATGTGTGATCTTAAAATATAAAACATCTTCCACAAATGTCACAAAAAAACTATGTATTTAGCAAGTATAAAACACAGCTGCAAATACACAAGCAAGTTCCAAAAATTAAAACACAATATCTGTGAATACATTTAATTGATTTACAAATAAATGAAAAGCATTTGTGAATATTTTCCCCAACATTTGAAATTTTGGAATATATATTGGTGAATCCAGATTTTATTTGTGAATCTCAATTCTACAATTGCAAATTTGCATTTTATGGACACTGCATATTTTTTGCTAGTTCACATATTTTTTCTGTATTTGTGGAAGTTATTTAATGTATACAGGACCTGTCGATCTGTTTACACACATAACATTTAGACAAATCTATCTCCATGTATGCACTGTTCCTACAAGTACCCTCATGCTAACTTACAATTATTTGACCCAACAGGAGTATCTTCACTACCAGGTCACTACGTACACAACTTAAATGGGCTCTAACTTTATTCTTATCCAGAACCAAACTCCTAATTTCATGAACGGGGGCGGAAGACCCTAAATCGAGCACAGATCACACACAAATATAAGCATGTGTGCACAAATTAACCTATCTCACTGCAACCCTATGTGTAACACACAACAAGAAGAGTGCCAACTTAACCTCACCATAAAATACATGTTACCTAACGGTAACATTATCCGTAGTCCCCTCATAAAGTTCAGCTATAAGGTCCATACAACAGCTGGGTTATTAGGTAAATGTTTACTTAATGACCACAGTGCTTTATCGGCTATGTCACTGTGTTATTAATATTTTGTTGGCTTTAGCTACGTGGAGGCTAGGTACAACAGTAACCAGCTCATAATAACTCTGCAGCAAACTTACCTTGGCGGTGTTTTCCGATTTAACGCGGCGGCACTGCAGAAGGCAATGCCGGTGAGACAGCAGCCGTCTGCTCGAGGTCAAACAATGCAACATGTCAAGCCCAGAACCGAACTACGGTCACTGACACAGGCTTTTAAGTAGCTGTCAGAAGCTTGGTCACGACCAAATACACGACTTCCGGTTAAAACATTTCAGAATAAAACAAAACTACCAAGGATCTGAAACAATCGCAAACAGTAACACATGCTTTGGTGTAACATTGACAGTGCTCGTTTATGTTTTAGTACCTCTCAGGTTAATCGTTTTACTGGTGACCTCACGCCTATGTTTTATTGCATCTTTTACTATTGCTGTTTGAGTAATGACAAGTAGGCCTACTTAAAAAATATTTTAAGCTTTTGTCCCACGTCATTTGTTGTATATTGCAGTGCAGTGTTATAATTCTGTCCAATACCATACTATGCACTTTGGTTTTGGTTTTGTTTGTGCACTTTAAGTGGATGCTGTCTGATAGTTAAATTAGTGAAATTGTAAATATCTGTGATATGGCTCACCTGCACAGTCGCTTAGGGAGGCTCAAGAAAAAATATTTGTTGCTTCGCGGTTGGTCACAAAACAACAACAACAACAACAACAACAACAAAAAAACAGTCATAGCCCAGCCTCCCCTTCCTCTGATAGGTAAAGGACAGTCCCTTCCAGTGCTTAGTAAGGTACTTGTACTTTAATCTCTCAAACCTTTTTATGAGACATACATACATAGGCTATATCATTTTAAAACACAACGGAAGGGGATCTTTAAGAATGTATGTGTGAATGGAGTATGCAAAGGGTTACACAATCTTGAAATCATGAAGCAAAACTGACATTAGGAAAAAAAAAATTGGACCAACTAGATATGGACTGATGCTTGTCAGTACATTGCATTTCCCCACCAAATGCAGTTAAAGCGATTTGGAAGTTTTTGTGGAAATAATAACGTTAACTTTGTCAAACACGGTTTGCATATCTCAAAATTCCAATGCCTACGTTTTCGGTAGGCCTATATCATATGCTTATATTTTTAAGTCCACTTGACACATTTCCGGTCATGTTGCTGGAGCTTGAAGAGTGAGTTGAAGTGACGCAGTGACTCTATCCTACCAGAGGGTGTCGCTGCAGGTCAACGACAAAAACGTCAAGGTGACTTCAAAATGGTGTTTAGGGAAGTTAGAGGTGGAACAGGAAGCTTCGTCGATGACTGCCATCCTGTAACTTACCAGTCGTGAAGTAAGTTTATTGTTACTGTGACGCCTTGCCAAATGAAATTTATAGTGTTTGTTATGAAATCGTTCTGCGAGGCTTTAAGGGTATTATTGCCCTTACAAATTGTTTTTATTAGCATTGGTTAGTTAGCAGGTCAAAGTACACACAGCTGTAGCAGCACCTGTAACAGGCATGACAGGTATGAACAGTCAAGTCAAACTGTCGGTGTACTGCTGTCTCGCTCGTGACTCGTCACTTGTCACTCCAAATATTTTCTCAATCATAAGTAGTACCTTTTTAAATTATAGTATAGCTTACCAATACACCCAAATGGATTTTTACAATTTTCATTATAGTGTCATAACTTGAAATGACTTCTCGTCCATGAGACATGAACAGTGTGACCTGAAAGTTAATGTTTAGCTCAAATTGGGTTCATCTGCATTGATTACCGTAAGTGTCCCTCACTACAAGGAAGTATCAGGTTGCCAAAGATCATAAGTCACCCTCTACTTATTTTTCTGTGCTTGCACAAGGTAGCCTACTTTAAATATCCAGAATTGTTGATGTAGTCTGGTGGAAGGACATTTTGCCCTGCATGAGAAAACTGGACAAAATACAGTCAGTTAGGGATGATTGCTTATCATGGCACCCAGTCTCTACAGATGTGATTACATTCATTAGGTCAAGGGACATATTTGTTGTTTGTTAGTGTTTATAAACCACTGTACATGTGTAACTATCCTTTAAACAACTGTATTCCCTTTAAGAGGCCATGTTTCCAGTAGACCTTCCAGCTGTGAGTGACACTGACCTGAGGTCAGCATCTGAACTGTACCTCTCTTCTTTGGAGTCAAGACCTCATAATGATGAGTGGTTTCAATTATCACATACTTCAAAGGTACCATGACACACTTGTAACGACCTCAGTTTTTCATTATGACCATGATTGTGTGTGTTGTTGTTTTGTTTTTTTTTTTAACTATTTCCAGTTAAATGTACACAATATAAGTGCCCCAGGAATGAGACCTAAAACCCAGAAGTAAGTTAGCATTTTGGCACCTCAGGTTTCCTTGTCTAAAAGTCAGTGGGTTTTTTGAATGGGTTTTTGGTTAGATGCCTGAAATAAGGTCTGTGGTTAACATAAGCCGAAGAGGCTTTCACTTTTTTGTCCTACTATGTAAAATACATCAGTAAATACCCCACTGTGAATTTTAAGCTTTTATGTAGGCCTATCTTAAAAAAGGTGGTTGTTCACAAGTTGCTAAATGAGACTATAGAACATCATCAAGCCGTACACAGCTTTACAGACCATAGACTGTATAAAAATGGACAACGCATCTCCACTTACCCCCACTGTACAGAAGTGAAGCTAAAATATACCAGATTAGGCTGCTGCCGCCTTGCACTGTTGACATCTTTGGAGACAGAATCTGGGCAGTACCGGTGGACTTCATTCATTCATTTGTTCGTTTAGCCTATAAACTAATGATAGCGTTTTACTTCTGGTGATTGCATTTGATGATTGATGATTTTGCAAATATCTGCAAATATTCTTGACACTGATTTGTTGGTGGAGCTTAATGTTTTGTGCAAGGTTGGTAATTAGCACCAGCCACCAGCCAAATGCTGGTGAAATATGGAAGTGGCTGCCAGAATTGCTGCATTCACCAGCCAAAAAAACATTGGTAATCTATTGAGTGGCTGGTAGATTTTGGAATCTACCAACCACAGAATAGAAGAATAGAAATAGAATAGAAAGCCTTTATTGTCATTGCACATTAACAAGGATGCAAAATACAGATAATAATTGAGTTTGTATAGCAAACAACATTTGTGCAACACTGTTCAGGGTAGTGATGGATTGTGGAAAGAAGCTGTCTCTGAGCCTTTTTGTCCTGGTCCTGATGGACCTGTAACGCCTGCCTGAGGGCAGCAGGACAAACAGGTGTAAACAGGGTGGGTGCTGTCTCTGATAATACCCTCAGCTCTGCTGAGGCAGCAGGATGTATAAATGTCCTTCAGAGAGGAGAGGGGGCAGCCAATGATCTTCTGAAGGTGGACAAAAAAAGTTAATTTCCCTCCCTGGTTTTGCCTCCTGAAATGCTTCTTTCAAAGTACAGTCATTTTGCTTGACATCAAAGAAAAGTATGTTTTAGAAAAAAGTACAGAGTCTTTGTTGCTCCACTGGTGTCTTTAGGTCGAGGAGTGTAAATGAATGAACAAAATCCTCTTCCTGTCTGCTCAGGTAGCGATAACAGCAAACAATGTAAGGTGGTTGCAGCTGTTTGAAGGTGATCAACCCGCCTGTTTACTGTTGGCACTTCACCCTCCTGATGATCCAACACAAGGTTTGGAACTAAACTCACTGCCCTTATCCACACTTGTTAAGACAAAGACTAATGTTTTCTGCTCTCCCTTCCAGTGGTGGCTTTATACCTGCATGAGAAGTGGTGGAGTGTGGATAACATCTTACGAACGTCCAGCAAGTCCAGAAGTGGTCTGATTTCGGTAACCATGTTTTTACACACCTGTTTGTATGTTAGCATCACTACAGCACAGAGCAGGGTTCCTACACAGGTGTGAGCATTGTGGAAAGAAACAGAATTATCTGTCTATGTAATCAGTCTTATTCATTATGTCTCAGTGCCAGCGATAGTTGTAGCCAGAAGCATTATGTTTTTAGGTTGCCCATATGTACGTACGTCCATACATCTGTACATCCGTCCCAATCTTGTGAGCGCGATATCTCAAGAACACATAAACGGAATTTCTTTAAATATGGCTCAAATGTTCACTTGGACTCAGCAATGAACTGATCAGAATTTCACAGAAAAACTCACTAAAGATATTTTTGTCCATAACTCAACAATTTATATGCTAATTATGGGATTATGATTGGGATCTTTGATGATTCTCCTGGCCCTATTGTTGCAGCATCTGGAGTAAACATCCTTTAGGGTGGATAGAGTAGTGCTCTATCAAGGCTCTATCCCCTCCAAGATGTTTGCAACACATACAAGTTAAACCTGCAGAGACACGGAATTTCACACACATGAACCCATTTCCACTGAGTCTGTGCCCTTACCAAGGTGGAGGGGTTTTCACACTGATCTATTGAGAAATCCCTCAGACTAATCCATGCTCATGTGAGACAGATGCCTAATTATGGAATGTGTATGTTTGTTCCCAAACTGGATGAGCTCTACGAGCATAAGATTATGAGTTTTTAAAGCAATTTAGCAGCATATCCTAGAGTTTCTTCACCATTTTGCCTGAGAAGCTGTGTCGAGAAATGATCCATCGATCCTGTCAACAGTGGAACTTCTGTAGAGTGATGATGTAAGATATGCCAGAGTTGAGACAGGAGATGGAGGTGAGTTTAGTTCAGCCAGTCACATATAGATCTTCATTGAGGAAGGAAAGAGGTGGAAAGGACAGAACAAGCTCAATAAATGTGGGGTTTGGAGCTAACATGAACATGTGCTAATTTGCTCATTTATGGCCATGTAACCTGTCAGAACTACACACCTCCTTAATGCTGATGTCAGCATTTAAATGCACTTGACATTTACATTTTCACCTTCCAATCAAATTACCTCTAGACAGGACTATTGGTTAATTGATGTCCAGCTGCAAATGTTTCCTCCATGTATCATCTGTTATTACAATGTTCATTTCCAGGTCCCATTTTTCTTTGAGATACAGTACAAGTTATTGTATTCATGCTGTAGTGCTTTATACATTTTGATATAATCCCTTTTTTTTTGCCCCTTTGTCGGTAGACAACAATAGCAGCTCCTGTAGTTTGGTTGGTATCTTACAAATATTCTCCCACTCTACAAGTTCCTGAAGATAATGTCTAAGTTGTAGAAATTTATAAAAATCATGTGAGGATAGATTAAACTCCTTTTTAAGTTGCTCAAATGATAGTATGATTAGTCTATTGGAAATCTGTGTGATATATACCAGGCCCTTGCTTGCCCACATTAAATATCCTGAGTCCATAGTAGATAATGAGAAATCAGGGTTTGTTGCTATTTTAGTGGCCCTACAAATAGATTCTGACAGTTTCAACTTCTCCCTTACTGTTGACCATATTTTCATTGTTCCCCTGATCCAGTCATTTCCAATACCAAACCTTTCCCATGCCTTTTCATCCAAGAAAGGAAGTGATTCCAAAGGTACATTTTGACATGAATTCTGCTCCATTCCCACCCATACTGAATTAGGCTCTTTAGTTATCCACATAACTAAGGCTCTAAGTTGCACTATCCAGTAATATTTTTTTAAGTTTGGTAAATTCAACCCTCCCTTCACTTTTGGGCAGAGACGTTGCTTATATTTAATTCTGGCTTTCTTCTTTTGCCATAGGAATTTCGTTACGACTCTGTCTGACATTTTAAAAGTAGCCTCAGAAATCACTATAGGCAGTGACGAGAACAGAAACAACAATCTTGGTAAGACATTAATTTTCACTGGCATTGGCAGAGAAGATATGGCAAATTTTTCATGGGCGGAGCAGCTGCTCTGCTGCTAATCCCACAAATGCATGTTTCTCACAAATGTGGCACCATTTTAAAGGGAAATAAACAGGTGTTCCAATGGTGTAAGATTTATTGCCAAGAACCATTGTTACAACAAAGAAATAATCTACCAAGCACAAATTTCCTTACTTTTTGTGCTTAGTTTATATAAAACAAACAAGCTATTGCATACTCTATATTGTTTGTATACTGCTGTATGACAAACAGCAGCCTAGGCCACATCGTAAGCACCATATAATACAAGTAATAGAGCTAATTTCTGTTTTGCTTTATTGAAATACAGTAGCACAGGTACTTACAAAGTATGTAGGTAGGGTGAGGACTACCATTTATTTTGTCAGCTCCTTTCCCCTCGGTCTGCAGGTCCCGGTGGGCCGCACAACGTCCATACCTTTGTTGATGCTGTAACATCAAAGTACTTGCACATGTGCATTACAGCAGTAAGCTGTAAAATGTACAAATATGAAACTGAAAATGTCCTAAAAGCTTCTTGCTGGCAGTTAGATGTTATATTAAATATCATATGCGTTGAAATTACGTCTTCTTGTAAACCACATTTCACCCACCAGTGCAATATGAGTTTAGAGTAATACCTGCAAACTTATCAGTGTTGTATCTCTTTTAACATACAACTTAACAAATTAGCAACATGATTAAACAAATTTGTTTTTGTGACATGTTGATGCTGTAATCGCATTTTAGCTGGTTGAAAAGAGGTGAAAAGAGGTCTTAGACATTTAGACTGAAACCAGTTTTCAACCAGAAATTAACGTTAAAATCCAGGTTGGTGCTGACTGGGTTGGATTATACTGAACGAGTTGTGTGAGAGTTTGCAAACGGATGTTTTGATATAGTTTGCTGCTGTTAAAGTTGGTCCCCACTCAATTAATCAATATATTCACCAGTTTTCCAGAATTTAAGGTAACACAGTATGACTTACTGATTTACAGCTGGTCATTCTGTGGGTGAAGTATTCCATTAAGATGTTGTTAATTACATGTAAAGTCTAATTCAAATCTTGGCTCTTGTGTTTTGAAAGTTGCACACTTTCTGAAGTTGTAATTTCTTTGCTTTTTGTTCTCATCAGTGTTCATGAGCTTCCTAAATCAGAGTGTCTTCCCCAGGTGCAGTCCATCATAGAGAGGGTGATTGTGTTCCTGCTCAGTCAGGTAGTGGAGAGGTCCTCACAGGAGGAGGTGTTGTTCTCTCTGCACCCCCGCACAGAGAGCTGCAAACTGTTGTGGAGAGACAGCCAGGCGGTCGGCTTCTACACTGTCAAACACAAAGGTAGGATGGAGGGGGAGAGGGAGGGTGGAAGAGAAGAAGATGAGAATAAGAGGGATGTATTGGTGTATTTTTACATGTAAATTTCGCCTTGTGCAGCTTTAACGTTGGTAGTTGTTCCCTCTTAAGGTCACAATTGATTTACCGAATCACCTGTTGATTCTATGTCACTGCACACAACCACACTTTAAAGTAAAGGGAATTCATCTCAACAATAGTGTTTCTATCAACAAGATGACACAACTATCTCCATGTTGCAGCAGAACAATTTTCAGATGTACAAAATGGCGAGGCAAGATGCTGTGAAAGAGAAAGGTAATCCAAAGTGTAATCCAGAATGAACCAGAGGACTGTGACCACCAGAGATTTTATTCATTACCGTAGTGTATGTGCAAAAAAGGGATTGAAATATGCATACGCCACTTTCTAAGCATAAATTGGGATTTATCGAGAATAACTTGACGAAGAAATGTACATTATTGTAGGAAAACTCTGACCCATGTGTGAACACATTTGGAGCAAGGGGAAATTGGGGATGCAGATAGCGACTGAATTGAAGTCAGATTGTAGACAATAAATGTTATAGGAATCATTATATGTATAAAGATCTCTCACACATTTAACTTCACCACATTCATCACACGGTTCTTATAGGTCCACTTTAAAAACATTAAAATGAAGTAGTGGTAATTGTGCTTGTGCTAGTGAGCCATAACCACTCCATGAGCACTTTCAATAGTGAAAGATATAGCCAACTCAAATCTCAAATCAAATTCTGCTCAATACTTCACACATATATTACAAGCACTAAGAGGGGTAGCACAAGACTGTACAAGCTGGTTAGGAGGGCCAGCCCTGTCCTGGACAGTTCTCTGGAATCCATCGAGGAAGTGAGTAAGAGAAGGATTTTAACCAAGCTGACATCTATCATGGACAACACCTCTCACCCCCTGCGTGAGACAGTAGGCACAAGTAGGAGCGCTACCGCAGGTCCTTCATCCCATCAGCAGTCAGAGTCTTTAACATCAATACCAGTATGCAGCACAGTTATGTCACATTACTTATTCAATTCCCTTACCTTGTGCAACACAGTATATGTACACTGAATTCCGTGCAATATTTACTCCATGCAATATTTATTTATTCCCCATTGTGAACCTCACTGCAAAATCTCTGCTACTAATATTTTTTGCATTATGCCTCTCTGTGGTATCTGCCTTTGCAAGGCAACACTGTTTAATTGTTCTGACATTGATTGTAATTTTAATATTACACACTGTGTGTATTATATCCAATATGCAATTGTCTTATACAGCTGTCAATATATACTCATACATACATACATATATTCATATTTTTCATCTCATCTTATCCCCTGTCCTCGGAGCACAGGGGAAAGGGTTGGTGCTGTAGAGGGCGGGATATGAGGCTGATACATGTGTAAACATTTTCAAGTTGATTTGGGATTTAAAAAAGGAAGTTGCATACTGGCAGGTATAAACATGGTTAATTATAAATTAGAATCATTTTTGGTGTACTTACATTTCCTCATTTGTACGTACGCAAACATTTAGTGTGGGACTCAGCGATGAACTGATTCGATTTTGGTGGCTAAAGGTCACTGTGACCTTGTCTGTCTCATTTTTATGAACGCAATATCTCAAGCACACCTTGAGGAAATTTCATCACATTTGGTAGAAACATCCACTTGAACTTAAAGCTATAGTTGGTAATGTTGGAGAGCTAGCAAGATTTGAAAGCAGCACCTCCTCTAAGCTCCACCCCCTGCTCCCCCTCCTCCGCCCAAAGCCACGAGCCCAGACATGCCTGAACGCGCAGCCTGCAGTGAGCAGAGCAGAGGAGAGCCGAGTAAAATAACAAATCCCCCCAAAGCAAACAAATAATTACCTGTCCAACAGAAAGACAGCAACCTCTGCATCACTTTTCAGGCCCTTCAGCTCCCTCAGTTGTCTCCACTGTTCAAAAGCTGGACTGCTGTTCATGTCTGGTTTGTCCTCTCACTTTATCCTTTTCTGCCTCCGACTTTCTTTTCTCAGCCTGTTTAGCGGGGCAAACCGTTACAAGTAACACTGGAAGTGGTACTTCTGGCTGCATTTTCTCTGCCATTGTTCAGCAAACTCCTGCTAACTCTATTTCTACTGAGGAGTGCTGAATATTTCCACGGTGACATGTGATGAGTGCGCGCAGGGAGTAGGGAGGGAGGGACAGAGGGGGGCTCAGGCAATACGAGACATGAAGGCATCTGATTGGTTCTTTCCATTCGCGCCGAATGGCAGGGATTGGTCAGAGTTTTTACAGGCCTGCAGCTGCCACAGACGTCTGATTTTTTTCATTCCTTTTTCTGAACACATTACGTATTGACTACTCTCAGGATGGAAGGACCATTTTACCCAGTATAACAAGAAGTGTTTCTGAACAGGATTATCAACTATAACTTTAATAATGAAGTGATTAGATTTTTGTGGTCAAAGGTCAAGGTCACTGTCTTATTCTTGTGAAAACAGTATCTCAAGGACGCCTTGAGGGAATTTCCTCAGATTTGGTACAAATGTCTATTTGGACTTAAGAATGAACTGATAAGAATTTGATGGTTGAAGATCAAAGGTCAAGGTCACTGAGACCTCACAAATCATAGTTTTTCACCATAACTCACCTAACTTTATTAGGATAAAATGATGAAAGTATGACATTTTATGTCCAAAAGCTCAAAGGTCAACTTCACTGTGACATCATAATGTTTTCTGGCCATTATCAATGTCATATTTCAGGACATGTGACATATTAATGTTCTGCATAAAACACCTCTGGCTATTATTCAGCGTCATACCTCAGGAACAGAAGGGGAAGACATTTGGTCAGATACTGAATTGATGACACTGATCTTGGGTGTCCTTAAAACTTGTATAGATCCTCTGTGCTAATGGGGGGGAGATGTGTGTGAAGCGTCCATGTTTTCACAGACATGGATGTCAACTGTAACTGCAATTTGACTGGAGGCATACAACCACGAGGTGGTCATTCTAGTTTAATGCTCAAATATTGACCAGTTTGGTCTCAAAAATTCGGTATAGATGGTACCGTATTCTTCAATAGAAGAATTTATTCACTGTGATCTTATGCATTCTTTAACACAGTAACTCTTGTGCTGTTGATATTTCAGGTAGTCTGTGTGACAGCTGGAGCAGTAGCTGCTACCTGCTGCCTGTACTGGATACAGTACTAGTGAGGAGGAGCTGGAGGAGGAGAGGCTTTGGTCTTCAGATGCTGGAAGATTTCTGTTCCTCGTTCTACACAGAGAAGTTTCTGGGAGTCAGCTCACCATTGTCACCCAGCATGGCGGCAGGTCAGCTTAGGTTCTCCTTTATCCCCCACACAACCCATTTATTTGTTTATGTACATTCTAGTTCTCTCAGTTTCTTCCTTGACTTTTTTTTTCTTATCTAGAGGACACTTCCGTCATGTTTGGCAGAAGAATGCACATTTCCTGTCTTTTTTTTTTTGTACAGTATGTCTTGGCTGCGTTCAGGCCATATGGGAATAACTAACAATAACTGAAATGTTCACTCTAACATGGACTCAGTGATGATTTACTTATGTTTCACAGTACATCAAACACCTAAAAGTCATAACACAGTAAAAAAAAAATGTTGTTTTGTCCTGCTGTGGCATTTTAATCTCAGCACAAACTATTCCAGCACAGTTGCCACAGAGATCCCAGATAGTAATGATTCTCTGACAGCTGAGATGAACAGAGGAGGAAAGTGTATGAATGAATTGAAGGTGCTAATTCTATTGCAACCCCTTGACAGGTTGTGTGTTTGTGTCTCCTGTGTGTTCAGTATGTAGGAGTTTCCTGCAGCAGCATAAGGAACATCTGGAGCATCTGTATGAGGTGGAGGCTCCAGGGGGCTGGGCTCAACGAAGAAACATCTGGCTCAACATCCAACTAGGCCGCTATTCCCTCGGTACAGATTATATTTTCAAGATTTCTGTGTGTGTTTAGATGTTTAAAAGAATTTCACATCTTAGATATCGTACTGCAAAACTAAGTTTCCAGTGAGATTCCAGTGTTTTTTAACTTGTCTAAATTTAATTGTACCCCTCACCTTTATGTGACCTCATTAGACTCGTGTTTTTCTAGGTATTAAGGAGGAGAGAAGGTCAACATCAGAAGAGACACAAATGAATGAAGATGACTCCTCTCAGAAGGTGAGAATCTCAATTTTTCTCTGCTCATGTTAAAAGAATCTCTCCAAAAGACTTTAATCATTACATCTCCGCACCAGCGACAGCCTTGGCTGGGGGCATTATGTTTTTGGGTTGCCCACCTGTATCCATCCATCCGTCCCATCCTTGTGAACACCATATCGCAATGATACCTCAGGGGAATGTCTTCAAATTTGGCATATATGTCCACTCGTACTCAGCAATGAACTTATTAGATGTTGGTGGTCAAAGGTCAAGGTCACTGTGACCTTGTCTTGTCTCGTTCTTGTGAACATTATATCTCAAGAATGCCGTGAGGGAATTTCCTCAAATTTGGCACTAACGTACACTTGGACTGAAGAATAAACTGATTAGAATTTTGTGGTCAAAGGTCAAGGTCAGTGTGACCAAGTATAGTGAAGTATTTTTTTGGCCAAAACTCAAGAATTCATATGCTAATTATGACAAAACTTCACACAAATGTCTAATTGTATGAAATAATGAAGTGATGACATTTCATATCCAAAAGGTCAAAGGTTAAATCCACTGTGACATCTTAATACATAATTCTGCATAAAACACCTCTGGCCATTATTATGGCCAGTATATCTCAGGAACAGAAGTGGAGATATTTGGTCAGATACTGAATTGGTGACACTAATCTTGGGTTTCCACCTTGAAACTGTGCTGATTGTATAGATCGTCTGTTCTGTCATGGGGTCAAAGGGTGTGAAGCATCCATATTTTCATAGACATGGATGTGAACTGTAAGAGAAACTTGACTGGTGCATGGAGGCACACAACCACGGGGTTGTTATTCTAGTTGAACCTGTCAGAGGTATTAAGCATTATCATTTTTGAGAATGTGTTTCAGTTACTGTGAAGGGGCTCTACTACTTCTGACCACTGTTACTCTTTGCTAATGCAGTTTTTCTATTATTTGCATAATGACACTACAAAGTACAGCCTCAAAAAATAAACCTTGAGTTGAATCACATCTCTGACGAATATTATGAGCTTAAACAAAGTGGAACCTATTTCCTATTGTATTGTATTGGCTTTTATATTGTATTCTTGCATTAATTTGTCCCCTCTGTTTTTTCCGATGCAGATTTACAATTGTAGACCAGACCTGACCCCACTGAGCAGCTGTAATGTGAACAGTCCGCTGGTAATAGGCTTTTCTGTACAACAAGTGAAACCTTCTGATCATAGCCAAGGAGGATACTCCCCAAGCAGCAAGATCTCTGGAACAGGATGTATTCCTGCAGCCCACATTAATGATCTGGACTTTGGACCTCCCACCAGACTAGCACAGTCCCTAAACACAAAACAAGCTCTTAAAGCCAAGCCAGAGTCAGAGGAAACATAAACAAGTGCCAAACGAGTCAGAAAGACATGAGGATTCACACACAGCCATTGTGTGCAACAGCAGGAAGTGTTCATACACGTTATGTGGATGCTCTATCTGTTGAACGAAGGTGACCTTTACACTGTATTTATGAAATGAAGTTTACAGACCATTTTAGACTGATACATGAATACACTGATAGTGCAGTACAATGCAAGTTCTATTGCAAAGCATGCAATAAACTATTGTAGTAGTGTGTGTGTTTTTCTGTGTTACCCACTAAATGGAAGTTGTTGTTTCCTTTTTGCTTTGGAGGAAAAGTGCACAAGATTTAGAGGGATTTAGTGGTGTCTAACAGTGAGGACTGCAGATTGAAACCAGCAGAAACTTCTACTGGTTAGAATTCCTTCAGTGCCCATCGCTCAGGAGGTTTTTACCGGGATTGGAATTATCCACAGAGGTCTTTTCCTCTCCAAAACAAACAGATCCTGACAGATCCAATAGAAAGACTGAATAAAGCAGTTTCACGTTTCAAACCATTCCTACCACGTTTGGCTGCTTGCCTGGCACCTGGTAATATGTGCTTATCTTTTTCTCTGATGTTTTATTTTAATCTTTTTTTATTTGACCCTTATTTAGCCAAGAAGGTCTCATTGAGATACAAGATCTCTCTTCCAGGGAGTTCTGGTCAAGACGGCGCCACAATCAGTTACAACAGTAAAAAATAATATCAGTCACTGAATATGTGGTCATCAGGAGGTTTGCTGTGAGTCAAATTATCCAAAAGAAACAGACCCGGTGACTTAAACCAGTATAAACACAGAATAAAGCAGTTTCACAAAAAATAAAAAGTTTTTCCAACGCTACTCGCCACGGTGGTAGAAAAAAGACTGAGCAGCATGGCAATCTCGATTGACAAGGACTGGCTCCCTTTGTCAATACAAATGGCTCATGTAATGAAAACACAATGATTTTTAAACATTTTTTTCAGGTGATTATAAACTGAAGAAAATATACTTTTTGTTTGATTTAATTGAGTTATGTACGGTGAACGCTGGGGCAGAAAATTGCAATATTTATGTTTAATATTAAGTTTATTGATAAAATATTAAAAAGGGGGTAGTACTTGATAAGTATTCACTTCCTCCTACTCCTTTTCAGACATGAAATACTTATTTTGTTTACTGAATATGTCTGCTAGGTGTCTGGATTTTGTTTTCTTACATATATTTTTTTAATTTTTATTTATTTTGTATGTTTTAAATAAAATCTAAAATCTAGAAAATCTCCTCCTTATTATATATTTTAATTCTGCCAGTATATCTCCCTAAATCCATACACACTGAACCTTTAAAGGTCCTGCTCACACACAGTAAATGTGCTTGGCTGATTTGAACAATTCCTTACCTTAATGCTAGACCTCTTAACAGGATTGGTTGGGGCTGTACAAAGTATCCTTCATTGATATCTCATCTGTTGCCTCTGTTCAGGCAGGGCAAATTACACCTTAATAGTAGTACATGGAGTTTGGTGACTGCACAGTTTCTGTTTTTTCTGCCAGAAAAAAAGAAAATAAAGGAAAATGTTATTAAAGATTCTCCAGTTTCTCTGCTTGGTAGTGTGGAGCACACGTACCAATGATAATGGTCAATATGAGGTGTCTGATCGGCCAGTATGTGCAGGACTCATAATATTGTTTTTACTTTGAAAGTCAAACTTTGACTCAAAAAGCATATACTGTAAAAATAAAAAGTGACAATTTATCTTTGTCATTCATAACAAATTCCTGTCTGAAATGAGCTTCCATGTTATTCTGATTCTGACTGTGTATTTATGTTCACTATTATTATTTCAGATCGTTTCTTACCTCATGCAACAGTGTCTTGCACAGCTGTTAGCCGTCGGCACGTGCTTTGTAGAAATCGAGCGCACCTCTCTTACGCGAGGAACAGGAAGTCAGGACACAGAAAATCTCGGAGAGCAGAAAAGTTACAACACTGTTACTGAAAAATGAGCCGAATATATCACAACACGTCTTTACAGAACAAACCAGTACATACTGAGAAATTTGACCGCGTGTGGTCTCCCTCCATGTATGAAAGGTAGGAGCATACGTTTCTGTAGACGGACAGTGATAGGTAACGTTACAGTATCTCCGTATGATAACGTTACATTCTGTTCTTTCTGTGCGGAGACAACACCAAACTCCACTGCACTTTACTTTTCCCGAGGTTTGCACACCTCAACACATCATTGTCTTATAAGAAATTGGTGTTTGTGTATTCGTCATTTTACTGAATCCTCAGTCAGCCGTTAATTTCAAAATAAAAGTAATGTATTGATGCTTATAGCTGCTGCTAGCTAACGCTTTCCATCGTGTGTTTCAGTTGACCAAAGTTAACACCTGGCGAACAGCTAACATTACAGTTTAAAAGTTCAAAATGCAGGCTATTCAAATGAGTTCATTGGACGTCTGTCTAAATGAAAGACTGAGCTTGACGTTAGGGCTGGGCAACAGGGACGTAGCATCAAATTCTGGGCTCTATTCACGAGGGGTCTCTGTGGGCCCCCCACCCTTCCAATCTTGATCCAAGTCTCTTTCACACACCTTAAAACTTTCTGTCTTTCTTTCTTTTCTCTTTTTGAACTGATCTCCTTTTTCTTGGGAAAAGATGGGACAGTGTTTGTTGGTGCTCCAGCAGCATGGAGTTGCTTGTCTGGTGCATTATGTCAAAAACGTTTTGTAGCTTCCAGGTTTACTTCTGCAGTATGTGGCTCACTGACTATGCAGAGTAGTGTTTCTCCCGCTGGCCCTGCCCTCAAATAAATTCCTGTGCAGTGTCCTGTTAACAGTTATACAGACATCTCTTGTTTTGGTGGTCTATGGAGAAAAGGCTCTGGACTGATGTAGAGATGAATCCTAGCACAGGGATGGACCAAACCATCTTGCTTTTTAAGGGCCAGGGAGGGGCCTCAGAGAGCATCAACTTTTTTTTTAATACAAAGTTCAGTCTTCTTAAAGCCACAGTGTGTAGGAATTTCTCCCATCTAATGTTGAAATTATATATTGCATTCAAACGGATTCAGGCTCCTTCACAGATACACGCGACGCGAGTTGACAAACCCCCTCCTCACCATGCTGGCTGTGTTTACAACATAGAACTGTTGGGGCGGGTGTAAATCGAAACAAACCAATCACGTCTTGTCTTTTGACAACTGACAAGTAGCTCAACCTCACACACCTCATCCCTCTCCTCGCATCACTGCACTGCCAACAGCTGTTAGTGTCGCTGGCCACTAACAGCTGTTAGTGGCCATCGATGCTAGCGGCCTGTGATTGCATTACCTTACTCCCTCAGCAGCTCTTTCCACCTGGGAAAGGCTACCCCGATGTTGACCCTCGTATTTTAATTTGCCAGTCACATTGCCTTTTTGATTCCCTTTTGCGCTTTCTTGGCAACAAGGATTCCGTCTCCCGTGATGCTGCATATGTATGATCCTGCATTATGCTCAAAGAGTGGGACTTTGTTATGCTGCAGTAGTGCCGGGGTAGTAGCGAAGCACCTCTTGCTCCTCTCCTTCGGCTTCTCAGTCACACAGCGCTGGCCTGGCTCTCAATGAAAACGCCAAAGGCGGGGCTGTATGTCCCTTGCTGGCGGATGTATTCTCAAGATGGCGAAACGTTATGGAACCCCACAGACAACTTACTTTATGTTTGCTTTTTAAATGCATTTTCTGCACTGTTTTTCTTGCTTTTAGCTTTTGTTTTTAATGATCTATTGTTCCTTTAATGTTTTATCTTAACGTATTTCTCTTGTAAAGCACATTGAATTGCCTTGTGTATGAATGGTGCTATATAAATAAAATTGCCTTGCCTTGCTTTGCCTTGCCTTGCCTTACCTGCACAATGTACAAACAAATCCGAAATTCTCCTTTTATGAGAATAATTCGCATTATTGGTGCAGGTAATAGTACACCAATGATGACATATTTATGAATGCAGACAACAATTTTTGCCAATAAACAACAGCTTTATTTAACCATTTTTAATATAGTTATGGCATTCATTTCTTTAAAAAAAAGTGCAAAGAATTTTCAAAGTTTTCATTCCAGGCTTTTCAAGGGCCCCCCTCCCATTTTGTGTGCTGTACTGACACCAAATGCTGTACTATGCTGTACTGATTTATTCCCCCACCCATAATATCCACATTACTGATGATAAATTATCAGAGACCTTCTTGTGTAAATATTTTCTACAGTATGGTCGCCATATTGATATTGAGGTATTTGGTTAAAGATATTGTGATATTTGATTTTCTCCATATCACCCAGCCCTACTTATTGTTCAGTTTGCCATGTCTGACCATTTGTTGAGAGGGGTTTGGATGGAAGTGGTAGGTGTCCTGATGCAGCTCTTTATGGGAGAACAGATGTTTGAAGTGGTTAAACACAGCTCATGAGTGGAAGTATAATGATTTTAATTTTTGGTATGTTTCTTCCACACAGTGGCCAGGGAGTTCTTCTGGAAGGAAAGGTGCTTGATGTTTCCAGACATGCTATCATTGATGACAACAATCAAAAGGTACATTAGGCAAATCCAACTGGGTCTTACCGGTTGGGCAAGTGGGTCAGAAATCTACCTGCCCCTGTTCAAGTTATTAGATTCAGTAGAGGTTATCAAATAACAACAAAGACTAAAGTCAAGTGTCATGTTTAATCTAATCTAAGCTATTGTAAAACTTAAATTAGTAGCCAGAGCTATTATTTGCTTAAATTACTGAAGTCAACAGGCCCATATTTAGGACAGGCATCTATATGAGACAGGCCTTTAATTCCTTTCACACAAAACAGTTGCCTAGCAAAGATGGGAAAAACGATTGATTTTTTTTTTTTTTTTACAGCACTCGAGCATTACGGCAACCCGGCATACCAACCCAACACCACTTTATCCAGTCAATATAATATTCACAACTTAGATTAAGTTTTTTAAAAAACCCTTTTTTCATTCTTTTGATCAGTGGACCCTTACGGACAAAAGGAATATGAATAACTTACTGGGTAATCAAGGAATGGACAAATATTCTGACTTTATGACAGCTTCATAGGAAGGGAGCCCCCCCTTTTCTTTCATCATCCCAGTAAATCTGAATGAAATAAGATCTTCTCTAGTGCTCATGGTTTCAGTTAAATGAACAGAATGATTGAATTGTGGAGAATTTAAATGAGCTTGAAACATTTATATCACACATAACAATGTGTGATCTGAACAGCTATCTAACATTAGCTCAAGGAGGTAGCCAACAACCAGGTTTTGTACATCCAAAGAACTTCAATAAAAATTGACTGCTTGGCAACCAGACCAGGCAACCAGACCAGGTGTCTGATTGAGACAGTCCAACAGTATTAGTAAACATGAACAAACTCTCTCCCAAACCCCAAAACTAGAGTGATAAAACTCAAATCTGTGATGTCATAGGGTATAAAGTCTGCAGCTGCTCTATAGACAGTGAATGGTGAAAAATGTTATAGATGACACTGAGAGCAGTGAAAATGTACCCATATACTCTGAATGTTCTATATATGAGTACATTTTCTGTTTCAGAAATGAGAACACTACAATTGAATTAAGCTCATTTGGGTGTAAAAGAACATTCTGTGGGTCTATGAAATCAGGCTCCTTAATAACGTAGTAACAGTTATTTGATAAATATTACTAAATAGATAATAAATACATGAAATAAATAAATAATACTATTGTAGAAATAAATAATATTGTACAACAGTGCATATTTTGAGAATACTGAGCTTAGTGTATTTGTAACATTCTAAAACCATCTCTGTGTTGTGTTGCAGCTGTCCCCACAGGTGGGAGCAGTAGCAACACCTTCTTCGATTCAAATAAATATTGTGAATGGTATACTATATGCATCATCTTTAGATTGCATGGGTATTTAGCAGTGTAAGTTTATCATACATGAATTTGGTTGGTGTAGTTCAAATAGCAAGTGTTGCAGCTGCCCCCAGTCTCCTACTCCTACTTTGTCATAATTACTGTAAAAAGTGAAACCGTGTTTATAAGCTGCTTCTGTTTTGTATAATTAATCGATGTAAGCAAAATGTTTTCCCACTTCTTCTCTTTTTCTTTTACTAAACAGTATATACATGTCTTTCATAGGGGTGTAAATCACCACTTTCATCACGATATGATATTATAGAACGATGCGATATTTTCTGATTTACAAAGTCTGCCACAATACGATTTTGATTCGATACGACTCAGGGGTCTGTGATCAATATTAGCCAATATTAAATGCCCATTTAACACAGTCTGTTACAGAAGACACTGCCACCCCTTTCCTTTTTTACTTTTGGCCATAAAACACATAAACAACAAATAATAAATAAGTACAGTAAAGTTCACTTTAAACCGACTCCACTAACACAAATAAAACAGCAAATGGGATAAGTTAACCTTCAGGGCTTTCTGACAGAGAGACCTTTCTGGAAGAAATCTTTTCATTTTAACCCAAATCATCATCTTTTTCATAAAACTTCAAGAATATCTGGCTTAAAGCCCTGAATGGAGACTTCTCCAAACAGTCATAAAACACAGATTAACAACAGAAGTATAACATTCAGCTCAGTAGTAACTGTCAAGGTTCATGGACAAAACAATTGTTTTTTGCTAGTGACTCATTATTAGCTTGAGCTTGTTTACATTGCATAAATTAGCCTAGCGGCTAGCGGGCATTTTTCCTCTTCTCATAGTTTAACAGATTACATGCAGCGCAATTATTTTTCTTACCGTTGCATCTCCCGAAAGAACAGCTCAGTTGAATTTCAGCCTGCATGCACGGTTTTTCAGCCAAACAGAGCAGCTAATGTTGCTAAAGCAAGAAGTTAGCGGAGTGAGACGCTCGTCCAGGCAGGTAATGTTTCGTTGTGTTTTATCTTGTAACATCATTGTTTACATACACCATGTGCTCTGTCTGTTGTCCTGTATTTTCTCAGAAATCCAAAAATATTTCCACTCTGCTGATTTGTTCCTGAGTAAATAATGTAATCCTCATTGTCCCTCTCTTGGCTGCTTGCCATCTGCCTGCTGCTGTTTGACAGTGACACAGGCTTTCAAAATAAAAGTTTATGCTAAAGATGACGATACGGATCGATGTTTTCACTTTGCATTGATGTGATTGGATCGTTGATCATTAAATTGATATATCAATCCGGACCGATGGATCGTTACACCCCTAGTCTTTAGCCATCTGTTGTTGACAGAAACTGAAAGCTTTAGCTGTATTTATGCTGTACAAGAATCAACCTCCTCTTTTGTTGTGTCAGAAAGAACTTTAACTACCTAAATCCTTATTGGTTTTAGCATTTAGGACAGACTAAACACAAACACAAATGGACAAAACATTAACCACAATTTGTTTCTGTCACTGGCAGGTCCGTTTCTACGTGCTGTACATCAAACCCAGCCGCATCCATCAGAGGAAGTTTGACGCCAGGGGGAAGGAGATTGAGCCAAACTTCAGTGACACCAAAAAGGTTAACACTGGCTTCCTCATGTCCTCCTACAGTAAGTAGTTAGCAATAAACATTAGAGCTTATGTTTGCATATTTCCTTTCCTCTCCAAGCCTCTTTCTGTTTTGAGTGTTTTGTCTTCCATTTAGTTGTAGTTTAAGATTGACTTTGATCTGTCTGCCAACTGTGAAATGGCAGAATGGCTGAGTGAGTGATCATAAGGCTTGTGGTCAGGTCACAGTTTCCCATGGCAGTGTGTGTTTGAATCCCACTTCAAAAAGAAGACATTTCTGAACTCCAGCTGCAGCAAGCAAAGGGACTTAAAGGGAAATACTTCCAATTTCTGAACAGCTGTTAAAGAATGAGGATATTACATTTAATGTTATGCAGAAGCCAAACTGGTCATTTAAAAACAAAAACAAAAATTAATAAGAGCACACAAAGATTTTCAAATTGTGATGATGTTGCTTCCTTAATTAGCAGCGTGTTGAGCTTAAGGGCCAACGTTGATGCACATTTTGTGTCTATCCAGAGGTGGAAGCCAAAGGGGAGTCAGATTGTTTGTCCGAGGAGCAGCTGTCAGCGATGGTGAACAAAGCAGAGCTGGTAAAGATAACTGAAAAGCACCAACCCAGCGGGACCTGGGCCTTCTGGTACCCGGAGTCAAAGATGGATGAAATGGAGCTGGAAACAGGACAGGATGTACGGCTGAAGACCAGAGGAAACAGTCCTTTCATATGTGAGTCTGTACTGTCATGCTTTTTTTGTTTTACTGCTTAGCTGCTTCCACATACACTGAAAACAGCACATGTGCATCCAGTATGTCGTTATGCAGTGTTAGGAAGTTTACTTCTGTAATGTAATAGGTTACAGATTACTAGTTATCCTGCTAAATATATTAAGTTGTGTAGCTATTTTTATTACTTTATCAAAGTAATGTAACTTGACATTGACATTTAATTACTTCTCTATGAAATGTCTTAAACTGGGTAGTATAGCTAAAAAGTCTTTAAACATAAGTGCAGAAGTCGAAAAGATGCAAAGCAACAGAATATATTTAGATGTAACCTTTTTGTTATTAGGGCTGTATTCAACCAAAGAAAATCTTGGTGACGGAAATTTTACCTACTCCTCATCCAATAGATTGGTTGGTTGATGGGGTAAAAACAATCTGTCTGTTATCTCTAGGCTAAATAAATCACCACTGTGCACTGAGTGCACTCTACCTGGTCACACTGTGCGTCCACAAAAGCTTGACATTAACGCCTTGTTTCCACTAACATATGTGTACGGAGATTACTCACCAGAAGTCTGTTCATTACTATGGGAATCTCCTTGGTATCCAATGTGCCTGCGAAACTCCTCCTCTCTGTTATATTTCGGTCCGGAATTTGCCTCAAGTTCATTAAAAAAATTTATCTTTTGCAGTGGAATTCAGCGAGACTATGATAGTGTGCTAGCTTACCTTACTGGCTGTGAACTAGCTGACAGGCTGTTTTCTTCAATTCAGTTGCCTATGTTGATTGCCAATGCCAAGTGAGTAATGTTAAAGTAATGTTAATGTCATAATGACAAATTCAGCCATTCATATGTTTTTTTTTTTTAACGTGTTTTTTTTTTTTGCCTTTAATCGGTACTATAAAGTGTGAACAGAGAGAGAGAGAGAGAGAATGACAGCAAAGAGCTGCAGGCCGGAATCGAGTCAATGGCCACCATGGACAGTCCCCTGCACATGGGACACCTGCTCCACCTGCCACACTTCTTTTTAAGGAAATCCATCCATCCATCCATCTTCTAACCGCTTCATCCTCTTGAGGGGGGCTGGAGCCTATCCCAGCTGACATTGGGCGAGAGGCAGGGTACACCCTGGACAGGTCGCCAGACTATCGCAGGGCTGACACATAGAGACAAACAACCATTCATGCTCACATTCACACCTACGGACAATTTAGAGTTGTCAGTTAACCTAGTCCCCCATCTGCATGTCTTTGGACTGTGGGAGGAAGCCGGAGTGCCCGGAGAGAACCCACACTGACACGGGGAGAACATGCAAAGTCCACACAGAAGGGCTCCCACACCCGGGATCGAATTGGGAACCCTCTTGCTGTGAGGCGACAGTGCTAACCACCATACCACCGTGCCGCCTCTTTTTAAGGAAATATTTCACAAAACATGCTCCGTACCTGACAGGCCAGCATCTTCATTGTTTTTTGTGGCCATGCAACATTGATCCTGTTTTTGTCCCGGTAATGTTCCAAGTGTATATTCCAAACTACTGGATGGCGAAGGCCAGACCAAATAAAAATTAGCCTCTTCCCCATGGCTACAGGTAGTTTCTATCAGGTTTCTATCCATTTGTAAAGAAATGCACTTCCTTGTGTTGGACAGTAGAGGCATCATCTGTATATTTACAGATCTACGAGCACCAGTCACATATGTTAAATGGAAACAAGGCGTAACACTTGCCCAAGGCAAGTACATTCTGTTTTTAGGCAAGTGGATTGCCTTGAGCTAAAAGTAAATGTGATCTCAAGTGCAATATTTTCTGAAAATAAACTGTGCACTGTAACACTGGGATCGTTCAGCTGAGCTGCATTCCTGACTTCATCTCACAACTTAATGCAGATGACTGATGAGAAAAATCTGACATACTGGACACTATAGAGAGGGTAACTCTGGGGTTGACTGTGTCATATACGACATTAAGTTATTAATGTTAAATATCTCTTTAAGGCTGCATGTGGGAGCAAGACTAAACCTATTTTTAGCCTAGAAGCTAATGTTAGCCTTAGCAGCTCCAACACAGGCTCTGGTGTGGTCATATCTCTTTCAGCCTTGCACTGCAGTGTCTTTTTGGAGACTTAGTAAAATAAATCCATAGTGATAAATCCGACACTGAATGTCTTCTGTGATCATTTATCTGTTTTTCGGATTAGAAATGATAGTTGAAAAAAGTTTAACTTTGAGTAAATCTCTGGCTTGTCACTATCACCAACAGTCCAATCACTGAAGAAGGGGTGGGACAAATACCACAAAGACCAACTGTCACAGAGGACAAATACATATAATACGTATAAAAATCAACAGCAACTGCCGTTTCCAGCTGGAAAAGAAACGCTGTGGTGAACGCACAGCCTGATTAAAAGTCACACCAGCAACTGTCCAACCAATGAAAATTTGGTCAGACATAATGGCATAATGACCAGCCAACCAACCAACCAATCAACCAACCAGAAGTGTCGGCCCTATTGTAATCACCAATATTTTGATAAGTAACTGTAATTGAATTATATATTTTTTCTCAGTAACTGTAACAGATTACAGTTACATTTATTATGTAATGTAATGTAATTATGTAACTCTGATAGAATAGAATGGAATAGAATAGAATAGAATAAAATAGAAAGAACTTTATTCATCCCCGAATGGAAATTAAGCTGTCCAGCAGCTCATAAAAGACAAAAAAACAACAACCACACTTCCACTCATCACCAACAAACAGAAGTTAAAATAAGTGCATAAATAGAAATTAAATAAAAATACAATTGTCCATTCCACAGTCCAGTCCAGTTGTGGCTAATGTGATGTGTGTAAGTGTGTGTGTGACTGGATTCAGGAGGTGTTAAACCGTCTTATTGCAGTGGGGAGGAAGGGTTCCTGAAATGCTCTGTTCTGCAACGCAGTGAGATGAGCAGACTGCTGCAGCTGCTCCTCTGTCGCTCCAGGAGGCTGTGGAGAGGGTGTCTGCTGTTGAAAACCAGTAACTCGCCAACACTGCCCGTATCTCACATTAAGCCTGAAAATAAATGAATAGTCTACTGCCTGAACTCTGCCTAAACTCAAGGTTAGCCTTAACAACAAATAATGGTCCTAGATGCTATTAAAATACTGGCACATCTTAAGCTCTGACCCACAACTGAAAAATTAATTTAAAGACCTCCCCAAAGTGGTGTATAAACGTCCTCCGAGCTTAAGGCAAATGTTAGTCAAATCTGACCTCATCCCGGCTAAGAATGCTACCTGCCTGGAACCACCACCAGGTAACTATCGGTGTGGTGCATGCACACAGTGTAACTTTACACAGAAATGCACCACATATAACCATCTGATAACAGGCAAAACCATGAAGATTAGAGGCACTATATCCTGTTCCACAAAAAATGTCATTTACCTTCTAAAATGCCCATGTGGCTTAGCATATGTGGGTAAAAACCCAAAGAGCACTAAAAACAAGAATAGCAGAACACAGGAGCAATACTAGAACTCAGGACCATTTTAAGGAGGCCAATCATTCAGTGGCCTCTTTGAGATATATCGGCATCCAGCACGTTAAATCTCCTAGAAGAGAAGGGGATCTAAACAACCTTTTACTCCTAAGAGAATCTTTTTATATTTTTTCCCTTCAGACTCTCAGTCCTCGAGGTCTAAACCAGGAGTATGATATCAAACATTTTCTTTAAATATTTTTCTTCTCAAGACTTAAAATAATTTTGTATATTATATATAAAAAATCCTAAGAGGTGTCAGTTTCTTATAAATTATCTTAAAATGATAACGAAGGTGAGCAATTTATGCTTCAAGTTGGTTGTGATGGCATACTGTATTTAAAAGTATTTAAGAATATTTAAGAATATTGTATTTCTATTTTTAAGAAGTTTTTTCTATGTTGGCCACATGCGCTCTTACACTCTTTTGAATTAATATTTCTATGCATGTCTCTATGTATTTTTCTATGCATTTCTATATACCTTTTTCCATGTATTTTTGCCAAATTGATTAATTGGAGCTGCTCAAAACAACACAAATGTTTTTAATGTTTGGCCACACCTGTCATCACTTTGACAGCTCATTGGTGAGCAAAAAGATATGTATAAATATAGGTGTGTGCATCGTATGAGCACTGTTTGACCTGACGAAGATCAAGAAGGGATCGAAACGTTGTCCTAATAAACCACAGTTGTGACTTGGAGCAGTGTGCAGGTTTTTTTCCTTGTCTGAAGTGGATCTTTGTTAGAGGATAAAAGCAGAACAAGATTTGGTCAGAGCTCTTTAATTTGCTCTCTGACTTAAGAAGATGGGCATGTTTGTTCAAAGCCACAGAGTCCTTCTGGATTTCATGACCCTCACATTGATCAAGCTTGTCCTAGTGTTGACCTCCATGGGAGAGCAGAGTGAATGAAATTAAACTAGAATTTTGTTTTTCCGGTCCGTCACAGTTTGGCAAGTAACCTCAAGGGGAATGAACAGTGTTTGACCTCTCTCATATTCAGGAGACTCATCCAACCCTTTGATATTCAATAGTCAGTTTTGAGTGGAGTGGAGTGATTTGGTCTATTCACAGCCTCTCCTTTTACATATTTTTGGCCAAGATTTATTGATAGGCATTTGGAAGTTTAAGAATCCCAAGGAGAGTAAGAAGAAGTAGTCAAAAAGCAGTCAGGCTAGTTAATTATACAATTTCAATATCCTGTTTGAAAAATAGATCTTTATTATAGAGTTGATCCGCTATTTTTCGTCAGACATAAAGCCTGCTCATCCACCAACCACTTCAGTTTCAACTTATAAAACATGCACATTTTTATATAAAAATAGGGCAAACACACAAAACAACACATACATTATTTACCAGCTGTGACGACGGGGCTGGTGTTGTTTTCCTGTTGTGTTTGTGTGAGTGTGTGTGTGCGTGTATGTGTCCATTTTCCTGGGGCCCAGCTCTCTTTGCTGCTCATCTCCCAGCTGAAATCTTCTGAATGACATGTTTCATTAGTTGTATTTTCACATGTGTGTATGTCTGCCACCACAGACACACAGGGTTTCTTCTTAAGAAGAAAGTTCTTCTTAAAACCCACTTACATGTTTTCAGGAGATTCTAACATTCACCAATTTTTTTTTATCTGGGACTTACTCTTAGGTAAGAACAGAATCTGCGCACAATCAAAAGCACTGTTACACACATTTTGTGTTGACATGTTAGTACAGAATAATTGGTTATTGCATTTTTTCCAATTTTACAGTTGTATAATATTATAGGATTTATATTACAATACTCGTACTCGTACTCGTACTCGTCGTCCTCCACTTATCCGGGTCCGGGTCGCGGGGGCAGCAGCCTCAGCAAAGAAGCCCAGACAGCCACCAATATATTACAATAATATTTTCATAATTTATGTGTATTTAAAATGTATACTTTTTATTAGTTTACAAAAAAGCATTATGGCCTTTAATAATAAATACTACACCCATTTTTCAATTCATATCAATAATGTAAATGGCATCCAGGCCATCAAATAATTAGTGATTGATCCCACTAGAAAGTATCACTGGTGGATAGGGCAAGCAGATCAAAAAGTTATGAAGCAGCATTCCGAGTAAGTTGTTACATTAATAGGCTAAGTTACAGAAACATTGCGTGAGTCTGCCTTCACCCTCTCTCCCTCTCTTTCTGTATCTCTCTTACACACATACTCACAGCTTGAACAGTGCTATGGCGCTCGTCTTTGTCCTTAGTCATTATAGTTGTGCTACTAAAACACATAAAGTTTGTTGTTTGCAGTTCGGGTGGTTGATTAACATGTATTTTGCATCTGTTTGTTATTTTATATCCACTCCTGACGCTACTAAATATGACGGCTCTTTTTTTGTTTACTCTCTTAAGAAGCACCTCCACTTCGAAACATTTTTTTTTATTTTCCTCTGCCCTCTTCAGACTTTAATTTGGTGATTTTTACATAATCTCTCAACTTTTCTTCATCTTTGGTCTCTATGTGTGCACACAGCCCTGCAGTCTCATGTCCTATTATGGTGATTTGTGGGCATTTACTTAAATTAGGATCAACTGGCATGTGCTGTGAACTTACAGGGACAATGGGATTAATCGTGAAAAGAGCAAAGGTGTGAACAGCTATTTAAGAACATGTTGTGAATCTGATGTAGATTTTTCTTGATAACAAATTAAATACAAGATATTTGTGAATGAGGCCCATAGAGAGAGACCCGCCCCCCTCCTTTCCTCTCTCAAACTCAGACCAGACTCTGATCAAACGGTAACACTAAGCAGTGCTAATCAAATATATACCAAGATTCTGTTACTGTATTGTCTCACCTAAAATGTCCTCAGAAACATATATAAGTGCACTGTTTAGCTGTAATATGAAAGATTGGTGAACAGGAAGTGGGTGCCCTACAGTTTGCTGTATTGTAAAAATGGAGGCTGAAAAAAAAACTGAGATCAAACAGTAAAACTAAGCAGTGCTAATCAAATGAAACCTAAGGTTCTGTTTCAGTGTTGACTAATCCTCACCTGGAATGTTTTCAGAAACATATTTCGTCTTACTGTTTAACTCTAATACAAGATTGTTTGTTTCCAGCAGGCTGTCGTATTATTGGTCCGGTGCGGTGCAGTGCGTTCTGGTAGTTATTTTTTTTACCTCTTGATAAAAAGCAAATGCCACAGCCCTTTTTTGTGTTCTCTAGTCATATAGCACCAATTTCAAATGTACTTGTGTTTTCCCTCTGCATAGACAGCTTAGTTTTAGGCCACATAGTCTGTAAATAGCTATTGATATTATAAACCATGCCTATTCCTGACTGATCAGAACTGTTATTATGTTAAGATTTATTTATTTATTAACACCTTCACTATTAGACTTTCTGAGTAGGCATGAGGAAAGGCATAGAGGGCCCAGATCAGGGCCACGCTGATGGTGGTATGCACCATGTCGGGCTTGTCCCTCCATGTTGTTTGCTCCTCCACTTCTTTGCCCTCATCAGGTTTCTGTTGCCTGAGACATTCACTTAGCAGTTCATTTTTTGGGCCCATCTTCTTGATGTACTCCTGGATTTTGGATGTTTCATCCTGGATAGTGGCTCTGATGCTCACTAGTCCTTGGCCTTCCTCTTTCCGCGTAGTGTATAGCCTCAGGATGCTAGACTAGGGGTGGAACCCTCCATGCATGGTGAGGAGCTTTCTTGTCTTGATATCTGTGGCTTCTATCTCTTTCTTTGGCCAGCTTATGATCCCAGCTGGGTATCTGATGACTTGCAGTGCGTACATGTTGATGGCTCAGACCTTGTTCTGACCATTCAGCTGACTTCTCAGGACTTGTCTTACTGGAGAAACAGGTTATCGGTCTGTAGTTGGATGGGATGGTTCCCCTCTGGGGGTCTTTCATGATCAGGACTGTCCTGCCCTGTGTCAGCCATTCTGGGTGGGTTCTTTCCCTTAGCAGCTGGGTCATCTGTGCTGCTAGGTGTTCATGGAGTGCAGTTAGCTTCTTCAGCCAGTAGGTATGGATTATATCAGGGCCAGGTGCTGTCCAGCTCTTCATCTTTGACACTCTTTCCTGGATGTCTGCCATTGAGATGGTTACTGGATCTTGTTCAGGGAGGTTGTTGTAGCCAGCTCTTAGGTCCACTAGCCATTGGGCATCCCATATGCCCTTCCAGTATGTTTCCATCACAGTCTCAGTGATGGTCCTTGGATGGTCCTTGTAGGGATGGTATTTAGGGCAGCATTCACATCTTCTAGCAGATCATCTGAAGGTACTTGGCAACTCAGCCTCGGGATTCGTCAGAAGAGCAAGGTTTCCAGTTTGCTCACGCTCTTCCTGATGACATCCCCCTGCTGACCTGTTATCCTGGCTCCCCCTTGCCATAGCATTGTTGGAAGTATTTCATTGATCTCTAGTTGTGATAGTAGTTGCCGGTTACAGATTCTTGATCGTGGGTTTCGAGGTATCCATACGTCCCACATTCTCCGCATATATATCCCCTCTCTCTGGGATTGCTGGTATAGTAGCATTTCATCAATTCCGTATTCTCCGTGCTTGTCCATGTATGTCTTGTTCTAGTAACCCATTTGCCATCAGATTTCCCTGGTTCCCTAGCAACTGACGCAGACGTTGTTGACCCGTGCGACGTCTGAGCCAGTATGACTCTATCTTTATTACAATCGCTCATATCTGAGGAGGCAGGTATAGCATTAGGAGTCATACATATATACACACACACACACACACACACACACACATATATATACAGTGGTGGAAAAAAGTTTTCGGACACCCCATGCATTTGTGAAATATTGCATTAAGAATCACTCTTAGGTCTTCAAGTGCAATTTCTTTTAGTACAGTCACAGCCAAAATACTAAATAAATCCTAAAAAAGCCATTAAAAACTTAAAATTGATTGGTTCCATAAAAATACATAAGAAATTTTGAGTATTGGGTCATTTTGGTACCAGTGATGAAGGTCGTTCTTTTTATTAAAAGACACAATTTTTGTTGCCAAGCTTCGTGTCTACATAAAGCCAGCACATTTGAAAGTTCTTCAGACACAAAAATGGCTAAAACAAGGAACCTAACGCAGGAAACACGCCTGAAGATAAAGATTCTCAGCCAGGAAGGGTACAGCTGCCGCCAGATAGCCAGGAAGTGCAGATGCAGTCCTTCAGCAGTTGGATACACTCTGCAGAAATACAGACGAACCAACAGCTTGGAAGACAAACCAAGATCTGGGCGTCCAAGGGTTTCTTCAGCAAGAAATGACCGCATCCTGATCCGCATGTGCAGGCAAAACCGCCGAATGACATCACAGGAGCTTCAGCAGCAGTGGTCAAACCAAACTGGTGTCCAGTGTTCCACCCGCACTGTACGTGGCCGACTTTTAGATCATGGCTTAAGGTCATACAAGGCTATCAAGAAGCCCCTGATCAATAAGAGACAGAGGTTAGCCCGGCGTCGTTGGGCCCAGGCACACAAGAACTGGACAGCCAGGAATTGGAAGAAGATTTTGTGGTCAGATGAGTCCAGTTTCCAGCTTTATCTTCCTCCTACTAATGTGAGGGTACGCAGAAGGCCAGGTGAAGCATTATCTCCAGCATGTACAGTACCTACTGTCAAGCATGGTGGAGGCAGTATCATGGTTTAGGGATGCATGAATGCTGCTGGTGTTGGTCATCTCACTGTCTGTGATGGCACATTGAACTCTACCAAGTATTGTACCATTCTCGAAACCCACATGCTCCCTTCTGCGCGTGCACTGTTCCGTCGAGGTAAAAACTGGATGTTTCAACAAGATAATGCCCCTTGCCACACATCCAAGGCCAGTAGAACTTGGCTGCAGGAGCACAGTATCCAGGTCTTAGAGTGGCCAGCTCAATCCCCGGACATGAGCCCCATTGAAAATCTGTGGTGGATTATCAAAAGGTCTGTTTCAAAGCATAAACCAAAGAATTTAGAAGAATTAAAAGCAGTAATTCAAGAAGAATGGGACAAGATTAACAGTCGATCAACAGTGTGAAAGGCTCGTGGGGAACATGCCAGCCAGGATTAGAGCTCTACTACGTGCCAATGGCAGGACTACTGAATATTAATTTGATGATGTGATGGTTTATTTATTTTTTGTTCAGTTTTGAACACATTCTCTGTTATTTGTTGACTTTGATACCGACAATGTTGAGAACTGACATATTGAAACTGTCAAGAATTTAGTTTTGTTAGTTTTTCTTGTAAACAATAAACAAAAAAATATAATTTGTATTTGTTTGTATCTGTCTAATGCAGCCACACCTTTTGAAACACAAAAAAGATTTTTCCACAAATATTTCATGATAATATTTGAGATTGTGTAAAATTTTAAGGGTGTCCGAAAACTTTTTTCCACCACTGTATATATATATATATATATATATATATATATATATATATATATATACAGTACAGGCCAAAAGTTTGGACACACCTTCTCATTCAATGCGTTTTCTTTATTTTCATGACTATTTACATTGTAGATTCTCACTGAAGGCATCAAAACTATGAATGAACACATGTGGAGTTATGTACTTAACAAAAAAAGGTGAAATAACTGAAAACATGTTTTATATTCTAGTTTCTTCAAAATAGCCACCCTTTGCTCTGATTACTGCTTTGCACACTCTTGGCATTCTCTCCATGAGCTTCAAGAGGTAGTCACCTGAAATGGTTTCCACTTCACAGGTGTGCCTTATCAGGGTTAATTAGTGGAATTTCTTGCTTTATCAATGGGGTTGGGACCATCAGTTGTGTTGTGCAGAAGTCAGGTTAATACACAGCCGACAGCCCTATTGGACAACTGTTAAAATTCATATTATGGCAAGAACCAATCAGCTAACTAAAGAAAAACGAGTGGCCATCATTACTTTAAGAAATGAAAGTCAGTCAGTCCGGAAAATTGCAAAAACTTTAAATGTGTCCCCAAGTGGAGTCGCAAAAAACCATCAAGCGCTACAACGAAACTGGCACACATGAGGACCGACCCAGGAAAGGAAGACCAAGAGTCACCTCTGCTTCTGAGGATAAGTTCATCCGAGTCACCAGCCTCAGAAATCGCAAGTTAACAGCAGCTCAGATCAGAGACCAGATGAATGCCACACAGAGTTCTAGCAGCAGACCCATCTCTAGAACAACTGTTAAGAGGAGACTGCGCGAATCAGGCCTTCATGGTCAAATAGCTGCTAGGAAACCACTGCTAAGGAGAGGCAACAAGCAGAAGAGATTTGTTTGGGCCAAGAAACACAAGGAATGGACATTAGACCAGTGGAAATCTGTGCTTTGGTCTGATGAGTCCAAATTTGAGATCTTTGGTTCCAACCGCCGTGTCTTTGTGAGACGCAGAAAAGGTGAACGGATGGATTCCACATGCCTGGTTCCCACTGTGAAGCATGGAGGAGGAGGTGTGATGGTGTGGGGTGTTTTGCTGGTGACACTGTTGGGGATTTATTCAAAATTGAAGGCACACTGAACCAGCATGGCTACCACAGCATCCTGCAGCGACATGCCATCCCATCCGGTTTGCGTTTAGTTGGACCATCATTTATTTTTCAACAGGACAGTGACCCCAAACACACCTCCAGGCTGTGTAAGGGCTATTTGACCAAGAAGGAGAGTGATGGAGTGCTGCGGCAGATGACCTGGCCTCCACAGTCACCGGACCTGAACCCAATCCAGATGGTTTGGGGTGAGCTGGACCGCAGAGTGAAGGCAAAGGGGCCAACAAGTGCTAAACACCTCTGGGAACTCCTTCAAGACTGTTGGAAAACCATTTCAGGTGACTACCTCTTGAAGCTCATGGAGAGAATGCCAAGAGTGTGCAAAGCAGTAATCAGAGCAAAGGGTGGCTATTTTGAAGAAACTAGAATATAAAACATGTTTTCAGTTATTTCACCTTTTTTTGTTAAGTACATAACTCCACATGTGTTCATTCATAGTTTTGATGCCTTCAGTGAGAATCTACAATGTAAATAGTCATGAAAATAAAGAAAACGCATTGAATGAGAAGGTGTGTCCAAACTTTTGGCCTGTACTGTATATATATTCTCAAGAACACCTCAAGGGAATGTCTTTAAATTTGACACAAATGTTGCTTGGACTCGAGATTTTTTGTGGTTGAAGTTCAAAGGTCAAGGTGTTTTTGGCCATAACTCAACAATTCATACACTAATTATGAAAAAACTTGACACTAATGTCTATTAGGATAAAGTGATGACATTTGATATCCAAAAGGTCAAAGGTCAACATCCCTGTGACATCATAATGTTCTACAAAAACACTTTTCTGGCCATTATTCAGCATCATATCTCAGCAGAAGGGAAGACATTAAGTCAGATACTGAACTGGTGACACCAATCTTGGGTATCCACCTTGGAACTGTGCTGATTGTATAGATCTTCTGTGTTTGAAGCATCCGTGTTTTCACAGATATGGATGTAAACTTTAAGAGAAACTTGACTGATGCGCAGAGGCGTACAACCATAGGGCGGTAATCGTAGTTATTTATCGTATTTATTTCCTCTTACTTTTACCTTCATATGTCTTGTAATGTCTGTGTTGTACATCTGATGCTTTTTTTCTGAAGCCCTTAAACAAACATACTGTCTTCCTTACTTTTGTGCTTCCAGTCTCGGTTGCCAAAGTGGACAGCAGCACAGTGACCAAGTGTAACTTTGCTGGAGATGAAAAGGCTGGAGCATCGTGGACGGACAAGATTATGGCCAACAAAGCAGAGGCAGTCACCACTCAGAAGTCTGGAGAAGGGGAGGGAGCAGAGGAGGATGAGTGGGTGAGGAAACCTAGCAAATCTAACTCAAGCTTATATACAGGGCCTAATTAAACCTTCTTTACGTAATACCCCAGCTAGATTGGAAATTCAGTCAGCGGCCTCCACGTGGGGAAGACAGACAGACAGGACAGGAGAAAACTCTGAATAATCTGAATGCAATGACTAGTTGGAGTTTTCTTAGAACCATATGAGAATGGTTTAATTATGAGTATTCATCTCTGGTGGAATTCACTTACATTTTAGTGTACCATCAGCTTATTAATAGCATTTTAACCTAAACAAAGAAAAGTGTAAAATTTCCAGAAAGGTAAGTGTCGCTTTAATGTATACAAAACATTAGTGAGACAGGAAGGTGAAAGACATATGTTGCTTTTTATTTTGACAATTATAAAAGCCTTGAATCCAGGAACTCAACCTCTTTGTACACGTGACACTAAAATGGATGTGGAAAACAAGCTACAAGCTGTGATTTGTCCTAACAGGAAGTGGGCAGCAGAATTCCTCTGTCGCTGCATTCGGTGTTCACAGTATTTACAGAGCAGGTCATGTCTCAGACAAACACTTCTCCCATTTTGTTTGTCCCTCAGGACGATTGAGGAAACCATCTCTCTCGTCAGCCTGAACTCTTGGACCCGTTCCAGTCTCCAGGTTGAACTGCTTTAGCTTGGATCCATTCCTGTCTTTCCTTCTGTAGATTGGACTGGACTTGGGGTACTTAACCTTTTACAGTATATGTGTGGCCTTGGGGCTGGAAACCTTGCATCACTCCTACAGTATGGGACTAGACTCTTCCAGCTCTACAGAGTATATCTGGCTGTGATGCACACTGTCTTTGTAACTTCACTCTTCTATACTTTGGATTAATGGTATTAAATACAGTCCCAAAAATGTGTTGTTATTCAGCACACTTGTTAGTCCTTCCATACTGTAATTTATATCCTGTCTAAACACAGACACAGGGTATCTAAAGAGCTGTGTTTCTTGTTTCATGAGCTCAGTACGCTGGTTGGGTTCTGTGTAACACCTGATGTATTCAGAAATGCGTTTGCCCTCCTGACAGCTTCAAGCTACTAATATAGAATTTGAATTGGAAATCGGAAGAACGAAGGAGCAAAGAAGAGCTTATCAAAGAGGCTGTTAAAATGTCACCAACAGGTTATTATTCCTTCCTGGCAGGTATACTGTCATCTAAGTGAGTTTATGTGTAATAAGACACAAAATACCAACCTTTGTACTATCAAAGCATTCACAAAGAGCTCAGTCCAGATTCTTAAGAAATATACAAATTCTAATTTAATTTTAATTCTCAAGTATTTCTTGCCAAACTCAATCTGATCCTCTGGTTTAATGACCTGAAAATAGTCATGAATACCCTAATTTCCTCTTGTTTGGATTACTGTATTGCTTTGTTATGGGGAATATTTGAACTCATTTTGGTCTGAGGTCACAAAAGCTCTCTCAGAGATTTTTCAGGTCAATACTCCTAAATGTCCTGTACTATGTATATTAGCAGACAAATTAGATGGTGTAGCTGTAAGAGCAATGGGATGTGTAACACTTGGTTGTCTTGCTGCTAAACATAAAATTGTTATGAATTTGAAGATTAGAGCCCCATCCTGTTTTAGTTTGAGTAGTTGGCTGGAAGAATTTATTCATTTAATTGGTATGGAAAGAGCAGCTGCCACTTTATGGCAGCTTGATCCAGGTTTAGAGGGCCTATGGGATAAATTAAGGTTATATATAAGTTCTTTACCAGATTGAAGAAACCAAATATGAATTATATCTACGTATCGATTTTTTATTTTTTTTATTTTATTGTACAGCACTTTAGTCAACTCTGGTTGTTTTTAAATGTGCTTTATAAATAAATGTGATTTGATCTTTGGTGACGAGGGTCATGTTTTCCAAAGAATAGTCAGTCAATCAATCAATCAATCAATCAATCAAATTTATAAAGCCCAATATCACAAAACACAATTTGCCTCACGGGGCTTTACAGCATACAACATCCCTCTGTCCTTTGGACCCTCACAGCAGATAAGGGAAAACTCCCCAGAAACCCCTTTAACGGGGGAAAAATATGGTAGAAACCTCAGGAAAAGAAACTGAGGAGGGATCCCTCTTCCAGGACGGACAGATGTGCAATAGATGTCGTACAGAACAGATCAACATGACAAATTAACAGTAATCCATATGACAGAATGAGACAGAAACAGAGACAGAGAGAGATGCAGGACAGACGGTAATGACAGTAGCTTACAACAACATTAATTAAAGTAATAATATTATAATTATAATTAGGGCTATTGGGGTACAATATGTTGAAAGTATATATTAATATCTGATAGTATACGTCTCGTCTCGTCTCGTCTCGTCTCGTCATCCTCCGCTTATCCGGGTCCGGGTCGCGGGGGCAGCAGCCTCAGCAAAGAAGCCCAGACACTCCTCTCCCCAGCCACCTCCGTCAGCTCTTCCGAGGGAACCCCGAGACGCTCCCAGGCCAGCCGGGCGATGTAATCCCTCCAGCGTGTCCTGGGTCAGCCCCGCGGTCTCCCCCCGGTTGGACATGCCCGGAATACCTCCCAAGGGAGGCGTCCGGGAGGCATCCTTACCAGATGCCCGAACCACCTCAACTGGCTCCTCTCGATGTGGAGGAGCAGCGGCACTACTCCGAGTACCTCCCAGATGTCCGAGCTCCTCACCCTATCTCTAAGGCTGAGCCCAGCCACCCTGCGGAGGAAACTAATTTCGGCCGCTTGTACTCGCGATCTCGTTCTTTCGGTCACTACCCAGAGCTCATGACCATAGGTGAGGGTTGGAACGTAGATCGACCGGTAAATCGAGAGCTTCGCTTTCTGGCTAAGCTCCCTTTTCACCACAATGGACCGGTTAAGCGTCCGCATCACTGCTGACGCCGCCCCAATCCGCCTGTCAATCTCCCGCTCCATCCTACCCTCACTCGTGAACAAGATCCCGAGGTACTTCAACTCCTCCACCTGAGGCAGGACCTCCCCCCCGACCTGGAGTGGGCAATCCACCCTTTTCCGGCTGAGGACCATGGCCTCAGACTTGGAGGTGCTGATTCTCATCCCAGCCGCTTCACACTCGGCTGCGAACCGTCCCAGCGAGAGCTGGAGATCACTGTTCGATGGAGCTAGGAGGACCACGTCATCCGCAAATAGCAGGGACGAGATCCTCCTGTCACCAAACCTGACACCCTCCACCCCTCGGCTGCACCTAGAAATTCTGTCCATGAAAGTTATGAACAGAACCGGTGACAAAGGGCAGCCCTGGCGGAGTCCAACCCTCACCGGGAACAGGTCTGACTTACTGCCAGCCACGCGAACCAGACTCGTGCTCCTTCGGTACAGGGACTGGATGGCCCTTAGCAAAGGGCCACCAACCCCATACTCCTGGAGCACCCCCCACAGGATGCCCCTGGGGACACGGTCGTAAGCCTTCTCCAAATCCACAAAACACATGTGGACTGGTTGGGCGAACTCCCATGCCCCCTCCAGCACCCTGGCGAGGGTAAAGAGCTGGTCCACGGTTCCGCGTCCAGGACAAAAACCACATTGCTCCTCCTCAATCCGAGGTTCAACTATCGACCGGACCCTCTTCTCCAGCACTCTGGCGTAGACCTTACCGGGTAGGCTGAGGAGTGTGATCCCCCTATAGTTGGAACACACCCTCTGGTCCCCTTTCTTGAAGATGGGGACCACCACCCCGGTCTGCCACTCCAGAGGCACTGCCCCCGATGTCCACGCAATGTTGCAGAGGCGTGTCAGCCAGGACAGCCCTACAACATCCAGAGCCTTGAGATATCCAGGGCGAATCTCGTCCACCCCCGGGGCCCCGCTGCCGCACAGTTCCTTCACTACCTCGGCGACTTCTGCCCCCGAAATTGGACGACCCGCCCCCAAGACCCCCGGCTCTGTTTCCTCACTGGAATACGTGCTGGTGGGATTGAGGAGCTCCTCAAAGTATTCCTTCCACCGCCCGACAATGTCCCCAGTTGACATCAGCAGCTCCCCGCCCCCACTGTAAACAGTGTGAGCAAGTTGCCGCCTTCCCCCCCTGAGGCGCCGGACGGTTTGCCAGAACCTCTTTGGAGCCGATCGATAGTCTTTCTCCATGGCCTCACCGAACTCCTCCCACGCCCGAGTTTTTGCCTCCGCGACTGCCGCTGCTGCGCTCCGCTTGGCCCACCGGTACCCGTCAGCTGCTTCTGGAGACCCACAGACCAACCATGCCCTGTAGGCCTCCTTCTTCAGCCTGACAGCTCCCCTCATCTCTGGTGTCCACCAGTGGGTTCGGGGGTTACCGCCGCGACTGGCCCCCGCGGCCTTGCAGCCACAGCTTGCAACAGCCGCCTCGACAATGGCAGAGCGGAACAAGGCCCATTCGGACTCAATGTCCCCCTCCGCCCTCGGGACGTGGTCGAAACTCTCCCGGAGGTGGGAGTTGAAGATCATCTTGACAGGTTCTTCCGCCAGGCGTTCCCAGCAGACCCTCACTGCTCGTTTGGGCCTGCCAGGTCTGCGCGGCGTCCTCCCCTGTCACCTGATCCAACTCACCACCAGGTGGTGATCAGTTGACAGCTCTGCTCCTCTCTTCACCCGAGTGTCCAGAACATATGGTCGCAGGTCAAATGACACGACTACAAAGTCAATCATTGACCTGCGACCTAGGCTGTCCTGGTGCAACGTGCACCAATGGACATCCTTATGCTCGAACATGGTGTTAGTTATGGCCAAACTGCGACCCGCACAGAAGTCCAATAACTGCACACCACTCGGGTTCAGATTGGGCAGGCCGTTCCTCCCAATCACGCCCCTCCAGGTCCTGCTGTCATTGCCCACGTGAGCGTTGAAGTCCCCCAGCAGAACAATGGAGTCCCCAGTCGGGGCACTGTCCAGCAGCCGTCCCAGGGACTCCAAAAAGGGCGGGTACTCTGAACTACTGTTCGGCGCATAAGCGCAGACAACAGTCAGGACCCATTCCCCGACCCGAAGGCGCAGGGACGCAACCCTTTCGTCCACTGGGGTAAACCCCAGCGTACAGGCAGAGAGTCTGGGGGCTATCAGAAAGCCCACCCCGGCCCTCCGCCTCTCACCCGGAGCAACTCCAGCAAAGGAGAGAGTCCAACCCCTCTCAAGGACTTGGGTTCCAGAGCCGGAACTATGTGTCGAGGTGAGGCCGACTATATCCAGCCGGTAGCGCTCAACCTCTCCCACAAGCTCCGGCTCCTTCCCCGCCAGAGAGGTGACATTCCATGTCCCAAGAGCCAACTTCCGTAGCCGAGGATCGGACCGCCAAGGCCCCCGCCTTGGTCTGCTGCCCGATCCACACTGCACCGAACCCTTCTGGATCCCTCTGCGGGTGGTGGACCTGCAGGGGGACGAGCCCATGTAGCCGGTTCGGGCTGGGCCCGGCCGGACCCCATGGGCGAAGGCCCGGCCACCAGGCGCTCGCCCACGGGCCCCAACCCCAGGCCTGGCTCCAGGGCGGGGCCCCGGTAACCCTCCGGGCCGGGTACACCAACTCTTGTTATCTTCCATCATGAAGGGTCTTCTGAACCGTTCTTCGTCTGACCCTTCGCCCAGAACCAATCTGCCATGGGAAACCCTATCAGGGGCGAAATGCCCCTGACAGCACAGCTCCTAGGGTCATTAGGGCACTCAAACTCCTCCACCACGATAAGGTGACGGTTCTCGGAGGAGCTGAGTAGTTCTTCCTGATAGTATACATATGTGCCAATAGCCAGGTGTATAATAACAGTAGAAGTATGAGAGAGCCTCTCTCGGCATATGGGTGAGTAGATAATGGCTGAATTTTCATTTTTGGGTGCACTATCCCTTTAAGAATGTTTAATGGCGGGTACACACTATATGATGTCAGCCAGATTATAGACCTACGCAGTGTCATATAGTGTCAGCTCTGATCATGAATGACAATGAGTGTCGTATGCGATAATTCATCATTTTATCTTGTGTAGTGTCGTAGTAGATGACAACTGACGTCACATCTGGGACGCCTCACGATGTCCTGACAGAAAGTCTAGCATGTATGATTTTCTTTTTGTCATTCAGGACTTCTCCCGTCACAGCTGTCACTTTGACCAATAAAAACAGAGTAATCTGCTACCATATGTCAACAAACCCCAGCTATTTTGATATTTCCTCTAGGGATGTTACCACAGAGTTAAAAAGGAAAAATGATGGCATCAAACAGCAGAGGCACTTAAGCAGCCTGGTGAGTACTGCCATTAGCATCAAGCTAGCAAACTGTTACCTCTTAATAATGGAGGATATAAAGTAATAAAATTAAAAAATAGTGGCGGGGCTTTTACTTACCACCAGCTTAATTTGAAACAGGGCCGTTATTTATTATTCCCTCTGTATTTGTATATTTTTACTTTTAATCTGCTCCAGTTTACCTTGATGTTGTTAATGCATGGCACCATCATTTCAAACTCAGCACTTCCTGTACCCATTTAAAATTAAAAGCCCCTTATAATTTCAGTTGAGAGAATCCCTTCATTCTCTAAAAAGCTTTTATTGTGAAACTTTGTAGGAAGTTGTGGAAGATTCAGTGACTTAAATAGTTTGCATGTGGTACTTCAAATGTAGCTCCTGCCATCTGATGGCACTTTTTTTAAGTTACTACGGCAACATTTCGACTGGCACATGAACAGCCACAGAGACTGAAGTAATAGCAATAATGATAAGAATAGGACAATAATAACCCGATGACATCACACACGTTGTGAAAGACGACCAGGGATGATTGGTCATGGACCAGTGTGTAGTCTGTTATGTCTGTCAGCCAAGTCACAGCAAGATTTTATGACTCCACAATTGCCTAATCTGACATAGTGACCATCGCATCGGAACAGACAAAAATGTTGTATAACCCAGCATAAATGTGCTGATTCATTGTCTTTATCTAATCCCCCTAATGCCACTACTTTTTAATTTTATTACTTTATATCCTCCATTATGAAGAAAATATATACTTTGCTAGTCTGATGCTAATGGCAGCACTCACCAGGTTGCTGAGGTGGCTCTGCTGTTTCATGTGAGCATTTTTCCCTTTTTAATCTGTGTGGTTACATCCCTAGAGTAAATATCAAAAAGGCTGGTGTATTGTTGACATACAGTTATCCATGGCAGCAGATCGCTCTGTGTTCTTATTGGTCAGAGTGACAGCTGTGACGGGAGAAGTCGTGAACCACAAAAAGAAAAACAAACATGCTAGACAGAAAGTCTAGCATGTATGTCAGGAGGCATCCCAGATGTGGCGTCAGTTATCATCTACTACAACACAATACACAAGATGGATTATCGTGTACGACATTCATTGTCATTCATGATCCAAGCCAACACCATACAACGCTGCGTCAGGCTATAATTGAGCTAATATCATATAGTGTGACTGTGAACCTGACATAAGCCACATTTCTAGACAACAGATGCAAATAAAAGCTTCTTGCATAAGCAGTTTTTAATTCTGATGTCAAACTAGGGAGTTTTACTTCAGACCTCAAAATCCTGTTTAAATCCTGTCCAGATTCTAACTGAGCAGAGGAAGAGGAAAACAACAATAGTTACGTTCTAATTATACTTTAATGATACCCTGATCTTTTTAGTCACATGAAATAAATGTTGTTATGTTATGTTGTTAAATGTTATGTTGAGGCAGAAGCCACTGTTCATATCGAGGAGAGTTTAATTTGTAGACTGTAACTATAAAATATAAGGATGTTTTGCTGCCTCTTGCAGAGAAAAAAATAACTTAACCTGTAATGTTACTCAATGCACGAGCTGACAACATTACTCAATTAACACACCTTAAATATTCCATATTACAACTTTGACCATTACTTTAGTTTTTATATGACAGACACTTTTTGTAATGAGTGAATCTTCAAGCGCTTATATGTAATAATTTCGGCTGGATTATGTGAACTGCATGTTTTCTAATCCTCACTCAAAGAAAAGAGGCAACACTAAACCCCCAAGCTTGCCTTAGAAGGACTAAATGCACAAACTCGCTATTTTTAAATATCCCATGGAGAGAGACTCTCACTGCAGCCTGTTTTATTTTGTTCTGAAAATGTCAGCCTGCAGCCTAGTTCTGTGGACGATAAACGGGGTGCAGATGTTCCCCTGTGTCACCAATGATGAGGAAATACAGTGAGTGCTGGACGGAGCAGTGAGTGACAACAACCCTGCTCACATTTAAGAGGACTGTCTGTGGTGGAAATGCTAGGGTCTAGGTACCATGTCTGAAGGGTACTTTCAGTTCCAAAGGTACCATGCCGAAACTGTTTGGTGGAAACAGAGCTATACTGTCTGACTGTTTTGGGAGAAGTGTCTCAGCAGTTGTTTTAATCTGCCAGCTGCTGAAAATGCTTCTGCAGTTTCATTTGAAGATAAAATTCCTGTGTTTGTTATATTGCTCTTGGTTTCTATATTCAAGCACTCTGTGTAACTAAAGCTCACTTTATTTCATGTGACTAAAAAGATCAGGGTATCATTAAAGTATAATTAGAACATAACTATTGGTGTTTTCCTCTTCTTCTGCTCAGTTAGAATCTGGACAGGATTTAAACAGGATTTTGAGGTCTGAAGTAAAACTCCCTAGTTTGACATCAGAATTAAAAACTGCTTATGCAAGAAGCTTTTATTTGCATCTGTTGTCTAGAAATGTGGCTTATGTCGGGCACAAGCCACAACTCTGCCCTGAGCAGAGTGACTGTCCACTACTGGCCAATCAACAGACTGCAGTGTTCATAGCTCCACCTTTTAGTACCAGATTTGTGTGCTAGGTACCCCAACAGAAGGGGCACTAAAAATGGTAATGGTTAGGAACGGTTCCATTGGTACCATCCCCAACTTTGTGCAGTGGAAACGGAAAAAAGAGCGTACTGAACTGGACTGTACCATACCGTACTGCTTGGTGGACATTTGTGCCAAATTTGAATAAATTCCCTCAAGTTTCTAAAGATTTCATGTTCACAGGAATGAGATGGATGCAGGGTCACAGCTAACTTGACCTTTGACCACCAAAATCTAATCAGTTCATATTGAGATCAAGTCAACCTCTGTGCCAAATTTGAAGAAAATCCCTCAAGGCGTTCTTGAGGTATCACGTCCACGAGAATGAGACAGACAAGGTCACAGTGACCTTGACTTTTGACCTTGAGTCCAAGTGGACATTTGTGCCAAATTTGAAGATATTCCCTTGAAGCATTCTTGAGATATCATGTTCATAAGGGTGGGACTGATGGATGGACGGACAGCCAACACGAAAACATGCCTCCGGCCACGGCTATTGCCAGTGCGGAGGCATAAAAGAAACCCTGGAACTTCATGATGCCTCCTACGTGGATCATCAAACAGAAAGCTGACTGCTTAGGACAGATAGATTTAGCCTCAGTCTTTTAGCATGATAATATGTAGCCATGACCCAGGGAAAGGTTTAAAAATAGTCAGCCAGAGCTAATGTTAGAATTTTTAGCTAGCTAGCTAAAGCTGATAAAAGCAGCTGCATTTGAGAAAGCTGCTTTTGTCTTTTTCTGTCAAATATTAAAGACCTATTGTTTCAAAAGTTAAAACAATGTATAGTGTTAAGTCCATACACTGTATAAATTAACTGACTTAGCTACCATGACGTCACCAGTTGGTATGTGGAGTTCTGTGTTGATGCCTTAAGCTCGACATTTTCACCATCGCCACCTTGGTTTTTTTGGAGCCAGGTGTGACCATATTTGGAAGAGAGGGTGGCACTGTGGAGGGGCAAGGGGTGGATCTGACTCACAGACTGTGGGAACGCCTGGCAGAAAGCCGTCGCTCAAGCAGCTCCGCCTTTAAATATGCACAACTTTGGGCCTTGATAAAATGTAAACAGGTGATTTATACAAAAAAAATTGTCCCCTCACAATTGTCATGAATGTTGAAATGAGCTATAGAGACTAAAAAAATTTTTTTGTACTAGGCTGTTAACATGTTTATTTATGCTGTAAAGTTGGACATTCTAAGATGAGGGTCTGTGAGAATTGACTATTTTGGAGCCAGCCTCAACCGGACATTAGAGGAACTGCAGTTTGGCAATTGGCCTTAGCTTTATTTTTCAGCCTTGGAGGTTGCTGCTTGCTTTCCAGTGCACAAGATGTCTACAGTTTGCCACAGCTTATTATTTTCAATTGTTAAATTAAAAGCATTTCTCTCTTAAATGTGTAATCATGCCACTATGTTGCAAAATTTCAGCAGTTAATGGATGTCCATTATTTGTTCACTCAAAAATAATACTCAGATATACAGTAATTACAGATTCTCTACACATATGTTCAGATACAATGGAAACTGTATACAATGTGTAGGGAGAGACTGAAATGGTGGCAGACATATTAGATATAGGTGGTAGGTTTATCACCAAAAGCGTCCCAAATTACCTGACTTCACCCTAAATATGACCCATTTTATTTTTACAAGGCAAAACCAATGTGACATTACAGGATTAAAGGACTCATATTTAACACAATGTCAATATTTTATTATTAAAAATACAACATACAAGAATAATCTGGTTTGATTACAACATAAATACACATGTAGATATATCCTCTATAACAAACAGAGACAGGTCTGTCCTTTGGCTGTGATTTGTGCAAGTTGTTGAGAAGCTGCTGTGGAAATTGCCAGCATCAAACTGCTGTTCTAATTAACTTGTGTTGAATCACTGGGTTTGTCCTCAGAATTACAGCTCTGCTAAGAGATAAACACCAGCAATGGAAGTTTCAATCCATTTTCCACAGTAAAAAGCTTTGATTGTAAAATCATTTTAATAATGGGCAACAGCAACAAAGAAAAAAGTAATTTTGGAAAGTATATATGATATATTTTTAATCAAACATAAAACTTTTACAAACATATAATTATACTGTAAAGTTGGCTGATGCTTTATCAGCATCATGTGCAAAAATGGCAAACGGTGGAGTAAAAAGTTTGTTCCTTTGACTGCTGGCATTGACTGTACTGTATAAATAATGTACATACGTAAACTTTTATCTTAAATGGTTAGTACTCTACTATCTATCAGACTTACATGCTGTCACAGTTCAGTTTGGTAAATTGTTTGGTGGGATATTGAATGTCTTATTTCATGATTCTGTTTTGGCAAAGTGAGACTCAGGTCTTGATTGGTTCTTGTTATTGAAGTGTATTTCGTGGAGGAGGAATGTCTGAAGAGTATTTAGCACTGATTCTGACTGATCTGTGAAGCTCTAAAACATTCAAATATGACATTTCCACTCTACAGAGCTGTTTCACTTTCAAACCACTCCAGTATAGCATCTTTGTTCTCGCTGACCCACTGGATGTTGACTCGGGTTTGCTCTATGGCCTGCTTCACCACCCAGGTAGCAGAAGCCAGCTCATACTCCGCTGCAAAGCGCTCCAGCTACACACAAACACACACACACACACACACACACACAGACAAACACACACACAGAGGTCATAACAGTGATGTTAATTGTTGGAAGTGCATGGCATTCCCCAAAGATAAAACGTGGAGGACAGACCTCAACAAGATAGAACGTCCTGATTACGAGATAAGATGTCCTGTTTATTTACTTTGGTAAGTGCAATGCATTTGCATAAATTGCAAGAGTAGCATTTTAAAGTACACAGCTGGCATTATTTTTTAATTAAAGATTTTTTTTGTCGTCAACAACTTATATGAAAAGATCAGAACCAATCAGTGTGTTAAATACTGGCTCGAGTGACTAAGCTTCACCCCTCCCCAAAATTGTATCTTAGGGCCCTGACACACCAAGCTGACGGTAAGCCATCAGTAAATGTTAGGCCAACGATAACCATCTGTTGACCTAGTTTTTGCAGTGTGTCCTTCCCCGTTGGTCCTTGTCAGCCCCCATCAACTATTTTTTTTTTCAGCTGATTCAGAATGTCAAATTGGCGTCTGAAATGGCGGAGGCTGTTGGTGAATGAAATCAGCTCAGTGCATGAGAAGAAAAACAGAAGTGACGAAAGTAAACAAACAGCTAAGGTCAAGAGGGAGTGAGACTATAACAAACTTGTTATAGGCGATGAGAATTTTTTTCACCCCTTACCTCTTCAGCAGAAACATTTCATGATGGTTTGTGTTATTGTTCACTGGCGCAGAGTAAATATGCTCTGTTCTTTAAACACTGAATTGTGTTTAATATGCTAACTAGCCTCAAGACAGTCTTCTGGTTTCCCTTTTTGAATGACGAATACAGACTACTGCCGTCTGCCCAGTGTGCAGAGCTATTTCCTCTCAAGCAGGTGCAGAATGTTCGTACTAGTTGGCCATCAGCTGTGGTCTTAAATGATTGCTTGGTGTGTCTGGGCCTGTGACCCATTTATATCTTATAAACCATAATGAGGCATGGCAGGGAGCATTTCATACTACATTATTTTGTAGGGCTGTGGGTTACAAAACCAGAATTACCACCTAGAAACATATTACTTTATTACTATGAACACAACACACACACACATTGTAGTTTACTTTGTGTCAATCCTACGTTCACCGTCCTGCTGCCACAAATACTCACCAGAGCACCAAATGTGAATTAAAGCAGTGAATATATTCCTACACTATTTACTCCAGTTAGTGTAATGTTTGCTAAAAACTGTGGGATTGAGCCAAAATAAACTACACTGTGTGTGTTCAAGGTAATAAAGTAACATGTCACCCAACATTGTGGCTCATGACTCATGAACAATAGAGCTTTGTGGCACAGAAGAAGATACGTCAGGCTGTGATACACAGACAGTGGTTCACTTGTTAGTAGATACAATCAGTGATGGTTTCATCTTTTTTTTTTTTTGGATTTGTTGACAATAAGAAAAACATAAAATATAACCAGCCTTGTCTTTTAAACTATAGATAAGAAATAGCTTAGCAAGAGAATTTGGAGTTTTGGTTCAGAGGTAAAACTAACATGCTATCATCATGACAGAGAAACCTTTGATATGATATCAGGGTGTATCTGGTTACTCATTCGATATAATCAGTTATTGGTGCGTGACTGGAAAGAGGAGTTTCCACCTGACCTGCCATCACTATATGATGGAATTATAATTTTGACATAATAAAATGTCAATAACTCACCTCTGCCAGTTCGAATTTTGTCGAGAACCTGCTGGTCACTCCGTCGATCAGTGCGCCTGCATACCTGCAGGAGAGCAGAGGCAGGCAGGGTGGACAAAAATATTAGGAACGGTTTCAGTACACTTCAGCATCACCAAGCTCAGCCTCTACATGACTTCAAAGCTGATTCAACTGCAGTCAAAAGCAGATTCAATAAAGACTTAAGATTTTAGGCTTCATGAAGGTAGACTTTAGCATGGGGTGAGAATCACCACCGGCACTACAATACGATATTATCATGATACTTAGGTTACAGTACAATATTATTGCAATTTTAAATGTTTCACAACACACTGAGTATTGCGATAACAGATATTGTGATTTATTACCTTGTTTTTCAACTGCAAATCATGTCCCCAAAAGAGAACTTTGTCAATTTCTGTTTTATTTAACAAGATAAAGTTTTCAGTCTGCTCATCTCACTTCAGTCGTTTTTATGGGGGGTAGGTGTAAAAATCAGTACCAGCATAGTATTGTGATATTTTGCATGGCAATATTCGATACACGGATGCCAAGTATCTACCTTTTATTATATACATTATTAATTTTTGCAAATACACATTTCAATACAACTTTTGCTGCTAGAATGGTAAAATAAATGACTTTCTCATCTCAAACTAGAGCAACACACGAAAGTCACACTGTAGCAAACACTGCAGACCTCCTGCAAAATGCAGCACACAAATTGGGGATTGTGGTTTTAACAGACAACACCTCTAACATGGGTGTTGCCATTCAGTCTGCGGCATACCTGCATGTAAAGTGTTTAGCTCACATGCTTAATCTGGCCTCACAGAGGGCGTTAAATCTGCCAATAGTTCAGTTTGTCAAGTGTATGCAGCATTTCTGACAGGTTTTATGATGCAGTTGTTCTGTCTGTCTGCTTTACATCACATTATACTGCAATAAAAATGATTAAAGTCAATTGAACAGACTAAAAAATTAATCATATGAGGTAAAACTGATGTTTACAAAGTTTTCCTTTTGGGAAATAATTTGCAGCTGTTATGTCTATATAAACGTGATAACAATCAGTTTAGCTTCCTGGTAACGGTACAAACAGTGAAGGATTTATGAAGGAGAGCTAATGATAAGCACTGATTAAATGACAAGACCTTTGTACTTGATGATACCATGTGAGATTTTTATAAGCCACTGTTTATTGCAGTCTGTTGTTTTATGGCAGTGCTTATTTATCCAAGTGACTCGACCACAGGTCACTTTAGTGTCAAGAGACGTCAGTAAACAACAGTCCACAGGCAAGAACGGACTCTCGGATCTTGTCTGTGATGAGGCTGTGAGCAGCAGCACGTCCATAAAGAAAATACAAACAACAGTTTTTTAAACTGGCACCTCATGGCCTTGGAGCAGGCCATGAAACAGAACTGTGAACCAAAAAACACACTAGGAAGCTAGTACTGTGATCAGGGCTGGACTGACAGATCCGTTTACTGGTAGACAGTGTGGAATACTGGTCTACAGAGCTGTGAGGTGGTGGAGGTTCTTCCCTGTCGACACCAACATCAAAATACTAACAGCGCTGTATTTTTGCATATCACTGCTCTATGAACCCACATTTATCAGCATATTTTCAATGATCATTCTATGTTATTTATCATATGGATGCGTAATCAGTGTTGCTAAGCTCCAATGCCACAGAACAGAGGAACCCTGATCATAATTTAGCTAAGCTAGGTTAATGGTCTCCTGTCTGGATGCAAATTTGCATTTTTTAGTACAGTGAAAGCATGACCCGCCCTACTCTACCTTAATCTGCCTCTAATTTGGCTTCTCATTCCAACCTTTCCAACAAATCTCAATCCTCTTGCCTAAACGTAGGGCTGGGTGATATGGCTTTAAAATAATACTGAAATATTTTTAGGCTGTATTGCAATAGAATACACTATATATAAACATATATATTAATATTTTGAAATCTCCTCTTACTGTGAACTACTAAAATACAAAATTATTACAATAACTACAATTGTAAAAATAAATAAATAAAGTAGCTACTGTCATAATAAAATTAAATAAAGTACTGTTATAATACAGTAAAGAACTGTTATAAAGTTAAGTATTGTTACAATTCAATTAATGAAGTGGAGCCACTGGTAGTTTTATTTTGAAGCACCTGACTCGGCCAAAAGTGTTGATGTTTTTACTGTGAACTTGAAGCTTCCTGTCAGCAGTTAGATGTTAGCCATTGGCAGAAACTTTAAGTGTTGCCATGGCGCCTTTAAATGTGAGGATTTATTTACCATGAGCTGGAAACAAACAAAGAGCCTTCGGTTCATATATTAATAGCTTTTGATGTGACTCAATAGTTATGGTGTTGAGCCCTGCAGGTAAAAAAACACACACTTCATCTGTGCACACTATCATGAAACACAATAAAATAAACTGTTACCATGGCGCTGATCAATGTGATGATTTATTCACTGTAAGATGGAAAAACACTAACAGCTCTCCAGTCCATTTATTAATGATATTTACAAGTTGCTATGGTGCTCCATGGTTGCAATATGCGACTAAATGCGAGCAGTTTGTAGCCCTGTAGATAAGACACACGCTTTGCCTGCTCACACATTATTGCTCAAGCAAGAGTGATCTGAATGGGTGAAGTGTGAGAAATGTGTGTGTGAAGTATCGTGTTTGAGCCTTTCTTTGTGTGTGTTTTGTTGAGAGGGAGCGAGAATAGGAGAAAGTGAGAGAACAGAAATGCCAAAACAAGTCTCATGCCGGTGGTTTTAAAAGAAATTACATGACCATTCATACTCGATGTTTCCAATATAATCATTTTATACATCCCACGTGGAACAAGCAGCAATACATCAAGTGTGTTCAATATATCACACCCTTACCTAAACCTAACTAACAAAGGCAACAAGTACTAGCCAATCAGAGGAAGAGTAGGGCGGGTCACGTCTTCCCTATCCTAGGAAACTCAAATTCACATTGTTGACCCATCTCTAAACTAGACACACAGAGATTTGAAGCTGCGTTTTTGATTTATATATACTTTGCCCATATGGGTGCAGTAGGACAACCTGAAAACACAAAAGGTGACATATTTAAAAAAACTTTGGGATCTTATAGCAGACGTTTAATTTATGAAAATCAGGTTAACGATAATTTAAATGTCTAACTACATTGTTTGTATATGATGATGTTTTGCAGGCGTTGGGTTTTGTTCTCCATACCTTACAATTAAATGCCCTTTTTGTACGTCAAGAAAATATCATGACATGTCACTCCTGTGCCACACACACCCACAGTGACTGGACTGTCATAAACCATTTAAACTCATGTCACTACTATGCACTTTATACTCACAACATAGTTATAGGCTGCTGTTCAGCACTTTGCACTTTACCTTCATTACATGCCTCATCGCTTAGAACAAACAAAATATGTCATCTGTCGTCAGTATTCTACCTCATATTGATATTGGCATTAGACATTATCCAAACATTTAATTTTGGTAACCCGACGTGACAATCTAAATTCAACCAAATATCAATGTCTAACAACATTGGCGGCCAGCTGAGATGACACCAAACGAAGGCTAATGCTGCTCTGTGTTTGCTGGAGGAGTCAACAGGCAACAGTTTGCTAACATAGATAGACGAAAGACATAGACCCCTCTACACATCATAAGTAGAATGGTAAAGTGCAGTTGTGCATATTATGACATTTAGTTGAGAGAGAGAAAGTGCAGAGTGCTATTAAAGTTAGCTACATCAACTTCACGAAATCATAATATGACAAATGTGTGTGACTTTTAGCTGCTTGAGGAGCTCTGTCCACATGTGGCAAAAAAGACTGATGGAGCTCTCCAGGGCTGTACACTATAAAAAGAATATTTAGCTCAGAGTTCTCATAATCTGACAGCTGTGTTAGGTTGGCTTCTCCACCCTGACTAACATATGTTCTGAAGTAAACCATGAATACTTGTAATTTTCTTGTAAATCTGTCGGAATAAAAATTGCTAAATTTAAACGTTAGCAAGGTGTCTTTCTTTTCAAGTCTCATGGTCCAACCAAATCTAACACAATCTCAAATACTTGTTCATGACTCAGAAAATAAACCAATAGAGGAGGCAGTAGATAGAGGAGTCCAAATAGCAACCTACCCCTGTCTGACGTAGTCCCAGTGTGCTCTGATAAAGTTCCAAGCCAACGCCTGTCCTGCCACGTTCTTGGCTATGTAGCTAATAGTGGAAGCAACATCCATCAGACGTATCTTCTCAGGGTCCAATGTGTACTCCAGGTATCTGCAAGATAAGGAAAGCATGGACTAGTTCTTCACTTAGTAAAAACTGTGTGTTTGGGATTCACCTATCACAGGTGTGTCCATTGTGAAAGAAGTTAATATGTCCACAGTAAAAACAATACTAGAAGGATGTTGCATGTGACACACTAGGACTTAATGTTCAGTCCTGGGTCTGTCTCACATGAGAATGTTGGCTTCACCTGTTGAGCAGCCAGATCTTCTTGGTGCAGGAAAGAGCCTGACGTAGCTGGTCTTTCTCTGAGGTGTCGCTGGAGCTCTGAAACTTGTCCCACGCAAATTCCCACTCTCTCTTCCCGCCAGCAGCCACAGCTTGGCAGTAGATTACAGACCGCAGGTTGGGGTGGATGCTGAGTGACACACACACACATACAGACACAGTCATTTTCCCTGTGTCTTTTTCAAAGTGTCTTCTTGGGCAAGTGCAAATGTATTAACACACTTCAATGCTTGTGTATACATTCATGTGTGTATGTAATAAGCACATACAGTATACACATTTAATGAAGGGTCAGTGGGCCTCATGCTACAACATTCTCTTCAAATGTATCTTAAATTTTCTCTTAAGTTTCTGTGAGGAGAAAAATAAGAGGAGTAAGCTCCAGATACAGTACACTGAACATTCTTAACCATCCAAATATGCTCTTACCCAGGTGTGCTGAATGATGAATCCCACTTTATCATAAGCAACCTGTTAGCATAGGTAACATCCCCAAAACACTATCTACGGGCAGGTATTGTGCCGTGTACAAACACTCTGACACATGCCCAAGAATTGGGGTGATGTTATCAAACAAAGGCTGTAAGAAGAAGACCTAAAGAAGTAGTTAAATCGATTTACTGTTAAATCAACTGAAACAAGGTCAGTGTGATTTTACAGAGTGTCAGTCACAACCAAGCAATGACCAAACATTTGTGATGATGTAAATATCATGTCAGCGGCAGTGGTGGTGGAGGAAGAATCCAGACCCTTTACTTAAAGCAACACTTACCTTTCTGGAAATTTTACACTTTTCTTTGTTTAGGTTAAAATGTTATTAATAAGCTGATGGCACACTAAAACGTGGAGGCCTCCGACTGACGTAACTGCTCGCGTAACATCTCCCCCCAGTTGGCAAAAGACAGAATATTGCAGAAAAGCTAACACTAAGAGAGAACTCGAAGCTGCAAGAGCTAAAACTTGGGTCAACATCGGCTGTAGCGTAGCCTTTGAAACATTAACGTTATCCTCCTTGTGTGTTTCCACTTACTAGTAACATTAATGTTAGCACTGTGACCGTATTCTAAAACTCATCAGTCATCACTGACTCCGGTTGAGTCTTAAAACTCCGGGGTTGCATTTGACTGTCTTGGTTGTAACTTTACACTCACCCTCCTCTTCCGTGTATCTAACGTTACCTTGCCAACGCCTACGTCTATCATAGACGTAATGAGGACGTAATGGAGGAGGGGGGAATAGGCCTTTAGAGGGAGGTGGAGTTGCAGGAGGAGGGGGATGGGACTTTGGAGGGAGGCGGGAGTTGTGGATGTGTGAAATGCAAGAAAGGTAAGAGTAGCTTTAAGTAAAAGTACTAATACTGTAACTGTAACTGTAACTGTAAAAATACTCATTGATAAAAGTCTGCAGTAAAATTGTTACTTAAATAAAAGTAATAGTAAAATGATCATCAAATAGATCTTTGTGATCTCTACAAATGTGCTCTGCATCAGGCCTGGACAGCCTAAGAATCTGAGAGTAGTATTTAAGCACATCATCTGAGGTTTTTTTTATAGTCTTGTGTTGTGTTCACACGCATCGTGAAAATTCCCATCGCATTATTTGCGCAAGTTTGATTGCTAGAATATTTTGTGTTGACTTGCTTTATATGCACAAATATCTTGTGTCATACGCACATAAAACCACTGAATCAATGAATGAACTTCTGTCGGTACGTCCTTAGCCCACAAATTAAATAATGCAATCATTATTACTTGAAACATGTAATGATCTAAATTTGATTATATGATATTCATGCTTTTTTTTATGTTTCTCAAAGTTAAAACTCATGTTTTCCTCATATTGGACAAACAATATGTGGACTGTGAAAATTAGATGTTTTTCATTTATCTTGGTAAGGGGTCTCTGGACAACTTTTAAAATTTTCTCTTCAGAGCAAAAATAAATATACACTGGTGAATTCCAAAATTCGGTTGGTACTATCAAAATAAGAATAAATCATAAATACAAACAAAAATAAGAGTAAATTTGTTTGTATATCACTTTCTGCATGAGGCCCAGTGTCCCTCTACTTTAAAGCTGCACTTGGATTCCAAAAGGCTTCAAAGTACAGAAGTGCTGAACTGCTTCACCAGACAAAAAACTGATCAGCATCTGGTTATAACGTAAAAAGTTTCTTGTTATACCAAGATATTTTTTAGAAGACGAAGATATGGTTTATTAAGGGGGAAATTAGATTCTTTTCACTCTGTTGTCAAATACGCACAAGCCCAAAATACACACACATGCACAAACAGGACCTACTGAATACATGCATTAAATGGAGGGATGTCGGGGCGTCGGTGGCTTAGTGGATAGAGCAGGCACCCCATGTACAAGGTTGTTGCTGCAGCAGCCGTTCGACTCCAGCCTGTGGCCCTTTGCTGCATGTCATTCCCTTTCAGTCTCCCCCTTTCACACTTGTCTGTCCTGTCAATTAAAGGCAAAACTGCCCAAAGAAATATCTTTAAAAAACAAAACAAAAATGGAGGGATGTAGAGCGAGGGGGCTACCTTGGACAGGCACCTTGAACAGTTGGGGGTTGTGTGCCTTGCTCAAGGGCACTGCGGCAGTGCCCAGGAGGCCGCTGGCACCTCTCCAGCTACCAGTTCACACTCCATATTTGGTCCATATGGGGACCTAAACTGGCAACCCATGTTATTGCAAGAAACTTTTCTTGTAAAAAAAACCAAACAAAAACAAAACTTTTTTGTTATTACCTGATGCTGATCTTTTTTGTCTTTTCTTTTTTTTCTTTTTCTGTCTTTTACTCTCTCTCTCTTTTTTTTTTTTTTTTTTTTTGCCGTGGCAGTTCTGTGCCTTCGTAGGCAGTGTTTGAGAAGGCAAACACCTTTCAAAGATCACGTTCTACATAGGTGCAGCAGTTTGTGATTTAGTATCGGAGCACATGTTAGTATAAAAATAGTGCCAAGTGCAGCTTTAGAGAGCCACAATGCACAGTGGTAACAACAGCCACCAACAGTTAACACAAAAAAGTGATTAAATGACACCTACCTTTGCTAAAACATTGCTGCAGAGTAAAACTACAGAAGATAATGAAAGCTTTTACAATGAGAACAATGTTATTGTAAACAAAAGAGTCCTGCAAGTTTCAGATCATTTCATTAGGTGTGAAGTCGTAAGGTAATGTAAAGTTCAAATTCCACATTAAACACACTTATTGAGTTGTGTACATACTGGTTAGTAGAGTTGCTGTTCATCCAGTTGGCAAACATCTTTGTAGCCATCACTATGCATTCTGGGAGTCCATTGGAACATGCCACCTCTATGGCAGTGATCTGGGTGTGCCTTGGAATAAAGCACAATTTTTTTAATATATATTATTAATTATTATATATTTTTAATTTTATATAATAAGTTGTATTAAATATGTTAAATGTAATGTGTATTGAGCGATGTTTTATTATGTCATGTTTGTGTACACCTGCTAAATGCCTCCTATTAGCTTTGCTTTTTTGTATCTGCCTCTTCAGCTGTCATATTTGAATAGTGCCAGGCTTTTTCACATAATAAAAATAATAATTTTAAAGCACTCAAGGACACCTTACAAGACACATTTAAAAAAAAGCAGCGATGTATCCATCCATCATAAAATCAGATAATTTAGTAATATACCATAAAAGTTAACAAACATCATTATTATGAATATTAGGTATAAAATCACCATCATAAAGTCATCTTCAGTGCAGGTCTCGATATGTGTGTCACCATAAAATCAAACTGAATATGCCAACTTGAAAAGGTGTGTTTTCAGACGGGATTTGAAAGTGGAAAGGGAGCCAGTATTGTCAATGTCATGGGGGAGAGAATTCCAAAGGTGTGAGGCAGATCAGCTAAGGGCTCTAGGGCCCATGGTAGTCAAGTGGATAGATGGTGCTGTGAGTTTGATTGCAGAAGAGGATCTAAGAGTATGGGAGGGTGTGTAGCTATGAAGGAATTCAGACAGGTACGCAGGGGCTTGATTATAAAAGGTCTTAAAGGTGAGAAGTTGAATAATGACATCAGTCCGTTATTCAACAGGAAGCCAGTGAAGTTTCTGGAGAACAGGAGTGATATGATCTATGGAGGGGGTTCTAGTAATGATACAGGCGTCTGAACTCTGGACCAACTGGAATTTATGAAGACACTTGAGAGGGGGACCATAGAGGACAGAATTGTAATCATGGAATGTAAAGAGTGAACGAGGATAGCGGCGCTGTGAGGTGTAAGTGACAGGTGAAGGCAATTAATATTTCACAGACGAAAGTATGCAGACCAAGTAACATTATTGATGGACGATGTACTGTCAAGGATGACTCCCAGACTCTTAACCTGAGGGGATGGATGGACTTTGGAATTGTCAGTGATTGGAGAGAAACAATGCCGTTCAGCCAAAGTGGATTTAGTGCCTACGAGGAGAACCTTAGTTTTATCACTGTTAAGTTTGAGGAAGTTGTATGAAATCCAAGATTTAATAAAAATCTTTGATACCAATGGTAGCTGGTCTCTCTACGTGGATATTATTTGAAATGGTATTGAAGGCTGCTCTCAGATCAAGAAGAATGAGAATAGTTAAAAGCCCAGAGTCAGCTACCATTTAGAGATCATTAGTGATTTTTACCAAAGCTGTCTCAGAACATACAGTTAGTTTATCAAAGCTCTTTTTGCTCAAAATGTATAGAAATGACACTGATGGTTTACAGGCTCTATACTTAACTATAGATATGGGTGATAAGTCATTAATAAGATCCCACTTCCACTGCATGTTACAGTGCAGCTCTAATCAACTTAACAAGTCATGGTTTGGTTTTCCATTTGCAAAAGTTGTGGATAGTAGAGTCATTTTATTCTTCATCTGTAACAACCCCTGAATTCCTGAGAGCTTCTTGGATGCATATATGCATGCTGCATATTGTCATGACATAAGTCCACACAACACATCTGTAATTAGTATGTGTGTAATTGATGATGTGTAAGCTAACAATACAAACGTACACATCTGTTCTGCATTGGTTCTCTAGAGTGGACTGTGAATTTGTAGAACAGTAAACTGCAAACATGTGTAAATCTGTTGAGGATTAACTGAGCGTAGTACAGCTCATCTGTCCTTACTGTAAGGAGTGATCCTCTGGGACTCTTGAACTGTCTGTGTAGTTCCTGAGAAAGTTATACAGGCCCCTAACCTGTTCCCGGAGGTATGCCTACAGGAAGAGAACACGCAGCAGAGTTTCAGGAACACACAAAGCAACATAACACTGTACATCTGCTATTTTCCAATACAGGACAGTTCGGTTGGTATTGTTAGAAAGCAAGATACATTTTTATTTTGAATATCAGAAGTTAAAAAGGATGTTTTAATGTCACATGCCTGCATGGGTCCATACACCTCGGAGCGGTCAAACATGAGAACAAAGTACTCAAGGTTCCTGACTGCTGATTCCCAGGGAAGGAAAGCTCTCTCCTTCCGAAGGAAGCGAGTTGAATTCAGAGCCAGAGTGACTTCAACAAGTTTGGCCCTGAGGCAACAGAGATTGGATTTATAAGATCAGGGAGGCAAATGAGCCACCAGCAAAATCTGCTGTGATCACAACACACATAACCTACAGAAATTTAAACTGTAGCAGTCTGGATCAACTGAATCCAAGTTGTTACCTTGCCAAGTTAAATGCATCATCAACAAGTTGCCCTCTGTTCATCACTGGAATCAGCTAAAAAACAAGAGCAAGACAAGGGACAGTTGACATTTCCATTTACAAAGTTCCCAAACAGGAAGACATCTACAACTGAACAAAGTCATTACAGCAAAACCAATAAGAGAACAGGAAATTATGACTTCAGTGCCAAAGAAGAAGACAAAATGAGGCTCTGAACCAACAGAAAATTGAAAATGATTGAATGCAATTTTTACATTTTCAAAATCAGCTGTGTTGTCAAGAGATAATAGCTCCTGGTAGGATCTCCTAAGGCTCCCTATGATTGGTTTGGACTTGAGTTACTGGAGGATTTTCCATGTAATTTGGCACAGACATGTTTGTCTTTCCTACAGGATTGTAATAACTCAAGTATTAATTCCATAACTACAATTACTGCCTCCTGATGGTATGGTCCCACAAACCTGTCAAGTTGCCCTTATAGTTTATATCCATGTCTGTAAAAAACATGGTGCTTTAAACATACTGTAAAATTTCAATTAATAGCCCGAGCTCTTATTTGCTTGAATCACTGAAATCAACAGTCCCATATTTGGGATAGGCATCTATATGGAACAGGCCTTTAATGCCTCTCACACAAAACTGTCAATCAGCAAAGATGGAAAATACAATTAACTTTCTTATTTAAATCAGTATGAATATTGCTTGTTTAAAAATTAGGCTTCAGATAATATATCAATGATGAATCATTAATTTGATCTAGCTCTGACAGACAGTGCATCAGAGAGACAGTTATGGCACTTGAGGATAACAGCACTCAGCACACTGACACAACACTACTTTATCCTGTTGAAAGTCAAAACTTGGATTCATTTTTATGAAAAACCCTTTTGATTCTTTTGATCTGAGGACCCTTACGGACTTAAGGAATATGAATAACTTACAGGGAATGGACACATAATTTGAGGTAGCCAACAACCCGCTTTTATACATTTGAAGAACTTTTATTAAAAAATGAACTGCTTGGCAATCAGACCAGGCGTCTAATTGAGACAGGTGTTTATTTGTCCAAATGTGTAGCCACACCGGGCTAGTAAAAGGGACTGGGTATTTAATTGAAAATAGGCATTTAATTGAGACTAGGCTTTTAATTGAAGTTTTACGGTATATTCCCCCTGGCAGCACAGTTTCAAGATTAGTTTCACCAATTCAGTATCTGACCAAATGTCTCCCCTTCTGTTCCTGAGATATGATGTTAAATAATAGCCAAAAAAGTATTTTTGCAAAACATTATAATGTCACAGCGAAGTGGACCTTTGACCTTTTGGATATTATCATTATTTTATCCTATTAGACATTTATGTGAAGATTTGTCATAATTAATGTATGAATTCCTGAGTTATACTACCAATTCTAATAATTTTATTCTTGAGTCTTAGTGGATGTTTGTGCTAAATTTGAGGAAATTCCCCCATGGCTTTCTTGAGATATCATATTCATGAGAATGAGACAGGTCACAGTGACCTTGACCTTTGACCACCAAAATCTAATCAGTTCATTGTTGAGTCTAAGTAAATGTTTATGCCACATTTTAAAAATTCCCACAAGATCTTCTTTAGATACTGAATTCACAAGAATGCGACAGAGGAGGTCACAGTGACTTTGACCACCAAAATGTAATTAGTTCATCCTTAGCTCAAAGCGGATATTTGTGCCAAATTTGAAAGAATTGCCTCAAGGTATTCTTTTAGATATTCATGAGAATGGGCAGACAGACGGACAACCAGAAAACATAATGCCTCCAGAAGCACAAAAACTCACAAAGCCCAACATAAAGACCTTTGACCCACTGGTTGAGTTAGATGGAAAGTCAGGGAATCTACAGTCAGTAAATGAATTCTTTGGGAACCATGAAGGTCTGTACAATATTTCACGGCAATCCATCCAAAGAGTTGGATTGACCAGTCCAAAACATTACCATCCCTAGACACATTCTATTATTTTTATTAAACAGATGTTGATGACATTGTTTGTTAATGCAAGTACCAAATTCAGTACGCCCATTGTGTAATAGGTGTCTATGATAGAACACAGGAATGTTCATTTTAATCAGCACTTGGCAAGAGTCAAGATTAAGAAACTGAGGTTCACATTCTGGATTCAATATAATTCCTCTTGTGCAAGACCAAATGACAGCCAAGGAAGTGTGTTAACAGCAAATGATTTTCTGTTTAACAGCCAGGATTTAAAAAAGTGAGCCAAGATTTAATTCAGTCTGCCAGTCTCCAAGAACTTCAGGGATAAGCCCTCAGAGGGCAACTTGCCGCCTATTGTCATTCACCCTTAGTAAAAAGCAGTTTGTAAATTGTTGTACCTTAATCATTCAGATAAACAACATCTAGACAGAGGTTAGTTTCTGCTCAGTTGTGTGATTTGCTCTTTCATTATGTGGCTCAGTGCTCACATGTGGGTTTGTCTCCAGCTGAGTCAGGAGGCGTCCCCAGTTCTCCGGGTTGTAATTGACTCTGTAGTATCCAGTACAGTGGATGTTTGCCAGGATCCACTCTCCACTCTTAGAAAGGAATTCGTCTTTCTTTACTGTTTAAAAGGTAAATATCATAAATAATCAATGGCACTGTATGCATACAAAAGAAAAACTAGTAATGAGAAAAAGGTAATCTTGTGTATATAATCATCTGTTCTGTTGTTTGTCTCATTAAATGTTCAACTGCCTTGTACCCAACCAAAGACCATCACATAGCTGCCTTAAAGGGCCAGTGTGTAAAATGGGTTGAAAACAGTGACATCAGTGGTGAAATTCTAGATTGCAGGGCTCACTCGCTCACCCCTCCCATCGGGTAAATGACGGTGGCCTCGTAGGGACAAAAAGCCTTGCGCACGAGTTTTTCAGGAGTAGGTCTATCTAGCGACGAGGTGAATGTTTATTTAGAAATCTAAGCCATGTTACGATATTGTAATGAATCACTCACACGCAGGAGACCAGAGGAGCATTCGGGAAAAAGGCCTGTTTATTTGAGCACTCCAGAAACTCCGTCCCAAACTCTGACTCTTCTAGCATAACAGACACACTTCATAACTTTACACACATACTCGTTTACCATACCGAGTGGGGACCCCCCTCCCCTCTCTGCTCTGCCAATCTCCAGCCCACACACTGACTGACAGCATAGCCTGTAAACAGTGCTCAGCCGTTTATTTAGCCTAGCAATATCTCCGGACTATAGTAGCTGCAATGGACGACTTTGAACGCGATTTTGAAGAGTTTCTTGTAGCGGACACAGACCCAGAGCCATACCTGTTTGAGCCGGAGCATACAGATGAGGAACTCCATGTGTTTGATGCTGAGCGGGTGAGAAGAGAGGCTGAATGCACAGAATGGGATTTGGTGCTACTGCTGCCATTGTTGGGAGATATATCATCAGGAGGAAAAGCGCCGCAGAGAGTGCATCACAAGGAGTGAAGTTACGTCTTTTTTTCCTCGCAGATGACGGTTTGGGTTCATTCTCTCCTGTTGCGTGGTAAGTGTGGTCCATTGGCGAACTTTATAACTAAAAAAACTTTTCACTACTCTCTATCGACGAACTACTAACACTCTCTGCTGTTTCCTCCTCCTTCTTCCTTCCTTCCGCTGTCTTCGTTGGTTCATTTATACACGCGAAACGCGTTCTCTGGCTGGCTGGATTGTCCGCTCGGTCTGCCGTACATACATGGCGGCGCAAGATGGCGACCTCTCTAAAGCAAGGTCCTTGCTATATACAGTACAGGCCAAAAGTTTGGACACACTTTCTCATTCAATGCGTTTTCTTTATTTTCATGACTATTTACATTGTAGATTCTCACTGAAGGCATCAAAACTATGAATGAACACATGTGGAGTTATGTACTTAACAAAAAAAGGTGAAATAACTGAAAACATGTTTTATATTCTAGTTTCTTCAAAATAGCCACCCTTTGCTCTGATTACTGCTTTGCACACTCTTGGCATTCTCTCCATGAGCTTCAAGAGGTAGTCACCTGAAATGGTTTCCACTTCACAGGTGTGCCTTATCAGGGTTAATTAGTGGAATTTCTTGCTTTATCAATGGGGTTAGGACCATCAGTTGTGTTGTGCAGAAGTCAGGTTAATACACAGTCGACAGCCCCATTGGACAACTGTTAAAATTCATATTATGGCAAGAACCAATCAGCTAACTAAAGAAAAATGAGTGGCCATCATTACTTTAAGAAATGAAGGTCAGTCAGTCCGGAAAATTGCAAAAACTTTAAATGTGTCCCAAGTGGAGTCGCAAAAACCATCAAGCGCTACAACCAAACTGGCACACATGAGGACCGACCCAGGAAAGGAAGACCAAGAGTCACCTCTGCTTCTGAGGATAAGTTCATCCGAGCCACCAGCCTCAGAAATCGCAAGTTAACAGCAGCTCAGATCAGAGACCAGATGAATGCCACACAGAGTTCTAGCAGCAGACCCATCTTTAGAACAACTGTTAAGAGGAGACTGCGCGAATCAGGCCTTCATGGTCAAATAGCTGCTAGGAAACCACTGCTAAGGAGAGGCAACAAGCAGAAGAGATTTGTTTGGGCCAAGAAACACAAGGAATGGACATTAGACCAGTGGAAATCTGTGCTTTGGTCTGATGAGTCCAAATTTGAGATCTTTGGTTCCAACCGCCGTGTCTTTGTGAGACGCAGAAAAGGTGAACGGATGGATTCCACATGCCTGGTTCCCACTGTGAAGCATGGAGGAGGAGGTGTGATGGTGTGGGGTGTTTTGCTGGTGACACTGTTGGGGATTTATTCAAAATTGAAGGCACACTGAACCAGCATGGCTACCACAGCATCCTGCAGCAACATGCCATCCCATCCGGTTTGCGTTTAGTTGGACCATCATTTATTTTTCAACAGGACAGTGACCCCAAACACACCTCCAGGCTGTGTAAGGGCTATTTGACCAAGAAGGAGAGTGATGGAGTGCTGCGGCAGATGACCTGGCCTCCACAGTCACCGGACCTGAACCCAATCCAGATGGTTTGGGGTGAGCTGGACCGCAGAGTGAAGGCAAAGGGGCCAACAAGTGCTAAACACCTCTGGGAACTCCTTCAAGACTGTTGGAAAACCATTTCAGGTGACTACCTCTTGAAGCTCATGGAGAGAATGCCAAGAGTGTGCAAAGCAGTAATCAGAGCAAAGGGTGGCTATTTTGAAGAAACTAGAATATAAAACATGTTTTCAGTTATTTCACCTTTTTTAGTTAAGTACATAACTCCACATGTGTTCATTCATAGTTTTGATGCCTTCAGTGAGAATCTACAATGTAAATAGTCATGAAAATAAAGAAAACGCATTGAATGAGAAGGTGTGTCCAAACTTTTGGCCTGTACTGTATATATATAAAAGCATAATTATAAGGCTACGAAAACCAAACGAATTTTATTTTATAGCGATCATACACTTGTATAAACATATTAATGGGTAGAATATTCAGATTCAGATTCAGATTGACAATAAACCATGCCAAATATTACACACTGGCCCTTTAATATGTCAAAAGTTTGTTTTCATGACATTTTATATCTAGTCCTCTGTGAGCCTGATGCAACAGGAAAGATCTTAATTGATGGTTGTTCATCCAATATGAAAACAAAGTCGTTTAAATGGTGTTTTAGAAGAAACAAGGTGTTATTCCAAGGCTATGTGTTGAATACTCTGTTACCTGAGTTGCTGGATTCCAACCAAACAAGGGTAGGTGTAGATGTATTTGACATGACTTTGATTGGGACGTACCACCAAAGACTAAACAGACAGGAAATAGCAGAAAAAAACAAACAAATAAACAAAAAAACAAGGTGGAGTAAGTACTTGAGGATGCTCATGATCCAGGAAACGATTAGCAGCATCTATACAGAAAGCAATGAAGTGTAAAAATAAAAATCAAAAAGAAACATTTTTAGAAAAAGGTGATGCACAGTGATCTGTAAATGGAGCATGAATTCTAATCTCCTGTATAATATGCAGATATCTGCAATCCCATCATGCCATTGTTCAGAGCTGTTATGGTGTGGGGGTGGTCAAAACAACTTAAAACCAAAACAGATACATGAACCTGACTCTGTAATTATTTGGTGAAAACTATTTTCAGAGGGACATAGACATTGTGAAGTGATGAAGTTGCTGAAGGATAGATTTATGATCCAGCTTTGGCCTTTGGAACAATAGTGAAGGTAAAGGATTTTCTCTAATCCTTGACCTACTGGGCAGCACTCATGGTTGAGATGTAAAATTTCAATAAATACTGAAGGATCGGGTTATTGTTTTGGAACCAGTTTAGTTTCCTGCTACACTACATTTGCTCACATTTCCCACCTCCATTAGTGAGAAAATCAAGTATACATGCCAATGAGTGACAACATCATCTAAACTGTCTGCTAATGAAAGGTGAACGTTGACAGTATGCTTCATGGTGTCTCATGTCGAACACAAACATTGTTGATCTGTATAATCAACAATGGGAAACTATTACATTACCTTATTTCAGTATTGTTAAACCTGCATGAATTGATTTTTTTTTTTTGGAAACTCATGGGCTGAATAAAATAATGCACGTATACTGTGATGTCACCAGTTGGTTTGTGGACTCCCATTCTGAAGCCTCAAGTTTGGTGTTTTGGATGTCACCGTCTTGGTTGTTTAAAGCCAGAAGTGACCATATTTGGACAAGAGGCTGGTGCTGTGGAGAAGCGAGGGGTGGATCTGACGAAGAAGCTGAGGACACTATCAACAGCCAATCTGTCACTCAAACTTAAATACTAATATACTTAAATTATGTAATTCTTTATTTCCATTGCTCTTGTGATATCTTCCATTGTTTCCATGCTAAAGAAGAAAATCTATTTGTTTTGAGTATCACTCAATAATTTGTTCTTTTCAATAAAATTAACATATTATAATACAGATTAAGATATAAATAAAGACTTTAGCAATCCTTATGTTATCTGGAAATTAAATGTTAATGAGTGTAATTATAAATCTATAGCATCTGAGACACTTTGAGTAAAACATAACTGCATGGTTATTATCATTGTCACTGTCCTGAGCTTCAATCTATCTGTATACACTGAAGCAATGTCCATTTAGCACATACCTAGATTCAGAAGAGTCATTGAACAGGAAGTGCTTCTGGTAGGCTTCTCCATTGGTAGTGTTGATGGTGATGACAGGATAGCCAATTTGATTGGTCCAGGTGTTCATCATCTTGGCAACCTTGGTGTGGCCATCATTATTATCCTCAGCCTGCAAACATGGCACATTAATATTTGATGCTATAAAAATATAAACTGATCAATTAATTCAGTCAGTCATTCAGACATGATATTAGCACTAGCATAATTACTGTGTAAAAAAAAACCTGATTAAAACTAAGACTTTACCTTTTGTATATATTTCCACAGGTCGTTCTGGTCTGCGTTTTTAAACCTGAAGTCTGAGAGGTACTCCTAAAACACAAAAACAGAAAGAACCAGAGACAGGTAATAGTTAACAGTATAACCCTGCACTCAGAATAAGTATTTTTAGGAGGAAAGTTTGTATTCAGATTTGATGTTGAGGACTGGGAGAAAATATTTAAACACAGTTGCCAGCTGCAGATCCAAAGAGGGGGATGTTGAAATAAATGTTAAGGTCATTTTCTGGCCAAATGCACCTCAACAGCAGTGATGTTCTAGGTCTGCAAGGGAGAAGTCGGGCACCTGCTGGCTTGATGCAATGGAAACTACAAGTGGATTGAATTGTGGATTGTAAATCTGTTTCTCTGCCTTTTCAAACTGAAAGAAATTGTATTAAAATTAAGTCATGTAACATGACCACTCCAAATCAACAGAGAGTTTGTGTTGGATTACCAACTAGACAGGATGTAGATATGATGTATCTTTACATTGTCTTTGCAAAGTCAATAGAAAAATGCATATGGAATGACGAAACACAAATTCAGTCCAGTTCAGCTTTAAATGTTTCATAACCTCAATGAAGGCATCAACTTAGAAAACTGTGGTAGTTTGCTTTCCCACCTATGTTGTAGGTCAATTATCAAAAGGATGCATCTTTTCAGAAAGCTACAACTACTTTGTCAGGACACTGGCCTTTTTGGCACCAGACTAATGGACAATCTAATCTGTCACCTTGTGTTTTAAGGTTAAATAGGGAGTCAGACGTCACCTTTAGTCTTGACTCTCAGGGATGGTCTGCAGGGCCCTGCCAGAGGCATTTAAAAGCATTAAAGCGCATCTGAATGAGCTTAAAAGTCATTGCTTACTTTGATTCCTATTTTGAAAACCCTCTCTCCCACGACGTCTGCCAGCATTCTCAGCACAGCTGCCCCCTACAGAGTGAGCACCAAATACATGTCAGCATTAATATGCATGGTACACTAATATGAGTGACATAGATAGATAGATAGATAGATAGATAGATAGATAGATAGAATATGTATTTATAGTCTTATTGACTCTCTACCTTACAGTAGGTTATAGAATCATACATCCCAAGAATCTCAAAATTTTCCTGGACATCTTCCTCTGGAGGGGTGAGAGGATGGGATGATTCCAGAGCATCCTGCTCAAATGCTTCATGGAGGTTGTCCATGATATGTGCCTCTTTCTGAAGAAAAACAAATTGCATGAACACATGTATGTCTTGGCTTTTTGCATCAAGCTTAATTTTCATGTTAAGTTTTCAATGACTATGGTTACTACAAGCTGAAAAGCTTCAGTGAAAATAAATGAATTGACAAAAATAAAAAGTGTGTGTAATTCTTTAAAGCAGGATCCTCATTAGGAAGAGGGCTACTGCTATGGCACCGAACGTTTGGACTCAGCTTACTAATTTGAATGTGGGCTCAACATCATCCACTGCGAAGAATGACATGTAGGTGGCAAAGCCTTCATTAAGCCAAATCTCATTCCACCATTTCATTGTCACCAGATTTCCAAACCACTGTCAACAAAAAGAGAAAATGTGGATAGTTAAGGTAACACTCACAACACACTTATAATTAGTCGGAAAAGATGATGTCTTGATCCATTAGTCAAATTTGTCTCATATTTTGTTATTACACACAAAGACTTATTTCCCCTTCTAACCTGGTGTGCCAGCTCATGTGCGATAAGAGTGGCGATCACTTCCTTGTGCAACAGTGAGGACACTCCTTCCTCATAAAGCAGGCCTCCTTGCTGGTATGTGACCAGTCCCCAGTTTTCCATCGCTCCAGGACTTAAGTCTGGCAGTGCAATTTGATCTGGAGGAATCACATAGGTATGGACATCAAATAATGTAAAGACATTTGCTTAGTCAGCAGGCAGCAGATTGATCCCAGGTTATGCTCAAGCCCCATCTGTAAGCCTAAATAAAAAAACATAAGTCCCCCTGGTGCTTAAAAAATATTTTACATCCCTCTTTTTGCACTACCTACTTTCCCCCTCCTAAATAATGAATATACGGTCTTATCAACATCCATCCAATTATATCTAGACTTACCAAGCTTTTTCTGGTTGTAATCAATGTCAAAATATTTCTCATAGAACTTGAGAATCTTTCCGGTGATGTTAGCTGCATATTGAGCGTGTCCTGCTGCAGTGGCTTCAGGACGAGCATATGTCTGTACGGGTGAAACAGAGGCAAGTTAAAACACAGAGGTAGAACATATCCTCCTACATATTTACCTCCGCCAAGGAGATTATGTTTTTGCCGGCGTTGGTCTGTTTGTCTGTTTGTTTGTCTGCAAAATAACTCAAAAAGTTCTGAACGGATTTTGATGAAAGGAAAGGCTGATAGCGGGACAAGGAACAGATGATAAAATTTGGGTGGTGATCGGTTGAAGCGAAGTGGATAAAATAATGACATGGTGGGAAATCCAAGCTGCTTGGCGGAGGTCTGCGCTCTCCGAGTGCTTTTCTAGTTCTCTTCTGTAATACCTGTGCTTAATCAAAAAACAGTGAGAGGTCAAAAACCTGAACAATAATAATAATAATAATAATAATGATGACAACAATAATGATAATAAAGAACAGGTAACATGATTTAGGTATTGGAAAAAAAATGGTTCATGGTGCTGAATGGTATTTTGATTTGATACTGAACCGTACCAAAACCACTGGCAGGACTCTCTTTTCTAGGTAAACTTTCGATCAAACTTCAAAATGTTGCAGAAAAAAACAACAGAATTTTACTTGCAAAATAACAACAGTAGGCAATTACATTCAATTCATCTTGAATCTACAGTGCACATACGTTAATGTCCACACGCTCATGTAAGGAGGGGGTTGCTGTGAACTCTGAAACTGTGAAGGCAAACAAGTATGTTGACATCTTCGGTGTTGGATGAAAACGAGTGTATTTCCAGTCATCATCTATAATGCTGGAGTCTAAGAGAGTGGAAACAAGGCAGACCAGTATAAGGAAGGATATCTTGAATTCTTTTATGACTTTTTTACTGCTGCAGGGGACTTTTTTAAGAGACATGAGCTACAGCATATTGTACATATAGGCAATGTCACAGGAGATTGTTTTTTACCTGACTTTTCCGCATTCCCTAGAGCTGTCGTGCCTGTCCTGTGGATGATGGTCACGTCAAACTCTGCCTTCATTTCTGGCTCATCAAAACAAGGAAATATTCTCCTGGCATCTGTTGGTTCCACATGGGTGGCGACAAGGAATCTATGAATACAGATAAAGACAGCCAGCCTTTTATTATCAGGTACATACTGCAGGTACACTAGATAAAAACAATGAGGAAGTTATTGGATTTTGTAAACAACCCATGACAAGTCACTTTGAACTGATGCCCTTATAAGTACTGAATGTATTGACTTTGTGGAGGGCAGTCTTTGTGTCTTTCAATTACTGATGAAAACAGTGGTAATGTATGGACAGCATACCAAAGTCCATAACACAGGAAGCCAGAAGGTGGATTGTGTATTTGGGACAGACAATAGCAAACAGCTAGCCCAAGACCACTGAGCACCATCTAAGGGAGGAGTACCAATCCTTTGGCTTATGAATTTTAATAAGTGTAAATGATTGTGTAAATAGTGAGGAAAAGACATGAGTGAGTAATAAATGGAATATCCCGTTTCCTGTGGGTCTGGACAGAACAGACTATAATGTGACAAACTGTGTGTCACAGCACCCTGCCTTAACCAGGGTTGGAGAGTAACTTAATAGAAGTTATGCATTTAAAATACAACACACACTGCTCAAAACATTAAGGGAACACTTAATCATCACAGTCTAACACAGACTCAGTTAAACTTCAGGGATATCATTGTGCCCATTTAGGAAGCAAAAGTGATTGTGAATCAGTTTCATCTGTTTTGGTGCAAATCAAAGTGACAACAGGTGCAGTGGAGAGGCAAAAGCAAGACATCCCCCAAAAGGTTTTGTAGTTTGCAGTTACTCCTTATCCTTCCTGACTGATTCTTCTCTAGTTTTGTGTTCTTCTAGTGTCCTTGTCACTACTGGTTGCATGAGGCAGAACCTGCAGTCCAATCAGGTTGTACAGGTAGTCCAGCTCCTCCAGGCTGTGTCTCCCAGCACAGTCTCAAGAGCATGGAGGAGACATCAGGAGACGGACCATTACATTTGGAGAGCTGGACAGGGCTTCAGAAGGGCATCACACCAGCAGCAGGACCGGTATCTGCTCCTTTGTGCGAGGAGGAACAGGAGGAGCACTGCCAGAGCCCTACGAAAATGACCTACTGGTGCTACTGAGCTACTGGTGTGCATGTATCTGACCTTACTGTCAGAAACAGACTCCATTAGGGTGGAAGGAGGGCCCATGTGCTCACAGCCCAGTACCGTGCAGCTTGAATGGCATTTGTCAGAGAGTACCAGAAATGGCAGGTCCACCATTGGCGCCCCTTTCTCTTCACATATAAGAGCAGGTTCACACTAAGCACATGTGACAGGCGGGATAGAGTAGTGCAGGACAATGCCCGGCCTCATGTGGCCAGAGTGTGTAGGCAGTCCCTGGATGACGATGCTATTGACTGGCCCTCTCGATCCCCTGACTTACATCCAACTGAGCGCCTATGGGATATTATGTATCGTTGCATCCGCCACCGCCAAGTAGCACTACAGGCTGTCCAGGAGCTCACTGATGCCCTGATCCAGGTCTGGGAGGAGATCCCCCAGGACACCATCCACCGACTCATCAGGAGCATGCCCAGCCATTGTCAGGAGTGGATACAGGCACATGGGGGCCATACTACTGAGTCACATTATGAGGTGCCGTGATAAAATATATGCAAGTTGGATCAGCCTGTGTTTTCAGTTCTTTAGTCTGATTTTTGGTGTGATTTTGAGTCCAGCCCTTAACGGGGTGATGATTTTGGTTTCCACTGACTGTTGTTTTGTCATTTTGTTCTCAACAAATTATACATTGTACATCAGTAAAGATTTTCTACTTGAATAATTCTATCATCAAGATCTGATGTGTGTCCAGTCGAGCGCACAGCTGATAGGTCGCTTATGTGGTTTGTTTACATGACGTAACAGAAGTGCATATTTAAGCATATTTAACAGATTGAGTGTGGACAGAGAGTTATGCTCGCTTGCTATGATAAATGGACCTGCACTTGTATTGCGCCTTTCTAGTCTTCTGACCACTCAAAGCACTCTTTACACTACGAGTCACATTCACCCATTCACACTCACATTCATACACTGGTAGACGAGGCTACCATACAAGGTGCCACCTGATACTCAGTAATGATTCACACACCCATGGAACAGCCATCGGGAGCAATATGGGGACCTCAGTAAGAATACTTCGACATGCGTAGGCTACTGGAGAAGCCGGGGAATCAAACGACCTGCTCTGCTTCTGAGCCACAGCTGCCTGTGGAACACTGACTGTAGCACAGTGCATGTGTAAACAGCTCACTCTGTAAAAGACCGCAAAGACATCTGATGCATTTTTTGTTTTGAGGTGTGGTGGTGGGGGGACTAAATGGCTTCCATCTTATTTTTTTTTCTGTTTATCATCTCAAAAATCAAACTTGTGAGCTGACCAAGTTTGTTTCCTTAAATGACAAAAACATCTTAGGCAGGCACATTACTTAACAAAAAGGAATAATGTCATCTGTGGCATCTCATTTGGGTAAATAATTAGACTTATTCTTTACTGAGTACAGTGGTTCATTCTTGATTCTATATTTCATAGTAGAATTAATATCATGAAGATTATAGTTGAAGTTTAGTCTCAGTTTTTATTTCACATATTTCTTCAAAACTGAAGCTCACAACTTCACTTTGGCTTTGGAAATTAAAAGCACAGAAAAAAGTCTGCTGCATCATTTCAGGCTGAGCTTTGGGTGGCTCTAGTGTTCCCTCTTGGTTTATGACTGACTGAAGAATGAGAATGATGGAAGTTGATATCAGTTTGGTCTCACCATGTTAGGGAAATGTTAGCTTAGCTAGAGGTGGAGCTGGAGCTGGAGGCTGGAGGTGGCTTGCAAAGGTGAATATACAGAATATGTGGCTTGTGGGTGTGGAGGCTTTGGAGTTAATTAAAAGGATGGTACATTTTTGCGGTATGCACACAGTTTGGAGAAGCAGGCTGGAGTTTGACACCGAAGCTTCAGAAATCTGCTACTATGACGGGGTCAGCCACCTGAAAAAAGCCCTGTCTGAAAAATGAATTTCAATTTAAGTGCACTCTATAGTGGGAGTATTTTCAGCACATTTTGTCTCAAGCATAAGAATAAGACTAAAGTAGCTGTCAAAATTAACACTGGTGCCGACTGACATCTACTGTGTTTAATGTATTGTCTTTGGAAAAATAACCCATACAACCCTACTTCAAAAAATGAGTTATTCCTGGTAAAGAGTTGGACTTGAACAAATGTAATGTAGCAAGTAATGTAACTTTTTTTTCTACTGTTATGTACTTAGTAAAGAAACGAAAGTACTTGATGATAACATTTTTTAGCAACTCACTAAATAATTCTGCAAAATATGATGGATTGGAAGTTTGCTGATTTATCATCACAGAATAACAAATTAAGTCTGAGAATTAAAGCTGGATGAGGATCATTTACAACACAGAACTTTGGACATGAATACTTCATGCTTTATGTTCAACTGCAGTTCATACATTCTTTTAGTTTCCATGAAAGCATTGCAATTTGACTCTGCTGTAATGATGGCATAGCTTGTGCCTTTTCATCTTATGTTGTGTGTCTAAAAGTCACCAAGATTTTAAATTTGGGAATTTTAAAATTTGGTGCCCAATGGTTTTCTGGGGGAAACCCTTACAGAATGTTTTTCCAAAAATGTATACCATCAGAATAGTTACACACACAAACATAAAAGCTTTATTGTTTTTTACTCACCTCTCTGTATTTTTATCGCTTTCATGAGCTGGGACACCTTCAACATATGTGCTTGGATACATCGCATCGAGAGATTGTGACATGTCTCCCTTGAAATCCAGAAACAAACTGTAATTCCCTTCCGCCTCCAGTGCATCGTTCAACTGGATCTCTAGAAAGTAAGTGCCTTTGAAGTGGTCTCTCATTGTAGAAACACTAATCATCTCATTCGTGTCCCTGTTCATCACCAGTGGATTAGACACTGTCAGGTCACTGCTGTGGAGGTAGATGGTGTTTGTTCTCTGGACACAGTGAAAGTTAACGGTAGAGTTCCCAGTAAAGAGCATCGTCTGGTTGGGACTGGTGACATTTACCTCCTCAATGATTCGGGTGTAGAGGTGAGGCTGGAGGAATACCTTGTAGCTGTGAGGTATGAGATTCTTTGGCAGCCGCATGGCGGGTGGTGGACCTTGGGTGGTGGGTAGGAAGGTTGGACGAGGCGTCGGTTTCAATGTAGAGATCTCAGTGTTGTAAAAGATGATCATGATAACAATACCAGCGATGACAGAGATAGTCAGGATGACAAAAGCAGCGCCGAAAGCCTTGGATATGATGGATTTTTTGGGCATGGTGGCTGTTTCCTGCGGTCAGTCCTGAGGGTCCTGTTGCTTGACTGGTAGAGATGATTCTGATGAGTCCCTGAGCTTGTGTGCCTTTGGTTTGCAATGACTGATCTGTTCACATCCAAGTAACCTCCCTCCCATAAACAGGGCTTGGCCTTAGCAATTAAGGGTCTGTACTTTGATTAAGCATTAACTTGGGCATTGCCGAAGGAGCAAAGAGTAAGTGTTACAGTGTGAAGAGGGCGATGTTCATTGGCCTCGTCGTAAATAATCAGTCAGATTGTGCTCTCAGACATCTGGAGGCGGTTACTGTGGTCTTGCCACTAATGCAGGGGTTAGGTAAACCTCAAGGAACACTTTATCCTCACACTGCACTCTCCGACCCATCTCACACACACACACTCCCTCACATTCCCTTTCTATGAGCATAGCACACACTGCCCGAATCATCATAATCACGTCTCAATGGAAACAAGAGCTGTAGCTGAAGAAAATCCTTCAGAAGGAGAACATCAGCGTCACCACTTTGGATTGTAGGTGAAGGTGTCCTGAGTTTCAAGATGCAGTGGTGTCTCCCTCGAACAACTGCCCTCCACAGCCAGGTAAAACCTCAATGCAGGGGGTCAGATGATGGTTTCCAGCGATACATGTCAACACAGATCCTGTGCGCTCAACAAACTCTTAACAAACGAGAAGCATATGAAGGGAGGAGTGCTGAGTGGGCTGGAAAAGAGAGGAGAAAGAAGAGGAGGAGAGTAGAGAGCAGATTTGGCTGGAAAGCCCAAACTTCAGGGAATCACGACCACCATGACCACACGCACACACACACACACACACACACACACACACACACACACACACACACACACGTCTCACCTCAGGAGAGAAAACACAGGGAGACAAATAGAGAAAGTGGAAACAGTGTAGGAAGAGAGTCCGTGCTGGGTGCGGCAGTGGTTGTTTGTACTCAGAACAGATGTGCCTGTTGCAGGATCAAGGAGATCAGACCAGCCCAAGCATACTGAAACACTAAGATGGCGCAACAATGACGGCAAATCATCATCGCTGTGAGACTGGAGCCAGGTGGAGGAGCAGCCAAGCAAGGCCATATTCCACATTATCTCTGATTAATGGCCTGTTATCAGCTGTAATGATGGTTATGACACTTGTGAGAGCTTTTTGGGAAAAAGAAACTTTTAAAGTAAATTCCATCCATTTCATCAAAAGTTTAACAACAGCAAATACTTCCCCAGTGCTTACTTATAACAATGTTCCATTGCATTGGAGTCCATAAAATTAAATTTATTATGTATTATGATGTGAAAAAAGTGGTCCAAACCAGATGTTACAACATCTGTCTTAATGTCAGAGCTTTTTACTCACACTGTGCATTTGTTGTTCAGGAGGGATTTTCCCTCAGAAAGCAGGAGGTAAGTCCTGGAATCAGAGCTGTTGTCTGTAAAATGATTCATGTTTTTCATTGAAACTTTAATCTGCTGCCTTACACACACAAACACACAAGCCTGTGAACAGTTAAAGCTACAGTAAGTGACTTTTATAAAAAACTTTGTCGTTTTGCTGAAACTACCACTTTTTTGTGAGAGAACTACATGAAACAGATAGTCTGAAAAAAATCACACCCCTCCTCCTCTTCCAGCTGCTTCTAATGGCATTTGCTAGAACTAACTGCTGCTCACTGAAAACAACAAATCAGAGCCGAGGAGTCTCTCCTGCTGTTTTCAGAAACACATTTGAATGTACTGTTAAGTTGTAAAAAATTTTATCTTGTTGGTAGGTGGTGTTTTGTTTCAGCTCAACTTTCCATCATGGCAACCAGGTTCCTAACTTTCTCATTTTACAGCTAAACGGTACACAAAGATATGTTTCTGAAAACATTTGAGGTGAGAATTAGGCAATGCAATAACAGAATCTTGATTCATATTTTATCAGCGCTGCCTAGTTTGACAGAGGTTGGCATGACTGGCAGTTGTGTTGGAGACCCCTTGGCTCTGAGTCGATGTTTCATTACATGAGATGATGCCATTACAAGTGCTACAAGGCTTTTTTGTAAGATAATTGGTCTCATTTGGTGCTTCTCAAAGTCAAGGAAGGATTCTTAACAGCTGAGGTTCAAGGAGGCCACATCATTGACTCCCGCTGAAGGACTGTTTCAGTGTCAAGGATCCTTCCAATTATACCGAGGACTGAGTTCTTCCTTCAGAAAAAGGATTGCTCATAGAACTGTTCGTATGATATCCTATGAAAAATGCATGCACAATAGTTCATATGATATCGTATGAATTAGCACATAACAAATGACCTTAATGTACAGTTACTTTAACGTAAAGTTATGGATGTTAGGTTTAGGAAAGAAACACTGTGAGGATGTACCTTAAAATGATTCCATGTTCACATGGTTCCAAACACGCCACTCCAGGGGAAAATCCGGACTTTTGTGAACCAGCCATACCTCAACCTGCCTCCTTACAAGATCGCTCTGGACTGCTTCCTTGTTAACTCCCATCAGTGTATTAGATGTGTGATCGCAGCCTTTTGAAAAATGTGGGATATGTAGGGATTTGGGTTTTTTCGTAAGAAAACATACCAACAGTTTGTGATAAAAGGCTTCCTTCAGAGAATTTTTAAGAATATGTGTGTATCCTTAGTGGGTGTGAAGTACCCACAATTGTTTTCACATGATTTGCCAGAAGTGAAGGTGGTGCCTCTTCAATGACGGACACCTGGACACTCAGTACCATGTTCCAATGTGTGTTCACTGAATGCTAGGAAGGAGTCTTACCAAGCCTCTGTAGGACCTGACTTGGAAGGACTTGTCTTACTAAGGAAGCATCCTTGACTTTGAGATGCACAAATTTAGTGCTGTGTGAATAAAGCTTATAGTTAGGGCTGGCGCGGGCTTACCTTGGGCCAGCCATCATTGAGGATGACATAGGACTGGTCTGCCGAGGACTCCCTATGACATACTGAGTATGTTTATGTTCAGGAACATTACCCTTGGCTTTAGAGACCGGCAGGTTTAATGCCATTCCAGAGGAGGACAGACTTTGTCAGGTGTGTGAGCTCGGTGAAATTGAGAGTGAGGTCCATTTTCTGTTTTACTGTCTTGTTTATGAGGACTTGAGGGATGTACTTTTTATTAAAATGTCCTCTATTTATGCTGATTTCTTTTGACTGGACAAGTATGAGAAACTTGAGTTGTGTTTTAGAAAGGGAACCTTTTTTGTTATTTGTAAAGCGTGGGAGAGAAGGCAGAATATTCTGTTTAAAGTCTGAGCCGTAAAAGGGGCTGTAATTATGTATGAAATGAAAAAATAAATAAATAAATAAAAATAATAATAATAATGTACACTGCAACTGTACTTTCTTTTTGGTGTCTTATAAACCCATGAGGGTTGGGCACTTTGTGCATGACATGTAAATAAAAATAATCAATCAATCAATCAATCAATCAATCAATTTACACACATAGTTAAGTTGAGCTACGGTTATAGCTCTACTAAGCCATTTAATTGGGCTACTGTCCTTGTCTCAGTATACAAGCACGTGAGGGGAATCGATTTATTGACCTAAGTATGTCGACTCTGTAGATGTAGATTTTGTCATGTTGTTACTGGCTTCCTCTTCTGTTACGCATTTAATGCTATTCGACTTCCAGGTCAAAGCCTGGGGCGGAAATTGTGGAGCATGCGCAGAGCGCCTAGGCCAGTTTGGGTCCAATTGACTGTACACATGCAGGAGTAATTAGACTCCCAATCGCATTATCTGGGTATCTAGCTTTGAGAAATTTGATTTGATCGAACATGTTTACATGTATTTCAACATGTATGACATTTTCTCTAATGTCATGTAAATGTGCTGACTGAGCTCCTCTCTCTTTCTGTCTCTCTCCATTAACAAACATTCATGTTCTGTTAATGCATGTTACTAACTCAGATTTTTCCCTGGAGCCTTTGTCCTCCCTTGTCTCGCAGGTTCCCTTTGATCATGGTTGCACCTGGACTGTGGGCCGTGGTTACACAAATTGTGATTTGTGATATTGGGCTTTAGAAATAAAACTGAATTGAACTGACTATAGTGACAGTTTCAGCAAATATGAAAAGAAGTGTATTTTTTAATAAAAGTTACCAACTGCAGCTTTAAGATTAAAAACAGTTCTTCATGATGAATTCAGTGAAATGTTCTCCACTCAAACCTTCCATCATATCAGCCAAATCTCACAAATACATTGATGCAAAAATACCCTCATGCATACATCTGCTACTCATACAACACATGAGCACAAGTACTGGAGTGAAATGTTCAGAATCCTTTGGTCCACTAAGAGACAAGGTTACACTAATGCACATGTAAACACAAGTTTGAGTTGTAAGACCTTTGGGAGAGAAATCTCCACAGTCAAATCTGTGACAATAAGGACCTCTGCTGTTTAGAAAGATCATTGCAAAAGCACTGCTTCCATTTCTGACTCGACAGAAGCAAACAGTTGAGGCTCATTGTAAAAAGGAACGAAAATAAAACTTCCTATACATTTTCTCCTGGTTCTCAGTCATTTCTCTCTTTTACAATTTCGAAGGCACTCTCCACAACTCTGAGTCACCATTATACTCAAGTCTTCTTTTCACATTCACTCTCAGCTCAGGGTTGTAGTTAATGTTGTCAGTTTTCCAGCGCAGAACTTTGGTGGAAACAAATCCAGGCCAGCACAACACAGTGCAATCAGCATGAAGCACCTTTGCTTTTTGGACATAATGGGCAAACTAATTAAAACAGTTGTAGACACACTGTGTATCATTGTCCTGGGAACGTGTTTCCAACTGTAACAGCAGCTTTCTGTTTAAGAAGTGAAAAAAAAAAAAACTTGCAGTCCTTTAATTTCATTTCAAGACTATTTTGTTATCTGCAACTATGTGCAACAATGTGTCCCTCTAAGGACATGTTCAGTTCATTCAAATGGGGACAAATATGGTGTGTGTATAAAAGCAATACATTGCTAATGACCACCTGTCTAATGTACTTAGTTTCAAGTCACGCAGTTGACTACCAAAGCCAGCTGTCTAGATGCTGAACACAGTAACAGGACTGTTCCAGGATGGCAGACAGCTCCCCATAGCTCTCCTCTCTCCATGTAGGAAGTAGTCTCTCATTGTTGAGGGCCTGGAGCTTTGGCGTCCCCTCTCGGAGGACGTGGTAAAGGCAGGGCCACCGGCTCTGGATACTCAGCCTGGTCCTGCGGTCCAGTGTGATGCCGCGAACAATCTTCTTGGCTCGAAGCTCACGCAAGGCAGGTAGCTTCAGACATGAGAAGACCAAGCCTCGGCTGGGTGACACGTCCAGGAACTCCAGAGACTGAGACTCCAAAATGTATGAGATGCCCAGGTTCCTCAGCGGCACAAGGATTTGCAACGTCAGAGACTTCAGGTTAGGCAAGGATTTGGTCAGGGTCTGCAGTGTTGTGGGCGTCACTCCTTTAAAGACCCAGAAGTATTTGAGCTCAAGGACTCGGAGCTGCTGGAACTGAGTGAGCAGTGACACGGACACATCCGACCAGTCGAAGTGTAACCGCATCTTGGAGATGCGTGGGCAGCTGTGGGTGAGTTTGGTCAGCAGCTCCTGGAAACTGGTCACCTGTCAAATCAAATCACACAGGTAAACCAACTGCCTGGACATTTTTCTGTATAAATGACATTTTAGTATGGAAAAGACCAGATCACAACGACGGTTCCTGATTTTTTTCCGTCAAGTCCCTCTATAGAAGAAAACCATTCCTTGGAAATTGATCATATTTTTAAATCCACCACTAGCAATAATGGGGATGTGTGTCAAAAGTGTCAAGTTGCCAGATTTTACTGAAATAACTAAATAATCATGCAAAGACTTAAGTGCAAGTGTTTTTCCCAGACTGACTCTAATGATCATCAGCAGTTTTCCCCCCAAATCTGTCTATGTTGTACTCTGTGTCATTCTGCTGTCTGAATATATCTTAATAGCCTTGCCAAGATCACGACATGCCACTGGCTGCCGGACATCACAGCTGATCCCTGCAGGACTCCACTCAGATCAGGACTATCTCTGGAAGGTTAATGGTTTGATGCTGTTTGACAGGCAGGGAGAAGGCTCAGTTATCTGTGAGTGTAGCTGTACTGTAAGCAAACAGTCTGAACTCAGATCAGTTTTCTCTGACAGAGATGAAAGTTAAGTTTTAATCACCAACTCTGTGAGAGGAGACAAGTTTAAATTTCCAGACTAATATGTTGCAGATTAATAAAGAATTCGGGCTTTAATGAAGTTTTTTTCTGCTTCTGAACAGTGAGATGGAGAAGTTGGAGTTTACAATGAACCTGGGTACAAATCCTAGTTGTCTCAGATTGGTTAACCGTGGTGTCCAAGTTTTTGAGAGCATAAATAGAGAGATGTTGAGCTTTTCAAATGATGATCAGTGTGTGCTTGTAAACCACCCCTTAAACCTGTCAAACACTGCTGGAGAAATGATAGTTTGTAAGTGTGTAGAATTATTTGTTGTTGTAGAAAAAAAATGTCTATATTCAATTTTTAAATGCAGAAACATAATGATTACATGATTACATGACTAAAACTATGAATGATAAAAATGTGATTTTTGTCTCAGGACAAAGACTAAATCTAAAATAGCTGCAAAATTTAACACAGTGTTACTGTTATCTATCTTAGCCACAGTAGCTAGGAGGCTCATCAACTCATGATTGGTGCAAATCATAGCAAAAATAATATAAAAAATTAACTTACACAAGTTAATAATTTCTATATAGGTCAATCCACTCAATTTTGTGCCACTTTTGTGGGTCCAAGTCACATGAATTAATTATATATTGCAGGGTACCAGGTTATTTTACAATAACCAAAACAGAAGACCAAAAAACATGAACCGACATTCATTTTGAATGGTTAGATAAAATTTTGCCCAAATATTTGTTTGTATCATAAAACCTGACTTCTTTGTTGCATGGTGGAGAGGAGACAGAACTGGGAATTACCTGCCATTTGCTGGAGGATTTTCTTGCCAATTTTGTGTTTCTCACTCTGCATGTAGGGTTTCACTGCCACCTGTTGTGAGTTTAAATCATTTTTTTCATGAAATACACACAGGCTTGTATGTATTCCCTTTAAGCGATTTCAGGCCGTGAAATCTTGGTTAAATAGCCAATTTCAACTGAATTTGCACTTCCCCTCGTCGTTCAGGGTACAGTGACGGCTGGCTTGCAGAAAGTGGATCCTCTGCTCTGAACATCCCAACTAGAAACAAAATATGACTGTTGCTGTTTTAACTATCCTGATCTGTGCAACGTTAATGCAAAGGGCATTTGGGAAATTATTTAAGAAAAAAAGATGTCACCAATTATTTTGAGATTTTACAATACAGCGTCCAAGAAAAAAAAATCATAAGTTCTGACTCCCTATTTTGTAGCATTTTTAAGACTTGAGAAAAATTGATTTAAGACATTTTACTACCAAATAAGGTCTTCTTTTTTGATTACTGAACTAAATGTCCTTTCAGACTTTTTAAGGATCTGCAAGAACCCTGTATTACCAAGAGTTGTTGTTATTATATGCAGTTGGGAAGTAGGGATCACACTGCACAATATGGGAAAATGCAGTGTACTACTAGCGCACTCAAAATGGTCAAAAAGCTGTGTGATTTAATTTATTTTATTGATGAGCAGTCTATTAACTTTTTAATAATTTCTAGATTCTTTTGTTCCACTGAACTCCTACGCACATTTTTTGACTTTTATTTCTTACTATCTAGATATATGTCTACATGTTACTGTATGTTATAGTATGTGTGCAAGGCAAGCTGTTCAAACAAATTGTCCCTGGTGAGATTAATTAAGTTATCTAAATCTGACTCTGACTCCAGTCCACATGTCAAAGTATCCTTGGGCAAAATAGTGAAACCCATATTGCTCTCAATGGCTGTTCTGTCAGTGTGTGAGTGCATTAAAATGGCTAACTGAGTAGCAGGTGGCATCTCGTAAGGTATCTTCAACCACCAGTGCATAAATGTGTGTTAATAGGTGAATATGACAAGTAGTGTGAAAGCAGCGCTACACAAGCACAAGTCCATTGACAATTTACCATTTATCAGTTGTCTTACAAAGAGGGCCTGCAATGAAGAGTAGTCAATGTACAAATTCTCAGTCTATGCCCCTGCAGTTTTGTCCTTCCATCACACAAGAAGTGATAAAGCTAATCATCACAGAGGGAACTTTAAACACACATTTTGGTTCGAGGGTGGTTACGTAAGTGCAATGTTTACTGAGGCCACTTAAGTTCAGTTACCAATTGTTGCAATCATGCTTTCATTTGAAATAAACTTGAGTAAAACCCAGTTACCTGGTCCATCTTGGTTATGCTGTCCTGGTGCGAACTGGAGCTGGAGTGTACCCTGAGGTCCAGTGGCTCAAGAAGAGTAAATGTCCAGTTAAGGTCCAGGTGGCTCAGGTCTCTGCAGTGGACATTATCCAGCAGGTGACTGAGCAGGTCACCCCACTTGTTGCAGCGATCCCCCAGGTCGAAGCTGGCCTTCAGCGTGAGCAGGCTGGCCCGCCGGGAGATGAGGTGATGGGTGTAATGGTGGACCCAGGATTTCCACCTCTCAAACTCACGGTTAGAAACAAGCAGCCCCTCCTGACCCAGATGGAAGACGCCGCGACGGGAATAGTCTGCCACCCGCCACAGCTTCCATGAGCGGACCAGGCAGCTCCAGCTCAAGCAAACCAAAGCACAGCTACATTTATCCACCTCATTCAAAAAGGACAAGACGTGCAGCTGGCATTCCACTGGCAGGAAGTTGAAAGGAAAGAAGTCATCCACTGCTTTCCGCCGGCTGCTTACAGGGATTAGGGGTCTTTTTCGCGGCGACATGATGACAGGTGATGAAATAATATTGGTGGTCATTGACGGAGGGGAGAATCTCCGCCGACAGTCTTGTGGTCTGCCTTTGCCATAAATATCTCTGGCTTGGGGAAGTCTTTGAGACAGAGAAAAGAAACAGAAAAAAATTTAAGAGGTTGACCTTTTTGTTTCTTTTTTTAAGATGTTCAAGGTAGCAGGCAGAACAAAAATTACACCTACTCTGGTTCATTAAGTGGTCTGTCTTACAGCAGGCAGTGCAACAGACCTGAGGACACAGACAGGAAAATATCATTAGAATTCATATTAATTTTGGTCCACCTGGACAACACAGTCAATGCTTGGGAATGTGGACCAAAAGCTGGAGTACCAAAGAATTAATTGTCCATAAATGTACTAAAAAATAAAAGTACAGTTACATTGAGATGTATAGTATAACACAGATCTATAAATGGACCTGCATTTGTATAGCACCTTTCTAGTCATCCGACCACTCAAAGAGCTTTTTTACACTATGAGTCACATTCACCTATTCACACACACATTCATACACTGGTGGCCAAGGCTACCATACAAGGTGCCACATGCTACTCAGTGTTTTTTTAAACTCACTCACACACCGATGGAAGCATCATTGGGAGCAATTTAGGGTTCAGTATCTTGCTCAAGGATACTTCGACATGCAGACTGGGAGCCAGGGAGTTCGAACCGCTGATCTTCCGATTGGTGGACGACCCACTCTACCTCTGAGCCATTGTCACCATCTATAGACAAAGATGCTGACTTATTTGGCGATATTTTAAAGGGATAGTTCGAATTTTTTTTAAGTGGGGTTGTACAGAGTAGTCATGCAGTAGACATCTGTCGGCACACCCATAGATTAGAGAAGCAGGCTGGAGTCCGTCATAGAAGTTAATGTGTATGTGTATGGGGGCCAGCGACAAAACATTTTAAACCACCTAAAAAAAAGTCCCACCTAAAAGAATATCAGTCTAAGTGGAAGCTATATTGACAGTATTTTCAGCACTTAACCTTTCCATCAGAGAGCGTGAACAGCTTCATTTCCCCATCAATGCTCTCGTCAAAGCCACCGGTCTCCCTTGACAGTAATTTCAGCATGCTGAACACAGTAGCTGCTGGTCTACCCCAGTTTCAATCACTTAGTTAGTATTCTTGTGTGACTTTGTGTGGTTTTTGCATTTAAAAAGGTTTAGTTCAGATTCACCAATTACTCAAACAAACTGTTCGAGGAAGTGGTAGACCAGCAGCTCCTGTGTTCAGCAATGTCCCTCAAAGGAGTCTGGAGTGATAGAACAGCTTAATTTTTCCCGTTAGAAATCACTGTCTGACATTAAAGCAAAGCAGTGTATATAGTCTCAATATAGCATATTGATTTTTTTAAGTGGGATTTGTTTAGGTGGCTAAAACACGTGTGCTGACCCTTCTACACCAGTAGATTGCTTAGCTTCCATGTCAGACTCCAGTCTGTTTCTCCAAGCTGGGGCCAACTGACATAATACTGGATGTAATATACTGTCTACGATTAAGTTCCCCATATAACCCTACTTCAAAGAAACTGAGCTATCCCTTTAAGTTCTTACCCCATACTGAGCTAATTGTGTGAATTCTTTACTGGGGTGTCTTTACTCTTTAAGTCCTGTGTCTAAGTACAGTTGGGTGAAAACATAGTCGTTCTCATGCCCTTTACAGTTGACTGGGAAATTGACCACGCGAGCCACAACTGTTGGTGTCCCATTGTTACCCATAGACTATATAAAAGTTGTTACCTCAACGATGGCAACAAAACTCATTAAAAGTGATACACACTTGCTCAGTTTTCTCGCGATATTGAATTACAATGGAGTTATGTGACTCATGGTTTTTGCAACATGACTACAGGTCTGTTAGCAGCTCCAACATTTCCTCTCCTTTGCAGATAGTTACCGTTCAGCTTTCGTCAAAAAACGGGCCTATCCATAAACTTCAACTGTCTAATTATACAGGCTAGAGTGTATTATGTGACTGTTTTGCGCTATTGTCAAGAAAAAAGTCGCGTCTTTACCTTTACGTCGAACGCGCTCCCTCCTGTCCTCAGTTAAAGGCTAGCTGCTAAAAGCTATCAGAAAAGAGATCAAAATAAAAACTAGTTACAGCGCGTTGTTGTGGATTTTATAAGATTTGCTTTATATTCAAACGTATTATCAACTGTAAAGCAACTTATACATATCCCAAATGTAAAGCACAGGACTGAGTAACTAGGCCGGCTAGTTAGCTGCAGAACAGCTGAGTTCTGTTGTTGTTTTTGTTGTGGCTCGTTGGTGATGGCGTCATCAAAATGCGTTGGGCTGCACGTTTTGTTCCACGGTGTTTCACCGGCGGGCGGGTGTTGATATTTGGAAAAAAAGAAAGGGTTGAGAAAATATAAGACCTCAAGCGGATTTGGGCAAGTAAATGAATCGCCCTCTGCTGGTAATATGTAAAACAAGTTGTCTTATTATGGCTTATTTGCATGCTGTATGTCTTAAAATGAGATTGGATTTGGAATAATAGACAGACCCTCCCACCCAAGGGGGGACGTGTTTCCCAGGAATGTGCCTCTAGAATATAAGAAGGCTACATTTATAGCCCCATACAACAACATGCAAAATAAAGACATTTGTAGGCCTACAGAAAACGTGTGTTTATGTAATTACATTTAGCACCGCAAATTGCACTACACTATGGAGGTGCATTGCCTTCACTGACTAGGAAAAAAGAAATTGACGCCTTATCTTATAATTACGACATCAGGATCTCATAATTACGAGATCTTATGTCGCAGTTATGAGATAAGGTGTTATTTTTTCTGTACAAAACATCATGCATTTTAATTTACATTTTTAACAATTTTAATGTGTTTATTTGCACTTGACATATTTAAAGGCGTAAGTAAGTAAGTAAGTAAATTTTATTTATATAGCACTTCTCACAGAGAGGTGTGAGAGGACTCACAAAGTGCTTCACAAGATAAAATACAAAAAATACAATAACAGAAACAATGCAAAATACACAAAAACAAATAAAGTAAAGTGCAGCGAAATACAGAGATGATACAATGGACAATTAATGGAACGCATGCCTAAACAGATGTGTTTTTAACTGCTTTTTAAAAATGTCCACGGAAGAGGCCGCTCTCAGCTCATGAGGTAGTGCATTCCACCATTTCGGTGCAACAGCCTTAAAGGCTCTATCACCTTTCGTCTTTAATCTTGTGTGAGGGACAGTAAGTAGGTGGCCTTCAGCGGACTGCAGTGGCCTGACAGGACAGTGAAAAGACACCAGATCCGTCAAGTATGCAGGTGCTTGACCATGGAGGGCTCTGTATGTGATGGTTAGAATCGTGTGCTGGATCCTGAAATTAACAGGGAGCCAGTGCAAGGATGCCAGGACTGGAGTGATGTGAGTGAACTTATGAGATCTGGACAGAAGCCTGGCAGCAGCGTTCTGGACCAGCTGGAGGCGGTCTAATGAAGTTTTATTTAGACAGGTGAAAAGAGAATTACAGTAATCTAGACGTGAGGAAATAAAAGCATGGATGATCATTTCTAGCTCGGAATAAGTTAACATGGATCTGAGTTTGGAAATGTTTTTGAGGTGGAAAAAGCAGGAGCGAGTGACAGTTTTGATGTGGTCATCGAAGAGCATGGCCTGATCAAATGTGACCCCAAGGGTTCTCAACTTGGGGCGCACATTTGCACTGAGGGACCCTAAGCAGCTGGCCACTTTAGATGCTGAGGCGTCAGGTGCAATAATTAAAATCTCAGTTTTAGCTGCGTTCAACTGAAGGGAGTTAGAAGCCATCCAGTCCTTAATTACATTCATACAATCGTACAGTGAGTCAATTCCATCGGTCCTATCAGGGTTAAAAGAAAAATATAACTGGAGGTCATCTGCATACATATGGTATGAGATACCTTCAAAATTGCTGATGACATCTCTGAGAGGAAGCATGTATAGCGTAAAGAGGATAGGCCCAAGCACTGAACCTTGGGGCACCCCACAAGAAACGGGGGCAAATTATGATTTATGAGGGCCAACAGCCACAGAAAAGGATCGATCAGACAGACAGGATTTAAACCAATGAAGGGCGGTCCCTGAGATTCCTACCCTGTCCCTCAGCCTGTCTAAAAGGATGTGATGATCAACAGTGTCAAAGGCTGCACTGAGAACAAGCAGAACCAGGATAGTGGATTTACCGGCATCGGAGGCCATCATGATGTCATTGGAGACCCTGAGAAGAGCAGTTTCTGTGTTTCTCGGTCGCGTTTACACTACAGCTGGGTCTATTACACTGAACATCCCAAACCATAATGTCATCCAACATGAGAAAGACACATGTCCAAAACTTTAAGCAGCATTTACCTGTTTTTACACGTTTCAATATTAAAAACTCTTTCTGTAAGACCTTACCCAAGAGTTGCCAAATAAATCATTCCCTGCAATGTATATTTCTCCAGAAAACAGGCACTCTCAATACAACTCTTTTTTCTCCATTGTGCACACACACAAAAAAAGAAACTATACACACAGATCTGAAAACCCATCTATCAACAACAAGAGTCCAGGCTGCTAAACGCCAAGCACCAATCCACTGTTTTCACTCAAACAGTAATTTTAAATCACATCTTTGCGAACTTTTAAGTACAAATTGGAGCATTAAGCACACTTTGTTCACCTGGAAAACACTGGCCTTAATGCTACATCCTAACTAATGCAGGAGAAAGGCGAGAAGAAGAGAAGGAGGAGGAGGAGGAAGAAGAAGAAGAAGAAGAATGCCTTGTTACCTTTTTTAGTTTTTCTCCATTGTAAACAACCAAAAATGCACACAATTCTGAAAACTCATGTAGCACTAACAAAAGTCTAGACTGCTAAAGTAAATTAGAATTCTAAATCACATCTCTGCAAACCTGAGAGCACAAATTGCATCATTTAGCACACTTTGTTCACTGGAACACTGGCTTCCAACATGACACAGTTTTTCACTGTTGCAAAAACACAGCTGGTGAAACGAGGGCAGTTTATCGAAACTCCACACGCACAAACTGAAAACATACACACAAAATACAGAACATCTTGCATCCCTTGCAAAAACAAGCACGACATTCAAAACTATTGGAGCTCTTCTTAAAAGGATACTTTTGCTTCCATCTTTCACACACAAGGACCAAATAAATAGTTCTTGCGCCACTAACTGCACAGAGCTGTGCTAAATGTAAAACAATTTTAGTTTTCTAATGATGTATGCTAAGAACAAAAACACTATTACTGTATGTCTTTGGCATTTTCATTTGTACCATGCTCAAAATATGAACACAAATGCAATGAGGAAACAAAATCTGTTTCTTTACAATACAGAACTGAAGATAATAGTAATAATAATAGTAATAGTAATAATACAGTTTTTCTCAATTGCTTACACACTATTACCAGACTTATGAACTAAATATCCTAATGCATAATGCCATCTCCCAAAAGACACACCCATTTCCCTAAACTGTCAACTGTATTGAGCTGTTTACACACATGATTCAAATTAGTTTAACTTTTAGTGCAAAACTGTGCACACAAATCCCCTTAATTATCATTGCCTGCACCTTGTGTTCATTCAGAAAGCACAAGCATTCGATATTGTTCACTCAGTCAGCAAAGGCTGAACCCAATTAGCACACAATTACCTGATAGAAAACACTACGAGACAAAATTGTTCACACACCAATCAGAACGTCTAAAAGGGCCCTGGGTCAGTTCATTTTTTAGAACAATGGATCCTGGAAGGCAAGAAAGAGGAAGAGGTCAAAGAAGAGGAGGAGGAAGAGGAGGAGGGAGGCCGAGGCCGAGGAGACAAGTAGTGAGTGATGAAATTCGTGCCACTCTTGTTGACCATGTCCTTGTGCATGGCCTGATGATGAGGGAGGCTGGGCAACGAGTGCAGCCAAACCTTAGCCGCTTCACTGTTGCCTCCATCATATGGACTTTCAGGCAGGAAAATAATATTTTATGAACATACTGCTCTCTACTGTACTCTACTTTAGATTGCTGTACCATGAGCTCTTACAGTACTGTACAGCATGTATATATTTACAGTATTGTAACTGTTGCTCTATCATTCTGTATGCATCTCAGTTACAGTATGTAATGTGGAATTACTGTAGGCTCCCATTTTGTTACAGTAAAAGGATGGTTTACAGTTACAGTATCCCATCCCACTTCTGTTTTTGCATGTGATGTGGATGAGGTTCTCTGGCCTGACCCAGACCAGAGACGCGATGCTGTACAAGAGTGAAATATTTTCTGTATTTGCCATTTTATTTTGCCATTTTCTATATTTATATTTTTGTGTAAATATGTTTTTCTTCTTTTTTTCCTCCCTTATGAATAAAAAAGTAAAAGCATTTGTCTATTGTGTTTATCATTTAAAGAGATTTTGTGGGGGAGAACCAGAAGCAACAGTATTTATTTTAGGTTTTTGTGGCAGTGTTATGAATTGATCTCCGCAGTGTCTAAGACTATGTTGTAGTGTGTGTGTTTTTCTGGACTATTGTATGATGTGTGAAGGCAACGTTTGGTTTTGACCTGGAAGTCTGATGTTTGGGGAGTTGAGTGTGCAGTTTTGGATTTGTGTTTAGGGTTTTGAGGAATGGAGCTTAGTTTCGAGAAATGTGTCTAAGCAGTCGAGAAAAACTGTAATAATAATGATAATATAATTTTATTTGTATAGCACTTATTTAAACAAGGTTACAAAGTGCCTCATAAAAGTGCATGAAATTAAGACAACAATAACAGTACAATATTTAAAAAATGGTAGAAGGAAAATAGTGTGTACAGAGGCAAAAACAGAACAAAATGAAATCTAACACAAAAGTCACAAATGAAAAAGTACAAATCAGGCATTATAAAATCACCTCAGAAGTTAACTAGCAGCCCATGGAGGGAGGTGAGAATTTGGGTGATATGGGACCTTTGATTAGTCCCAGTTAGAATACGAATTGCACCATTATGTACTACTTGAAGCCAAGTTACTGAAGATTTACTAAGGCATGTTACCAGTGTGTTACAGTAGTAAAGGCGCGAGAGGACAAAAGCATGACTAAGCTTGAAGATGAACATAGACATAAACAAAATACAGTATACAGTATTGCAATTACTGTCCATCCTGTCTCTAATGTGCATCTGGCCAAAGCATTTCTTTTCCACCTGTGCCCTTTCTCCTCTTCTTCATCCTCCTCTTCCTCAAACACTTCTTCCTCTAACTCTTTCCCCCAAATTGTCCTCCATTGTTGTGCACACCAAAGAGCAAACCTGACTCCTTTTCATGGTATTGAAGCTGTCGTCTGTGTGATCTGATTGGTTACATGTGTTGTCACATGTACATTCTGAGTTCAGGTAATTGCCAATTGAGTGTGGTGTTTTAGTGGCAGTGTTAAGAAATTAACACAAACAGGTTTTCAGTTTTGAATGATGCATCTAATGTAGAGATGTGTCTTTGGTGTTTTGCAAAAAGTGTGTGGCTGAGAATGAGTGTATTGTTATGCAAATCTGGGCTGATGTTTTGCTCCTTGTGTGTCGAAATGATGCTACTTGTGCTTAGCTTTGTGCAAAGGTGTGATTTAGAATTTCTATTTAACTTTAACACGGAATTGTACTCAAAGTTTAGCAGGCTAGAGTTTTGTTGGTGATACATGAGCTTCAAGTTTTCAGAACTTTGTGCATAGTTTCAATTTTTTTGTGCACGTGCACATGCAATGGAGAAAAACTGTTAATTTACTGGAAATACATATATGTACTCTTCCTTACATGTTTTTTCAGTGTGACAGTGCAAAGGCCAGCAGCATACAGCAGTATTCTCTTCTCCACTGTAAGAGCTATGCAGTATATTACAGTGCTGAATTTCTCTCAGCAGGTTATTCCTGAAAGGGTTATCTCAATAGTCGGTGCTGTGATTTTACAAATTATTTCTCTGAAAACACATTGTAAACATTTTGGCAGCAGTGTTTTGAAGTGATCCCTCCAGTTTGTAACAAACAGTCATGTAATCTGTGTCTCTGATAGCTTGTGTATTGTCTGATGTAAGATTATTATGTCATGAGTGGGGACCCTGGTTCTGACATTGAAGTTTGTAAGACATTTGGTCATATGAGTTTGTTTAGACTTCTGGAAGATGGAACATCATATCAAGAAATACGTCTTAGCAATTATAACAAACTGAAAGGTTTAATTGTATTTGTGATGCATTTTTTTTTACCAGTAGATGGCAGTCTGGGTGTGCAAAAAAAACCCATGGCATCCTCCTCTGGGATCTTCTTTCCACTGCTGATCCTGACCGTTCCCTTCACAAGTCTGCCTGTGGGCTTGGCTTGAAGGAATGACAAACAAAATGTCCAATCCAAACAGACCACATTTCCTGGAGCAACAAGCTCAAAGAAATTCCCAGAGACAGATCATATCTTGGTATTTGGTTGGTGTCATTAAAAGCAGTGTAGATCTCCATTATGACCTCAGAGGGAGTATTTTAGTCTACTTGTCCTAAAGCTTCTTTGTGAGATGTTAAATTTCATCTTAGATCTGACTCGCATTTTCTCTCTAATGCTACAGTCTTTAAGATGAGGTAATGAAGTACAAGGGGGACTCCATGACATATCACCTTATTCAGGTAGCGTATATAAAAGTTGTGTCTGTGCCTTGGTGACAAATTCCACACTGCCTTTCTTTCTATAGCCAGAAAAAAGAAAGCTCACGTTGAGTGTAAGAGGTGCTCATTTTCTGACAGAAAAATCAGTGTAATATTTACCAATATTTACTCGAGTATTGTACTTAGCATACATTTGGGGTACTTTACTTGAGTTTTGTGACACTTTGTACTGCTACTTACAGAGGGAAATATTGTACTTTTTACTCCTCTACTTTTATCTGACAGCATTAATTAGTTTCTTAGAAAGAAAGATTAAGATTTTTGCACACAAAACGTATAAAAAGTTTACAAAACATGATATTTGGTCACAAATCAAAATACCCAACAGTAGATACAAGTACAACTGGAAGTATTAGTTGATTGACAGTGAGTTATTGGCAAGTTATAATCATCTAAGTCATTTTTTCTGCAAATATATTTCATTGGTTCAGCTTCAAAAATTGATTGATTGATTGATTGATTGATACTTTATTGTCAGAACAGGTCTGAAATTTGTCTTGCATCTCAGTAACTCCATTTGCAACATCATAAAAACAAACACACATCAGGACAAAAGACAAAAAAAAACATAAACAAAGCAAAATACAAACAAACATACATCCCACATGACATAACAACTACGAAAGTTAAGACAGAGATGGGCGGAGACAACAATACCACATTTAACAATATCAATACAGAAGATGACATTCAAAGCTGTTTAACATACACTTGATCTGGGGTTGAGCTCCGTATTTAATTTTCAAGATTTTCCTACTAATTAAGTTTTTTTTTTCTTTGATTCTTTACACCTCAACTCAACCAACTAAGAGACCTTTTCTTTACTTATTAGAGGAGGGTGTGACTTTTCTTTTTTTTTCCTCTCTTTTTTTAAAAAAAAATTCTTTTTGACCCTCCCTAAAGCTACAAATATTTGTCCTTGAGCCTCCCTGAGTGACTGGTGGAAAATGCATCGCTGTCCATCCACCATTAATTAGTTGTTAGATTTTAAAATCTTACCCTTTGATGTTTGAAAGTTAAAAGTTAAAAGCTGAAGATGAAATCCTGGGCCTATATTCACAAACATTATGAGAATACTCCCAGAGAGCTCCTAACTTAGCCTAACAACTTTTAATAAGGAGTCCCAGCTTAGGAGTGATTGAGGAAAGTTGTTAAGGCAACTCTGAGCAAGAATGGGACACAAACTTTTACCTTAGTTAGGAGGTGTGGTTGGCCTTGTTGCTAGGTATGATGCACTCTTTTAACAGATGTGATTGGTTGTCACGGACACACCCTTCGGTGAGCCTGTAAGGTGTGGACACCCAGTGGAAATGAAATGAACTGCTGACTGTGAAAGTGATGTCATTGTTTGTATGATCACTCTGCTGATGGAAGGCTGAGACAGACCCAAGTCATCACTGCTGTACTGTTGCATTTTTCCAGTTTTTCCAGATATCTTAATACTGTTTGTTTCTGGTGATATAGCGGTACTGTGTTTGGTGGGAAATGTGTGCGTATCCCTAATGACATCGACCATACATATTACCCCCTGTGATCTAATCTGTAGCATTTGATTTACTCACTGTCATCCAGTGTTTGGAGTGTTTGTTTTTTTCTAACCCCTTCCACCATTTTCTCCTCTGTTTAAGAAACTCTTAAGCCTCTTAAAAGTCCTCCTCTCTACTCCTAACAGTTTTTCACCATAGGAGGTCTTTTAAGGGCTAAGATGCTCTGTGAATAACTTATCTTTACAAGGACCTCGTCTTAACTTTGAGAAGATTCTGAGAAAACGTCACAATTCTATGAATTTCCTTAGAAATTTGTCACTAGGAGCAGTAACAGGAGGCTTTGTGAATATAGCTCCTGGGGTTGAAAAAAGCCTCAGTTTTTCAAACTCGTTATGCATGCTGGTTCATTCTTACAAACCGTTTATTTTTTGGGCCAAATTTTAAATTCAATGTCTAATAAAGTGATTTTAATGAAATATCATTATTTTAAGTTCAGATTTGGTGATGTTTTTTTCTAAAAGAAACATTGGTCACTCACCATGGGTCATATTCACAAACATTCTAAGAATCCTTTCAGAGCACTTCTAACTTAGCCTATTTTTTTTTAGTAAGGAGTCCTTGCTTAGGAGTCTGTGGCCCTTTGCTGCATGTCATCTCCTCTCTCTCCCCTCTTCGCACTTGGCTGTCCTGTCCATTAAAGGCAAAATGCCCAAAAAAATATCTTTAAAAAAAAAAAAAAAAAAAGAAACTCTTAAGCCTCTTAAAAGTCCCTCTAATAGTTTTTCACCTTAGGAGCTCTCTTTTGAGGTCTAAGATGCTTTGTGAATAACCTTTATCTTTAGGAGGACCTAGTCCTAACTTTAAGAGGAAATTCTAAGAAAAGGTCATAATTCTAAGAATTTCCTTAGAATTTCATCACTAGGAGCAACTCTTAAACATATGGGGGTGTATTTACAAAGCTTCCTAGGACAAAGTACTATTGGATATGTGAAAATCCAACAATAATTTCTGTTTTTACAGTTTCTGGCTATGATAAATGGTGTACATTTTGCAGTTATAAAGAAATAATGAGTTTGGAAGACATGCTTTCTTTAAAAATCAGCAGTAAAATACATACAGGATACAACCATTTAAATTTGTATGGCCATCCTCTGAGCCTTCCCAGTGCTTAAAAAGAATCATTTGACTTGCCCCCCCTCATAAATGACAAACAGTCCTTCAAACTGTAAAGTCCTTACATTAATTCATGGGTAATAATATAATGATATAGCCTAATTTAGTGTATTAGTGTATTTAGTGTGATTGCATCCCTGCATTGAGTAGGCCTATGTCCTTAAGAGACGTTGAACTTCCTTGGCCTTCTGACTGAACGTGAGGTAGGAATGTGGCAGATGTGTGGCTTTCTGGGACTTGGAATGCCTCATAAACATGCCCCGCCCAACACTCACGTGGGGTCATGTTTTGAGAAGACGTCCCAGTCTTTTCTTCTACCAGCTTGCGCACGTGGACTCTCATTGCAGCACGCAGGAGCACTGTGCAGTCTTTAAATTCATTTTTCAGCAGACAGTGACAACTGAGGGTGTTTCCAGCATTCTCTCTCACCTTTGCTAACACTCATGTCCTGTTACTGCGTCTTGCTAACTTAGCTTACAGTACTCAAGTTGTAAAAAAAAAAAATCGGGGGGATGGTGGATTTTATCACATGGGGACATAATTTGTGCTGATGATAGCGCAGAGGGTCTGCCATAACACCACCACTGCTCTTACATAGTTAGGGTCAAATGCACAGGACAAGTGCAAAATCATTTCTTCAGATGGGTCAACCGATGATACTAATAATGATCAAAGTCTCTTTTGCTTTTAGAATATTGAATTATAGGGTATTTTTCAAAAAAGCAGTTAGTGGTATATGATCAAAACTGGTATCTAAGGGTTAATTTTATTTGTGATTGATTAAATCATATAAATTAAACAAGAACCCCTTCATGAAAAAAAATGAAAAGAAATTGGGAAAAATGTTGACCTTAATTCATACAAATACAAATATTGTGGGTTAAAACTCCCAACTTCAGGGCATGGAGTGCAATTTGAAACTTAAAATATAAAAATATATAAAAATACAAATAATACAAAATACATAGGACCAGTTCTATGGCTGTCTACCCCACTCTCCCCTATCTCATAAAAGTTTCCAGAGATTTTCATAGTCATGCTTTTTGTTCTCAATATTTCTTGCCCTTGCTTGCTGGCCATAGTTATCCTCTATGTGAAGAAAACAAGCTCATTGTGGTTTTGTTAGAATGAAAAAATCTTAATGCAAGCACATGACATTACTCTTCCAGTTGATTTTTAAGAAAACTACATATTTTCCTGAAAATGCCCAACATTCAAGTGTGGATTTTTTTTTTAAAAAACCCCCACTGAAGATAAAATAATTTTGGGGCTGAAAATAATTTCTCACCTTCCTTTTAATATCACTGTTTAACCATTTGGGGCCTAGGTCTTTTTGGGGAATTTTTCCTGCCTTTACTTTTAAGCTCATATCACAGTCATTATAAAGGCTACATACACATGCTATATCTTGTTGTTGTTGTTTTTTTTCAGGACAGTCTGGGCTAACCAGATTTGCCATCATTACATGTTCTTCTGTGTGCCTGTATTTTCTATTCATTTTTATATCAATGAAAAAAAAATCTGTGTTACTAAATTCTTACATTTTTACATGTATCTCACCATAGCAAGTTGGAAGTAGAAATATTCTGCCATATATGAAGAGGGGAGACTCTCTGGAATCTGTTAATATAAGAACCATGATGGTGGGACATTCTGTCACTTCACAGCTGTCCAAAACATGTGGTTTGTGACAGGCGGACGTAAGTGCCAGTATTTTTTCATTATTGCAAGAAATTCCATTGACTCATTCACAAGTCAAAAATGTGTTTTACCTGAAAGAAACATGCAATATTTACATCTAAGATAATAGAAAAATAGTAATAATATTATTCCTCACTATATGAAGTGACTGATAACAAGATCTGTATAATGGATTGGATTTTGACCATTTTTATTTCAAGAGGGATGCCATCCTCCCTCATCCCCCCTCAACTCGAGTACCGTACTGCATGTCACTAACTCGGCCTCTTCTCCAGAGCCTTTGTGCTCCACTGTCTCTCAGGTTAACTTATATCACAGCAGTGCCTGGATAGTGTGACGTGTGTGGTTGTGCTGCTGCCGTGGTCCTGCCAAATGCCTCCTGCTGCTGCTGTTATCATTAGTCATACTTCTACTGTTGTTATACACATGATTATTGTCACATATGTATACTATCAGATATTAATATATACTTACAACATATTGTAGCCTACCACAGTAGCCAGAATTATAATTACAATATTATTACTTTCATTAATGTTGTTGTAAGCTATTATCATTACTGTCCTGCATCTCTCTCTTTCTGTCTCATTGTGTCATATGGATTGCTGTTAATTTATCATGTTGATCTGTTCTGTATGACATCTATCATCTGTCCGTTCTGGAAGAGGGATCCCTCCTCAGTTGCTCTTCCTGAGGTTTCTACCGTTTTTTTCCCTCGTTAAAGTTTTTTTTGGGGGAGTTTTTCCTTATCCGCTGTGAGGGTCCAAAGGACAGAGGGATGTCGTATGCTGTAAAGCCCTGTGAGGCAAATTGTGATTTGTGATATTAGGCTTTATAAATAAAATTGATTGATTGATTGTTGCCAACACACTGCGTGGAGAAATAAATCGGCAACATAGCCAATTTACTTATTATAGCACAAAAATGAAAATCTTGTAAAGGGACATCTTACCCCTATCCAGGGCAAGAAGCCCTCAATCTCAAAATGAGCTATCTAACTAAATAAAACAAACTCATATCCCAACCGTGACCCATCAGTGAGTTATTTAGAAGCCCTTTAGCCTTTCCTTAGGGTTTACGCTTCTATTTCAGGATGTCCTCCTCCAGCAAGCTAGCTAAAATATTTGACAAATTCTAGATAGCGAGCAATGCTAATGATTGCTAGCTAGCTAGCTTATAATGCTAGCAAGCTGTTGAAACTATATTAGTACTATATGTAGATATGGACTATATAAAGTCACATAATACTATAAATGAAAAAATCTAACTAAATAATAATTTGAGGAAGGATGCCTCTGGGGGCTTTCACCCCCTGTCTGATGGGGGGCCTTTTGCCCCAAAGGGTCTAACTTTACATTTTTTCTTCAAATGACCAACATCTTTTTTTATCTTTCAAAAAAAAATTGAATGACTTCCCCTACAAATCCCCTACCATCATATACATCTCACAGCTTTTTATGTACAACTTAATAAAAATGCATAGATCACTACTTTCCAGTGACAAAAAAATTGATCAGTTTACTCTGAATCAAGAATGCTGAATGCTGAAATCCCCCTCCCAACCCTACCATGGAGGGTGGTGGTGTGTCTTCCTCAAGCTCGGGCCCTCTACCAAAAGCCTGGGAGTTTGAGGGTTCTACACAGTATCTTAGTGGTTTCTAAGACTGCACACATCTGGACAGAGACCTCAGATGTTGGTCCTGGAATCTGGTGGAGCCACTCTCCCAGTCTGGGGGGTCACAGCCCTTAGTGCTCTGATTACCACTGGTAACAATGTTGCCTTTACTCCCCACATCTTTTCTAGCTCCTCTTTTAGCTCTTGGTATTTTTCAAGCTTCTTGTGTTCCTTTTTCATGACGTTACTGTAGCTCAGGATTGCTACCTCTATCACCACTGCCTTCTTCTGTTGTTTGCCAATCAACATGATGTCTGGTTGGTTAGCCATCAACAGCTGGCCTACTTTTATTTTTGAAATATACATATAGCGCATATATTTAGATCCAGGGCTATTATTAAAACATTGGGGCTGAAGCCTCGGATGCCCAGGCCCAACAACACCACTGGCGACAACAAGTCCTAGCAATGTGCCAATAAACATCTGATTGATCTAATTTTCAAAATTAAACTGTAAAAAAAATGAATAAATTAGCAGCTACAACTTACTCCAGTTCTGCCAGTACATGCATAACCCTCAAACAGACTTTGCTAATTTACCCCATGGAAGCTCTGCCTCAGCACCATGAGACAGATCTTTACACTCACTGCCCAATCAGGAGGTAGTAACCACACACCAAAAAAACACCGTCACATCCTGCTCATCACCCTCAGCAATGGGGACAGCTACTCAGGTACTCAGAGAACTGGAGTTACATCCAGTAAGTACTGTTTCATTTTTCCTATGTGCTGTGATCTCAAATTAAAATATACAATTATCTATCTTTTAAATTAAATCTGGTAGTGTGCAAATCACTAGCTGCTGAACCAGGGAATCTCCATGGCAAATAAGGATTACCCAAAAAATAGTCTGCAGATTCCACTGGGGACCAAGACAACAGGTAGGAGATTACAGTGTACGAACCTTCCCCAAAATTGCATCAATTGCATATCATTTAGCAGTGAAGTGGTTGAAGCCACTGTAGTCCAAGTAGTTGTGGAAGATACCTTGAATGTTGAGGTTCAAAAGGTTGCGAGGTGGCTCTCTGATAATAAACTTTCCATTCATATAGGAAAGACAGAGGCCATCCTCTTTGGGTTAAGAATTAAATTGAATAATTCACCTAATTTTAGAGTAAAGATTGGTCAGGTACCAATCTCTTCAAAATCCTCAGTGAGTTACTTTGGATGTGTTTTAGACCATATTTTATCAGGGGAAGATATGGCATTAGGCTCTTAAGATTACCAACAAAACCAAATTCCTGGCAAGAAAAGCAGAATTTTTGGATATATCAAATTTAAAAACTCTAGCTGGAGCATTGGTGTTATACCACTTTGATTATGCTGCCACCTTCTGGTACAGTAGCTCTTCACAGTCTATTAAATCCAAATTTCAGACTGCTCAAAACAAATTAATAAGAGTTGTTTTAAAGTTGCCCCTCTGCACACATCTTGATGCATTTAAAAAATCAAATCCTCTCCCTGTGGATAAAAGGGTGTTGCAAATTAAGATGGTAATCTCCCATAAGATTGTCTATACATCTGCACCTTCCTACCTATTCAACTATTTTAATTTAGTAAAAAAAACAACCACTCCCACAACACTAGAGGCAGTCTAACCAATTTTATTCTCTCTATGAGATTTATGGGAATTATGGGGAAAACACTTTTTTATAAACAGCCACTAGTCAATGGAACAAGCTGCCTGTCTCACTTAAGTCAAACTCAGCTGAGAGGAGTTTTAAATTAGATCTCAAGAAATGGTTGCTAAATAATTTGTAGATTCACAAATGTGGTTTTCATGTTTGATTTGTTTTTAGTCTGACATCATCAGTGTTTTTGTATTGGTTTTGCCAGTGTTTTAATGTCATTAATGTTTTTATTCATTGTTTTTTAGTGTTTGTAGTTGTTTTATTGTCTGCTGTATACACTCAAGTCTAATGTCACTCTTGCATGACAGTTTCCTTGGTCAATCTACCATCTTGGACTGAAATTGAGGACCACAATTGAAATAAGCCTTTGGCTTTCTTGTGTACTTAATCCTCGACAATTTTTTAAAGAAATCATATATGGAGTATGTCTTATTGATCAGTCTGTCATGTATATTTAATTTTTTGGTCAAATAAATCTATCTATCTATCTATCTATCTATCTAAGCCACCCTAGCCAGCTGCGATCAGTGCTGGCACAACTCTTGTCAAACAGACAGATTTAGAGGCCATTTACACGTACACAGTGATTTTGATAAACGGAGACATCTTCCTTCGTTTGTGCCCTTCGTTTACACGCAAACAGAGATTTCTCCTCTGAAAACGAGTCTTTCTAAAAACTCCGGCCAGAGTGGAGATTTTGGAAAACTCCGGTTGCGCGTTTGCATGTAAACTGAGATAAACGGAGATAAACGGAGTTATAGGCAGCCGACGTTACAGTATGCGCCGGAACTTGCGCCTGTGTCAAAAGTGCGACCTATGTTGCTATGGTGACAATGGATACATGGAAGGCTTGAGCTTCTCGTTACACTGCCACCTACAGGTTTGGCATGCTCTTGTGTATATATACATGGGTAAGTGTAAACGAAGATCTTTTTGAAGACGGAGACGGTGAAATGTCCGTTTATGAAAATAGCCGGCGACGTGTAAACGGCCTCACAGATGCAACACATTCTGCCAGAGGCAAGGACACGGCTGGAGAGGTGCCAGTTCACCTCCTGGGCACTGCCGAGGTGCCCTTGAGCAAGGCACCGAACGCCTCAACCGCTCGGGGCGCCTGACCAAGGCAGCCCCCTCACTCTGACATCTCTCCACGTTGTGCATGAATAGGTCCTGTTTGTGCATGTGTGTGTCTTTCAGACCTGTGGGTTAATGAGAAAAGAGTGAAAAAACTGAATTTCCCCTCAGGGGGATTAATAAAGTATATAAAAATTAAAAAAGGTAATGTTACAAAATTTGGCTCCATTACAACTCACAAGGTTTGATGTTATTTGACATTGTATAAATTAGCCTCTGCTCATATGAAGCGGGATAAATCCTGCAGTATAAATCCCCGAAAGGATAAATCACACACAAGACTTAAAATGCTATTTTGCGGGGGCTTTATTGTCTTCATAATTTATTGTTTCTTATCTGTGAAATTAAAGTAAATAAAAGCTTTGTTTCCACTGAGGGAAATGGTTTCAGCTTACAAAAATAGACAGGAGGTCTGCCTGGCCACGATTTGTGGTTACATTTCTGGGGAGGTGCAAGTGGCGTAGGCTGACCAAATGTCCTCTTTTGCCCGGACATATCCACTTTTCACCTCCTGTCCGGGGGTTTTTATTAACTGATGATAATGTCTGGTTATGCACGGGCAGCATATTTCTGTCCGAACCCGAACCGAGCCCGACATTATTTAATGACCAAAGCGCTGAGTTTGTGTCACACAGTTGTTACAGGCTATTTAACAGGCCGGGCGTGCGCCGTGGGTGCTCAGCTGCAGAGAGGGAGACCTCCGTGTTTGAGACGGGAGCGGGAGGCGCGAGGTCCGAGACTTCCAGAGAGGGGAGAGGGAGAAACAAACAGCCAATGTGTGTCTGTGTGTGTTATGTTCAGGTGTTGTCACGTAAATAACAGTGCCCACACAATAAACAGGACAGACAATAGGATTTTATTTATTTTTACACTACATTTTCACTGAAAGCTGACCGAATCCGACCCGAGCCCGAATACAATTTATAGCTACATTTTTGACCAAACCCGGCCCACCGTTGGGTACCGTCGGGCTCGGATTGGTAGCCACACTCCAGAGATGGGACCAAGTCACACACGTGCAAGTCTCAAGTAAGTCTCAAGTCTTAACCTTCAAGTCTCAAGTAAGTCCCAAGTCATTTTTTCTTGGGCAAGTCAAGTCACAGGTTATGTCAAGTCAAGTCAAGTCAAGTCCTGTAACAGGTCAAGTCAAGTCCAAGTCAAGTCACCTTATTATTGTAATTTTACCTGCAGAATCTGATCTTAATAAAGTGAAAAGACAAGATAGTAACTGTCAGTAAACATTGACTTCATCGCTGCAATGTTTACTTTGCAGGGACGACCCCCATGCACGTGCATGCGCGCGCACACACACACACACACACACACACACACACACTAACCAAGGCAGCAGCCAAAATCACCCATTTAGCTCATTTAACCCTGTGTTGCTCGTTCATAAAACGTACAGCTGGTCTTGTGATGAAACGGTCAGAATGTTTGCTCACGTTTTCTGGGGTTAATGTTAGCAAATAAATTAAAAAACAAGTTCCACCAAACCGACCCACCCCCCCCACCCCACACCCATATCGTATCAAGCTAACGTTAGCTAACTACCGACTAACCAGATAATATTAGCTAATTGACAAGCACTTACTTGGCAGAATGGCTCTTCAAATGATGAACAAAGTTTGAAGTTGTCGCCTGGCTTTCCGAGATGTTTATGCCACATGTCTTGTACTGTGCTGTTCGTCTTTTGCCGTCATGGTTGTAATTCTGAAAGCCGAAGATGATAACTCTCGGTACGGCTCCCGCTGACATGTTGATGCCTATCTGATATAAGAGGGCCTGTTTCTCCAATAAACACGTAAGGTACGTAGAGAGGGCATGACTGATTGACAGGGTAGTGATCCAATCATTCTCAGCCTGTGCTCCTACCGGGTAATCGACATTATTTTTTAAATTAATTTATTAATTTTATATTCTAACCGAAAACATGATGTGAATAACACTCAAGTCATTCAAGTCATCATGTCTCAAGTCAAGTCAAGTCCCGAGTCTTTAACTTCCAAGTCCAAGTCAAGTCTCAAGTCTTTTATTTTTTGTCAAGTTAAGTCACAAGTCATCAAAACAGTGACTCGAGTCGACTCGAGTCCAAGTCACAATGACTCGAGTCCCCATCTCTGCCACACTCTAGTGTGTGTATATGTCCCCTATTGGGGCCTATCCGAATTTCTGTCTTTGAGAGATATTATTTTGTAATATAGGCTAACTGAATTTTCTATCCATACATATAAATTTTAAATATATTAAAATTATAAGGCATCTTTGAGTAAACTGCGAGTATCATTTAAGTAGGCTATGTTGTGGCCGGTCGAGTGTTCTCTTTTTTGGAAATCAAAACATGGTCACCCAAGTTTTAGATATTCAAGAATATTTTATTGATCGCCTGGCCTCCGATGACCAGAAAAACGGCAATTACAGGTCTCTGATTGAGGGTCAAAATTACCAGAGCTGGGTATCACCAGGTAAATTTTACATCACCTTTTAGACGACCGCCTTCAATATGATGTGATGGTCACGTAGCCTGTCCATAATGATTAAATGTCACGCTGCTAGCTTGCTAACGTCAGCACACGTAACGTATGCTCACGTTATATTACAGTGTTTAATGATACAGTCTGTTATCTCCCTATTACTCTAATCTTTCCTGCTTATCGCTCAAACAAATGATTAATTTCTATATTAATATCGGTACTCATTTAAGATACCTTCATCAGTTACCGGAGGCCACCACCTAACATCATCAATCCAGCTATTCATGATGCTGTCATTGTAGAGAGTCAGTTCACAATGACAGCATAACGAATTGATGACTGACAAATGTCACTGCAGCAATGGCGGCGCCGCAAGATGGCGGCATACACAAGTGGCTCGCCGAATTCGTCTATAAACCTCCTAAGAAAGCAATGCTACAAAGTGGAATCCTACCCTTAAATACCCTTAAATCTAACATACTGTACTCTTACTATTTCTTTCGCAATCTTTTTTCGAATTTTATTGTGAAAAATAAATACAATGTAAGGAGAAAACAGAAAGATATATTACCCAAATCTATAGCTGTTTTAATTATTTTAATGTTAGAATTGTAGTGTGTTGGTCTGTCAGATGGTCCCTGAAGGCACCGCCGGGTTTGTTTTGGTCCTGCAGGGCTGTGTCTGAGCCAACCAATGAAGGAGGAGAAGGGGCTCGGAAGCGTCATGTGACCAGTGCCTCGCAGCCCAGCCCACCAGCCATGTAAATCGGCGCGTCCCTTACTTCTTATCCATTCCTTGCCAGTAAGCAGATCTTGATGCAGCTTGTCTCCGATACCTGACTTCACAACAAAGCTAGAGCGACACTTCACATCCTACCGACGAAAAATAAAGAACAGAAAAAAACAAACTACATTACTCTGTCCTTTGAATAATCACAGAGAGAAAAGAAATCTGTAGCCGAATAACCGCAATATATCCCCCTGCGACACTATTCAGAATACCAGCTCGCTCACCGGGGTGTTCAGCTCAGAATATTTATATTTATTTTTTGAAAAACCAAAATGAAAACCAAATTTATCAATGGGGTTTCTTCTTCCCCCTCCATGTCGCTGGGTCTGCTTGTGAACGAGAACGCCCTGCAGGTTCAGCCCGACACCGAGGAGGACTGTAAGGAGCTGGCCCGACTTGACCAACCCGACCTGGACACCCGGCGTAAGGCTTATCTGTGGTGCAGAGAGTTCCTCCATGGAGCCTGGAAGAGCCTGGCTGAGGACGATTTCCACATCACTATCATAAGGTACATAGTGTTCACTTGCTTGTTTGATGGATATAGGCCTAGTTGGAAGAAGCTAGTGTGATAAGGCTGATGTAGCCTAAACCGTTTAAGGGTAAACCCGCCCCAAATATTCATAACAAAAAGGTTATGTCTATAGTATTGTACTCGCTGTGAATCAGAGGCAGTCTCCCCTGAAACAAAGAGTGTAGTGATGATGATATTTTCAGACAAATTCCGGAGCTGGCAGCAAACACAGTGGTCACAGAATATCAGCTGTTTCATTTTATATATCAGAATAATTTACAAGAGCCTTCAGAGTAAGACCAAAATTCAGTGTCAGGAGACATTTGATTTAAGGACTGGGTGTGACTTTTTTGTGTTATCATTATTATTATTATTATTATTATTATTATTATTATCATTATTATTTTGATCCTCCCTGGAGCTACAAATATTATTCCTTGAGCCTCCCCAAGTGAAAATGTATGACCCTCCCTCCACCATAAATTAGTTATTAGATTGGTAAAATGTACCCTCTAATTAAAGCTGAAGACAAAATTCTGAAGTTTAAAAAAGTCTCGGTTTTTCAGTCTTGTTGTGCATGCCGTTTAGTATTGGCTAAATTTTAAATGAGACATAGAGTAAAGTGACTTTGATGAAATATCCCTATTTTGAGGTCATGGTTATGGTTTTTGCTCTAACGGAAGCATTCATTACACATAATGTGTCCAAGGACCTTCAGAAAATTTGAATATCCAATGATAATTTATGTTTGTACAGTTTCATTTTTTTTTAGAAAACAATGCAGCATGTTTTCTTTAAAAAAAAAAACAGTGCTAAATGAATATATAATGTAACCATTTATCTTTGTATGCCACTCCCCAGTGCTTAAAAAACTATTTGACATGCCTTCTTATTTTTGCACCAGCCCTCTGCCCTCATAAGTAACGATTGAATGATAAATCTTTTAACTCTATTGTCAGAATAAATTTGGACATCAGCTGTTTCACATAAATACACATAAATGCAAAAATTCACAACAACATTTTACCAAAGGACATAACCACCATACAGACGCTACAAATCACATCACACATTATGAAAAGTAGGTGCAATGCAACAAATGAATCATTCCTGTTTCATTCAGTGTTTGATCCAGGTACACTGACCATAACCAAGTGGCTGGTAGCCATACTCAGATTTAATAGGTTGACAGGTTGAAGAACTAAAGAGTTCCTCAGCATGTTCAGTCTTACCTGTGGAACTCTAGAGCTCATGTTCTTTAAAAAATGTGGTGTTTATATCTGTTCTAAGCTGGACTTCCCATTATAAATGGTATTGGGGACAATGGGAGGCCAGTAATGGTAGCAAATTTGATCTCATTTGCCCCCAGCTGCTGTTTTAGTTGTTAACATAACTGGTTGATTTTTAAATTAAAATCTTTTCGGCTTGTTTTCTAAAAACTGCTGTTTTCATTCTTATGAAATTCTGTGCTGTACCAGTGAAACAGCACAACATGTCGCTACCAAGACTATGACCATGATTTATGTAAGAGATTATAAGCATTAGTTGAGCTAGTTAAGGTGAGGCTGTAGTTCTACATTTGATAAAGGAAGTTCTATTGTATCCTGTTGTACTATTGTACTTTATTGTAAAGCATGTAATAAAGAGGGATGTGAGAGTTACAGTAAGATTCCCAGAAACCTTTCTGAAGCAATATCTGTGTGTAATGATGACCATATTCATGGGCTGTCTGACCATCTGTCATCCAGGGGTGGTCTGAGCAACAAGCTCTTCCTGTGCAGCCTCCCTGACAGCGTGGACACTGTAGGAGACGAGCCCAGGAGCGTCCTGCTGCGCCTCTATGGGGCCATCCTGCAGGTGGGAGCCACATCTCTTATCACACAGCTGAACGCTGTTGTTTTACTATGTTTTACAGACAGAGTCTTTCCATGTGTTGTTGTACCGTAGACACTAGTTTCCCTCAGTAGAGTGTAGTTATTAGTCTAACTGTTTAGTTTAGCTGTTTTTAATGAAGATACATTCTGCTATACAGCACACACAAATTCAAATCATACACTGATTGCGTTTTAACTACCTGTCAGAAAGTTTGACTTGTATATTTTTATCACAGAGATGACTCATGTAACTGGGGTCAAGGGATAGCCAACAGCTTGAGCTGATAATGACAGAAACCAGACAGTAAACAAACAAGACAATACCTACAACTGTGCTATGTGACAGTGCCACCACCAGAGGTTGTTGTGTGTGTATGTGACTGCAGGTCACATGCTTATGTTAGTGTATGCATGCATGTGCAGTTATGCCTTCACGCGTGTATGTGTGTGTGTATGTACGTGTGTGTGTGCGTGTTAGCCATTGTTGTACATGGTGATGTACCCCCATGGCTGTACATGCATGTGTTCTTTGCCGTAGGCTTCCCAAAGGAGCGTGCCTTGGGCACTCTTGTTCCCAGGTGAACCCACCAAAAAACACGGTACAGTATGAGATCTCTGAAATCTCAGCCTAATGCTAAAACGTAACACACACTCATGTAACCCTGGCGGACAAAGCTGGGAAGATAGTCTGCAGTATGGAGAGAAAAAACAAAGTGCTGAAACACCTCTCCTGTCTGTCTCTTTCCTTCTCTAAATCTCTGCCTTGTGATTCTCAATCACCAAGAAGTCAGCTGAACTTGTGCATGAGCATAAAACAGAGAAGCCTGAGGAGGAATGGACACATTTGCAGCTGGCTCAGCTAAAAAAGAAAAACAACAACAAGAAAAGTCATTAGCCAGTGTACGCATTGGCTTGTTGTCGCTTCACAATTTGCACAAAAGTAGATAGATAGTGTATCTTTTTGCAGCTCCACAGTGGTTGCATTTAACACAGAGAGATAGAGTCTACAGTGATGTGGCTGCTGCGTCCAAAGTTCATGACACTAATATTGCTAAGTGTACAGAACTACTCCAAAGATAACTATTTAGTCACCATCACCCGTTGTGGTGCATTGATTTTATTTTCAAATATTGAGTAACAAGTGTTCAAGGACTTTAGATCATTTGCACAAGATTCTTGATGACAGCATATTCTAATCTCCTGCAGGCATTTCATCGTTTGAGGTGATGTTCTTAGCACATGCTGTTTGTTCCAACCTGCTGCAATAATTAAAAGACAGAGTCCAAAAAAAGACAGTGATATGGGCTGCTTTCTTGCTGCTTTCTCAGCCTTAAAACTTTCCAATGATACCTGCATTAAGTATTAACTAAAAGTCTGTGTAATAAAAGCTAAGCGTAGCTTTTATTGCTATGGATGTCTGAGAGAGCAGAAGCACCGTGTCCTTCACCAAGGTAACTGCAGCCATCTCCATCAGGACATAACCGCCTCTCAGGAATTAGTGATGTCTAATCAAAAAGCTAATATGATTAAGGAACTTTATGTCATCGTCAGAGTGCACAGCAACTAATGATTAAACAAACCCAAACTGCACTGGAGACAGTGTTTCTCAGCACTGAAGATATGTGGATAGCATGTTGGATGATGAGTAGATTCATCAAATAAATATGCATATTTTTAGCTCCAGCTTTATGTAATCCACTATAAAATGTCACATTCATTAGCAGGGTTAAAGTCAGTTAATAGAATGTTGTTTTATTAGTCCTCTTTTTATGAGTCCTGCTTTCTCTACTTTATCTTATCTCTATCTCCGCTCTCTTTCTGGCTGTTGGGACAAGCAGTTAGTCCGACCAATCCTCTGCTCCGTCATATCCAAAACACTTGGTGTGTGTTTGAACTCATACTGTACTGTCTGCACTGCGGGCATGGTTTAGGGGTTTGATGTTGACGCTCATGGACAGATTCACATGTATTCATGGATAGTTCTTTCCTTTTTCTTTTGTTGATAGATGTCCTGTAATAAAGGGGATTCCCGACAGTCAAACACAGAAAATCACTTGCAAGTAAGTAACTGATGACGGTGCCACCATACAGTATGTTCCGCTACCCAGAGTGTCCATCAAGTCACCACAACTCTCACCATCTCATCTTCCCCCCTCCGTGTCTGAAAATATTCTTTTGCTTCCCTAAATTCTCCTCTGACTCATGTTGAACTCTGTGATCTCCCACAGGGTGGCTCTAACAGAGAGGGCTGAACCTTTGTAACCCTGTGGGGGTTTTGAACTTAAGTTCAGAATCGATTTAACGCCTGTCTCCACTAACACCTGGCAGAGCATGACTTTAAAAAGCTGAGTTGGGAAATACTACAGCCACTGATTTCATTCTGTGGAGGCAGTTTACACATTAAAGAAACCTGATTAAAATACTCTTATTTTGAGCAAAATTGATTGGGCTCACCTGGCTTGAATTTAACAGAATTTAACTGAGAATATCCTATTTGGAACACAAGACAGTAGAAGCAACTAATATCACAGAAGGTTTTTAAAATAATCTGCAGCAACCTTAATCCGGTATGTTCAGAGAGTCGCTGCTGGTAGCCTGAAGCGATGCCAAGCCTCATGCCCAGTGACCTAGAAATCCCTTTACAACGCATCACGTCACGACGACCTTTCACCCTCACATGACATGGCTGAATCACAAGTCCCTGTCATGTGATGGAGGTGAGGTCATCAGCCAGTCAGCTATTGTCACCACTCAGGCATCCTTCCCTCAAGAATGCTGCTCATCCTCAGCAGTTAGCAGACAGGCTAATGCAGAATTGACCCCATGTCAGTGTGTTTGGATAACCTTGCCTCGATGCACCTACTTTAACAGTGCCATCTGATCAAGGTAAATCCTATTTGGATTAGATAGGATGACACTGTATTGTATACCCTGTTGGGATACTTCGCACGTCACCGCAGCATATTAGCATTTCAGATAAACTGTAGATATAAATAAAGAACCTTGTGCACAAATGACAGTAACCACTGGATTTACTTATCACTAGAGATATGTGCATATACAGATAAATTACATCATTGTTCTTTGAGTTCACTTGTGCAGATAGATAAATGGAACAAATATGTCACACTGGTTCTGTACAGTTCAGAAGGATCTGAGCAACCTGTACTTAATAATCTCTCCCCTTACAGGTTTATTGACACACATACAGTAACAGAGCAGATAAGTATTATGGTTAAAGCGGCAGGTGTCGGCTGCACACAGTGCACCTGCTGCATCACTCCAAGGCCAGCCACTGAATATCTCAGATCCAAAGAGCAACACTGATATGGGACCAGTGTAACAAGTCAGATGAGTCATTCCATGAGAATGGTACAAATTGGACTTTGACATTTTCACATTTTTTTACCAAAGTGTATTACTTTTATGAACACCCTACAACATTAAGGACATATTTAACTACCAGAAAAACATATTTTCACATCTCAGGCATCAAATCCCTATCATTATTGGTCCTTATTTCATGATATGGGCACTGTTATTCTTCAACCCCATTATGTACACTATGGAAGCTGTCTGAAAAGGATTATTAAATCTATTTCTAATGAAGTAAACATGTTCATATTAATCAGATGTCCCTTACACTAATTCAATAATTTCAAATACAAAAATGACATAAAATCTCACATTTGTGCTAAAATGCTTTTAACTAAAGAATTTTAACCAAAATCAGTAATCTTCTGATATCTCTAAACATTCCAGACAGAAATCAACAAACATTAAATAACTTATAAACTCTTAAAAAATAATGTATAAAAAAGTAGGGTAACAGGGTTGAAGATGGTAACGGGGTTGAAGGGACAAATACAGCTTAACATATAAATAGTTGTTTTTTAAATTTCAGATTCACTGTGTGATTTTCTATAAACATTGTATTTCATTATGTAACCATAAGAAGGACAATAGATATACATTGCCATTGAACTGACAATTAATTAATTAATTAATTAATTAATTAATTAACCCAAATGAAAAACAATGACAACTACAACACATTATACATTAAAACATTGCTGTTATACATTAACTGAATAGCTCATCAAAACATAACGTAACGTGTGCTTTTGGGATGTCTGTCTGTGTGTCTGTGTGTCTGATAAAATTTACTTGATGTATTTTACAATTTATTAAAGGAGACATTTCAATCTATATATAAAGCTGTTGAAAATAGATTTTGGTGACCCAATAGATAAAATACACCTAAAAAGGTCAGAGGGGCTCAAATTGTACCATTTTCATGGAATGACTCAGATTCAAATGTGATCAAATATCCAGAAAGAACATGGGAACATGTTGCTCAGAATGGGACCTCTTTGCCATTCAAAAAATATATTCATCTTTACTAGAGGAGGTCTCTGTTTCCTGTCCTAAAGCAGGAAATAGTGAGGGAGGTGCCTTTAAGGAATGTTGAAATCCTTCTGTGTGTGAACAGTGAGCTGGCCTGACATCTATGACTTGTTGATGATTAACTTTTGAGCGGTTAGAGGACTTGTCATGGAGAGTGAGCCAAATCAAACAGACTGCTTAAATATACACTGGCATTTAAAATAGGTCAGAGGAAATGAAAAAGAGCTTGATGAAGGACTGTGGTGCTGTCAGACAGTCGATGCGGGACCACCAAGGTCACTAGGTTACAGCCTCTTAACAGCAAGGGATGAATGGTCTGGCTACCTCACTGACATTTGAATCAAGAATATGACATTAAAGGCCATTCAGCTTTTTACTGTGAGTGCTGGGGTCATACACTATTCTCTGAGTTCTATTTTTTCTGTGCTCTTTTCACTAGTTTGAGTGTAGCTGGGCTCTGTTGGAAAAAAGATGATGTCACATACTCATGAATTGAACAATATTTGAATTAGGAGCCAATTACAGTTAGTGGGTTGTTGGTGTGGTTTGATCAATTCTGATCAAACAAAACCCAACCAGGTTTTGAGTGTTAAAAGTGATAAATAATCCCTTAACAAATATTCAGAGCCAGGTCGCAGGGGCAACAGGCTGAGCAAGGTACTCCAAACGTCCCTTTAATCAGCAGTGTTCTCCAGCTCCTCCTGGAGGATTCCATGGCGTTCACAGTCCAGATGACATATATAATCCATCCAGGGTGTTTTGGGTCTGCCCTTTGGCCATCTACCAATTGGACCTCTAACGAGAGGCACCCAAGAGGCATCCTGATCATATGCCTGAACGACCTCAAACCCCCCTTTCGACAGGAAGGAGCAGGGTATCTTGCTCTTCACCCCATCTCTAAGGCTGAGCCCAGCCACCCTCTGGAGGAAGCTCATTTTGGCTGCTTGGATCCACAATAACAGTCTTTCAGTCTCTACCCAAAGCTCATAGGTAAGGGTTAGAACGTAGATGGACCAGTAAGTTTGGAGCTTTGCCTTCTGGTTCAGCTCTCTCTTCACCACGACAGTCTGGCACAAAGTCCACATCACTACTGACACTGCACCAAACCACCTGTCCATCTCAGGCTTTATTTTACCCTCACTCGCGACCAATACCCTGAGATGTATGAATTCCCTCGCTTGGGGCAGTAACTCTCTCACAACCCAGAGTGAGCAATACATTGTTTTCTGGCAGAGAACCATGGCCTCAGACTTGGAGATACTGACTTGTTCACGCTCGGCTTAAAAATCTGTCCATGAATGTCACAAACATTATTAGTGACAAAGGACAATTCTGGTGGAGGCCAACACCCACTGAAAATACAGCTTGTACTTTGGTTTTAAGGATGGCTTGTAGCAACGACCCCAGTACCCTATACACCTACAGTATCCCCCACAGGACCTCCGGGGGGACACGGTCGTAAGCCTTCTCCAAGTCCACAAAATGTGTAGACTGGATGGCCCCTCCAGCAGCCCTGCAAGGGTAAAGAGCTGGTCCACTGTTCCATGGCCAGGATGTAGTTTGCATTGCTCCTCCTGAATCTGAGGTTTGACAGCTGGTCAAAGACTCCTTTCCAGCACCCTGTAAAAAACTTTCTCACAAAGGCAGAACAGTGTGATACCCTGATGACTGGAGCATACCTTCTGGTCACCTTTTTAAAAAATGGGAACCACCACACTGGGCTGACACTCTACAAACAGTACCTGACCTCCACATTACACTGTCAGCCAAAACTGTCCAACAATATCCACAGCATTCAGCATCTCAGGGTGACTCTCATCCATACCTGACGCCTTGCCACAGAGGAGCTTTTTGACTACCTCAGTGTCGTTTGCCACAGATATGGGTGAGGCTTCCCCAGATTCTTCAAACTCTGCCTCCTCTGTAGAGGAAATGATGGAGTTCCTCAAAGTGTTCTTTCCACTGGGCAATATGCACTCTCCAGGTAGCAGTTCTCCTTCCCTGAGACAAGCCCTGCTTTTCTTTCCTGAGAGGTCTAAGGGTCTTCCAGAACTTTTTTGAGGCTAACCAAAAGTCCCTCTCCATAGCCTCCTCAATCTCTTCCCTTACACAGGTTTTTGCTTAGGCTTTTACCGCAGCTCTTCTGGCCAACAGGTACCCATCTGCTACTTCAGGAGACACCTGGGCCAACCAAGCCCGAAATGCCTCCTTTACTGCTAGTGTCCACCAGCGGGTCCTTAGGTTGCCACCAAGACAGGCACTGCTGACCTTCCGAACACAACTTTTAGCAGCCAACTCCACAATGGAGACTTTGAATGTGGCCCACTTGGATTCCATGTCACCAGCCTCCCCGGAACGCAGGAAAAATTCTTTCAGAGGTCTGAGGTCAGGACCTCGTGGACAGGGGCTTCGCCCTCACTATAGGTTTGGGCCTGTCTGTCAGCCTCCTTCATCATCTGATCCAACTCACCGACAGTTGGTGATCAGTTGACAGCTCTGCTCCTCTCTACACAAGAGTGTCCAAAACATACGGCCACAGATCTGTTGACGATACGACCACTAAGTCAATTAGCAATCTTTGGCCTAGGGTGTTCGGGTACTAAATACACTTATGAACCACCCTGTGCTTGAACATGGTGTTTAGTATGGCCAACCCATGACTAGCACAGAAGTCCAATAACAAAACACCACTCTGGTTCAGATCAGGCTGTCACCTTGTCCCCTATTGAAGTTTCTCGAAGTACTTTAGTAATGAGGTACTCCAACTCCTTTTTTGCAGATTTATCAGGGTTTCTCGATTCGCTCTTGGTTTGGTCTTCTTTTTCTTGGGAGACCCTACAAGCTATTTGCCCTGGACAACATAGCTCCCAGGGTCACAGGGACATGCAAACCCCTCCACCACATTAAGCTGATGATTTTTTGGATGGGATGAATATTTAATGATGTAAAGAAATACTTGAGGCATTTTCAGGGGTTTCATTATTGGTCAGCATAATTTCAGTCTACAGTTTAGCGGTCTTAACAATGCTATCAAATTTACAGTCCATGTGTCCATGTACAACTATTGGTGTGCCCATTTGTCTTATCACCGAGGCTAAATTTAAATAGGTACATTAAACTAGAACACAGTTAGCATTGTTATTGCTAGCATAGTTGTCAGTTGACTGATATGTAAAGGTTATCTCTTGAATGGAGATCATGCACAAACTGAATCCCTGACTTGATACTTGGATCTGAACTTTGACTGTCAACCCAGCAGCTCTGGGTTAGAACAACTAAACCAAAGGTCTACATACAGTACAGGCCAAAAGTTTGGACACACCTTCTCATTCAATGCGTTTTCTTTATTTTCATGACTATTTACATTGTAGATTCTCACTGAAGGCATCAAAACTATGAATGAACACATGTGGAGTTATGTACTTAACAAAAAAAGGTGAAATAACTGAAAACATGTTTTATATTCTACTTTCTTCAAAATAGCCACCCTTTGCTCTGATTACTGCTTTGCACACTCTTGGCATTCTCTTGATGAGCTTCAAGAGGTAGTCACCTGAAATGGTTTCCACTTCACAGGTGTGCCTTATCAGGGTTAATTAGTGGAATTTCTTGCTTTATCAATGGGGTTGGGACCATCAGTTGTGTTGTGCAGAAGTCAGGTTAATACACAGCTGACAGCCCTATTGGACAACTGTTAAAATTCATATTATGGCAAGAACCAATCAGCTAACTAAAGAAAAATGAGTGGCCATCATTACTTTAAGAAATGAAGGTCAGTCAGTCCGGAAAATTGCAAAAACTTTAAATGTGTCCCCAAGTGGAGTCGCAAAAACCATCAAGTGCTACAACGAAACTGGCACACATGAGGACCGACCCAGGAAAGGAAGACCAAGAGTCACCTCTGCTTCTGAGGATAAGTTCATCCGAGTCACCAGCCTCAGAAATGGCAAGTTAACAGCAGCTCAGATCAGAGACCAGATGAATGCCACACAGAGTTCTAGCAGCAGACCCATCTCTAGAACAACTGTTAAGAGGAGACTGCGCGAATCAGGCCTTCATGGTCAAATAGCTGCTAGGAAACCACTGCTAAGGAGAGGCAACAAGCAGAAGAGATTTGTTTGGGCCAAGAAACACAAGGAATGGACATTAGACCAGTGGAAATATGTGCTTTGGTCTGATGAGTCCAAATTTGAGATCTTTGGTTCCAGCCACCGTGTCTTTGTGAGACGCAGAAAAGGTGAACGGATGGATTCCACATGCCTGGTTCCCACTGTGAAGCATGGAGGAGGAGGTGTGATGGTGTGGGGGTGTTTTGCTGGTGACACTGTTGGGGATTTATTCAAAATTGAAGGCACACTGAACCAGCATGACTACCACAGCATCCTGCAGCGACATGCCATCCCATCCGGTTTGCGTTTAGTTGGACGATCATTTATTTTTCAACAGGACAATGACCCCAAACACACCTCCAGGCTGTGTAAGGGCTATTTGACCAAGAAGGAGAGTGATGGAGTGCTGCAGCAGATGACCTGGCCTCCACAGTCACCGGACCTGAACCCAATCGAGATGGTTTGGGGTGAGCTGGACCGCAGAGTGAAGGCAAAGGGGCCAACAAGTGCTAAACACCTCTGGGAACTCCTTCAAGACTGTTGGAAAACCATTTCAGGTGACTACCTCTTGAAGCTCATGGAGAGAATGCCAAGAGTGTGCAAAGCAGTAATCAGAGCAAAGGGTGGCTATTTTGAAGAAAGTAGAATATAAAACATGTTTTCAGTTATTTCACCTTTTTTTGTTAAGTACATAACTCCACATGTGTTCATTCATAGTTTTGATGCCTTCAGTGAGAATCTACAATGTAAATAGTCATGAAAATAAAGAAAACGCATTGAATGAGAAGGTGTGTCCAAACTTTTGGCCTGTACTGTATATGGGAGGTTAGTCCATATATGGGCTGGATGCTGCAGATCTGGGTCAGTACAGCTACAATAGCAGAGAGGATGTGCTTGCTGACTCACTGAAGTATTGTCAGAGGAGTGATATGCCCCACAGTATAAGCCAAGCCCTCAGGTCTTTGCACTGCTTTGCACTGCACAGGCTGCCAGATGGCTTGTTGTCTGGCAGTATGTGTGTCAAGATGATTATGGTAATGTGGATAATTCACGTTGCAGATTTAAAACAGCATGTGATCACCACTCTGCAGATAAGGCATTACATAACGATGGGGAGTATTCTCTGGACACATGCCCTGGGAATGAAGCAGAATGTACTGTATTCTGTTCAGGAGACATTTTATTTTATTTGTTCAAGATGTCCAAGAATTTCTAAATTGTTCAGTGTGTCCTTGTGTTAATAATATAACTAGTGCAGTACCGATTAAAAACTTGTCAGGCCCACCCACACAGCTTGCTAATGTACTGTACTTAAGGCAAAACACTTCAGGTGAAAACATCTTTTCATGCACTGGTCAATTTTAAGAAACAAAAATTGTGATATAAAAAATATTGACAATCAACTGGGGAAGTTTCATGGTAATATACTATATCAGTTAAAATTTAATTATATTCTATTCTCCCCTCAAGTACAATTTTTTACTGACACCATGAAGAGATACATGGTTCTTACAGAACAGCAGAAGTTTTGAATTACTTTCAGTGGAGTATTTTCAGTGTGGTATTTTTACTTTTACTCAAAGGATCTGCATACTTCTTTTACCACTGAATATGAATGACTTATGAGAATCCTGTGTGGCAAATATCCTACCCCTTCACTAACACAGGGACGCCTGACACACGCACGCACGCATGCACGCATGCACAGTGTTGCCAACGTGGTGACTTTCTTGCTTGATTTAGCAACTTTTCAGACCCTTTTTTTCACTTACTGATCAGAGTACATTTAGCAGCTCATTTGGCTGCACCACAGAGTCCCTCCCTCCCTCGCTCCCCGCGCCGTGCACACACAGGTAGCAGTGAATTACTATGGTTAGCTTGCAGCTTTCTCGAGAACCACTCATCCTAACAACTTCACACTCGACAATACGTTTCCTTGGGTCTGAGAACAAAAGCGTTCATTCTGAATCTTGCATCACTGATGGTTGAAATGTTTGAGTTCACTAAAATGTAACATCTCTGGTCTTTCCGGTCTCTCTTTTCTCATTTATTGTTGAATGTACTGTAGCGAGCAATGGGTGGTGAAGACATGTTCAACTCTCTGCAGCCCTGAAGTCCTGCCCTAGCTGCTGCACATAGCCATAGAGCACTGTTTACTTGTTTATTAAGTTCGTTAATATTGAATGTGTTGTGCATTCAAATTGCATCAAATTCGTCAGTGCACGTCTTTGGGTCCCAGGCAATACAGCCGCCAAGTTTGAAGTAGGTGTGACGAAGGGTTCTCGAGATATGTGAATGACAAACAGATAGATAGGCAGACAGAAATTCTTTATAGCTGGATAGATGCTGATGGAATGGATTAACCATGACTTGATCCAGTTGAAATATACTGAATAAACTACCTGGATGCTACCAGTACCATTTCCAATAGCCCTGGACTGAACAAACTGGAATATTCAAAGGCTCCTTCTTCTTAACAAGCTCACATAGTTTATGTAATGGAATATGAAATAACAGTTTGCAAATGACAGAGTTTAAGCTGAAACAATTACTCAGTTAATTGATTTATGCTACCTTGGGCTGTAGGAAATTCATTCATTCATTCATTCATTCATTCATTCATCTTCTAACCGCTTCATCCTCTTGAGGGTCGCGGGGGGGCTGGAGCCTATCCCAGCTGACATCGGGCGAGAGGCAGGGTACACCCTGGACAGGTTGCCAGACTATTGCAGGGCTGACACATAGAGACAGACAACCATTCACGCTCACATTCACACCTACGGACAATTTAGAGTTATCAGTTAACCTAGTCCCCAATCTGCATGTCTTTGGACTGTGGGAGGAAGCCGGAGTGCCCGGAGAGAACCCACGCTGACACGGGGAGAACATGCAAACTCCGCACAGAAGGGCTCCCATGGGATCGAACCGGCAACCCTCTTGCTGTGAGGCCACAGTGCTAACCACCACACCACCGTGCCGCCCCTGTAGGAAATTGTAATGGAAATTTTCTGATATTTTATAGACGACAGTTAAACAATTAATGGTGAAAATAATTTGTGGCTGAACTCATTATGCCTGAGTGAGTTGTAGCCCTATCTTGATCTCAAATTGACACATGATTTCAGAGCCAACTTGCTACCCTTTCCCAGCTGTGATACAGGTGGGCTTGTTGACTCTACAATCGAAAGGACTTTTCCTTCATTTACCCGCTTCTCGACGTAGTCCCTTTAAAGAATGATATGAGATGTTGCCTTGAACTTCTTGTTGGCCTTTCTTCATCAACCTTGGCAGGTACCTTCACTCACAGTTATATACTCTGAGTAAAAATTAAACTTGTGATTGAGTTTACACCTTTGACTTTGAGTGTAATGTATACCATTAATTGCAAAATTTATCACAACAGAGATACCAGTGTCTCTTAGAGGAAGAAGTCAGTATAGAGCCTCCTTGTAGGTGGTGCTGTACACTTTTGCATTGAGAAATGTGACATCTCAGAGGCTGCAAAGCAGGCAGTATTGTTTCCCTTGAGCTGGCTTCGTGCAGGACGCTCAGTATGAAGCACATTCTCTGGCAGGTAGCCAAAGACTGCAGTGCTCAGATCCAAATCTCTGTCTCTGCAGCAATTTATCTGAAGGTTATTCAATTAAGAGGGTTAAGATAGCAATATGCTATATTGCAGCTATTTAGGGTTACATTGAAAAATTGCAGAATTAGCTGGTTAACTTAAAGTCTTTGGGAAATGTCACGATGATGCAGCTGTACCTCCAAAAACACCTCTGCACACTCCGAAAGCAAATATATTGGCATATTTAGACAAAAAGTCTTAACTGTACTTCTACTTACTACCCTTTTCTATAGCTCTACTGAGTTGACAACTGCAACTGAAGTCCAACTGAGCAAACTTTAATTTCAGATATCAAGAATGAACTGACACACTCCACTATATATCTTCATCACTCACTATGTCCTAAAGATTTGTTTTAGTGGCAGAGCTTATCTTCGGGCAGTCTGGTTCACAACCAAGATGGAATTGTTTTCAAGAGAAAATTTTAAGTGGGCTTTTTTTCTTGGCAAGAACAAGGACTTCTTGTCAAAACATGAATTAAAATGTAAATGACAAAGAATTTTTTTGCTAACTAGCTGCTTGCTAGCTTAGTAGCGAGTATTCTAACAAGGGATAATTTAATTTTGTGGCAATGGATTTTTAGCTGTTTTTTTTTTTTTTTACCATGTTTAAAAAAACACATACATGAGCTAATTTGGGTGGAAAATGGGTATTCATTACAACTCTGGCCCCAAGTAATGCTGTGAGAAATCCAACTTCACTATTTGTAGTTTTCACTTTCCCACAGTATAAGTCTCTCCTCTCCTAATGACCTCCTGCCTATTTGTGGAGAAGCCTTGTTTTCTGTCTTCTCAACACAATAGAGTGAATGAGAATCAAGTTGGTGAGAAGCCAGGCCACGTGTTTCTGTTGGTATGAGAGAAGGTTTCCCAGTTAACCTTGAGCCCCTTTTGGGCTCCAGGCTTTGTGTGTTGATGTGTGACTTCTGTGTGTCAGATAAGATAGATATCAAAGATAAAGGTAGAAAGACAGGCTGTCCTCTCTGCTTCAACAACTTCAACAGTGACTGGTGGTTTTAGAGGACAAATTCTTCCTGGAAGTTTTAATCTACGTCTTGTTTTCTCCTCACCGCTCTGACAGGCAAACCTAACTAACCCTAACCACAGCATTTCTCCTTATTCAGACTCCCCCATCCTTGTTCTCCACTGCCTGATTCCCTTTCAATTCATAACGCTGTGCAATCCCATTATGGTGCATCCCCAGTGTTTAATGTTATAGTCTAAATGTCTGGATACACACTTATTATGTATATAAGCTATTAACATAAAGGCCTAGTCATCATTACCTATGCACATGATTTTTTTTTAAATTCAATGGTATGTGAGCACAAAAAGAGTTAAGGCGGATTTATGCTTGTGCGTCAGCTCTATGCAGAGCTTACGCTGTAGCCTACACACAAATGGGCGTCAAATGTCGTCTTTATGGATATGCCAGGGGTGTCAAAACTTGTCATTAAGGATTTAAAGGGGGGGCCTCATATGTCGTCATTATGGGAAAAAGAGTTAAACATGGCTTAATAGCCTGAATTTCAAACACAAATACGCAAATCGGCTTCATTATAACTTGCATCGCTGACAATTCACAGACAAATCACTTGTCTTTTTTTTGACACAATTTCCCCACGAATACAAAGTGTTAATGTTTTTAGCACAAGCCTATGGCATTTTGCATTGTATAAATTAGTCTAGCGGCTAGCAGAGATTTCCTCTACTCATATGGAACCAGGGACAACAGCAACATTTAACAAAGGTAACATCACAAAATTCATCTCCATTACAGCTCACAAGGTTCACCAACAAAACAACTGCCTTAACAAGTTTTCCAAACTAATATAACATGTTACTGTTAGAGCCTATGCCGATGTATGGCGTTAATGCGATGCAGAAGTATAAATCCTCTTAAAGGAGAACTTTGGCATTTTTCAACATAGACACTATTTTCACATGTTTTTGTGTCTGAATAACTAATTAGACAACAATAAAAAAACAACAACAACTAAAGATTGCAGCTGGCAGCGACAAAACAGGCTGCAGTGTAACCACATGGGACATTTGTGTAAGGTCTAGGTTGGAAAATGCTCAAATGACCCTTAGAATAGAATAGAATAGAATAGAATAGATACTTTATTGTCTAAACCAAATGGTACCAGAAAATCCTCTTTGACAGGGGTCAACATAACATTTACACGTGCAAGACATTACAGACATTTTATAAAAGGACCAAAGAATCTAAAAAATACACAGGATGGAAAATAAACAACACACATCGATACATAAAAGAAAAGGACCAGCAGCATTAGCAAACCATTACCGGGGCACTGAAATTCCTCTACTGTTGAGGGCTGTTATTGCATTTGGAATAAATGATTTTTTTATAGATTGTTTTTCTTTTACTAATCTTAAAATTTCTCAGCTTCCTGAGAAGATGGAGGCGCTGGAGTGCTTTGTTGTGGATTGTGTCCAGGTTTGGAAGGACAGGCAGGTGTCCATCTGTGTCCCCAGATACTTAAAACACTCCATCTGTTCCACCCGCTCTCCCTGAATAAACAAAGGTTTAAAAAGCTGAGATGTAGTTGCTGCTCTGTCTCTTCCCACACAGCACAACTCCTTAGTCTTTGAAATGTTTAGTTCAAGTGATTTCTCACTTAAAGTTGTGACTAGGTCGTCGACTGCCAGTTGGTACTGGGTGAGAGCCTCCATACGGTCCATGTGGGCCACCAGTGCCATGTCATCAGTGTATTTAAAAAGACTCATTCCCTCCCTGCTACAGGTGATGTTATTGGTGTAGGCAGAGAATGGATTGGCGGTTAAAACACAGCCTTGTGGGAGCCCTGTGTTTAAAACCAGTTTACTGGACTTAAAACCATTTAAAAACACCTGCTGTGGTCTGTCCATTAGAAAGTCCTTTATCCATAAAATCAAAGTTGGGTAGATCTGGAGGTTCAAGAGGCAGTGCAGCAGAGTGTCAGTGTTTACAGTGTCAAAAGCAGAGAAGTCCATAAATAAGATCCGAGTGTGTGGTTGTGCAGAGTATATACTATAATCCTCAAGATTTTCATCATATTGTTTTCCAGTTCACAGCAGTGCTGTCACCATGGTTTGGAGTAAAACAGGCCTGTCCATCTTCCTCCTCTTGGCAGATGCTCTATCTGTAACAGTGCTTTGACATTTACCAGAGACCTACACTCAAAAGCCAAAGAGTCATTACTTTAACATGAACCAAGCATTGTTACAGATTGACTCTTGAAGGGGCTGACAAGGGAATTGTTTCATTTATGACTCAATCCATACCTCACTCTGACTTTTATATTTTGAGACATTGTGGCCATTAAAAGCTCTTTGTCTCATATCTCATTCTGTTCGCATTGCTTTTTCAGCACTCAGAGGTGGTTTCTCCCATACTTTAACTGTTAAACTGCTATCTTTCTTCCTGTTGTGTGTTTCCAGGGAGCAGAGGCCATGGTGTTGGAGAGTGTGATGTTTGCTATCTTAGCAGAGAGGGAGCTGGGACCTAAACTCTATGGCATTTTCCCTCAGGGCCGACTAGAGCAGTACGTCCCTGTAAGTGACCAGTCTGTGGTTCAATGCACATCTGTTTGCATATGTTTTCTTTATACTGTATAATAATTTTGAAAAGGGGTGGACAAATACTTAGGAACACACAATGCTCTTCATTGCTGGAAAACATTTAGTTATAGTAAAACTTAAGATTTTTGTTGAGGTGAGAGATGGGGATTTTTGAGTTTTTGATATAATGGTACTGTGGGGTATACATTTTGAGGGCTGGGTATCAAATGTCAAAACTTTATTGATACTGAGCGTAATGCGTGCGTAGCATCAAGTATCAAAGTACAACTGGCTTTAAATGTCTGATCACATTCATAACCTTACTTAAACCAGCGGATCACCAGAAGATCCACAATACGGTATTATCAAGATAATAGTTATGATACAGTGTTATTGTGATTTTGAATATGTTGCTATATGCTGAGTAACATAAAATATATTGTGAAATATTGCAATGTATTACCTTTTCTCAACTGTTAAAATATGTCCCTGACTGTTGTAAGATGAAGTTTTTAGTCTGTTCATCTCACTACAATCATTTTTTTTGCAGCACAATGTATCCAGTGGACTGATTATATATATGATTATATTATTCTGGCTACCTAAGTTTAATTTGTATTTGTCATAATAATAATTTAAATAACAAAAGAATGGCACTTTGTACTGTGCGATGATACGATACTGCCGCACAAAATTATTGCAATACTAACCTGCAAAAGGTAGTATTGCCTTTAATTAATAAACCATAAAAGATCTGCTCCTCAGTAGTTAAACAGCACTGTGTTACACAGGTCATTTTACTCATGGAAGGAAATCATTTTGACCTTTGCTGACATCATGTAGCCACCACCAGCCAAAAGTTACTCAAACAGATACATGTTATCTTGTTTGAGCTTATTACTCACTGACTTTGAACTTACATGCCGAGATATCATGTAGGATTTCACAACATCAGTAAACTGCACAGAACCCACTCATATTTACCAATTGGGCTGATCTGGGGTGCTTTAACTCAGATCTAGTATTGGATATCATCTTAGTAAAAAACAATGTGAGAGATGAGATGCATTTTTCTTTTTTAACTCATTTTGTGATTTGGCCTAATAGTTGTACATAAAAATCTTTGCTATTTAGAGAGGGGGGGGGGGCGATGAAAAACAGGGGAGACACATCAAATAACTTTTTCAGCACTGGGGAGGGAGTTGTGTTTTTTAATATGGCTCAGAGGAGGGACATTGAACTTTAAATGGGACATTGAACTTTAAATGGTTGTATTTTGTATTTACTTTAAATACCCTCAGAGCACCAAACTCTGGTTTTAAAGGCATGTTTTCTTTTCTAAAAATGTCCAGAATCACACCATAAATCATGGCCAGAAACTATGAAATATGGTTACATTTGGTGGAGGGAGGGTCTTGCATTTTCCAACCAGTCACTCAGGGAGACTCAAGGAAAAATATTTGAAGCTCCAGGAAGGGCCATGATAGAAAAAAATATCCACACCATAGCCACTCCCCTACTCTTGATTATTAAAATACAGTCCCTTAGTGCAACTTCAAAACAGTCATTTTGGTTACTGCATGAATATTATCCTGTTGACAGAGTCGTAAACTGGACACCTGTGAGTTGAGCGACCCCAGCATCTCAGCAGAGGTTGCAGAGAAGATGGCCAAGTTTCATGGAATGAGGATGCCCTTTAACAAGGAACCAAAGTGGCTGTTTGGAACCATGGACAAGTAAGTCATTTAAAGCCCCTTTTTGACCACAGGAACTTTTCCCATAAACGTGGAACCTTTTGAGGAACTTGTTGTGTTTTGACCACAAGGACCTGGGTTTAAATTAAATTCTGGGATACTTTTGCCCCCAAAAAACTCTTGATTTGTGGGTAGTACTTTATGAAAGTACAGAAACTTTGGAGTTTGGAGCTGTGGAGGAATAAGGATGGATCTGCCTTAGAAGCTGAGAACACTATTGGCAGACAGACTATCACTCAAAGCGGCCCTTGTACAGTTGTCATGAATGTTGAAATTAGCTATAGAGACCAAAACTGTTTTTTGTACCATGTAAACATGTTCATTTCTGCTGTAAATTTGGGCATTTTAACATGGAGGTCTATGGGGATTGACTGGCTTCTGGAGCCAGTCTCAGTTGGACATTAGAGGAACTCCTGGCACTCCTGGCACTCCTGTATTGGCTTCACTTTTAAGCTCCAGAGGTTGCCGCTTGCATCCATCTTCATGAGTCTTTAGACTGCTGTGGAACATGGGAAGTTTTGGTGGAAACACAGCTTAAGTCTTTTCTAAGCGATATCCCATCCTGCCCCATCTTGTGTTGTCTCGTCTTTAGGGATATTAGGGATAGTTAGTAGAGATTCTCAGTCATCCAGGTCATGGTAGTTCTAAGTGCTACATCATATGCAACTGGACTTGCTTGAGTATCTTGAAGATGTTTCACCTCTCATCCAAGAGGCTTCTGCATTAAATTATGTTTCAAATGAAAGACTAAGATAAAAGACTGAGCAGATTTGAAACAAAGTCCCAAGTCGGTAACTGGAGGTTTAATCCTAAAATGGCAAGTAAGGTCACTAATTACTTATCGACAAGTATGAGGTGTTGGTTGGCTTATCATAATGTGCTTCATGTTGAATTACTTTCACGTTTATTTGTTGGGTGTTTACAAGGTTTACATTGCACAATATTTGTCAGTGTGTGGTGATAAAGTCCATTGCCCAGTTCTCCTGATTTTCTGTGGCGGCACTAAAAACTGGTTTATCATTTCCCAGATTGTGTATTGTAAACATTACTCATTCCTCCTGCTGCGTGACTGATTTGGTAAATTTCCATGTCAGAAAAGAATGAGGATGCAGAGATCAGACACAGAGCATGTAGTAATAGGTAATAAGGGATTTTACTGGAATTTGTTGGGGAAACTACATGAAATAGTGTGCTAAACGAGCACAATGTGTTTATAAATGAATAAACCATTATCAGAGGTGATATGTGATGATTTTTTTTTCATGCATTTACCCATGTTTATCCCTGACATTGTGTAAATGTCCGTGGCGGACATTTGAAAGCGAGTAGATGACAAACAGTACAGTAAACTTGTAGATAACTCATATATGTAATAACTTAGGTGGAAAATGATTTAACATTTCATGCAGCCTACATGCAGCCTCTCGGCTCGGCAAACGGTAAACAACCCCACTGGCTTCTCTATGTGTCGCTTCCGTACGCAGTCAGTGGAGCCCAAACGAATACGCCGCAATGCTACGCTGATGCTTACGTTTGCAGCCGGTGGAGCCTGGCTGTAAAAGTTAAAGTTGCTACATCCACGACGCAACACGACCAATCTATATCAGCACTTGAGACGGGACAGCACGTCTTTCTGAAAGACGTGCTGTGTAAAAGTTTAAAAGTTAAAGTCGCCACGTTCCGCGGCAACACGACCAATCTATATCAACACTTGAGACAGTACAGCACAGGGAAAAGTAGGAAGAGTGCATGCGAGAGAAAGCCGAGCTGTGTAACGTGAAAGACAAAGAGACAACTGAAAGCCGCCAGAGCCTCAAAAAACAACATCCAAGCACAGTTAAGCGAGTGTCACAGGGAAATCATGGACTCCATAACAAATGAAAAATTGGGCAATTTTGCTCGGGTTCGGCCCACATGACATGCTGCTGTGTTGTGCTATGGTGTGCTGGAATTTGTCATTTACGTGACAACACATGAACGCAACACAGGCTCGCTCCGCTGTGTGTACAGTTCCGTGCTGCGCTGCTGTGTGAGCAGCGTGTTTGACTGTGCTCAGTCTGTTGATGGTCATTGACACACTGTCTGTCCATAACAATAACTATGTCAGGTCAGTGCCCCCCTAATATAATGTAGGGGAAACACTGAATCAAGCAAAAAGACTCATGATACCATTTATTTATTATAGTTTATTGTAATTATATTGTAATCGCAATCGCAAATCGCGATATTGTCCACCATAATCGCAATCGCACATTTTTATCAAATCGTGCAGCACTAGCTGCTTCATTCACTGTTTTTACCTACTTTAATCACCCAGTCTGTTTGTTTTGGAGCGGAATAGATGTCTGTGGATAATTTGAAACCTCCTGAACAATGGAATTCTAACTGGGACAAGTTTTGGCTGGATGCAGTCTGAAGTCCTCGCCCATAGATTCCACTAAATCTTGCTAAATCTCACACCGTACCTTTAAGCAAATATGCCAGAGTCCTTTATCTCTACCTGATGATTTGGCCTTGATGTTTAGGAGACCAACAAACAGAAATTGGACCCTGGCTGAGCACCAGCACCGAGCAATATTTGAAAAAACACCCACACATTTCAGAAAGTTACATAATGTCATAGTACATAGTTACAAACACTTACAGAGTGTAAGAGTGGTTTCTTCACTCTCTTTAGTGAGATGCAACAATCCACTCTAAACTCTTGTTCGCTTTGAAACAAATCAGTCCACTTTCTAAGCCAGCATTTGTAACTGTTGTTGAACAGCAACCACGGTGGCCACGAGTGACAGTTACAGAAGGGTGGTCACCTTCATTGTGGAAAAATAAGGAACACCTTGCAAGTGGGCTAATGCCATGGGGACATAAATCCTGGGGTGGTCCTCTGTTGCTGTCAACATGAATGTAACGAAAATGAAAAATTAATAAGAGTAAAGCATTTTCATATTTTGCAATATCACACTAGAGGAAGTGCTGTTGTACTGAATATCAGCTGTCATTTGGTCATAGATAATCATGTCTGCATCCTCAGCCCCTGCATTGCTTGGACACAGTAGTTCTCAGCTGAATGTTCCTTCAGGCTGGACAGTTCACAATGTCCAACAGAAATTACTCTTGTACATGTCATTGCGATTGTGCTCATTACCACTGACAGGACTGACCCACTCATGGTTTGTCTGCCATTCAGACAGCATCTCTCTTTTTATGGGTGGACCTTTAAAGAAATGCATCCCAGTTTCGATGACACTGAGTGACAGACAACTTGCCTGTTGTTGTAGGTGTCATTCTCTTCTGCAAATTCTGATTTCATTTGATACTCCTTCACTGTGTCTTGTGGAACTCTTTTGGTTTTATTATTTCTCATGTCATTTAAGCATGTAAAAACAGTGTATGCATCAGAGTGGGATGTCTGATCTGTGTGTAACACTCTCACCAGGTACTTGAGCCAAGTCATGAGGCTGAACTTCACCAGAGAGTCCCATCTGCGTCGCTTCAACCGCCTGCTCAGTTACAACCTGCCGCAGGAGATGGATAAGCTCAAGTATGTTCACACACACACACACACACACACACACACACACACAAACACACACACACACATACAGAGTGGTTAACATTTGACATATGCATTTGAAAGTTTCCAGGTAGGGTGTTATGTAACAGAATGTAAAGAATGTGTTGGTCCTTTGACAGTGCTTTCCAGGAAAGGCTCAGATTACGTAACTTGAAAGCAGCACGTTTTGAACACCACACAAAACATCAACATTTCACTAATTGAACAGAGTTTTGACCTGCTAAGAGATAATGAAGAGGAAGTCAGTCTATGAGACAGTGACACTCTCGCATGTCACAGTGAAACATGTTTTTCATTGCCATAATCACAACCTGAATTTTGTTAGGCAGAAAAAAAAGCATCTGAGTGAGCAGATTTTGAAATACTAAGCACCAGCCATGGTAACACATCATATTCTGTCAACAGGGGTGTAACAGTTCACAAAGTTCAACAGGATACAACAAAAAAGATGAAATACCAGAGAAATTTCCTTGATTATTTATTTATTTTAATTTTATGTTATTTTAATTCATTTGATTATTTAAACTAACATCATAAAGTATGATCTTTTTTTTTTACTTTGAACAATAATGGGGCTAGCAACATGCTAGCTTAGCATAGCTGCCTCCCAGTATCTCACTGTAGTGGTATGTTCTGATTTGGGGGTTGGAGGGGCAGACACTATGTTACTTGTTATGTCCTGTGGGCTGCCTTGTTGAAAACATTATATCAAACACAGTTTGAGCTTTATATTTTGTTTTACCAATGTAATAGGATAGTTCAACATATAATTAGGTCTGTGGTTCAATATGAATATGTGTATTGTTACTAAGGCTGTCAAAATTGCTCAAAAATGACGTTCCAATATTCGTTCTAAAAATAACTCATAGGTTCGAACCATTCGAATTTTTTTTTTCGCATTATGTCCACAAGAGGGCAAACTAATACAAGGAAACATACTTGTATATGTATTAATACAAGGAAACATAACTAGCCTACTTGTAGGTATTTTTAGTTCAACATAAACGTCTTTGAAAACATTTACATACCTACACATTAAAACACACAAAACAATTATCTATAACATTACGTTATAAACGACCGCGGACCTCTCGCTCGCCCCCCCTCTCTGACCCGTCAGGCCACACCGCTCGCGGAAGCGCTGCGAATAGCCTCGAAGTGCTGAGAAGCGAAGCCAGTTTCCTTTCGGCGCCCATATTAACCGATTGTGTCATCCACACCGGCTGCGCCACGCCGCGCAGCTCCGTGGCTGGCTCTGGTCTATTTTCTGCGCGAGCGAATGTGTCAAGCCGGGTGATGGAGACAACAGCTGGGAGCACAACCGCTTGTCGACCAGCATGGAGAAATGCGCGTCTGATGTGAACGGAAATGCTCTGGCTTGTGCGCTGCGTTTCGCAGCACCTCCGCGGGCAGTGTGGCCTTATGCAGTGCGTTCAGTGCAGCGGCCCAGGCCAACACCCATTCGCAAAGAGGACAGCTGCGGTGGTGTTTTTTTTTCTCCACAATTGAATATCAATTTTCACATTCGAAGGTCCATTTTTTTGAATTTAGAATATTCGTTGACAGCCCTAATTGTTACACTCCTAACTCAATATATGCTATATGACATAGTCACAAAATCACACAGCACTCTGTGAAGGTTTGGCTTCAAGTCTTTAGCACTGTGAGTGTTAACCAATCTGGGAGGTAAAGGGATCAAACCACTTCTTGTTGGAACTTCTTTGAGGAACTTTTGCTGGCATTGCATGATTTTTTTTAACTTCTGCCTCGCCGTTCTGTATAAAAGGTACGATTGTGGAATGGGGGGACAGAGTTTTCTCGCCTTTAAGCTGGCAGTGGAGGAAGTGACAGCGCATAAATGACTTCTGTATAAAGGGAACAGCTGGCAGGATGGGATCATGGTTGGCATGGGTGTGAATTTTTGCGAATGTGTTATGAGTGCAACCCACTGTAGGAGATTTAAAAATAGCTGTTAGGAGTTAGCAGCTAACTGAAAGAAGAAGAACTGTGACAGAAAATGTCTGCAAACTGGTTCCAGGAGCTCCTTACCCTCCAGCGAAGGACAAGATCAGCTGCTATATAACAGGGATAGTAAATTATTGTTATTGTCATGTTATTTTTATTGTTTATGAAGGGCTGCTGATGTGTGTGTTATATGTCACACTTGAAGCCAACACTGCTGTGTTTCATGACACACCCGTCATCCCTGTAATGATTCTGCAATGCTGACATACTGTCTAAAATCACACAATGGAGCGACAAGATGCTGCCATTGTTTGATTCTGTGTAAAAATTCAAATGTGGGATACAGAAGGGACTTCATAGCAGCTCTATAGCACCATCTCTGTGCAAAAAGGGAGTGGGATGAAACAAGGAGCTCTAGAAACCCAGCTGATTGATCATCTTCTGACTTCTGACCTTTGTATGTTCAGGTCTCTACTGGAGTCTACACACTCTCCTGTAGTGTTCTGCCACAACGACTGCCAAGAAGGTAATGCATATCAACACTGATGGCCCCTATATGCTGTACATTTGCTTTTCTCTTTCATAAAAGAATAACTATTTTTCACATTGCTTTTAGGAAATGTCCTGCTGCTGAAGGGCCGCCAGAGCTCAGACAAACAGAAGCTGATGCTCATTGACTTTGAGTACAGCAGCTATAATTACAGGTAAGTTAGTTACTACTCTATCACAGGTTTTGATGAAGTGATCCTACTCACATGTATTGTCTATTTATCCAACAACTATTAAAAACACAACCCTGTTGCACTGGGGGATGTGTTCCTTTATTACAGTGAACATGGGCACTGTAGTTCATTTTTGTTCAATTCCAAACACAGTGTTATGCAGCCAGACTGTCTCATTAGTGCTCATAATTATCAAATGTGTATTAATCCGCAGGTGAAAATAGTCCCTTACAAAATGACTTAGCATTTAGTAAAGAAATGAAATTATAAATATATGACCTGTTTTTAAAGATGTTTGTCTTCTGTAGGAACAAAGGGCAGTCACAAAGTAATGACAGACTTGTTGACATGTTTTTGGTTTTGGTCCTTTCATAGGATTTGTTAAAATTAACAGAAATATAGAATATTGCCTGCTTTATTCTTTAAGGACTAACTTTAAAAAACATCAAGGGGACATTTTTGGCCGTCTTTGTCTGATTTTTAAGGTAAATTATTCTTTTTGGCTAAACATACCTTCCTATTACACTCTGTATAACTCAGATTTATTTGATATTTTACCCAATGCTGGTAACTTGCAGTCAGCTCGGCAGGAGAGGGTGATCTCTCTTTATGCCCTGTGAGCCAATCAGTTTAAAATTGTGGCTATTATGTGTTAAGCGCTTTGTCATCTCTGCCATGTGCACTGAATGGAATTTAAAATGATTTAAAGAAGTCTTTAAATAAACATATAGTATTGTGGTGGTCACCAGAACCCATGGAATAAGCAGCTAAATGGATATGGAAAAATTAGAAAATGTCTACATGAATCTAATGCTGTAAATTATCTGGCCTCTGAACGTTTTATTTTGTTCACTGACCTCTACATAATAAAACAGAAAAAAATAAACTATTAAACAATAGCCAAGCCATTTCTGTTTTTGTCCCTTAGCATGTGCCAAAGCCACTTTTTGCAGAAAATACACTGCGTACTGTTGTAAGACAAATTTGTGTAGTTTATCAGTAAATTAAATTGATATTTGTAGTGTTGTTGTTTTTTTTTGCTTCTGGTTCACATGACACATTTTACAGGGTTAGACGCCAATACTTGTAAGCACTGACCCCAAAAGCTACCAAGCCACTAAATTTGGTGGCCAAAGTACAATGTTGGTCGCCCAAATGTAAACTTCTGTAAAAGCAACACTAAAGAAGCACTTTAACGCAACTTAACAAATCTTCACGTAATTAACTGAGACATCTCAAGCTCTTTGTAAATATATAGTGCATATATTGTCTTACAGATTCTTAAGGCCTGCACATAAGTGCGCTCGACTATGAAAGCCCGAATGACTGTGGACATTCCTTGCGGAGTCCGCTCCGCTTAGAGTACGCCCGAGTATATGTTCGGGCCTTTAGTCTCCTCCCTATGCCTCTGCCTCATCATACACCCTCTCCCTCCCTAGCCTCCCTCCCAGTTTTGTCCCTGAGCCATTCATGTCTGCAATAAAAACATTATAGAAAACCCATGATACATACTTTCAACTGTATTCTTCCTTCTAGCCACCTCAACTTCTGCCTCCATTCCCTCAGAAATTTTTGTTGTCGTTAGATTTATCACAGTATCTTATTAGCAGGTTAAGTGTGCTTATACCCAATTATATCCCTTTTTCACCCAAAAAAAGCAAGTGTACGTGAGTTTTTTAAACATGGGAAAATATGTTAAAAAAAAGACTGTAGACTCTTTTCCCATTGCCAGTAGATTAGAGCCATGTAAACGACATAAAACGCAGTAGACGAGCATGCCTTTTATTTGTTTGTTGAAGTAAACTCAGACACAGTAACTTCATCTCTTTATTTAGCCTAACATGCACATCAAAGTGGAGAGACAGGGTTAACAGCCGTTAGCAGCTGGCTAGTTAAAGCAGTTATCTCTGCAGCAGTTTGTTTCCTCAGCGGTTCTTCAGGTGCTTTATTCTATCATTCCAGGTTTTCAGGACTTTGTTAATCAATTTTTTCATGATAACTTCATATCACTGTTTCCTGTTTCTGTTTAATTAGTGCTTTAAAAGAACCAATGCCCTTGGGGACCCCAGTCAGAGGTATCTGCTTGTGCCTCTGCAGTTTTAGTGGAAGTTAAATAGAAATAGAACTACTGTATTTATTGTGGCCATGTTTGCCATGGGAGACAGACACAGATTTTCTAATGTGCTCTATGATCCAAAATACTGTTCTCCATGAAGGTAAGTCAGAGATACATTACTTAACTAACTTCTTTCATATAATATCTATGACTGTCAAATTCAATTGATCAATTAAAGGAAAATTTCACCTGCTGCTGTTAATGCTTGCCTAGTAAATCTACTCAAAAAAAAGATGTTTTTTTTTTGTTCCCAAACCCAGGCAGGAAGGAAGCAAATGTTTGCTCTTCCTGCCACATGCCACTACACCCTGAGCACAGCCTGAGCCGAATCATGTGCTATAACTGCCTGCAGTGTGTGCCGTTCATAGTTCGGATTTACTTCATGTACAAACTGAAAAGCCTACATTAAAATAATATTCATTCAGCTTTTATTTTGCCAGAGGATCATACAGACACAAGGGTTTCTATTAACGTTTAAGGGTGAATAATACATTTGGGTTAAAAGCTGCGATTTGTATTAAAGAAAATTATATAATTTTTGTTTTGTACAATATGCAAATTAACTGCAACTTCCCAAAACAATAGTAATCTCTTGGGGTTTATTTGTAAGATGACATTAATAACATAACTAATAATGTTTTGTAAGTTACCACTAGTTTATACTTGGGGTCCCCAGGGACCTCATTTAGGCCTTGTATATTAAATATGTTGGCAGGATGAGAGTTAAACTATTGTTGAGTTTGCTATGACACTGGGGGAAATATGATTGGCTGAAAGGTGAGAGGGCAGTCACATCATCACAGCCATAAAAAGTGATATAATAAATTGTGACATTATGGGCATCAAAGGGCATTTTAAATAAAAATGTCCTATAAAACTGTTATGATAAAATGATAAAATTACTTTTCATAATGCATTTTTAAAAGTTCATCTGTTATTGCACATGTTATTGTTCCATTTTTCTATTTTACACAATTTATTCCTGTGATTGTTTCCTCATTATTCCTTCATCTAATATGGACACTTGGTGGTTCCTACTTAATTAGTGACTTCAGTGGTTCAAACACAAAGCAGTTCACCAAGTGGTGACTGATCCAAATGCTCTCTCCAGACTGACAGGCATTGCTGATGTTTAAATCTCCTTCAGCTGCAACTGCTGCGTCACTGTTCCTCATCCTCTCGCCAGTTCTTTGCCTCCCAGCTAACCTTGGCTCTGCACTGGAGAGAGAGAGAGAGAGAGAGAGAGAGAGAGAGAGAGAGAGTGATGGGTGGACGGTGGGAGAGTCTGATAGTGAGGAGGAATGTAAACGAGAGAGCGAGAGACAAAGAGAAATAGTATAACCCAGATACTGAGCCAGACGGGAAGCAAAATCTGAAGGAAAACAAGATATTTCTTTCTAGCAGTCAGCCTTCATGGTCACCTCCCCTATGTTGAAATATTCACTGCAGCTGTTATGTAACTGGAGTTTGGCAGGCCAATGAGGACACACAGGATGGAGGCAATGGAAAGACCTTATCCAGACCTGTCAGTGTTAATAATGGAGAGGATGGTGCTGTGGATTTCCACTGCAGTTGTGCACAAAGGACTGGGAGTAGACCAGACTAGAATGGAATAGAAAATGGGATTGTGATGATCTAGATCAGAAGTGTTTATTTTCAGCACCGTTTAGGTGTCTTCAGATGTGTTTGTGCCTCAGTGTGTGAATTCCTGTGGGTGGTGCATTTATGGGAAACAGCGTAGAATACAGTGGCTTTGGCTCACTGTTGATCTCGGACAAAGTCTCTCTCTTTCTCTCTCCCACACACACAGCCGGAAACACTCCCACCCCCCCTGCAGCTCCTTTCACCGGGCCCCTTTAAGTCTCCACATATGTTGCACAGCTACCACGTGACCCACTGGACACACACACCAAGCATGGGAGTGCATGTGCCATCATATATGTACAGGAAGGACACAACTACAAATGGAACCACACAGACACTCAAACTATGTTTTTTTGTTTTTCTCTAATCGACCGACATTAGCTGGATGTGGAAACAGAAGGGGATAGATCTAGTTCATAGACACCCTCAGAGCAATGGAAGATTTTGTGATGGAGACGATTCCTGGCTCCTGATAACAGTGTGGGAATCAACATATGAAAGGGCTCCTTTAGGGCATGACCACATACATCCACAGTTCATTTGCTTTTAAGTAGCTTCTGTAAATTCTCTAATATCTGGTGAAAGAAAAAAAACAGGCTTTTAATTGTAACAGGCATTTTATGGACATTTATTTACTGTGGACTTAAGTCAGACTCAGTATGTTTACATGACATTATAGAAAATTTATTAATTGTGTTAGTGTGACTAAAACCGGACTTTTAAAATACATGTAAACATGTTAGTCCAACTGAAATGGTACCAAATACAGTAGAATTTCTCAAAGTCCAACTAACACACCCAGATAATGCAATTGGGAGTTGATCTACTCCTGCTGGTATACAGTAAATCGGACCCAAATTGCCCCAGACACTCTGCGCATGCACCATAGTTTCCGCCCAGGGCTTTGACCCAGAAGACACATAGCATTAAATGTGTAACAGAGGAAGAAGTCAATAACAACATGGCGAAATCTCCATCCAGAGCCAACTGCATTTTTGGATGGACAAGGAGACACAGTTCATGCTGTGTCAGCTGAAAGAGTTTAATATTTTAAATACATGGATGGGAAGAAAACCCGGAATGGGGACCTGTTTAAGAAATGGCGGAGCAGCTGGACGACGCTTGATTTAAGAGGACGCTAGCTAACCGTAGTTTACTTGTTTGTCAGTTGTTTGGTCTGTGATGTAATAGGTCAACAAGAAAAAGGTCCAATACTGATAAGCTGAAAGGGGGCATATTGCCACCTCGTAGCAGAGTTGGACATGCTTCAATCAATAATTCGATTCCGCTCCCAGGCTTCTATACTGGGAAAAGGACAGTAGTCCGATTAAATGGCCTAGTGGAGCTATGACCATAGCTCAATTTAACTGTGCATGTAAACGTACTGACAGAATCTAAAAATATGTCTATCATGTCTTTTTGCCTGAAGAGGCCCCTCACGGCTTTAACCCCCTTTTTAGACTGAAATATTGCAACAAGTCGCCTATTGGGTGTTTTAACATTAAATTTAAAACAGATATCCCTATTTGTTGGGTAGTTCCATGACTTTCCTCATAGTGAGAGACGCAGGCAAGAATTTGTGTCTGTCCAAGACTTTGGTTTAAAATTAAACTATTGACATTCCCATCAGCCTCAGATGTACTTTGCCTTTAGTGTTTATTAGCAAATATTAGCATGCTAACACACAAAACTAATATATTGAGCAGGTTAGCATGCTGACATTAGCATTTAGCTCTATGAGTGCATCCTCAGAGCTGCTTGCAAGGCTGTAGACTCTTAAATGAGCTGTATGTGATATTCAGAGCATATCTGCTGTGTGATTCAAAGTCTGGGGTGGTTTTGTCTGCACACGGTTCTCAGCATGGAGGTGACTGAGCAGGTGGCTAATAGCTTATCATGCAAACTTAATAAAGAGTGCTAAAAATGGCAGCATTGCTGACAGAGCTAACATTATCCAATCCAATCCAGCTTTATTTCTTAAGCACCTTAAAAACAACCACAGCTGAAACAAAGTACTGTACATCAAGAGTAAATAAAATATGAAAACATAGGACATAAAAACAAACAATAACACAATGAATCAAAACAATAAAACACAACTACAAAGTACAATATGACACAAGTAAAAACAACAGTCATACCATAAAAGTAATGAAACAAATAAAAACAATTTCATACAATAAAAGCAATAAAAACAAAGAGAATCAATGTCTCATACTGAGTTGAAAGCCAAGGGGTAAAAGCAGGTTTTAAGGCAAGTTTTAAAAATTAACTAGGGTTGCAGCAGCATACTGATTTTAAGGTGTACCATGATATTAAAGTTGACGGTTATCTTATCTACAAAATTGAAAAAAAAAATGCAACTGGACAGAAAATCAGTAATTTTACTTACTTTTTAAAAGGGGAACTTCCATTTTAAAAATTGGTTTCAAGTAGGGTTGCGGTGCTCAATCTTAACTTTATTTTACTTTTTACACATAATTCCTTTACACAGATGGTTTTTAGTTTTTTATAGTTATAAAACATTTGTTCAGCTAAAAATAACCCTTCTGTTTTCATACTTTTCAGGGTCATTTTGACTTATAGTGATTATTATAGTTATGTATTAATAATAATAAATTATCTGGGGGAAAACAGATGACGCCATCCCGACATCAGCAGTAAGGTTCTGCTGTATAAGGGTAGTGCAGAGTGGTGGCAATGAGCTAGCCAGTTGGACACTCACAGGTACTCATACGCACTAACATGCACAGCTGCTGGCACAGCTACCACAACGATCCACAGAGAAGCGCCGATTACAACACATACACAGGAAGCCTAACTTCATTCTGTGCTTAAGACACCAGTACTCCACTATGTCTTAACATAGCAAATAGTAATTTGAATGCGGTATGTAGCTGCCCTTAATTTTCTTGTAAAAGCCTCCCTGTTTTGTGATGCATTCCATCCATCCATCCATCCATCTATCCGTCCAATTTTCAACTGCCTATCCAAGGCCAGATCGCGGGGGCAGCAGGCTGAGCAAAAATATTCCAAACATCCCTTTCCCCAGCAACACTTTCCCGAGGCGTTCCCAAGCCAGACGAGATATATAATCCCTTCAGCATGTTTTGGTTTTGCCCCGGGGCCCCCCACCGGATGGACGTGCCAGAAACACCTCTAATGGGAGTGGCCCCGAACAACCTCAACTGCCCCCTTTTGACGTGAAGGAGCAGCAGCTCTACTCCGACATCCCATCCCTCTGGATGTCCGAGCTCCTTAACCTTTCTCTAAGGCTTAGCCCAGCCACCCTCCGGAAGAAACTCATTTCGGCTGCTTGTATACGTGACTTTTTTCTTTGGGTATTACCCAAACCTCATGACCATAGGTGACAGGTTATTATGGTCATGAGCTATGGGTCATGGTCATGGTCATGATCCTATTTATTACTTGTAATTTCCTAGTCCTGCCTTTTGCTGCTAATATTAAGTTAACACCTCCTCCATCTGTTTCCTGCCCATTTCAAGATACCACAGTGATGTCTTTAGTTTCTGTCTAATGGTATACAATTTTAAGTGGCGTGCTACGTAATTAGCATCAGAATAAAGACTATAGTAGTGTAGGCTACCCAATTATTGATATTGTCTATGATTATTTTCAACAATTGACATTGTTTCACTACATCTCATAAAACAGAAGTGAACTATCATTTATTTACATACTATTAACCCATAAAACACAGGTATTCAGTGCAGCTGACCGGACAGCAAAAAAAAGCAAAGGGAAAGTAACTCAATTTAGCTCTTTCAAACTGTCAAGATACACTGAGCTATGCTGTACAGACCTCAATAGATGGCACAAGATGTCAAACATAGAGTATTTATTCATTATTTATTTATTATTTATTATGCATCATTAGTCTCTCTTCATCTTGCAGGGGGTTCGATATTGGCAACCATTTCTGTGAATGGATGTACGACTACAACTGTGAAGAGTTTCCTTTCTTCAAAGTTAATGCTCAGGCCTACCCTACAAAGGCCCAGCAGGTGTGTATGACATGTTAAGGGGAAGCTTTGGTAGTTTTCCCTGTGGACCCTTTTTCCCCAAGTTTTGACACTGGTCCAGTATTGAGAGAGACCACTGCAGTCACAGCACTGAAATAGGCTGCAATCTAATCCCTACGGGCAATTATGCACTGTCAATTTACATCCACTAACAGTGCTTGTTTTTGCCACTGACAGGCTCAGATTGTTATTCTAACTGTACGTTCAAAACAACAGCGACCAGAGCTTCCAAAGCGGCAGAAGTCATTCATTTTTAATGAGAGCCCGGTGACTTGGGCGATCTTGTCATCAGCCATGTGTCTTGGGCGACCAAAGCGACCGCAGCGGAGTTAAAACTTGTTTAACTTTATGGTAATGAGCTCTGATGCGGTTTGGCGGCATACAATCAGAATGCTGATGTACTTCGATGAAGCGGGTCCCAGAGAGCAAGCCATGTAACTTTGGTTCCTACAGCACACTTGTTCCGACAATGGATATCCAGAAGTTTATTACTTGCGTACCCACTCAGTCCTTTATAATGTGTCGCTGTTCGGTTACAGAGACCAAAATAAAAAGAATGAGGCTTGGGACCGTGTTGCGGAGGTAGTTAGTTGGTCTGGTGATTTTTAAAGTGTGTAATGTTAGTAATAGAGGAAAGAATTGCAGGCTAATTTTGCGATGTAGCATGGAAGTCTTCCTTGCTTGGTTTGAATGGGATGACATACGTTTTCTGTTTTCATTGACCAAACTTAACTTTCTGTTGGCCAACTATGAGCTTTTTGACTGGACAACAGCAAGCAGCAACTACGCTTCATTCAAGCCAGTAGTCCGCTTTGCGGCTCCTTTAAATTGACGAGCACGATTGAACGTTCAATGATTCACGTGATGAGCGACTAGAGCAAATATTTTTGACAGTTGCACTTCTTGCGCATCCACGAGAGACTTTGCCTCTTGGAAGCTTCTGGTTTAAACGTACAGTAAGTGTCTGACACTATTATAAAAAAGACCCTACAGAGAAACAAAACATTTTGCTTTACCTTTGACTTGATCTGGTTTGTTTGTTAGTGTGTAACCTAGTCTGGTACAAGGAGAGGTCTTATCTTATTCAGTTAATTATTATTTGTTGACTGCTGACTGATTTGGACTTGTCATGTCTCTGTACAGCTGCACTTCATTGAAAGCTACCTGCGTGAGTCTGATCAAGGCTTTGACAACCTGAGTGAGGAGGACCAAATAAAACTGAAGGAGGAGCTGCACATAGAGGTCAACAGGTAGGCTCAGATGTAGGACACAGTGTGACCTGGCAAAACGTGACACAGCACAAGACCAAGAATAAAAAAGTACCAAACAAAGTGACCATTTGTTTTTAAATGCAGGTTCTCCCTGGCATCCCACTTTTTTTGGGGCTTGTGGTCCATCATCCAGGCCCGGCTCTCCACCATCAAGTTTGGATACCTGGTGAGGAAAAGTTTTATTACTTTTCCACTAGCATTTCTTGTTTTTAACTTTAAAATGCTGTAACGTATGAAGGAGAAAATGCAGTATATACTACCCTCTGTAAGCTGTGGTAGTTAAAGACAGTCAAGAAGACATGAGCAGTTTTGTCCTGGAGGGTGATGCAGTATCAGTATTTACTGTGATAACACCAGGTCAGAGGATATCAGGTCAAGCCAGCCTGACAATAGATCACAGAGACAGGCAGAGGGAAGGCTGTTGGTTTGTCATAACTCTCTGGGTGACATAATTCGTCTACCTGTTGCTATGTATATATATATGTATATATATATATATATATATATATAGAGAGAGAGAGAGAGAGAGAAGAGAGAGAGAATTTTTTGCATTTTAAACAGTTTTGAAGTCCATACTAACAAGGTGAAGCAGTTGAGTGCTTTGATTGGGAATCAAATGCAAAGAAATTTACTTTATGATCTTGACCTTTCAGAGAAGTTTCAGCATAGTTTTTTTTTTGTATGTTGAACTGTTAAAGCAAAGCAGTGCAATGTCAAGTCAGTGTCAATAAGGTGTTCCATCACTCCGATATGATTTTGATTACTCACTAACGTCCAATGATCCCCTGTTAATACGACAGAATTTGCACTTCTCAGGAGTTCCAGTTTAGTTGCTTTCTCTGATTTGTACAGGTCCTGTTTGTGTGAAAGTATTGTTCCCTGCGACGTTGATTCATATGACTTGTCACAACACGTCAACCTGAGAACGTCCCTTAGACCAGAGTCTTCCACAATGTTGGCTGGTCTGCAGTCAGTTTCCACCCATTTAGCAAGCGCTGTGGAGAATTTCTTCGATTCAGTTTCATCCATGGGCCTGTGGTCATTTGCTCACTCGAAAGTAGTGCTTTGCCAGCTTTGGCGATTTGTCAGTCTGATTAGCTGCACCTGTGTGCCCACCTTGTAGGTGGTAACTCAACATCAAAGTACTTCTGTGATATTTTAACTGTGTTTGGCATGAGCCATTCAAAAGTGCAGTAGTGTCTTATTTTTTATTACTGCAGCAGCAGGAAGTAGGAAGCTGCTGTGGCCGCTTGAGTAAGGCTTGATCGGAGCAGACGTGGTGTGTGTTGAGACGCTCTGGAGGTCCCCACTAAACTGGGAGATAACCCTCCTCTCGGGACTGGTGCCGCTGCCTTGCCATAGTCTCGTCAATGTATGGGAAACACTGCAGTGTATGATGATTTTTTATGCCTCTGCACCAGCAATAGCCAAGGCAGGAGACATTACGTTTGTTTGTTTATGTTGAATGTCCATCCAGGTGTCCACTGTCCATCCTATTCTTGTGAAAACAATATCTCAAGAACGCCTTGAGGTTATTTCTTCAAATTTAGCACAAACATTCACTTGGACTCAACAATGAACTGATTAAAATTTGGTGGTCAAAGGTACAGGTCAGTGTGACCTTGCATCCATCTCATTCTCGTGAACATGATATCTCAAAGGTCCTTGAGGTAGTTTCCTCTCATTTGGAATCAAGAATGAACTGATTGAAATTTGGTAATAATAATAATGATAATAATAATAATAATAATAATGCATTTTATTTATAGGCGCCTTTCAGAACACTCAAGGTCACCTTACAAGACACAGTAAACAAAACAAGTAGCAATGTATCCATAGATCATAAAATCAAACAATTCAGTAATATACAATAAAAGTTAATAAAATGACTAGACCAAATCATAATTATAAACACTAGGTATAAAATAATCATAATAAAGGCATCATCAGATTGTGTGTCTCTATTAAATCAGACTGAGTATGCCAGCTTGAAAAGGTGTGTTTTCAGATGGGATTTGAAAATGGAAAGGGAGTCAATATTTCGAATGTTGTGGTCAAAGGTCAAGGTTACTGTGACCTCACAAAATATGTTTTTGGCTATAACTCAAGAATTTATATGCTATTTATTACAAATTTCACACAAATGTCTAATAGGATAAAATGATGAAGTGATGACAGTTTATATCCAAAAGGTCCAACTTCACTTCACTGTGACATCATAATGTTCTGCATAAAACACTTTTCTGGCCATTACTCAACGTCATACTCAGGAACAGAAGGGGAGGTATTTGGTCAGCTACTGAATCGGTGACACTAACCTTGGGTGTCCACCTTGAAACTTGACTTGACTGTATAGATCGTCTGTGCTGCTGGGGAGACAATGTGTGTGAAGCATCCATGTTTTCACAGAGATGGATGTAAACTGGAAGAGAATCTTGACTGGTTCACGGAGATATACAGACCCAAAACTGAAATCTAGTTTAATCTGGATGTAAAGAGATCTGCTTTTCTGACTTTACTTTTTTTGCCAAGTGCTTGCTTCCATTTCGCTTTAAAATTCCTCCAGTTGCTCAAAGGCCATAATTTGCCTTTCCTAGGCCTACGCAGAAAGCCTAAGGCAGAGAGCGCACACCTCTCTGCCCTTCCACACGCAAATGAGAAAAGCTTGAAGCAGAGAAGGCAACCACCCTGCACTTCCATGCACCTACATGGAAAGCCTAATGCAGGGATAGCAGCAGCAAAGACCCCTGGGAACAGAACAGAGCAAACATCAATGACAAACAGAAATGACACTGATCAGTCCAACACAACATGAAAAGGAGGAGCTGGGATGGAGGCGGGTTGCAAAGCGGCTTGCAGAGGAAGCAGCATCAGTAGGCAGGCCAAAGCAGTTTAAGTAGGGCATCCTCAATGAGATTTGCCAATTGGTTGCATAGAAAGGAATCATGTGATCTATCAGCTGACTCCCTTCCATCACTCATCTGCTTCATCAGTTGATTGGGCTGCTTGAGATTAGCTGATGTAGCTGGGATGTGGGCTGAGCTTGACATGTCCTGTCTGAACTAACGCTATGCTCAATGTATTGTTATGCTTAATTTGCCATGTTAAATATTAGAGTACAACAAATTTTATTTTGGAACTTTACAATGTTCACAATAGTGCTTGTGGATATACTGTATATTCATGTATTCACTGACTGTGTTGTAGGAGTATGCCCAGGCCAGATTTGATGCCTACTTCCAGCAGAAGAAGATCTGGGCTGTCTAATGGAGAAAAATGATTGGATGGACTGACAACATGCTCAAACTTTCCCAAATTCATGCTCAGACCTGCTCTCTGCTTCAGCCTTATTCAAACCATATTACTAACATGAGGGTTACATTTTGAGCAGGAGAGAGGTGGACTTGGGTTACAGCTAGATTGGAAATGTTAACATTGCATCAATGTTTATGTGTTGATCATTCCCTTATGGAAATGCTCTGTTGGAAATAACCAAAATGTGAACTTCTCTTGGTAGATTCCTGCTTAGTGAAGCAGCCAGTTGTTAACTATGTATATTATATATAGACCTCAATGTGCCAGTAAGCTGGCCCTGTCTATTACTGATGGACTGACTTGTTGGCTGGTGAAATCATGATTATATCGACGGGTCAGATTGATGTCTACACTTCTAGATATTACACACTTGCTGTTTCTTTGATTTCCTTTTTAAATGGTTGTATTTGACTTTAGGGTTATGTGGTATTTTCAGATATGTGAATGGTTGAGGTTCTTTTCACTGGCTGGCTGGTTAAACTCCACCAAATCAAAATCAAAGACATCAAACATCAGGTGTTTCCATTACAATGAGCTCTGGTTCTTTGTAGCTTCCTAACTAATAATGCAGTTACACTGATTGGCTGTGACTTTATTCAGCCTATTCAAGTTTTACTGACAGAAGTTTGGTACTTGTATGGTATTATTATGGATAACTGTGATGAGTACATCCATTTCTCTGTATAGTTTACATATTGGGTATTAGGGGTGAGCGAAAAAAATTGGTTCCCTTCCCTATTGTGGTAATGGATTCGGCGATGTTGCTGTGTTTTTTTGTTTTTTTTTTGGGCAAAAGTGCCTACTGCCAACTTGCCTCATCATCGTAGCTATAATCCAGAATAATGATGCAGGCGGTCACAAGAGACTGAATTTTGCATATATTACGTATGAAGACAAGTTGTAGCTGTATAGTAACTCTGTTAAAGGGGCATTTAGTAAATATGGCTTTATATGTTTCTATCAGTGAACAAGACCACCCACTGCTACCAAGAATTGAGTCATTGGTGTTAATCACCTTGTCAAACCCAAGCACACACTGGCTCATTTTATGGCAGCTGTCTGCTCGGGCATGGTAAAAGTCTTACTTCATGCACATGTAACAATGGAAGTCAGCAGGGGAACAGTTAAGTACTGTGAACAGTGTGTGTCAGGCTTACCTCATAGCCTCTGCTCTTAGACGTTCTCCTATGCAGTGGGATAAGAGTTCACAATTGTTTAAAATGAGAAATGGAGACTGATAATCCTGCCATCTCTCACCAAAACTTCCTGAGGCCAGCCTAATTCTACCTCACCCCATCAAGTCGTAACTGGACCAACTATATTATTATCCTCAGATACACAGATTTATCATCTGCTGCTAAGAGAGCCTCCACTTTGCCGTTAAATGACACCATGACATCTTACATTTTAGTTTACTGTCTTTGCTTGGTGACTCTTTCATTTTAGTGAAATTTGTTTTGGCATGATTAGCATTCTTTTTTCCACTCTGTGTAGTACCAGTGACCACAAGCCAGCTTCTCAGTTCACCTTTACAGTAGCAGTGTCTATGAGACTTTATTAGAAATGCTAACAGCGAAGCTTTCCATGCTAGACATCTATTTTTTAGCATTTCACATTCCACACATTAGAAGGGTGCAGTACCCAGTGAAGAACAGACTAAAATCGACCTTTTGCAAAGCTCATCCTTTTAGTTACCTTTGCTGACACGTCTGTCAAGCTTTCCATGCTCACATAGCACATTTGGAATTTACAATGAAAATGGTAGATTTACCACTTGAAATTCTTTGTAAAAATTTTGACAGCAGTAATGACAACTGTCACTGGCAGATTTTATGGGCTGTGACTAGCTAGCTAATCAAGCTAATATAAGCTCCATGAGTTCATTAAAAATACTATCTTCAACTGACTTAATTTTCTCCACATAACTTATTTTAATACAAGTATCCCTGTGAAAGGGGTCTTAAGTATGCACTTGACAGCTACATATATACATGTCATGCTTAAAGACTGATGCTAAAGCTACATGTCCCAGGAAAAAAGTCCTTACTAGTTAATTATCCATGTTTAAGCTATGGAAATAAAGGCGCAGAAATGTTCTTGCATTGCTGTGTAGAGCCAGTTAGTCACAGTGTTGGAAATATGATAAGGAAAAATATATTATCAGACTGTTTTTCATTCTAATAGTCCTTGATTTGCTGCTTAGTTTAAGTTACATCCTTGTATGTCTTTTAAAACAGTCTGTTCTATAGCTTTCATTAAGTGTACAAAAATAAGGCCTCACTGGCTAATGTTGCTGAATGGTGAGTTTAAGGCTGTATTAGTAAATCTAACACTCTAGACTAAAATGAGAGCGCTGCTGTCCATATGAATTAAGCATACTATTTCTATATGAATCAAAAATGTTAAAAATATTAACTGCACTTGGCGCTTTGCTGCCCTGTCTCTTCAGACAGAGTGTTCCAAAGTACGCTCTGCCACTACAAGAGTGTGGTGCTCTGAATAACTGAATGGTGTATTCCAGCAGTGCTCCCAATGTACAAATTGTCCAGTCTGTGCCATAGAGTGCTCTGCTGCTCCGAGAGTGTGGTACTCTGAACAAGTGAATGGTGTATACCAGTAGTACTCCAAATTTACTAAAGGTCCAGTTTGTGCCAGAATACGCTCTACCGTTCCAAGAGTGTGGTGCTCTGAATAACCAAATGATATAATTTCAAAAGTGCACCGAATTTACAAATGGTCCATCTTTTGCCAGAATGCCCTCTTGCACTTGGAGTGCAAACTTTCCCAAATTCAGCATAGACCAGGACAGAGACTACTAACGCTAGCTAACTCTGATAGCATCCAAGATTAGCTTCCCTCCAGTGGGGAAATGCTACACATTTAATAGTCTAGTTGTAAACAAGATTTTTTTTTTTTTACTAACCCTGCCAACTAATGTTGTCAGTGATATGCTCTTTTGCCTTGGAAGTAAAGCACCATTACCATCCTATGTTAGGTTGTAAGCTAGTTAGCTGGACATGCGAACAGTTAACAGCCAACAGTTGTAGTTTAATGTATTCCTAGCACTTTTGTTCTTTTTTTGTGGTTTAAAAAGACTTAAGAAAATTACATCATTCTCCAAACAGCACAACATGGAGAAATATTCCAAAGTGGGAAGGGCCTAATTTACCAAGTTACAATCACTAAGCCATGATTGGACAATGTACAATCACTGTTAAGTGGTCAGCGAAAGTTACTTAAAATGCATAATATCTGCTTTTGGTAGTATTAGATAATACTGTATGGAAACACTTTAGTGGATACTTGTTTGTTTGCCACAAAATCTATGACTCCATTCCCAGTGTGACTGACAAGAGAAAATTGTGCAACCACCACAAAGGCTGACCATGCATGTTCATTCCTGTTCATTTGTAGCATCATGTATCAGGGTATAGTCCCTGTCTAACTGAGCACTGGGATTTAGTGTGGAAGCCACCAAGTGACACTTGTGAAGTGTACAGTAGGCATTACCTCAGACTTCTTGTAAGAATGGCTACACTGTGATCTACAGTGTACACAGAGTTTAGGGAATTAAGCTGGATCACAAAAATAAACACCACAATAGTCACCTGATACTGGAAGCATCCAGAGGTGTTTGAATGTCTACTTTGGCACTTTTGATCTGAGGACCAGAAAAAAAAAAGAAGAATATACCGTGTACTGGAGTATTTTCATGTGTAAACATTTGATGGGTTATTGAACTGTGACTGTTGTATAAATGTTAGTTTTATTTACGTACAAGTCTATTTTATTGTATATTTCATTGTTATATTTCCTTTGGAATGTGTTTAACCTATAGTTTTCAATGTATTTTGAGAATGGACTATAGTGGAGGACTATTCAAATTTAAAGTGATTTTGCCAAATCTTTGCTACATCCACCGTGTAGCAATAGTCTTTACTGTGTCTTTTTTTTTTTCAATACCTTCAAGTGGCTCTATCTTCTACCTAACATGAATTTGTATTCATTTAGTTTTCTTTTATGACTAAAATGTATTTGGCCTGTGCTTTCATTTCATTTTATTTCTGTTTCAATATTGTTGTTCTTTTCCATTATTATTTTTATGTTTTTTGTAGAAAAAATGGACACCATGATCTGCAACCAGTACTTTCCATAAATGTTACTTACCTTCAGTATTGCATATATTTGACTATACGAACTGAAATTTTGATATAATTGGTTCTTCCAGTAAAATTGTAATTTGTCCCCAGTAGAGAACAAGAGAAGAGAATGAACACCCTCACTTATGTTTATACATGTAATATAATGTATGTAAAATTCACTAACATAAATATAGAGGGCCGTGCTAAAATTATCCACATATAAAGAATGACAAACTTGTACCTTATCATTCTTATGAATGTACATTGTGTTAATGTAATACTTATTTTCTGTCAAAGAAACATTGTTCTTTGATAGCACCCACAACTGCACTATTGTGTGACTCACAATGGTAACCTTTGCTATCTATGCAGCTATATTGAATGCATATGTACTCATTAAGATGTACTTTGTCATTAAAATATTATGAGTGAACTGCTGCAGCATAGAAATGACCTTGTGGCTGTAAATTTACTTTTCTGCTTTGCACAAATAAAAATTAAAGAGAAAACAACAGACTGGCCAGTGCTTTCTATTGTTTGGACATGCATTCATGATAACAATGACATCAACACCTTACAAAACAGATCTGACAAACCATGGCACCTGAGGGAACTGCTGCTTTTATACTTTGAAATTCATATTCTCACGTGGGATAAGCACAGCTTTTTGTTATTGGAACCATACTGGTGAAATTACTTGTAATACATAACAGTTAAGAATTTTTGGTAGCCACAGGCAACAGTGATTACATTTACATGCACTCTAATATTCTACTATTATTCCAATTCTAAGTTTAATAATTATGTAAGAAGTAAGTAAGTAAGTTATGTAAGAAGCATATTCTGTTTGGATATTCCAAATTAGGCACTGACATTCCAAATTAGGCAATGATGTTCCGAATTAGGCATTTTATCAAAAGAAGCATTTTCGGATTAAGTTGTGGGACATGTCGGTATTATTCAGGTTTGAGAGTGTCCTTTGGACATGTATACAGAACATTTGTAATATGCGTCTCATTTGTCACATGCCTCTTGCTTGTTTAGGGGTCAGCTCGGTGCTTTGTCATTGATACGTTGTACACAAACTAAGAATTTGCAAGGCAAATGTAGAGATGGATACCCTAAAGAAAAGCCTCTATCTGGTGGAAGAAAAAACACACCCAAGGGGGGGGGGTCTAAGGGTCCACCCCCCCCCCCCCCCCAGAAAACAGACAAACAAATTCCCCTGCAATTGTACACCACCTGCACTAGTCTATATTAGTTAGATTTAGGGTGTCAAGAACCGCATAATAATTTGTGGACCCTGTATGAGAAAATTAGAGAATAATCATGATAATCAGGAGTGGAATTTACCATTAGGCCCAGGAGCCTAATGTGGACACGGGGTACATAGGGTACATGTCCCATGCAGCTATTGTATTCGTCCCCTATGTCCCCCTCACTTTTCCATACTGTAAATCCATTTGGACAGCCGTTCAATCCATTTTAACAAGTCAGAGCTTGTTTGTCCAAGTTGTCCTGAATGCACCATAAGTTGGCCAGCAAGGCACTTTGCTGCTTCTTTTGTCATCATCCCAGCAGAGAGGTATGTGTCCACTATAAGCACCTTGTAGGGAGGATGTAGTCCAATGTATGTTTGCACAAAAAAAATACAGCAAACAAGCCAGCAAGAAGCAGAAAACCCTGCACTCATTCTTGATATCATAAAGTGGTCATCAAAACATATAAATTGAGTTATGCGATTTTTGATAATATTTATCTGACATTAAATGATGCCAATTAATTAATTCATTTTCTGTAATAGCTCATTCTGTTGGGGGTTGCGGGGGGCTGGAGCCTATCCCAGCTGACACTAGGCAAGAGGCAGGGTACACCCTGGACAGGTTGCCAGACTATTACAGGGCTTCCACATAGAGACAGACAACCATTCACACTCACATTCACACCTACAGCCAATAAACCAATAGTCACCAATTAACCTGCATGTCTTTGGACTGTGGGAGGAAGCCCAAGCACTTTGAGAAAGCCCACACTGACATGGGAAGAACATGCAAACTCCACACAGAGGGACTGCCCCACCAGGAACCCTCTTCCTGTGAGGCAACAATGCTAACCACTTCACCACTGTGCTGTCCAATGATGCTTATGCAGCTCAGTTAAAAAGCAGAGCCTGCTATACTAGCTAATTCTTACCTTGGATAGATGTAGTTTGCTAAATGGTTTCATGCTAGTATTAGACCCACTCAGTAATTTGTACTCACTATTTTTTTGCACATATATTAAAAAAAAATCCATATTAGAAAGAGGGACACTGGAGCTTACATTGTTCAAATCAATCAATAAATCATCAGTGAATATATTTGCAACATGAAATGTTACAATTTGATTTTCGTAACTTGTCAGTTCCTACAATATTTAGTAGTGGTGGTTCCACAGAACTACAAACCCATTTCAAAGCTGCCTTTCTTATCCAAAGTTCTTGAAAAAGTAGTGGTCAACTCTTATTCGTGTTAAACAATAACATTTTAGATACATTCCAAGCAAGCAACATAGCATTGAAACTGCTCTCCTCAGGGTCACTAACGATTTACTGATGCTGGGGAATTTTAGTTTTTACTGATTCTTGACTTAGGGCTGCGTTTGACACTGTCGATTATAACATTCTTATCAATAGATTAAATCTGTGTGTAGGTATACCTCGTATCTCTCAGAAAGAGAATTTTCTGTGTCCATTGGTCATTTTGGTTTATCTTCGTGGTGCGTATGTGGAGTGCCACAGGGATCTTTTCTTGGTCCTGTTTTGTTTTCACCTTAACAAAATACATTTCAGTGGAGTATCCTACCACTGTTATGCTGATGATACCCAAATCTACCTGTCCTTTAAGCCAGATAATGTTAGTTGTATGAGCACTTTATAGAGTGCTTCACTGCTACTAAGAAACTGATGACTTGTGATTTTCTGCAGCTGAATTCAGACAAGAGAGAAGTGATAATCTTTGGTCCTGATCACCTAGCAAGGAAATTACAACCCTTTATTGCTCTTCTTGCAGCAAATATAAAATCTACAGTGGGAAATTTAGGCATCACTTTCAATTCTCAATTGAACTCTGAACCACATGTCAATAATCTCATTAAATCCTGCTACTTCCACCTAAGAAATATTATCAAAATCAAATCAGCTGTGTTTTTTCCTCATGCCTTTGTAATCTTGCGCCTTGACTACTGTAATGCACTGTGTATATGCATCAGTAAATCTTCAGTAGCTCGGCTTCAACTAGTACAGAATGCTGTTGCTTGTATTTTAACCTGGACAAATCATAGGTCACATATCACGCCAATTCTTGCTTACCTACCTTACCTAACTTCAGAATTGATTTTAATATTCTTTAAATAACTTTTAAAGCTCAACATGATTTAGCGCCGAGTTACATAGTTGTATATAAGTCTACCCTCACTAGTTGTCCCTAGGTCAAGGCTGGTAATGAAAGGTGACTGGACTTTTGCCATCAAGGCCCTGAAGCTCTGGAATTCTCTGCCTGAGGAGATTAGTACTGGCCTGGTGTAACCTGTACCTTCTGCCTGACCTCAGCAGGGAGAAAAGGCAGTTATCTGGGTGGCTGGGATCTTTTATGATTCCCCTGGCCCCTTATTTTTGCAATTTCTTGTAGCAGCACTACTGACAGTCAAGAGGCTGGGAGTAAAAGCTCCACAGTTTGCCTTTCTTGTGGTGCTGCAGTGTCAGAGAAAGTGTTTTATTTTTATTAGGCCCACTTGTTTTTGTTAGTTGCTGAAAACAGTAAAATAAATCTCTCCATCTCATTTACTTGGATGCAGACTGGAATGTGCAGCCCAAGCCACTGTATCCAAATGCACACACACCTGGTACACAGCCTGTATACAGACACATTTCATAAAAACAAAATAACTAAGAACTTAGTAAGAACTCTTAAACCAGCAGCTGCATGTTGGATGTTCAGTAAAATGAATGTTTACGTATGTAAACACGGTTTTATGAATGAAAGTGAACCTGTAACCATGTAACCACATCCTTGGATCAGGAGCATTAAACCAAATTAATCACACCTGTGGGTGCTTCGCTCCCTACTAAGCCCCATGCACTGAAGTGTCAAAAATCGGTGCCTGGAAGTAGGCCTGTAGGCTCCCGACCTTGAACCTCTTGTCTCTTGTCAGTTGTTCTCAGATGTCGATTTGGTACCTTAGGCTCAGCTGGCAAATACTTAAAGAAACACTGGAAACAGGCAAAGTCCGATGCAATCAAGTTTAATGTGTCAACAGGCTTTTAACACATACAACTTAGCGAGTCAGACTCCGGAGTGTGACTGAAAACCTGCTCTCAGAACCCTGGCTTATATGCTGGTGGAGATTCAAATGAGTCTCCACCTCTTTTTGCTAATCTTTCCCTCTTAAGACCAATTCTATTGGTGGAGAACCTTTTTTGTGTCCAATTCTGATTGGGCCCATTTTTAATGGTGTAATGCAGCCTGGAATTTCCCAAGTTTTCTTCCCTTAGGTCTGGTCTCGCTTCCACTCTATTTTTAAAAAACATGTGTATTTTGGGGACTTTCTATACAGTCCTCAGTGCTCTTATGCAAGGTGAACCTTTAGAGTGCAATCTGTGAGTGTGTGTATGTATTAACAGCATTTGAGTATGTGTTTCATCGTTAAACAAGACACAGTGTGTTCTTTCAGTAGGTGCATACAACATGATTACATAGTCTGGTGCTATGGTGCTATGAGTACTTTTACACATACAGCAATGTTTTACCATATTTAAATGCAGATTAAAAAGCTTTATAATGCCTTGTACATAAAAACATGATCATATAAGTTTCTTAATCAATTTATACATCTTAACCTTACGGCTTGATTTGTTGGCACAAACTTTTACACTACATTCCCCCCTTTGGGGCTACAATAGTCCCATATAATACTTTAATCACAGAGGGAGAGAAAAATATATATTCCCCCCTTTGGGACTTTATAGTCCCATAACTACTGATTAAGATTAACTATTACCATACTTGAATCATCTTCAGTGATTAGCAATAAGGTTAACACATAGATCAGACTTCATCTATTATCATTTTGTCACACATATCTTCATTAGTGAATAACACACGTCATATATCTTTTTATAAAAGAGCAAGCATAATCATCAGTACCTTTAGGTTTCATCATCAGTCATTATTACTTATTATCCAATCATCATGACATTAACATGCATAAATCTCCATTTTGTCAATTCATCATGTCCATATTAGTCCTTGTGACCTAAGAAGTGTTGAACCGCCACCTCCCCTCTCAGCATAGAGACCTCCGTCATGAGGGTGTCTCGGGACTCAGTCATTTCTTTGAGCTGGGCCCGCAGCTTCAGCAGCTCCTTGGCAGTGTGCTGCTGCTGCTGTCGGCTCAACACATGATTCTCACCCTTTCTGATTGCATAGGTGTCACGGCGAATCCTGCGCATTTTTTCACGCAGTACTGGGGGAAGACTGCGCATCAACATGCGATAAGGTCCTTGGCCAACTGCGTGAAGCTGGTTACGCAGTACAGCCTCAATTTCACGATCTTGCTTAGTTTTGGCCTTCCCCTCAGACAATAGCCACAGATTGGCTTCAATGAATTCTGGGATTACATCATATTCATTCTGCAGCCTGTGGCGCATATAGGTGTGCAGTGGTTGTACTGGCATGGGGCCTAGCAGTCTGCCCCGTGCACTCCTTTGTTGTTTAGCTGGCTCTGAGGGGGGGTCAGGAGTAGTAGGTGAGTAACTTAGTGACTCGGTATCACCGTCCGTTGCTGATGAGGTGTCATCACACACACGGTATTGGCAAGGAAGACATCCACTCTGACATGGCATTTGTGGGGAGGTGGGGGTTTGAACCTCTCCAGCACCTGCTCGTGAGGTGGTAGGCCCTTGGGCCCCCGCGACATTCTGCATGAACTCTAACTGGGAGTATGGTGGGTTTGGGTTTTTTGGAGTAGGATCAACTGGGGCCTGGCCTCCCCAAGTGGAGGATTCTGCTTCTGGATTGGAAACTTCTTGGGGATTGTCGGCATGACTGGGGACTATTGGTGACATCAGCAGCTGACGAATGGTACGTGCAGGTGCAGGGTCGTCCAAGACTGCAGTGAAGACCTGCTCCGGCGTCATCGTATAGGGGTTGGAACTGCGTCGTCCGCCCGTCTGGACACCTTCACCGGGGTTGCAAAGGGGCACCAGGCGACTGCCCACGGGGTAGGGTGGCGGAGGTGGACGGGGAGGTCCCATCACGCCTGGCACCTGCTGTTGATACTGGAATACGGCCTGGTCCTCTGGGTTCTGCTGGTATGGATGTGGGGTTCTCCAAGGCTCAGCCATGGTTTATGTCTATCTTAAAAGTTTGTAAAGGACATCTTTAATGTGCTATCCCTTCTTTGTTAGTACTGTGTCTGTCCCTACAGCATTTGATATTGTGCACAGGCCATGCAAGCAAAATTACTGTGTTTAGCGGGTGTTAGTAGGGTTGGTGACAGCAAGACCTCTAGGTGCTCTTACATTATCTCATCGTACTCTTCCTCGACTGACCCCCATTTCTGATCATCTGGGCTCAGTATCTTGTCTGACGTCATCATTTCATATTGGTTTCCTTCATTCAGCCCTGTGCTCTGGTGGAAATCATTAAGCTCTTTCCCTTCAGGGCCACCCATGTCTTTATACAATTCTGTGATTGTCTTGGGCTGGGAGCCTTGATCTATTATAATAAATTGTCCGGCAACACTTGCCATCGTTCTTCTGATGAGGAGTTGCACCAAAGGAAGAATACAACAGGCTAGTACAAGAAGAGCCAGTACTATAAATCCCAACAACATCCCCATCATGTGTAAAATCTTTCCAGGGGATAACTTTGATAACCAGTCCCAAATTGAGGAGATTTTAGTGTTCCAATTTGAGTGCTGTACGTGTTGTTCTCGCAGGGTACGTATGCTATTTAGAGCTTTGGTTAAATTGCCATCCTCCCCGGTATGCATGGGGATGACGGTACAACAATGTTCTCCAACTACATCACAGACCCCTTGGTCCTGAGCAAGCATAGTCTCGATGATGAACCTGTTTTGCAGTGTCATTAGGGATGTAGCATGTAACTGCTCGCTCACCCCTTGTAAGGCTTCTATAGTCCAATTCACAAATCTTTGTTGGTTATACCATAAATAATTTATCCAACGGCTATTACGAGCTATATACTGGGCATTAGCTATGGCTCCCCAGATCGGCCAGAAGCCTAACACTCTACCTGTCTCTATCCATTCATCTGATATAGCCTGAGTGTCCCTGGGAACCCCTTGTGGCACCTGATCCCATGTAATGTACACACTAGCATCCTCCTCCCAGGAGAGCGTTGGAGAATTGGTAGACCTACGAGACCGTGAGTGATTATTGTTATTTTGGCTATTATTTAAACTCATGATTGTGATTTGTCCTGTTAACATTACTGGGGTACAGATTCCTGTCCAATTCACTGGCAGCACAGTTTTCACCTGAAGATCATTTTCACACATCCAAAACATATCTGCCAGTGGCGCTGTGCCATTAGTTAAGTTAAGTGTCAAAATCCAGGTGGTATCGTTATAATTTCGTCCCATAACCGTTGAATCGTTCCCACCATTGACCACCTGATGGCATTGAATTTTAGCCTCTTGAGTTGTGTTACATACTTTCTGTACCCCCGTGAGCTGCATCCTACCCGCTGATGAAGATACGTTCCCCACAATCTCCTCATACCGACATTGGATCAGTCTCTCTGCCTCCTGGGAAGAGTTAGTAGAAGTGCCATTATTTAACCAATGTTCTATATTATCTGCCCGTGCCACACAAAAGGGGAACACAAGATCTGGTGCCAAATGTACTACTGGGGGCACGTGAAACTCTTGCTGGAATTTATCAGAGGCATTTTTAAGATTTCCCGGACAAATTGCAGTTGTGTTGGTCCACCTTTCTTGTCCTGCCGCCATCCACATGACACATGCAGCAAAACATGTACTATGCTCCCAGCACTTATCTATGTTTGGGAGAGGCTTAACTGTGGGTATACTCCTCCTTCTATGGCATGCTATGCACGTAATGTTAGTTACCTGTTTTGCGGAGTATTCTAACCACTGGTAGAACATGTTAGACGTCCAAGTAGTTGTTCTGATTATCTCAACCCTTTGCATCACCACGTCTCTTGGCTTTCTCTGGGACCTTGGGTTCAATTTTAGCCATTTACGGGCCACTTTCACAGATAAGGCAAGCCCTGTTTCTATATTGGTACAACCTCTCATGTTACACCAAACCCTTGCTGTCCTCATTCCCTCTGCAGTACAGTGTGGACTTATGGACTGACCATGCAACCTGATGTTTCCTGAACCCTCCACCAAGATGTCATCATAAGCATGTGATTTATAGTAGGTTAGTTGTATCATTTCCCTGTGTGGTATCTGTCCCTGTCTTGCAGCCATAGTTCCTAATGCCGCTAAGCATTCACTCGTCTGCTTCTGATGTTGATTGCCCAATTCTGCTCCTGCACTCTGCCTCACTGTCAGAATAAGTAAGAGGGTTAGTAGCACTGCACCTATCACTCCCACATTAGCTCCTCCTTGCCTGATCTTCAGACCCTCCCGTTTGCCGGGGGGCTGTTCCTTCTTCTGGGTCTGATCCTCTTGTGTCTGTGTCTCCCGAGTCTGAGTCTGAACCTGAGTCTGAGCCTGTGCCTGAGCCTGACCCTGGGCCTGAGTCTGATGCTGGGCCTGAGCCTGATGCTGGGCCTGTGCCTGATGCTGAGCTTTCTTCTCCTTCTTCTCCCTCCGCCTCTGCTCCCTCTCTCTCCTGTCCTTCTGCCTCTGCAGCCACCTCTCTCTCTGCACTTGTCCTCTCATGATCTTCCCTATCTCTAGCAGATGATGACTCATGAGGTTGAGATTGGCTGCCATTTCCTGGAGGCTGAGGAGCTCCCCTCTGATGAGCTCTCTGCCACTGTTGATACCCTCTCTGGTAGCGACCCGCTGCTCTCACTCTGGGTTGAACTGCTGCCATCACCCTGGGTTGCCTCTGCTCTGCGTCTCTGTGCAACGCGTGCTGACCTTCTTGTCCCCTGTTCCTGTGGGGAGGCGTCGCCATCCCCTTCTGGTTGATCTCTTTCTGCCCTTGGGGCGGCCTCGCCGTCCCCTTGTGGATCTGGGGGGACTGCTCTCTGCCTGGTTCTGGGCCGGGGTATGGGTGGTCTCTCTGGGACTTGTGGGTTAGCTCTGCAGCAGTGGTTAAGGTGGAACCAAACGTCCTTACCTTCGACTTTCAAGGCAGTTGGTGTGGCAAGTATCACCTTGTATGGACCTTCCCTTCGTGGGTGGTCCCACTTTCTTTTGAACACCTTGACGTATACCAGCTCTCCTGGACGTATTCTCTGGAGGTCTCTTGGGATGTCGACTCCTCTGTTCTCAGTGGCACCCTTCACCTGCTGGAACACAGCCCTGTGGATACGAGTTAGACTTCGTAAGTATTCAAACATTTCACCTTGTAGTTGTTCCAGGGACGGTCCCTCATGGGGACCTCTTAAGTATGGTAGCGGCATGGGCCGGCCCGTAAGCATTTCATGCGGTGTTAGATGCGTGACTCGGCTGGCTTGTGAACGCATGGACATTAGTGCAAGCGGTAAAGCATCCACCCAGTTAAGCTTATTTCCACTGTCTGCTACTATTTTAGCTATTTTGGTTTTCAAAATACCATTTGCCCTTTCTACAGCTCCCTGTGATTGGGGATGGTATACGCAGCCAAATTTTTGTTTAATCCCTAGCTGCTTCAGTGTCTCCTGTATGACGTTAGACACAAAATGGCTACCGTTGTCTGATGATATGGTATCTGGCATTCCAAATCTTGGGAATACTTCTTGATACAAAAATTTTGCAACTGTTCTGTGGTCTGATTTTGCTGTAGCTTTTGCCTCCACCCATCTACTGAATCTACATATGACCACCAAAACGTATCTCATTCCCCTAGCTCTTGATTGTGGTCCCATGTCTATGTAGTCTAACATGATGTGTCTAAAGGGACCGTCTGGGGGTGGTATGTGTGCCAATGGAGCTGAAAAAACTTTCCTAATGTTGTGTTGTGCACAGATGTCACATTCATTTAGTACCCTATCCACTGTGGCTGCCATAAATGGTGACCACCATACTGCTTGTAGTTTCCTTAGTATCTCCCCCCTTGCGCAATGGTCACTACCATGCGCCCAAATTATGGCATGTCTCAATAATAAGGTTGGTAGTACAAAGCGGCCATGGGCATCTAGCCAAACTCTGTGCAATGGCCCTGGTCTCATGTTCTTTATAGCACCCCTTTTTATCCATAAATGTTTTTCAGCCTCCTCCACTCTATCCTGAGCGGCTTTAAGCGAGGGCAAGGAAGTGAGGGATTCACAATCTTGTATGGTAAGTATAGGTGCCATTACTGCACCTATTGCTGCCCGTTTAGCCGCCTCATCTGCCAGGTTATTACCCTTTGCTATCAATGTGTCAGTTTTTTGGTGTGCTGGACATTTAATTACAGCTAGAGCTTTGGGAAGCGACATGGCTTCTAAAAGATCAAGAATGGCAGCTCCATGGGTTACCGGAGTGCCGTCTGCCCTACGAAACCCTCTTTGTTTCCAGATGTTAGCATGAACATGGCATACACCATAGGCATATGCTGAGTCTGTGTAAACATTCAATGATTTTCCCTTTGCCAATTGACATGCCGCTGTTAAGGATTTTATTTCTGCGAGTTGGGCCGAGCAAGGCTGAGCAAGGCTACAGGATTGCAGTGTGACAAAACTCTGATCAGTGTTATTGAGCTGAACAATACCATATCCTGCGTGGCTGCCAGTGCCATCTCGAAAACAAGAACCATCAACAAACAGTGTGAGATCTGCAGGAATTGGTTGGTTATGTAAGTCTTCCCTAGTGCGCATAAAATTGTCTGTCTCATGAATGCAATTATGTGGTGCACCTTCTGTTGGCAACATCAGCTTTGTGGCGGGATTAACGATGGTGCAACGCTGTATATTAAGTTCAGGGGCTGACAGAACAACTTCATAGCCCGTACGCCTGGCTTGCGTTAGAACGAAACGCGGACTTGTTAGCAACGCATGGATTTGATGTGAAGTGTACAGCGTCACAGGATGTCCCATGGTCAGCGATGATGCTTTCTGAAAGGCAAAAGCAGCTGCCGCCAGTCCCTGGTAGCAGGGTGGCAAACCAGCCTCTATGTTGTCAAGTTTGGTGCTGTAATAGGCTAGTGGTTGTTTACCTGTAGGTGTGTCTTGCATCAGGACAGCACACGCAAAGCCAGATTTCTCTGCAACATAGAGGTGAAAAGGTTTAGCATAGTTAGGAGTCCCCAACGCAGGGGCAGATTGCATGTCAGTCTTTAAGGCTTGGAACGCTCCCTCCGCCTCATCTGTCCACTGCAACTGTGCTGCGTTGTTCGTTTGTCCTGCTGCCCTAATCAGAGCCCTGAGGGGAGCAGTTTTTATGGCATAGTCACAAATCCAAGGTCTGCTGTAACCTGTCATACCCAGAAAAGACAGCATCTGGCCAACCGTTTGCGGTTGAGGGGCCTTGATTACTGCTTCCAACTGTGAGGTTGCAATAAACCTTTTATCTCCACATAATTGTCTCCCCAAATACTCTACTGACTGCTGGCAGAATTGCAGTTTGTTTTTACTGACTTTATGTCCTCCTTCTGCCAAGGCTGTGAGTACAGCAATGGAGTCTTTTTCACACTGTTCTTTGGTTGCACTACAGATAAGCAAATCATCCACATACTGTAACACAGTGCTTGGCACATTCAAACTTGCCAAGTCCTGTGTCAGCGCACGGTTAAAGAGCGAAGGTGACTCGGATAGGCCCTGCGGGAGGCGCTTATATGTAAATTGTCGACCTTCATACGTGAAGGCAAATAAATACTGAGAATCTGGGTGTAGTGGTACACTGAAGAAAGCTGAACACAGATCAATGACTGTGTACCATTGAGTGTCTGGTGGAATATTTGAGAGCAATGTATGTGGGTCTGGAACGTGTGGTATTTCCCCGTCTATTACTGCGTTTACAGCTCGTAAGTCGTGGACCAAACGGTAGTCTGTTGAATTTGGTTTTCTTATGGGGAAGATAGGTGTGTTACAGGGGCTTCTAGTCTCAACCAACACCCCTGCCTCTACCAACCCCTTAATTGTTGGTCTGATACCATCAATGGCATGCTGCTTGAGAGGATACTGTTTTTGATATGGCAGGTTAACGTGTGGTTTTAGCTTAATGTGAACTGGCTGAGCTGATTTAATTAAAGCCACGTCTGTTTTGTGAGCTGTCCACAGTTGTGGTGGGACTTGATTGAGCATCTCCTCATGTTCTGTTGCAATGGCCATTTGGGTGGGTGTGGCTGCATCTACCACTACTTTGTCTGCTAGTGCCTCATCACCTACTTTAAGTGAGATTCTGATGAACTGTTTGTCCTTAGAAATATGAATGTATTTGTTTTGTGTAGGTATCCACTCTTGCACCTGCATGGCACGCTTGACCATGGGACCAAGATGATGAGACTCATAATTTTCTGCCACCAACAATGTGACATGTGGCGTGGAGTTTGGTACTTGAAACCACCCTGATAATTCATCTGGAAGGCGAACTGCCGCTGCTACACCCTCTGCTCCCAGAAATATGTCTTCACTTGTGATCAAACATGGTTTTTTGTTAACCATTGCATCCCAGCATTCTTGGTAATCTACATGAGTCTGATCTTTGTCATACATGAGCGTGCAATGCAGTGGCAGAGTGGGGGTGTGTGCTGTGTCGTAGTGCATGCGAATCCACGCCCCCCATTCAGCCCATTTCTGTTGAAGATGTGACTCCTCAGGTGTCAACTGAAGCCAATAAACTAGGGCCTGCTGTTTTTCTGGTGTAGTTTGGGGAAGCTGGGACATCATGCCTTGTGGGGGATCATCAGGGAAATCCAAATACAACCCATTTTGGGTGCACATGATCTTAGCCTTCAAGGGACATAAAATGTCTCTTCCTAACAAATTTACTGGGGTGTAGGCTGAATATAGCAAAGGAGCGCAAATGACTCTTCCTGCAATGAGCATTGGAACGGGCTCTGTCAATGGTATGACCTGTGATTTCCCAGAGAAGCCTATTGTTTTTATTGATGATGTAGAGAGGGGGAGCCTTGAGCCTTCTTTTCCAATGCATGAATATGTGGCTCCTGTGTCTACCATGAAAGGATACTCACGGTCCTGGATGACAACAGGTATGATGGGTTCGTCATGTGACTGGAGTGATATAGCTGGTAACATTGCTTCCCCCTCAGGCTCCTCTGGGCACCCCTACCAGGGGCGTGGCTGTTCTGTGCAGGGCCAATTCTGTGCCGGACCTTCCGATGGATTGCTAGGGCACTGAGCTCGTATGTGACCTGGCTGTCCACACCCCCAACAGAGGTTATCAGGTGGAGCCTGATTGGTTCCTGGTTGTTGATTGAACTGTTCCTGATAGCCCTGCTGGTTGCTTGGTGTGTAATTTCTGCCTCCTCTCCATCCCCGGTTTCCTCCTCGGCCCCGCCCTCTGGGGGGTCGTTGGCCGCCACCACCTCTTGATGTTTGTGACTGATAATAATGATGGTGATGTGTAGCATTGACTGCAGTGTCTTTGCTTGCCGCGTTGGAATCAGCCAGAGCTGGCTGCAGAGGAGCTTGGGGTTGGCCACCCTGTGGAACTGCTTGGATGGCCATTACCATGGGGGCTTGAACCTTGGCTTTCTCTTTCTCTTTTTTCACCTGTTTGCTCAACTCACCCAGCTGTAGCTGGGTCAGTTTGTTAGCCAATTGTTTATCTTCCTCCTTTTTCCTTTTGTCCTTCTTGTAGAGTTCTACATGGTGAACGATATGCTCTGTAAACAGTGGCCATTCCATCTTCATCATGTCCATGAATGGCCAAGGTTCGTACTGCAATCTTCCACTGGTTTTTGTTACGATAGGGCACATGGGGGATTCCTCACCGTCCTCACTCTCTTCTTCCGCCATTCTGAGTACTTTCAGGACTCTCCCGTTTCTCAGTGTCATACCTGCTGGACTCAGACCGCTGCTGTGTGTTGCGCCGTTGTATGACGTCAACTCGTTGTCTGTATCCTGTATGTCCTCTGTTCGTGCCTTGTCAGTTTCCAAAGTGCCCTGAAGTCGTATAGTGACATGTTCTTTTGTGGATTTGGCGTTAAGCTCTTTTTGTCCTTGCCTGGGGCCCTGGGGTTGTCTAATTCCTTCCTCTAAGGCCTCTATTTCTTTGGACATGTGGTCCAGTTTTTCGTTAGTTTTGTCAATTAATCCTTGCATTTGTTGAACCATATCCCCATAGCCACTCTCCACATTGGGACTCTGGCTGCTCCTGTTGGCCTGCATGGTACTCACCCCGTTATTTGGGTCAGGTGGTGGGCTAAAGGCAGCCTGTCGCCTGCGCCACTCCTCTTCGAGGCGTTCCATCTCTTGTTCCATTAATATCTCTATTTCCGGGGTGCTCCGGTGTCTCAGCAGTCGCTCCTGCTTTGCCTTCTGTGGGTGTCTAGTTTCTCCAGTAGGGAGATCATAGCAGCTTGAGTGGTGGGGCTTGGTATCTCTCACCTTTGGTTGTCTGCATCTCTGCTCTTCATGTCGTCTCATAGGTGGGACTTGTTCTTCAATGGGAGGAGCTTCCCCTTGGCTGACAAGTCCTGTCAGTTCCATGTCTGTGGTCCAGGCGCCATCACTGCTTCTCCTGTTGTGAGGCGCTTGTCGGCGCAGCTCTGTCTCTGGGACCCCAGCTTCTTCATCCTCTTCGTCAGCTATTGACCCATCAGTACTTTCTGTGTCTGAGAGGAGAGCTTTCTCCATTGGTAGCCGTTTTCTCGGAGTTAATGGTTTTCTCCGTTTGGGTTCTTTCTTAGCATTCTTGGTTAAAGTCACTGTAAAAGTCCCTTCTATTTGACCTCCCAGTTCTGTGGTTTCTAGCAAGGCATACTGTCCCATTGTTGGTTGCGTCGGCTCTTGTGGGTATGGGGGTGGTGGTGGTGTGGGTAGGGGCGGAGCTGTAGGCATTGTAGGGATTGTGGGCGTCACCTGTTCTTTTGTCTGTTCTTTTTCTTTTTCTTCCAATTGCACCATCATTCTTGACCCTGTTTGTTTGAACCATCCCAAAACCTCTCTCTCCTTTGCACGCTTGTTTTTTAATGCGTAACTTGCCTTAATGTCGCGAGCCTCAATGTGTCTTAATTCTGACTCCACCTCATCACAGCATGCCAGGTTGAAGGTACCCTCCATAGGCCAACGATGCCTGCCTGATGTTCTTTTGTGCCATTTGGCTACACACCGTCGGATTCTTTTAGCTCGAGTTGGATGTTGCTTTATCACTACCTCTATGGGGGTTAAAGCCCCTTTCTCCATCTTATCCTGTCTGGCTCCCATGAAGCCTTGCTTGGCTTCACTGTTTCTGGAGATCTCTGGTTGTTCGTCTGTTTCTGTAGTGCGTATCAGCACCACTATCTTGCCTACTGTTATAGCAGGTTTGTATCGTGTTCCCCCAACTGGGTTATATTCTAATTTATGCGACCCGTCCCCCTGTGGAACTTGAACTATGCACCCAAATTTTCCAGTTTCCCACTCAACTTTTCTGGGCACTACAGTAATCTGCAGCCGTGGATGATATATCTCTCCAGTTCTACTCTGTATTCTTATCTGTTGCAGAGGCAGTGAGGCTACTGGTGCACCTTCATAATTTTCACACAAATATTGCAATAGTGTATGTAATGAAAAAGGATTCCACAATCTGCGCAAAATCGCTTCCCACGGGGCACCCGGAAACAGTTCTTTTACTCTTTTCAAATTTACAAATTTAGTGATTTGCCAAAGCTTCTGCTTAATTTCTTGCTTGTCTTGCCAGTGCTCGACCCCCTCGCTGTCGTAGTATGATCTCTCTATCCAAAAATGTGTTCGTATTCCCCTATATTCTATCGGGCCCTCGTTTAAACAGTGTTCTTCTCCCCAAATCTCGTCATCAACAATTTCTCCCCCATCCATCTATTTTTAGCTGCTTAATGTTTTTTCCTTCAGAGCTCACCTCCCTACTGCAACAGGTTGATTTATCAGTTTAATTTCTTTTCTGCTGGCTCTGCTCCACCCAGCTCTCAAGAGCTTGATTTCAACCTCTCTTTTCTTTATTTACTTTATTTTATCATAAACTAAGACTCTTTATCATCTATAATGTATAATTTTCTTATTCTAAACTATACTTGTCACTTATTTTTGTTTTTCTCACAATAACAAATATCTCTTTAATCTCCCCTTAACAGCCAACCAGTTTGTATGGAGTTCACCCGAGCAACTGGTCCAATCAGTGAAACATGTGGACTTTTGTTGGCACCGTTAGGTTTCCAGTCCCCAGACAATTTGTTGACACCGTTAGGTTACCCTTGTCTGGTTTCGTTTCACTGAGACACTGTTAATAACTACCTCATGTAACAAAACTTTGATGAAACAAATCACATAAAACAAACACACATATCCAAAATGTCTACTTTCCTTTGTGATGACTTTTAGCCCAATAGAGGTCAGAATCAAAATATCAATTTTAACAAAGCTCTGTTTGCGTAAGCCCTCTTTTGTTGGCTACGTTCCTTACTCTATACTGGCTGTATTTCTCACCCCCTCCTTTTGTGCTCTCTGTTTAGTCAGTCTCCCAATGATTTGCCAGTCTTTTTACCGCTGCATTTTATTTAACACTCTACTGTATTTACAACACTTTATACAACGCTTCATGCATTACTTTGAATAGATTTTATTGTGTTTACTCTAACTTACTGCTAAATATATGTACAACAACTTTATAGCTTACAGTTAGATTTTTACAATTTTTACACTTTTGATCGATCTGTTACTATTTTGACTTCTTTTTTGTCTTTTTCTCTTTTCCTTTATCTCTTTAGTTGCAACGTTTTAAGCGTTCTGCCCGTGTCAGACCTGTTCTGTTTATGGTGACTCCCCTCCTTCTTGGCCGGGAGGTCACTTTCCTGAAAACAGCGGTATCCACAGAAGCTTTTTACTTTAGGCCTTTCCTTAATCTCTATTCCCTAAGCTCTCCGTCTAAGCAGTCCCAACGGTTGACTCACACACACCTGCCCCTACAGGCTTAAAGGTGTGCGTGGCAAGTCGCTAGCGGTATCCACGGATTCGCTTTTGAGTACCTCTGACTCTTTTATCTCTGCATTCCGCCCGAGCAGCCTATTGGTTGGCTCAACGCCCCTGCCTTTACAGATTTAAAGGGTACGTTGGTCAAGTCAATAGCGGTAACCACGGATATGCTCTTACATCTCTTTACTCTTTTACCGGTTTTACTTCTTATTTTCTCAATACTTTAAATACTTTAACTATCTTACCTACTTTTGTTACTTCTTACATTCACACACACATACACTCTTCCCGCACCAAGATCACATATATTGCATCAAACTTAGCCGTCTCCCAGTGATGTTAGTTGTGACTCAGTAATGTTCTTGATAATTCAACCAATTCAGTGACACTTTTAGCAATTCAATTAATTAAATCGTTATAACTAGGTTCTTTAGAGGAGGAACAATGCCAAATACCTTCGACCTGGGCGGCTCCAGCACTGCACCCCAGACACACCCGGTTTAGGCAGAAAAAGACTCTGCTTACCTTAGTTTGGTGGCCACCTGTGTGTCTGGCGTACAGCCCAGTGCTCCTGGTCTCCGGCCCCGACACGTCCTTCTCTCCTGGCTGGCAAATCGCCACTTGAAGTGTCAAAAATCGGTGCCTGGAAGTGGGCCTGTAGGCTCCCGACCTTGAACCTCTTGTCTCTTGTCAGTTGTTCTCAGATGTCGATTTGGTACCTTAGGCTCAGCTGGCAAATACTTAAAGAAACACTGGAAACAGGCAAAGTCCGATGCAATCAAGTTTAATGTGTCAACAGGCTTTAACACATACAACTTAGCGAGTCAGACTCCGGAGTGTGACTGAAAACCTGCTCTCAGAACCCTGGCTTATATGCTGGTGGAGATTCAAATGAGTCTCCACCTCTTTTTGCTAATCTTTCCCTCTTAAGACCAATTCTATTGGTGGAGAACCTTTTTTGTGTCCAATTCTGATTGGGCCCATTTTTAATGGTGTAATGCAGCCTGGAATTTCCCAAGTTTTCTTCCCTTAGGTCTGGTCTCGCTTCCACTCTATTTTTAAAAAACATGTGTATTTTGGGGACTTTCTATACAGTCCTCAGTGCTCTTATGCAAGGTGAACCTTTAGAGTGCAATCTGTGAGTGTGTGTATGTGTTAACAGCATTTGAGTATGTGTTTCATCGTTAAACAAGACACAGTGTGTTCTTTCAGTAGGTGCATACAACATGATTACATAGTCTGGTGCTATGGTGCTATGAGTACTTTTACACATACAGCAATGTTTTACCATATTTAAATGCAGATTAAAAAGCTTTATAATGCCTTGTACATAAAAACATGATCATATAAGTTTCTTAATCAATTTATACATCTTAACCTTACGGCTTGATTTGTTGGCACAAACTTTTACACTACAGCACCCACACACTCTTCCTCTTTCTACCGACTGGGAAGGAAGGCAGGGCCAACCTTCACTGCCGAGTGACAGTGATGGGTTACAGGTTCACTTTCATTCATAAAACCATGTTTACATACATAAACATTTGTTTTATTTCATTTCAGTGAACCTGTAACCATGTGACTGCAGTATACCAAATCAGTCATGAGGAGAGTGAGGTGGCACCACTCAAAGACCAAAAAGCAACAGAACACAATCAAATTCAGTTGAAACATTTTATTGTGAACCATAGTGTGAACAAAAAGTGTCTCCAGTCCAGTGTAATGGTAATAATCAGCACAGGCCAAATGGCAACAACAAAAAAACACATCCTGGAGCATGAGCCAAACTCCTCAAGTACAACAAATAAAAAATGTAACTCAGGTATTCGCAGCTACCCCAAGAACTGAAAAAGACACAGTGGATTAAGCCAGATTTAACCGATAAAATCTGGTGAAAGTCAAAGAGGATGCCCAGCCTGATGCATCACGCACATCCTCCAACGGAGTGCCCCGAAACAGCGCCAATGAGGTAGCCATTGCCCTTGTAGAGTGTGCACCAAGTCCTGAGGGGGGATCTACCCCAGCATGCACGTAAGCCAGGGCAATCAAGTCCACTATCCAATGGGCAAGGCGTTGTTTTGACACAGGCCTGCCCAGCATGGCTCTACTGTAAGACACAAACAGTGCATCAGACGAGCGAAACGTCTTAGTGCAGTCCACATTAAACTTGAGGGCCTTTACAGGGCACAAGTTGTGCAGCTTCTCTGCTTCCGCTGAAAAATGAGGCGGAGGATAGAAAGACTCCAGTATCAGAGGCCTGGAGACAAAACCTCTAGGCAAGACCTTCGGCTGAAAAGCTGGGTTTGGCAGGAGGCAGACCATTCTGTCTCCCTCCCCAAAACTAAGACATGCTGGGTCCACAGAGAGAGCACTCAACTCACTAACCCATTTAGCAGACACAATGGCCAATAGAAAGGCAGTCTTCAGAGGAAGAAGCCGAAGGTCAAGATCAGACAGTGGCTCAAAAGGGGCAAACAAAGCATCCTAAGAACCACCTGGAGGTCCCAGGAAGGTAGTAAAAGCTTTTGAGATGGGACACCTCTCAAAAAATGCACAGCCAGGGGATGTGTCCCCGGAGACCTGCCATCACACTTCTCATGAAGTACAGAGATTGCTGCAAAGTAGCTCCTGAGGGTTGACTCCAACCAACCAAGGTTGGAAAGACGCCATGGGCAACCCTCCAACAACTCGTAGATCTCTGCCATCCATGGCCTCTGTGGCCAGTTCGGTGCCACCAAGAGCACCTGAGCACACTGCAGCCTCACACTTCTGAGGAATGCTGAAATGAGAGGAAGCGGGGGAAATGCATACAGCCTTACACTGGGCCATGAAAGACTGAGGGCATCCGTCCCCAGTGGTCCTGGTGGACCGTGCATTGAGGACCACAGAGGACAATGAGTGTTGTCCTCTGTGGCAAAGTGGTCCACCTCTGCCCGACCGAACCACTGCCAAACCTGGTCCACAACCTGAGGGTGTAGGCGCCACTCACCAGGAAGGGGACCTCACCTCGACAGCAGGTCTGCAGCTACATTCTGGAGCCCTGGAAGGTAAAATGCTCTCAGGGTTATGTCCCTGGACTGCGCCCACAAGAGCAGCAGTCGCACCCTTGCATGCAGAGATGGAGACTTCAATCCGCCCTGGTGATTGATGTAGGACACTACAGCTGTATTGTATGTCTGTATCATGACCTGCCTCCCCTGTACAGTTGGCAGGAAGTTTCTCAGGGCCAGGTGAACTGCCTCCATTCCGAGGAGGTTCACATGCCATCCCTGTTGTGCAGGACCCCAACAGCCGTGAACAGACCTTCCCTCCCAGACCGTACCCCAACCGAATTGGGAGGCATCGGTCGTAATGGTCACCCTGCATCCTCCTTGGCCCAGGGGGATGCCGTCTTGGACAGCCTGAGACCACCTCCACCACAAGGACCTTGAGGGCTCTGTGCGACAAGATGAGGATTTTCAACCGGCCCTGGCGACCAAACCACAACTGGAGAGGGCGTGTGTGTAACAAGTCCAGTGGCACAACCTGAGCTGCCGCTGCAAAAAGGCCCAACATCCTCTGACACTGCAGCACTGATACCGACTTGCTGGAAATGCAACCTGTGATGCACTCCATAATTGCATTCTGCCTCTTCTGAGTCAGGCATGCCTTCATCGTGGTCGAATCCAGAAGGAGACCCAAATACTCAACTGACCTTGCTGGCACGAGGCAGCTCTTTTCTGCATTCAAATGCAACCCTAGTGCAACCAGATGTGCTAGCGCAGTCTCTGTGTGGCTGCGTGCCAGGCCCTCTGATGGAGCACACACCAGCCAGTCGTCCAGATAAATTAACACTCAAATGCCCTTCTGCCGCAGGGGGATGAGTGCGGCATCCCTGCATTTGGTGAAAGTGCGTGGTGACAGGGACAGACCGAAGGGGAGGACGTTGTATTCGAAGGCCCTCCCCTGAGAAGAAAACCTGAGGAACGGTCTGTGGTCCAGGCTGATGGGAATATGAAAATAGGCATCGCGAAGGCCCACTGTTGTGAACCAGTTGCCCGCCCTTAAGGCCTGAAACAAGGCCCTCAATGTCAGCATCTGAAAGGGAAGCACCTCGAGGAACTTGTTCAGGCACCTCAAATCTAGAATTGGGTGGAACCCGTCGGTCTGCTTGGGAACAAGAAAGTAGCTGGAATAAAATCCCCCTCTCGCCTCTTCTGGAGACAGAGGCCGTATTGCACCTTTCCCTAGTAAGGCAGAAATCTCACAGACCAGAACGGCAGCACAAGATTTGTCCCTTACTCTTGTCATCAGGATCCCCCGGAAGCGAGGGGGTCGGACTCTGAATTGCAAGCGGTACCCCAACTGCAGAGTTCTGAGCACCCATGGACAAGAGGTGCATTGACGCCAAGCAATGAGGTGGGCGCTGGAAAAAGATGGCGTCAGTGGGGCTGCACAGTCAGGAACACTAGCAGGCCCTGCCAGCACCCCGACCAGTGCCCTCTCCGGAGCGTGGGTGAGAACGCTCATTGCCCTGTGACTGCTGTGGTGGAACCCCCCGCCCCTCTCTATCAGAGCTATGGGAGGAGTCCTGCTTAGCAAAACGAGGCCGCTGGAAGCTAACACACCTCTCTGGAGGTCTCCAAGCCAGCGACCTCGACTGTCCAGGCTGGTGAATAGACTGTGTACGCTGCTGAACCTTCTGAGCCTCATCCAACACAGCCTCTACTGCCGGCCCAAACACCTCTCCAAGAGTTATCTCAGCATCAATGACCGCAGCCTGGTCTGAATCCAATAAACCCAACTGACTCAGCCAAATATGCTGACGAGTCATGGTCAGTTGCGCCAGGGAATTACCCAGGACCCTGGCCTGAGTTCTAGCACCCTGGATCACTGTATCCACTACCATTGCCATTTCTGGCAGAAGTTCAGCTGGGCTCTTGGATTCCAGATCCTGTATCAGCCCCTCCAGGTACACCATTAGGAGGGCATTCGCGTTCGCCAGCCGAGAGGCTGTAGACTGAAAAGCCTTTGCCACCAACCCATCCGTGGTGCGGCACTTCTTATTCGGATGCCGAGCAACCCTGGAGAAGGCCCCAGCCAACATCCCAAAGGTTGGACCTACCCTGGCCAAACCATCTAGGCCATGCTCTGAAGCCCCACTGAGGACACTGAGAGCAGAACGGGGGGCAGGAGCATCCCTTGGTCGTGCCCAAGAGCCCTGCAAGTGTTTAATACAATCAGGATACACAGGCAAAGGTGCCTGCCTCTGGCTCCTCGGGTCCCAGTCCAACGCAGAGGCTCTTGGTGGAGATGGTGGAGGAGGAACACCAGCAGACACTGCTGCCCGAGAGATCAGGGCCTCAACAGAAAAATCAGGAACGGTACCCACCTGGTCCACCTGATAATCAGCATCAGCCTCGACCTCTCTCTCCTCAAAAACACTCAGCTGCTAAGAGGAGCCACAGCCAGAGCTGTCGGTCTTATCCAAATTGTCTCAGGCAGTAAGTGAAAGAACATCAGAATGTGGGTGCAGAAATGGAGGGGCTTGGTGTGACACATCCAACAGGCGTTGTTGCTGTGCAACCATGCAGTCAATGCTCTTATGCACCTCCTCCAGCTGCTTTGCATAAGGTCCACCCTCAGATCACAAAGCTGGCTCTGCTCCGCCCACTTCTGCTTCCTCGTCTTCTTCCTGCCAGCCAAAACATCTGGACTGGGGGGAACCGGACCCTGGCCAGGTGGTAGCATGACTTCCAGGCCACAGTTCATTGTTTCACTGGCCTGAGACTCCATAGCAGGAAGCACACTGCACCCCTCAGTGAATAAACTGGAAATGAATCCTTGATTTTCAGTGTAATACCACTCCAAAATGATAGGCGGCAATAGTGTGCCGAGCCACGGTACACCCACCTATTGCCAAAGAAGAGGACTCAGCTTCCTTTCACAATAAACAAAGGGTCCGTCCCAAGTCTCTTATTTTTATAGTGCTACTGCTAGCTCTTCGCTTGAACCGGAAGTCGTTCGACATCCGCCATCTTATAGGCCGTCCCAAGTCTCTTATTTGTGCAGCGAGGAGCTAGCGCTAGGAGCTAGTAGCAAGCTTTAAGCAGCTACGAGCTAGGATGGTTGAGAGCTTCCTATCCGGAAGAGTTTTTCAACTGAACGCCATGACGTATAAATACCCGCCATCTACATCTGGCACATTTGAATGAGATGGCGGAGAAACAGTACAAGAGTAAGTACCCGTTACATGCATTCTTTGCAATGAATCGCTGTAATTCACGTACCTACTTCAAAGAGTAATGATATTTCATCACAGTGACAGTGGAATAGCAGGGCTACAGACCGTTCTGTAATTGCACAAACTTCGACAAATGACTCAATAACAATGGTAATACATGCAAAAGTGTGTGACCAGAGTCATGACGGTGGGGGGTGGGGGCTACTGTTTTGGTCAGCGAATATAATGAGACTTGGGATGTACCCATAGTAACGCCAGATGCTGGCTGCTTTACGGAGAAGAACCAGCGGTGCCGCCGTCATCAGGAATGGAAGTCGCTTCACGTGATGCTTCAGTGGAAAGGACGTCTCATGTCTCTTAAAGGGAAATTTTGGTTTATTTCAACCTGTCTCCTATCGTCCTAAACTTGTTTCAAGTGACTAGTGACATAAAAATAATAGTTAGCATGTTAGCCATTAGCCTAAATACAGCCGGGGCGCATAGTAGCGTCAGACCTGTTAAAACGTAAGTGAATGGGCATACTTCAAGTGCAAAGTTAGTCCACTAAACAAGCTTTTTTTTCCACAAAGACCGCCTCATATCGTTAGGATAAATGTCAGAGAACATATAGAAAACGACATGTAAATGTGTTGTCTTACCTTACTGGTGTGCTGCCATGTTTGTTTACCATCTAGCTCTGCTTTCCAAAGCGCAGCCGAAATATTGCGAGAACAAGCAGCGATCTCATAGCGTGCCTGAACAAGCAGCAACAGCTGGAAGGCAGAACCGGACAGTAGCCTGAAAAGTTCATTCATTTATTTTATGAAAGATTTATAGAATAATGGCTGACTTTTTGCCAGACTTCGACTTTGTGGAGGAGGAATTTGATTTTGCAGAGTTTGATGGCCGCCCTTATTTATTTGAGCCAGAATACACTGACAAAGAGCTTTGTGAAATTGAAGAACGGAGGAGGGGAGAGAGAGGGCGCAACAGGTAGAGGACGAGAGAGGAGGAATGGCTGCTGCAAGGCTGCGTAGCTCTGGAGATTGGTGGTGTACCTGTGAATGCTGTGCCCCAGTGCCCACAGAAGAGGAATGCCTCTGTTGCAAGGAATGGGACCGGTTGCAGCCTTATTTTCAAGGTCTGGATGTGACTGAGGACGAGACACCTCCACCTGGAGTAGTATCCAGCTGGGCTTTATCTAGAGCTGGCGAGATATATTTCGGCCGCGCTTTGGAAAGTAGAGCTAAAGGAGTAAACAAACATGGCAGCACACCGGTAAGGTAAGACAACACGTTTACATGTCATTTTCTATATGTTCTCTGACATTTATCCTAACAATATGAGGTGGTCTTTGTGGAAAAAAAGCTTGTTTAGTGGACTAACTTTGCACTTGAAGATTGCCCGTTCACTTACGTTTTAACAGGTCTGACGCTACTATGCGCCCCGGCTGTATCTAGGCTAATGGCTAACATGCTAACTATTATTTTTATGTCATTAGTCACTTGAAACAAATTTAGGAAGTTAGGAGACAGGTTGAAATAAACCGAAATTTCCCTTTAAACTGACAATGCTCACTCATCGCTCCTAGCGCTAGCTCCTTGCATTTTTTCCTAGGTGGGAGGGGCTAAACAGCTAGCAAAGTCGGCTAGGTAAGATAGCTAGCAGTAATTTAAGAGACTTGGGACGGACCCAAACATAGAACTTATCGCGGGTTGCTAACCAACAGTGAAACAGACTCTCAAGAAAATGTTACTCACTTACCCAATGGCAGTGAACACACCTGGCATGCAACGCTATAAGCGATTGTCCTCCTGCAATAAACAATAGACAGCCTCATGGCACGTCAAGGGGGAGCCCAGACAGACAGCCCAGAAGTGACAGCCAAACCGTGAGGAATTAGTAAGGCAGAGTAATGTCCAAGAACAAACTGGTATAAGCTCTCACCGACCACGAGGATAGAAAGAGGAAGAGTGTGTGGGTGCATGGGGCTTATATAGTAGGGAGCCAAGCACCCACAGGTGTGATTGATTTGGTATAATGCTCCTGATCCGAGGATGTGGTCACATGGTTACAGGTTCACTGAAATGAAATAAAACACAGAACACAGAGTGGTAAGGACTGTGTGCAACAGACTTTGCATTTTGACCGCTGACATAATTAGGGGCCATGTTCACAAAGCTTCCTAGTACAAAAAGTTGCTCCTAGTGACAAAATTCTAAGATAATTCTTAGAATTGTGATGTTTTTTTTAGAATTGGTACTTGTAAAGATACAGTTATTCACAAACTGTCTTGGTCCTTAAAAGAGCTCCTATGGTGAAAAACTGCAGTGAGGAGGAACTTAAAGAGGCTTAAGAGTTTCTTTAGCAGAGGAGTAAAATGGTGGAGAGACAAAGAGGTAGGAGGAATATTCTTCAAATGGTGGTTGACAGTGAGGAAATGAAATGCTACAGATTAGATTGTGCAGGGATTATATGTGTGGTTGATCACACACCTCTCGCCTAATGCAATAAAGCTATAACGCCAGAAATAAAATGATCACAACACTAAGATAATTGGAAAACTGGAAAAATGCAACAGTGAAGCAGCGATGACTTAGGTCTGTCTCAACCTTCCATCAGCAGAGTGATCACACCAACAATGACAACACAATCAGCAGTTCATTTTCATTGAGTGTCCAGACCTTGCAGGCTCACAAAAGGGATGTCTGTGACAACCAATCACATCTTAAAAGAATGTGTCATACCTAGCAGTAGAGTCAATCACACCTCCTCACTGAGGTCAGGTCCCTATTCAACTATGGAGTCATCACCCTCCTTAAATCAAACCATTTCTACGGGGTCTAATCGCCAAAGACTTTCCACATTCTTATTCATACATTCACATGTTAATAAATATTCTTTTACCATTATAAACGAGTCTCTCCTGATTGAATGAAACTCATAAGCTTAAACCTGTATGGATGGATGCCAACTTTATGGTGGAGTCAAATTTCCCTCTTTCATACATTGGAGGGGACATCATCCCTGGTCCCCCATGGAGATCATGCCCTGTCGGTGTGCGCATGGGCACACCGACTTTTAAACATGAAAGACTTGGAGAGCAACAGGTTTTCAGCTATGAACATATATTGCAACACTGACCTTTAGGCTTAAAATGACTAACATGCTAACATGCTGATGTAAGTGGGTATAAAATTGACTATGTTCAACATCTTAGTGTAGCTTCTTAACTTGCTATTATTTCCATGTGAGCATTAAACACAGTGTGCCTACAGCTGAGACTTAAGGTGATGTAATTAGTTTTGCAGGTACTGAGACAGCTGAGACAGTGGAATTCTGCACTGACAGCAGCAAAGACACAAACTTGGCACGGTGAAGTAAAGCTTCAGCCAATGGCATTATCTATACACAACGACAAGATCACCTTAGCCAATGTCACACTGACACCTAAAACAGCATCATTTCACATTGTTCTCTCAAGACACTGCAGACACATTTCATTTCGACAGCTACTGTCATTTATTAAATGGTTCGCAGCTTAGATCATATTCTGTTACTGAGATTAAGACAATAAACCGTGTGTGATTCACACTCACAGGCCTGCTTTAACAAGTGGTATATCTTATATAGGCTGCTGATCTAATTTGCTAACCAGTATTAATTATGCTCCTTTACTTCTTGTAATGTCACGGCTCTGCAGTACTGCCAACAGTTGATCAAATAAAGTGCTGTGCCACAAAGTCAAGGAGGATAAAAAGTTTATGTCTGGTTTATATTATGATGTGTACAGTGTTTACAGTGTATTAAGATATAATGTTTATTAGCTCCACAGTACAGCCATGTCTGATAATAATTCATAGATTGTAGGAAAAAAATCCATGTAGCGCTTGTGCCATTAGCCCCCAAATGGATATTTTGAGGCTTGAATTTAAGTTTGTTGCTCGCTGCCATCTCAGGCAGGCACTAAACCCAGAAAATCAGACTGAATAAATAATGGACACAGCTACTGTGACCTCACTCATTGGTTTGAAGCTCAGCAACCACTACAGCTGACTATGGCAGGCACCCGTCAGTCAAGAAAACATGACTCCAGAACATACAGTGCCATGCAAAAGCCTGGGCACCCCTGGTCAAAATTTAATTTACTATGAATATTTAATTAAGTAGAAGATGAACTGATCTCCAGAAGGCATGAAGTTAAAAATGAAACATTTCTTTAATATTTTAAGCAAGGTCACTTTTTAATTTCAATCTTTTCCACATTCAAAATAACAAAAAAAGAAAAAGTTGAGAACTGAAGCAAAAGTTTGGGCACCCTGCATGGTCAGTACTTTTGCCCCTTTTGGCAAGTATCACAGCTTCTAAACACTTTTTGTAGCCTGCTAAGAGTCTTTCAGTTCTTATTTCGGGAATTTTCACCCATTCTTCCTGGAAAAGTCTTCTAGCTCTGTGAGATTCTTGGGCTGTCTTGTATGCACTGCTCTTTTGAGGTCTAGCCACAGATTTTTAATGATATTGTAATAAAGTTTGTTTTAGGAATGATTTAACAGAAGTAGTGGACCTTTAAAGAAGCCACACTGATGTCAAGCTGGACGCTGGTGGGTAACTGGTGAGGATAGCAACAGTGGCGACCACCACAGATCCTACAGACCACATTAACGATGCTATCGGGGTATTTTGCCACTACTCGCATTAATAGGGGACCAAATTAAGGAAGCTGCTAAACTGGATTTAACGGCGATGCAGCTGGGCATGCACGACGACGGAGACATTTTAAACGGGCAATGCTCGCTTGTTTTCGGCACCCCCGAGGCATGGATACTAATGACGTCAGATTCTGGGTGAGTCGTTGATCTCTACTGATTGGTTAGGGAAAAATCAAATTCCCTCCCCCTTGTAAATCGCCTTCAATGGAGGCGATGTCAGACTGAAGGTTCTGGGAGCTTCAGTCTCCGTTTCCACTTGTAAACTAACAATGTGAATAAAAACAGGTGGATGGAAAAGCAATGACAAGTGTGGCTGTTCGGAATAACTGTAAAACTGATTTTAAAATTGATTTTGACTTCTGATATTTCTGGGCATCATGTCATATGAACCACTTCCTTTCATGTACTGACTGACCACTCTGTGGAAGTGAATATTGCACTTACAACTACTTTGTCAACAACACAACTCCGCTGAATAAAAGTGTTACTCTGTGAAATGTGGAATACTTTCACATGTTGTAAAATACACTTATTTGCTATTTTAGTTAGAGTTAGAAAGTGGTATCAATCTTCTCCTTGTGGGCAAGAAGGGGAATAAACGTACTTCCCCAAATTTGAAAACTATTGCTTTAAGTAAGCAACCGTTTGCTGAGACATTAAAGGTATAGCTTAGATTTTTTGAATTGAGTTGTATGAGGTACTTATCCATAGTCAGTGTATTACCTGCATTAGATGTCAGTCTACACGCCCCCAGTTTGGAGAAGCAGGCTGGAGTCTGACACAGAAGCTCAGCAATGTACTGCTGTGGGTGGGGGTCAGCAACAAAACATATTTTAACCACCTAAAAAACCAAAATGAAGCTGCTAACTCACCAGGTTTACCAAGGGGGAGACCGGGGGTCGCCATGATGTTTCCACAGCAACGCTGCTGGGTCGGGTGTTATGAGCGGTAATGGCTGAATAAGCAGCTCTGTTAGCTACCTTCCACCAGACACAGCTGATGTGCATCAACACCTGACATAATTTTAATAAGCTGTCACAGAATAAAAATGTATGAATAACAAAATTTTGACAAAAATGTCAGATAGAACCTGCTAATTCCAAGATGACGAGTGGTAGACCAACAGCTCCTGTTTTCAACGAGGTAAAATTACTGTTATGGTCAGTGGAGTCTGGTGGCTTGGACAAGAGCATAGATTAGGAACTGAAGCCATTAATGGCTCCCCTGTTGGAACAGGATGCCTGACGAAAAGGTAAAGTGGTGGAAAAACTCTCAGTATAGCATACACTTGCTGTAAACTGATATTGATTTTTTTAGGTGGGAGAATTTTAAGGTGGCTGATATACATGTCATTACTGACCTCCATCCACAGCAGTAAATTGCTTAGCTTCTAGGTTGGTCTCCAGCCTGCTTCTCCAAATTGAGGGCATGCCCCATGCACTTCAAAAATCAGAATCATCCCTTTAACACAACAGCGGTGTAATCTGGTGGTTTGGTGCTAGCTATTTGTTTTTTTGTTGTGATGATTTTCTGTCCCTGAGTGACCAAAAATATATAAATGAAGCAAAATACACAAAATCACATTTAAATGTAAACCTGGTTTTCACTTGAGCAGCAGCCTCAGATAGAAAACCTGAAGTTGCTGCAGTAATCAGAGTGAGTAGCATATACAAGAGCGAGCCAAAAAACAAACTATTGGATTAATGGAATGGATAGCACATAAGCCTTCAGTGTGATATTTAGTTGGTGCTTTCCTCGGCAGAATCTTTACAAAAATGTAACATTCACATTCACAAAAGTGTTTTGCTGCAGCCACTCAATTGAGATGTATCAAGTTACCTTACTTTAAGAATGAAATTAAAGTTTCTGTCAGAAGAATAACACTGAGCTTAGTACATGTCATACCCCTCTTTTGTTTTCCAAAGATACAATGACAATAAAGCAGAAAGGGCAGAGAAACAAAGGCAGGAGTGACAAGAAGAGGCAAAGGTTACAGGTAAAAGTAGGGGAAAGTTGGAGTGGTGCGACTGTGTGTGTGTGTGTGTTTATGGTTGTTTGGGACTGAGAGGAATGCAAAGTCACACCAAGCAGAGACTGGTGGGAGGTAGGGGTGGGGGAGACAAAGGTCACTTGCCATTGCGTAGGGGGCTGGATCTTTTCATTTTATGTGTTAACATGTCAGCGTCTTTCTGTGTTAGCAAAGGCAGAGCATGAGAGGGACAGAAAAGTGGGTCATGTAAAAACGTGGAGCAGGTTCTATGTTGGGGACCATGTATACAATGCCACAATATATAGATATCCGTTGTCTGTTTTGCTTCCTCATTTTTTGGATGAAACTAGATGGGCCTGCACTGGATCTTATGTCTTAATAAGGGAGTGTTCTTTACTTATCAGAGGAAGGGGGTGGCAGGGGTGAGACTTCTTTTTTCTTTTTTTTTACCCTCCCCAAAAGTAGATATTTTCCCTACTCACTCCTTTTCATTCATGCACAGACAGCGGTGTAGTGGTAGTTGATGAGGTGGGTATACTAGTAGGTAGATAGGTAGGTTACCGATGAGGAAGTGGGCATGCTCTCCTATATATTACAATGGCTGTTTAGCTGATAGGTGGGTATACTGTCACTGGATAGAAAAAGAAGTGGGTATACCCTGTATACCTGAGTATACCCTCCACTACACCACTGAGCACAGACTACTCAGTCATAATCCACCCCTTGACCAGCCAACCGGAGCACACTACTTCCCAACTGTGTGATTACGATATACCACCAGCAGTATGGCAAGCCATTTGACTATCCAGAATTACCATTATAGATATCAACAACACCATTTTGACTAGTCGTAATGTCATTGTGACTAGTATGAATTTTAATTTAACATATCTATAACGTCATTCTGACTAGTCAAAACTACAGTTACAGATATCTGTAATTAGATTTTGACTAGTCAAAACTCTAATTTAAGATATTTGTAATTCAGTTTTGACTAGTAAGATTCAAACTACTTTTGCCATTCATGTGTATGGGGTTTCTCATTATAGATATCTCCAATGTAGTAGATATCTGCAATTCTTAAATCAGAGTTTTGACTAGTCAAAATCTAATTACACATATCTTGAATAAGAGTTTTGACTAGGCAAAATTATGTTGCAGATATCAGTAATGAATATCCAGTCTAGCTATTAAATGTTAAAACGGCTTGCCATGCCATACTAGCAGGTGGGGCGGCTCCCTTACAGGCTTATCAACAGTAAATAAGCAGAAAACATTAAACACTGAAATATAATATGGGCAAAGGCACTTAGTAATAACTAACTTTGGGGCCTTTTCTACAATTGGAATTTTGAAACTTACTTTTGATGTTTGAAAGTTAAAAGTTGAAGATGAAATCCTGGAGTTAAAAAAAGCCTTGATTTTTCACTCTTGTTGTGCATCCTAGTTTGTGCTAACGGTTTATTTTTGGTGAAATTTTAATTAATTTTATTATTTTTTTAATTTTTTAATTTTTGAAAATCACTACTTTAAGCCCAGATTTGGTTATGTTTTTTTTTTTCTGACTGAGGCGTTTGCCACAGATGATGTGTTCAAAGACCGTCACAAATTTAAAAATCCAAGGCTAACTTCTGTTTTTACAGTTTTTGGTTGTGATAAATTATGTAATTTTGATGATTTTAAAGAAAACATGCCTTCCAAACCTGCTAACGGGTTTTGGGGTTCAGAGGGTATTTAGAATAAATATACCCATTAAAAGTTTTGCATGACTCCCCTAACCCAGAATTTAAAAAAAGAAGAAAAACAAAACAAAACAAAACAAAAAATCTCCAGTGCTTAAAAAATGGTTGGACACCTTTTTGCAGCCCCCCCCCCCCCCCCCCCCCCCCCCCCCAATAAATGACGAGAAGAAGAAATGAAGAGAAAAAAAGTGAGCTTCAAATCTTTGACTCAAGGCAATGGTGATTTTTGTTTTGACCAAATATCTTGTTAACCAGTGAGTGTGTATCCCAGACTCACGCTGAGGCCTTGGTTCCCAGTGCTGACACAGAGGCAGACAGGGTGGCGAGAATGCAGTGTTGAGGAATGTTAACAGAGACAAAGAGTAGTGTGAGGCTAAAGGGTTGGCATGGTCAGCTGGGGGCTGTTTCCCAGGCAAGTTTTTTGTTTACATCGATGAGACTGCCTGCGGTTGTGCTTTTGATGAATAAGATACGGACTGAAAAAAGAAAAAACATATGAACATTTGTCTGCCAAGTTTTTCACGAGAATATAACCTCTTATTTTAAGGACGATGTGCCTTGCATTTCCAGTTATAGTGACAGAACATTGATTGAATAAACAGAGGAATTGACTGTATACATGAAAAATGACTGCTGCCAAGACCAAACAGATGAAGGGTAACATTTATTGGAAAATTCTTCATTGAGAAAGCTGAAGGAAAAGTGCAGCACAGATTTTATAGATGGCTGTGACAAATGAAGCAGCAGAGATATTTTTTATTTTATTTTATTTTTTTGCTTCTTGCCTAAACCACGCTCATTAACATTTTAATCATCTAAATATAGGAGGGGAACCTCCTACATCAGAGCCAAATGTGAGGTGATTGTCTCTGGAACAGACAACAGTCAAGTAATTTTTTTCAGCACTGAGGAAGGACTTGTTTTGTATTTTGGCTCAGGGAGGAGCATACACATTTAAAAGATTGTATTTTGGATTTATTTTACCGCTGACTTTTATAGAAAACGTGGGCGAGTTTGGAAGTAATGTTTTCTATTGATATTGCTGAAATTACACCATTTATCATAACCAGAAACTGAAAAACAGAAATTATTGTTGGAATTTTGAATGACAAAAACAGAATCAAATATATGCTTTTAAATAGTGATAGTTCATCACGTCTCATTTAAAACTGCTACACAAGACTGAAGCCCAAGGCTTTTTTTAAGCACCAGGGACTGGTTGCATAAGTTTTCTCTTTCAGTATGACACTTAAGGCTAAATTTCTCCTGAGCTGAGGCACTCATTTAAGGATGTTGCACAGATTTCTTTATAAGGTATAAGGAAAAACAATTAGGCATATACTGCACTGAAAGAGATTTTACAGTGGGAAAAGTTTCTATAAAGATTGTTTATTTGCTTGAATTTATTTGGTTTATTTGTGATTGCAGGAGGAAATTAATTTTCTTTTTCATTTTTTTTTCGGCATGAACTCAGCCATGATGTGGTTAAGATAGAGTCAGAGGTACCTTAAGTTTTTTTTTTTTTTTTTATATAAATACCTTACTTTGGTTGCTTAGGCCTTGTGTGCAATGGTTTAGGAATGCCTAAGTATAAGGCAAAACCTCAAGGACTTGAGTGAACATTTTAATAAAACCTAAAGGAGAAGACTTAAGGGTGTTTTGTGCAACTGAGTTTATTTTGATGAAACCTTAACTGGGACTTTAAGGAAAATCTTAACTGAAGGTGTTTTGTGCTTTTTAACTTTCAATCATCAAAGGATAAGTTTTAAAATCTAATAGCTATTTCATGGTGAACAGAGGGTCATGCATTTTTTGCCAGTCACTCAGAGGCCTGTACTACAATGCAGGATTTGATGTTAGCGAGGTAACTTCAGGGTTAACTCTGGGTTTTCAGTGCTACGAAGCTGGTTCTCTTTTTAGTGGGATAAATCACTGTGGCATCTTATGCTGAACAGCTAACCTGCTCTGGAGCAGGTTAACTTCAGGATATCAGATTACAGGCTGTTAACACCCCGACCTCTGACCAATCAGATCACTGAAGACAAAAGTATCCATGAACAAAAGTCCAGAGTGACAGGTAGAAAAGAGGAGCCAACATGCTGTTATAGGTCAGTTGAATCATTTCATTGTTCCAGGGCTCTATTTCCACTGGTTTCAAAACAGAGCTTCTAACAAATGGAGGGATCGTTTATAACACTAAACACATGATTTTAGCACTATTTAAAATCATTAAGTTTATTTTGTTTTTATTGCTGCTACTTTTTACACTCTGATTTATCACTGCAGCTCAAAATAACATGAGACACTTGAGCAATGAAAACTATAAAACAGATAATATTTCATTAGTAAAATAATCCTCACACTGTTAATTTGCTCCCGTTATTATAAATGTAACATTTTGGTCGGATCAACCTCATTGGTCATTAACTACTTTTCCACCCTTTACTGGTGGAAATTACAAATAACACTGTTGTGTTATTTGTAATTTGCTTATGTGTTTGCAGCCCATTGAGGCATTTTTTGTGATTTTGGGCTATAATAAATTTTGACTTGACTTGACTTACTTCAGCCACAGAAACAATCTGGTGTTACTTTAAAGTGTTTTATGTGACATATTCAGAGTAGTATTATCATCATCCAACTAAACAGCCAATAATACTCTATACTAATGTCACATAGGCCCATAGCTCAGTGATACCTCCACGTAATTTAAATCTCGGGTGACGGTGAATTTTTGTATGGTGTTTTCAATAGGCTATGTCTAGATTTTCTGTTTCAAGATTACAGTTTATCATTTTCATCCCGCGTCACTGACATTTTATTGTCTCGTCAACAAAACACTGTTGCTACCGTTTCATCTCAAATTATATGAAGCAGCCTACTTCATTCATGGTCCTGATGATGACACTCAAAATTAACACCCCCGTCCCTTTTACATGAACGTGCCCGTGGCTGGATAGGAAAACCCAGAGTTGACTGAACTAGTTGATAACCAGCTTCGTAGTACCAGGCAGCCAATGTTAGGGTTAGTCAAACCAGATAACGAGAAGATATCCTGGGTAAGTTGAACTGGCTTCATAGTACAGGCCTCAGGGGTCCATAGTTTTGGTTTGGGTCAAAAACAAAAACAGAAATAAAAAACAAAAGACAAAAATGAGGTCACACCCCAGCCACCCCCTTCCTCTAATAAGTAAGGACAGTCCCTAAATTAAAATAAAGAGCATACAGCCAAATCAGGTAGCAGATAGGTCATAATAGTGAATCTCATCAATCAATCTCATCAATCTGAACCTAGCTAATGTTACTCTGTTTTCTTATTAACTTGATGAACCTTCCTCTGCCTCCTGTAATGATGTGTAATGAAGATGAAGGTGACAGGTAGACCTCAAACACGCTCTTATTTTAGGACACATTTGCTCACTGGTGGAAGAATTATTTAGATCCTTTATTTAAGTAAAAGTAATTAAAACCACACTGTGAAAATATACTACTTTTTTTACCATAGAAATATAATACAAATTATGTTTACTTAAAACCACTTAAAACTAAATGATATTGGTAAATATGGTAAATAACATTTTAAGTACTAATGTGGATTGTATTTGGGATAAAAGCTGCAATTTGTATTAAAAAAAAGTATATATTTTAGTTTTAGTAATATGCAAATTAAGTGTAACTTTTCTAGTCTTTTGTGTTCTTGTTTTTTTTTTAAGTCAGATGCCATTAATTACAAAACTAATAGTGTTTTGGAATAATTAAGTGAAGACTTTGCTATGATGGTTATTTCTCAGAGTAGTTTACTCTTAGCGTCCCCAGGGACCCCAGTTGGTAGTCATTTTTGAATGTTGGTAGGATGAGGGTGAACTCCTGCAGTCCTTGAATACAGAGTTGCAGTGTTTGCTTGATAGCGATCCAACATTGCCATCTAGTGGCTTATGACTATTACAGCAGATATTTACTGTACTAATGTATCAAAAGTATTTTTTATAATATCAAATGTAATTAAGCAGGCCTGTTGAAAGCAAAAGTGGAAGTAGATGCTGTTGATAAAAAGAAAGCAGTTACAGTTCTGACTATTATGAAGTTTATTTCTTATTAACATGTTAAAAATGGAGCCCACTGTAAACCCCAATCCATCTGTGACACAAAATTTTAAAGACAAGTCTAGACAAATCAAGTCAACAGTTTTTGAGTTAATCTGATTATAATTCATAAAGCTGATTTTGCCTAATTAGTTTAAGATCAATAAACACCACTATCATTGTGCACTTAACACATTGTAGTGTGTTGGGGTTAAATGGATGGAGTTTCCCAGCATGCCGTGAGACAATGTGTTTAAGGCCATAAGCCAAAGAAAACTGTGTTTAAATGTGTTGTTAATCACTCACGTTACCCATTACACAATGATTAATGCTTATGTATTTCACAATGGTTCTAATAAGTTACAGTTAATGTTGTGGTAAAGGACATTTTGCACTATGAGTAGTTAGTGACCTCCCACCTGTGTGGATATTAGAGTGACAAACATGAAGTTGTGCTAGGGTTAAATAAAGACCACATTCTATTACAGAATTCAGCTGGCACTTTATTATAACCATCAGGAAACCTAAACTCACCACAATACATTTATATAGTTCAATGAACTTGAACAAATTGTTGTGCAATGTATTCTCAATGTTTTTATGTTCTTGTAACAGAATAAAATGCTCAAACAAGAAAAAGTTATGTTAAACTGACATACAATTCCTGTCAGACAAGGATCATGTGACACATTTATGTGTCTGGTGTACTCAAAACTTTCATTTTATTATTTTGTACTAAACTAAATGTTTTGAGTGTGAGTTTCCAAAAAAATGTTTGAGTGACCAAACTGGGGTTTAGAGTGTTTACTACTCTCGAAGAAGTGAGAGAGATGAGTGAAAGTGACAGTTGACAGAAATATAAAACTCCTAACCCAAGTACAGATACACCCAAAAAATACCTAAGTACCCTAGCATAGTATTATTACTTCCATACGTAACCCCACTGAGTATATGTACAAGAGTATTACATATTAGCATGAAAATATGCTTAAAATATCTCAAGTGAAAGTACTCATCATGCTGAATGGCACATTTCAGAAAAATATAGACATTATTGTATTATAGGATTATAATCATAATAATGTATTCATCACTTTATTGCTGCAGTTGGTAGGGCTCATTTTAATCACTGTATATAGATACTGCTGGGGTATGGGGTGCCGTTTGTAAAGTGGCTCACACTGAAATTAACAGCAACATTTTGCCACATTTAGCTTAAAAAAGTGGTGTGAATTTTTTAAAGTAACTTTTTACCACATTTACAGCAATATTTGAAATACGTTAAATGTAATGTCACAGTTAAATCTAAATATTAAATGTTAAACCTAAATTAATCTAAATCTAAATGTTGAATTTCAAATCTAAATGGTAAATCTAAATCTAAATGTTAAATATAAATGTAAATGTCTAATGTTAAATATAAATGTAAATCTAAATGTTAAATCTTAATGTTAAACATAAATCTAAATGATAAAACTAAGCCTAAATGTTAAATGTTAAATCTGAATGTGCTTGGTGAAACGAAATATTTAGCTAATATGCATAGAGTTGGGTCGGTTCCTGGTAATGCCAATTCGGTCCGGTACTCCGTCTTGGACCGGGTTTTATTTTTTGAGACCGACCGGACCGCATACTTGGGCAGAACATACGCGGAGCAGACGCTGCAGAGGTCCGCCTGGTAAAAGTGGACGTCCGCAAGCCCTGTGCGCGCAAAGCACGACCGCGCGGACTCCGCTTCACGCACCAGTGTCACACAAAAGACTGTTCGGCATGTATTTTTCACATCGCGGGGATTTTTCGCGGACATTTTTACACGTAGTCCGCTCCGCTTATAGTGCGCCCGAGTCTGTGAGCACCTGTGTCTGCCTCTTCACCAAGCGCACAGCAAGTAGGAGAGAGAGAGGGGAGTGGGGCGGGGACTGAGCTAGGAGGTGTGAGTGCGCATGCGCCTCTACTGTAGCCTGGAGTTTGTTTAATAGTGACAGGGAGTCGATAATGGCGGACAATTTAGTCTCGACGAAATCAAGGAATGCGCCACTATGGCAGCACTTTGGCTTTGAGCCAGACGAAGGAGGCAACCCTTGTTTGCACTGACTGAGTAAGCTGCAAAATTTACTTGTAAGGAATAAAAGAAACAACTTGTTACTGTCACTCTGTTGTCCTAAGGTCGTTTTTCATTTTAAATGAGTCAATTGCACCCCCAAGTGGCGAAAATCCGGTATTACCGACTTGATGCAGGGTTTTTTTTTACAAAAACCGGACCGTTTTTTTTTTTTTTTCTCATACCGACCCAACCCTAAATATGCAAATGCACACTGCCAGTCGCCAGAAGTACCAAAATAAAAGCTCGGGTGGTTAGACTGTGTTTATAGCATCAAATAACGAATTAATACCAAACTAATCGGAGAAAATTAACACTTCAACATACATCAGCGTGATAAGATTCTACCTAAAATGACAGAAACCATGTTTAGAGAAATTTTATGTGATGTGTATTTTGAGTTTTTAGTGTCCCAAACTTACTGTTGGCAACAGTGACAGTATCCACCATAGAGCCACCACAGCACTTGATAAGTTTGTTTTCTAACTCGCTCTAAGGAACATATGCTACACGAGTTAGAAAATAAACTTAACATTGGCGACTGTCGCTGTCGCCAACAATGCACTGCTGAAATTCTCAATTGTGGCCAAAATGGCCTTTCCAGTGTTTTCAGCTAAATCGCCGGACATGTTGGCAACAAGGAGAGCGTGGAGAGTGACTGACAGTAGAGTGGAGTGCACCCATAAATTCCACACCCTATGTGTTAGCAGATGGGACACTATAAACTCAAAGTACACGTCAAATAAAATTTCCCCAAACATGGTTTCTGTCATTTTAGGTATTTCTCATCATGCTGATATATGTTGAAGTGTTAATTTTCTGTGATTAGTTTGGTTTTAATTTGTTATTTGATGCTATAAACAGTCTGACCACCCGGGCTTTTTATTTGGTTTCACCAAGCACATTTAGATTTACAATTTAACATTTAGATTTAGATTTAACATTTAATATTTAGATTTAACTGACATTATATTTAACATATTTCAAATATTGCTGTAAATGTGGTAAAAAGTGACTTTAAAAAATTCACACCACTTTTTTAAACATTGTTTGAAGCAAAATGTGGAAAAAATGTTGCTGTTGATTTCAGTGTGAGCCACTTTACAAACGGCACCCCATACTGGGTAGCTTGTGTATTTCCCCTGAGGCTCAATAAAACCTCATCTTTAACTGTAATAATAATACTTAATAATTTGTGTTTTGGCTATCCTTTGTATCATTAATCAGAATCTGCAAAGTAACTAAAGTTATCAAATGAATTGTGGTTGAATAGAAAGTACATAGTTGCCTCTGAATTGTGGTGGAGTACCTCAAAATTGTACTTAAATACTGTGGCCTACTTGAGTAAATGTACTTACTTTCCACCACTGCACTTGCACTTAGAAACTTGTTTTATGAATATAATTTTCCTAAAGAAGGATCAATAACTGAATTACAAGTAGCTAATACTTTTCAGTGGTTTCCATAATGAGATGAAGTGTGTGACAATAAATGAACACTGGATAACCAACTACAGGTGTGAATACAGCATCAAACACATATTTAACATCAACACTTGGTTTGTCTTCTCTCTGTCCTACTATTCAGTTTTATCAGTCATATAACTGGTAAAGTATGTACTTTCCAGTTACAGATAAATAGATCATGAAGGGGAAGGTCAGTTTACTCTGCATTTCTACGTGTGGTATGCAGACCATTCAGGTCAGATGAGCTGGAAGGTATTTCATACTGCACATAATAAAGTGCATCCTCTTATCTTGAAACACGTACAGTGCCTTGAAAAAGAATTCACCCTCCTTGCTGTTTTTCCTGTTTTGTTGAATTACAACCTGTAATTTAAATGTATTTTTATTTGGGTTTATTCGTAATAGAGCTACACAAAATAATCAAAATTTGTGAAGTAAAATACAAAACAAAAAAAAGTCCATGGGTTCCATATTGACCACATCATAATTGCTGACATGGGTGGGTTTACCCATTGGGCCCTATATGGGTTATGCTAGGGCTACCTGGGTACCAAATGGGTATGGGCCCAAAATAGGCATCTTATCTGGGGCCCACTTGGGTAAACCGATCCATGGGCAATTGGCATATGGCCAATATGGAACCCAATGACAATACTATGTTGGGCCCATTTTTTTTAGCCCATTTACTACCTACATGAGCCACACATACAAATGTTGGCTAACTGAAAAGTTACGCCATTTGCTAGAAAGCCCCTAAATATGACCTGGTGCTGCTGATTAACATCAGAAGTCACATAATTACGTAAAAAAGAGGTCACATGGTCTCAGCAGACATACACACCAGGGGCCGTACTCACAAAGCTCCCTAGTGCTAAGTGTTGCTCCTAGTGACAAAATTCTAAGAAAAAAATCTTAGAATTATGACATTTTCTTAAAGGTGAGACAGGGTCCTTGTAAAGATTAAAGTTACTCACAGAGCATCTTAGACCTCAAAATAGCTCCTAAGGTGAAAAACTGTTAGGAGTAGGGAGGAGGACTTTAAAGAGGCTTACAAGTTTTGTAGGCAAAGGAGAAAATGGTGGAAACACAAAGAGGTCAAAGAAATATTCTTAAAACGCTGGGTGACAGTAAGTAAATGAAATGCTACAGATTAGATTGTGCAGAGATAATATGTGTGGTTGATCTCATTAGTGATACGCACACATAAGGGGAAAAACAACAGGGGTGAATATTTTTGCAAGGCACTGTACTTTTGTGTCCTCAAAACACCTTGTCTAACCTGTTGCTCATCCACCATCTGAGCTGCCTGGTTTGACCCACATGGTTAGATCAGTGCATTAACATAAGAGATCCAGTGTGTGAACAGATGAACTCTTGCATAACACTATATTTCTGTTATGCAAACTTTTTCCTTAGGATCAAATGCTGTGTGTCAGCTTTCAGAGGTTGTACAGGTGATATCTTTAATCTGTGTCATTCTGACCCATGCTACTCACGAAAATAACCTGTGTCAAAAGGGTATAAGTCATATAGTCGGTATGATGACAGGTACACTGACGACTCATATCCACTGAGAAATCTGATCATGAACAATTTCCTGATTATGATCAAATGAGACACAACTCACCTACTTTCTTGTCACCCAGTTCCTCTGAATGTCATGATGAAATTAAGCAGCAAAATTATGTTGAAAAGCTGGAATACAGGCATTAAAGATGCCTCCTCTCACATACAGTAAAGATTTGATGAACTGTGTAGCAGTGCTCTTAACACAAGGCTGAAATTGATCAGACTGTGTTCCTTGGACTCAAGTGCGTATTTTTGATTTGAGCTTTGGTGGGGACATTGAAGGCGAGCGCACAAAATTTTGGCACTTGTTTATAAAATAAAATAACGCATAAATACAGTTTTAAGCTGTACAGTCAGATCAGATTAACTTGATGACGGGTTCTTTGAATAGGCACATTTCACTGGTCACGTGGCATGCATCAATGTGTTATTATTTTATCAGTCAACAGTCTCAGAAGCAGTCCTGCCAGGTATTGGCACAAACAGAGTAGGAGAGGAAGAGTCACAGGTGAGGCCCAGGCTTATAAGTTATGAGTAAATGTAGATATTGCTATACTAGTATATAAACAAGTGGTGACTAGCATCATCAGTGTGTAGATCTATGTAATTCTATCTAAATACTTCTATGTATTTCCACATGTAGTTAGTTGATAGAGTGGCTAATTGTAGCCTTTACTGTTGTGTTTATCAAAGGACATGGCTCCAGATGGAGAAGACAGCAACAGAGAGTAGCAGTGAGAGTGACGTCAGTGAACAGTGTCAGCCACTCTATCAACTACTGTAACTACACGTGGAAATACGTAGATGTATTTTAGAATTACACAGATGTAGATCTACACACTGATGATGCTAGTTACCACTTGTTTATATACTAGTATAGTAATATCTACATTTACTTGTAACTTATAAGCCTGGGCCTCACCTGTGACTCTTCCTCTCCGGCTCTGTTTGTGCCAATACCTGGCAGGACTGCTTCTGAGACTGTTGTCTGATAAAATAACACATTGATGCATGCCATGTGACCAATGAAATGTGCCTCAAAATTCCCATTTCAAACAGACGGTGATGAACCAACCAGTACATCATCAGAACAACATTTGTCACAATACTAAATCTAACTACTAACTACTATCACCAAGTCATTATTATTCTAGCTCACCTATATCCCTGTCCCTGCCACTCCGGGGTCTGCCCATTGGTCCGACAACCCATTATTTGGACAACCCATTGGTCCGACGACATCCCATTGTTCTGACCATATTAAACCCATTGTTCTGAAGTCCCATTGTTCCGAAATCATCATGATGCCCTGTGGTTAAGGTCTGGTTAGGTTTAGACACAAAAAACACTTGATTAGGGTTAGGAAAAGATCATGGTGTGGGTCAAAATGAAAAAGAAAGTGGCAAACACATAAGCTGTGAGCCTGCTTCGCCTCAAGCCTTTCCCAGCTGACCCAGAGCCAGTCACAGTGCACCATTAAGGCAGAAATACGCCCGCCAAGAGCCGTTCAGCACTGCGGAGAGCTCCCCACACAACCCGGACCCCAGAGTTAATAACAGGAGGTTATGGTGTTTCATTCTCTTCTCTCTATGGCACTTGTATCTCGACCAGTAGCCTACTTTTGTTGCGTTTGCTGATCCTCTATGGTACACAAATACAGTATAGCCTAGTATAATCACATATGTGAACAACGGGATGTCGGACCAGTGGGCTGTCGGATCAATGACATGGACCCGCCTCTCCATCTCCTCTGCCTGCGCTGGTGCCTGGCACCACTGCTTCTGTCACCTGCACATGGATCCATGTCATATGAGCAGTGAGACATTTGCCTATTCAAAGATCTCAGTTCAAACACACATCACCATTGATGAAAAGTACTATATCTAGCCTAACTAACATATCACCAACTCATTCTAGCTCACCTGTGACCCTGTGCCTGCCTCTCCGCTCTCCTCTCCTCTGCCTGCACTAGTGCCTGGCACTGCTTCTGTCACCTGCATGTTGATACATGGCATATTAACAGTGAGGAAAACGTGTAGCCAGGCAATAGCTTAGTTAAGTAGGCTATTATTATTAGTCTATGATTATTGTTGACTCTGGCAATTGAGAAAACATTTTCTTTAAAGTCGACTTACTCTTCTGAAATAGCTCCTTACGTCCACCTTTCTTCTTTTGGCAGCTATTTGGGCTGCCATCTGGATTAAACATATACACAGGCTATACTAGTTAGCTACTAGGCTGGCTAGGCTATTTCCATAACAACAAAACGGAGGAAACTTTGTAGCCTGAGTCCAACTCTGTTATAACAACAATAGCAGTTAGCTAGCTTGATTATGCAGGGAAAGAGGGATCCAATGACGTCCACCTCTTGACATTGGATCAAGTGGGCTACTGATGGCTGGAAGGCTACATCGAGCAGAATAAACTAAGTTAGCTAGCACCAACATTAGCTAAACTGGCAGCTGATTAATGAGTGACGAGCATAATTAAAACGTTCTGAGTATATCTGAGGTGATGATAGGATTATATTAATATATGGAGACAGGATAAGTAGTTGTTTTTATCAAAAACATTAATATATTGATGTAATGAGCGAAGAGTGAAAACTTCCACTAACTACCATAGCAGCTCAGCCCTGCCTGCCACTGAGGAAAAGTGCGCACTGCCCAGAGCTCGAGCTCCCAAGACAGTGGAGGACATCTCAGCCAATGAAAACGTAGTTTTTCATTCAAGGGCGGGGCTTTGAGCTAAACTTGCTTGGATTGGATGGGGAATCCTGTCACAAGCATTTTAGCAGTATATGAGGCGCGACTAGTGGTTAACCGTTTGTGTACCAGATTATTGGTGGGGACATCTCAACGCTCGCTGGGTATTGGTGTGGACACAACCTCACCGTCCTCACTAAAAATTACGTCATTGCTTGGACTTGTCATGACCCATAGGAAAAATGTTGTCAAAGATCTACTCCATCAGTACAGTACTGCAGTTCTTGGCTACTTGCAAAAGACAGATTCAAGAAACAGAATGGACATTACTAATGGCAAATACTGAGATATCCTCACTGTTGACTTTAGCTTTCTGTAGAAGATTAGTGTTCTGAAACCAAGATAAGAACACAACACAGGTTAAGTAGAACTCCTCATGATGTGTTTAACTGATTTGAAGAGATCAGATTGGTAGAGTACACCTTTATTAGTGACAATAATCCAGCCATTCAATAGACTAATTCCTCTGGCACCACCATCACCCCAAACTCTTTTTTAAAATAATAACGAAACTAACATGTCACACTATTCCTTTACCATTTGTTCATTTATTTTTGAATCCAAACAAGTAAGAAAACAGACACTGACAGACATCAAACATAGACTCTGTCTGAAAACACTCACTACTCACAACATAATCCACTAGTGACTTCGCCATTTTGTAGAGCTGTCTGAATGTATAGTGGCAATTATTATACCCTATCTAGTGGATTCAAAGTACCCCACGATGCATTGAGCCTTTGTGCTCCACTGTCTTGCAGGTTTCCTCGAATCGCGACTATGTCTGGATTGTTGGTCATGGTTACACTGCTGTCGTGGTCCTGCCTGATGCTGAGTACTACGGCTGTTTATTGTCATACTTCTACTATTATTATACACATATGATAATTTTTGTCACATACATATTATAAAATAAATTAATACATATTTACAACATATATGGTACCAAAATAATGTTATTATTATAATAAATCATATTATTACTAAAATTAATGTTGTTGTAGCTATTGTCATTACTGTTTGCCCTGCTTCTCTCTCTGTCTCTTTCTGTCTCTTAATGTTTTTTTCATTTTGTCATATGGATTATTATGTTGATCTTTTCTGTACACACGACATCTATTGCACGTCAATCTGACCTGGAAGAGGGATCCTTCCTCAGGTGCTCCTCCTAAGACTTCTACCATTTTTCTCCCCCACTAAGGTTTTTTTTGGGGAGTTTTTTCTTATCCACTGTGAGGGTCCAAGGACAGAGGGAAATAAAATTGAATTGAACTGAGTTGAATTGGTAAAGGTAGTGTAAAACAGATGGTCACTAACAAGCAATATAGTATAGTATCCAATAGTGTTTTTTCATGGTGCAGATGAGCTCACTATATACTGTAAAACTTCATAGCCTTTGCTATTATTTTCTTAAATCACTGAATTCAACAAGCCTATATTTGGGACACCCGTCTATATGGGACAGGCCTTAAATTCCTTTCGCACAAAATTGTTGCTCAGCAAAGATCAGGAAATGAATATTACTTGTATAAAAATTGTAGCCACACTGGGCTAGTAAAAGGGACTAGGCTTTTAACTGAAATTTTACGGTAGTCCTCTACATTGAACTCCCTATAAAGTTCAAAGTTGAGGGCAGCTATTGAAAATGAAACATAAAATAAAAACAAAAAAAGCACAGCATGAATTAGTTATGATTTACAAAACCAATAAATGAACACAAGAGCTAATGCAAATGAAAATGTTTTACATTTACATTCTACTGTGGTGAGATCCTTTTCTCTGATAGAATGCTGAAACACAGAAAGGCTGGCTAGTCCTATTTACTCATGATAACAAAAGATAAAGCACACTTGAATGCCACAACAACATAAACATCCAGATTATAAAATCTAAAAAATGTCTTACAGTGATTTTATATTAAGAGGCTAATAGGTGTCAGGTGAAATTATTAATGGGTTTGTTTTTTATTAATAATAAAAAAAGCTATAATATGTAAAGAAACAATAAAAGTGATTATTTCAATGTACTACACATTTCAAAAGCATCAGTCAACGTAGGTTTTTATCCTCATATAAAAACAGTCAGTTTTTTAAGGATGTCTCCATACATGTGGCATATTGATGTGTGTTTTCTTCAAATTACCTGCATTCAGTTTCCATTAATGTTGTTATAATTAGAAATATTTAGATTGTTATGTTGAGCAAAATTGTTTGGAATACTTTCAATAAGGGCATCAGCAAGACAAGCTACTTCTTCCCAGTTTACATTTATATTTAAACCTGAATTTTCCTTGTCCGTGGTTTTTTCCACCTCCTCCGAATCACTTTTTGTGGAAGATGCTGGAGGTGTTGCAGTGGTTGTTGTAGGTTTGGACAGAGAGTTCAGTGATTTTGTAACAGAATCTTTAGCAGCTTTCTCCATCTCCTTCCACACAATGATTTCTGTCTGCTCCAGTATGGCCTCTTCAAATGAAGCCTTGAAGTGATTTCTCCTCGTGCACCAGGTGCTCCATGGAAACACCAAAACCAATGAGCAGATAGCAGTCAGCAGGATGCAGATTAAGCCAAGGACCTGCCAAACATAATAGGGTAAGTTTAAAAGCACTTTTCATGATCATGAACATTTATAGACTGTTTACTGGCATTTTTCAGTTACGAGAAAACAACATTGTTAGACTTCCGGTCCAACCACTACTGCATGCAAACAGCATATGAAAAGCTGAACTGTAGTCCTCCTGAACTGAAATACATACTGAAATGGCAAAATTAAGTTTTAGTATCTTTAGTATCTCTAAAAGTCTACTGCCTCTCTAAAGACACAAACCAGTGTAAAGCATGGATTGCAGCGGTCAAAGAATTGGACACCATTGGGAAACCCCAGGTTCTGTAATGCTCATTTCATTGCCAGTAAGTTTTACTATTATTTGGGGAATAAAAATGACAACACAGAACAGTCCACTCTCATTCCAAACTCATCAAATACCACTGCTTTATCAGTGATTTTGACATCAGACATCAATGCCAACCGCCGGGTGGAGTCAGTTTGTAATGTGGCTGGATGGAACCTTTTGAGGTGGTATGACACGCCACTGGTTGGCTGGACAGGACTTGTTGTGGCAGTATGATTAGGTGTAATATGTAGACGTGAACTATACTGACAAAACATTGATATCTGACAAGTTGGGATGAGAACACGTTGGACAGACACACAGCACACACTAACAGATATGCTCCTCACACACTAATAGATATGCTCCTCTCTCCTTCTGTAGACTGTTACCCAGCAATCGTTCAACAAGGTTACTTACTAGTGATGAAATGAGTGCTACAGACCCTGGAACTTTCTGATGGTGTCCAGTCCTGTTTTTTACCGCTGCAATCCATGCTTTGTGTTCATTTGTTTCCTCAGAGTAGTGGTAGACTTTTATTTCTGACATCAAGTTTGTACCTCATCGAAGGGAACAACCTACCATTAAGCAGCAAGGTTCTAGAACTAATTTCCCACTGTGTGTATTTCAGTTCAGGAGGAGTAAAGTTCAGTGTTTTATATGCTATTTATGTGCAGTATTGGCTGGACTGAAAGTCTAAGGGCTCATTTTTACTCCTTCAACGCAAATGCCACTGTCCTCACACTTCCATGTGTCCCCTTTATGATGGCATTGATACAGCCAATAGATGGCACTAGAGACATGTCCCATACTCTGGTACAACAACAAATCAGGCAACAGTGGAGGTCAAAATAAGAACCTTGTAATGGAGGCAGGGTTGTAGATGGTGGCAGTGATGGTCTGCCATTTTTTAAAATGGCTTTGTCATCTGCTAGGGTTGTATCTCACTTGAACTATGCTACACTGCCTCCATGATCTTCGGTGGTACAGCAGTGTGTCCGAAACTTTCAGAAAACATGCACAAATGTGGACGAATTGAACAGAAGACTCTATCCATGTCTGTATGTGTATCTAATGTTGTGCAGAATTGAGTTCTAAGTGGAACACCAATGTTGTTTCTTCGCAACCAAAAGATGCCTGGAATCAGGCTACAGTTGACTTTGTCCCCTAGAGCCAATGTTGTGAGGTAGGAGAGGCTTTACTCACCAGTGATTGGTTTTTCAGGTTCACTTTTCTGGCCTTCTCAACTGGACCCATCTCACTATCTTTCATACATGATAAGGCCTTGAATTCTTCTGCGTTGCCATTCACACAACACACATACCAGTCTCCATCAACAAGCACCGACCCACACCAAAGAAATGCAGATGATGCAGCCTGAAGAAGGTATATGAAGAACTCAAGGCAGAATTTCCCCTTGCATTTACATCTTTCTTTTTTGACTGATGAGTGGTAGCAGTTGAATCTGAAGATTCTTCCGATCCGATTGTCATTCCACATAATCACACTTGTTATGATGAAAGACGGCAGCAACATGTAGATGTAGCAGTGAAAAACATTCCTTTCTGAAGTGCACGGACATGCAAAGTCAAGTTGAAACCAAAGGTGGTAACCCAAAAAAACTAATACAAGTATAACCTGACGGTTGGCACTCTGTGTAACATACTCTAAACTTGGGAGGTAACCATAAATTCTCAGGTCGCTGTTCCAGGCCATGTCGCTACATTAACTGGACGCATCTGATGCACAGGCAGATGTAGGCAGCATTTATCTCTGCATCCAAAAGCAGATATTCCTCCACTGATAGTTCCTCCTACTGCAGCTACTGCACAACTTGCAGGCATAGTAACAGAAGTGGCGGCAGTTGTTGATGATAGGTCAGATAGGTATCTATTTAACACAGCTTCAGTGTAGGTGAAGCATAATTTTATCAGATGGAAATGTGGCAGACAAAACACTACCAGGATCTCTCAGCATAATGATGTTCCTCAGATGCTATTACCAAGTACAGTGTCAAACTTACAAACACATAAACATTTGTAGTGTTAACAAATGTTTTAAGTAGCAGTATTTATTGAAGTGCCTCCATATAGCATTAAAAAACTTTCAATCTCAACTTTTAAAGGTGAAGTGTACTGTTGCGTTCACACCAAATGCAATGAAACTTTTCATATTGCGTTATTCTGGGGCGCAGAGCCTTCAGTTGCTCTGCTCCCCAACTCTTGAACTCACTCCCACTGGACATCCATAACATCGACTCTTTTCCACTGTTCAAATCTAGACTCAAAACTCACCTGTTCAAGATATCATACTCTCTGTAATTGCATTGTTCCATTTCATTCTGTGTAGCTTTTATCTGTTTTTTATTGTTTTGTTTTATTGCTGTACAGTGTCCTTGAGTGTTCTGAAAGGCGCTTATAAATAAAATGTATTGTTATTATTATTATTGTTATTATTATTATTATTATTATTACTCGCGCAAGTTTGAATGCTAGAATATTTTGTGTTTTGACTCACCTGATGTGTGCTAATAACTTGTGTCATATGTATGTGAAATTGGGTGTATAAGAGTGCCCAAAGACTCAGAGGATCTTGCTGCTGACTGGCCATTGAGGCGCAATGCTCCTGATTTTTCAGCTCTCACGATTAAGTGTATAACACAAAATCGCGCTACTTGCGACATTTGCGTTGCTTAATTTGTATTATTTGTGTTGCGTATATCACATCCATTGTGCCCATCGTGCTGCTTGGCAGGAATTCACGTGTAATCACATCTTTACATTGACTTTACATGTAGGATATCAAAACTATCTATCAAACTCTTCTATGATAATTGGCTTAGATATAAACAGCTCATTCCAAGGTAAGGAAATTCATTATTCATGTTTTCATTATACACATATACACCGAAGAAAACATACTAATTACATTATATTCAAGTTCTACCAATGTATCCCTTTACACCCTACACACTGGACCTTTGAGCCAACATGGACAAGAAGTCCGTCAAGGTATACTATGCACGAATAATTGGCAACTGTGTGTAAAGCAGAAGGCAGATTCTCTGCAGATAAATACACCACCACTGATTGAGAGGAATTACTTTCGTATGATGCTATACATTGTTTTTTTTTTCTCAGTAAACCCCTGCACAGAATACCTTTTAAGTGCATAGAAAAACTGACATTTAAATATTTCCAAATCCATGACAATGTGTAACTCCATGCGCTGAGAAAGACTGTGTGATAAGATCCAGAACAGTTACTTAATGGACCTTATGGTGAGATTGTTTTGTCAACTACTGTTTCCAAGGTCAAACATTCAATCTCAAGATTACACTGTTAACGCAGTAATGTGCCCAAACGTGACTGAGCAGAGCATAGGTGTGTTATTCTTATTCTTATTGTAATGGAGCTGAGCACTAGCACTACTTTTGCCAATGTTGGAATTCTCGTTCTGTTAGGGTCTGTTTGAGCTGACTGCATTCAGTTTTGTGTTTTCTACACCTGAACTTTGGCTATCCTAGAGGAGCTTAGTATAAAGGGAAGCAGGGTGGTGCTCTTTCTGCTCCTTTATGCGTGATCCACACTACACGACATTTCTGTCCTTTCCCACAGTCACTGTGTCACATTAGCCGATTGTGGAGTCGTAAAATCTTACCATGACTGGCCGACAGACGTGACACACTACACGATGGTACTCACCAATTATCCCCGGTCGTCTTTCACGACGTGTGTGATGTCATCAGGTTATTCATGTCCTATTTTTATTATTATTACTTTTATTTCAATCAGTGTGACTCTTAATGTGTGAGCCGAAATGTTGTTGTAGTAACGTAAAAAGTGCCACCTGATGGCAGGAGCTACAGTTCAGGTACCAGGCAAACTATGACAGTCACTGAATCCTCCACAACAAGTTCCTGCTAATGTTTCACAATAAAAGTCTAGAAAACAAGTTTTAGAAAATGAATGGATTCTCTCAACCAAAGTTATAATGAGCTTTCAATTTTATACAGATACAGGAAGTGTTGAATTTGAAATGATCATGCGATGCATTACCTTTATCAAGGCAAACAGGAGCAGATAAAACAATTAAAAATATAAAAACACAGAGGAAATTAAAAATAACAGCCCATTTATAATGTAGTCTGTTTTAAATGAAGCTCGTAGCCTCTGCAGTTGTGGTAAGTAAAAGCTTTTTTTTTTTTTTTTTTTTTAATTTTGTTCCTTAATGAAGAAGTAACATTGTTTGCTAGCTTGATGCTTACGGCAGTACTCCCTATAGTGCTATAGTGCTAAAAGTGCCTCCTCTGTTTCATGCCAGCATTTTTCCCTTTTTACTTTGTTGTGGTAATGTCCCCTGAGGAACTATCAAAAAGGCTGGGGTGTTGTTGCCATTCAGTTGTCTATGGCAGCAGATCGCTCTGTATTTCTATTGGTTAAAGTGACAGCTGTGACGGGAGAAGCCGTGAACGACAAAAAGAAAATCAAACATGCTAGACTTTCCGTTGGAACGTTGTGAGGCGTCCCGGATGTTGCGTTGGTTGTTGTAAAAGGAATACTCTGACGATTTGGGAGTTATGCCCTTTCCTATCATTTTCATAGTGAGACAACATGATCGATATCTTTTTTATGTCTGTATGTTCAGTGGCTGGGTCTCAGCGGTTAGCATTGCAGCTTAGCTTAGCGAATACAATTGAAGTCTATAGGGGGTCAGTAGCCTGCTCGGCAAAATTGAACAAATAAACGTTACAGAAACCCTGAAGCTGGCATTTCTGCACATGCATTTAAAATAAACATGTTTAAACATTAATTCGAAAAACAAGAGTCCTTTTTAGTCGTTTTAGAAGAAGTTTGACACATGGAAGTATAGTGTGTTTACATCCTGCGCTGTAATCTGCAGAGGGATACACCGGTGAGCAGGCACAGGCACAGACGTAGCCTGTAAACAAAACTCAGTTGTTTATTTAGCCTAACGATATCTCCGAACTATAGTAGCTGCAATGGACGACTTTGAATGCGATTTTTAAGAGTTCCTTGTAGCGGACACAGATCCAGAGCCATACCTGTTTGAGCTGGAGTATACAGATGAGGAACTCCAGGTGTTGGATGCTGAGGGGGCGAGAAGAGAGGCTGAATCCTCCGAAGCGGCGGAACAGCAAGGGGCCGAGGGGAGACGGAGGTCAGGGGAGGATTGGTGGTGTAGCTGCAGGGCTTGCCAACCTATGCCTAGGGAGGTGGAATCATTTTGCTTCATGGAATGGGATTCGGTGCTACAATCGTTGGGGAGGTATATCATCAGGAGGAAAACCGCTGCAGAGAGTGCATCACAAGGAGTGAAAACTTTGCAGCAATCACAGTAACACTTCATAAGACAGCCCATGTTGTAAAGTGTACCTCTTGCCCACTTTCCTGGGAGTTACATGTACTTTCCCGGGAGTTAATTCCTCCCGGTCACTTACCACATACTTTCCCAGGAGTTAAGAGTATAGCGACGCGGTCACTTGGCATATACTTCCCCGGGAATTAGGGTATAACTCCTCCCGGTCACTTACCACTTACTTTCCCGGGAGTTAGAGTATCCCTCGCGGTCACTTAGCACATACTTTCCCGGGAGTTAGAGTATAACTCCTCACTTATGTAATTTCCCGAAACTTATGGTTTAATTTCCTCATATGAATCTGTATATGTATGAAGTGCAATTAAAACAAATGCTTTTGCCCTTTGCTCATGGCAGTTGATTCAGTCACTTTTATGTAGCCTATGTGTCATCAGGCAATTTCACCCACACTCCAGGGTTTTCATATTTATGTTCTGTTTACATTTCATTGAATGAGTTTGAATATGAATATGTCAAGAAATGGGTCTATATTCTGTGAATTGCCTAATTAAAGGGCAGGCTGGAGTACAAAGCAAACTTACCTCTCTCAAGTGCACATCTATGGAAGTCTTGTAGTGCCATCTGAGGACGAAACACAAACAATACAGTAATGTAATAATATAGCCTACATATATCTTAAAATACAGAATAATGAGACATGAAAAGTTATAAAATGTTTTTATTATTTAATTACACAGAAACCACATGGTAGGTGCTGTTCTCACATCTACAGCGTACTTTCACCAAAACTTACAGGGAAAGTAGACAGTACTTTCCACCTAAGTATAGACTAACAATGGGGACCGGGCTGGATTATGAAGTTTGCACTGTTTGCCTGTCCTTAGTCTGAAAGTACTAGGTAATTTCCCCAAAACTTACAGGGAAAGTAGACAGTACTTTTCACCTAAGTATAGACTAACAATGGGGACCGGGCTGGATTATGAAGTTTGCACTGTTCTCCCCTCCTTAATCTGTAGCTTGGCACTCAGATGTTAACCCTTTAAACACAGCTAGTTCAATACTTCACAAGGTAACAATATTACCAGAAAATAATACAAAGACGAATCAAAGTGTCCCTGACAAAAAATAACAGAGTTCCATTGGTTGTCTTATTCAGAAGTCAGAAGTCAAGTGGAAAAGGTCGTCTTGATACTACTACCACACTGGAGTGTGACGCTCAAGTGATGGAGATGGAAGAATGGATGGGCTCCTGCGGGGAAAAGGTGATCTTGATCCAACACCTTCCATAACCAAATTAAATACATACGTATGCACCACAAGGTTGGACAGAGTGGAAACCATGTAACAGCGCGGAATAAAGATTTCTGGATGTGGACTCTAACTACTCAACCACAAAAACGTAACAGACCATCCTAAAATAATGGAATTTGCTTATTAAAATTTCACAAGTTATACCCTAACTCCCGGGGAAATATATGCTAAGTGACTGCGACTTATACTCTAACTCCCGGGGAAGTATGTGGTAAGTGACCAGGAGAAGTTATACACTAACTCCCGGGTAAGTATATGCCAAGTGACTGCGTCGTTATACTCTAACTCCTGGGAAAGTATGTGGTAAGTGACCGGAAGAAATTATGCTCTAACTCCCAGGAAAGTACATGTAAGTCCCCGGGAGTTATACGCTAACTCCCGGGGACTTCTGCACGTGCAGAAATGCCAGCTTCAGGGTTTCTATAACGTTTGCTCACTTTTACTGAGCAGGCTATTGACCCCCTATAGACTTCAATTGTATTCGCTAAACTAAGCCGTAATGCTAACCACTGAGACCCAGCCACTGGACATACAGACATAAAAAAGATATCGATCATGTTGTCGCAATATGAAAATGATCGAGAAAGGGCATAACTCCCAAATGGTCGGAGTATTCCTTTAACGACACACTACACGAGATTTGTCATTGTCATTCACGATCCATGCCAACACCGTACATCGCTGCATCGGGTTATAATCGAGCTGATATCGTATAGTGTAAACCAGGCATTATTCAAGAACTCAGCGTAAGTTCAACCAGGAGGACATTTTTCATGCTTTATCCATTCACAATTCGTTCTCTATCCCACTCCCACTGCTTTCTTTATTAGCTGATTTTGGGTGTTCCCTCTCCTAGTTAGTCAGTCACACTTTGCTACAATCCCCTTCAGCCATTCATGTTGCTACTGCTAAACTTGACATCTGCTCTTCTGTAAGCTGTCATTTTAGGTAGAATTCTCTTGCCCTCCTCTACCCCATTCATCTCAAATCACCTTATCCAGATCCCAGGACCTGCTCATCAAAAGCCCATGTCCATTTATATTCAGATCCTCAGCTCCCGCTTAAGGTGCAGACACACCAAACCAACATCAAAGAACTAGCGGCGACGAAAGCCAACTGTTGCGTCGTCTACGTCGCCTCACATCGCCCTGTGTCAGTTGCATTTGAACACACTACATGGACTAGATCTGACGGCCAAGTAGCACGTACGTTCTGCGCCTGCGTGAGAAAGAGCGGAGTGACAGAGTGGTACATCCTGACAGCTGAGGTGTTACGTATCTGTGCAGCCGAGCACCGCAGCACCTCCACTGTCTATTACATTCAGACAGTCCTGGTGTTTCCTCCGCAGGCTCCACTTCACTCAGCTTGCTTCTTCCCACTTTAACCTGAATAACAAACCAGGGCAAATCGGTGCTCCAGTTGGATTCAAATGGAGAGCCGGGGCTAGCTGGGAAGCTAGCGGAGGCTAACTGGCTGTGCTTGTAAGTGAGTATATCTATATGTTGTTGTCGTTGTTATTGTTGTTGTCGTATGTCATTGTCATTATTGTAGTCGTTATTGTTGTTGTTGTTGTTTGTTGTTGTTGCTTGTTGTTGTTATTATTGTTACTATTATCATTACTATTGTTGTTGTTATTATTATTATTATTGATATGAGTATTGAGTGAACAAGGAGTAGGACCAGATAAGTGTATACTTCTTCCTACTCCTTTTGAACATGTAAATGAGATGTGAACATGTCATTTACATGTTCAAAAGGAGTAGGAACATGTAAATGAGATGTGAACATATTGTTTTCTTCTCTTTCTAATCATTTTAATCAATTGCTTATTTTTATTTTATTTTTATTTTTTACATGTTCAAATAAATAAATCAAATCAAATCAAATCAACATGCTCAATTGGCCGAAAAGCCGCTGCTGAAGGGCCGACGGTGTGGGACACACCGCAAAAACTAGGCCAACAGACGCTCACCGACAGCCCGACTTTGGTCGATGGCCGACCGTGGGCTTGGTGTGTCAGGGCCTTTAATCACCATTACCACCATTTAGACTCAAAAGGGGGGGAGGGATGTTGTTTGTTAACCTACTACATCATTACCACCCTCCTGAATGGATCCATGACATCAAGCCCTCTGGGGCAAATTGTGATTTGTGATATATTGGGCTTTATTTATAAAACTGATTGATTGATTGATTGATTGATTGATGATGAGGTCTAATCGCCAAAGACTTTTCACATTTCTCATACTTATGTGCATATGTAAATAAATGTTATTTTATCTCAGAACGAGTCTGTCCTGATTGAAATGATCAACACACTGGTATAATTTATAGTGGGGAGGGTGACGTTGTGTCCACACTAATACAGCAAGTGCTGAAATGTCCCCACCAATAATCTGGTACACAAACGGTTAACCACTAGTCGTGCCTCATATACTGCTAAAATGCTTGTGACAGGATTCCCCATCCAATCCAAGCAAGTTTAGCTCAAAGCCTCGCCCTTGAATGAAAAACTACGTTTTCATTGGCTGAGATGTCCTCCACTGTCTTGGGAGCTGGAGCTCTGGGGAGCGCGCACTTTTCCTCAGAGGCAGGCAGAGCCCAGCTGCTACTGTAGTTAGCGTAAGTGATCAATCTTCGCTCATTACATCAATATACTTAAGTTATTCATCAAAACAACTACTTATCCTATCTCTATATGTTAATATAATCCTATCATCACCTCAGATATACTCAGAATGTTTTAATTATGCTCGTCACTCATTAATCAGCTGCCAGTTTAGCTAATGTTGGTGCTAGCTAACTTAGTTTATTCTGCTCGATGTAGCCTTCCAGCCATCAGTAGCCCACTTGATCCAGCGTCAAGAGGTGGACGTCATTGGATCCCTCTTTCCCTGCATAATCTAGCTAGCTAACTGCTATTGTTGTTATAAGAACAGAGTTGGACCCGGGCTGTTGTTATAGCCTAGCCAGCCTAGTAGCTAACTAGTATAGCCTGTGTATATGTTTAATCCAGATGGCAGCCCAAATAGCAGCCAAAAGAAGGAAGGTGGACATAAGGAGCTATTTCAGAAGAATAACGTTACTCTTCTGAAATAGCTCCTCATGTCCACCTTTCTTCTTACCTACCTCTTATCTTTCTTTCTCGACCTACGTAGGTCGACTTTAAAGAAAATGCAGTGCCAGGCACTAGTGCAGGCAGAGGAGAGGAGAGCAGAGAGGCAGGCACAGGGTCACAGGTGAGCTAGAATGACTTGGTGATATGTTAGTTAGGCTAGATAGTATTGTGACAAATGTTAGACTGATGATTTATTGTATAACAATGGTTCATCAATGTTGATGTATGTTTGAATTGAGAGCTTTGAATAGGCAAATGTCTCACTGCTCATATGAACAGTCATATATATGACATGGATCCATGTGCAGGTGACAGAAGCAGTGGTCACCTGGCACCAGCGCATGCAGAGGAGAGGAAGGTGGAGTGGCAGGGACAGGGACACAGGTGAGCTAAAATAATAATGACTTGGTGATAGTAGTTAGTAGTTAGATTTAGTATTGTGACAAATGTTGATCTGATGATGTACTGGTTAGTTCATCACCGTCTGTCTGAAATGGGAATTTTGAATAGGCACATTTCACTGGTCACATGGCATGCATCAATGTGTTATTTTATCAGTCAGTCTCAGAAGCAGTCCTGCCAGGTATTGGCACAAACAGAGCCAGAGAGGAAGAGTCACAGGTGAGGCCCAGGCTTATAAGTCACAAGTAAATGTAGATATTACTATACTAGTATATAAACAAGTGGTAACTAGCATCATCAGTGTGTAGATCTACATCTATGTAATTCTAAATACATCTATGTATTTCCATGTGTAGTTACGGTAGTTGATAGAGTGGCTGACACTGTTCACTGATGTCACTCTCATTGCTACTCTCTGTTGCTGTCTTCTCCATCTGGAGCCATGTCCTTTGATAAACACAACAGTAAAGGGGGGTCATCCCTATATTCCCCGGGTTCTATGTTCCCCTGGTAGAACCCTTTTTAAGAAAAAGGGTTCTATGTTCCCTGCTGTTGCCGGGGAACATAAAACCCTTTTGAGAAAAAGGGGTTAGGGTTAGGGTTAGGGTTTAGGACCCTTTTTTAAAAAAAATGGTCCTATGTTCCCCGGGTCCTTTTGGGGAAAAGCGGGGAACATAGAACCCTTATTATTAAAAAGGGTTCTATGTTCCCCGGTCCCATACAAAGCGGGGAACATAGGACCCTTTTGGGGTCCCATACAAAGCGGGGAACATAGAACCCGGGGAACATAGGTACACTCCCCAGTAAAGGCTACAATTAGCCACTCTATCTATGTTTTTGTTACTCTCTTATGCCCAGTGGTTCACAGATACTCATATAGTATCCCAAAGTTGCTAACGACAAGCTTCAGTGTGGCACACCTCACAGCATTGATGTTGTCTTTGTTGTTATCTGTGTGTTTACTGATAAGGGCCTACCATTCAGACTTCCTGTCGGCAGTGTCACACAGTGTGTCTGCCCTGGCATTTGGGCCAAGGACAATTAGGATAGACTGCAAGCTACAGGACTTGAAGCTGTGGCTCTGTCTGTTTAGGTAGTCTAACGAAGCCGCTGTAACACCCCTTCCTCATCACAGATAGGTACAATTCCCACATTTACCTTGTGGGCAGGAAACAAGGTGTAGAGGGTATCACTTTACTCACTTTTACATCATTCTTTTATGCTGCTGTCGGGCACAGTGACACCCCTTGCCTTAACTGTGCAGGGTTTGTTAGAGAACAAGGTTAAACAGCATCAAAGTGATGGAGAAAAACACATAATTAATTGAGGCATTTATATTTTGTAATGATAATCTGTATTTGTAAAGCAACTTGTAATGTTGCTGTTGTCAAATAAATATAGTTGAGGAGAAGAAGTAGCATCACAAGGGTGTAAATTTGTTAAACTTGAATTAAGTTAAATTAAGTGGGAGAGGTCTGTGGGTCTTCTGCCAGGAAATTTGAGCCTCAAACACTTCCTGCTTCCTGGTGATTTTTTCTGCATCAGTTTGTGGTGGAAATGTATTTATTTATGTAAAGGAAAACAAAATTCAGGTGGCAAGTAGGGCTGGGCGATAAATCGATTTTATCGATTAATTCGAATTTGTAGTTTAGGCCAATTTGTTTGAATGAAAATCGAGTTTCTATTTAAAATCTGCCACAGCCGCTCCACGCTGGGCTCCCGTAGTTCAGAGTGGTCTCACCCCTCCCCCCGTGCACCTGATACACAAACAACATGGCAGTGAGCGGGGAAGAACTCCTTCTCAAGAAAGGGAACGAGTTCTTCAGCGCTTTTGTGTTCTCACCTGTGTCTGTGTGTGTGTGCGTGTGTGTGCACGCGCATCAGAGCCGAACTCCGCCATGCGTGACACAGAGAGCAGAGGATGATTTTAGACGCACACCGTGTAGGGACAGAAATGACATGCCGTTGTGTAAATAAGATAAATAAGTGTTACCAATGCCAAGCTGGCAGACCCCCGAACCGTAGTAAAGGGACCTCCGAAGACCATTAGCTCCTTTAGCTCGTTGTGGCAACAACACATAAACAACGGGACTTCGTCTGCGTTGAAGAACGGCACTTTATTTTCAATACTGATTTTAAATAGAAACTCGATTTTCATATACATGGGCACCATATCTCTTGCAATATACATGGCGACTGCATCTGTGATCGCTTTCCACCGGACCCCTTTTTTATCATACGGCAGTGTTTCCCCTACCATTATATTGAATCACAACAGAAGTCATTTAAGGTTACCTTTTTCTATAGAACAGGTCTATACCTTGTCCTTTTATTAAACAAACTAAATAGCCTTATGTTACAGGCTGAGCCTGATGTGTGTGGCTTGTGTGTGTGGAGCTGTGTATGTGTGTAGTTGATGTAGGAGGTATGAGACGTTAGTGTGCCGGGTGTGGTGTGTGACGTCAGATGGATGCGCCCCAGGAAGAAAGTGAGGCATGTGCTATGTTGTTTACATGGAGCAGCCACAGTGAAGAAGCCTACGCAGTTCTGCATGCCGTTTTTGAGTTATTTCCCTCTATGTAAAAGTCAGACACTGATGAGAGAGGCTGTGCATCATCCCTGCAGTGTTGAAAATAAAGTGCTGTTCTTCAGCGCAGATGAAGTCCCGTTGTTTATGTGTTGTTGCCACAACGAACTAACACAAGCTAAAGGAGCTAATGGTCTTCGGAGGTCCCTTTACTATGGTTCGGGGGTCTGCCAGCTTGGCATTGGTAACACTTATTTATCTTATTTACACAACGGCATGTCATTTCTGTCCCTACACGGTGCGCGTCTAAAATCATCCTCTGCTCTCTGTGTCACGCACGGCGGAGTTTGGCTCTGATGCGCGCACACACACACACACAGACACAAGTGAGCACACAGACACAGACACAGGTGAGCACACAAAAGCGCTGAAGAACTCGTTCCCAACGAGTTCTTCCCCGCTCACTGCCATGTTATTTGTGTATCAAGCGTGCGAGGGGAGGGGTGAGCCCACTCTGAACTACGGGAGCCCAGCGTGGAGCGGCTGTGGCGTATTTTAAATAGAAACTCGATTTTCATTAAAAACAAATCGGCCTAAACTACAAATTCGAATTAATCGAAAAAATCGATTCATCGCCCAGCCCTAGATCATATTTTAAAAACAAAGCGCAACTTTTCAAGAAATATATAAATATTAAATTAAAAAAGTCAAGTCCTTTCAAGTCATCTGTCTCAAGTCAAAGCCAAGTCTCAGGTCATGAATACCAAGTCAAAGTCAAGCAAGTCTCAAGTCCTCAAAATTTACAACTTGGACTCGAGTCAAATCATATGACTCGAGTCCCCCACCTCTGGGGTTACCAACTGTCAGAACAGAGTCTAATACCAGCATAGGACAAAAAATGGCGCTCTGAGACCATGGAAGTGAAATCATATTGAATATTGAGCAATGTTACGTGAATTTGCATATACAATGATAGTAAAATACAATTATGGGGCAATGCACAGAATATGAATGCATATCAACAGGTGTCAAACACACACACACACACACACACACACACACACACTAAGTCATAGACTGTAGTTAAGAGTACCCTAAGGTTGTTAAGTTGCTAAGCTGCTGCGGTGTCGAGGCCCTCAGGCAGGACTTTCTATCTACTTGGGGCATAGATACAGAAGGCAGAGCGAGCCTATTCTGGTTGGGATGCTGCAAAGCATTCAACATCATTAATGTATTTTGGGTATTAGTCAGCTTGTGTTATTCTAATTGGAACATGTTTAAGCCATTGATTCAGTGTAGCTTTAGCTTTTCAACAACCATAATATACTCCACATTATTGGTATTATTCAACTTTTCAGTTACAGTCAGACAGATTTAACCTATTCCAGGGCTTGACGCTAACTTTTTTCCCAAGGAGCACATGTGCTCCTAAGTTGAAAAAGGAAGGAGCGCACAAAGAACTTTAGGGGCACAATGTAAATTGATCAAATAATGTGTTTTCCGTAATAAACGTGATGCAAATAGACATTTACAAGCAAAATTATTTAATGAATTTGTATACAAAATGTACAGAAAGGTAAAATCATCAAGTTTTGAAAAAGTATTGCAATTTAATTTTGTCTCTAATGTTATTATCTTATATATATTATCTTTGCAATATGATTATCTTATATAATGTTATTACTATCCTAAAACATTCTCCAGGTCCTCTGAAACTCTGCAGGACTTATTTCCACCCTGCCCAGCAGCGGTACCGTGGCGAACGGTCCCTAACTGCGGGGAGAACGGAGCAGGCTTCCCCGGAGGTCCGCCGATTTTCCCGGTCCCTCGTCTCCACCACACTTTGACTTATTTCAACCCAGCCAACAGCCTGGAGAACGGTCCCTAACTGCATCAATAAGTGATTAACATAGGGGGGATTAAAATAAATAAATACAATTAAAATCAACCATCCACCCTCCTCCCCTGACAAGTAAAGAACAGTCCCTCCATAAGTAAAGAACAATCCCTAAAGTGCGATGAGGTTTGTGGGCCGTTAACTGCGTCAAAGAGGGAAATGTGAACAGCTCGTTTCTCCTCTGACAGGCCACATACCTGTGTGCCGCCACGGCTTGGTTGTCCAGGTACTACTGGGCAGTCATGACACCGACGAAAGAGGAAATTACTGGACCTGGAGTCGGACTTCGCTGTCGCCGGTAAGCCGTTATCTTGCGTCACAGAGCACTTTGAGCTTCCACCGTATTCCTGTCTGTGACCCTCGTTCAACCCACAACCGCCAGGACTCGTCTGATAACGTGATAATAGGGGCGCCCCAGCGCCCACTCCACTAACTTGACGTGGAAATGAGTAGTCTAGAAAACTGGCGAGTTTTTTTTTTTTTTTTTTTTTTTTTGGGAGGGTGCCCTCACATAGATTCCGCCCTGGGCGGTCGCCCACATTGCCCATAGCAAAAACCGTTCCTGCCTCCTCCACACTTTGACTTATTTCCACCCAGCCAACAGTGGGACTTATATTCATTGTGCCGACAGTGGCTTGGAAAACCGCCCATAACCGTGTCACACAGGGAAGAGGGAAGAGGGAAGGCGGCTGGAGTTCCTCCAACATTTGCGGTTAGATTATCATATTTTTTTATTGACAAAAATATAGGCTGATTTTTTTATGCGCACATGTGCCCCTAAATATTTTTTACAGTTCGCACACACCTATTTTTAGTCGCAAATGCGAGTGAAATGCTCGCACTGTCGAGCCCTGTATTCCTACTTTTTTAACTACTCCTACTTCTTCACCTTCTTCTTCCAGATTTAAGCCACCATTTTAGTTTGGCATGAGCTTTTCCAAAAACTCTATATTTTCCACATCTCTTTTACACTATTTATACTATTGGTATCATTCAACTTTTTAATTACATTCATACTGATTATACCCACTTCCCCTTTTCCAACTTCTCCTACTGCTTTATCTTCCTCTAACACATTTAAGCCAGCATTGCTGTGCAGGTTCAGCTTTTCAACAACCCTTAAAATATTCCATATTAATGGTATCATTCAACTTGTCAATTACAATCATACACATTAAAGCCAGCAATTTAGTGTAGCTTCAGCTTTTCAAAAAACCTTAAAATATTCCACATCATTCAGACATAAATGGTAGTATTCAACATTAAAAGCCAGGCATTGCAGTGTAGTGTCAGCTTTTCACCATGCAGCATTCACACCCACACTGTCTTCAGAAATTGCATTCTGTAGTTGAATGAGCAAAGATGAGTCATTTACAGTTATTAATAATAATAATAATAATAATAATTAACTTTATTTATAAAGTGCTTTTCAAAACAAAGTTACAAAGTGCTTTTCTATGGAGGACCGGAACTGCCAAAATTAAAAATAAATACATACATAAATGAGTCAATAAATAAATTCATATGTCAATAAATTGCACCAAAAATGCATAAAAAATAAATGTAGGCATTAATTAACTGATAAAATGCGTCTTTTCTTTTTACATTTACATTCCCTCACACATTGTTTGTACATTTACATTCCTACATACATTTTAACATTTACATTCCTTCACATTCTTTATACATACACTAATTCATACATTTACACTCCTTCACACATTCTTTAAAGCCTCTGGAAACCCAAATCCACAATAGCCTTCTAACTATGTAATTTAGGGTCGTACATAATATTAAACATGTAAAACAATTAGAAATCAGTTTCCATCCAAATTTGAAATATCTGTCTTTTAAGTTTTTGTACATTCTTGAAATTGGGTTTGATTTGGCCGTGGTTATCTCTGAGATTTATTACGCAATAAATTCCGAACCAATCATAAATCATCTGTCAGTTGTCTCATCCCGCCCCCCAGTGGCAGCGCAACAAAACCTTTCTGCTCCAGCTAGATCTCTTTGAGTCTGAGCCAACTCGTCTTTCTAGTCTGATGTTTAGAAAATACAGATCGTAAACTGGCTGAACTGCTCGGCTGCAACCCAGCGGAGGCTCTGCCTCCGGTGGGCTCCCAGCAGCACTCGAATCAGGTTGACCGGCTCCAGAGCCCGGACAATCCGAGCCTTTGCAGCTCGTGGAGCTGCAGGAAGAGGCGGCTTGTGAGCGGCCGGGCTTGCCCCCCGGGCCCGGTGCCGGTGTCGGCTCGCGGGGAGGGGACGTCATGTGCACCCTTCCTCACGCCTAACCCCAACCCCAAGCAGTTAGCTGTGCTACGCATAAACATATCCCCAGTCGCGGAGGTGATGCTGCGGGAAACAACACAATTTTAGCCGGAGGGGAACATTATTCGAGGCGGGCAAATACTTCTACACAACGCCAAAGAGACGGCCGGCCGGCACCGGTCTCTCCAGCTTTGACGGTCGGTGTGTGTGTCAGAGTAAAGACATATTTAATCTATTAAGACTGCATGTGTTTGAATGAAAAAGGCTATTAACAGAAGAACGGAGCAGATTTATGTTTTCAATGAAAACGTATCTCAATGAAGAAAGTGCTAGCCTCCCGTTGTCATTCATATCAGCTAACAGCCGGGCTCCACCGGGCACGTCTGCAGCGCGAGTCCCGTAGCAGCTCGCCCCCTGTTAATCAATTACAGCGGCTCCACCGGCAACGGGAGCGGCACGACAACTCTCTATTTTACGCCGCTCTTCTATTGTTTATCCGTGACACTGTGTCCGTGACGGACATTTGAAAGTGAGTAGATGACAAACAGTACAGTAAACTTGTAGATAACTCAAATATATGTAATAACTTAGGTGGAAAATGCTTTAACATTTCATGCAGCCTACATGCAGCCTCTCGGCTCAGCAAACGGTAAACAACCCTGCTGGCTTCTCTGGCTTCCGTACGCAGTCAGTGGAGCCCAAATGAATACGCCGCAACGCTACGCTGTATGTTTGCAGCCGGTGGAGCCTGGCCGTAACATTGCATGCAAAAGTTATGCTAACTAAACTACGAAGTAACATTAATATGAATCACAAAACATTTTGAAACTTACCATTCAGTGACCACCTGAAAGGAATCATTTTCAGCTTCTGCTTCGTCCTCTGAATCATTAGAGGGCTCAAACATGTACGGCTGGATTAAATTTGTGGCAGCCATTGCTGAGCCAGGGAGATGTCAATCAAAACGAGGGAGCTGTCAATCAGAGTGTTATCTGCCATGCCCCCTCTGTCCTGGCAAGTGGTCTAAACAGCAAAATGAGCTGTTTTTAAACCAGGTTTTCTAATAGTTATTAATGGTTATTTTCACTCAGACTTTTGTGGATGATTAATGAGACACTCGACTTTGATATAATATATGCATTTTTACTATTTCAAGCTGTGTTTCCACAGGCTTTAAACATTTACATTCCTTCCTGAATTCTTTTCACATTTACATTTCTTCATGTATGCAGAAAGGCATTTCTTACCCTGCCACATGAAGAAATGTAAATACAAATGAGGGGGCTGTTCAAAGTGTGTCATTGGGTGAACTTTTTCCCTACTGGTTGATCGACACCTGAGTGCATGGATCGACTATACATGCCCTGCTCCCCACAGCCACAGCCAGCTTAGAGGAAACCTCAGAGGACTGTGATGGCTGGGTCCACTAGACGCTTGGTCTCTGAGCTTCTCAGAGAGGCAGCAGACAGGTTGGAGGAGTTGGAGCGTGATAAGTGTGAAATACTGAAATGTGATGATTTTTCTTGTGTCCATTGAAAATTTCTTGACTTGCTTTCTTCATACACAGCATCCTCTGTGGACGCAACTCATTGAGGGGAGGGAAGTCAGAGAAGCACAAGCACCTGTAAGTTTGCTAACGCTCAGCTCTCGGGGGATTCATTTCCACTAGCACAGGTTAGCTAAGCTAACCCGTGGATTAACCAAACTGTGGTCAATCAATCAATCAATCAATCAATCAATTAATCAATTTTGTTTATAAAGCCCAGTATCACAAATCACAATTTGCCTCACAGGGCTTTACAGCATACGACATCCCTCTGTCCTTAGGACCCTCACAGCAGATAAGGAAAAACTCCCCCAAAAAAACCCTTTAACGGGGGAAAACGGTGGTGCTTTCACACATATCAGTGCACTGTCTTGGTCCACACCTGGGGTGCGAAATTGATACATTTCAGTTCTTAAGGTTTGTGTTCACACACATTTGTTTTCATTCTGGTCCAAATGCAGACCAGTACTTGCGGACCAGTACTTGTAGAGAGTCATGACAACTGACCAAGAAAAGATGCAAAAGCGACTGGAAAAAGACGCGCTAAAAAGTAAGGAGAAGTAAAATGAAACCATGGAGACACAACTACGCAGATTTGTAGTGGCGCTAGTCACTGTATTCTACATGCTTTGTTCCGCTTTCAGCAAATGGGGAACTGCCCATTGGTCCAACAGCCCGTTGGTCCGACCATATTAAACCCATTGTTCCGAAGTCCCGTTGTTCCGAAATCATCATAATGCCCTGTGGTTAAGGTCTGGTTAGGTTTAGGCACAAAAACCACTTGGTTAGGGTTAGGAAAAGATCATGGTGTGGGTTAATATGAAAAACAAAGTGGCAAACACATAAGCTGTGAGCCTGCTTCACCTCAAGCCTTTCCCAGCTGACCCAGAGCTGGTCGTGGCGCGTCATCAAGGCAGAAATACGCCCACCGGGAGCCATTCAGCACAGTGGACCGTCGGACTAATGGGATGTCGGACCAATGGGCTGTCGGACCAATGACATGGACTCCAGCAAATGATACAGTTTGTGCTCTGAAAACAAATTTTTTCGCGTGCATTCTAGAAGTCGTGGATTTGTAGAAATTGTTTACATACAACATACATGAAATATTACAAAAAAAGTCTTAACTAACATTATTTTTGTATTTGTTTTTCTCAGCATAGTGTAGTTAGTTACGGTATTGCAGTAAAAGTAGTGATTTAGTCTCTGTGACTGATGTATTACCTCCTATTCCCTCTATGAGGAGCTGTGGCAGAGGGCCAGCACCTTCAGCCAGAGGCTCATTATCCCTAGGGCAAAAACAGAGCGGTTTAGGCACTCCTTTGTGCCAGCAGCCATCAGACTCTATTTGGAGTTGGTATTTGGACCAGAATGAAAACAAATGTGTGTGAACGCAAACCTTAAGAACTGAAATGTGTCAATTTCCCACCCCAGGTCTGGACCAAGACAGCTCACTAATATGTGTGAAAGCACCATAGTTTGGTTAATCCATGGGTTAGCTTAGCTAACCTGTGCTAGTGGAAATGAATACCCCAAGACCTGAGCGTTAGCAAACTTACAGGTGCTTGTGCTCCTCTGACTTCCCTCCCCTCCATGCGTTGTGTCCGCAGTGGATGCTGTGTTTGAAGAAAGTACGTCAAGAAATCTTCAACAGACACAAGAAAAAACATCACATTTCAGTATTTCATACTTACCGCACTCCAACTCCTCCAACCTGTCTGCTGCCTCTCTGAGAAGCTCAGAGACCGAGCGTCTAGCGGCCCCAGCCATCACAGTCCTCTGAGGTTTCCTCTAAGCTGGCTGTGGCTGTGGGGAGCAGGGCATGTATAGTCGATCCATGCACTCAGGTGTCGATCAACCAGTAGGGGAAAAGTTCACCCCATGCCACACTTTGGACAGCCCCCTCATTTGCATTTACATTTCTTCATGCATTTCTGCATGCATGAAGAAATGTAAATGTGAAAAGAATTCAGGGAGGAATGTAAATGTATAAATTGTATTAAATGTCTGAAGGAATGTAAATGTACAAAGAATGTGTGAAGCAGTGTAAATGTATGAAGAAGTGTAAATGTATGTAGGAGCATACAGCCTTCCTAAACTCTCTAGATTCTGGACTACAAGTAAACAGACAATGAGAAGGCCACAAAAAGAGTTCACTTGAGGTACTTCAAGTGCTCTTTACGTCAAATTCAATTTCTTTTAATCCCTTATTTAATATGGAGCCATACTGCCATCTTGTGGTGGAGTTAAGAAGAGGTCCCGTAAGGAATTCCATATTATATTTAGAATTAAAGTGCAATGTGCAATTTCAATTTTTTTAGAAATATATACATAACCTTGTCTGAAAATTACCTTATGAGAAGTCAGGGTAATGCAGTGATTAATTAATATAAAAATTGTCATTTTGCAAGTGAAGTATTCTTTTAGGAGACTGTGAAAATGTGATTGCATCTGTGACTGCATTTGTTTTATCAATACCATGTGTGACCTTTGTTAAAGTGCAACTTGCAGGTTAATTTTTTTTAAAAATATATATAACCTTGTCTGAAAATTACCATATGAGAAGTTAATTCAAAATTTATTATGGTTTACACAACATAAAGGCACAAATTCAGAGGAAAAAGTGACTATTTTTAGCTCCTCTTCTAAAAACGCTTTTTTTTCCAACATCGCCTGATACTACGTCACAAGAGGGACTCTGCGTCTTTGACCCTGCCTCTGTCCAATGTGCAGTAGTAGGTGGTAGTGAGTCAGAGCGGTAGTAAACTTGTGAGTTAGTATTTTTTCAGTTGTTAACAGTGCATTTCACCATTTGTGATAATGCCAAATTATTGTGTTTGTGCAGGTTGCACACTCGAGTCTGTCAGGACATTGAGTCCACCGTTTTCCGGACAGAAAAAGGAGTGGAGTTAGTTTTCGTGCCTGGGTGCGTTTTGTGCAGGTGAAGAGACGCGATTTCACGGCTTCATCTGTGACCAAAAACACAGTCATGTGCAGCGCTCATTTTGGACAGGAGGATTATGTTCAGCCCTACCCTGATCTGTTCCTGGTCTCTTGGATGCCTAGCAGGCTCATAATTATAAGCCTGTGGGCCGTCATATGCATATGAATGTACATTTTCAACCTCTTTAGTCTCAAAACTAGTACTGGGATCCATGTTTATTAATGTTACACTCAAATGAACTCGACCGGACTCCCTTATGCTATGTCACTTCTGGTTAGTGGGTTTTTAGATGTGGAAGCAAAATTCTCTCACAAAAACAACCCCAAAAGTCACTGTAGTGTGTATATGTTTTTGTTTTTTGTTTTGATCAAGTTTCTACATCATTTTCCTACACATTTATTCACCATGGTCTCCAACCTGCAAGTTGGGCTTTAAGATATAGTTTGGGGTAGGGCTGTAGTCTCCTGGTCGACTACTTGATTTTTTGGTCGATACGCTCTTATCCGACCCAATTCTCTTTAGTCGACCAATCGCCATATTACTTTCATAAGGATAAAAGTGTTACATCAGTAGCTTTTCAGGATTAATCCATTATTTCCTGCGGGGGGGAAGGGACAGGCTAAGTTACTTGTGAAAAAATGGGGGTGTTGGAGTCCGCTAGAACCATCTCAAAGAAGTCGATGGTATGGCTGCATTTTGCCAAAACAGATGACCAAAAAAAAGTTGAGTGTAAACTTTGCAAACAGTTTACATATCACAGCTCAACATCCAACATGGCGTGTCATCTCAAAATGGTAGGCTGTCTGCGTTAGGATGCTCTGCGAGCTTTGAGTGTGAACATAATCAGCACTGGCATATTTCAAAATGTGTGGTCTAATTAATAATGGTTTTATAACTGCAGGCGCATCCCTCAGCAGCTTCAACGGCCCCAGCGTCTGACAGTGGCAGCAGTCACGCACAGACCAAGCTTGATTTGAGGCCTCCTCTCTCAAACGGAAAAATGATATCATGAAGGGAATTGTTGACTTTATTGCTCAGGATATGAGGCCCGTTAGCGTTGTGGAGGGTAAAGGCTTTAAGAACTTGATTAAAATTTTGGAACCTGGATATACAGTGCCTGCATACGAGACAATCATGCACACACTGACCACAAAGTATGGTGAACTGAAAGATAACGTTTTGGAGTTAAAAGGAGTCAGATGAATGGCCAGATGTGCAGAGCTTCAGGTGCTCTGGACACACCTTGCAGCTCTGTATTAACGCTGCACTCAAACAAGAGCTGATTTGTCGCACTGTGGCTGCTGCGTGACATCTGGTGGGACATTTCAAAAAGGGACACAAAGCAAAAACCTGGCTAAAAGAGAAGAAGGAGCAGCAAAATCTCCCTCAACACGAACGGATTCAGGATGTCTCTACACGTTGGAATTCAACATATTCAGTGTTGGAGCGACTGCTTGAGCAATGCTGGCCCGTTACCGCAGTGCTTTCTGACCCAAACTTCACAAAGAGGAGGAGCGAGAGCAGTACACTGGATCTCAATACAGCACAGTGGAATGCGGCAGAGGACATTAGAACCATTGGTTTAAGGGGCCAGTGTGTAATATTTGGCATGGTTTATTGTCAAATCTGAATCTGAATCTGAATATTCTACCCATTAATATGTTTATATAAGTGTATAATCGCTATAAAATAAAATTCGTTTGGTTTTCGTAGCCTTATAATTATGCTTTTATATATATATATATATAGCAAGGGCCTTGCTTTAGAGAGGTCGCCATCTTGCGCCGCCATGTATGTAAGGCAGCCCTAGCAGACAATCCAGCCAGCCAGAGAACGCGTTTCGCGTGTATAAATAAACCAATGGACAGCGGAAGGAAGGAAGGAGGAGGAGAAAACAGCAGAGAGTGTTAGTAGTTTGTCGATAGAGAGTAGTGAAAAGTTTTTTTAGTTATAAAGTTTGCGAATGGACCACACTTACCATGCAACAGGAGAGAATGAACCTGAACCGTCATCTGCGAGGAAAAGAAGACGCAACTTCACTCCTTGTGATGCACTCTCTGCGGCGCTTTTCCTCCTGGTGATATATCTCCCCAACGATGGTAGCACCGAATCCCATTCTGTGCAGCAAAATGGGAGCGGAGGATTCAGCCTCTCTTCTTGCCCGCTCAGTGTACTCCGGCTCTCATCTGTATGCTCCGGCTCAAACAGGTATGGCTCTGGGTCTGTGTCCGCTACAAGAAACTCTTCAAAATCGCGTTCAAAGTTGTCCATTGCAGCTACTATAGTCCGGAGATATTGCTAGGCTAAATAAACAGCTGAGCTCTGTTTACAGGCTACGCTGTCAGTCAGTGTGTGGGCTGGAGATTGGTGGAGCAGAGGGGGGAGGGGGTGCCCGCTAGGTATCGTAAACGAGAATGTGTGTATGGAGCGTGTGTGTTACGCTAGAAGAGTCAGAGCTTGGGACGGAGTCTTTTTCCCCCTGGAGTGTTACCAGAGTTTTTGGAGTGCTCAAATAAACGGGCCTTTTTCCCGAACGCTACTCTGGTCTCCTGCTCGTGAGTGATTCATTACAATATCGTAACATGGCTTAGATTTCTAAATAAACATTCACCTCATCGCTAGATAGACCTCCTCCTGGAAAACTCGTGTCTGCGCAAGGCTTTTTGTCCCTACGAGGCCACCGTCATTTACCCGACGGGAGGGGTGAGCGAGTGAGCCCTGCAATCTAGAATTTGACCACTGATGTCACTTTTTTCAACGGTTTTCAACCCATTTTACACAGTGGCTATTAAAACGAAGAAAAAAACCCCCGAAAAAACTGAGCTGTTTTTCTTTTTTCTTTTTATTGTCAGAATCAAAAAACGAAAAACGACAAAACCAAATTCAAATAACAGCCCGATTTTGTTTTTTTTGCAGATTCCTTTTTTCCTTTATTGTTTTGGACAAAAAGTAGAACTGCTGTGACATCAGAGGCGGAAGTAACTTCAAAATAAAAGACAGGAAGATAAGATTGCCTATAAAACTTATAAATATCCTATACAACTTTCCTGTGTATCTTTTATTTCCACTTACACCTGATGTTCTGCACATTTTGAAAAGCTGCCTGCCATTGCTGTGAGGAACTTTTTATTCTATAAAAATAGAAATAAAATGTTATGATTGCAAATTTTATGGCTACAGTAAAACTTGTTGTTCAACCATAACATTGCTGTTCAGAGACTAATAAGGGAAATCGTCATGCGTATTGTTCCCATGAAGGACGTATAGGGATTCCCTCAAAGGTTGTGTTTTAATATTCATTTGCCAAATTGTTTGCAATAAAGTAATTGAGGATATTGTAGTGACTCTTAATATTTGTTAATGGTTATAATTCACCAAATACCTTTGGGACATTAATAATAAGCTAAACACTGAATGTTATTATTAGTTAGCAGTTACTGGTCTGCTGCTGGGTGAAGCTTGTCTGGTAGCTATGGCAACAGTTACCCAGGAGCCTGTTATAAGTCAGACAGTTTGTTATGTAGAGTGAGTTGATTGTGAATTAATTAATAAACGGCACGCCATTGCGTTGTCAGAGAGAGAAGAGTGTTTCAGCGTTTTCTACATTGGTGACCCCGACTCTGCTGGACGTTTCCAGAGACGAGCATGACGACGAACGCAGTTTTGCTAAAATTACCGGAATTTTGGGAGTCTGCTGTGCCATCTTGGTTCAAGACCAAGCCAAAGCACAGTTTGTGCTACGAGAGATAACAGCAGACACAACCAAGTACTAGTATGTAGTAGCAGCCCTCAACAGTTAAATGGCTAGCAGGGTAGTTAGCATACTTGAAAATCCCCCAGAACAAGACAAATATGAAACGCTGAAAGGACAACTGTTAAAGACTTCTGGACTCTCTGAAGCCGAACGAGCACATCAGCTTCTCACATTGCAAGGACTTGGTGACAGCAAGCCATCTGAGCTAATGGACAAGATGCTAGCTTTGCTGGGAAAGAACAAGCTGGATTTCTTGTTTCACCACCTCTTCCTACACCAGCTGCCAACTCAGGTACGAGCTGCTTTGGCAAACACCACTATCACTGACTGTCAGGCTCTGGCCGAGGAAGCCAATAAAATCTTCCTGGTCGGATTTCAACACTGTGCGGCTGCACAGGCTCCAGCCCAAGCTGCCCCATCAAAGCCGGAGAGTTTAACGAATATCGCCGCAGCGACAACAACGGCCTAACGGCAACAGCCCAATGGCTGGTGTTAATACCACACCCAGTTCGGAACCAATGCCAAGAGATGGCGTTCCCCATGCACTTTCAGGCGCTCAGTAGGTGCCATGAGCGTCGGCCACACAGGCAGATTGCTGTTTATCCAAGACACCATATCTGGGCGGTGATTTCTGTGCAGATGAGCATCCTGCCGGCATCACGAGTGGACATGCTAGGAAGAGAACACGGACCTCCCCTGACCTCCGCTAACGGCACTCCCATCCGCACTTATGGTACACGGAATGTGGAACTGTGTTTCGGGGGGCAGCGCTTCAACTGGAAGTTTATCAAAGCTAAAGTGACTTTTCCCATCCTCTGCGCTGATTTCCTATGCGCCTATGGACTGTTGGTGGATGTTAAAGGCCGCTACTTGGTAAACGCAGAAACTTTCTGTTCTTATGCCTGTACTCTCAGCGGCCCGGGAGACGTCAGACTGTCTAATATGCTTTCGGCGACGGACAAGTTTCTCCACCTCCTTTCTGAGTTTCCGGACCTCACGCAGCCCACTTTTTCTTCATCCACCATCAAACACGGGGTGGAACACTACATCTGTACCTCCAACCCGCCTGTCCACGCCCGAGCCAGACGCCTCGATCCGACCAAACTCTGCATTGCTAAAACTGAGTTTGAATATATGGAGCGCCTTGGCATCATTCGCCGCTCAAACAGCCTGTGGGCTTCACCCCTTCACATTGCACCGAAGCCTGGTGGTGGGTGGCGTCCATGCGGCGATTACCGCCGTCTCAATGATGCAACGACTCCAGACCGTTATCCTGTCCCACACATCCAAGATTTTTCCACCCACCTGGCTGGGTGTGTCATTTTTTCCAAAGTGGACCTCGTCCGCGGCTATCACCAAGTGCTGGTTCACCCACAGGACATTCCAAAGACCGCAGTGATCACCCCATTCGGCCTGTTCGAGTTCCTGAGGATGCCTTTTGGCCTCAAAAACGCAGCACAGACCTTCCAACGCCTCATGGACACTGTACTGAGGGACCTTCCTTTCCTGTTCATCTACCTGGATGACATTTTCGTCGCCAGCTCCTCCAGGGCAGAACACCTGGCACACCTCCGGACTCTTTTCGAGCGCCTTAACCAACACGGCCTGATTATTAACCCAGCTAAATGTCAGTTCGGGCAGGACACCATTGACTTCCTCGGACACTGCATCACCAGGGACGGGGCAGTTCCCCTCCCACCAAAGGCAGAAGCCATGGTGAGTTTTCGTCACCCCACCACAGTGAAGTCTTTGCAGGAGTTTTTGGGTATGGTGAGCCGAGCTGCACAACTGATGCAACCTCTTTATGAGGCCCTGAAAGGCAAGTCCGCCAGACACACTGTGGACTGGACCGCAGAGAGGGACAAGGTGTTTGAGGACGCTAAAGCAGCCCTGGCAGGTGCAACAATGCTGGCACACCCTTCACCTGATGCTCAGATCGCCATCAATACAGATGCTTCGGACTGTATGGTCGGTGCAGTTCATGAGCAGTGGGTAAATGGGGCCTGGCAGCCAATCGCTTTCTTCAGCCGACAGCTACGCCCCAATAAGCGAAAATACAGCACCTTCGATCGGGAGCCCCTCGGCCTCTATCTTGCTGTTCGCCACTTCTGTTTCCTGTTGGAAGGACGCCGGTTCAGAGCATTTGTGGACCACAAACCACTAAGATTAGCCATGGCCAAGACAGCCGAGCCATGGTCTGCCCGTCAACAGCGCCAACTCTCCTTCATATTGGAGTTTACTACAGACATAAAACATGTGGCGGGTAAAAACAACCTCGTTGCAGACTGCCTTTCCCGGGCCATCACGGGAACCATCCACTTGGGGCTCGACTACACACGCATGGCGTCTGACCAAACTTCTGACCAGGAGGTCCAGGGGCTCAGGTCGGCCACGACAGGTCTGCAGTTGGAAGATGTCGCCTTCGACAGAACCGGCACCACACTTTTGTGTGACATTTCCACGGGTCGACCACGGCCCGTCGTTCCTACTGGATGAAGACAGCAGGTTTTTGACACTGTTCACGGGATGTCACATCCGGGCAGAAAAGAGACTAGTAGCAGCTAAGTTCGTCTGGCCTGGACTTAAAAAGGATATACGAGACTGGGTTGCTTCCTGTATGGCGTGCCAGCGCTCTAAAGTGCATCGTCACATTAAGGCACCCCTAGAGCAGTTCACAGTGCAGTGTTCACAGGAGGTTCGACCACATCAACGTGGACCTGGTGGGGCCCCTGCCTCCTTCTCAAGGGTTCACACACCTACTCACTATGGTAGACAGGACCACCCAGTGGCCAGAGGCTGTCCCACTGTCATCGACAACATCTGCTGACGTGGCCCGAGCATTCATCGGAACTTGGGTTACCCGGTTTGGCGTCCCAGCCAAGGTATCTTCTGACCGGGGGTCCACCGTACCACTGCGTACCACCCGCAGGCAAATGGGTTGTGCGAGCAGTTCCATCTCTCCATGAAAGCCGCTCTCCGGGCCAGCCTTAAGGACAGCAGTTGGGTCGACAGGCTTCCGTGGGTCATGTTAGGCCTCAGATCCGCCCCAAAGGAAGATCCTCTGTCCTCATCTGCCAAACTGGTGTACGGCCAGCCACTTCGGTTTCCCGGAGATTATGTTCCCAACACAGCTCGCTGGTCTGCGGCCCAACAGCGGACTGCACTTCTGGACAGTGCCAAGGTTTTTGCACCGATCCCTACATCACAGCATGGCCTCCCACAACCCCACATCCCAGCCAGTCTGTGGTCGGCGGGATACATGTTTGTTCGCCATGATGCCCACCGGGGACCTCTTCAACCACCCTACGATGGCCCGTTCAGGGTCCTGGAAGCTGGGGACAAAACTTTTGTCGTGGACATGGGAGGTAAGCCAGAGCACGTTTTGGTGGATCGCCTTAAACCAGCCCACTTGGACCTGGACAGGCTGGTTGAACTTGGTCAGCCCCCACGGCGGGGCTGACCTCCCGCTTTGCCCCCACCCTGCTCTAAAACCCTTAAACAACCCCCTGCAGGGACCTTGACCCCTACTCCAGTTGTGCGGAGCTGGGTGGGTAGACTGATAAGACCACCAGTTCGTTGATGTTCATTTTCCCTTTGTGCTTCCAAATTTTGGTGAATTCTGGGGGGACGTGTGTAGTGACTCTTAATGTTTGTTAATGGTTATAATTCACCAAATACCTTTGTGTGACTCCCTCCCCAGGCACAATCAGACACAAGTGGTTTTCTTGACGGGTTTTACTGAAGTCTTCTCTCCTCATCAAACCGTGAAAACTAACAATACACAGTATTAAACATACAGACAACACGTTAGCTGAATAGCAAACATGATAGCAAACAATAGAAAACAAAAATAAATACAAACGTAATAAAGTACCTCATTGGCTGCATGCTAGGAAAGGAAATCATCTTGGAATTTTCTTATCTTCATATTCACCAGTAAACATTAATCTTGTTCTAAAAGCAGGTACAGCTCATCCTCAGGTGCATATGAGCATCTCTCTATGCAACCTGCACTCAACAGCGTCAGCTAGCTTCTAACTAACTCACGTTAACCAGATGGAAACAGCTCAGTGGGGCTTCAAAATAAAAGACTCTTCCTGTTTACTAAAAGAGCACAAATAAAATACAGAATATTACCCAAAATAAATTCTGACTCAAAGTCATTCTTAGATGGAAACTTCATGGAAATATGTAACACATATAGTGGCAACAGTTACACCTTTGGGACATTAATAATAAGCTAAACACTGAATGTTATTATTAGCAGTTACTGGTCTGCCTGTGGGTGAAGCTTGTCTGGTAGCTATGGCAACGGTTACCCAGGAGCCTGTTATAAGTCAGTTTGTCATGTAGAGTGAGTTGATTGTGAATTAATTAATAAACGGCACGCCGTTGCAGTCAGAGAGAGAAGAGTGTTTCAGCGTTTTCTACAACATAATAAATTATTGTGTGTGCTACGTTGTTACTGGTAATACTGGGTTTCTCCATAATGCATTGTTGCGTCAGTGAAGTGTCAAGCTGATGTTTGTCCTTTTCACCAGCAGATGGCAGTAGGCCTATGGATTTATTTGATGTCATTGAATGCCTGGTTTTCTCATAGTTTCTGTTGGATTATATAGACCTGCAATTCTTCAGGATATTGATACGGACAATTCATATTACATGCAGCATATATTTACTTGTATTCTTTTATATTGTTGTATCACATAGACCTATGCATCACCTACTATGACAATAGAAATGTCATACAAAAATACATCCTGTGCCTTTTTTCAAAATCTGATTAATCGAATAAAATAATCAATGATTAATCGATTATTTAAAAAAATATATAAGTTAGTGGCAGCCCTAACTGTATGCCACACATCTGATTCATGTTATTTTAACCTGTTAGTGTTTCTTGCAATGTCCCTCACAAATAAACTAATAAATTCATGAATACAAACACCTTAGCTACTGTTGAACATTAGAATGTGATGAGGAACCTTTAATGTTTGTATGAAGGCAAGTGAAGGAACTGCTATGTTACATTCTAATAACCTTTCCTATTTTAATTGAAACTTTTTTATGTCAACCTCCCAATGAGGTGCAGTTTCCTCATCGCTGCCCTGTGCATTGAGGCCCTCCAGACTGGACTGCTATGGACGGAGTGTAGGGTGGTCCTCCTTACTGCTGGGCCTGTGCCTGGATCACTGGAGATTAAATTACACCTTGACATTAAGAGGGGCCACGTCAAGGGCCTGCAAAGAATCCTTACATTTCTGCCAATTTGAAAAGAGCGAAAGGGTTGCAGGTATATGGACAAAATGGACCTGTACTGGGTTAACATAATCTTGTAACAGTGAGCCTCGACAAATATCCACTTCATGAAAACTGGGATTAAAAAGTACAACTAAGTTATCATTTATGACCTGGATGTGATTGCAAGTCCATAAAACCAAGCAGCTGTATTGATGTCTGTGTTGTATTTGTTTAAATAGTCCTACAGAATGATGCTAGCAGCATTGTCACCCTTCATTGTCAGTTTGTTTATACTTTGAATATAACTAATCTAATGATAATGGGACAGGTGGGTGAATATATCACCCATTCTGCCACGCAGGTTCTGCACCCCACCATGCTCCGGCAGCAGGGAGCCACCACTGGAGTTGCCATCACATCTGCAAGATTCATGAAAATTATAGATCAGTTATTAACAATTTTAAGTCTTCATCTTCATGGCAGTTTCAAGCTGTTTTCACGGCATTCTTTCAACTGCCAAACAGCTCAGTCAAAATCTGTTACCAACCTGAATATTGTCTTGAAAAAATAACTAAACAGTATTAGCAATAGAGATTTGACATATAGCTTACAAACCTCTGCATATAATGCAATGGTCTCCTGCACAGAGGAGACTTGGGTCGCATTAAAGGCCACAGTTGTTATTTGGCTGGCCTTGGTATATTCGGCCAGCTCTCTCAGAGTTACAGATATGGCCAGCATCAACTCCTCAACCTTTCTGGCCATGTCTCCAGCCTCAAAGTAACTGGGGGAACAAGCAAAATGTACAAAACATCAGGAGTGTTAATGGTTCTGATACCAAGACCAAAACCATGATACAGAAGACGGAACTGTGTCTCAAGACCATGGACGTTTTTGTCACGGTCAGTTTATACATCCTATCCTACTATTAAATGGAGAAACCTCTGTCCCTCCATCCATCCGTCTGTCCCGTGTGTCTGTCATCATCCGTTTTCCTCCTTACTGCTTTGACCTACTTCTTTAAACTTGCACATAGGCTTTCATCTTGGTCATGTGCAGACAGCCATGATGCCGTTTTTGCATTTTTCCCACATTTCTACTGTTTATACTCGCATTTTTGTCCACTACCCATTCATACTGTGAGCACCATTACCAGCGCGAGCTGCACATGCGCGCTGGGACCACAGTTTGGCTGGGAAGCCTTTATCTCCAACACTTGCAGATCAAAACCTATATGTGTGTACCTGTGTGCCCACGCATGGCCCCGCACACTGCCCCACGCACACGCGTGCCTCCGTGCCATCAGCCAAAACTATGCTCCATGTATTTTGCCATAAAGCATGTTTCTAAATACAGTGTGCATTGTTTGTCTTACATTAATATTTATTACATAGTGCATTTACAGTGCTCTGATTTTGCATCTCCTCTAATATGCTGTTTTTGATTTCTTATTCCTCTATACATAACACATCCCCTGGTATGGACAAGTACAGATATATTTATGGTGTGTTATGCTAGCCCACTAACAATCAATTGAGATTAGGGTTGTAAAAACCCTTAAGTCCCTGAGGTCCCAATCCCCTCCTGGTACTTTGGCAGAGTACCAGAGAGAGAACAGAGAAAAGTGTTAACATCCTGGGTAACCAGGGGCATGGTAGGGGTGTACAAGGGGTGCGAGAAGCTGGCGGCTGTGGCTCCCTGTATGCAATACAATTGTCAATTGCTACACATATATGCGGTTATCAAGAACTAATAAGCAATTGGCCCATTCCGAACGAACATGTTTTAAACAGGTACTGCAATATTTAATATAAGATCAAAACATTGAAAAAATATAATTTAAGCACAGCATTAATAAAAATGAATGGATGTCCAGTGTTTCCTTTTTCAGCAGCGGTGGCAGGGTTACAAAACTTAACTTAAAGTTAAGTTTTGTTTTCTCCTGCTGTTCAACGCCCCCGCTGCAGCTCACTTTCTCTCCCCTCCTCTGACACAGGAGAGGAGGGGAGAGAAAGTCAGCCCTAGCGTCTTTAGCAGAACCTATAGTGACATTAGGTCACGTGAGAAAAAGATTTCAGAAGGGGATATGAATATAAAAATGACATATTTTTATACATACTTTCCTCTGCTTTCATGCCATAATTTTCCACACTATCTCTCTTCGTGCACAGCAGACTGGAGTAGAAATTAAACACCCCTATGTACTGAAACAAGAATCAATTTTTGAACTGGGAATCATTTTGAATCAAGAGTCAATTTTGTATCGAATCATGACCCCAAGAATCGAAATCGAATGGAATTGTGAGGTACCCAAAGATTCACATCCCTAGTCATCATGGCTCAGGCAGGATGAAGATGGGGCCTCCGCGCAGTATGTGCTGCTCCTGAGAATCACCGGTCCAAACCTCCCGGCAGACACATCCCCAGCCACGCTGAGTGCAGCGAGAGTCTCCTGACCGTTTCATTTTTAATTCTACCCAGGACAAAACAGGATTTTTTTTTCTTGTGTTCATTGAAAAGTAAAGATTTGTTAAAGATTTGTTATCAAATTGCTTGTGGTCCCCACTTTACGCATGTTGTGGTCAACACAAGCCTGGCCTTAATACTAGTAACTTTAACTGGTACACACTACATTTTGAATCTGTCATTACTGTGCCACTTCAATATTATTCAGTTTGGATCATTAGATTAGTTATATTCAAAGTATAAACAAACTGACAATGAAGGGTGACAATGCTGCTAGCATCATTCTATAGAACTATTTAAACAAATACAACACAGACATCAATACAGCTGCTTGGTTTTATGGACTTGCAATCACATCCAGGTCATAAATGATAACTTAGTTGTACTTTTTAATCCCAGTTTTCATGAAGTGGATATTTGTCGAGGCTCACTGTTACAAGATTATGTTATCCCAGTACAGGTCCACTTTGTCCATATACCTGCAACCCTTTCGCTCTTTTCAAATTGGCAGAAATGTAAGGATTCTTTACAGGCCCTTGACGTGGCCCCTCTTAATGTCAAGGTGTAATTTAATCTCCAGTGATCCAGGCACAGGCCCAGCAGTAAGGAGGACCACCCTACACTCCGTCCATAGCAGTCCAGTCTGGAGGGCCTCAATGCACAGGGCAGCGATGAGGAAACTGCACCTCATTGGGAGGTTGACATAAAAAAGTTTCAATTAAAATAGGAAAGGTTATTAGAATGTAACATAGCAGCTCCTTCACTTGCCTTCATATGAACATTAAAGGTTCCTCATCACATTCTAATGTTCAACAGTAGCTAAGGTGTTTGTATTCATGTATTTATTAGTTTATTTGTGAGGGACATTGCAAGAAACACTAACAGGTTAAAATAACATAAATCAGATGTGTGGCATAGAGTTAGGGCTGCCACTAACCTATATATTTTTTTAAATAATCAATTAATCATTGATTATTTTATTCGATTAATCAGATTTTGAAAAAAGGCACAGGATGTGTTTTTGTATGACATTTAAATTGTCATAGTAGGTGATAAAACACTTTTTTAAATACACGTAATTAAAATGCTGCCCATCTCTGCCAACAATGTATAGGTCTATGTGATACAACAATATAAAAGAATACAAGTAAATATATGCTGCATATAATTTGAATTGTCCGTATCAATAACCCAAAGAATTGCAGGTCTGTATAATCCAACAGAAACTAAGAGAAAACCAGGCATTGAATGACATCAAATAAATCCATAGGCCTACTGCCATCTGCTGGTGAAAAGGACAAACATCAGCTTGACACTTGATGACGCAACATGCTGCGTCATGGAGAAACCGTTATGGAGAAACCCAGTATTACCAGTAACAACGCAGCACACACAATAATTTATTACATCCTCAATTACTTTATTGCAAACAATTTGGCAAATGAATATTAAAACACAACCTCTGAGGGAATCCAAATACGTCTTTCATGGGAACAATATGCATGACGATTTCCCTTATTAGTCTCTGAACAGCAATGTTATGGTTGAACAAAAAGTTTTACTGTAGCCATAAAATTTGCTATCATAACATTTTATTTCTATTTTTATGAATAAAAAGTTCCTCTCAGCAATGGCAGGCAGCTTTTCAAAATGCGCAAATTATCAGGTGTAAGTGGAAATAAAAGATACATGGGAAAGTTTTATAGGATATTTATAGGTTTTACAGGCAATCTTATCTTCCTGTCTTTTATTTTGAAGTTACTTCCGCCTCTGATGTCACCGTCATTGTACTTTTTGTCTAAAACAATAAATGAAGAAATGAATCTGCAAAAAAACAAAATCGGGCTGTTATTTGAATTTGGTTTAGTCATTTTTCGGTTTTGGATTCTGACAACAAAAACAGAAAAAGGGCTCCGTTTTTTCGTTTTAAACCAAAAGGGAAAAAACGGGAAAACCATGGTATTTCCGTTTTTCTGCTTTTGGTCTAACAAGAAAAAACAAACTGCCTTTAAAGTTTATTGATAATTAAAAATCCAAACGGCTGAGCCAGTTTCCGTTACAGGATTTTATGTTGCCTAAATTGTTCTCACCTTGAGTTGGTTTGTTTAATAAATGTTCTCTTAAAAAATGGACTTGCCTTTCTGTACTTAAGAGTAAACGCTTCAAGTTGTTTAATAGGCAATTTTGTCTTTTTGAGATCACACCCGCGCTGTTCGGACATCACACAATGTGGGCTGGAACAATAGTAGAGGGAGGGTCCTGATTATTTTCATAAAATAACACAAAAACAGTTATCTTAAAATCATTCTGTATATTCCTCAATAATTCTTGTGCTAGAATCACCAGTTTATATAGTTTTATTTTTGGAAATCATATGAATATGCGCAGGAGCACGTGACGCAGTCCACGCCGGTCGGCTCTGTGTCTGTTATCATTTCTTTATATGATTATTATTATTATTATGACTATTAACATCAAACCTGCAACAGAATGCACACACCCAGTGTGCAGGAGACACAGGCTTGTGAAAGTGCAAACACTCTACTAGAGAGCAGCACAAGACTACAATGAATTGTCATGTCAGTTTGCTATGAAACATCATTAGCTTTGACATGGCAATGCTGTAATACATTCTTGTACTTCTACATCCTGTTGGAGTACAAGAATACTGGAGACATATGGAGGAAGTAAGCACCACTGTTTGGCTGCACTGCATCAAATTAGTGAAATCTCTAATCTGTTTTTATGAGCTGACTATCTAGCTCATAATAGTTCAGTCAGAAGAGACTTATTTTAGAGTGAATAATTTATACAAAATGCACAATGTGATAAATGTGAAGAGTTCTTTGGTGATTAGATCCCATCGTGACATGAATATTTAAGCCGTGGTTAATTTAAGAATATTCCCCCAGTGGAATCTAGACACTAGTGGTGGAGGTGAAGAGAGGGCAGGCTGAAGAATGAGGATGATGGGATGAGGAGCAGGACTGGTCAGTGATGAGCTGAAGACTGAAGGTGGATGAGGTAGAGGAGGGTTGCATCTGTTCGATATTTAAATTGGCATTAAATGTAAAAATGATAATAATAATGATTTTATGATACTCATAGAAAAGAAGAATTACAATGTGGAATTAGCAAAACAACATACTAATGGTGAGGAATTTTTTAAAGTTACATCAACAAGATTTCTTGGAATCCTAATAAACGAGAAACTCACTTAGAAAGATCACATCAATTTTGTTTGCAATGGGGTCACAAAATAAAAAACTTGCCCTTTGTTACATTCGTCTGTTTTTTAAATATTATATCACAGTCTAATATATCCATATTGTAATATTATCTGGGCAAGCACTTACCCCACATATCTTCACAACATTTTTATCCTGCAAAGTTCTGTTTTATTAGAATTGCAACTTGCTCCAATTCATGTGCTGCAACTTCTCCTCCTTTCTTGAAATGTAATGTATTGACCATTTCTGATATAAACATTCTTCAAATATGTGCTTTTAGTTTCAAAGTGAAGTATATAACAGACTTACCAGAAGGCTTTAATGATTTGTTTTTTATCTTTAATTCTCAGGGTTAATTTCTGTCCAATTAGACAAACCAATAACCTTTATCTACCAATTTATCATACACCAAGACGGCAGTATTCATTGAGATACCATGGAGCCCAACTGTGAAACATGAACTTGAACTATTTCACTGACTCTATGTCTATGTCCCAATACAAAAAAAGAAACTGAAAAGTGTTTTGATGACAAAAAGAATTGATACTGTATAGATCATCACTGTGTTGTGTGGCTGCTGTGTTTATTCATAGTACTGATTTATTTGATGTTCTGTTTATTTCTCCTCACTAGAGTTGATTGTGTGGAAGATAAGTATCTTTACTGACATTTTACTTTGCATCACGTTTTTTTTTTTTTTAATCTGTGTTTATTTTATTCTTCACTTTAGGTGAGGTACCATGAAAAGTGCTTTTTGGGTTTTTACCTCACCGGCACATGTAAACTGTTTTACTTTTTCTCTGTTCTTTTATATCTAAATGTGTATAAACTTACACTTAAACGTAAACTTAAACTTACACCTGCAGCACAGGTCACTTCCATGGTTGGAACTGAGCCTTGGATGTTGCTGTTATGTGGCAGGCACTGTAATCATCTGGTTACTGGTGCAGTCCTAATGTGTTTGAAGAGAAATCTTATCTTCAGAGTTAGGATGCAGTGGAGAGAAAAAGATGTAGCACTTATCTCATTATGTCAACCTCCTTGTGCCCAAGTCCATTACATCTCAAGTGTTCTCGAGCAAGTTGACACACAGTGCTTAAAAGGAAGCAAGATTATTCCTGTTGTTAATTAAGCATGAAATATTCAGTGTCATGATGGTTTTAAGTATGTCCAGATATTTGTTTTTATAAACTGTCCATCCAAGTGAAGCAGAAAACTTCATTTTTTCCTACTTTAGGTCAAGCTTTCTGTAGACTCTAACAAACACAATACCTGTACCCGTAAACCTGGGCCCAGTTTGTGCCACAGAGATAAGCCTCCGATTCTACTAAAACAAAATTAATGTGATGATCTTTGAAAAACCCAGAAAGACTACTCAGACTTGTTATTATTCAATTTAAATGGAGGACAAAGTAGAAAAGAAAGAAAATAAATAAGAAAATATATTGTAAAAAAAAAAAGTCAAGAGAGAAAGAAAAGAAAATCTTACTGGATTATGGTATGACCTGCATCAGATTTTGCACTTTGGGGGAAAAAATGCATGATTATTAACAACTCTATCAAATGACAGTAAATGACAGTAAAGACAAATGGAGCTGCTAAAGAGGTATTTGTCTCTCTTAGAGTGAGCATGTTTGATATAAGGCCCGTTTCCACCGCAGGAACTTCGGGGTAAATTTACGGGGCCGGGGCTGTTAGTGCATGTCTCCACCGCAGGAACCACCCCCGAAGGACAGAGCTCCGGAACTTTTACAGGGGCTCGGAGTACTCAGAACGGCCCCGAGAAACTCCTTGCTGGGGCTTGGGGGTTACTTGGTGCTGATTGGATATACTCAAGGCGGAATGTGACGTCAACAGAAAGCAACAAAATAGCCGGCGTTTTTAAAACTCAGCAGACGAGGGTTAGCTCGTTCATAGCTTCCACCGCCATGTAAACAAACTCAATAACCAGTCCGTGAAAAACATATTTTTTCCGGCGGATATCTTAGTTACAACATGATTGAGCTAGCAAAGCAGTTTTGTGTTGCTATGTGTGGTATTTATTCAGTTTTGGGAAATCACAATGTCTAGAAAGCATCAGCTGACAGGGACAGCTAACAGCAGCAGCAAAGCTAACATCAGAACGTCATCTGTTAAAAGCCTCCCGCTGTCGGAAACGACATGAAACTACTCCATTTAGCTCAATCATGTTGTAACTAAGACATCTGCTGGAAAAAAAATTTTTTTTTCATGGGCCATTTACACCGCTATCGGCTAACAGCTAACAGCGTCCCTACGCCACTACGTCGCCCCGGTCAAAATGGTCGCGCAACGATTACATCACATCCAAAGCCCGGTAACTTTACAGGAACCTTCCTCCTACTCCGCTCTCTCAGTGGAGACACGGCGATTGAGAGGGCCGAGCAAGGGGACGTTCCTGTAAAGTTCCTGCCCCCCAAATAGTACCAGGAACTTCTCCAGTGGAAACGGGCCTATAGACCTGAAAATTCTAAGTTTGGATCATCTTCATCATTATGTTAAAGTTAAAGGGCAACTTTGGTGTTTTTTAACCTGGACCCCATTTTCTCATGTTTTTGTGTCCAAGTGAACAGTTTTTGAAACTGGCCCAGTATTGAGTGAGACTGCTGCAGCTGGCAGCAGCGAAACAGGCTGCAGTGTTACCACTTGGGGCAATTGTGCATCCTCAGTTTACATCCACCAAAACTGCTTGTTTTTGCCACTGACAATTCTAAATGTCTGACAGTATAATAGAAAGGATCTTTACAGAGATAGACCTTTTTTGTTAAAGAGTGAGATCCTCTGTCTTTAATCAGAAACCTGAAAATTGCCATTGCCAAAGCCACCAGTCTCCATTTAAACAAACAGTAATTTTATTATTGTAAAACACACTTCATTGAAAGTCCACAAAAAACAAAATAAAACTCACAAAAGCCATCTTGGTACATCTGTCCATTGTTTCAACAATCACCAACTCTGCTTTAGTTTAAATAAACCCTTAATTCACTTAGATGTGAAAATATGCTGACTATGTTTACACTGATATTAGAGTGCATAGTAATAGTAGAGTTTCTTTCGCCCACTGTGTGTCGCTTGCAAGTTTGGTACATCCCACAAGCCCCCTGAGCTTTTTCAATCTAGTAAATACATGAATAAACTTGGGATGCACGATATTTGTTTTTTTTGCCAATATCCAAAATGTCAATAACAACTTATTTTTCTGATAACTGATACTGATATCGATCCATTTTTTCCCCTACCTAATTTTAGTGATCATCAAGTCTCTTCTGTAGTGGAATCACTATCATATTATGCATGCATACTCTTATCATGATGGCCCACCAGCAGATGGAGCCATGAAAAAGAATACTTTTCAATGTACGTATGTAATATTTATTCATTGCACAAAATAAGAAAAAGCATGTTGGCCAATTCTGATTCTAGTAGATATTGGACAAAACAGATGTCATGCCGATATTATCGCGCATCTCCAGAATAAACATCTCTGTTTAATGCCACAATCATATAAACACAATTTTGACAGCTGTTGCCAAGGTACCCTTGTGTCTTTCTGGCCAAATCAGTGTGTGCTTTGTGCTAACATTAGCTGCTGAATGAGAGGCTACAGCCATGCAGCAGCTCTTGTTTCATGGTTTGGAAGATGTGTGCCGTGTGTGCTGCTGTCTTACCTGCTAAAGTCAACCGGATCTCACAGAAATAGGTGAAATGACCACGACCTCTTGACACCGCATTCCGTGGTAGCATGTAATGAGTCAAAATTACGTGCCGGTACCACGGAAACAATGCCAATGTAAAGTCAATTAGGATCCTCTGTCATGGTGGACACACGGATTCCCTGATTCAACAACGTCACGTCAACCTTGTTTTCCTCAATGGTATCTTTAACATTTCTGTACACAAAAACACAAAAGTGTCCTTGATGATAATTCAACAATATGACAGGTTAATGTCAAGGCCATAAAATAAAATAAATGTATTTGCCAGCTTTTGATAGCATAGGGCTTTAAGAGCATTGAGCTGTGGGCGGATAGGGCGCGTTCGACTACTGTTTTGTAGCTACTGTCTGCCGTCTGTGGGCTTCATTCCATTTCAAATTGCCGTCCGTCTGCCGCAACCGAATCCAAACGCCACTGTCTCTGTTAAGAAAAGATTTTTTGTGTGTGTGTGTGTGTGTGTGTGTGTGCGTGTGCGTGTGCGTGTGTGTGTGCATCAAATCCTGTACCATGGCAATACAGGACAAAGACGGGATTTCTGGACTATTATCAACCAATCAGTAAATCAATCTTTATTTATAGAGCACTTTTCATACAATAAAATGTAGCACAAAGTGCTTACATGTTAAAAGTAGAGCCCCCCAGACCTGGCATGGCTTGTGTCCAAAAAATGAAAAAATCAAACTTTGTCGTAGAGCTAAACCAAATACATCATTGGAAAGGTCTCAACCTGGAGAGTAACATATGTCAGTATGAAGATTCTACATGGCTCCTGCTTTGAGCCATTGACCTTTGAACCTTGACCTCAGTGCATGTTTGAGGGCTTATAACTCAGCAACGAAAGGGGGTACGGACATGGGACCAACTGTTATAGAGAGCTCTTGACCTCAACCATCATGTGAGTGTGGTCAACAACTGGGCGTGCTGTCAGATATGGGTAAAATATGGATAAAATTCATCCATTTGAAAATTAGATATTTAAAATCTGATTACACCAATGTGTTTACCACCCCCTAAAGTCCACAGTGTACTCTCAATTCAGTATTTCCAACTTCCTAATATAGGAAAAACACATATATTTTAAAAACTACAATTCCCTAGGACCGTGCCATGCAGCTTGATACATATCAGCAACGTAGTTGTAGTTCTTCTGATTTGCAAAGTAGGGTTCTAAATAGGGTTGTAAAAAGATATATCTACTGAATACATCTAATATCTAGTAAAGCCTAACTAGTAATGACACTGCACCTAGATAAACTATGTTAAGAAAAAGTAAAAATGTCGGCTAATTTCAGATATTTTAGTTAGTACTCTAGAAACTGCGTTTTTGGGATGGTAGTATTTGCTGCTTGTTGTAAAATAGAGTCGTAAAAAGATACATCTACTGAATAAATCAAATATCTGGTAAAACCGAACTAGTAATGACATTGCACCTAGATGAACTGTGTTAAGAAAAAGTAAAGATGTTGGTTAATTTCAGATATTTTAGCAAGTAATCTAGAAACAGCATTTTTGGAACGGGGGGATCTTCCGGTTGTAGAGTTGTCAAATAGTGTCGTAAAAAAGTAAATCTACTGAACAGATCAAATATCTAGTACAGCCGAACTATCATGTTATTATTATTATTATTATTATTATTATCATTGGTGGGAAATTATAACAGAGGAATACATTTGCCGTTTTAATATCAAGAACACTTCCGTGTTTTTGTGTGTATACAGGACGTTGTTGAATCAGGGAATCTGTGTGTCCACCTCAACAAAGGATCCTAATTGACTTTACATTGGCATTGTTTCTGTGGTACCGGCACATAATTTCAACCCATTACGTGCTGCCACCACGGAATGTGGTGTTAAGAGGTCGTGGTCATTTCACATATTTCTGTGACATCAGGTTGGCTAAAGTCTGTCACTGAGAGTCTCATGCTTCGGCTCAGAGGTTGTGTATGTTACTGTGCTACTGGGTTAGCTGCTAAGGAGAGTCTGTAGCTGTGTGGTGTCTCGTTCTTTGGCTTGGTGTGTTTTTATCCACCACTCTCTCTTGCCATCATCCTCATAATTCACAACGAAACCAAAATGGCTCCAAACACCAGACCTGTAGGTTATTGGAAAATCTTCTATTTCTGGTCTGGTAATGGTGTTACTAACCTTCTTGCAATTAGCTGGCTTAATATAGCTGCCTCCCAGTGTGTCTCACTGGAGCAGAATTTTCTGGTTTGGGGTTGGGAGGTGCAGACAACATGTTGTCTGTTCCATCCTGTTGGCTGACTTGTTGAGAACATTATATTAAAAACAGTTGAAGCTATATATTTTATTTTCCAAATGTAACAGGATTGTTCAACATATTGCTCAGTTTGTAATGCATACGGAACTAAAAGCCTCGTTCCGAATGGTTCAATATGAATACGTGTATTGTTACACCCCTATTATGACCTTTACATGATTTTTTTTAATGCAGATGTAACTCGGTTGATAAGTAAGGGTTTGATTTACATGATTGGTTTTATTATTACTCATGTAACATGACTATTGATGGAGTTTATGTGTCATTTATGACATGTTTGTTATTTTCATAATTGTATTATTTCATATATGGTTCATTTCTGTAATTCATGTTTGATAAAAAAAAAAGATTTAAATCATTAGTTTAAAATGTAAGATAATTTTACATAGAAATGTGCCTTGGCTTTGCTGTTGATTTGAGAAAAGATCACGTAACCTAATGTACATGCAGGGACTGGTGGGGCAGAGCGTGAGGGGTTAATGGCGGGGTTGATGTTTTCTGAGGGAGAGGAGAAAGTGGAGACTGTGTGCTGCAACACACAACAGTCTGTATAGATGACGAGTTATCTGTTTTTAGTATAAGTTGTCAAACCGAGAACTGAAGGGACTGAACAGTTACTTGTGTTTATAAAGAAGAGGACAGCTTCGAATTGTCAGCTCGATATTTCAAAGGCTTTTTGTATTGTGGGGGACTGGCTAACTGCGTTGCGGCTAGCAGCATTAGCTCAGTTCCGCTAGGTACAAGCAAGTGGTGGTGAGTTAGCTTAGCGTTAGCTTCAGTTTTCCACGTGTATAGTAAGGTTGTTGCCGACAAAGGATGACGAACCAGATAGCGCGGTGTTCATACCAGGTGAACACCATTCCACTGGCCTCACTGGAGAATCCAGATAGCGCGGTGTTCATTCCAGGTGGACACCGTTCCTCTGGCCTCATGGGAAACACAGCTAGCTACCCGGGTGGCTGCCTAGCAAGCAGTTGCATGGACACACGCACATGGGAGAGCTCTCGGTTGCAAACCGCAACACAAAGTAAGGTACTAGTTTATTTTATCAGCTCAGTTTGAGTGAAGGGGCCGTTTGGTTTTTGGCCACACCGTACCCAATTTTCATCACATCAGGCCTGCAACGTGGGTGGGTTGGACAGTGGTGCCTTGTTTACATGGACCCTGATAGGGATTCTCCCTGATGATAGAAAGTTATTACGGTTACTTATTTTGGAACTACAGTGATTCATTGAAGTGGTTTCACTTTTCATTTGTACTGCACATAACAATACTATCCTGTACTGAATGTAATTATAATAATTTTTATGATTTACCAAATTCATATTTTTATATAAATAACTTGTATATAGTTAAACTGACTGAAGTGTGGTTTACTATATTACTTACCTGTTTTTACAAGAAAAGTAATAGCCTACTTACCTGAATATAGTCTGGAGTGAAATAATATCTGATATGTACCTGATGGGTAGTACTGAATTCATAAGAAAGAGGAAAAAAGGAATAGACTTGTTTTACCCTTTATTAAGGTAAAGTAAAGGTAAAGTTCCACTGATTGTCACACACCTGATTGTGTGAAATTTGTTTGCATTTGCATTTGACCCATCCCCTGAGGGAGCGGTGAGCAGCAGCGGTGCTGCGCTCGGGAATCATGTGGTGATCTAACCCCCCAGTTCCAACCCCTGATGCTGAGTGCCAAGCAGGGAAGCAATGTTACATTACAAAATTACAAAAACTGTAGAGATACAAACAACTAAAAAACTTCACGAATATAGGGGACAGATGTGCTACACAGACAGAACAAACAATATGAATTATACTCATAAAGAACACACTGCTTGTTTTTTCAAAAATGCAACCACATGGCATGCTAAATTTAGGAATAATCAACTAACTCTGCTGCTTTCAGTCTCTGATTCATTGTTTTCACTTCCAAAGTCCAGCAGATATGAGCTCATTTAGTTTGCAGAGTAAGTTTGCTTGTGAAGGAACATAAATGGTTTTGACTGTGCAGTGTAGAGTTAATAGTGCAGCCCTCAGCATAGGCAGCTGTTGTTTAACTGTAGCAGCGCACTTGTGCGTGTGTTATAGTAATTATGTAGCTGTTGCATGTCTGTCGGTGCTGGGGGCGAGATCCCTCCTCAGTTCCTTATCCGCTGTGAGGGACCAAGGACAGAGGGTGTCCTATGTTTTCAGCCCTCTGAGGCAAATTTAGATGTGTGATATTGGGCTATATAAATAAAACTGAATTGAAGGCTGGTGTAGTGGTTAGCGCTGTTGCCTCACAGCAAGAGGGTTCCTGGTTCTGTGTGGAGTTTGCATGTTCTCCCCGTTAGAGTGTGCAGGGGCGCCACCAGGGATTTTGGGCCCCATGAAAAGAATTTTTACTGGGCCCTATACACAGCTGGACGGGAGGATGCCGAAAATTTTTGATGCTATTTTACATAAAACTATGCATTTTGATGGTATTTTTGACTATCATTCCCACATTTGTGAAAAAAGAACAATCTCTTCCTCCACTTCCACATTCCTCCCTGACAAACTTGAAGAGGATCCTGGACCTCTGTAGAGTGTACGTTGTAGGGCTGACCCAAAAAATATGAAGCTTCGAAGCTTCGAAGCTTCGTTCGATGGCATGGGATTCGATTGTGGAAAAAAAAAAAATCGAATATTTGGCCTTTTTTTTTTCCTCCCGTTTTTTGGGGGGACCTTGAACACAATACCATCTCCGACAAGGAAATAGAAAGCCCAACGTACAATGAATGGAGACCATTTGTCCTGCTTGAACACAGACAACTAAATTCTTTCAACAATGTGACTCGAAATAATGATAAAATAGATTTTATTGATGTAAGATAATATGCTGATGGTGACATTTTCCACCGGTCCGCTGCGCTCTGAGTCTGGTGTCAGTGACACATGCTGCTCTGAGTCGCGCATCTGTCTGCTTGCGCTGCAGTGTGCGCCGAGGGTTTTAGGTTTTAATTTTTAGTGTTAAATCAAAAGTTAAACACTACTTATCAGCAACCAGAAGTGTTTTTTCATTTGTGAATATTTTTATCTTAATTCTAGGGTTGCAAGAAACTACCTTTTCGCCATAATTTGTAAGTTATTAGTTAGATTTCACTCAGCAAAAAAAAAAAAAAAAAAAAAAAAGTTTGCTTGTTCATCCCTAATTAAAATGACCACCTTCTTCTGAATATTAACTTTGTCCCCGGTCTATAAGCCACATGAACCACTAATAAACCCACCTTGCTTTTTGAAATACTGGGTGACATACTGTCAACCCTTTGCTTCTTTCTCCTTTCTTAGCTTCCTTTCTTTCCGTTTTTGGCTACCTGATTTTTGAGGCATATTGCCGTCTCCGCCTCCTTACCCGCTGTCTGTGACAAATTACGGCGCACTGCAGCTGATCCAGTCGGACTGAACCATTTTATGTAAATAGAGAAGGGGGGGGGGGGCGTTAATGTTTCCAAAACAAATAAAGTTATTGTTACCAGTACATTGTAAATAAAGTATATTTGTTATTATAAGTTAGTTAATAACTTAGTGTCATATTATTTTTTGTCAGTATTATAATTTTATTAGAGGCCTCTCTGGGCCCCTCTTAATCATGGGCCCCTAGAATCCTTCTCCTTCCCCCCCCTTTTCGGTGCCCCAGTGAGTGTGGCTACCTGATCCGAGCCCAACGGGACCCGTCGGGTACTGACGGGTCGGGCCCTGTATTTGGGCTCAGGTTGGATTCAGTCAGCTTTCAGTGAAAATGTAGTGTAAAAATAAATAAAATCCTATTGTCTGTCCTGTTTATTGCTTGGGGACTGTTATTTACGTGACAACACCTTAACAGAACACACACACACTGGCTGTTTGTTTCTACCTCTCCCCTCGCAGGAAGCCTCGGACCTCCCACTGCCCACCTCCACCTTGATTAAATGCTGAAAATAAAAGAAGGAGACAGGTTTTTCCTATTTTATCTTATTTTTTTTATATTTCTCCCTCTCCCCTCGCTGGAAGCCTTGGACCTCCCGCCGCCCGCTCCCGTCTAAAACACAGAGGTCTCCCTCGCCGCGGAGCACCCACAGCGCACGCCCGGCCTGTTAAATAGCCTGTAACCATAACAACTGTGTGACACAAACTCAGTGCCTTAGTATAATGTAGGGCTTGGTTCGGTTTCGGACATAACAAAACAGAATGACTGTCAGGGTCGGACAGGTTCGGGTACTTTTCTCTCGGGCTCGGTCGGGTTCGGACAGAAATATTTCGGCCCGTGCCGCACTCTACTCCCCGTGTCAGCATGGGTTTTCTGTGGGTGCTCCGGCTTCCTCCCACAATCCAAAGACATGCAGGCTAGGTTAATTGGTGACTCTAAATTGCCTATAGTTTTGAATGTGAGTGTGAATGGTTGTCTATCTGTAAGTGTTAACCCTGCGATAGTCGACCTGGTGACCTGTCCAGGGTAAACCCCGCATCTTACCCAGTGTCAGCTGGGATAGGCTCCAGCCCCGCTGCGACCCCCAACAGGATAATCGGTTATGGAAAATGAATGAATGAATGAACTGAATTAGTGGGGATCTTATACATACTGGAAGATGCAGGAACTACTAATTAATCTCAGAACAGTAACAGCAACACACACACACACACACACACACATGCACGCGAACACACACGATGCATGATTAACCACAATTAAACACTAAGTATTTCTTTAATTTAACAGCAATATGTTGGAAGAAGCAGGGAGAGGGTGGATAGCTTCAAATACCTTGGTGTCCACATCACTGAGAGACTGATCTGGGCGCTGCCTACTGACTCAGTGGTGAAAAAAATAAAGCAGAGTCTGTTTCACCTCAGACACCTGAGGAGATTCCGGGTTTGCCCTCAAATACTGAGGAATTGCTACTACTACACCTTAGGATGATAGGGAGCGTCCTGACAAGAAACAGGACTGCAAGCCCCTGCAAAGAGTGATTCATTTAGCTGAACACACCATAGACAGTGCTCTACCCAGCATAAAGGATGTTTATACTAGATAAGGCCAGGACAATCATAATAGATTTCAGCCACTCGAATAACTGCCTTTTAACCCTGCTGAGGGCCCGGGAAATAGAAAGCAATTACACCAGGCAGCACTTAGAGGCTCAGGAGGAGCTTCTACCCAGAGGACAAAAGGATCCTGAAAGAAGACCCTGCCTTAGACTGCTCAACCTTATATTCACTATTACAGTCTTTTTAATGCATCAGTTGATGGAACTGACAAATTTACACTTCACTGGAATTTATGATTTCATGTGACAGATAAATTGATTGATTGACTGATGTGTGCCTCAGTGTACATGCAATGTGGATATAAACAAGCAAATAGACATATAATGACTGATCCAATGTTTCTTTTTACATATCTTATTATAGTAGCATAAATTGTGTTTCATTTGTTGTCTTGCTTGGTCATCCAAAAACTTGATTTCAGTATAAAAGCATTTCTGCCGGTTTGTGACACTGGTGCAATAAAGAGCCTGCAAACTTGTAATGTGTTGAGGCAGAAATGTTTTATGTATTTTATGTTAAGCACTCATGTCTCTCGAGTTCAATCCCACTGTTCCTTCAGTGTGGTTTTTTTAAGCTGGAGAGATTTTTTACAAGAGAGATAGATTGAGTTGGTGTCAGTCTTTATTCCTGGTTTTGTTTTGAAATAGGATGCATGTAGCAGTTCTACAAGAATGTCAGTCTCTAATGACATTTGAAATAAATCCTTCACAGGAAGTCTTGATACAGGACAGCTGTTCCTTGAACAAGTCTCTATTATATCACAACATAACCACGATTTTTAAAGTTTTGACATTGGTCCAGTTTTGAGAGAGAGAAAGAGCTGCATCTGACAGCTGTGAAACAGGCTGCAATGTCACCACTTGGGGCATGTTCACACCATCACTGACTATGTTTACATGCACACCATATTCCTGTATTATTCGGAATATCCTCAATATTCCGGTTGCGCACATGTCATGTAAACACGTGCATAACCCGATTCTGGTTGGAGAATATTCCAGATAAGACCCCTGGCATATGCCTGTTTTAACCAGAATATTGTGACATGTACGTATACACCTTAATCAGAAAATGCCCCATACCGGAATATTCTGTAACGTCTGCGTATGCTCGATTCACAAGAAATCCTGGGTTGTCGATGTTGTTATGGTTATGCAGGGAGAACAGCAGAAGTGGCTTCATACCTTCATCCACAGACTCCAGGGGGGGCTCTGGTTGCCGTGAACAGCATAAGCTGGAAGGAAAGGTCCATCCACTCGTTCGCCTTTTCTTCTCGCTCTCGTCTTCCATTGTTGAGGACAAAATGAATTAGCAGGAGTGTGCATGTAAACGTAGTCAATATTTGTCCAGAAGTGTTTGTTTTTGCCACTGACAGGTTCAGATTGTTAATGTAAATGTCTGACAACATTATTGAAAGGATCCCTACAGGGATAGACCATTTTGTTCAAGAGTAAGATCCTTTTTGTTTCACCAGAAACAGTCTCAAAAAACAAAAAACAAAAACAAAAAACAAAAAAAAACAAAAAACAACAACGACAACTCAAGACCCATCTCTTTAAAATGTCTAGTGCTTGTTTCCCTGGTATGTTTCTGTTTGAGGCCTTAGTGGTCCATATGTATTTATGTTTCACTATTTTTGTTGCTTTGTTTTAGATGTAGGCTCTATACATGCTAAAATTACTGTTTATTTAAATCGAATGATCTTACTCTAACAAAAATGTCTAAAAATAGGGATTCTTTACATAATGTTGTCAGATATTTCTAATAACAATCTGAGCCTGTCAGTGGCAAAAACAAACACTTTTAGTGGATGCAAAGTGACAGTGCACGTATGCCCTAAGAGTGGCAGCCTGTTTTACCAGTGCTGGCTCACTTAATACTGGCCCAGTTTCAACATTGTTCCCATCAGTCACTTATACCTTTTTTCTATCATAATTAGTATTTGTATGAGGATTTTTAAATGCGAAAAAACCTGTTAAAAATAGGTGAAAGGCTGCTGGATAGACTGAAGCAGTGTTGACGGCCCTGCAGACAGAAGACAAGTATGCTTTTCTGTTTGTTTGTTTTTGGGTTTTTTTAAAGATATTTTTTGGCCATTTTTCGCCTTTATTTGACAGGACAGACAAGTGTGAAGGGTGGAGAGAGAGAGAGAGGGAGTGACATGCAGCAAAGGGCCACAGGCTGGAGTCGAACCTGGGCCGCTGCAGCAAGAGCCTTGTATATGGGGCACCTGCTCTACCACTAAGCCACCGACGCCCCGGTGCAGAATAAATTTGAACAATGTTCAAGTGCTGCTTGGATGGAAATGGATGGTAGGCTATTTTTTGTGGCCTGTCATTGCATCTGATCGGCAAAGGGGCTACAATTGGTACATCCACCCAGATGTTGAATTTCAATCACTGTCAATGAAAGCAACACATTCTCACTCTGACCTCGTTATATATCGATGAATCTATTTCTATGATGTACCATTACCTGACCATCAGAAGGACATCCTTCTTGGGTGTCCTGGCAATGTCAAAATACAAAGTCAATATGAATGGGGCTATTTAGCTACTTTGCAAAAAGTGAACACAATGTGCATTCTGCAGCTTTTTACATCAATCAATCAATCAAATTTTATTTTAATAGCACATTTCATATAAAGTGGGGCGGCACAGTGGTGTGGAGAGGGTTCCTGGTTTGATCCCAGGAGGGAGCCCTTCTGTGCGGAGTTTGCATGTTCTCCCCGTGTCAGCGTGGGTTTTCTCCGGGTACTCCGGCTTCCTCCCACAGTCCAAAGACATGCAGGTTGGGGATAGGTTAATTGGTGACTCTTCTCCGTAGGTGTGAATGTGAGTGTGAATGGTTGTCTGTCTCTATGTGCTAGCCCTGCGATAGTCTGGCAACCTGTCCAGGGTGTACCCCGCTTCTTGCCCAATGCCAACTGGGATAGACTCCAGCCCCCCGCGACCCTCGAGGATAAGCGGTTATGAAAATGGATGGATGGATGGATGAATTTCATATAAAGTAATCTCAATGCCCGTTTAGATACAACATGTGTGAATAAAAACAAATTAAGTCTTGAGAGTAATTCATCCCCAACCCACCTATCATACATATCATACATAATCACACATCCACAAAAGACAACACTTGAGAGGAGAAGCGAGTGAGAGAAAGAGAGAGAGAGAGAGAGAGAGAGACAAAGAGAGAGGGAGAGATAGAAAAAGAGAGAGTTAGGAAGCCAGTGTCTGATGATCTGAGGGTTCTGGGGGATATGTAGGATATGTAGGCTGTGAGCAGGTCAGAGACGTATTGAGGAGTCAGACCATTAAGTGCTTTGTAAACAGTGAGGAGTATTTTGAAATCAATTCTGTATTTTCTCGGAAGCCAGTGAAGTGTATGGGAGTAATATGTTCTGATTTTTTGTCCCAGTGAGTACTCTGGCTGCAGTATTTTGAATAAGTTGGAGCCGTCCCACAGTCTTATTGGGGAGTCCAGCAAAAAGGGCAACACAGTAATTCAGTCTCGAGCAGATGAGAGCATGAACCAGTTTTTCCAGTGTCTGACTGAGACAGGATGGATCTTGCTTTGGAAATGGTTTTTTGGTGGTAAAATGCTGTCCTTGTGACACTTGTAATATGGCTTGTAAAGTTGAGCTCTGGATCCATGACAACCCTTGACATGTTCACTAGGTTTTAGAGACAGTGAAATCAGTTTGGAACTGATCTCTTCCCTCAGATGTTTGGCGCCCAGAACGAAAATCTTAGCTAGTCTTTGTTTAACTGTAGAAGGTTTTTGGTTATTCAGATGTTAATGTCAATGATGCAGTTAACCAGGTTATTTATGGGGCTGAGGTTATTATGACAAAGTGAAATATATAATTGTTTATCATCTACATGGTAAAATACATTGTGTTTCTGTATGATGGAACCAAGTGGCAGCATATAGCATATAGAGGTTAAACAGTAATGGACCCAGGACTGAGCCTTGATTGCCAGGTTTGTGGTTGCCAAGGGAGACAGGAAATGTCTTGCTGGTTAAAAAGGAGGAGAGCCAGGTAATGACATTTCCAGATAGGCCGACTAAATTAGTCTCTTTAGCACATACGTGTTGTATGCTCTGATGAAGGTCAAATAGACCGAAAGCTTATCAATAAAGTGAGACACTGCATAGATGTAAGTGTGCGGAAATATTTTTCTACCAAATTGGACTCAGTGATATTTTCAGCACCTTGCAAAGACTGAGCCAGGTGGTGTGGTAGCTATTCTGCATTATCTATTAGTCTGTTTAGTGAAATGGTGTGATTGACGGTGTCAAATCTAATTGGGTCTAATAAGACTAGCAGTGCGGCACTGCTGAACGTCAGATCCTTACCAACTGCCACTGCCACTGCCAACTTTAGTATGCAGGCCGCAGCTGTAGGAGTGGCTCCAGCAGAGGCAGGATACAGGCATATCGTCAGACAATAAGACTGGATAGATGGCAGGAGATACTGGAAGCCAGGACTGTGATTCCCTTATTGTTTAGATGTAGATGTATTGTTCACATGCTTATACAGATCATCAGACTTTTTCCAAAATGAGTCAAAGTATTTAATATAGCCATAACCACATGCTACACATGCAACAGAAATTGCCTTACCACTGGTCAGCACTGTGGAGAAGGCTAAACCTCTCGGAGCTCCGTCTGAGGGTGGGGATTAAGCCAGAGAATATGCACATTTTGCAGAGGCTTTCGATGGTTCCCGCAAAGATATCATAATCGTCCTGGAGGTTGACCAATTGTCTCCACCTGAGATCATTGACACCACAATGCACAAGCACTGTGTGAGCAGTAGGGGAGGACGTTCAATGATAGCAGGATTGTGCATAAGTAAGTCAAGCATTTACGCACCTTAGAAAGAGTATGTGATGCCATTTGGAACAGCGACGGGTCTTACCATAGAGTTGCCCACTAGGATACATTCTGAAGGTGGAAATAGAAGGGTGCTACCATTAGCTGTACTAGCTGCAGTAGCAACAACAGGAGATGGAAGGAGTCGGTGATGAAACCACTTGTGGACGCTTACCAGGGGGAGAGGCGGTCTGTGAGCTGGATGCACTGCTGGAGGGAGAGGTGCGCTTCCTACGGGAGGATGGTCCAGTAGCAGCACCGCTGCCTCGTACAACCGAGGCCCAGGACGATGAGCTGGGCCAGAGCCGAGTGAGGGAAGCTGCAGAGCTGGAATTGGCGGATCGCGAGATCATAATGTCACGCGATAATCTGCGGAAATCTCCTCTGAGCCCCTCTTCGTGTTTGACTTCAGGCCTGCGGCCACCCACTTTGACATTATGTTGATGTAGCAATCTGAAATACAATCCGGCGTTTACATGGGTGTTTTATTTTGAAAATTGCCTGACTTCCTGTTTGACTCATTTGATTTGTGCAAAGTGATGCGCCGTCGCACTGTGTCCGTCAAAAATAGACCCAGCGCGTATTCCACCGTATTTTTTTTTTTTTTTTTTTTTAATGTCCAGCCCATTGTGTGGCTTGACTGGATCGCACACTATTCTCAGAAAGCAAGTTTAGGTCTCGTGGGGCTACCCTGAACTTCATGCTACTTCGTTCTTCCCCTAGTCTCCTACACTGGTTGCCTATTGGCTTACAAAGTAAATAGCGTGGAAGTCGCCTGTGGTCGATACATTGCTGATCGGAATTGTACCAAGGTAAGCATATTGCGCCTCTTGAAGCGCCTCTTGCTCCTCTCCTTTGGCTTCTCAGTCACGCAGCGCTGGCCTGGCTCTCAACGAAAACGCCGAAGGCGGGGCTGTATGTCCCTTGCTGGCACATGTATTCTCAAGATGGCGAAACGTTATGGAACTCCCCAGACGACTTACCCACACAATGTACAAACAAATCCGAAATTCTCCTTTTATGAGAATAAGTCAGATTATTGGTGCAGGTAATAGTACACCAATGATGACATATTTATGAATGCAGACATCGATTTTTGCCAATAAACAACCGAAAATGTTATACAATGTCCCTTGAAGGTAAAAAAAAAAAAAGTGCCACCGTGTCCACGTATGTTCGTGACCACGCATGCACAAGCAGATATTACGTCACAAGGTAAAATCTCACTCCGGCCCTCTGACCAAAGTTGGCGACCCTGCAAACATTAGCAGTCCAGTCTCTCAAGAAAACCCATGCCTGGAAGGGGTGAGTACTGTCTGTACACTCAGCAGAGACCTTTGCTTCTGAAACTATTCAATCGGGAATATCAGAGTAAAATCCAGAAGCAGAATTCCTTAAAATCCTTGGTAGAAACGCGACCGGCTAGCTTAGCCACCTGGCTAAAAACAAACCTAGCTAAGCTAAGCTAGCAGTGGTGGAGGCAGTCCAGTATCCAGCTGACAGCTACTGATCCAAAGGCAGATGAATGAAAACTTTACCTTGTTGAAACAGGCAGGTAAAGGATAGTCAGGATCTAAAAGTGAAGCGTAAAATTATGGGTTAAAAAAACAAGAACAAAAACAAAACAAAAAACAAAAAAATGCCAATTTTTGCCAGAGCAGCAGATGGACAAACATCCTAACAATTTTAAATAGTAAGTCAACTATGGCAGAAAATATTTTTTAATCTGCAGGATATTGAGGACTTTGTTGCTGTGTTTACCATGTCACCTGATTTTCCAGTCTAAATCTGCAACTTTTTTCGTGTAAATTTACAAGTGACGGAGTATCCAGGCTAGCTGCCTGGCTGCTCCTAGCAGCAGGATCAGCATCATGGATAGCACACAGTTCTGACACAATGTATGATTTTCAGAATCAATTATTGCTCCTTATTTGATCACAATATTGTAGCAACACCTTCATTTAGAGTGCCTACGATATGCAGAATAAAAAACAAATCCGTCACAGTCCATAATAATATTTAACTACAGATACAGGTGTGTTTGGGAATGGTCTGTTCCTGCACATCAGTTGTGTTACGTATGATAAAGTGGGGAATGTTGTTGAATAGGATCCTGTCCACAGTGTAAAGGATCCTGTCCATTGTTTGGGCTGGCTGAGATCAAACTTGTGAACTTTTTGTGAACTAAGAATAAATAATAATGAGTTGCTAAGCCTTGTGATAAGAGGAGGGAAGTATTCTTTAGACCTCAGTTTTAAGCTGTGCAGGCAGCTTGAGTTCCTTTTGGGTTTCTAACAAAAATAAGAAAAAAATAGTCGCAGCTTTTTATCGAGTTGGATCCTCCTTGCAACACTTAAATGCCAAAAACTGCAGTTCCTCTACCAGCCACTTGAGGCTGGCTACAGAAGCCAGCCAGTCCCCATTGACCCCCATGTTAAAATGTGCAACTTTACAGCACAAATACCTTAAAACTTCAATTAGTAGCCAGGGCTATTATTTGCTTAAAGCATTGAACTCAACAGGCTCATATTTGGAAAAGGTGTCTACATGGGACAGGCCTTTATTTCTTTTCACACAAAACTGTCACTCAGCAAAAATCTGGAAATACAATCAAATTGTTCATTTGGGCCACTATGATTATTGCTTAAATAAAAATTAGACTTTGAAAAATATCACATCTGAATCATTAATTTGATCTAGCTCTGACGGACAGGGCATCAGAGAGGATTATGGCACTTGGCATACCGACCCAACACCACTTTATCCGTTCAGGATAAAGTTAAGTCAAGTCTCTAATGGAAAGCTTTTAATAGAAGTTTTATGAGAATACTCTTATAGCCTGGTACAAAAACAAAAAATGGTCTCAATTAGGGATGGGCAAATGATCAAAATTCATTATTCGATCATCAAAAAAATTAACGATCAATTATCGATTAATTGAAAAGCGAGTATTTCAAAAGAGAGAAAACAAAAGAGTGCAGTGCAGACTGTCGCCGCAAGAGAGCGCAGCTGCCCCAGTTTTGAGCTTCAACCCCCCAGGCCAAAGAGGAAGAATGGTGCGCATGCGCAGTTCACCCCTGGGTGTTTACAACCATTGCCAGCCATAGTTACAGGCTTCAGTTTTCAGCAAAACCTCCGTCTTTCAATGACGTAGTGTTTTCAGAGGCCTCACGGGAAGCCGCCGAGGCTTTGGAGAGCGATGAGAGCCTCCGTCTGTTTCTAATTTTTTGCCTGGCATAGGTCCGGCGGGAGTCTCGTAGGCCCGTCGAGCCGCCGTGCTCGCCGGGCGGAAGGGTCTCGTTGGCACGGCAACTCGCCGGGCGGGGGGTCTCGTTGGCACGGTGGCTCGCTGGACCTATGCCAGGCATTGTAGGGGAAACACTGCGACTATCGATCAAAATTATTTGTGATTGATCAAAAGCCTTAACAATCAATCATCGATAATTGAAAATTGATGCCCATCCCCAGTCTCAATAGCTCATTTCAACATTCCAGGCAACTGCACGGGGGGGATTTCTTATGTAACTCACCCATTTAAATTTTATTAAGGCTTAAAGTTATGCATAATTAAGTGACAGACTGTCTGCTCATAGTGTCCTCAGCTTCTTAGTCAGATACACCCCTTGTCCTCCACAGCTCTACCCTTCGCCCAAATATGGTCACTTCTGGCTGCGGCAGCTGTGATGCCAAACCAATGGCTGATGTCACAGTAGCTACATCCAATATTTTTACAGTCTTTGTTTTTTTATGTTTCTCTAGCTTAAAAAAATGTTTAAATACAAAAATAGTATATTGTTTAACAAAATGAGAACTGTTACATTTAGCTGCAAAAATGCAGTTATTTCCTTTTGATCTTCTGCTGAGTATATCGGTTCTACTGTAGAAGCAGAAATTAGAATACATGTTCTGGGCCCAGTTGTTCACTAATCTTATGGATTTCGGCTATTAGATTGGAGCAAATCTTGTACATAGGGGGCTCTAGTTTCGCAGACCGGGCGAGGCGGAGGTGCAGCGCACCTGTGCTTCGCCAACTGGGTGTGGCCAGGCGGATTTTGCAAGTTTGGCACACCGTGCGCCTGGCGCAGCTACTCCTCTTTCCCACCTCCGTCCCTCCTACCTGTGCAAGTCGGAAAGAGGGAGGAGAGAAGGCGTGGAGTGGGTTTTACACACATCACACCAATCAAATGAGCCCCTCTCCTCGTCCTTAAATGCCCCGCGCAAAGGCGTAATGAGAGTTTACTCAATTCGCCAGAAGAGAGCAGCAGCGTCAGACTGCCAGACTTCTCCCAGGAGGAAAATGATGTTTTGGTCTGGGAGGTCCAAGCTCGCAGTGTCCGAATATACGGAACTGTGAGCAGACCTCCACGGGCTGATGATGCAAAGGTAGCCTGGGAGGAGGTCACCACAATTGTAAATCAATGTTGCGTTTCTCTCGTGCGCGCGCACGCTCTCTTTCTGTCTCGTAGTCTCACTCTGTTTCTTTTCTTTTGACTTTTCTAAGATGACAGATGCTGAATATATACTCCCTATCTGATGCTGTGGTTGTTTGTGGTTGGCTGAGAGGGATGTGAACTCATTAGTTTGCAACTGTGTTAATCAAATCAGGTTGGGTTTCCATTATGCGTGCCAAACGGTGCCAATCCCCTTTGATCTGACATCAGATGTGACGGGACAGTCGATATAGAGATACATTTATGTGCTGATTGCAGATAGTTGCACTGAATAGTGTTATTTTTGGGGGTATTTATTGCATCGTTAATGTGCCTGATATTCTGGAAACCTGCCTGTGAGGTTTTGGTGACGTGTGCGCACTGTCCGCCGGTCAGCCAAACTTCCGCTTACACCAGCTGCACTCTGCCTGCGCTGACAGTAGACATGGTTTCAGCTGGCGAGCTTTTAGCGCACCTTCGGCAAAGCCTTTTGGCACGAAACTGTCACTGCGCCAAGCTGGATCTGTTGACACCTCCCCCTGCTGCGCCACCACACCCATCTCAGCGCACCTCGGTCTGCCAAACTACCAAACTGAGCGTGCCTCGGGTTGTGCTGCTTGAAACTAGCTCTGCGTGGGGTTTGCCACCCTGCACCACCCTGCACTGCGCCGGGAAACTAGAGCCCAGGGTGTTCAAAAGAGAAAAAAGACTTTTAAAATCGGATTAGATCATGTAATTGAGTCTTGGTTTTGATCTGGATCAACCCTTCAGTATGTGTTGTTCAAAACTTTTAAGTAGGAGTGGGATACTTCTGATGCAAAAAATCTGGATTATCCTAATCCCAGCATAAGGATTGATTTAGGGTGGACTTCAGGAATAAAATGTTAATATACTTTAAGTTGGTCCAACACATGTACAATTGATTATATTTTACACTTGACAGTTTAACAGTTATTGGGATAATAAAGTAGATAAAGTAAACATTAGGCTACCTAGTAAGCCTATAAAAAACAATTGCTTATTCATTTATTTATTTATTTTTTAAAAAGAGGATGCTGTCTCCATAAAATAATTCCCCAAAAAGCTCTAAAAGTAAACTAAAATAAGTTGTATTTGGAGTTGGTTTTATGCCTCCATGCACCAGTCAAGTTTCTCTTACCGTTTACATCTGTGTCTGTCTCACACACACTTTCCCGCCAGCTGCACAGAAGATCTATACAGTCAGCAAAGTTTCAAGATTTGTGTCACCAGTTCAGTATCTGACCAAATGCCCCCCTTTCTGTTCCTGAGATATGATGCTGATTAATGGACAGAAAAATGTTTTTTTCAGAACACTATGATGTCACAATGATGTTGAACTTTGACCTTTTGGATATCAAATGTCATCACTTAATCATTTTATCCTGTTAATACATTTGTGTGAAATTTTTGTCATAATTAGCGCATGAGTAATGGCCAGAAACATGTTTTTTGAGGTCACAGTAACCTTGAGAAAAAAAAAAAAAAAAGGTCACAGTAACCTTGCTCCTCCGAGAACCGTCACCTTATCGTGGTGGAGGAGTTTGAGTGCCCTAATGACCCTAGGAGCTGTGCTGTCGGGGGCATTTCGCCCCTGGTAGGGTTTCCCATGGCAGATTGGTTCTGGGCGAAGGGTCAGACGAAGAACGGTTCAAATGACCCTTCATGATGGAAAATAACAAGAGTTGGCGTACCCGGCCTGGAGGGTTACCGGGGCCCCGCCCTGGAGCCAGGCCTGGGGCTGGGGCCCGTGGGCGAGCGCCTGGTGGCCAGGCCTTTGCCCATGGGGTCCGGCTGGGACCAGCCCGAACTGGCTACATGGGCTCGTCCCCCTGCAGGCCCACCACCCGCAGAGGGATCCAGAAGGGTTCAGAGCAGTGTGGATCAGGCAGCAGACCAAGGTGGGAGCCTTGGCTGTCCGATCCCCAGCTACGGATGTCACCTCTCTAGCAGGGAAGGAGCCGGAGCTTGTGGAAGAGGTTGAGCGCTACCGGCTAGATATAGTCGGCCTCACCTCGACACATAGTTCCGGCTCTGGAACCCAAGTTCTTGAGAGGGGTTGGACTCTCTCCTTTGCTGGAGATGCTCCGGGTGAGAGGCGGAGGGCCAGGGTGGGCTTTCTGATAGCCCCCAGACTCTCTGCCTGTACGTTGGGGTTCACCCCAGTGGACAAAAGGGTTGCGTCCCTGCGCTTTCGGGTCGGGAAATGGGTCCTGACTGTTGTCTGCACTTATGCGCCGAACAGCAGTTCAGAGTACCCGCCCTCTTTGGAGTCCCTGGGATGGGTGCTGGACAGTGCCCCAACCGGGGACTCCATCGTTCTGCTGGGGGACTTCAACGCTCCCGTGGGCAATTTCAGCAGGACCTGGAGAGGCATGACTGGGAGGAACGGCCTGCCCGATCTGAACCCGAGTGGTGTGCAGTTATTGGACTTCTGTGCGGGTTGCAGTTTGGCCATAACTAACACCATGTTCGAGCATAAGGATGTCCATTGGTGCATGTGGCACCAGGACAGCCTAGGTCACAGGTCAATGATTTACTTTGTAGTCGTATCATTTGACCTACGACCATATGTTCTGGACACTCGGGTGAAGAGAGGAGCAGAGCTGTCAACTGATCACCACCTGGTGGTGAGTTGGATCAGTTGGCAGGGCAGGACGCCGTGCAGACCTGGCAGGCCCAAACGAGCAGTGAGGGTCTGCTGGGAACGCCTGGTGGAAGAACCTGTCAAGATGATCTTCAACTCCCACCTCTGGGAGAGCTTCGACCGTGTCCCGAGGGCAGGGGGGAACACTGAGTCCGAATGGGCCTTGTTCCACTCTGCCATTGTCGAGGCGGCTGTTGTGAGCTGTGGCCGCAAGGCCGCGGGGGCCAGTCGTGGCGGTAACCTTCAGCCGTCAGGCTGAAGAAGGAGGCCTATAGCGCATGGTTGGTCTGTGGGTCTCCAGAAGCAGCTGACGGGTACAGGCGGGCCAAGCGGAGCACAGCAGTGGCAGTCGGGGAGGCAAAAACTCGGGCATGGGAGGAGTTCGGTGAGGCCATGGAGAAAGACTATCGATCGGCTCCAAAGAGATTCTGGCAAACCGTCCGGCGCCTCAGGGGGGGACGGCGGCAACTTGCTCACATTGTTTACAGTGGGGGCGGGGAGCTGCTGACGTCAACTGGGGACATTGTCGGGCAGTGGAAGGAATACTTTGAGGAGCTTCTCAATCCCACCAACATGTATTCCAGTGAGGAAACAAAGCTGTTGGTCTCGGGGGCAGGTCGTCCAATTTCTGGGGCAGAAGTCGCTGAGGTAGTGAAGGAACTACGCGGCAGCGGAGCCCCGGGGGTGGACGAGATTCGCCCTGGATATCTCAAGGCTCTGGATGTCGTAGGGCTGTCCTGGCTGACACGCCTCTGCAACATTTCGTGGACATCAGGGGCAGTGCCTCTGGAGTGGCAGACCGGGGTGGTGGTCCCCATCTTCAAGAAAGGGGGCCAGAGGGTGTGTTCCAACTACCGGGGGATCACACTCCTCAGCCTACCTGGTAAGGTCTACGCCAAGGTGCTGGAGAAGAGGGTCCGGTCGATAGTTGAACCTCGGATTGAGGAGGAGCAATGTGGTTTCGTCCCGGACGCAGAACCGTGGACTAGCTCTTTATCCTCGCCAGGGTGCTGGAGGGGGCATGGGAGTTCGCCCAACCAGTCCACATGTGTTTTGTGGATTTGGAGAAGGCTTACGACCGTGTCCCCAGGGGCATCCTGTGGGGGGTGCTCCGGGAGTATGGGATTGGTGGCCCTCTGCTAAGTAAGTAAATTTTATTTATATAGCACTTCTCACAGAGAGGACTCACAAAGTGCTTCACAAGATAAAATACAAAAATTACAATAACAGAAACAATGCAAAATACACAAAAACAAATAAAAAGTAAAGTGCGGCGAAATACAGAGATGATACAATGGACAATTAATGGAACACATGCCTAAACAGATGTGTTTTTAACTGCTTTTTAAAAATGTCCATAGAAGAAGCCACTCTCAGCTCATGAGGTAGTGCATTCCACCATTTTGGTGCAACAGCCTTAAAGGCTCTATCACCTTTCACCTTTAATCTTGTGTGAGGGACAGTAAGTAGGTGGCCTTCAGCGGACCGCAGTGACCTGACAGGACAGTGAAAGGACACCAGATCCGTCAAGTATGCAGGTGCTTGACCATGGAGGGCTCTGTAAGTGATGGTTAGAATCTTGTGCTGGATCCTGAAATTAACAGGGAGCCAGTGCAAGGATGCCAGGACTGGAGTGATGTGAGTGAACTTATGAGATCTGGACAGAAGCCTGGCGGCAGTGTTCTGGACTAGTTGGAGGGGGTCTAATGAAGTTTTATTGAGACAGGTGAAAAGAGAATTACAGTAATCTAGACGTGAGGAAATAAAAGCATGGATAATCATTTCTAGCTCAGAATAAGTTAACATGGATCTGAGTTTGGAATATTTTTGAGGCTAAGGGCCATCCAGTCCCTGTACCAAAGGAGCACGAGTCTGGTTCACGTGGCTGGCAGTAAGTCGGACCTGTTCCTGGTGAGGGTTGGACTCCGCCAGGGCTGCCCTTTGTCACCGGTTCTGTTCATAACTTTCATGGACAGAATTTCTAGGCGCAGCCGAGTGGTGGAGGGTGTCAGGTTCGGTGACGGGAGGATCTCGTCCCTGCTCTTTGCGGATGACGTGGTTCTCGCTGGGATGGTTCGCAGCCGAGTGTGAAGCGGCTGGGATGAGAATCAGCACCTCCAAGCCTGAGGCTATGGTCCTCAGCTGGAAAAGGGTGGATTGCCCACTCCAGGTCGGGGGGAGGTCCTGCCTCAGGTGGAGGAGTTTAAGTATCTTGGGATCTTGTTCACGGGTGGGGGTAGGACGGAGCAGGAGATTGACAGGCGGATTGGGACGGCGTCAGCAGTGATGCGGGCGCTTAACCGGTCCGTTGTGGTGAAAAGGGAGCTTAGCCAGAAAGCGAAGCTCTCGATTTACCGGTCGATCTACGTTCCAACCCTCACCTATGGTCATGAGCTCTGGGTAGTGACCGAAAGAACGAGATCGCGAGTACAAGCGGCCAAAATTAGTTTCCTCCGCAGGGTGGCTGGGCTCAGCCTTAGAGATACGGTGAGGAGCTTGGACATCTGGGAGGATTGAAATGGATTGGACATTTGTACCAAATTTGAAGAAACTCACTCAAGGCCTTTTTTTTTGTTTTAATTTTAAGAAATTTCCTCAAAGCGTTCTTGAGATATTGCATTCACAAGAATTAGACAGATAGACGGACTGAGGGGATCTATGTACAGTAAGTATGTGCGGGCATATGTAGGTATGTACGTATGTATGGATGGACAGGCAACCTGAAAACAAAATGTCTCCTGTCATCGCTATTGCTAGCATGGAGGCATAATAAGAATTATTTATAGTTATAATGTCAAAAATCTGTTTTATTCTCTTTGGCACTACCTATGGTGATGATTGGTAACTTCAATATGTTTGTTGGCAGACTGCCTACATTGTGATATGATTATCTGGATTTAGTAATCTTTAAAAGTTTGTACCTGGATCAGGGTGATCCAGTCCAATGTTGGTTTGAAAAGCTGGCACAAAAGTAAGATGGATTAGCTGATCCTGGACAACGAGGGTGAGGAGCAGTGGCAAGACGAGCAAGAGATGCAACTAAAACTTTGGATAATTAATACATTTACCAATTGAAACAAGTGAAGGAAGAATTTCAGGTATACAGTGGGAGACGATTTTAAATGATTTGTGGACTCCCCACTCATTAGATCCATTGCTGCAATGTTTGTGTGGCAATTATAAAAGCGGACCCGTAGCTTCACTTCCTCTGAACCAGGTAGTAGTTTAGGAGACAGGAACATTTGGCTGTTTAACCAAAGTCCCCCTGGGCTGAAAAAGATAAATAAATAAATAAATAAATGAATAAATGAATAATAATAATACAAAACTGCAATCACAGTGGGGAAATTACTAGCACGGATACGCACAAAAGAGACAGACGAGCAACTACAAATTCCAAGAGCGAGTGAAGTTAAACAAGGCATCAAGGAAAGATGGAAAAAGGGGTTCTGACACCCATAGAGATAGTGATGACACAACACCCAGGTCGGAGAAATCGAATCCAACGTTGTGTGACTAAATGGCACAAAAGAACATCAGGAAAAAAAAAAAAAAAAATCGTTGGAAGATGGAACCTTCAACCTGGCAGGTTGCAACGAGGTGGAGTCAGAACTAAGACACAGTGAGGCAAAAGACACTAAAGCGAGTTATAAGAAAAAGAACAAAAGGGCTAAAGAAAGGGGGGTATTAGGGTGGTTTAGACAAGCAGGGGGTAGGAAGTAAATGGTGCAAGTAATCAAGTCAAGTCAACTTTATTTATAAAGCACATGTAAAAAACAACTCATGTTGACCAAAGTGCTGAACATATAAAAAATAAAAAATGGAAAAAAAATACAGAAGAAACACAATAACACAAAAACCAGAGCCATAGCAGCAATGTACATAAATACATAAATCAAGGCAGAAATAAGCACAGAGTGGGAGATTAAAATATCATGACAGAGGGATACAAATGCTTTTGAGAGGAGATATGTTTTGAGCCTAGATTTAAACGAGTCAATGGAGTGCAGCAAGCATCCACAAGACCCACAGGACCCACAGGCACTGATGGATGTGATACCCACAGCCTCACCCCTACCAGCATCACCACCACCATACCTACAAGACACATCACCATCAGAGACAGGACAATACCCACTGTGCTCAGTAGAGGAGGCAAGAGCAGTAACAATAATGGAAGGCCAAGTGGAGGGAAGGTTCACAGTGACCTTGGCCAGGGATACGAAGGCCAAGAGCAGATGAAAGAAGACGCTCCCCACACGCAGAACACTGACAATGCAAACGCCACCTTGGGCTGGTACAGAGACAGAGGTGGACCAAGGGGAGGACCAGCAGGCTGAGGAGGATGGAGAGGGGGACCGAACTTTCCTCCAGGACCTCAGCCACCGCAACAGCAAACCTATCAGCAAGCCACACCCTATCAGCAATCAGGCCCCCCAGGAAATGAACACCGGATATCCAGGAGTGAATCCTGCTGCACCTGACTACCTATGCTGGGGTTGTAACCAGCCCGGCCACCGACGTAGGGAGTGTCCAGGTCGACCCATGGGAAGGTCCAGCAGAAAATTGGCCGAACAGGAGACAGGGTGCCCATGGTAGGGTTGCCCAGAGAAGCCTGAGGGGTAAGTAATGTCACCAGTCATTTCATTACAGCCACACGACGAACCAACTGTACCTGTTGTCATCCACGAACAAGCATATCCTTTTATGGTGGATACAGGGGCTGCATATTCATGCCTTGGAAAAGAAGGCTTTAAACTCCCCCTCTCTAAGTCATCCATCAAGACCATAGGCTTCTCTGGGAAATCACAAGTCATTCCATTGACAGAGCCCATTCCAATGCTCATCGCAAGAAAAGTCATATTTGCACCCCTACTCTATTCAGCTCATACGCCAGTAAACCTTCCAGGCAGAGACATATTGTGCCCTCTCAAAGCTAAGATTGTGTGTACTCTAGATGGATTATATTTAGATTTCCCTGAGGAACCTCCACAAAGCATGATGCCACAGCTGCCCGTGAACGCCACAGAGACACCACAGGCGTTGGTCTACTGGCTCCAACTGACACCAGAAGAGTCTCACCTCAAACAGACATGGACTGGGTGGGAACCATGGGTCAAGTTACATTTTGACACAGCACATGTAGATTATCAAGAATGCTGGGACGCAGTGCTCAATAAAAAAAAATCACTTATGAAGACATGTATTTAGGACCTCAAGGTGTGGCGGCAGCCGTCCGCCTCCCAGAAGAATTAGCAGGATGGTTTCAGGTACCAAATTCTGCACCACATGTTACACTGATGATAGCAGAAGGTTATGAGTCTCATCATTTGGGTCCTATGGTCAGATGTGCACTGCAGGTGCGAGAGTGGTTACCCACCGAGAACAAATACATCCACATTTCAGATGACAAACAATACATCAGAATCTCAACTAAGACAGGTGATGAAGCAGTCGCAGACAAGGTACTTGTAGATGGTACTACTCCCACACAGATGGCAGGCACAGAAAAACATGAACAGTTGCTGAGTAAAGTTCCACCACAGCTGTGGACAGCACATAAAACAGACGTAGGCTTGATAAAATCAGCGCAACCTGTTCGCAACACACTAAAACCACATGTTAGCCTACCATACCAGAGGCAGTATCCTCTCCAACAGCATGCCATTGACGGTATCCGACCCACAATTGAGGGCTTGGTAAAAGCCGGAGTTCTGGTTAAAACTAGAAGTCCCTGCAACACGCCCATTTTTCCAAATCAAGAAATCAGATTTCTCAGATTAGCAGTTAATGCAGTGGTGGAAACAGAGACACCACATGTGCCAGATTCACACACGTTGCTTTCAAACATACCACCCGACACACAGTGGTACACAGTCATTGATTTGTGTTCTGCCTTTTTCAGTGTACCGCTACACCCAGACTTTCAATATTTTTTTCATTCACTTATGAAGGTCAGCAATATGACTTAGCTAATTTGAACGTGCCAAGCACTGTATCACAATATGCAGATGATTTGCTCGTCTGTAGCTGTTCAAAAGAACAGTGTCAAAAAGATTCCATTGCACTGCTCACAGCATTAGCAAAGGGGGGACACAAGGTTAGTAAAGACAAATTGCAGTTCTGCCAGCAGTCTGTAGAGTACTTGGGCAGACAGTTGAGTGGGGATAAAAAGTGCATTGCCCCATCTCAAATAGAGGCAGTAAGTAAGGCTCCTCAACTGCAGACGGTGGGCCAAATGTTGTCTTTTCTCGGCATGACAGGATACAGTCGGCCATGGATTTGGGATTATGCTATAAAAACTGCTCCACTCAGAGCTTTAGTAAGAGCAGTGGGACAGACAAACAACACAGCATAGCTGTCCTGAATGGAGGAAGCAGAAGGTGCATTCCAAGCTTTAAAAATAGGCAGTCTGCTCCAGCGTTGGGCACTCCTAACTACTCCAAGCTTCTTCATCTCTACGTAGCAGAGAAATCTGGGTTTGCGTGTGCTGTCCTGATGCAAGACACACTCACAGGTAAACAACCACTAGCATATTACAGTACTAAGCTCGATAACATAGAGGCCGGTTTGCCTCCCACAGCCGATGGGTAGAAGCAACAGCCACAGCCCGATCAGATCACAGAACAGTTGCAAAATTCCTCTGCCGAGAAGTCTTCCCGAGATTTGGGATGCCGGACACCATATCATCAGATAATGGAAAACACTTTGTATCTAATGTAATACAAGAAACATTGAAGCAACTAGGCATCAAACAAAAGTTTGGCTGTGTCTACCACCCTCAATCACAGGGGGCAGTAGAAAGAGCAAATGGGATTCTGAAAACAAAAACAGCTAAAATAGTAGTAGATAGTGGGGACAAGCTTAACTGGGTGGATGCTGTACCGCTTGCACTAATGTCAATGCGCTCAAAAGCCAGCAGAATCACGCATCTAACACCGCATGAAATGCTTACGGGCCGATCCATGCCAATACCATATTTGAGGGATCCCTACAAAGGGCCCCCATTGGAGCAACTGCAAAATGAAATGTTTGACTATTTACGAAGTCTAACCCGTATCCATAGGGCCATCTTCCAGCAGGTGAAAGGGGCCACAGAGGACAGACGAGTTGAGATCCCAGAGGACCTTCAGGCGATGCCTCCCCGCAGGAGCAAGGGACAAGGCGATCCTCATGCTTGGCAGCCAGGCGAAATCGGAGCAGGGCCCAGGGTGACAGCAGTGGGTCACTGCCAAGGAGGGTATCACCAGAGAGCACCACGGAGGGGAGCACCTCCTCCACAGTGGCTAGTGATGAGTCTTATGAGTCGACACCTGACAGCCGCAGGATTATGATGAGGGCGCAGGGACAGCATGAGCGGAGGAAATTGAGGAAGCTGCAGAAGAAGAAGAAGAAGGCCGCAGCACAGAAACAGGCGCAGCAGAGAGCCAAGAGAGTGCAAACACAGACACAGGAGACACAGACACAAGGGGTGCAGACAAAGGAGATGCAGGCTCAGAACAGGGAACAGCAGACCAGCAGGCCATATAGCCAGAGAAGTTCAGATGTAGGAGGCCAGAATAGTATAGGAGGAGGAATTCAGGCAGGGATAATAGCGGCAGTGCTACTAACATTACTGCTTATCATGATAGGAGTGAAGCCAAGTGAGGGAGCCGAACAGAGCGATCACGATCAGGGGCAAATTGACCATTGTTTACTTGCACTAGTAATCATAATCAATTTTATTTATAAAGCCCAATATCACAAATCACAATTTGCCTCACAGGGCTTTACAGCATACGACATCCCTCTGTCCTTAAGACCCTCACAGCGGATAAGGAAAAACTCCCCAAAAAAAACCCCTTTAACGGGGAAAAAAAACGGTAGAAACCTCAGGAAGAGCAACTGAGGAGGGATCCCTCTTCCAGGACGGACAGACGTGCAATAGATGTCGTACAGAACAGATCAGCATAATAAATTAACAGTAATCCATATGACACAATGAGACAGAGACAGAGAGAGAGAGAGAGAGAGAGAGAGATGCAGGTAATGACAGTAGCTTACAACAACATTAATGAAAGTAATAATATTATAGTTATAGTTCTGGCTACTGTGGTACAATATGTTGAAAGTATGTATTAATATCTGACAGTATACTTGTGTGACAATAGTCATATGTGTATAATAACAGTAGAAGTATGACTAATGACTAATGATGGCAGCAGCAGCAGGAGGCATCTGGCAGGACCACGGCAGCAGCACAACCACACACGTCACGCTGTCCAGGCACCGCTGCGGTATGAGTTAATCTGAGAGACAGTGGAGCACAAAGGCTCCGGAGAAGAAGCCAAGTTAGTGACATCCAGAATGGCCGAGTTAGCAAGATGCAGTAATAGGATGAGAGAGAGAGAGAGAGAGAGAGAGAGAGAGCCCGGTGTATTATAGGGGGTCCTCCGGCAGACTAGGCCTAAGTCAGCCTAACTAGGGGCTGGTACAGGGCAAGCCTGAGCCAGCCCTAACTATAAGCTTTATCAAAGAGGAAAGTCTTAAGTCTAGTCTTAAATGTGGAGACGGTGTCTGCCTCCCGGACCGTAACAGGAAGATGATTCCACAGGAGAGGAGCCTGATAGCTGAAGGCTCTGGCTCCTGATCTCCTTTTGGAGACTTTAGGGACCACGAGTAACCCTGCGTTCTCAGAGCGCAGTGTTCTGGTGGGATAATATGGCACTATGAGCTCTCTAAGATATGACGGAGCTTGACCATTTAGAGCTTTATAAGTTAACAGTAGGATTTTAAATTCAATTCTGGATTTTACAGGGAGCCAGTGCAGAGAAGCTAAAACAGGAGAAATATGATCGCGTTTCTTAGTTCCTGTTAGTACACGTGCTGCTGCATTCTGAATTAGCTGGAGAGTTTTTAAGGACTTACTAGAGCTACCTGATAATAGAGAGTTACAGTAATCCAGCCTTGAGGTAACAAAAGCGTGGACCAATTTTTCTGCATCTTTTCAGGTCAGGATAGGCCTAATTTTCGCAATATTACGCAGATGAAAAAATGCAGTCCGTGAGGTTTGCTTTAAATGAGAATTAAAAGACAAATCTTGATCAAATATTACTCCGAGGTTTCTTACGGTAGTGGTAGAGGCCAGAGCAATGCCATCTAGAGAAACTATGTCATCAGATAAAGAGTCTCTGAGTTGTTTGGGGCCAAGTATCCATGGCTGTAAAACAAGGACAGATGCCTAGCGGAGAAATAGTGCAGCTGACCTACTATAAGTCGCATGCTTATGATGATGTGTTGGTGGAAGGTACAGGAAATATTAGGTTGCATGGCCGGTCTATAGGACCACAATGTAGTGCAGAGGGGATGGTGACAGCAAGAGTCCGGTGTGATAATGAAAGCTGTGCCAATATAGACACCGGGCACACAGTATCCGTAGAAGTGGCTCAGCAATGGCTCAAACTAAAACCAGAACCCCGCAGAAGAACCAGAAATGCGCCAGTACGAGACACCAAACTAATTAGAACTACCACATGGAGATCTAATATGTTTTACCAGTGGTTAGAGTACTCGGCCAAACAAGTAACCAACAGCTCGTGCATAGTCTGCCACAGAAAATTAGGCCTACCCAGAGTTAGGCCCCTCCCAGGTATAGAGGATTGTGAACGACGAGACACCTGTTTTGCACAGAGTACTATGTGGATGGCGGCAGGGAAAACCAATTACGCCAATAATAGTGAAATTTGCCCAATAAGCGTTGAAGGGGCTCCTGAGCAAATTAAAAAAGAATTTCAAGTACCACCAGTAGTGCATTTGGCTCAAGATATTGTATTTCTCTTTTGTGTAGCCTGAGGGGACATCGAACATTGGTTAGAGAATTCCACTAGCAGCAACAACACGCTTGAGGCGGAACAATTGATCCGGTGCCGGTAGGAAAATGCCACCCATAAGCAAACTAATCAGACTTGGATCGCAAAAGTGTGTCGAACCGTAGAAAAAGCTAAGATTCAATGTCACCAGGTGGTAAGCGGCACAGCCAAAACCTCATATGCCATTTGTAGGGACCATAATGAACGCCCAATACATAGCAGGTAATAGTCGCTGGGTGAACTATTTGTGGTACAATCAACAGGTTCGTAAACTGGTCTATAGCAGCACTAGAAGGTGTGAGTGAACAGTTGCATGCTGCATCCCTAATGACTGTGCAGAACAGACTTGTCATCGAAACAACGTTAGCCCCAGACCAAGGTGTTGGATGTAATAGGGGAAGAGTGCTGTACAGCCATCCCCATGAATACAGGTGAAGATGGCAACCTGACTCAAGCTTTGGAAAACATACGTAGACCAACAAGTGCAACATTCCAATTGGAACACTAAAACCTCATCGATTCTTGACTGGTTAGAAAAGTTCTCTGTTGGAAAAATCTTATGGACTATAGGAGTAATATTTGGACTTGTTCTATTGACTATTCTCTTGATAATCTGTTGCGTCCTTCCCCTAATGCAGATCCTAGTAAGAAGGGCCATGAGAGCAGCCATGGGACAGTTTGTTATGCTGGCACAACAGCAGGAAAGGCTCCCCGAGAAAGGCGAATTGTGGGAACTAGATGAACCGTGGGTAAGACCCTATGCACCCAAAAGATTGAACAACGATTTATATGAGACCATGACTGACAATACGGACGTATGTGAGAATATGGCTGACAATATAAATTTATATGAGCCAATGAAGGGGAATCTGGAAGGGAAATATGAGGTCGTATAGAGGGAGAGCCGATTCAGGGTAAGAAAAAAACAAATAATTGGCAATAGATTTAGGTAAAACCTTGCTGTTACCAAACCCATACTAACAATGAATTGAACAACATATATAGTTTATTTATACCACGGAGCAATTAGGAGGAAAAGGAGGAAAAGAGGGAAGTGAATTGAACTAAACAGTGTCCTTAACAATACATAGATAGGTGCAGAGCATGGCCAGCAGTTGGAGATCCCCGTATCCGAAGCAGCAGAATCCAAGGTTGGCCTGCCAAGAGCGCCCAGCCATGCCGGAGCGGCCAGACCACTACAACCCATCTCCCAGGCTGACCAACCGACCCCCATTCCTGTATGTGCACCAAGGAGGAGCCCCCATTGAAGCCCATTGGTACCAGTACGCGCCGATGACCTCGCCAGGAACCTACGTGCCACTGCTTATGCAGCCGCCATTGACGAACATCCCGAACTGGACTCCCATCAACCCCTTCAATCCCGCTGACAACGCACACCTGTGCCACAAAGACCATTGTCCCGAGCCACCAGAGTCCTGCTGCAGCGCCAATATGAAGTGTGGCCTGAGGCGGTGGAAGGACATCTCTGCAAGCTGCAAAATGAGACGCCCACCACTGAGAGATACAAGCAGCTCGTGGATGACCTGCACACCCAACTCTATGATGTTCCTGCAAAATTCTACCGTCGACTAGTGTGCAGCCTCCCTCTAGAGCTGCGACATAGCCTGCGCAAGCTGCGCCATTACACTTACTAACGCAAGATGGTGGAACATCGCTGGGGCCTGAAGGAGCAGCATGAACGGGATCAACAGGAGAAGATCAACCTGCGTGCTCGAGTTCGCGTCCTGACTAGAGACAACCAAGACCTGCGAAAGCAGCTGGCAACCTATCGAGAGTTGGAGCTTGAGATCGCGGTACTGAAGGACCAAGTTGCAGCTTACCGCTGTCTGCGTAGGGCCGGGACGTCGGCCTGTGCTTCCACAGACTCTACTGACCAGTGACTGTGCTATATCAACAGTTGCAGGATCACTAGGGTGTTCCACTCACTGTAATCGTTCTATAATTATGTATACACTGGAGTGACGATGTATCCCACTGTGACTTATCTTGTGTGTTGCACTGTTTAACATTCAACTTTCTGGGTTTTAGATTAACCACTGTAACAGAGTGATATTCACCTTTCTAGGTTTTAGATTAACCACTGTAACAGCGTGATATTACACATTGAGTGCCTTACCCTTGTTGTGCCTATATCAAGCTGTAATCAGTAGAATGTAGTGTGTTTGATGTTTGGCTAATCGCTTGGATAGAGTGAGACTTTGCAGTCCCAGAGGAGGGAATATATTTTTTTTCCCTCTGTTAAGCTTGCTGATTCATGTAGATTATAGTATGGGACCTTCTGGTCCCAAAGGGGGGAATATATATTTTCCTCCCTCACTATTTAGTGGGACTTGTTAGCCCCAAAGGGGGCAATGTAGTGTAATGTTTACTGAAGTGTGTATACTGTACCTTTAAGTTGACTTTTGATACGTGTTGAAGCAATGTACTCTGTGCACTGACAAGACACCCACTAGTTTATTATTTCATGTATTCCTACGACACACACACACTCACTGAGCATTTAAGTATTGTGGTGGAGAAGTACCTAGGCATCATTTCTAAAAATAGCATGAGGATGGGCTCAGAAACACTGGTGGAAAGTTAGGGGAATTACAGCTTGTCCTGAGATGACCCTGGTAAGAGGAGGCGGTCTTAGATTGTCCAGGAAAACATTACGAGTACAAGTAAAGAGGTGGGGTTTAGGATGAAAGGAGAAAAAGTGAAGGCTCAGCAGAAATATGACACCGTTATGGTGGTAGGATGAAAGGAAAAAAGTGGAAACTCAGCAGAAATGTGACATCGTTACGATCAGAGCCAAGTGGGAAGGATTAAGAAAGAGACGACTCAGCAGAAAATCTTCACAATAAAAACAAGTGCGCAAACAAAGAAATTTCAGTCTTATTCTGGAGCTTAACTCATTGAGTTGTGATGTGTTTGTTGCCTGCGAGCACATTAAACTCAGTTGCATCTGATTCTATGTGTCTCCAGTGATTTTTTTACCTCTGAGTATTTGAGTTTTTGATATCTAATGGAAAACAAAGAAAGTCCGTTCGAGAAGATGGGAACGAGGTCGCGAGCTTTCTGGCCCAGCTCCAGACCTTCAAATTTATGTTTCTACAAACAACTGGGCCCTAGAGATTGTCCTGGAGTAACAGCTCAGTTGTGCCAAGTGGGGAACCACCTCCCTGTCTCAACAATCCTCCATCAGCTGGGGGCTGTGTGGAGGCCTCTGTGTAGCAGCAGTCCCAGCAGTCGTGACCAGTGTTGGGCCAGTTAATCTCAAAGTATAATATATTACATATTACCAGTAACTGCCTTTTGAAAGTAATGGTACTTTACAATATTACTCTCTGTGTAGAGTAAGAAGTTACTTATTACACATTACTTTAATTAAAATGAGCTCAGCAAAACTAATGTTGATTTTAAATGGATGAGGGTCATGTTGTTTCACAGCAGGTAATCAAAGCACAGAGAATCCAGTTTTTTACAGTTGATTTCAAATCCAGTGCTGCGCAGGTCTGACCCATTCATGCATTCACATACAGTGGTTACCACTTTGTATTAAAATCCCCAGCTTATATTAATAAAGCGTGATTATATAGACCTTTTAAAATAAATGACTGGCAATGGATGCCAGTCTTATAATCATGAGATATGGATAAATATTTGTGGGCCTATGATATGAAACACAATAAACAAATGTTGAGGTTAGAACAACAAACGGAATAGCGTGTGAGTCAGTCACTATGACAAGTGCAAATTAATAGCTGGAAGACCCACCTGCCTGTTCCCAGTGTGCCAGTCAGAGTACAGGGGGCGCTCCTGAAGACCATCTTTGACACTGTGGTGGCATCAGCCATCTTTTACGGAGTGGTCTGCTGGGGCTGCAGATAGGAAGAGACTGGACAAGCTGATCAAGAAGGCCAGCTCTGTCCTGGAATGCTCTCTGGACTCTGTGCAGGTGGTGGGAGAAAGGAGGATGACAGCCAAGCTGTCATCTCTGAGGCCTAACGATTCCCATCCCCTGCAGGAGGAGATAAAAGCTCTGGAGAGCTCCTTGAGCAGTAGACTGCTTCGCCCAAAGTGTGTGAAGGAACGCTATCGCAGGTCCTTTCTGCCTGCTGCTATCAGACTACATAACCAGCACTGCTCACAGTAAACTGCACCATGGACACTTTATGGACACTATGGACACTTTATAAACACCATTATAAGCTCACTGTCCCCCCTTGTTGCTGTTTGCTGTTTTTTGCACATACAATCACTTGCACTAGATACGCTCTCTTTAATCCACTGCTCATTTTTATTCACTGCTCATTATTATCCACTTCTCATTATTATTAGTAGTAGTATTTATCGCCGTTTCTTGTATTTTGTACTTTATTTTGCATGCCTAATTTTTATGTTTTAAGTTTTTAAGTTTAAATTTTGAAATTTTTAATCTGACTCTTTCTCCTTGACTGCTCTAACACTGGAATTTCTCAATTGTGGAATCAATAAACGTATATCTTATCTTATCTTATCTTACTTACTATGTTTAGTTTGCATCTCAATAATCCTCTGTTGTTTGTGTCCCACAGGCACCCTCTCAGAGGGTGTATGCTGTACAGACTGTAAAGCCCCTTGAGGCAGATTTTTGATACAAATAATAATATACAAATAAAATTGACTTGACTCGACTAATAGTAAATAGAATCGTCAATAGTAGTAGTAGATAAAAGAAGCCCTCTTTACACAGGAATTGTGCTATAGAGCTACTACAAAGTCCATCTTGACACCGCCTTTGCATTTTTACACAGAACCAAACGACAGCAGCATCATTCTGCTCCAGTGTGTGATTTTAGACAGCATGCTGGCATTCTGAAAGCTAAAGAGGCATGACAGGCGTGACATTTAACACAACAACATCGCTGGCCTCTTGTGTGACATAAAAAGTGTGCCAGCAGCACTTCATAAACAATAACAATGGCCAACACATTCTCACTCCGACCTTGGTCATGGACTTATCTCGGCCAGATATGACCTAGTACCCTGGGTGCATTAGTTAGTAGTTAGACATTTTGTGACATTGTGTCAACTTCAGCCTGTTACATGCATTACCTGTTTTCAACATACCCTTCTGTTTTCACAGGAAATTTACAGTTTGCATACAGTCTTTTTCAACATAAATGCACTATGTTGGTACAACACTGCAAATTAACTTTTTTTCCTTAAACAACACACGCACATGGTTACGTTTAGCCAACGCATGCACTTGGTTGGGTTTAGGACAAAAGAACAGGGTGTGGCTTTACAATTACATTGGAAGTGAACACCAGCCTCCCAGGTGAAAGTCGGTGGTTGTTGGACCCATCCACCACCCCGCCGTCGGCTCTACTCAGACTTCTGCTGCCTTCATTTACGCTCTTGTCCTGCTGAGTTTCCCCTAATGCCGCCAGGCACCGTTAAACAATAAGGTATCATTCCGTCGTGGAAGGACAGCTGTTTTCGTCGGTGTCTGACACTGGAAGTCACTGACCAACACCGGTATTTGATGACTTCGAAGTGAGTTCAGGTTGCAGTGGCATAACATGGCAATAATAATCATTTACCATCTTTGTTATATGGTGGCTGATCTCGTTCTCTGCTTGGAGGGCAAGGAGCTCTGGTAACTCATTGTTCTCCCAATATGAAGACAATTTCTGCTGCTGTTCTTCTTTGAGTTAGCTGCTAAGTGCCATCAGCACTACTTTATAAATCTCCCATGGTGGCTCACATGCATAACACATCGTCAAAACGTTGCACCAGTTCTACCCATGATCCCGTCCTGCCTGCTGTCCCCTTTAAATCATTTCAGTGCTGTTACTGCCTCAGATGGCGGTTTATAGGTGAGATAACCCTGTCCCTCCATCCCTTTATCAGACCTTTATATACAGCACAGCAAGGCAGAATAACAGTGTGAAAATCCCACCTCGACGAGACAGTATAAAAAGGGCTAATGAGTTACTAGAGAACAGACTCAGAGATGTTAATGAATCATTAGGTAAACATAAGTTTATAAATGTCTTTCAGTGGTCATGCACATGGTTCATCTATTTATGCACCCCAAAGTACAGTGATAAATCACACTGAGTACTGAGGAAAGCATCATCATACAAAACTAGCAAGAGAATGCTGAACTAGAGCAAGAACTGCAGCAATTATCGGTTTGTTTCTCATTCATTCCTGACTGGTGACAGTTTTGTGTACCTTATTGTAAAGTGTTACCTAGCTGTCCAGTGGCACAGCCCATTAGATCAAACAACAAACACTAGACCACTGCAGAGGTGCTAAAACTGACCAGATTGGTCTTAATCAACTTCATTTCACTGGTGTACACAAGGTTTTGGTCACTGTTGTTGGAAAAGCTGAGTTACAGTATGTGAACACAAACACCACTTCCTTGTGTTTCCTGTGAGAACTGACGTTTGACCCCTACATCTTGCTCCCAGCATCGAGTCAGACACATGATATCCCCTGGGAGGCTGACGGCATGTGCTCTACAAGGTCCCTGCTTTCCTTTTGCTTGATTCTCTGTATATTTTTTTAACTCTTAAAGTCTAAAAATACTCTTGAGTGCGGATGTTGCTGCTGTGTTACATAAGCTTGTGGGATTGAAGTGTCAGGAATAAGAGGTTGTACAGAAAGTTTCTGGATCTTAGTTCTCACAAAGTAAACAATCATGGAAGAAAAGACAGTTTCCTGGAACAGCTTCACAGAGGAAGATCTCCAAAGAATTAACTTCAAGCTTCGTGTTTTGGTCACTTTTTAATATACTTGAGGAAAAATGTCACAGGTTTCCTGGGCTGGACTTTAAAAGTTAACACTAACAGTAATGAAGTCAGTTACTCAAACTCTATTTAGTCTGTATTTCAGAGTTTAATGTATCAGAGCAGTTAGAGAGAATGTCCCTTCATCCCCAGAGATGTATCCTATCCTATCCTATCCTATCCTATCCTATCCTATCCTATCCTGTCTCAGTCAACCTATTTATATTTGTGATCTAATTATGAATATAGATCAAATATAAAAGGTTTCTGCTCAAAGGAAACAGCTTCATTTTAGGCTGAGGAATATCCATGCGGTGACCTAGATCTTTTTGCTTTTATTACACTGTCCTCATTTATATAACTGTGCATAGGATCCAGACCAAAAGTTGATATGCATACAAAGGACAACAATGATATACATCAAAAAATAACTACATGTACAAAAGTGTGCAAAATTGCCTTTAAAAAACACAGTTTGAAAATGTAACAGAGCCTCATATCCATCCCAATACACTACCACAATAAAGCATAAATGGTCAGTGCAAAAACATTAATCATTAATGCATATTAATATTGTTCCTTGGGAAAATGGCACTGAAGGGGGAGGGAGCGTGTGGCAGTCCTGGCACTGAAGCCATTTTACACAAAAATTATTACAGAACTGTTTGTGACCTCGGTTAGCATAGTTGAGGTGAAAAAGAATCAGGATATGAGTAACCAGTAATAATATATGTGTTTCAGGAAAGTAAAACCAATACTCTGCATAGCCGGAGAAATTGCTTTGTTCGAGGAAACTCATGATCAGAAGCTTTTCATGCCCTCCTTTTAAGCAAACTTGGCTTCTTTCTTTTGATATGACCCTCTTGTGCACAAGTGCTGTCAATGACAGCAACATCAGAGCTGGCCACAAATGTCTTTGAACATTGATATTTGGATGAATTTAGGTTGTGATGTACATTGTAAACCCCAATCTATCTATGACACAAAATTTAAATTTTTCTACACAAATGCTCCAGAGTGTCAGGATGACATAAAAACTTTATGTTCACTTGACACAAAATCTCACTCCTTGTGAGCCTGACATCATTTTTCATGTTAAAGGGCCAGTGTGTAATATTTGGCATGGTTTATTGTCAAATCTGAATCTGAATCTGAATATTCTACCCATTAATATGTTTATACAAGTGTATGATCGCTATAAAATAAAATTTGTTTGGTTTTCGTAGCCTTATAATTATGCTTTATGCTATATATATATATATATATATATATATATATATATATATATATATATATGTATATATATATAGCAAGGGCCTTGCTATATATATGACCTCTCTAAAGCAAGGGCCTTGCTTTAGAGAGGTCACCATCTTGCTCCACCATGTATGTACGGCAGCCCAAGCGGACAATCCAGCCAGCCAGAGAACGCGTTTCGCGTGTATAAATGAACCAACGAAGACAGCAGAAGGAAGGAAGGAGGAGGAGGAAACAGCAGAGAGTGTTAGTAGTTCGTCGATAGAGAGTAGTGAAAAGTTTTTTTAGTTTGCGAATGGACCACACTTACCACGCAACAGGAGAGAATGAACCCGAACCGTCATCCGCGAGGAAAAGAAGACGCAACTTCACTCCTTGTGATGCACTCTTTGCAGAGCTTTTCCTCCTGATGATATATCTCCCCAACGATGGTAGCACCGAATCCCATTCTGTGCAGCAAAATGGGAGCGGAGGATTCAGCCTCTCTTCTTGCCCGCTCAGCATCCAACACATGGAGTTCCTCATCTGTATGCTCCGGCTCAAACAGGTATGGCTCTGGGTCTGTGTCCGCTACAAGAAACTCTTCAAAATTGCGTTCAAAGTCGTCCATTGCAGCTACTATAGTCTGGAGATATTGCTAGGCTAAATAAACAGCTGAGCTCTGTTTACAGGCTACGCTGTCAGTCAGTGTGCGGGCTGGAGATTGGTGGAGCAGAGAGGGGAAGGCTGCCCCGCTGGGTACTGTAAGTGAGTATGTGTGTATGAAGTTTGTGTGTTACGCTAGAAGAGTCAGAATTTGGGATGGAGTCTTTTACGTGCTACCCCAGGGAGTGTTACAGGAGTTTTTGGAGTGCTCAAATAAACTGGCCTTTTTCCCGAACGCTCCTCTGGTCTCCTGCTCGTGAGTGATTCATTACAATATTGTAACATGGTTTAGATTTCTAAATAAATATTCACCTCGTCGCTAGATAGACCTACTCCTGAAAACTCGTGTCTGCGCAAGGCTTTTTGTCCCTACGAGGCCACCGTCATTTACCCGACGGGAGGGGTGAGCAAGTGAGCCCTGCAATCTAGAATTTGACCACTGATGTCACTGTTTTCAATGGTTTTCAACCCATTTTACACACTGGCCCTTTAAGTCAACAATTTTTGAGTTTTGAGTTAATATGACTAAAATTTATAAAGCTGATTTTGCCTAATTAGTTTACGGCCAATTAACAACACCATCACTGTACACTTAACATATTGTGGTGTGTTGGGGCTAAATGGTTGGAATTTCCTAGCATGCCATGAGACGATGTGTTTAAGGCCATTAGCCAAAGAAAACAGCGTTTAAATGTCTTCTAAATCATGCACATTACCCATCACACAATGATTAATGTTTGTGTATTTCACAATGGTTCTAATGGGTTACAGTTAATATGGTAAAAAGTACTTGCGTATACATTAAGTTGCGTTTAGGTAAAATAAAGAGCATTTCTTGGTTCAGAATTAATCTCTTTGCCCTGTTCCTGCAATTGAAAAACTTAATCTTGCTACAGTATTCATTTATTTTCTTCAGTTTAATGATTTTTCTTTTTTTTTTTGTAAAACTTGTACTCAATGTTTTCATGTTCATATGACATAGAATTAAATGCTCCAACAACAAAAAAGTTACATTAAACTGACATAAGTTTCCTGTCAGACAAGGGTCATGTGACACATTTATTTTGTGTCAAGTGTACTCAAAAGCTTTATGTTTGGCTCTAGATAGAGACATCCTCGTTTCCATGTTGGCCACCATAGTTCTCCTACATGCTTGACACATTTCAGTTCCTTGCAATGTTTCAACCTCACCACTAGGTGCCACTAAATCCTACACCTATAAAAAGAGAATCCTAACAGCGGAATTCCACTAGATGTGTGTCTGTTGCGGAACGGCTGCGGTAGTTATCCGCTGTGTTTGCTGTGCGGAGCGGTGCAGCTCCACTGGACAGCGGGAGTCACGAGGACCCACAAGATCTCGCGAATTCACACATAATCATGCGATATAACAAGATGTAGTTTCTACAAGCAGAACCACAAAACCAGAGGAGTAGTAGGAAGACATCTTGGTGCACCTCCATGATTAACATCTCCTCGTCCATGGTGTCAACGGGGTGAAATGACGTCTGAAAACCTCTGACCTGTTGACTTCAGGCCTGCCTCTGCCCATTATGTAGTTTTCAAGGTGTAGTGCAGGGAAATATGATCCGCCATCAACACTGTGTAATTTATTTTAAAAATTAACCATATGTTTTATTTTGTTTCTGTGCACAACTTCCTGGTCTGCTCTGTGCTGAATTGCTGCGTTGTGCTCCGGCGTCTGGCAAAAATAGAAGTCCTGCGTATCTGTTGCGGAGGGCTCCGGAGCTCCTGTGACGGAGCCGGAACGCAGCACAGTCACAGCCGGTGGAAACACACACATTGACTACAATTGAAAGTTATTGGCTCCGCTGCCGTTCTGGAGCGCAGACACCACCCACACGCATCTGGTGAAATTTGGGGGTAAAAGCAGACTGCAGCAGTGTTGTTGTAGTGGTGGAAGAAGAGAAGTTGCAGTGGGCTTAGTTTTAGAACATTACATTCAGCTAGGATTTTATCTACTGCCATGAAAAATAAAGAAAACATTCTAGCAGTGCTAGAACTCAACCTGGGCCTTGTTCTTGAGTCCAGTGCTGGTACCACACCTCAAATCCCACAGGACTCAAAGGATTCTCAGCCAACGCTCCAGTGCCAGACACCACAGAACACCCCCATAGGTCCTGTGTCCATGACTCAAAGAGTCAGAGCCAAGTCTGATCCAAGGAGGCCGCACCATGGATCAGGGTTAACTCTGGGGTACTGGAATGTCCCATGATTCCTCGATCAGATTGGGATCTAGGGAATTTGGAGCCTTGAGCTCGTTGTCACGTTCCTCATTCTCACTCCTGAGCAGTTTTTGAGTGTTGAGTTGTTGAGTTTTTGAATGTTTAATGGTGCATTGTCCTGCTCCCGCTTGGTCTGCAATGCTGTGTTGGTGGATGGAGTCAAGTGGCATCCACATGAATGCCAGAACCCAAGGCTTCCCACCAGAACATTGGACTGTAACGAGATGATCAACTGTAATCACTTCACCTGTCAGAGTGTGAAGATAGTGGAGTTGAGAAAAGAGCTGTGTGTCACTGGTCTGGTGAACACTGGGGCACAGTAATTGGTAGTGGTCCAGTGGAAATAGCCTTGCCTTGTCTCTTTGTCTGTCACACTGTGATGTGTTCTACAGGTTGTCGACTACAGTAGAGGGTACAGTCCTCATCTGTGTTTTCTACTACTGCCACTGCTGCTGTCTGTCACTGAGGGTCATCAGAGCTGAGCATTAATTAATTCAGTCTGCAGCCTGATATCATGTAGCGCGCGCGCACACACACACACACACACACACACACACACACACACAAGCCTGCATTGACTTATGAGGGTGTTGTTTGGGAATGTTTTCAGTATGTGAGCCATGTTGTTGTTTCTCTCACATGTAATTCATCACATTTGCAGTGATTAGTCGCCACTGGCAGACAGAGAACCAGAGAGACGTCGGGTGTACATTGGGGTGGCTGATCTTGTGGTGATTACAGTTGAGTAGTGACTGATAGAGTGAGGGAGGGCACCTTGTGTTCATCAGAGTTTTATCGTTGTCTAAGTTTAGATCTTGGCTCACAGACGGCTTCTCAAGTAACAAGGCTGCAGGCTCACTCCAGCCACTCCACACTGAGACAGAAACAGAGCTCCACACAGAGCTTTAAAGGGAAATGAGCAAAGCAACAGAATAGTGGTAAGTCACAAGAAAATAAGAGGAGAGGTAGGAGAGGGGCCGTGAACACCAGATGCTATCACATAACATTTCAAACAGGAGACACAGACGGAGACAGACGAAAAGCACAAACCGGACCATTCTCTTCAGAAACATCTCTTGGCCACATCAGTTTAACTCTGCTGTCTACCTGCTGGGACTGGACAATGACAGAGGACGCAGAAGTGGGAGTCGAACTCTCCCAGACCTCTGGGTCTGAGCAACAGGGTCCACATTTCCTACAAGATGTCATCTTCCATGGCAAGTTTAAGGTGAGTGTCTCCACAAGACAAACAGAGCAGGCTAACAGTGATAGAGTAGAAAGAGGGATAAGACAGAGCCACTGAATGGATTTTTACTCTTCAGTTATTAAAGCCTTGACCAATAAACCTTGTAATTGGCCTATGATTGAACTTTTTCTTATATAGCATACAAGATCTGACAGAGTTGACAAAAAGTTTTATATTTATTAATTTTACAGCAGTCACAGTGAGTAGCTATTTCGTCGTCTATTTTATTGTTGCTAAGAATTCTCTTAATGCTAATCAAAATGCTAATTTTTAATCCATAATTCTTATTTAGTTTTGACCTGTCATGATTGAGACACACCTGATAGCAATATTATTAAATGAATTTATATAAAACAACAACAACAACAACAACAAACACACACACAAACAAACAAACAAACAAACAGAGAACTTACCAGTACCTGAGCAGCATTCACACCATTTTGGAAACCAGGAAGTGAGACAGAAGTCCTTGTGATACAGGGAGCCCCAGGAATGAGTCCCAAAACTCGGATATAAGAGAGCATTTAAGCACTCCCAGTTCACTTGTTTCAAAGTCAGTGGGTTTTTTGTTTGATGTCTGAAATAAGGTCTGTATTTAACAGAAGCTTAATAAACTTTTACGCTTTGTTCTATGATATGAAATACATCAGTAAATATGAAGCTTTCATGTTTCTTAAAAAGGCAGTTGCTAACAAGTGGCTAAATGAGACTACAAACATCATCCAACATGGCTTTACAGCTGCGGTAGAGATGTTAAATCATGCAACTATAGTGTAGATCGTTTATAGCCTATAGCTTTTTTCCTGTTGGCAATTGCATTTATGCTTCAATAATCCTAAAAGTGATGTTCACATATTCAGGTTATCTTTCTGAACAAAATGTGTAAGTATCATAAATGTTTAGTTGCCACAGAGCTTATTTACTGCAGTGATCCAAAATCCAATAGAAAATTGGATAGGCTTTTTGAGGAGGGAACCAATGTGACGCTAACTTCCGCCCTGGCCTACAGAAAAACCTAACCCCTTGTTATCTTGCAGAAACCTGTTTTTGCAGAAATCTGACAGAATTGACAAAAATCTGGGATTCATGTTTCAAGGGCCTCCATTTTCATAAAAAAATATATTTTAAAACAAAGATGATTATAGGAGTACATTTTTACACCAATGTTATCAGGACGTACTGTTAGTTTTAGAGTTTGGAGGCTTTTAACATATTATTTTAATTGTTTGAAGTTGTGAAGCTTAAAATTAAAAAAAATGAAAGCAGATCAAAATATTTTAGAAATCATATTTATTGTCATTTAAAAAATAATGTTTCATTATGTTGATGAGTTATAATTTTAAGTTTTTTTTTTTTTTTTTGTTTTTGTTGTTCTTTTGTAGGACATGATTTGTCCTAATTCTCAAGAATGGGTGTATTAGTTAAAAAAAAAAAATCCCACCTTCCAACATATGTTGATTACTTTAAACTAAGAGTTAACAAAATTGTTGCATTTTACAATAGAACATAAAGTACACCAAGTTTTCAATTTCTTAAACCTCATTGACCTCAGTCAAAATAAACTCATGATCAGGCCTAAGTGGAATCTGCAGATTTTTAAATTGTTTTCAGCAGTTATTCAAATTGAAAATCTGCGGAACCCGCAAAATGTTTTTATTAGGGGCCGGGCAGCCTAAGCTGCCAGAACCCTATTGTTTTGCTGCATGTTCTTCTTCTTCTTCTTCTTCTTCCGAGGAAATCCTACTTCCCATGCACGAAAAATCACCAAACTTTGCACAAAGGTCCAGTCCCATGCCAGATTGCCTCAGCTGTAAACTCAAGCTAATAGTCCTGATGGTGGCGCTACAGCAAGCCTCTAAAGTTCAAAATTTTGAAAATTCACAACAAATCAACCATATGTGTTACAGATTTGCAACGTTCACCAAAATGTAGCCCCAATACTGAAGAAACTTTTGTACATTTAAACCTATTGCAAATTATGAAGTCCATCACTCTCTTTTTTTTTCAAAAACTGTAAAACTTATTAAACCTATCTCCTCCCACAATTTTTGCTCAATTGACACCAAACCAAGCTACAGAGCATCTTCAGACTGTACTACACAAACAATCCACACAGATTTTTGATTTATCGAAAATTGAGCCTACAGTGCATCAAAATGTTTGACTGTAAACGGTACTATAAACATATACATGCAAATTCTTGCTAAATACATTTTCAATGTTCATTAAAAAAATGACAAAATTTTGGAGTCATGGTAGATGATGTTTGGAAAATATCAGAATTTTTTCTCAAAAACTGTTTTTTTTTTTTTTTTTACAGCATTTTGAATTTTAAACATCAATTTTTCACTTATGGAGCCAATAAATCATTGTTACAAACAAATTATCGACATCTCCATGCTGTCTAGATGCAATCTGTGTATTTTCGGATTTTTGTCTTTTTTGACAGCTGTTTGAAATCTGCCTTTACACACTAACAGCTGCTGTCTTGCACACAGGTGACTGGCTTAGTCAATTTGTGAAGCTACATCTGTCATTTCTGTTTGCCAATTAGCTCAGTGAGATAGCGGATGGTTCTTGGTGTTGAAGTTTGTGAGTTCAAGCCTCAGCTCGTGCAACATTTCCATTTGAGAAATCTACCCAAACTTTTCATATAGGTCCAGTCCCAAGCCAGATGTCCTCAACTGGAAACACAAGACAATAGTCCTGATGGTGGCGCTACAGCAAGCCTCTAAATTTCAAAACTTTGAAAATTCATAACAAATCAACCATATATGCTATAGCTTTGGAACTTTCACTTTGAAATTTGCTTTTCCATGGCATGGATGGCTACTGTCTGGCACCCTGATGCTTGGCCTAGTCAGTTTGTGAAGCCACACAGGAACTGTCACTTGCCAGTTAGCTCAGTGAGATAGAAGATGGACCTCAGTCTCAGAAGTTGTGAGTTCAAGCCTCAGTTAAGGCAGAATGGACATTCTAATGTGAAAGTCCTACGCACAGGCATCATGCTACGTGGATTAGAGACTACCAAGGTTAAAATAATTGTAATCCAGGCAGTTTCACGGAGAGACAAATACTCTTTATCAACACTTTTCCCTGTTATCCCTTGTCTCTTTTCCCTGTTTATTTGGCTTAGCTATCAGTCAATATGCAGAGTCTATCCAATAGTTACTTTTACATTTTAAAAAATGTTTTCATCTTTGTCACCATGGATAATGTTTAGCTTTAATCTAGATCAGGCCAGTTTGTTCATAATTGCTAGCAGTTAATGTTATTCTTACTTTCTTGTTCTTGATTTTTTCCTTCCTTTGTATATTATGAGTCTGATCACTTCAGCCACCCATCCACGATTTGAAGGGCATGCCATAATTATATGATGTAACTTCTATGTTGTGATATGCTTTGTTTTAGTGTGTGTGTGTTGCTCAGAATTGCCTAATTTTGCCTAAAATTGCCCGGCCCTGACCATTGCTGCGCAGCAGCTATAATTTTTGCTTGCAATGTGATAGACAATATTAATTTGTGAAAACAATTGTTTTTGAACAAAACTGAACCTCATACAATACATCAAAACCTAAAATTACTTCAAGCAGGCTAAACAAACTGCTTAGCAGATTTTAATAGAAACTTTGAATCAGAAATCTGATTTAATCATGAATACTTAAAGAAGAAACGTTTGTCGGAAAAGTCAATCAACAAAATGTGGGGCACATAACCAGTAAAATGGAAGGTTCAATTTTGATCAGGTAGAACAAAAATTAATTTGCCAATCTATTAACAATCTACTAACAGTAAATAAGTAAGTGCTTCTCACTACACCACTAACTTTGATTTTAATGCTAACAGAATACAACACATGATTATCGCATTCATGCACAAGGAGGTGGAGGAGACAACATTTTTTTACAAGCAGCATCTACTATATTCATAAAATCTGCCAAAAATCTATGGAGTTCTGTGGACGCAGATTCCATATGAGCCCACTCATGATGTTTTGCCACATAAATGTACACTCCTAGAAGACATTCGATATTTTTCATTTGATGGAATGGAGCAACCAAAAAAAACCAAACAAACAAACAAAACCCAAACCAAAACACAATAACACAAAACAAAACAAAACAAAACAAAAAAACAAAAACGGAAGCTTCTGCCTTCCTCAGAAGTGTCACTTGGTGATGGTTGTGACGCGTCTTTATCAGCTGATCTGTCAATCAGCTGATATTAGGGAGGCGTGACACTTCTGAGGAAGGTGGAAGTTTCCACCGAAACATGTCAAGGTGTGCAACATCTTAACATGTCTGAGATAAAAGACTAAAGTCTTTGTTAGAAACTAAAGACATAATGAATACCATTGAACCTTAAAGTCTTAGGTTTCCCTGGACAGTGTTGATGCTGTCTCATTCTGAATCACTGCTACCTCAGTCCATAAGGAAAATCAGAGGAAAATTCATTCTGTTTACTGACAACAGAACTCACACCACGCTTAATGCAGCTGATGGATGACTCTTCTCTGGTGGTCTGGGCAGGAGAAAGCTCATAAAAGAAGAGCTGGATTAGAACAGCAAGGAAGGAAGGGACATGGGGCCTCCTTCATGAAATGTACACACAGACTTCATCTTAACTTTTGTCTATGAACAAACTAAGAGTACGTAATGGGTTCCTACAGGGTTACTTATTTCCTAAATATTAGCAAGTTAAAACAGCTTTGGCAGATGGAGTTGACCAGTTCTAATGAAATGGTAGACACTGAAATATAAATTTTGTTTAGGAGCACTTTGAGACTTTTTTTGTCCATGTCTTTACCTCAGAAACAGCAGCTGACAAATGTCTCACAACTAAATTTGTTTGATAGTTGTCCTGGAGCTTGACGAAGTTTCCTTTAAGGGTTAAGAAAAACAGACCTTGCGGTGAGCTTGGTTTGTCAGTTTTTCATCACATTTCCAAAATGGCTTGTTCTCCTGTTACACAAAAAATAGTCCATACCCATTGAGTGCACAGTTGCCCACGTACAGTTTCACATAGTGTGTGTTTGGGATACAGGTCATAGGAAATTGCAGATTAAATAATCAACTGAACCCAGAGCAGAGGCTTTGTGAATTTCATAGTACGACTGCTTTATTGAAAGTACAGTAGTACCATTGCCAATAGTGGGATAGTTAGTGGGCTAAAACTGTACATTAGTAGTTGAGGTGGCACGTTGAAAGGCAGATAGTTAAAGTGTTTATATGTTGTATTGACTTAAAAGTGGGGCTCACTGGTAGAATGACTGACTGACTGACAGAATGACACACTGACAGTTTCCATGATTATGTACAGCATACCATACCATGACTTAGTCATACCAAAAATTAGAAAAACAAAAACATTTGGCCACAGGGGGAGCCACAGCGATCGGTCGCATTTTAGCCATTTTTAATCATTTTTATGTTGTTATAGCGCCACCCAGTTGCCAATTAGAGTTAAATTTCTCCAGTCACCTTGAGACGCCCTGTTCTACATATCTACCAAGTTTAGTATAAATTGATATGTCGGTTAGACCTAGATAGGAAATTAGCTCTCTAGCACCCCCATTTTGTTTGATCGGGTCAATAATGGAGGGGTCCCCTCAGATTATGTGTGGTCATATGCCTACAAAGTTGCGTGGTGATCGGTGAAACCCTTGAGATGTTATACACCTTTATGTGATGAGCCATGCCCTCCGCAATATTCATTGCCTTATAGAAGCTCAGTTTTAGTAAGTTTTCCAACTTTTGCTAAGGGGGAACTTTAGATATTGGTCCCTAGATTATGTTCACAGAGTTTCATGCAGATCGGTCAAACTTCCTAGGAAGAGATCGATTTTAAGTGTTTTTCAAAAATTTAAAAATGGTGGAAAATCTATATAACTGGAAGTTATGGGTTCTTATGGGCAAATGTGTTCCTCATGAGGAGAGGCATCTCTGTACAAAGTTTCATGTCTCTACAACTCACAGGGCATGAGATATGCCCATTCAAAGTTTGCAATTTCAATCGGTTGCTATAGCGCCCCCCTTTGGCCAATTGATGTAATATTGTTTCATTCCCATCCTCCCATGACCCTCTACCACTGTGCCAAATTTCACATGGATTGACCAAGTCAGTGAGGGGAAAAATGTGGAACAGACACACAGACACACCCACAGACAGAGTTTTCGTCATTATATAGTAAGATGGTCTGTGGACTTACTTGACATTAGATGATGGTGCATGGCATTATACAAGTCACTATTTTTGGCACACCGGAATAAACATATCGTTTCAGTTGCTAAATACCCAACTGTGGTGCCTGTACAGTGGAAGGTTCTCCAGTGCTGCAGGTGTGTGCACAGTGTCTCCATGATCCTGGTCTTCCTCTTGTGTCCTGTACCGTGCCGGACAGCTGACAGATTTTTCTTTGGTTGCTAATTTTAAATAACACCGCTATTTTCTCTTCCAAACGTGAAACACAGGCCTGTCACCCAACTGCTTAATTATACACCTACCCAGATACTTGATCTCAATCAGAATTGAATGAAAATATGGCAAGACAGATTTGATGACATTGTTACTGCTTGTGTTTAGATATCTAACATTTAGCTTCCTTTTTTAAATGAAAAAAAAAGTGTTTTGTAGAAAATGTTGTCTTTATTATGTAAGGTGTAAAAAATTAGTTTTAGTACCAGTACTGAAACTTGGGTATTGTATTGGCAATAAAACAATAATTAAAAACAACAACAACAACAATAATCAGGCATATTTAGTGCTATGTTCAAAAGGTTTGAGTGTATGCCTGGCTTGGAATTTACCAAAGCCACTGATGGTACCTGAGGTGCCAGAGCTACTTTCATGGCCATGATGTGAGGATGAGACCATTATTTCAGCGACTCATTATTGCACTTCCATTAACAGACAGATTAAAAAAGAATGGTCAAAATTGAACACCCCAATCACCAGGATAGATGTTGGCATTGTACTTATCTGCAAACCAAGAATAAATTACATTTGCATGTTAGTATGTAGCTGATACATTGAAACTTTATATTTCGACATTGCTGTGATTGCGTTTAGGTACAAAAACTGCTTGGTTAGTGTTAGGAAAAATAATGATTTGCCTTCAAATACCCATTTTGGTGGCAATACCCCAGCTGGAAATGCAATGATGTCTCACTAAATAACAACTGCTTTACGTGACACTATCCCCGGTGGAAACAAAGTGATGGGTTGCTAAAAAAACACCGGTGTTTGAAGACTTAAAAGATGCTGGAAACACAGCTATGTCTCACTAAAAAACAGCATGGAAGTGCCAAAGAAGTCCCAGCTGACATTGAGTGAGAGGCGGGGTACACCCTGGACAGGTCGCCAGACTATTGCAGGGCTGACACATAGAGACAGACAACCAATCACGCCAACATCCCCAACCTGCATGTCTTTGGACTTTGGGTGGAAGCTGGAGTACCTGGAGAAAACCCATGCTGACATGGGGAGAACATGCAAACTCTGCTCAGAAGGGCTCCCTCCTGGGATTGAACCAGGAGCCCTTTTGCTGTGAGACACCACCGTGCCACCCCAAGTCAGAAACAGTGCAGCCTTTTCATACTCACCACCTGTAGCTCCAACGTGAAAATGAGATGAGCTGCAGCATATATGAAATCTTAATAATGACAAAAGCATCCAGGATAATTGAAGAACAATTCAATCAGCTAAATCATTTCTTTAGAGGAAAACCACTCTGTTGGTTTTGCTGAGCACCACAACAGTCCACAGTCTGATTTTTCTTTTCTCTCACAACTAGGGCATTAACAGAAAAGTCGATTTGTCGACGTGTCGACGTCAGTGGCACAAGTCGACCCCCCCCCGGGAGGAGTCGACAAGTCGTGTGTTTTTTCCCCCCTCTCTCTCTCTCTCTCTCTCTCTCTCTCTCTGTGCTTGTGTACGGAATGCAAATGCTGCCTCTGATTGGCTTACGCTGATACTTTATCCTTGAAGTGAACATACTTGGGCGCATAGACCGCGGAACCGGGGGGGCCAGGGGGGCCAGGGGGGCCATGGCCCGGGTAACTTTTGTACTCTGACTTAGAGGGCTGCATTGGGATTGGGTCCCGCGGGTCCCCATTAAACAGTAGAAGATGAAGAAAAAGAAGAAGAAGAAGATGTAGCCCAGTGACAGGATGTCAACACAGGAACTTGGTGCACATGCATGAGCGTTTCTACTCCATATTTATTCATAAATGGACGAATATGCCCTGAACCTGTCTGTCTGTCTGTCTTTCTGTCTGTCTGTGAGCTCCATCTGTCATGAGACAAACATGAAAGAATACGTGCAGTTTATTGTGTTTCACCGGCGACGAGCTGTCATTACGTGCGACTATTTCGCACGTCTGCGCGCTCTTTATAATTCACTGTGTGAACCTATGTTGCATAATAAAGATTTGCCCCCTTGTAATTTTTAACCGCCCCCTCAGTAACTTCATCCTGGCGCTGGGCTTGCCTTAACCTCAATCACTGCGTGATTATATAAAGGTAGAAAAATAAATAAAATACAGAGGAGGAGAATAGAATATGAAACAGCCTTGATTTCATTAAAAACTAAATGAAAACAACGAAATAGGAGCGCTATTCCTGACCAGTGCGTCAAAAGACATGCAGACCAGGGAAACGAAACAAACAACCCCATGAATCTCTTTATTAATAGCCTATAAAATGACGTGTTTTCTCCTGCGGGACGGGAGAAGACATAAAATCAATGCATCTCTGTTATTGTGCGGGCATAAGTTCTCAGAGTTTTGCGGGAGCGGGCGGGAGTTGACATACACATTGCGGTTGCAGGCGGTAATGGTCAGAAATTCAGCGTTCTGGTTACTTTTCAGTAACTGCAGCTGCGCTTGTTTGTTTTGTTGTTGTGTGTGTGTGTGTGTGTGTGTGTGTGTGTGTGTGTGTATGTGCGCGGCTCTGCACATCAGTCTGATATGAGTGCTGACTTGTGATGATAATGAATATGATGTTGATTTAGATTCAAGGCAGCAAGATGAGTTTTGGTTGTGGTTGTGGACTGGATGTACTTTGTTGTTTGCTATAGTTGCATCTATGTGTTTATGTGTAAATAGGCTTGGCCTGTTGTGTGTGAATGTTAGAGTGGGATCAGAGGGGTTAATCTGAGCAAGCATGTGTTTGTGTTCATGCGTGTACTGTAGATGTGACTGTGTGGCGTCGGAATAAAAAAAGTGCTCCACAACGTTATTTAATACATCAGTAATATTGTCTGTTTCAATGCATATGCCCCCCCACCCCCTCCGCGTGACTTGAAATTATGGCCCCCCCCCTTGTTCAGATGCGTTCCGCGGTCCATGCTTGGGCGTACTATAAGCGGAGCAGACTCCACGAGGAATGTCCGCAGTCATTTGGGCTTTCATAGTCGAGCGCACTTCCGCGTTGTAGTTTCCTGTAAAAATGTCCGTGAGCGGAGTCTGTGCGGTCATAAAATCTGAGCTCTGCCTGCACAGGGCTTGCGGACGTCCGCTTTGAGTCCGCGTGGAGATACTTCACTTTCTTCCGCCGTGTCACTGTGATGATGTCATCAAATGACTTGTCGACTCGACTTCGACTTTATTGACAGATAAGTCGACCTGAAAAAAATCAAAGTCGTTAATGCCCTACTCACAACTTACTTTGGGCTGAGTGCAAGAATCACACTGGCTGCAGAGCACATTAACCAGACAACAGCAACATTTCATTTTAGCTGTTATGGAATTAACATTAATTATCTACAGCTGACAGCGGTGTTTGTAATTTTAACTGGCTCTGAGTGCGCCATAAAAATAATAAGCTGCTGTGAGAATGTTATCTGCAATCCTCTTTGAAGGTTCAGTAAGAGATTTGTTAGGGTCAGAGTTTAGGTAATCCAGGTATTTTAAAACCTCAAACTGGATGCAACATGGAACCAACTTTTGGTATCTTGCCCATGGCGAGGAAACTGATCTTCAAGTGTAAAATGGGTGGAGCTCCCCTTTAAATATTGGTGTGTGCTCACTGTGTAGTTTGATCTGTAGACACCTTCCCTCAGATCTGTAGCCAGACGTTATAAGTAGACCAGATAAGGAGAAATACTCTACGCTCAGGTCACGACACAGCTCATAATTCACACACTATTTATGTCTCATATAGAATTTACTAGGAAGTGCCACAGTAGGCACAACAGCTGCCCCCTACTATGACACCCAACTTCCCCCAGGCTCCTGAAATCATCACTTTTATTCACCAGGTCTCTCAGATTCCTGAAATGTGTCAGAAATTCAGAAGTCATACAGGTGCTTTCACACAAGCAGAAACAAGACTGAAACTAAAACTAAATCCAAATGTCTGAAGTTCACTTCACTCACAGACTTGCAAACTTAATGGGCACATCAAGGGTAATGAGCCCCAAATTGCCCGATTGGCTGTGTGTTTAAACAGAGTTTGTGTGAATGTATGTGAAGTGGATGAATGTGACTCTCTAGTAGGAGTGTAAATGACCAGTTTCATCATGATACGATATTTATTTACTAGACTAAGATACAACATTTGACAATATTACAAAGTCTGCCACGACACAACTTTGATATGATGTGATATAGGCACCTGCAATTGATATTAGACGATAATACATGGCCATTAAACACAATCTGTTACAGAAGAAGCTGCCACCCCTTTCTTTTTTACTTTAGGGCAAAAAAATACAACAAATAAAAAGTAAATAATTGTAACTAGTTAGGTGCAGTAAAGTTTACTTTAAACTCACTCCACTAAGACACATAAAACAGCACACGGGATAAATTAACCTTTAGGGCTTTCTGTCAGAGAGACCTTTCTGGAAGAAATCCTTTAATTTTGACCCAAACCATCGTCTTTTTCATTGAACTTCAGGTCTATCTGGCTTAAAACCCTGAAGACAAACTTCTCCAAACAGCCATAAAACATGGATAACAACATCTTTTAACAAAAGTATCAAATTCAGCTCAGTAATAACTGTCAAGGTTCATGGACAATTGTTTTTTTGTGAGTCACCCATTATTAGCTTAGAATGTTTACATTGCATAAATTAACCTAGCGGCCAGTGGACTTTATTCCCTTTACTTATAGCTTAAAAAATTACATGTAACATTATTATTTTCTTACTCACTCATGCTGTTAAGTCACCGTATCTCCTGACAGAACAGCAAATTTGAATTTCAGCCTGCATGCATGTTTTTTTCAACTGAACATTGTTGAAACAGAGCAGCTAATGTTGCTGTAATGAGAAGTTAGCGGAGTGAGATGCCGTCCAGACAGGTGCGTCATGTTTTCTCTCGCAACGTCATTGTTTATATACATCATGTGCTCTGTCTGTTGACCCGTATTTTGTCCATAATCTATTTTAATCATAACCTCCACATTCTCAGGAAGTCTCAGACTGTCAAAATCCACAATTCATCAAGTCCACAAGGGGCCTCAAGTGGACTTTCAGTAGACTTCCAGAGAGCCAGCTTCGGGTGCAGACTTCACTCAATAAAATCACCCATAAACCATAGCAATATGGAAATTACATTGTGACAAAATAATAAAAGAATAATAATAAAATAGAATATATAGGCCTTCCACAACTAAATTTATTTATGTGGTGAGATTTGGTGATGCTCATATAGACCACGCTGAATAATTTGAATTTGCTTATTAATCTGCATAGACAGATCAAAGTTTGGTTTTCATCCACCTACAGTATGAGGATCGTCAGTCAGGCTTCAAATAGACAAAGTTGGCAAATAGCTAGTGAGAAAAGGGGAGCCTTTAGAAGACTTTACTTAGGGGTTTCTGGGAAACAAGTTGGAAAGTGAATATGGATATGGAATATATCCATACAGTGGCCACATGACTCCAAAGGAATGCCAGTGTTGCTCTGTGTCTGCTGGATGTCTAAATAGACAACTGTTTGCTGACAGATTTGCTATGTTATAAACTCAAAAGTTCATAATAGTTGATAAAAGGTATTGTGTCCACAGCTTGTTTCCGCTGCCCAGAAGAGGCTATAAATCATTTAATCACCACTTCACCATCTTAAAGGTAGGGTCTGGAGGATTTTCCAGTTGCTGTTTGTAAACACACATTCAAATTTGGCCCCTCCTATCAGGCTCAACTCTCCCGGTTGTACGGAGCCCAGAGGTTCGGAAGAAGGCTTCACAGAAGAGGTTCAGGCAAGGCTCGCGCTGGTGCACGCTCGGACACGCTTGGGCACGGCACCTGCGCTCTCTCATTGGCTGGGGAAATCTCCACCCAGAAGCGGTCCGAGCTCACAAAAACATCAAAATACAGTTAAAGGGCAGGAGCTCTGCAGAGTCACCACCACACATGAGTAGAAGCCCATAGGTGATGATTAAGCAGGATTTCATTTGTATATGTCTATATTTTGTTTTGTCTGAAAATCCTCCAGATCCTACCTTTAACCAAAACATAGTTGCCATGTGTAGATATTGTTTAAAGTGGGAATTTATTGGCATTGTAATTAAGAAGCTTACAAATTTGTCCAAGATCAACACTGATGTGTTATGACAGGATTGTAATTATGTCAAAGAAAACAGCATGGCCTTTTTTCAATGACTAAAATGAGACTGCAGTGTGGGCCATGGCATAGGCATTATAGGTGAATTCTAAGGCACCGTCATCCATGTGCGGTGTCAGTTTATAACGGCACTAGAGGCATCAGTTTGAAACGCTGCTAGTAACAACGTTTTGCAGCTGTATATTATGCTGCCAGGTGGTGTCAGTTTGAAGCGCCGCTGGATGGGTCCAGCAGACCCTGGACTTTCACTTGAGAGCCTTCTGCTTGCTTGTGAATGTTGAGCCAAACCTTACATAAGGAAATATATTTAGCTAAATATGAGGGGTTTTTACCAATGTAAGTTTATTTTGAAAAATACTGTAAGTATCTAACAAGCACAAACTGTACATGTCCTGTGAAAATGGAAGTGTATTTTGAAAAGACGCAATGCAATTGACAGTGGTAAATCACATTGCGTCTCTGAACATCAACAACACAGGAGGATACCTAGCGCATCATATTTAGATGTGAAAGTCCACTGGCTAAGTAGCAATATTTGACAATTTGGGATGAGAATGTGTTGGTTAAAAGCTATGAACTAACTCATTAAGCCGCCTAATATAGTGAATGAAAACATCCCTGGTTTGAGAGCTGGACACCATTGTTGGATGTTATTCCCCATCTCTCTACTGTCAGCTTTACTAAAGTCAAAATAATACAAAAATATACAAAATATAATATAAATATAATAATATAAATAGAATGAGAGAGATGTTACTCTGATAATAACATGTATTGTAAATCATTTTGTCATGACAATTGCTTTTGCCATACTTTTGCCTTACTTTGTTAGAACACGTTTTAATATTTTGACAAACAAACACGAATGCCTCTTTCTTCCCTCTCTGTCTTCATGTGCATGCCGTCAGCTTCTGAAGGCTCTAACCCCAGAGGAAAACACCCACTGCCAGCACGGACTCTACTTCCAGGATGGTCAGCGGCGTGTCGACTACGTCCTCACCTACCCTGTAAAGAAGCCGTCCAGTGGCCGCTCCAGCCGACAGTCAACGCACTTGCTCACTGAAAATGCTGTCGCCCGCAGCCTACGCCGTGCTCCCCACAGCCGTGATCCCCATAGCCGTGATGAAAATCTCCGACATCACCAAACACAAAAGGCGAGAGACTCATCATCCCTGCCGTCGTCACCGGTGGCCGATGTGGAGCTGGGCTGTACCGGAGAGACCCTCAATGGTCAAGAGGATCACAAAATGTTCAGGAGGGAGGAGTTTGAGGGAAAACTAAGAGACATGGGGCTGGAGCTGGAGAAAGATGAGGATGTGAGTTTACACATTTTTCCATTATTTATTCCAGACACTCTCAACTCAGTAGAAAATGTATTTCTGGTAGTCTCTGTAATGTACCTTACAAACATGTTTCTGTTTAAAGGTCCAGTGTGTAGGAAATTAAGTCTGACAAGTATGTTTGCTGTAGTTTATAATCACCGTAAAATATGAATCATGTTTTTTTCTAGCTTAGAATGAGCCATTTATATCTACATGGGGAGTGAGTTCTTGTCTATGGCATGGATGTATAAAGACACTTTGATACAGAGTTGGAGGTGGGGCCCTGTTCATTCCTATGAAAGATTGTCAGTGGTACCAGGCCCCCAGGAACACTGTTTAGCCTTGCTTCCAATTTCCCCAGTGCCGACTCACTGTATTGTAGCAACAAAAATACCCTGCAGCCCAAAAAGCATTTTCCCCATAGACCACTATTATGAGGGCATCTATAAAAATGCTGGCAGAATGCCTCCAACTGCAAACAAGGTCAATATGAATTTTTCTATTTTGAATTTTTGGTCCATGGAGATTTTATATTTTAAAACATTCCTCAAGCCGTGAAAAGCAATTTAAAAATCCATGATGTCATCACAATGCAAAGTCTGTGAGCTGAGTGGAAACCTGATGGTGGGGAAAGCGAGAGAATCACTACTGCACATATTCAGTAGGATGCATACAGTGGAATACCACTGGAATGAATAGGCGCAATCTGGTGTCTGGTATCTAGTTATTATTATACATTTATGAGAGGCATATGAAGCCAAAAAAAAACTCAACTGTTGCGTATAACATTACCTGGATGATCAGCACTGCTTCTGCATGGACCCATAGAACGGGCGCACTGGAGACTTCCACTGGCCAAGCCGGTTACTTGTTTAACCATCATCCATCCATTTTCATCCATTTATCCAGGGCCTGGTCATGGGGGCAGCAGGCCAGGCAAAGCACCCCAGATGTCCCTGCCACCAGCAATGCTTGTGGCGTTGTTGTGACCCCAAGGTGTTCCCAGGCCAGATGTGCTATGTAATCCCTCCAGTATGTTCTAGGTCTGCCCCTGGGCCTCCTACCAGTGGGACATGCCTGGAACACCTCTCACAGGAGGCGCCCAAGAGGCATTCTGATCAGATGCCCGAATTACCTCAATTGACCTCTTTCGACGCAAAGTAGCACCGGCTCTACTCCAAGCTCCCTCCGGATGTTCAGGTTCCTCACCCTATCTCTAAGACTGAGCCTAGCCTCCCTATGGAGGAAACTCAATATGGCTGCTTGTATCTGAGATCTCATTCTTTCGGTCATTACCCAGAGCTCATGACCATAGGTGAGGGTTGGGATGTAGATGGACCAGTAATTCAAAAGCTTCGCCTTCTGGCTCAGGTCCCTTTTCACCACAATGGTTCCGCGCAGTGCCCAAATCAATGCAGACGCCACATCAAACCGTTAATCCATCTCACATTGTATTCTACCCTAATTCATGAGCAAGACCTCAAGAAACTTGAACTCCATCTCTTGAGGCAGTAATTTTCTTCCAACCCAGAGGGAGCAATCCAGTGTTTTCTGGCAGAGATCCATTACCTTAGATTTGGAGGTGCTGACTCTCATCCCGACCGCTTTACTGCCCCAGTGCCTGCTGGAGGTCACGGTGTGATAAAGCCAACAGAACGACATCATCTGCAAAAAGCAGAGGTGCAATTCTGAGGTCTCCAAACCAGTACTTCCAGTTTAGTGGTCCACTAACTTGAATATGAATGAAACGAATTAATTTTGCAGCTTCTTTAGACTTTCCAAATATTATCAGACCAAATGCATCCTGATAGTGAATCAAGTCAGTTTGTGGGTTTGTGATGCCCCCAAAAATTGTCCACTGATTTACAGATGTCTCTTTCACAATGTAAGTTAATTGGAAAAAATCTTTGGGGCCGCAAGGCATCACGTGACAGACTTGGAAGTTGTAATTCCACTGTTTGGCCTTTATGAAAATTGTCTTCAAAGCCCAGTGCATTTTCCGGTAGCCTGGTCTATGGAGATGGCCATGTTACACCACCCTGTTTCTACAGCAGCCAAGAACAGACAAACCAAACACTGGCTCTAGATAGGGCCATTTGTGTCTCCACTGTAGTTCACCCCTCAGTTTTTTTTGCCCTCAGCTTGTTGCAATCTGCAGTCCTCACCACTAGAACCCACTAAATCCCCCTAAATCTTACAAACAACTCATTTAAATGACATTCTATTTGCAAATATAACACAGCTATCAGAATTCAACCTACCAATGTATCGAACACTGTTGCACTGGTCTCTGGGGGTTGAACTGTAAGAGTCTCTTGAAGCCAAGTTGGGTGTTGACATCATAGACTTTAATAATACCTAGATACCAAATGGCAAAACGGGTGAATTATATAAAAATTCCCCCCTGTACAGTTGTCATGAATGTTGAAATGAGCTGCATTTTTTTTTACTTTTAATGTAAACATATCTATGTCTGCTGTAATGTTAGACATTTTAACATGCGAAAATTAGGCCTATCCTGACCCGAAAAGATGCAGAAAAATTGGTCCACGCTTTTGTTACCTCAAGGCTGGATTACTGTAACTCTCTATTATCAGGTAGCTCTAGTAAGTCCTTAAAAACTCTCCAGCTAATTCAGAATGCAGCAGCACGTGTACTAACAGGAACTAAGAAACGAGATCATATTTCTCCTGTTTTAGCTTCTCTGCACTGGCTCCCTGTAAAATCCAGAATTGAATTTAAAATCCTACTGTTAACTTATAAAGCTCTAAATGGTCAGGCTCCGTCATATCTTAGTGAGCTCATAGTGCCATATTATCCCACCAGAACACTGCGCTCTGAGAACGCAGGGTTACTCATGGTCCCTAAAGTCTCCAAAATTAGATCAGGAGCCAGAGCCTTCAGCTATCAGGCTCCTCTCCTGTGGAATCATCTTCCTGTTACGGTCCGGGAGGCAGACACCGTCTCCACATTTAAGACTAGACTTAAGACTTTCCTCTTTGATAAAGCTTATAGTTAGGGCTGGCTCAGGCTTGCCCTGTACCAGCCCCTAGTTAGGCTGACTTAGGCCTAGTCTGCCGGAGGACCCCCTATAATACACCGGGCTCCCTCTCTCTCTCTCTCTCTCTCTCTCGTATTCTATTACTGCATCTTGCTAACTCGGCCATTCTGGATGTCACTAACTCGGCTTCTTCTCCGGAGCCTTTGTGCTCCACTGTCTCTAAGATTAACTCATATCGCAGCGGTGCCTGGACAGCGTGACGTGTGTGGTTGTGCTGCTGCCGTGGTCCTGCCAGATGCCTCCTGCTGCTGCTGCCATCATTAGTCATTAGTCATACTTCTACTGTTATTATACACATATGACTATTGTCACACAAGTATACTGTCAGATATTAATATATACTTTCAACATATTGTACCACAGTAGCCAGAACTATAACTATAATATTATTACTTTCATTAATGTTGTTGTAAGCTACTGTCATTACCTGCATCTCTCTCTCTTTCTCTCTCTCTCTCTCTCTCTCTCTCTCTCTTTCTCTCTCTCTCTGTCTCATTGTGTCATATGGATTACTGTTAATTTATTATGCTGATCTGTTCTGTACGACATCTATTGCACGTCTGTCCGTCCTGGAAGAGGGATCCCTCCTCAGTTGCTCTTCCTGAGGTTTCTACCGTTTTTTTCCCCGTTAAAGGGTTTTTTTGGGGAGTTTTTCCTTATCCGCTGTGAGGGTCTTAAGGACAGAGGGATGTCATATGCTGTAAAGCCCTGTGAGGCAAATTGTGATTTGTGATATTGGGCTTTATAAATAAAATTGAATTGAATTGAACATGGGAGTCTATGGGGATTGACTGATTACTTGTGACCACCCCCAGTTGTGATGTTGTATAGTGCCAGTGAAATGAAAGCATGTTGTCACCACTGGTTGCCAGTTTTAATGAAATTAGGCAGGCAGCAGAGTTCTGTGCATAATGAAGTTTATTGAGGACAGTGTTTGTGGTGCTATAGAGGATGCTGTTGCAGTTGCAATTCTTTTTTCTGCTTCCATATTTTAATGTCCGTAATGGCTGGTGGTGAGGGTGGAGTGAGTGGCAGCAGTGATGGTCTTGGAAGAGAGGTAGAGTTGTGTATCATCCGTGTAACAATAAAATTGGAGGCCGTGGAGACAGAGGATCTGTCCATGGAGTAGCATGTAAAGGATGAAGAGATGGGGACCAAGCAAAGAACCCTGGGGGATACCATGGGTGACAGTAACTATGGATTAATAACAGTTGTTGATTGAGATGAATTGATCCGGGGCCCTTTAAATGAACATAGTACTGACAAAAAGGAAGACATTGCTTAAAAACTTTGAATTGAATGATATTGAAGTTCATTTGAAGTAAAGTACAACCAGTGTTTGCACCCTGATATGTCAGGACAATTTGGGTCCCGCCCAGACTTTCTGTGTTTGGAAATTTTTTGGAAGCTTGTCTCATCCTCTCTCCTCTCCTCCCCTCTCTTTGCCTCCTCTCATCTTTCTCCTCATCTGTCTCTCCCTGAGGTCATCTCTCCTTTTCCAACCATATCACCAATCCATCTCTCCTCTCTGTCTGTCAGGGTAAACAAACACTTTCTATGAATTACTGGTAATTTAGTTAGAGTAGTAGTACATTTAGAATAACACATGTTTTGGCACACCAACAACAACAACAACAACAACAACAACTGTGTATGAATTAAGGAAGTAGATCAGATGATCATGGAATGACATTACCAGAGGAAACACTTTTACCTACCTACTTGTTAAGTAGTTTTTAGTTTTAAGCCTTTTTTTGAGAGTGGTTGTAGCCTTGGCTTTGTTTATATTTAACTACAGGAAATTAGCAGACATCCACTTTTTAATGTCTTCCACAATTTAGGAGGCAGCCAATTTTTGTCAAACTATTTGCAGAGTTGCAGCTTAGATATATTTGTGTATCAGCCGTGTAAAAGTGTAAACTGATATTTTGCCTATGTATAAGATGTCCTGATGCCAGCTTATAAATAGAAAATAAGACTCTCTACAGCAGTGACTTGAAATGGCTGACCTGAAGTTGCAAGTACATCATAGAAGGGCTTGATTTCTATTTTCCTGAAACTAGCTCAGGGGCAAATACAACCTCCCATCCCAAATACATGTATATAACCAACCCATTGTTGATATTTTGATGACCCCTGGTGGTAATGCAAACTAGGCTATGCCTGATGAATACAGGAAGGTGGAGACGTCCAATCATGTAAGCTCCTCTCATCCCCTTTAAACCAGGACATGGTCAGTCTGATATGAGTATTTATCCTTTTCAGGCTCCGCTAGGAATGCTGCTTAGATTTGCAGACAGTTTTTCCCAGTGGCCACTCATGGTATTGCAGAAACAAACCCTATAGCCTGGAATGCATTTTCTCCATAGGCCACCTTTATGAGAGAGATGGTTGTAAAACAGGACACCTCCAACTGCAAACTATTATGAATTTGTGCAAACCATGGGTGTATTAAAGAAGTATTGCAATGTTGGAATGGCCTTTTAATAAAACTAAGATGTCTATGCAGTAAAAACATGCAAATACTTTTGAAATTGGTGCTACAGAACCAGAGAAAACAGCGAAAAGGGACACTTTTGCTCAAGAAAGAGAGAACCTACATCTTCCAGAATGCAGTACACCTCACCAGACCAATGGTGGGTGACGTAAGGCAAATGTCCATTTGTAACAATGGCAGCTGGATGGCAAGAAACAATTTTGATCTCTTACTGTTAAACAGTAAGCTTAAACATGTTTCTTCAAACATTTGAGGCGAGAAAAAGGCAACTCAGTGACAGAATCTTGGTTTATATTTGACCAGTGCTGCTTAGTTTTACCGTTTGAGTTTTTTCAGTCTCTGTTTTCACTGTGCAGGAAACAGTATAGCACCCACGTCCTCTTTGTTGATGCAGAATAGCTACCACTCCACAAGGTGGAGGCAAGGTGCTGGAAATATCAGTAAGTCCAGATTGGTAGAAAAAGATTTCCGCACACTTACATCTATGCAGTGTTTCACTTTATTGTTGAGTTTTCGGTCTATTTGACCTTTATCAGAGCACACATGAGGCAACAATGGACAGGCTGGTAAAAGTAACCAATCTCAGTCTAATCACTGGCTGTATGCAGTACACCTGTGTTGTAGCCCTGGTGATAGGAACTCCACCCTCTGGGAGTTGTAGTATTTTCAATACTGGATGCCAAACTGAAAGGCATACAATTGAACGCCATATTTGTCTTGTCATACAGTACCACAATATAAAACAAGGGTGGAACACAGTGAAAACAGAAAAAACATTTAAAATCATGAAGCACCTTATAACAATATCAAATTACTCTTTCATCACATAGTGAATGAGGCTCTGAAAGGAATCAGGCTAGAGCCATCATTAATCAGAGATCCCCAGATCTATATAATATGATCTTGAAACACAAATAGAACATAAGGTCAGGAAAGGGTATCAAGTGAGAACTATCATAAATCATGTGTTTATTAGCTTGTTAGTGTTGATGTTAGCATTCATTAGCAAAGTGAATAGACTTGTAGCCACAGTAAAGCTTACGCCATAGGCTTTGTAGGTCATCGTTTTTGACCTGGAAACCCTGAAGATTTATTGGACAGTGCTAGAAGCCAACTTAACAAGCCCATACTCGGACTTTTATTGGACTGTACGCTGGGTCAGTATGCAGTTGCCGGCTTGTGTGTGTGAGCGTGCTTGATATGAGGGGCCCACTGAGTTTGGTATAAACTTGAAATTGAGGTAAATTTGAGTTAAAGGTAACCAGAATTTCAGTGTTTTTGTGTTGTTGCCAATTTAAAGGAGCAATTGCTGTAATTTTTCAAGGGGTGTAAGGAGAAAAGTGAACTTTCAAAGAAAGTAAATATTATTTATAGTGTTATAGTGTTGATTTTGCACATTTAAAAAGTAAATAAGAGAAATTCATTATCTCTTTATTCCAGTGTGAAGTCTGGTTATTCTTCTGTCAAAGGTGTGTTTGTATAAACGGTAAATTATTGGTATATTCTTGTTAAAAAAAGTATTTCATTTCATTGAAGTGTGTTAATTGCCTTAAATTGATTACAGTTTGGTAAAAAAAGGGTTAATACATTTAAAAAAAGTGGTATTATATTTCATTGAAGCTGCAGTATGTCGTGACTCAAGACAAAATTAAAGGTACATATTAAAAGTGAGAGAAGATAAAATTACCTTTAAAAAACCTTATTACACAGGAAGTTAACTGTATTAATGAACTCAGGGCCCCACCTGAGTGAAAAGTGAGAGAAGATAAAATTACCTTTAAAAAAACCTTATACATGAAGTTAACTGTATTAACAAACTCAGAGCCCCACCTGATTAACATAGGGATAGGTGAGCTACATACAGATGTCTCTTTTGCCATGTTAGTCAATGGGAAAAAGTTTTGTTGGGCTCCAGGGTGTCACATGACAAACCTCAGAATTTGCAGTACCACTTTTTGGCGATTACGAAAATTGGCCTCAAAGCCCGGCACACTTCCTGGGGGCCTGGTGGGAACTTGTGGGTGGAGCCAGCGACAGAAACACTACTGCGCATTTTCAGTGAGCCATATACTGTGAAGGTAAACCTGGAAGCTGGAAACGTTTTTTGGTGTATTTGCCAGCAGAGCAACTCCATTGGAGTGAATAGCTACCTTGTTGGTATCCACTATCTAGTTATTGTTTTAAATCTATGATCCTTTTGCTACGGTTTACGGGTTAAATGATATATTTCTTTGAAATGCTGTGCAATGGTGTGCCACTGGCTTTAAGGGATGTTTGCTCTTGTTTGGTTGATGTGTTAGAGGTGTTACCCAATCATGGATATAGCAGCAATGTGTATTAACCCCGCCATATTAAAATGGCAGTGCCATTGCGTACCACAACAGGGTGTTAAAGCCAGTGTGTAGGAATTTCTCACATCTAACACTGAAATCATATATTGCATTCTGTTTCAAACACGTATTGCAACGATGGTAGCCGCTGTGTACCAAAAAGCTGGCTGATAGCATTGATGAAACCATGTCATCTGATACTTCATGGAGTATTCATTCAGGCTCCTACACAGACACGCAACGCGAGTTGACAAACCCCCTCCTCACCATGCTGGCTGTGTTTACAACATAGAACTGTTGGGGCGGGTGTAAATCGAAACAAACCAATCACGTCTTGTCCTTTGACAACTGACAAGTGGCTCAACCTCACACACCTCATCTCTCTCCTCATATCACTGCGCGGTGCTGGCCTGTGATTGCATTACCTTTCTCCCTCAGCAGCTCTTTACACCTGGGAAAGGCTGCCGCAATGTTGACCCTCGTTTTTTAAATTCGCCGGTCACGTTGCCTTTTTGATTCCCTTTTGTGCTTTTTTGGCGACAAGGATTCCGTCTCCCGTGATGCTGCATATGCATGATCCTGCATTATGCTCAAAGAGTGGGACTTTGTTATGCTGCAGTAGTGCCGGGGTAGTAGCGAAGCGCCTCTTGCTCCTCTCTTTCGGCTTCTTAGTCACACAGCGCTGGCCTGGCTCTCAACGAAAACGCCAAAGGTGGGGCTGTATGTCCCTTGCTGGCGGATGTATTTTCAAGATGGTGAAACGTTATGGAGCCCCCCAGATGACTTACCCGCACAATGTACAAACAAATCCGAAATTAAGATTATTGGTGGAGGTAATAGTACACCAATGATGACATATTTATGAATGCAGACATCAATGTTTGCCAATAAACAACTGAAAATGTTACACAATGTCCCTTTAAATACACCACTGTTTCCATTTAAATAAAAGTTTTGCTATGTTTTGTTGAAACTTAACATGGTCCTCGTGTTGATATACAACACCCCAAATATTAATATACATCGTTCGAACCCCGGGGTCGGGGAGCCCTTCAGTGCAGAGTTTGCATGTTCTCCCCATGCCAGCGTAGGTTTTCTGGGGGCACTCTGTCTTCCTCCTACATCCCAAGGACATGCAGATTAGGCTAACTGGTGACTCTTAATTGCCGGTAGGTGTGAATATGAGCGTGATTGGTTGTCTGTCTCTATAGCCCCGTTTCCACCAAACACTTTTGGTATGGTACCTTTGGAACCAAAAGTAACCCTTCATATATTCTAATCCTCCCCTTGAGGATTAGAATATATGTAGTACACATAATCCAGTCAATATTAATATAAATGCTTTAAGATACATTCATTACTAAAAGTGTATGTCGTATAAAAAGTAAAATGATGGTCAAGGTTGTCACATGGAATATTTAAGGTGTGTTAATTGATTCACGTCTTCACCTCATGCATTGAGTAACATTAAAAGTTAATGTTCCACTTAATAAGTTGCCGGCAGTCAGCCGAGTGAATTAAGTTTAAGTTTTTTTGCAAGAGGCAGAAAACATTTTTTCATTTATAGTTTTTATGTCATCCCAAAAGTTAGAACAAAAAACCATGGGGAGGCTGCATTCATCCATTATGGCCTACACTTCTGGAATAGCTTGCCAAAGAGCATCAGGACTGCAGAGACTGTTGATGTTTTTAAAAGGAGGCTCAAGACTCACCTTTTTAATTTGGCTTTTAACTGATTTCTTCTACTCTTCTTTTATTATATTTTATTTTATATTTTATTTTATTTATTTATTTTTATCTATTTACTTAATGTCTAATGTTCTTAATGATCTACTTTTAAATCATTATGTATTTTATTATTATTTACTTTAAACTCTTTATTTTTAATTTTTTTTTTTTAAATCCTTACATTTTCTAAATCTTTAAATTTGTCCTGGAGATCCCTCAGGCCTGGAGGACTGGGGGCTCTGCACCATGTGCGGAGTCCACCCTGGTCTATCTGGGTTGGGGTGGTCTCTGTGGGGGCACTCCCTGTGGCCGTAGGCTGTGGCGCCTCTCGGTGTGGATGAGCTCCCATTTCTTTTCCTCACCTGGTGCCTCAGTGCCTTGCCATGTTACTATACTGACAGTTAGTGAGTGCTGTGTGTGTGTGTGTGTGTGTGTGTAGTTTAATTTGACAACAGTGACAGACAATCATGAGACTTCGGGTAAACAAGTTACCTCACTGTCCATGAAAGCAAGTCAGGGAGATGTGATGCAGGGTGGTCGATATGTGTGTGTTAAGTGTGATGACTGTGACAACAAGGGAAGTCAAAGAGTGAGAGGCAGGAGTTCCTGCGGTTTCGCAAAGTTGAAACTCAAATGCAACATGCTTTTAATTAAGAACTGATGCCATGGGCCAAACTTAAAAACTAAAATATGAAATTAGAAAAAGAAATGGAAAAAAAGCACCTTGCAAAAAGGGCACTTATCCAGTCAGAGGCCAAAAAGGCAGGTGTTTGAGCACCACCTTGGGTCTATCTATGCATGTGCCTGCATTGAAGTAAACAGGGACCCCGTTTAATAACAGCAAAACTATATCAGAACATCTTTTTAAAGTATATTACTTATAATTCAACTCCTCAGAAGCTCAGTGCTTCCCGAACACATTGCATTAGCTTGTCCTCAGCCCTTGCTCAATGGAACTGAAAGTGAAAGCATACATACTGTCAACAAGAATTGGCCTCTGTCCTACAGTCTGCTGTGTATTACATTATTACTCTGTGCTCTGCTGTTATGGTAGTACGGTAAATAAAATCCCTGCAGCTGTCCGAAGGCAGCAGGACACATATGTGGATAAATCTGTAGCTGCTTATTTGAGAAGTGCCCTGTTAGAGTGCAGCGCCCTTACGCACAGCCTTTCACTTTTTAACTTGATTAAATTACATGAAGATGACACCATGTTGCAATGAAATAACCGCACACTGCTATACACCAGACTGCTCAGTAATAACTCTATTCTGCTGTTTATGCAGATCATCTGGCCTCATCAATATGTCATATGACGTCATGACCTCCTTTGCATTTTTTTCTTTTTTTCTGTTTTCGCGTGTTTAACTTGACATTAATTTTTGTCATGCAATGTTTAGTTGTTTTTTTTTTTTTAGTTTCTTTTCTGTATTCCTGATGACATCAAATCATATGTGAGCTGTATTCAGATGAGTTGTATTTCTTTGTTGTGTGTCTCTTAGACTAAGATTGCAGGGCTGGGCTTTGTGAAGATTCATGCTCCCTGGAACATTCTGTGTCGAGAGGCTGAGTTCATGAAGCTAAAGATGCCCACCAAGAGGGTAAGACTCACTGACTCTTTCCATTCTCTGTCTTTCTGCCTGGGTAAAGACTGAAGAAGCCACTTTGTTTTAACAATATTTAAGTAACACAACTTTGTCACTACCTGTATGTACAGTATGTGTGCAATGTAAAACAGAGTGTCAAAATTTCAGTGTCGGAGTAAATAGCTTAGCCTTTGCACTGATTGGCATCAATAGCATGAATGTTGTGTTATGTTGGTGTACAGCTGATGTATCCATTGATGTTAGTTTAGGGTGTCATTGACAGAGTTGGGTATAACGTGTTACAAAGTAACGCCTTATACCCAACTCTCATTTTTGCAGTAAAGAGTAACCTGATGCGTTAGTTTGCTGTTTGAGTAATCAAATACTTAAGTAGGGTGACCATATCTTGATTTCCAAAAAAGAGGACACTCGGCCAGCCACAACATAGCCTACTTAAATGATACTCGCAGTTTACTCAAAGATGCCTTATGATTTTAATATATTTAAAATTTATATGTATGGATAGAAAATTCAGTTATATTACAAAATAATATCTCTCAAAGACAGAAATTCAGATAGGCCCCAATAGGGGACACATACACACACTAGAGTGTGGCGATCCGAGCCCGACGGTACCCGACGGGTCGGCTGGGTTTGGTCAAAAATGTAATTATAAATTGTATTCGGGCTTGGGTCGGATTCGGTCAGCTTTCAGTGAAAATGTAGTGTAAAAATAAATAAAATCCTATTGTCTGTCCTGTTTATTGCTTGGGCACTGTTATTTACGTGACAACACCTGAACATAACACACATAGACACACATTGGCTGTTTGTTTCTACCTCTCCCCTCTCTGGAAGTCTCGGACCTCCAGTCGCCAGCCGCCGCCTTGATTAAACGCTGAAAATAAAATAAGAGGGAGACAGGTTTTTCCTATTTTATCTTATTTTGTTTTATTTCTCCCTCTCCCCTCGCTAGAAGCGTCGGACCTCCCGCCTCCCGCTCCTGTCTCAAACATGGAGGTCTCCCTCTCCGCAGCTGAGCACCCACGGCGCACGCCCGGCCTGTTAAATAGCCTGTAACCACTGTGTGACACAAACTCAGTGCTTTGGTCATTAAATAATGTCGGGCTCGGTTCGGGTTCGGACAGAAATATGCTGCCTGTGTCGCACTCTGACACACACACAAACACACGGAAAACCGGACATTATCATCAGTTTATAAACACCCCCCCGGACGCCCCGGCGGGACGTGAAAAGTGGACATGTCCGGGCAAAAGAGGACGTCTGGTCAGCCTATGAGTACATTTTCAAACAAGCCATCAGTTACTTCTCTCAGCCGAAGTTATAAGGGGCTTTTAATTTGAAAGGAATTCAGGAAGTGTTGAGTTTGAAATGTAAAAATATAAAAACACAGAGGGATTAATGAATAACAGACCCTCTATAATGTAGTCTGTTTCAAATGAAGCTGGTAGCCTCTGCAGTTGTGGTGAGTAAAAGCCCCGCTGCTATTTGTTATTGTTATTACTTTATGTCCGACCATGAGGATGTAACATTGTTTGCTCGCTTGATGCTCATGACAGTCAGATACATATACGTAGATGCCGCATTCAACGGCGCTCCTCATTGGAGCGATACGTCAACGCGGCCGTCATCTTGCCCAGGTGGAGCCGCGCTGCCTAATGCATGTATGTCTATCCACCTTATTTTCAAACACGGAAGTAAATAGTGATTAACTTCCGTTTTTTGTGCATGACTTCCGGCCAGCCGCTTTCCCTCATGCTTTCCCTTACCGGAGCTAACGGTGCAAGCTAATTTTTTTCAATTTTCAGTTGTTTATGTTAGTCAATCAGTTAGTTAGTCTGTGTATTTTGTATAGATAACTGTGCCCACGTTTCCGTTATAACGGAAATTTATTCCCTCTAAATGCGAATAAATCGCACGTCAATCATAAACTATGAACCAAAAAAGCACAGTCTATCCCGAGTGAGACAAACTGCTTGATCCCCGTCTCCAGTGTACCAGCAGAGAACCTGCAGACCCGAATCAGCGAAAAAACACACCGGGCTACACAGCCTCTCTGCCTGAGCAGCTGAAGCTGCGGCTCGCACCCTCGACACACAGACGGTGCTTCTGCATGCCAGCCAAACGTGTGCGCAACTGTGAGAAATAAAGATGGAAGGTGTACGCTGCTTTTCTATCTTTTTTTACCTTTTCTTTCTGTCAGCGACATACACTAACACAGGACGGGTTGTTTTAATTGACTGAGTTGACCATTGAGCCATAGTGATGCGCGGATCGGCTCTGATAGCACCTGAATCAGCATGTGCGCATCAACCATCCAGCCGTTACAACATGATTGAGCTAGCAAAGCAGTTTTGTGTTGCTATGTGTTGTATTTATTCAGTTTTGGGAAATCACGATGTCTATAAAGCATCAGTGGCTGCAGCTGACAGGGACAGCTAACACTAGCAGCAAAGCTAACACCAGGATCGTCATCCGTTAAAAGCCTCCCGTTGTCGGATACGACATGAAACTACTCCACTTAGCTCAATCATGTTGTAACCAAGACATCCGCTGGAGAAAGTGTTTTTTTCACGGGCCACTTTGTGAGTTTAGTGAGTTATTACAGACACAGCTAACGGCTAACAGCTAACGGTTAGCCCAGCTAATCTACGATAACCATGTTATTAATTACACAGAGAAAATACTAATGTTTGTTCAGTCATTGTGTTTATAGACTTTACAAACATCAGATTAGTCTAAACGGTGCTATAGTGACGTGAAAAATGTGATATATACATATATATATAGCTAAACTCAGCAAGGTAAACAACAAGGCGATTCCCATTTACACAGTGCTAAGAGTGCTGGACCGGAAGTGTCGCACAAAAAACGGAAGCTGGCTGCGTTCTGTTTTGCCTCCGTGTTTCCGTGAAAAATAAGGTGGATTGAGGCAGGAGATTATTTATGATTAAAATCATCATTACTCGCTGAATTCTCAACCGATTTTCATGCGGTTTGGTTTGTTACAATTGTGAGACATGTAGTTATGATAGAGGATACTTGGTTAAATAAAAAATGCAGCTTTTCATACCAAAATGTTTGATCTTATGTAGATAAAGTAACAGTAATAGTTGTACAGCACATTTAAACTAAACTTTCCCCATGTAATAAATATTTTTTCTTACTAGATGTACATTGCCCACCATGATGTCATTTAATTATTAATTTTGACTATAAATGTTTATTCACATTTCACACAGTGCAAAAAATAGTGTATCAGCAGGGTTGTGCCGAGCTGCAGTGTAGATTCTGATTAACAAATGTTGGTTTTGTACAAGTGAAAATAAATGACTTAGAGCTGCATGTTCACACAAAATTTTGCTTTAATCTCATATGTATAACACCACAGTGCTCATGGGAGCCTGGACACAGAACATTATTAGGTCATATTTACAAAAAATACAGTGTACAGTAGCTAGTATTATTCTTAGGAGTCTGCCCAGTCCTGTCAAAGTCCTCAGGTCTGAAGTGACAGCTGCAGATGAGTCGGGACAAAGTCCTTTCTCCTCACTGCTGCTACCCATGTCCGTCTCCTATCTGTGTTTTTTGGGAAACTACACACAAAATAAGTGTCAAAAAAACGCAGTTCCACATAATTTGTAGTTACAATTCAGGCCACAAGTTAACTACTAACATTATGCTGCGTTATGTCGGTGCCATGAAACATAGTTGACAATTTGGAATAACACATACACCGACATAGCTGTTTGACAAAGCATCATAATTTTATAAGTAATATTTATAACGTTAAATGTTAACCTTTTTTCTTTAAGTTGTGTGACATAGCGTTAGCTTAATTTGGCATTAGGACCAGATCAGGACAGTTACTTTACTTGATTAGCTTAAAAGAAGGATCACTTTGAGATATATCTCATTAAACATGTTCGTAATAGTAAAAAATTGTAAAACAACTTCTTACCTGTGGAATGTTATTCCCTTCTGCTTGGTTTTAACACTTCTTTCGTTCGTACACCCAAATGCAGAGCAAAAATGTGGCATTTTTGCCGAGTCTGACATGGGTCTGAACCGGTCAGAGCACCTAGGCAAGATGGCAGCGGTATTGACACATCCCACAAGCCAGTGTGCGGCATCTATGTATATATATCTATGAATGACAGTAAGGTTAACTCAGCGGGTTGACAAAGTGCCTCTGCTGTTTCACACCATCATTTCCCCCTTTTACTCTGTGTGGTAACAGCCCTAGAGGAAATATTAAAAATGCTGGTGTGTTGTCCTACAGTTGTCTACGCAGCAGATCGTTCTGTGTTTCTACTGGTCAAAGTGACGGCTGTGATGGGAGAATTGGATCTCAGTGAAGGGCAAGTGGTCCATAACTTTAATTTTGGAGACCAAAAATGTAGGCTTCGCGCCCTGTGGTCCATTGCCCAATAGGAAATGTAGAATACTCAAAAGTACTTTAAAAGTGCTTGAGTTACTTTTCTCAGGGAGTAACATTGGAAGTACTTTTACTACTTGAGTTACTTTAATCAGGGAGTAATGCAGTAAAGTAACTCGTTACTTTAAGAAAGTAACGCAGTAAAGTACTTTGATTACTTTTAAAGTAACCCTTACCCAACTCTGGTCACTGAATGTTTTTGATAGTCTATTTTAATGCTTAAATTTGAATTCATGGAGAATGCAAAGAATGGCCTTGTGATCTTGGTTGAAATGTTCTTCCTAGTTGTTCTTGGAAGAATGGACTCGCAAGGTCATAAGCTCACAGAAGACAGTTGAAAGTTCGAGACAATGCCTTCTAACTGGTGTTGCGCAATACTATCATCACAGAGGCCGTCTGCAGTGCTCTAAAATGACACACAGGCTTTATCACTCTATACAATTGGTGTTGTGTATTAGCCGATCCCAAGTTGAGCTCATTACGCCACAACTGTACACAAGGAAAAACAGTCCCCTTTCATAGTGCTTTTAAGTTTTATGAGCCAAGAATTGTACATCACTAACCAAGTGTGGAAGGAAAAAAAAACAAACAAAAAAAAAAAAACAGGAAAGGTTTTTGTTTGTGGTTCACGTATGGTTTAAAGAAGAATAAAGAAGTAAGGTATAATAACTCCATGGGCTCTAGTTTCACAGACTGGGCGTGGCGGGGGCGCAGCGCACCTGCGCTTTGCCAACTGGGTGTGGCCAGGCGGATTTTGTAAGTTTGGTACACCGTGCGCCCTGGTGCAGCTACTCCTCTATCCCACCTCCTGCCCTCCTACCGGCGCAAGTCGGAAAGAGGAGGAGAGAAGGCGTGGAGTGGGTTTTACGCATATTACATCAATCAAATGAGCCCCTCTCCTCGCCCTTAAATGCGCCGCACGAAGGTAGTCAGTCAGTCGCATTGAAGAGTGTTTTTTTGGGGTATTTATTGCATCGTTAATGTGCCTGATATTCTGGAAACCTGCCTGTGAGGTTTTGGTGACGTGTGCGCACTGTCCGCTGGTCAGTCAAACTTTGGCTTACACCAGCTGCGCTCCCCCTGTGCTGACAGTAGACCTGGTTTCAGCTGGCGAGCTTTTAGCGCACCTGTCGACACCTCCCCCTGCTGCGCCACCACACCCATCTCAGCGCACCTCGGTCTGCCAAACTACCAAACTGAGCGCGCCTCGGGTTGCGCTGCTCGAAACTAGCTCTGCGTGGGGTTCGCCACCCTGCGCCACCTGCGCTGCGCCGGGAAACTAGAGCCCTATCCTACAAAAATGCACGCTCAACAGCTCATAAGAAAACCTACGAATAAGCACCCTTTGAATGGTATAATTAAAGTAAAGTTATGGAGGTTAGATTTAGGGATAATGTGGCCTGGGGCACTACAGGGAGAATTAGAAAGCCGGACAAGGCCACCTGAGGACTTACACCCCAGGAAATACTATTTAGGACTTGAATAATGTTGAAAGAATGGATAAGAAGGCACACAGGAACATTACTGAAGAGTCAGAGATGTGATTTTTTCCAAATAACTCAAATGTTTTTATTGTAATAATAATAGTAATAATAATGATAATAATAATAATGATAATAATAATAAAAAATAAAGCAACCAGGGACTGGGGCTGCTGGGGAAAAAGGAATGTTAATGAACAAAGGAAAATACTTAAAGCTGGTAAGCGAAATAAAATACCTTTATTACAATTCACTAAAATAAGGTCTCAATATCAAAGTTAAAAAGTCTGTATAAGAACCCAAATCAACTTAAATATAACTAAAGAAAACTAAGCAGAGGCCACATGTGGAGAGGCAGACTACATGGAGGAGTGTCCAGGGTGCTGGACCTGAGGTGAGGGTACTCACCTCAGGTGCAACACAGCAAACCTCACAGCAACCTTTACAGCAATCTTCACAGCAAACAAATGGTGCAGTCTAGGGTGTCCCTGTGCAGTTACTCACATGCATAAAGTGAAGGGACCTCACCACAAGTGCTTAGCCCCCCCAAAAAAATATGGCGCTCTGCTCCTGAAAGAAAAAGACTAAATACAAAAAAATGTCAGAAACAAATAACCAAATAAACAGGCAAAGGAAATACAATACGGCAACCCAGTAGTCAATTAAACAATTAATGTAATAAAGTAATAGAATAAAGTAATCAAAATAGCCAAAATGAATTAAAGTATTCAAATAACTGGATACAATAACCCAGTAAATTAAACAAAGGACCCAAGCAAATCAGTAAACGAGTTAAGAAATAAAGTAACCAGGAAATAAACCAATGAACAATGTAATATAACCCAGTTAATTGTTAACAGATATTTAAAGAGGATAACCCAGGAAACTGAACCTTAAAGAAAATCAAAGAAAACCCACTAAATTAAACCCCAACAAAACAAGAAAAATAAAGTAACTAAAGGGACTCAATTAATGAACACAAAAGGGGACAAAGCAGCAGTAGGTAGGGCGGGAGAACCTGGAAAAGGGAACAAACTATTAACCAGGCCCAAATTACATTAAAAATTATTAAAGCTGTGCTCCTACTCACCACCTCTAGCTAGGGCATTAAGTCACTTTCAGGGCAGGGAGCAGATAGGGGGTTCCCAAAGTTGCAGCAAACACTCTGAACACAAACAAATCAACCTTTAAAAGAAAAATGCCACTTAACATGGGAATTATGAGAGTTTCTTCACTAATCATACCTGGAGCACAGGACACCAGCCACAGCAGGGACAGAGCAGAAGACCAACTGGCTGAACAATGGCACACAGGTGCCTCATATAACCTGGCCTGATTAGGGAGTTGGTTGGGGGAAGGAGTCAACCTCAGGCTGTGTTCACAATCACCATACACACACACAACACTAAGGAGAGTATTCCCCACCACAATAAGAAGCATGGTCAGGATGTACCTTAAAATGACTCAAAGTTCACTCAGAGTTCACACGGTTCTGAACACACGTCACCTGGAGAAAGTCCTGTGTTTTGTGACCCATTCACTGCCCCAACCTACCTCCTGACAAGACCGCTCGCAACCTCTTCATTGTTTATGCTACACAACATTTTTTTTGTCAGATTAGGCGATTATGGAGTCATAAAATCTTGCTGTGTATCGTTAAATCATGCCTGATATCGTGTAGTTTAAAGCCAGCATAATGCGGGTCTCAGACGTGGGCATAATACTGGGTTCAGACTACATGATATCAGCCCAAGTATAGCCGTGATGCGGCGTCATACAGTGTCGGTTTGGATCATGAACGACAATGAGTGTTTATACGATAATCTATTTTATCTTGTGTAGTGTGTCATAGTATGCGACAGAAAGTCTAGCATGTTTGACTTTCTTTTTGTTGTTCAAGACTTCTGAACTGTATGACAACAACACGCCAGCCTTTTTTACATTTCCTCTACACGTGCTACCATGACAGAGTAAAAAGGGAAAAATGATGGCATGAAACAGCAGAGGCACTTTAGCAACCGGTGAGTACTGCCATTAGCATCATGCGAACAAAGATTGTTAATTCTTCATAATGGAGGATATAAAGGAATAAAATTCACAAATAGTAGCGGGGTTTTTACTCATCACAACTGCAGAGGGTACCAGCTTTTTCTGAAACAGGCAACAGTAGAAACCGGCCTTTATTTCCAGACACAGGCTTTTATTTTCCATCCCCTCTGTAATTTTGTGTCTATAATTTTAATCTGCTCCCGTTTGTCATGTTGAATTTAATGCACTGCGCTGTCATTTCAAACAAAAGCCCATTGTTTTTACTTGAAGTCTATCTAGAACAGTATTCATTTTGTTGATGAAAACTATGGCGAAAATCTTTCGTCTACAACCTTTTTTTAATGACGACAATGAGACTATGATGAGCAATAAAAACTGCGTCCCCATACTCACACTACTCCTCAAAATTGGCCCTAGCCCTTGTTTTTTGCACGTTCCTGCGAAGGGCTAGGGTGTCCTAAACTTTAGGGAAGTGCTTTTCAGCCATTCAAATCCCCACTTAATTTGAAGGGCTGGGCGATGCACACTTAGGAACCCATCTCAACTGAGGGGAAGATTGAATTTCCTAGGATACATTGCGAAATTATCCAGCCAAGCGAGTTTTCCAGGAAGATGGCAGCTTCCATGAGAAAGCCATCGCACAACTGTAGTACTATTTTCTCAAATAAGCACATAAAAATTCGAACACGAATGCTTGAAAATCACTAATTCACGATGTAGCCGACATGAATATCTACAGAGTTCTCTGTGAAGCCTTTAATGCTGAAACCTACGTCGACGATACGTACGATATAGCCACTGCCGGGATGTTTCACTAGCCACTGAATGGCAGTGGACCAAGCAGCCACTAGCTGCCAGACTTCACAACTGATCTCTGATCTCTGATCACTGCTGGAGGAATACAAGTTTGTCAGTGTGCAGCAATTACTTGTAGTCTAAATGAAATTTTTCTACAACCTGTCAATTCTAATTTCTAATATATGAATTAGTCTAACTGGATTAGTTTAAAGATAAAAAACATAGAGAACATAGACTACAACTAGAGTTAAACTATGAAGGATAAAAATGACTAAAATTTGACAAAAACTAATAAGCATTTTCATCTTAAGACTAAGACGAAATCTAGAATAGCTGTCAAAATAAACACTCATCTAGAAATTCGCAGACTGCAGTTCCCACACATCGTTGCTATAGTGACATGGTCCAAGAGCAAAGTGTTTTGCATCAGCATTCACCCAGTGACTATGTGTATACTGTTGTGTTCACTGGTTTTAACGTTGATGCTAATAAGTGCCCTAAGAAGCCCTAATAAGTGAACTTTGCACAGATCCAACCAGCTGTCTTTATCATCGATTTTTCATCTTTTTATCTCATTAAATGTAGCTCCTTTAACAAGCTTTAACTGGTAAGCAGTGCACTTGATACAGAATAGGAACCTGGACCTCACCTCAACTAACCTTGATTGAAGTGTGTGTGTGTGTGTGTGTGTGCGCGCGCATGTGTGTGTGTGTGTATTGTGGTGTTCTAGGTGTATGAAGTCAAGCAGTCGAGTGGTGTTGTGGAGAAGATCGGCTCCCTGATCAGTAAAGTTGTGGAACCTCTCCATCCTCATGTTGAGGAACATCAACCCAAGAACATTAAACACCTGTCACACACTTTCTCCAGGGAAAAACAACACCTGTAAGTGCGTCTTTTATACTTTGATGGAAAATAGTTGGACCCTTGTAGCTTAAGGGCATCTTTATGCTCAACGTTAATTACATCTACAAAGACTGTACTCTGCGTTCACTTCATCTGTATGTGTGCACGTTTTCTGAAAGCTTATGGATATGGACAAAATGGAGCAGTATCACCAGAGATCGTGGAGACAGTGTTGTGTAGTTCAAGTATGGTACCACCAACAAAAAAATTTAAATAATGGAACAAAAAGAATTGGTAATATAGTGAAAAGAATTCTCCATCCATGTTGTGATGTATTTAATGGCCTCACAGACCAAAATTAATTCATTTTGAATTTATTATTTACTATTTTTCTGTTTTGATTTTTATTATTTTATTTATCTTCCTTTCCTTCTTACTTTTAAACCTAGCTTATTTGATGGTTTATTTACAACTGGACTATGTACACATTTCATTTTATTGTCTTGTTTGGAAAAATACTCAACAATATTTATATACACATCAGTCTCATACTCTCAATTGGAACTATGTTAAATTGAATTGTCCCGATCACAAAAAACAAAACAAAAAAAAAGATGGCTATTATCTTTCAGTGCAGAAACAATGTTGATTGTTCCTGTATTGCTGTCATCTGCCTATCCCTAATAAAAAAGATAAAGAAAAACAAAGTTTGCCTGACACAAGAGGGATTATGCCCATTGAGCTGCTGGAAGATGCTTAATTTGTAACATGGCAGGGAATGTTTGGTGTCATCGACAAACTTTTTTAACTGTGATCCAAAAATGGCTGACTAGAAGCACCCTAAGGTCTCTTCAAAAATGTTGTGTTACTCTGATATACACTACTGTAGGATGACTGAACTTTAACGCACAAACAGTAACAAGTTTGCATGTTTTTGTGTTTGTGTGTGTGTGTGTGTCTGTGTGCGCGCGCATGCGTGCGTGCGTGTTTGTGTTTCATTAACAGGTTTGACCTCTCAGACAAAGATTACTTCTTTGACAGCAAAACCAGGAGTTCAATAGTAAGTCCACTGAAGTTTGTCTGTGATTTATACACCAACATACTGTATCTAATAACATATCCTGGGCGTCATTTTTGACTCTGAGCTTAATTTTATTCCACACATCAAAAATGTAAGAAAGATAGATTTTTAGCTTCTTAAGAATATAGCCAGAGTCCACCCATGTCTCTCTCAGGCTAACACGGAGGTGCTGATGCATGCTTTTATCTCTTGTTGTTTAGACTATTGTAATGCCCTGCTCTCTGGTCTTCCCAAAAAGACCATCTCTAATCTGCAATTACTTCAAAACTCAGCCGCACGTGTGCTGACGAAGACAAGAGGGCAGGCGCACATTACACCAGTTTTAAAATCGCTGCATTGGCTCCCCGTGTGTTTCAGCATAGATTTTAAGGTTCTTTTATTAGTTTTTAAATGTCTCAACGGTCTTGGGCCATCTTATTTATCTGACCTGCTTTTATCATATCAACCCTCGCAGATCCTAAAGTCCTCTGGCACCGGTCTTTTAGTCATCCCAAAAGTTAGAACAAAAACCCACGGCGAGGCTGCATTCAGCCATTATGGCCTACACTTATGGAATAGCCTGCCAAAGAGCATCAGGACTGCAGAGACTGTTGATGTTTTTAAAAGGAGGCTCAAGACTCACCTTTTAATTTGGCTTTTAACTGATTTCTTCTACTCTTCTTTTATTATTAGTTTTTAGCTCTTTCTATCCTACTTTATTGTCTTTTAGTCTTTTAGGTTTTAGCTCCAGTGTTTCCTCATGGGGGGCCTCCACGCTGGGAGGTGTGTCCGGTCTGCCCGCGGGGAGATCCCTCAGGCCCGGAGGACTGGGGGCTCTGTACCAAGTGCGGAGTCCACCCCGGTCTATCTGGGTTGGGGTGGTCTCTGTGGCGGCACTCACTGTGGCCGTAGGCTGTGGCGCCTCTCGGTGTGGATGGCTCCCCATAGGTGTTTTTTTCCTCACCTGGTGCCTCAGTGCCCTGCCATGTTACTACAGTTAGTGAGTGCTGTGTGTGTGTGTGTGTGTGTGTGTGTGTGTGTATGTGTGTGTTATATGTGGGGGGTGGGAGGGGCGGTTTTTCATTGTTTTTATTTTGTGAACTGTCAGTATAGTAACATGGCAAGGCACTGAGGCACCAGGTGAGGAAAAAAATGGGAGCTCATCCACACTGAGAGGCGCCACAGCCTACGGCCACAAGGAGTGCCCCCACAGAGACCACCCCAACCCAGACAGACCAGGGTGGACTCCGCACATGGTGCAGAGCCCCCAGTCCTCCGGGCCTGAGGGATCTCCAGGACAAATTTAAAGATTTAGAAAATGTAAGGATTTAAAAAAAAAAAATTAAAAATAAAGAGTTTAAAGTAAATAATAATAAAATACATAATGATTTAAAAGTAGATCATTAAGAACATTAGACATTAAGTAAATAGATAAAAATAAAATATAAAATAAAATATAATAAAAGAAGAGTAGAAGAAATCAGTTAAAAGCCAAATTAAAAAGGTGAGTCTTGAGCCTCCTTTTAAAAACATCAACAGTCTCTGCAGTCCTGATGCTCTTTGGCAGGCTATTCCATAAGTGTAGGCTATTGTTTTCATTGTTTTTATTTTGTAAAGCATTTTGTGTTACATTTTTAATGTATGAAAAGTACTATATAAATAAAGTTTGATTTAGATATTACGCATACCAAGAGATGAAACCTTCCAGTTGTTTGTCAGAAAGACCAGAAATATACTAACAAAAACTAGTTTAGTTTAGTAAAACCTCACAGTTGTCAGTGGTTCCGCCAGTGTATTGGAAGCGCGGCAGCCCACCCAGCCTAAGTGAGATGAGAGATGTTTTCTTAAACTACAAAAAAACCCACCCTGCTAGCATTACAGTGTTAACACACAAACATACATGCACGCACACACGCACACCGAATGAAATTATTAGTTTTTGTTGGTCCAGGGTCAAAGGTCAAGGTTGCTGTGACAGTGACTAATGAACACAATATCTCAGGAACAGCTTGAGGGAATTTCTTCCAATCTGGCACCAAGTCTCATTGATGAAATGATTAGATTTTGGTGGTCATTGGTCAAAGATCAAGAATTCATATGCTAATTATGACAAAACTTCACACAAATGTCTAATAGACCCTTTTACTGTTAGTAAACATTATGACATTTTTGGTGGGCGGGGTTTAGCTGGAGGCAAAACAATTCTCCAGACATTAGCTAGTGCTAGCTGGCGAGTTCTTTTGGCTTGTGTTAGACAGTGAATGAAGATGATATGAGTGGTGCATGCAGACATACTCATCCAAGTGCCGGAGCGTACTCTGGAGTAGGGATAGACCGATATGGATTTTTTTAGGGCTGATGCCGATACCGATTTTTTTCCATCACCCTTAGCCGATGACCGATTATGGACTGCTGATTTTCTTGAGCCGATATCTGGGGCTGATACTGCTTTTGCTCCCTCTATTTACATCAAAAAAATGACACAATGATAACAAATATTACAGGTCTCAAGTTTAAAATACGAAACATTTATTGAACAGTAAAAAATACTAAAACAAGATGGAAAGTTGAGGTAGAACAGGTAGAATATTATTATTATTATTATTATACATTCGAATAAAAAAAAGAGTTCAGTGCTCTTAAATCTTCCAGTAATGTCTTTATAAAATAAACAAATATTTAAGCTGAAGCATAAATAAAACAATAACTACTGTATGCAGTAGGATTTGCTGCATGTGCGCTGCAGGGTCTTCCGGCAACACAGAGCTGCCCGTGGATGCCTGTCTGTAAATCATGCCAGGGAAAAATAAATCCGCGAACCCACGCGCGTATCGGCCAATGCCGATACAAGTAAAAAACTCAAATATCGGCCCGATATATCGGCCGGCCGATGTATCAGTCTATCCTTACTCTGGAGATAACTGTACTGTTCGTAGCACTGATCTAATGTAGCATTCGGTTATCCAGAGCACCGCACTCTGTCTGTGGAGACAGAGTAGCAGAGCACTGAGCAGGATGAATGTGTGATAAATTTAATTAATTCATATAGAAATATGAAGCTCCGTTTCATTGACCAACAGGGCTCTCATTTTAGTGTAGAGCATCAGACTGAATTTACAAATGCACCATGTCAGGTTACTCACTCTCCGGGACCGCCAGTATTACATGAATAAGTAAACACTGACCTACGGGACCAGACTGGCCGACCTGTATGCTCTCATACAGTGGATGGATGATTTGACAGGATTGCTGAAGGTGGGACGGCCGATTTTGTGGTTGATTACTATGCCAATTTTTCAAAGGAGGACGACACTTCAACAGTTTCCTCCAGTTTGTTTTGCTATTGAGCTAATGTTAGCTAATACACTACAAAGTTAGTGTTACAGAGAAATCCAACATTCCTCTTAATACCTCCCCAATTTCTGATTATGTGGACATGATAACCCTTAATACACATAACATTATTCATCCCTGCAACAGGAAATACTTTCCCCCTAACCTGATGTGAAGTGTGCACTGCACATGTGAGCATTTTTGATGATCGCCTCCATCCACTCCTTTTGTCTTAATGCATTTAGCCATAGTTGTCTTTGTTTTTGTTGACGGGCAGTGTCGGGAGGTATGTGCTAAAATTTAAGTTTCAAGCCATGACTCCTACTATTCTGGCTCCCAATAACACAACAAGACGACATCTAACAAACTGACATCATTGTGATGTGATGTCGGCCCTAAAAGGGTCTATAGGATAAAATAATTAAGTGATGACATTTTATATCCAATAGGTCAAAGGTCAGCTTTACTATGACATCGTAATATTCTGCATAAAACACTTTTCTGGCCATTATTCAGCATCATATCTCAGAAACAGATGGTGAAATATCTGGTCAGATACTGAATTGGTGACACTAATCTTGGGTGTCCACCTTGGAAGTTGTGCTGATTGTATAGATCTTCTGTGCTGCTGGGGGGAAAATGTGTGTGAAACAACCAGGCATACAACCGCAGGGCGGTAATTCTAGTTTCGTTTTTAATCATTCATGAACTTGCACCACATCTGCATCATGTTCCATATGCATATGAGACCAAATGCTACTTCTTACGATTTAAAAAAAAAAAAAAAAAGAACTTAAATGTATTAAATAGCTGTCCGTCCGTCTGTCCGTCTGTCGTCCTCCGCTTATCCGGGTCCGGGTCGCGGGGGCAGCAGCCTCAGCAAAGAAGCCCAGACAGTCCTCTCCCCAGCCACCTCCGTCAGCTCTTCCGAGGGAACCCCAAGGCGTTCCCAGGCCAGCCGGGTGATGTAATCGCTCCAGTGTGTCCTGGGGCGGCCCCGAGGTCTCTCTCGGTTGGACATGCACGAAACACCTCCCAAGGGAGGCATCCGGGAGGCATCCTTACCAGATGCCCGAACCATCTCAACTGGCTCCTCTCGATATGGAGGAGCAGCGGCTCTACTCTGAGTCCCTCCCAGATGTCCTCACCCTATCTCTAAGGCTGAGCCCAGCCACCCTGGGGAGGAAACTCATTTCGGCACATGAGCTGACTGGCCCCCGCGGCCTTGCAGCCACAGCTCGCAATAGCCGCCTCGACAATGGCAGAGTGGAACAAGGCCCATTCGGACTCAGTGTCCCCCTCTGCCCTCGGGACGTGGTCGAAGCTCTCCCGGAGGTGGGAGTTGAAGATCATCCGCCAGGCGTTCCCAGCAGACCCTCACTGCTCGTTTGGGCCTGCCAGGTCTGCGCGGCATCCTCCCCTGCCACCTGATCCAACTCACCACCAGTTGACAGCTCTGCTCCTCTCTTCACCCGAGTGTCCAGAACATATGGTCGCAGGTCAAATGATACGACTGCAAAGTCAATCATTGACCTGCGACCTAGGCTGTCCTGGTGCCACATGCACTGATGGACATCCTTATGCTCGAACATGGTGTTAGTTATGGCCAAACTGCGACCCGCACAGAAATCCAATGACTGCACACCACTTGGGTTCAGATCGGGCAGGCCGTTCCTCCCAGTCACGCCCCTCCAGGTCTTGCTGTCATTGCCCACGTGAGCGTTGAAGTCCCCCAGCAGAACAATGGAGTCCCCGGTCGGGGCGCTGTCCAGCACCCATCCCAGGGACTTCAAAAAGGGTGGGTACTCTGAACTGCTGTTTGGCGCATAAGCGCAGACAACAGTCAGGACCCGTTCCCCGACCCGAAGGCGCAGGGACGCATCCCTTTTGTCCACTGGGGTGAACCCCAACATACAGGCAGAGAGTCTGGGGGCTATCAGAAAGCCCACCCCGGCCCTCCGCCTCTCACCCGGAGCAACTCCAGCAAAGGAGAGAGTCCAACCCCTCTCAAGGACTTGGGTTCCAGAGCCGGAACTATGTGTCGAGGTGAGGCCGACTATATCTAGCCAGTAGCGCTCAACCTCTTCCGCAAGCTCCGGCTCCTTCCCCACCAGAGAGGTGACATTCCATGTCCCAAGAGCCAACTTCCGTAGCCGAGGCCGAGCCCATGTAGCAGGTTCGGGCTGGGCCCGGCCGGACCCCATGGGCAAAGGCCCGGCCACCAGGCGCTCGCCCACGGGCCCCAGCCCCAGGCCTGGCTCCAGGGTGGGGCCCCGGTAACCCTCTGGGCCGGGTACGCCAACTCTTGTTATTTTCCATCATGAAGGGTCTTTTGAACCGTTCTTTGTCTGACCCTTCGCCCAGAACCAATCTGCCATGGGAAACCCTACCAGGGGTGAAATGCCCCCGACAGCAAAGCTCCTAGGGTCACCAGAGGTGAGGGGAGCCATCAGGCTGAAGAAGGAGGCCTACAGGGCATGGTTGGTCTGTGGATCTCCAGAAGCAGCTGACGGGTACCGGCGGGCCAAGCAGAGCGCAGCAGCAGCAGTTGCGGAGGCAAAAACTCCGGCATGGGAGGAGTTCGGTGAGGCCATGGAAAAAGACTATCGATCGGCTCCAAAGAGGTTCTGGCAAACCGTCCGGCACCTCAGGGGGGGAAGGCGGCAACTTGCTCACATTGTTTACAGTGGGGGCGGGGAGCTGCTGACGCCAACTGGGGACATTGTCGGGTGGTGGAAGGAATGCTTTGAGGAGCTCCTCAATCCCACCAACACGTATTCCAGTGAGGAAACAGTCACAATGGACAGTATGGTATTGTATAGGTTGTTTAGCCATCCCTGAATATGTATGCATTTATGGTATTTATGTAAAATATTAGCTTTTACTCTAAGTCCCACAGAGGTCACGCACTCTCAACTGTCTGAACCACTTAGTGAAAACAGACACCGAATGAAAACTGAAATGCAATGATGTATCATTTTTTCCCTCTGGTGCGACCAAATTAACCAAACTACAGGTGTGAAAGCACCCTTAGTCACTCTTGAATGTTTTTTATGAATATTTTCTTCTGTTGCATTGCAAATTAAGTTTAGTTCTTCTGTTTTTTATTGCTTTTCAGGTCTTTGAAATACTAAAAAGAACAAAATGCAAGGCCAAGTACAGCATGGGTAAGTCTGGATCTCTGTCTCTCTCAGTGGCCTTGTGTTGACTGACCAGTTTAATACTCAATATCTTGTCTTGTTTTTAAAATGATCGAGTCTAGTGATTTGAACCAGATGGGTGTGGGTTATGTTGAAATCACAGAAAATAAATTTAGAAAGTTATGTTATTTCAACAGTAGCTATTCTGTCCATGATGGATAGTGGTAGGTTGATCCAACACCCTTGCCCCCTGTGCAGCGTGAAGCTTTGTGGTGTTTGCCCATTGGTGATGAAAGTGGTTAAAGGTGATGTGTAGCTACAGAATCTTGATGCAGTTGATAAATGATTCCTCAAAGCCAAATTTGTCTCTACCAAAGGCTTTTTTGGCATCCAGGGTGGCTATGATGATCCCTGACTATAACAGCAACCCAGTCTCACTCTGAAGTCATTGAAATCTAGCGCTTGGCCAGTGACTTCCGGCATCAGGCAAGGACAATAAAAGCTGCCCTTTCACATCAGCATGACACATGGATGCAGCAGGACAACAACGAAAGTTAACACTGCGGAAGTCCAAGTATGGTGGGCGTGAAGAGTGATAAATGGGTCCAACAGCCACCTACACCTGGGAGTGTGATGTTTGCTTCCTGTAAGATCCTAAAGCCAAACCCTGTTCTATGTTCCTAAACTCAACCACATGCTTTTGTTGCCTAAATCCACGGGTGTGTTGGCAAAACATAACCACGCAAATTTGTCACTGAAGGAAAAAAACCTCAGTTTGCAATGTTGTACCGACATAGTGCTTTTCTTTTGAAAGAGACTGCATACAAACTGTACATTTCCTGTGAAAACAGAAGTATATTTTGAAAACAGACAATGCATGGAACAAGCAGAAATTGAAATGGCGCCCCAGAACGTCAACAACCAACGCACCCAGGGTATGTCGATATGCAATGAGGTCAGAGTGAGAATGTGTTGGTTATAATGATGAACAATGCATTAAATTAATGCTGTGTGTGTGTTACAGAGGAGTAACTACCTTTTATGAACCTGAGTCTGATCTGAATGGATTATGGATGTAGTGACTTTTTCTGTCCTGTGAATTAATTTCTATATCAACGCTGATGAGAGAAATGGGAAGGTAACTTGATAGGAAAGTTGGGTCTTTGTCAGCCTTTAGATGGAGTGAAATTGTGGCTGTGTTCATGTTTGCTGGAAGTCTTGAATTTGCTTTCATTTCCGTTATTAGTGTTTGAAGACTGTTGCTAGAATGGACTGCTTATAGAACTCAGCAGGGAAACCACTGGGTCCAGGTGCTCTGTTATTTGGGGCAATTAAAAGTTCACCCTGTGTCACTGGTTAACCAAGTATGTTGGGTTGTTCTTTACTAAGCTATGGTAAGTCAATAAGGCTGAAAAATTACTTGATGTCTAAAACCTTCCTTAATGTGCATAAGCCGGTGTTGTCTATGTCCACCTGCAGCTCTGCCAATAATTTGGTCTTTGGATCAGTAGCTGTCAGCTGGAAACTGGACTGCCTCGATTGCTGCTAGCTTAGCTAGGTTTGTTTTTAGCCTGGTGGCTAGGCTAGCCAATTGCAATTCTGTCAAGGATTTTTAGGAATTCTGCCTTTGGATTTTACTCTCCTATTCCCATGCTGAGTGTACAGACACTACTCACTCACTCCACTTAAGAGACTGAACTAGGATGCTGCAAGTTTGCCTGGTTTGTTTTTAGCCTGGTGGCTAGTTTGTGCCTGTCGCTTCCTCACTGAGGATTTCAAGCTTTTAGCACTTTTATGGAATTTTAATCTTTTACTCCCCACTATCCCTGGATGCCTACCTCCTAACTTGTGTAATCCCTGGAGAAAGTGGGGGTAACTCTCGAAGTATGCATACCTCCTCGTTCATTTCTAAGATCAAGTCAGATCTCTCATTTCGGTCCTTCTCCAGTGTCAGGCTGACCTCTGCTCTTGGCTATCCTCGTTAGAGTACCCCGAGCTGACCAGTCTACCAACTGAGGTAACACACTAGGTCGACCTGGCTGTTTCACGTGGGCCTCGTGGTTGACAGCAATAATAGACGCTTCCTTCCCCTCTATGATTCCCAGGATGATTCCACCATTTTGGAGCTGTCTAACTTCTTTGCTCCTCTGGCTGATGTACCAATGTCACCTTCACCGCTGCTGAGTAGAGGTTGTGCTGAAGGGAATTGCAAAGCTGGTATTATTCCAAATGGCTCAGATCATCGTGCAATTCCTCAAGCACTGGCATGCCTCTCCATCTGACAAGTGCCCTCGAGTGTGTCTCTCCTCTGCAATGGAGCTTCTGCCCCAACACCTAGAGCTCCAGCTAGTGTGCCTGGCCATCGTCCCTCCAGCCAGGTGGCTGCACCGCTGGATCTGCCAAGCATTACTGGCACTGATGCTAACTGGGCTAGCCTGTTTAGCGCGGCTTGTCAGCTTCCAGCAAAACTAGCCTTCTACAACAGTGGTGTGGTAAGCAGCAATCCAGAGATTTTGATTGTAGGTGATTCTGTCATTAGGTATTTGACTCTCCCTGGTGCTATTACCCATTGTACCTCCGGTGGCAAGGTTGTCGATTTAATTGAACTCATTCAGACTCTCACTGACCTGCATCCCACTGTTAACATTGTTTTACAAATGTGGGAATGAATGATGTCATGGCTAGAAATTCCAGCAAATCACATGCAGACCTTGAGTCTCTGTGCCATACAATTGAGAGTCTGGGTAAATGTTTTCTGTTGTCCGGCCCCATTCCAACTCTCTCCAAAAGCTTTGAACATTTTAGTTGACGCTTTAGTCTACGTCACTGGTTAAAAAACTTCTGCTCTGCTGCAGGATATGACTTCTAACTTTGATTACTTCCGGACTAAAACAAGCCTGTACAGAGCGGATAGTGTATATCAACAGAAAAGGCACAAAGCAGCACAAATTTCATCCAGTAGCATTTTCATCCTGATATGCACTCCGGCAAGACTCGATCCAGACTTCTGTGTCTCCCACTAACACATCAGCTATAAACTGTGTGAATCCTGCCACAGTGTGCTTTGACTCTCATATAGTCTAAGTGTGTGCTGACTAAGTGGATTTGTCAACCTTAATTAACAGTTCCACTCACTCAGCACACACTTTAAACATGGCTCTTCTCAATGTCCGATCCCTTACTAATAGAATCTTCATTGTTAATAATATTATAGTTAATAATATTATAAAATCTTATCAACTTGATTGTGTTTTACTCACTGAGACCTGGCTTGATGAAACTGGTAGTTAGGAGCTGATTGAAGGTTCAATGTCTAAATTTCATTTTCACGCTGTACCAGGTCTAACAAGAAGGGGTGGAGGTGTTGCTGCTATTTTTTTTTTCAGATACTTTATCATGTAAAAGCATAACACTTGGTTATTTTTCTACATTTGAATATGTAGTTTTAATAATCAGATCTGTATATCCCTGTCAAAGGCTCACAGTTTACTGCCCTCCTAGAGTCAATAAAGGCTTTTCACCTGAATTTGGAGAACTTTTATCCAAAATTACTGTTGAATATGACTCAGTTTTTATTTCTGATGATTTTAACATTCATGTTGATAACTCTGATGATTATTTTGCTAACCAGTTCGCTGACATGTTGTCGGCCTTTGAGCTCATACAACACATTGCTTGGCCTACACATAATCAAGGTCACACTCTTAAGCGAGTTATTTGTAAAGGCCTTGATATAACCCCATAGTGCATACTACAGTAGATGGATTTAAGATCTTAAGATTTAAGATTTAAGATCACTTTTGTATTGTTTTAATATTACTCTAATAACCAAATATGAACCTGGTTTAAAATTAGTCAAAAGACGGGCCATCTGTGCTACATCGTACAGATTTATTGCTAGATATACTAACTCTGTTAGGTGTAGCAGGGTACAGTCTTTTGTAATGCCTTTTTTGTCATTGTACTTTAACTTGTCATCTTTGTGTGACAGTTTGGTAAATAATTTCAGCATTTCAGTCATGGCCGGATTACCCAATGGGCTTTATGGGCACAGGAAGGGGCACAGCCATGGGCCCAGCCAGAATGGGAGAAAACTACTGTGTAATGTTTTTTCCCCTAAATCCCTCCTCTTCAAATTTCAAATAAATGACACTATGTATAACCAATAAAAATCATGCTGATATATTTTTTTTAACCTAAATAGAATGATTTAATTGGTCAAGTGCAAGTGTGGAAACCATGGTAACAGGCCACTCTGCCTCTGCCCCTACGACTGTCGTCAGCCATAGCAGTGATAAGAGAGTGAAAGATGAGCAAAACAAGTGGTTGTACCAAACATAAGAGGAGAAGAGAAAAGGAGGAGGGGGAGGCAACTTTTTTAAAAACGTGTGCCTTCCATCCAAACTTTCTTCCTCAAACGGAGCCAGGAGAATCAGGGTGAAGATTCTTTGGAGTTGGAGAACACCGTGCAAGCTAAGCTAGCTAACCGGGAGCCAGAGCCGGAGGAAGATGCCACAGGAAGCCCGCCACAATCTGTAACGGTAGCCAGCTGCAGTCACAGCACCGGCAGCTAGTGGATGTAGGAAGTGTTGGACCCGGCGTTGTGGGGTGAAGTGAGTGAAAACGCGCGAGCTGTTCTTATTGATCGTGGACCTGCAGCCTTCCATAACCGCACGAGCAGATACCCAGCATCAACTCGTGATGGCGGTTTGGGCGGTAAAGTGTGCTCATTCACTAACGATCTGCTGTACAGCCGTCTACAAAATGGAGAAAAACCTGTGACTGGATCACCTAAACTATTCACCATCCACAGGTAGCCTAATATTTTATGCTTTGCTTGCATGCCCTTTTCAACGAAGAAAACCCAGTTTCTTAGTGGCTACTCTGACTGGAAACACCCCAAACGTCTGTGGGATCACAAGAAAAGCACAGAGCACTGTAGCCGCATGCTGGCTTTGCTTCAGCAAATGGCGCAGACAACCATTCACGCTCACAGACAATTTAGAGTTATCAATTGACCTAATCCCCAATCTGCATTTCAAGCTGGAGTGCCCGGAGAGTACCCACGCTGACACGGGGAGAACATGCATCCGCTCAGAAGGGCTCCCACACCCGGGATTGAACCAGGAACCCGCTTGCTGTGAGGCGACAGTGCTAACCACCACACCACACCACCGTGCTGTTTTGTATCCTTTTTTTTATTACCAGTAAATGAGAGTAGAGATAATAAAGAAGGAGGAGACAGAAAAAGAGAGACAGCCCTCAGAGAGCCAAAGACAGGACACAAAGATCATCTGGAGACAGAGCAGAAAAGCCATATTAACAGGTATGTGTATGTGGGTTTGTGTGTGAATTATGGAAGATTCTGAATCCACAATCTGGACTTGTGGAGGTGAAGCAGTTTGTGTTTTCAAATGCTAATGAGTAACAATATAAGCTGATTTCGTGATATTGTTGCTTGGCGAGGAAAGCGTTGTTGCAATTATGTGTAAATCCTGTATGATGAAGGATATCTGCAGGTGTCGATTTTGTCCTTCTTTGTGATCATATACAGTGACTGTGCCCTGTCAGTGTAAATCCTGTATACATTACAGGTGGTTCCAACAAATAGCAGTCCATAATACAAAACATTTTGGATAGTCCAGTGGGTTGTGTTGCTTTTGCTGCTGACAAGATTGTTGGTAAACAGACTCATTGCAGTGAGTGTTTTGCTGCTTTATTAACCTATATGATGCAGTGCGTATAGGTCTTTTTGGTTTTAAACATAATATGAGCGAGACTAAGCTGTAACATTAGGCAGGCCTAAGCCGAACCCCCTCCTCCACTACAGTTTTCAGAGGTTTTCTTTACGGGAGTCAGGTAGAAGTTACCAAATTTCATTTCATTTCATTTAACCTTTATTTTAACAGGGAGGTCCATTGAGAGCGAGCTCTCTTTCTCAAGGACGCCCTGTATGTACCACAAAAATACACAATTACAGAGTTAACAGAGTTAAATACAATATATGAAAATACATGCAATAAAATGAAAATTGCCTAAATAAAGACCTAACTTCATCCCAAGGGCTCAACTGTGCTCAGAGTATGAATGTAAAATGCCTCTCTGCAGAGCAGTAAGTTAATAATGTATTCTTTTCTGTACCCCAGAACTTTGGTGATGGTGCAGAGCAGTGGCTAGCTTAAGTTTTTAATCCTAAAGCACACATCTTTGGCTTTCCATCATTTGGATTTTGTAACACTAATTAGCTGGCATGAATTGTGATACCAACTTATCTTCAATAAGCTGAAATAGGTCAACAAAATCAAAGCTCACAAAGCTTAACACATACATGACTTAAATGTAAAATAATTCCGAGGGCTACAAGCCTCATTGACTCTACTGAGGAAGGACCTAAATGGAACCCACATTAACACCTATTTGTTTTCCCTCTGCAGGTATCACCAGTCTGCTGGGTTCTGGTGTCTATACAGCAGCCTATCCTCTTCATGATGTGAGTAATACTAATCCTGGCATTAATAGATTATTATAATAGGTGGTACTAATTCCAAGTCATGTTTATATGCTTGTATTTTGAAGCTGTTATACAATCGGTCACATTTGTGTTATCACTAGAAGATGAAGTGAAAAGTAAGGGTGGGCTGATTGATCTTGAAATATCAATGCTCTCAATACTACATTTAATTTTGAAGATTGATCCTTACGTCAAAAGGATAGATACTAAAAAAGGGCATCTCTCTTCTATGTTGTACATATTTGTATTTCAGTAGTAAAACTGCAAAAACATTCCGTTGTTGTGAACACATCTAGTGAATGTACTCTTTGTCTCTCCGCTGATTTTGTATTGCCTGCACTCAAACAACTTACCTGAGATCCAGCAGTTTTTAGTTTCACTTTCACCCAATGTTGGCAATAGGAGGATGGTAAGACCACCTCCCAGCTCTCCCGTTTACTGCTGTGGGCTGACGCGAACCCGTAATTGTACAGCAAATACAATAGCGTGCACATCTGCATGACCGTAGCTGTCCACGGACATTCAATGCAGATAGTATGTCCAAACCTGACTAGTTTTATCCAACACATAGTAGCAGTGATGACTTAATGAAAGAGGAAAAAACATGAGAAAGAGAACTTGGAGCTGCAACCGAAGTAGGAAGGAAACATCTCAGCATCCACACCTCTGACACAGAGACAGAGTTCACTGGCAGTCCAGGTATATAGTAGCCTAGTGAAATAAATATTCTAGTCAAATCAGATCTTCATCACTGGTTAATGTTACATTTTCACACTGTAATATTTCTCATCCGTTGTTGTTACTTAAGCAGACTGGTTATGTACCTCATAAATTATTACACACTGCTTTCACTCCCACATAAAAAAGCCACTTTAAACAATAAAAAGTAGCATAACAATATCGATATTGGTGATTCTGGCCCTGTATTATTTGATATTGGATCAAAACCTTGTTGTATCGCCCACCCCTAGTGAAAAGATGTCAACACTAGAAAACTACTGTAGCTCAGCATTCCTTCCTACTAGTCCATGTCAGATGATTAAATCTGGTTTACAGCCCTGTCTCAGTGTGCACAGTAACTAGCTTCAGTGTTTCTCTTTCCTTTTTCAGGGAGATATTAATGAGGAGAGCGCAGAGCCCAATGACAGAAAGGTGAGACAGTTGTTTCTAATGGAGACCAGTATAAAAGTCTTTACAGACTGTCGGTCGTGCTTTGCACATGTACAAATGCACATTATTTTGTCACCACTTCAGCTTTCACCTTGCAACACAAACAAATTGGGCCTGCTTGAGCATGATTTTATTTCTCTTGCTATGTAACCCATGTAGATCACCTGCTGCTGGCGTGCATAAGTGCTCTATGAATGCTTTTATCTTCTATCATGTGGAATCCTCCGTAGCCTTGTGAGACCAAATAATTGCAAATCAAAGGTCTACTTTGCTACCTTTATATCCGTCAATCTCCAGAATCAATTTCCATACTCAAGTCTATTTTCCTTGCTGACATTTTTAACAGTTAACAGATGATACACAAATTGGGATAAAAACATGTTTCAAACTTTGAGAAGATGAATGCTGTTATTGTCCAGGTTATTCTGTTCTAGGTGTTTTGGTATATTCTCAGGGGTGAAAGTAGTTTTAAATTCTTGCAGGTACTATTACCAAAACCTTCATTGCTTCATATTGTTCACCTCTCCTCACTTCAAGTGTTTTTAAAAATGTGTTTCAAAAACCAAACAAACAAATAAAAACATTTCAATATTTTACTGTACCTGTATGGAGTAGAAAGAAATTAAAAACACTTCACGTGTAGAGTAAAATATTTGTTTTAATGTTTAGGGTGCTGGCATGTATGAAACATTAATGAACACTTAATACCATGCATGTCATTTTTTTCTTTTTCTCTTTTCCTCTTTACCTATTTTTCGCTGTAAAAAACATTGATCAAAGTCCGCAATAAACTATTTAAATATTTACTATTTAAATCTCGCTGACAGTGTTTGAGCCAACCACAAGAATGTGTGGAATTTCGTTGGTTTCATTTATTGTTTGTCCTGTCCCGGTGCAAACGGCATTTTTTGTCGTCCATGGTCCAGTTGTGGAAAAATCAAACGTCCCAGTACAGGAAGTAGACACGCATGCGCAGTCACGTACTGCTGAGAGTGAAATCCCTGATCGTTAGCTCACTCGTTCAAGCTGTTCTCTGTGTTGTTGAAATTAAACAAAATAACCTGGAACATATCTGCTTATTATGCTACTGATTTTAATTGGGATATTTTTTGATGAACTGAATGACATTTAACAGTGTTGCACGTCTCGAAGGCTGGGCTCATATCTCCCAGTGGAGGGGCTGGGGGAGAGAGGGAGATGACCGGACAGCGCGGCTCCGTCGAGCATGGACCAAAACACAGCACGGACAGTTCAGAAGCAATTCGGAACGAGTTAAAAGCAATTAATAAACAGACAAAGTGGTGTTTAAAGCTGCATATATTGCTAGCCGATCTATTTTCTGGCCTAACGTGCGGCCTTGACTGGTTCTGAATGTGGGCTTTAGCAGGCAGCTGCTCTCTACTCTTCCTGGTACTGTGTACCGCCACTGAATCTTTAAGTGGTAGTACCAGACCGTACCAGCTTACTTTCACCCCTGTATATTCTGCCATAATAGTTGAATAATAACAGTATAACTGTGGTGACATTTTATATTTTTCTTAAAATGTGAAAGAAAAACATCCAAACCAACAGTGATTAATCCTACTAACAAGTGTTGTGTGTATTTAAAGCCTGATATATCTTCTTCCTCTGTGCCACAGAACTCCATTATAAACACCAGTATAAACACATCAGTGAACCACATCAGTCCCACATACATCATTCTGCTTCTAAGAATACTCATTAGCGTACCACATGTTTATTAATCCACTGCTGAAAATAGTCCCCAACAACTATTTATGACATATTTATAATTACATTAAATCAACAGCCAGTAGCACAGTTTAAAGTTTTCAGCATGTGATTTTAGTTAAAGATGTATACCCAGTCAGATGATGTAAATGACAGGGAACCTTCTCCAGGCCATTTGTGTTTGTCATATGAACTGTAAATCCAGTGGCTTATCCAACTAGCATGGTTCTGAACACAGTTCACAGAAACAGAAAAAGGAAGGCACGAACAAACTTGACAAACAATGCAACAAAATACTGTTTACTGTCTTCCACAGCTGTTGTATGAAGAGTGGGCCAACTACAGTGTTTTCTACAAGTACCAGCCCATTGGACTTGTACGGTAAGGACATATTTCTTAACTGCCAATCTTCCTTGGTTACAGCTCTGATATCAAAGTCCCCCTACTATTTAACAGCCAGGACTTTCATTTTCAAGGACCGTAATTCCAGCTCATTAAATTGTACTTATTACACGGCTCTATTAAATGCTGTATTCTGATTGGTCAGTCGCGGCATTCAGCGGTCTGATATTACTGTGTAATGACCGTTGCTAGTAGCAACGGTCATTACACAGTTGCTATGTAGCCCAGCGTTGAAGTGAAGTGGCTGATTTTAACATTTCTTTTAACTTATTTGGAGAGTATCTATAAGGATTTTGAGGAATGGGATGCCGCTAAAGAATAAGAATACGGACTTTCTCTGCCAAAAACAAAAGAAGACGGATTTGAATACACACTCGGCAGTCATGCTTAATGACATTTTACGCGAGTTTTATGCCTCGGTTCAGTCCACTAAGCCTGGGTGAGTACAAAACTTTCACCAAAAGTTGTTGAATCCGGTCGGTTTTAATGCACTTCGCGGAGGCAGACAACATTATTTATTTAACTGATAATTAGCCGTGTAATAAGCGGGATAATGTATAATGAGCCGGTGAATACTGGGAAAATAACTCCCGACAGGGGAATAGAACCCTGACGCGCAGTGATTGTTGTGGCCTGAAATGTCTGATTTCACAGCATGATTTCAAAATAGCAATGCATGTTGCAATGTTTTTATGACTCAGTGCTGGTGACAGCCGTGGCTGGAAGCATTATGTTTTCAGGTTGTCTGTCCGTTGTGCATACGTCTGTACCTCCACACATAAATACAAGGTAGGGACGTACGTTCGTCCCATTCTTGTGAATGCGATATCTCAAAAACAGCTTGAGGGAATTTTTCCAAGTTTTGCAAGAATGTTCACTTGGGCCCAATAATTAACTGAGTGGTTTTTGATAGCGATAGGTGACCTTGTCTGTCTCATTCTTGTGAACGTGATATCTCAAGAATACATCAAGGACACACCAGTGGACAGGCCATAGGTTATGACCAGGTCCAGGGTGTGTCCTCTGTTGTGAGTTGGCTGTGTGCGGGTTGTTTAAAATCCATGCAGGTTAAAAGGTTTAAAAATTCTCTGAACACTGGATCAGATGTATTATCAACATGTAAATTAAAATCACCAGTTATTAAAATTCTGTTATAGGTGGTGTGTATGATTGATAATAGTTCTGAGAATTCACTGATAAAAGAGGTGGAATGGTGGGGTGGTCTGTAAACGGTGATACAAAAAATAGGAGGACTGCTAAAAACAAAGGCATGGTACTCAAACGATGTGTAGCTGTTAAAAGAAACTTCAGGAGAGTTTAGTGTATTTTTGGTGATTGAAGCAGTTCCGCCTCCTCCTGTTTTACCTTTCCTAGTAGAAAATAAAAAATTAAAATTTGGTGGGCAAGCCTCGGTTAGCATAACTGGTCTGTCAGTGCCAAGCCATGTCTATGTTAAAAGAATACAGTCCAACTTGTTATCTAAAATCAAGTCATTTATGATAAAAGTTTTATTTAAAAGACAGCGTACGTTCAGCACGGCCAAGTTAATGTTTGTGCTGAACGTGCGCTCATCGTCACAATGTAGTGAGTGTGAAGCAGGTGTGACAGGAACTAAGATTTTTGGGTTGCTATTGGTCCATGGTGAAGCTGGTCTATTAAATCTATTTGAGATTCTGACTGGGATGCATATGGATGTGGGAATGGATTGGCGATGAACCAAGGAGGAAAGCAGGGGGGCGTGTGCTTCCGATGTACGCAACTGTCTGTCACATGGGGCACACGGCTCAGAGGTAGAGCGGGTCGTCCACCAATCGAAAGATCAGCAGTTCGATCCCGGGCTCCTCCAGGCTGCATGTCGAAGTATCCTTGAACAAGATACTGAACCCCAAATTGCTCCCGATGGCTGTTCCATTGGTGTGTGAGTGTGTTAAAAACTGAGTAGCCTCGGCCACCAGTGTATGAATGTGTGTGTGAATGGGTGAATGTGACTCGTAGTGTAAAAAGCACTTTGAGTGGTCACTAGATGACTAGAAAGGTGCTATACAAATGCAGGTCCATTTACCATTACTGTACAGCGTGCAGTTGCTAACATGCGGCTGCCCAGCCTGCTCGGATGGGGACCGTCAGCCCTGACCGGGGGCCGGTTCCAAAATAAGTTAAAATTGTCGATAAAAGTAAATCCCTAAGTGCTACAGGCAGCCTGGGTCCAGTAATTGAGGGCGAGGAGCCTGCTGAAGCATTCTGCACCGCGGGACAGTGTTGGCAGGGGACCTTCCCACAGTTTTTTAAAAGGTTAAAAAGAGCAACAAAATTCATTTTTGTCAGCTCTGATTGATTGCCGGGGAGATAGCCCAAATGAAAAATTTGCCGCTTTATGGAGGAAGGGACTGAATGAAGCAGTTTGGGAAGTTTGTCAAGGGACTGTGGCTCCAGGAAAGCAGTGAGTTGTGGCATTGAAAAAATGAATAAAAAAAAGAGGACGAAGAGGAACAGGATGGGGATTGGGGGACTCACACGAGGCAGGTGGACGGTCCATGCTGCATGACCGGGGGCGGGGCAGGAGCTACAGCGACTCGGCAGTCCCGGCCCCAGCAGGAGGATCGTCATCCCGGCTGTGGGAGAGGAGTCCCCCAGAGCGTCTCAGTACAGCCTCCTTTAGGAACCTCCGACACGCCACGGAAGCCGATGCCCGGGAAGGGAGTCGATGGTCGGGTCCTGCAGCCGAGACACTCCGGTCCTCAACAGGTGCCAGCGAGGAAGACGCGGATCCATCCGTGCAGAGCACTGCAGGAGTACCACTGGTCGGTGGAGAGGGAGCCACAGCGCCGTTAGACGCTGAGGCAGACCCCTCCAAGCAGGGAGTGTCTGGATCAGCACCGGCCGGCGAGGAAGGAGCCCAATGCCAAGGCGCTGTAGCTGTTTGACAGGCTGAGGCGCGGAAGTGAGGCAGCACAGTCAAGGGCTCTCTTACCCTGCCGACCACCTCCATCCAGGACCACCAGCGACTCAGTGTTGAGCTTGAGGACGGTGGAGGCCAAGCAGTGGGATCCCAGTGCACCGTGTCCTGAAGGGCCGCTGTGAGTGAGGTGATCTGGAGTGACTGTTCACGAGCCACCTCCTGGAGGGTGGTCAGCGTGGAGGATTTGTCATTTAGCTCACCAGAGAGCCGGTGAATATTCTCTTTCAGGTCAGCAATCTTTTTGTCTGCTTTTTCAAGCTGGGGGTCCACATTAGGGTGCCATGTATGTATCGCTGTGTTGTCAGCTGGCGGAAGTTTTCGCACCTGTCAAGCAGGCCAGGCAGTGTCTGGCTGTTAAAACCCCTAATGCATGGACATCCAGTGATTAAAAGATAACATCCGATTAAAGGAGATAAATAAAAACAACTGATGTCCAAGCAGATAGCTTAAAAGTCACTTCCAAGCTAAAATAAATCAGTTTAAAATCGTGGGTTAGGGAGAGCACAGACAGGCAGCTACAGACGCTGACACCATGTCCACTTGGACTCAACAATGAACTAATTAGATTTTGGTGATCAGAGGTCAAAGGTCAAGGTATATGTGACATCTGTGACATTCTTGTGAACGTGACATCTCAAGAATACCTTGAGGAAATTCCTTTACCGGGACCGTCTGGATGTAATAGTCCATGGAGGTGCTGCGGTGCTTGGCTGACAGGATGTACCACTCTCTCTCTCCGCTACTTTGTTTATCTCATGCATTCCTTGGACTTCCGGTTTCCCCTTTTGCATTATTTCCACTCACGCAGGCGCAGAACGTACGTGCTACTTGGCCGTCGGATGTAGTCTTTGTAGTGTGTTCAAATGCAACTGACACAGGGTGACGTAGATGACGCAACAGTTGGCTTTCGTTGCCGCTAGTTCTTTGATGTCAGTTTGGTGTGTCAGCACCTTAACACAGCACAACGTGATCCCATCCCTACTTCTCATAATATGCTGCTTGGACCGAAGCCCCACAGTAGCTGTTAACATCCAACACCAACCATAAATCTCAAACTGACACAGAAACAGCTCTACTCTGTCGTTAAACCGGTTGGTAACCTTTGGGTAATGTTACCCTTGCATTGCTAACAGTTAGCCCTGTCAGTGTGTGTGTGTGATTCTGTCCTCCCAGGTGCAGAGCTCACACTCCTGCAGTAGTAGTCTCATGATGATTAGAAAGAAAGAAAGAAAGAAAGAAAGAACGAAAGAAAGAAAGAGAGAGACCTGCTGAGCAAATCAATACACAGCACGCAGCTCTCACTGAAATGAGATTTTACCCATTTTATATGGCAAAATTTGCTGTGAAGCTGTGGTGATCGGACGAAATTTAAAGGTCATGCAGAACTCATGGTGATTAAATGAATTTGCGTTAATTGTTGCAATTGCTGTTCTATTCTTGTTCATTGGTGAATTTGTTGCAAATCATTTGTCCATGTTTTCTTGGTACTGATTTATGAATGTGTAAACAGTACTCATTCTCAAATTACAACCTTTTTACCAAAGACAGGTTGTAGTGAGCAGGTGGTGTGTGGAGGAATGTTTTACTCAAAAATAACACAGCTAAATTGGTCAGAGGTAAGTTTTATGTGTTTCATGTTTACAACTATTCAAACATAGTACGTATTTGTTTACGAATGATGGCTACAACGCATATCCCGCTCTCCTATTCAGAGTGCTGGCTGCGTGCTTCAAATGCCCCAACAGGCTGTTCACACATCAGGGTTTCTGCTACATGTAATTGATTTTTGTAATTGATCGCAAAATAAAAGCCGCCACGCATTCAGAATTCTGATTTTTTTTTTCTCTTCACATGTTAAAACAATGTAAAGTATATTGTATGAATGGATATATATATGTGTATATATATGTGTGTGTGTGTGTGTGTGTGTGTGTGTATAGCCTATATTTGTGCACATATACTTACCATAATCGGATTTTGAAATGATAATTTAAATATCATGAAATGTTATGTGACACTACGCTGCAATTAATTTTATTTTGAAAAACGAACACTGGAGTCATCACCTGCCTGTCTGGCTGTACTGCGGCGCGCTCAAGAGTGGAGGGGAGGCAAAGAATCGACAGTCCGAAGTAGAGGGAGAGAAAATGGGTGAGAGATAGGTAGTGCTGTGTAGAGCTTAGATTGGGCCCAAAAAATCCAACCCGACCCCACCCGAGCCTGTGCATGTTCTGTCCGAGCCCTGCCCGGTAGGGCTGCACAATTAATCTAATCGCAATCGCGATGTCAGTTGTGCGATTACATAACCGCATAAAAGGCTGCGATTTGCGATTTAATGTAAATAAACGTTAATGTGTGTGTACTTGTGAACGTGACTACTTCTCCTGTAGTGTGTGGAGTGACCAACACAGACGCTGAAGAAGAGCATGAGCACGACCATAAACAGGCTGAGTTGGTGGCGGAAAAAACGCAACGTCTATTACATGGCGATACTTTGGATTCAGGTACAGCAGCGTTTAACAGAAAGATGTGCTGTGTAAAAGTTTAAAAGTTGATCGTGTTGTCCTGCGGTAACACGACCAATCTATATCAGCACTTGAGACAACACAGAGAAAAGTAGGAAGAGTGCATGTGAGAGAAAGCCGAGCCGTGTAATGTTAAAGACAAAGAGACAACTGAAAGCCACCAGAGCCCCATAAAACAACAAAGCACAATTACGCAAACATTTGTAAGTGTCAGGGGGAAATCACGGACTCCACAACAAACTATATAATAACAAATGAAAAACTGAGCAATTTTGCTCGGGTTCGGCCCACTTGACATGCTGCTGTGTTGTGCTACGGAGTGATGGAATTTGTCATTTACGTGACACGCCTGAACGCAACACAGGCTCGCTCCACTGTGTGTACAGTGCTATGCTGCGCTGCTGTCTGAGCAGCGTGTTTGACTGTGGTCTGTCTGTTGATGGTTATTTACACTGTCCATAACAATAACTATGTCAGGTCAGTGCCCCCCTAATATAATGTAGGGGAAACACTGAATCAAGCAAGAAGACTAATGATACCATTTATGTGTTATATTGTAATTGCAATCGCAAATCGCGATATTGTCCATTCAAATCGTAATCGCACATTTTTATCAAATCGTGCAGCTCTACTGCCCGGCCCGTCCCTCTAGCTGTAATTATGAGCCCAAGCCCGGTTTAAACCCGACATTTTTTTAAGGATACGAACGTGGACACGCTGACTCTTGCCTTTCTTTGTATGGCAAGCCTTCTTCATGTGCCTCTTAAGTGTCGAGCTCCCCGTCTTTTTGCCAGTGGCACCATCAAGGGGGGGCCATTTATTAATTTGCGACACCTACTACCTGTTTACCACGCCCCCTCTCCAGACAACCTGGTCAGTGTAAGAGCACATTCAAGATCAACAGTATTCAACACACTTTTAATTGTTTTTATGTGTAGGTGAAGATAGACCTGAGGAACAGGCAGCATCAATGGGCCACCTCATACGACAGAGCCTAAGAGCTCTTTTTCAAAAAATCAAGACAAATAAAGTGCTCTCAGCCAGGCTACAGTTGTGTATATAGTTGTGCTATAGTTGTGTAGTGAATAAATAGTGTATTTATAAAAACATTCAGTTTCTGTCATCGCCGGAGCCCTCCCCCACAGTTTAAAAAAAATCCTGGAGGAAACCCTGCACATACACACTCCAAAGCTGTAGAGTGATAGTGTTTCTATGCATTGTGAATGGGACTTGCCATTGCAGCCCAGTACCACATACAAAGATTTAAAAGGTGCCTAGCGACACTACAGGGCAAAATTAAAGCAGGTTGGGAAAGCTTTGCAAATGTCCTCTGACACAATGCGAGTCATGACCAGGCGAGAGCTAATCAAGCTTGTTTTAATGCTGGTAGAACCTCAAGCACAGAGTTGTTTACTATTCCACCCCATTAATGAAGTGGGGATTGCTCCCAGTGCAGATTTTTTTTTTAACACAGTGTTAAAAAAAGGGCTACAAAGAAGGATCCTGTACTTGGAAAAGTGTGCAAGAAACTTCCTTGTGTGTAGTATGACAGCAATGTCAGAACACAACTGTGCAGTTGGAGTGGAGTATATAAATTATGCACTCTAAATCACTCTAGAGACGGCCTACTACTTTGTATGTGTGAACGCAGTGTCCACCTTGAACAATGGGGGCAGTATTTGGATGTGACATTAGGTCACCAGCAGATTTTGATAAAAAACACTGAGTTTGTCAAATCTGTCACTATTTCTGCCAAGACTTTAGGAACTATATTATATTGATTGATATTGATTGATATATTGATGTTTCCAGTCACCTCTTTGTCAGCTCCACTAAATTTATGCCAAATTTATGCTTTTATGTCTATTTTGTAAGTTTGGTGGTGTCTTTTGTGGTTTGCTTTGGACGTTGGTGGCGTGTGGCTGTAAGTCACTCATCAGGATGAGAAAAACAACTCACCACTCTGTAAATTCTCCTGCTGGGGACTTCTGCTAGCTGGCCAGGTCAGGGTATTCAAATGTAAACATCAGTAAAAATCGAGGAAAAGGAAATGGGAACAGCCGTACTACTCAATGACATCTGTGCCTGCATCAGTTTCCAACTGGTTATCAGGAACTGAAACATGGATAAATCCTGAACAGCACCATTCAGCCAGATGAGTCTTTTTCTATGTGCCGATCTGACAGAATCGGGACTCTGACGAGAAATGGGAAGGAGGCATGTGCTTTACAGTAAATAAGGACTGGTGTGACAGTGGGAATGTGAGGTGCTGTCCTGTTCCCATTCATTCTGCACCACAAGGGGAACAAACACACTAGATCACTGCTATATGCTGTTCAAGAGGCAACCACACAACCATATTCTTGAGGTCAAGATATGTTAACAAACTTTGATGTATGCCCCCAGTGACTCAAGAGATGGAGCCGATCAGTGTCTGGAGCACGTTCCAGGACACCACCGTCATCATAAGCGATGACCTCAGTAGACTTACTGGGTCTGTGGTAAATTTAATCAGTAAAATAACAGAAGCAACTGAACTACAACTACAGTGACATCATTCCACAACCAAAAAGCATGGATTTCCACAACCATCTGAGATGCCATAGACACACGCACTGCAGCTCAAGTGGAAACATGGACAATTATAAAGCAGCAGCCTACAATGAAAGAAGATGCCAAAAAAGGAGCTGTACCCTGTAGGGTTGCAGCAGTATATCAGTTTCAAGGTATACTGTGATATGAAAAAAAATTTAACTGGATGGAAAATCTCCCCTTTGTTTTAGTTATTTTCAGAGGGGAGACTTTTTACACCTTTTTACCTTCATCAACAAAATGGTTTTAAGTTTCACTCATAGTAATAAAATGTTTGTTCAACCAAACATAACCCTTCTTTCTAGTCAGGCTCACTATGTCATGACTTCAATCTTCATTCAGAATCTTTGGGGACTTTATAAACTATACATTTTTGGAAAGTTCAGGTTCTTTTCAAAGTCTCTTTGGCGGCCATCTTGGACTTTCAAAATTGTGACCACCTGGGTTCCTAATCCTAAATCAAATGTGTTCTAAGTTTATACGTTAATTACATATTTTTCAAGCCAAAGAAACAAACGGGACCATTTCCAGTACATTAAAAAATTGAATCTGATGCTGCATCTGCCTATAATGTGTGTTGTATTAGGCAAATAATCGCTGTTGTTATTGTACCTCTTATTACTACACTTGGCAACTACAGTAGCTAGGTAGCATAAGCAGCTGGCTTTCGTAAAACAACGGCAAAGATAACCTGAGTTGCTAGTGTTAAACACTGGTTGACATACCAATCTAATGTTAAATGCAATAAGTTATTTAGCAGTTGTCAGCTGAGAACTCGCTTGACAGCTACAACATAAGCACAGACAGACAGCATCATTCAGCCAGGTGACTCTTTCTATTGATCTGACAGAGCAGAAGACTCTGGCGAGAGAAAGGGAGGAGGTGTGTGCTTAATGGTAAATAAGAACTGGTGTGACAATATGAATGTGAGGTGCTGTCCTGTTCCTGCTTGCCCTACCTGCATAGCTTAGAACTTTTTTTAAAAAGGCGTTTGAACATTCACTATTTTTAAAAACCAAAATAGCCACCATAGAGAGTTTGAAAAAGAATCGAAACATTAATTTTCATATTCCTCATGTTCTAATTTTTGTTTTAATTTATTAATCCCCCTGAGGGGAAATAAATTTTTTTCATTAACACACAGGTCCAAAAGACACACACATGCACAAACAGTGGAAAGATGTCAGAGTGAGGGGGCTGCCTTGGTTAGGCACCCCGAGTGGTTGGGGGGTTTGGTGCCTAGCTCAAGGGCATCTCGGGCAGTGCCCAGGAGGTGAACTGGCACCTCTCCAACCACCATTCCACGCTCCACGTTTGGTCTGGACGGGGACTTGAACAGGCAACCCTCCGGTTCTCAACCCAAGTCCCTATGGACTGAGCTATGCCCCACAGCTACTGTCGCCCCACAAATGATTCCAAAAATGTATAGAAAAATGAACTGAACGAAAATACATAAGGTTCTGGACTATTCCATTTTCATTCCTTCAAAGGATCATTCCGACTGATAATAACAGAAATTCTATTACACCGTGATATTGTGACATCCCGATATTTTCTGACATGGTTATCTTACTGTGAAAATCTCATAATGTTGCTGCCCTAGTACCTTGTATGATTTCATGTGACAAATAAATGATTGATTGATTAATAATAACAGTATCACACAAGGGGTCATAAAACAAGGACTGCGCATTCAAATAATAATGACAGATGTTTACTTTGAATGCGGCATGGTTGTAGTTCAGCCATTCCAGTACTGGCCAGGGTTGATTCAGCCTTGATCTGCCCCCTTTTAAGTATACATTACACACAATTCTGTCAAATGCTTGTACAATTGGCTGAGCTAATGACAAGGTTCCTGCTGCTGCCTTGGCGACTGGGCAGAAGTGAATGAGGCTTGATATGTCCAGAGATACTGGATAAACTCACCAGTGAACATACGTGGAACTGTGTATGACTAAACGAGTCATGAAAGCATGTGGTTTGGTTCAGGCAACATAAGCTTTTGGTTAAGATTAGGGAAAGATTAGGGCTAAAGTGGAGGCTAAATGCACGTAAATGCTGTTTACCAACCTACATCTCAAATTCTAAAATTTTGTATACGCAGCCACCCCCTCTTTGCGTTTACCCGTACTGAACATCCGTTGGTGTCCTCAGACTAGGCCCACTCTCACAATTTCTCCTGCCATCTCTAGGATTACACATCTCTGTACCGCATGTCTGCATCATTGTATCCTGCCAACACGGAGCAGCATTCAATCCACCACCCACTTGTGCCTCTCAGGAGTAAAGAAAATGCACTGCAGGAGCTGCTTTCACTGGAAGGAGAGTGAATCAGAGTTCAGAGGAGGCATCAAATGTTTAACACTGCATGATGATAACCAGCTTCATGATACCAATTATTCAGGATCACCAATGTAACCCAGAGAGACAGAGACCTCAGGACAACAGCTGGTGGTATGGAGGTTGACTGCCTGCCAAGTTCTACAAACTTTTTTGTCACATTCCTGGTAGATTAAACTGTGTACAGAGTATTATCAACTGGTTACCTCACAATATTTGAAAGAAAAATAGATTTTTTTTGCAGCTACAGTGTTCTTAGATTTTTAGAATTTCAGTCCATGCAATGTCTTAAATAGTCTTATTTTTAAAAGGTCTTTCAGATGATGGCTAGACTCCTGAAAATTACTTAGACTCACAGGATTAAAGGTTACTTAATTAAATATAAACCACAATGTTCTTCAGTCTGTGTTTTTTGCTCAGCTTCATGTTTGGCCTGGTCCCCCACAGGCTACCACAAAAAGTTTAGAAAAGCATGCACATCCAGACAATAAAAAAGTAGGTGCTGAACAAGAGATCATACAAGAGATGAAAAAAAATGTTTGCACACTAGACCATGCTCCCATTAATATTTAAATAAATTACTAATTTGGTGGTAATTTAATTAAATACTAAGGAGAGTATAGTCTAGTGTGTGGATTATTTCATCCCCCCCAAGGCTACCACCTTCTGTTGCAATTTTTCCTGAGGGTAACATCATTCAGAAACTTAGCTAAAGACATCCTCAGGGGTCTCATCATCTTTAATAATATTAGCTTAGGTCTGGACAGTACGGTCTTTGAGTTTGTACAGAGCTGCAGTAGCCAATATGTGACACATAGAGGTGAAAATAAAAGGTTAGTACAAATATATCAAGAATGTCTTAAGGTTACACAAATGATAAAGAGGTCTTACTGAATGGACAAAATATGGTGGGTTTTAGATTTATATTTTGGTTTGGAGAGGGTTAGAAATGCCAGGATTCACTTGTATGTTGATTAATTGTCAGACTTGCATGTAGTTTGTTTATATGTTTGTATTTTGAGTCAACGTTACAGTAAAAGAAAAAAAAACTGAAAGAGAGACTAAAATAATCAAAATGATTTGCATCTTTTTTGTGTTGTTTAGGAAGTATTTTGGAGAGAAGATTGGTCTGTACTTTGCCTGGTTGGGTCTGTATACCCAGATGCTGATTCCTGCCTCTCTAGTAGGGGTTATTGTGTTTCTGTATGGATGCGCAACAGTCGATGACAACATACCGAGGTAAGCGTGCGCATACACACGCACACACGCACACGCACACACACATACACATACACACACACACACACACACACACACACACACACACACACATATGCTCACCCGCATGGCCGGATGGATTTATGGATAGAGTAGGTTGTTTGGATCAGCATCAGTGTCTTGTTGTCACAGTGAGGTCTCCTGGGTTGGTGCCATTGAGCCTGACAGAGACTGGAACCTGTTCATAGCTGCAGCCTGTGTGTAAGCCAGAGAAGCTGCACAGAAACTCTAGGTGGACTGAAACTTTTTTGTCCATCACAAAATAGTTTCAGCACATACTGTATCTACTGCTAAATTCAGGTCTTTACATTTGCATGGAATATTGCCACACATAACTTCTCTGTTTAATCTATGTAATCTGTTTCTTTAGTATTAAATTTACACCATCAAGATTACTCCTAAACCAATCACCAAAAACTAGCAGAAGGCACATGGCCAAGTCAACAATTACATGTGTGTGTGAAAAAAAAAACACTAACCGGAAGTGACGTAGCATAAGGGAGTCCGGCCGAGTTCGATTGAGTGTAACATTAATAAACATGGATCCCAGTACTAGTTTTGAGACTGAAGAGGTTGAAAATGTACATTCATATGCCCACAGGCTTATAATTATGAGCCTGCTAGGCGTCCAAGAGACCAGGAACAGATCAGGGTTAGGAGAAATAATGGCCACAGGAGAGAAATAGAGCTGTGGTGTGAGGAGAACCAGTGGAGAACTGGGCTGGTGTCTTGGTGAGCGACCAGTGTTAGCTAACGACAGCTAACGATGTCTAATGCTGCGTTCACATCACAACATTAAGTTTGCCATCACGTATTAGGTTATAACAAAGCTACCAATAGTTCTGCCAGTATTAGATAACTAATGCTACTTACCCATAACAGAAACTAATGCGCAAATATCAGCTTGTATCAGACATATCTTGCTATGCGTGTTATAACTCCGCATTACGGCGTATTGACATCTGCAGGGGAGAGAGAGGGAGAGAGAGAGCGATACGAAGATTTCCTGATAATTTTTTGTATGATAGGTGCTTGTGTGGGAACTGCCAGCCCATGTCCTCAGCTGTGGAGAGTATGTGCTGCAGGGAGGTGGATGCCTTCTGGACTCTGGTGGAGAATCTGACCCCCAGACCAGACATAACATGCCTCACACTGCCCATCAACCCTCACGCCGCCCGCTCCCATCTCAAACACGGAGGCCCGAGGCTCGCGGCCCGCGGCCCCGCACATGCCCCGAGGCTTGGGTCTCGAGGGAGACCCGAGCCTCGGAGGGCGGGCGGGCTCCGCCAGGAACATAATCCTCCTGTCCAAAATGAACGCTGCACATGACCGTGTTTTTGGTCACAGATGAAGTCGTGAAATCGCGCCTCTTCACCTGCACAAAACGCACCCAGGCACGAAAACTAACTCCACTCCTTTTTCTGTCCGGAAAACGGTGGACTCGAGTCTGTCCTGACAGACTCAAGTGTGCAACCTGCACAAACACAATAATTCGGCATAATCACAAATGGTGAAATGCACTGTTAACAACCGAAAAAATACTAACTCACAAGTTTACTACCGCTCTGACTCACTACCACCTACTACTGCACATTGGACAGAGGCAGGGTCAAGGACGCAGAGTCCCTCTTGTGTCGTAGTATCAGGCGATGTTGAAAAAAAAAGCGTTTTTAGAAGAGGAGCTAAAAATAGTCACTTTTTCCTCTGAATTTGTGCCCTTATGTTGTGTAAACCATAATAAATTTTGAATTAACTTCTCATATGGTAATTTTCAGACAAGATTATATATATTGTAAAAAAATTTAACCTGCAAGTTGCACTTTGACAAAGGTCACACATGGTATTGATAAAACAAATGCAGTCACAGATGCAATCACATTTTCACAGTCTCCTAAAAGAATACTTCACTTGCAAAATGACAATTTTTATATTAATTAATCACTGCATTACCCTGAATTTGTGAAATGTAGTTTTACCCACATGTAGGACATTAGGACTCAATAATTGACAAAATGAGTTGTGAATGTATCCTGTTTAATAATGTGAGAATTAAAGAAAATCAAAGTGGATAAATGAATGAAACAAGGAATGAGAGGAAGAACAAATACAGAGAGAGGGAGACACAGGAGAAGGTCTGATGGATGAGTTGGGGAAACTAGGACCTCCTCTCCTACCTCCACCTGCACCTCATCATCCACAGGATATTATGACACATGCTGCCGGCACACATTTGCACCCAGCGTAGACACACACCACACACACTCAGTTTAAGTGTTAATGTCAGAATCTGACCCGAACACCGAAATACACAGCGAGACAAACCAGACCCCCAGTCTGTCTGTCTGTCTGTCTGTCTGTCTGTCTCTCTGTCTGTCTGCCTGTCTGTTTCAGTGTGGCCCCACAGTGTTCATTCATTTTGTGACTGTTTCAATGAGACTGCAGGATGGAAAGCAACAATGAAGGGAGAATAGAAATCTTCCAATATTGTTAGATTTGAAGGACAGGAATAATTTTTTTTTCTTCAGATTTTAAATATATATTTAAAAAAAAAAAAAAAAAACCTACATCAAACCATCTCAGTTTGAATGCCTCTGCGCAAGTGGTAGCCATGGCCAGAGGCAGTATGTTTTTGGGTTGTTCATCTGTCTGTCCCATCATTGTGAACACAATGGGCTCTAGTTTCCCGGCGCAGCGCAGGGTGGCGAACCCCGCGTATCTCAAGAACGCCACAAGGGAATCTCTTCAAATGTGGTAGGTCTATGTGACCTCATCTGTCTCATTCTTGTTAATGTAACTAAATGTACCCCAAAATAGTGTACAAAAGGCCTCCAAAGCACCTCAAAAATATGCAAGTAAACAGTACTCTACTTACTGTTCTACTTCAGAGGAAAACACTGTACTACTCCATTTATTTGATAGACAATTGTAACTGGTTACGTTGCAGATTCAGATTTTACTCATAAAATATAACAATTAAAATATGATACATTATTATTCATTGAAATATCCAGCATCATTTTAGAATTGAAAGCTCCACCTTGAACAGACATAACCTAAATCTAAGTACATTATTGATAATGCGTCTCCTTTAATCTTTACTTAAAGTAAAAATGTGAATTCAGGACTTTTACTGTGCAGTAGTGTCATGAGGTATTCACTTGGTACATCTGAAGTGTCTCAGCCTTTGAGTGACAGAGTGTGCATCTTAAGGGACATCAGATGCTAACCGTAGCTAACTTGTTTGTTGATTGTTTGGTCTGTGGCATAATAGTTCAACCAGTGTGTGTGTGTGTGTGTGTGTGTGTGTGTGTGTGTGTGTGTGTGGTTTTCCAGCATGGAGATCTGCCACCCAAAGAACAACATCACCATGTGTCCTCTGTGTGACAGAGTGTGCAGCTACTGGAAGCTTAGCACTGCCTGTGCAACGGCCCGGGCCAGTCACCTGTTCGACAACCCAGCCACCGTTTTCTTCTCTATATTCATGGCTCTGTGGGGTGAGTGAACACACAGCAGCTTATTCAAAAATACGTACATGCAATCACTGTCCACTTTATTAGGTCAGCCTACCTGTGGTCATTTTGGAGGCTTTGTTTGTGGTGCAGTTGAATTGAACCCATCATTAACTGCACTGGTTACTGTTACTACCTCTGTCAAACTTTCCATTCTAGCACTATTTATGTTTATGTTTATGTTTATTTTATTTAGAAAGGGACAGTGCATATTAATGAACATGTTCACTTAAGTCATGTAAATGTGCCAGATTTGGCTAATTTATAATAGAAAAAGAGGGTTCCTGGTTTGATCCCGGGTGTGGGAGCCCTTCTGTGTGGAGTTAGCATGTTCTCCAGCATGGGTTTTCGCCGGGTACTCCGGTTTCCTCCCACAGTCCAAAGACATGCAGACTGGGGAAGGGTTAATTCGTGAGTCTAAATTGTCCGTAGGTGTGAATGTGAGTGTGAATGTGAGTGTGAATGGTTGTCTGTCTCCACATGTCAGCCCTGTGATAGTCTGGTGACCTGCGGTTAGAAAATCGATATTCATATTGTTCTACTGACAACATTTAATACAATGGTCAAGCATTCTGGTATTTTACACTATCCTTACTTGGCATCTCTAGAAATATGCCAACACTGCAAAAGCACAAAGACTTGGACCACTAGTTAACCAACTAGTTACTGCCTCTGTTTACCCATCAGACTGTGCAATGTCTATTACCATCCTCACTTAATTAACCTAATTCAGCCAAAAGTCTGCCCAGTCTGTGTATTGCTAGCCTTCCAATGTTCCTTATCCAATGTACCTCTTTCACCAACCACTGTAACACTGATAGAGTAACTTTGTATTTCCCTTGCCCAAGGGTTAGGGTAACCCTTACCAGGGATTTCAGTTTTGGTTAACTTTGCTTTAAATAGCAAACACCTATTAACTGGTAACTGACCAGTTGATTTTTAAGAGAAAAGAAAAACAAAATCAAAATGACAAAAGACTGTGAGGCCTTTCCTTTTAGTTCAGTGCTCTATTGACTCGGTGAGCTTGAGCGCTGCATTTCAAAGCACTATCCATTTAGAGGTGGTGAAATTTTAATGTTTTGTGATATCAGTGGCTTCCCTTTTATTTTATTTTATGTTGGCTCTGCTGACATACAGCCGTCCAGCTGCATTAACACGCTGAAACATAGTGCCACTGCCCACCTTCTGGTCTGCACTCTTTAGCTAGCCTTGGTGGCTCGGTACTTTGCACACCTGGTTGAGTGGGAGTTAGCTAGCAGCACTGCTCATTTGCAATTGACCTATGGCTAAGCCCGGCCCTCAGAAGCAATGAGCCATTCACAGTGCGTATAGCCATTCCCATACACTCGGACATTCTGGGCTCTAGTTTCCCGGCGCAGTGCAGGGTGGCGCAGGGTGGCAAACCCCGCGCAGAGCCAGTTTCGAGCAGCGCAACCCGAGGCGCACTCAGTTTGGTAGTTTGGCAGACCGAGGTGCGCTGAGATGGGTGTGGCGGCACAGCAGGGGGAGGTGTCGACAGATCCAGCTTGGCGCAGTGACAGTTTAGTGCCAAAAGGCTTCGCCGAAGGTGCGCTAAAAGCTCGCCAGCTGAAACCACGTCTACTTTCAGCGCAGGTGGAGCGCAGCCGGTATAAGCCGAAGTTTGGCTGACCGGCGGACAGTGCGCACACGTCACCAAAACCTCACTGGCAGGTTTCCAGAATATCAGGCACATTAACGATGCAATAAATAGCCACAAAACCACTATTCAATGCAACTATCTGCAATCAGCACATAAATGTATCTCTATATCGACTGTCCCGTCACATCTGATGTCAGATCAAAGGGGATTGGCACCGTTTGGCACGTTTGGCACGCGTAATGGAAACCCAACCTGATTTGATTAACACAGTTGCAAACTAATGAGTTCACATCCCTCTCAGCCAACCACAAACAGCCACAGCATCAGATAGGGAGTATATATTCAGCATCTGTCATCTTAGAAAAGTCAAAAGAAAAGAAACCGAGTGAGACTGCGAGAGAGAAAGAGAGAGCACACGCGCACGAGAGAAACGCAACATTGATTTACAATTGTGGTGACCTCCTCCCAGGCTACCTTTGCATCATCAGCCCGCCTGGGAGAAGTTTGACCGTCTGACGCTGCTGCTCTCTTCTGCCATGGCGAATTGAGTAAACTCTCATTACGCCTTTGCGTGGCGCATTTAAGGGCGAGGAGAGGGGCTCATTTGATTGGTGTGATGTGTGTAAAACCCACTCCAAGCCTTCTCTCCTCCCTCTTTCCGACTTGCGCCGGTAGGAGGGACGGAGGTGGGATAGAGGAGTAGCTGCGCCAGGCGCATGGTGTGCCAAACTTACAAAATCCGCCTGGCCACACACAGTTGGCGAAGCGCAGGTGCGCTGCACCCCCGCCGAGCCCGGTCTGCGAAACTAGAGCCCTATCTGTCTGGATGTCCATTGAAATGCATTACAGTAAGTCAGTTTTATGAGCTTTTTCTGAGATTTGAAGTTTAGAAAATGGTCAAACAGTGTGCATGAGGTACATGCAACTCTGACTCAAGGTATCCTGAGAGGCTGGGCGACGGGGTATATTTTTTACCCTTTCCTAAACCACATCTCAACCGAGAAAAGTGTCTCCTTTGGATTAAGTTTTGTGGTAGACCACAACATCAACTCAGCGTGAATAAGATTAACAAGGATGTCTTCATCTGTTCTAAAGTAAGTCAACATTGTGTTTGAGGCAACATATTGTCACTTTGCTGGAAAGAAATATAAAGTTATCTTTAACATCTCTAGCTAACGTTAGCAAACGTTAGCCTAACGTTAGCTCCTAGCTGTGTTGTTCATCATGTCACCTCGTTTACTGGGAGATTATTAACCCTTTTTTTTCTAGTTTTTGTACTTTGGTGATCATACATCATTGTTAGCTGTTGTCCAAAGGGCTCTGGTTAAACTAACATTAACTTCTGGAGCTTAGCTTCATTAACTTATCTGTAATCGCAGCGAAAACAAAGGTTGGCAAACGTTATGCTGAATGATTCAATGTAAATACTGTAGCACCAAACTAACGGAGAGACACTCTTGGTAATGATGGTATAAAGGCTGTTATCCTTTTCTCATATTCTGAGCCAAAAACCTTAACTTCAGTGGAACAATGCTGATCCTCTGTCTTGTTGTCTTTGATGGTGACGGCAACGAGATGCGGTTTATCACAGTAGTAACATAGTGAACAATGCTAAAGGGGGTTCAAAACTGAGCCACTTACTGACCACAGTAACCTAGGGGGAGATCAGACAGTGGGCACGATATTTCCACAGCATTTTCCATCCATTTACCTAAGCAACTGTTTATCAGATGTCCCTTACCCAGTGTACAATACTTTTACTACTTATCAATCCTGTATTTAGCTTTTTACTAATAGATCAGTGAAGCTCATAGATTACTTACCTAATCAACTAGTCTTCACCCATATCACCTAACCATGTGCAGTTTACCTTTTGTGCTTACCACTAGCAACCTCTCTTACCCGATGCACCAGATCACACAAGTGCCAAAGATTTAAAGCTAAAGCATGAACTGTAATAAATTTCAGTGCCTCTGTGAGTTTGTCTAATTGTATTCTGTCTGGTTCAAAGCTGCCATGTTCATGGAACATTGGAAGAGGAGGCAGATGAGACTAAACTATGAATGGGACCTGACTGGGTTTGAAGATGAGGAGGTGAGTGGTGCCCACATAAAATAAGATAGAAAAGAAGGAGGTAAGCTTCACCTGTATGAAGAACCTCATCAGCTGTTTGAGGAATGCCCGATAGTGGATCTGATACACTGATACGTACAACTGAGTTGACAGCTAACTGATACCTATATCTATATATCCACTTTTTTCCCTGCTTAAATTTAGAAATCATCAAGTGGAATTATTATCATATTATGCATGCATACTCTTATTGTGATGGCCCAACAGCAGATTGAGACATGAAATAGAATGCTTTCAATGTATGTAATATTATTCATTGTGTAAAATAAGAAAAAGCATGTTGGCTGATTCTAATAGTTAATTTCAAAGCCAACATTGGCGAATACCGAAGACATACCAATATTATCAGCATGTTGGCCATTTTAGATCTGTTATAAAGCTAGTATTGGCAAAATCCGGTGATGTGCTGATATTATCATACAACCCTAAGCTGTACTATAGGCTACATACATTTTGCTACATGTTATACAAGTTAGCACAAATTTAAAGCTGGTTCATAAATAATATTCAACTTCAGGTAAGGCTGTGCAGTATACCTGTTCGTACCGAAAACTGGTATTTATTTTCATAATGATATGAATTTTTCATATACCGCAATACCGGTGAATAGCCCAAACAACTTCTGGAACGTGCACGGCGAGAAAGTGTTTGAGCGGGGACCCATTTCACTGCTGCACAGCACAGGCGTGCCAGAGCCGGCGAGAGTGAGAGCATAGAGAAAAGTTCAGAGGCGAGAATGGCTGCCAGAGGGAGTTCTGAAAGCGAAGTACACATTGCTGAAGAAGAACACGATGACCCAGAAGAACTCCAAAAAGAGCAGTGTTTCCCCTATATGCAACTAGCAGCAGCTATTTTTTATCTTGTGTTTGTCTTAGCTCTTTAGAAGCTACAGTTAAATTATTTGTTGCTACGGACGCTTCATATCCAGGCCTATTATTATACAAATTAAATAGCCTTATGTTATTTATCTTATTTAGATGACGGCATGTCATTTCTGTCTCTACATGGTCGCGTGTTTAAAATTCTCCTCTGTTCTCTGTATCGTGCACGGCAGAGTTTTGCTTCGATGCACAGACACACACACACGCAGACATGTGCGCACACACGCACAGGTGAGCACACTAGAGCACGGCTCGAGCCGCATTTTCCTGACCGCAGCTGACACAAGTCTGAGCCAATTATAACTAAGCACGGCACTAATAGAGCGGAGCCTGTGTTGCTTTCAGGCGTTGTCACATAAAGTGGGCTGAAACCCGAGCAAAATACCGTCAAATACCGTGAAACCGATATGATTTTTTTAAAAAAAAACATGATATGAAAATTTTGTCATACCGCCCAGCCCTAACTTCAAGTACTGAATGGCCTCTCCACAAAGCCACCACCCTGCCAGGTTTTAAAATCAAGACATGTACATTCCTTCTCACAATATTTTTTTCTACTTTTAAGGTACTTACATTGGTTTCAATTATTAAATTGTTGTCAAACACAATGGAGGGATTTTTTCATGCTTAGATTAAAGAATATGTTATGTCATATTAATATGTAATGTTAATTGTGTGATCTGGAGTCAGGTTTTATCATAATCTGACAACCATTTTGTTGACTATACTTTATACTTGAGCAAACGCATGTGGCCATTACCACTGTACCATAAGACCAAATGAACTCACCTCTGGCCTGCTGTCACTGCTTTGGCAGCTGGTACTGTTGACCTTTGCTTTCTCCATCTAATAAATTAGACTTACCTTATTGTGAATTTTAAAACCGATAATAGGGGAACTCACGCTGTGATCACACCCATCTATGGTTTGAAGGTTGTGGTGTGGATTTTCACCCAAATAGAGCCTTTTAGGGCTGACATCACAATGTCCATCTCCAATTTCAAGTTTATCTGAAAGCAAGGGGCTCCATAACCGCACTGCAGTGCCACGTCAAAATAAAGACAAAACTATATCAATATATATTATATATAGGCTATAATGTGAATAGCAAGAGGACTAAGGCCCCATCAGAGCTGAAGTTGACCAGAAACTGAATCCTCTTTCAAGCGAACTGACCATTTTAACACAAAAAACAACTTGAATCCCTTTTCTGTTGGTCTACTTTTTGGTGTACTTTGTTTAAAAAGGACTTTATGTGAAACACCCTTATGGATGCCAGAATAGAAGAAGTCATGGCTCAAGCCTCAAATTTGATCACATGCCAGCTGCCACTGCCTGTCAACAAAAACAAAGACAACATGCTTAAATGGGTTAAGACGAAAGGACTGGATGGAGGCAATCATTAAAAAATTATCACGTGCAGCACAGCTTCATATTGGGTTAAGGAAAAAGTATTTGCTGTTGTAGGGATAAATAACGTTTTGTGTATTAAGGGTTGTCATGTTCCCCTGATCAGATATAGGGGAAGTATTAAGAGGAATATTGGATTCTACGTAGTGCTAACTTTTTAGCGCATTAGCTAGCCTCAGCTTCGATAGCAAAAAAAAAAAAATTGTAAATTCAGTCTGACACTCTACACTAAAATGAGGGCCCTGCTGTTTGAAGACATGGAGCATTCTATTTCTATATGAATTAAGGAACAGTTCAGTCAATCACACATTCACTCCGCTCAGCGCTCTGCTGCCCCATCTTCACAGACAGAGTGCTCAGTGTAAGCTCTGCCACTCTGAGAGTGTGGTGCTCTGAATAACTGAACAGTACATTCAGAAAGCGTTCCGAATTTATGAATGTTCCAGTTTGTGGCAAAGAGAGCTCTGGCACTTAGAATGAATATTTCCAAATGCACCCTATTCAGAGACACTTCATCTTCCTATCATCTATCATCTTCCTCCACTGTCAAAAACAAGTCAACAGAACTTGCTTGCTCGCGCTAGCTAATGTCTGTGGAGAATTGTTTTGCCTCCAGCTAAGCCCCACCCACCAATAAAAGTCATACTGTTGAATAACAGTAAAAGCGTCTATAGTAACCAGGAAAACCTTTAAAACGAAAAGGAAACCAGGTCACCACAGTGAAATTGATCTAATGCAGCAAATGTTCTTAGTTGCTGAAGAAGGGCAAAAGCCTTCTTACTGGGGTTTTTTTTGTACTCACAAGTATTGTTAAAAACCTATTACACTCCTCTTCAACACTTTTATAAGATGTTGTGACATGAATGTATTGATCTGAGTTAAGGTTATCCTGGCTGTTTTTACTAACACCCCCACCTCCCTGTCCACCTTCTCTCTTTCTCTCTCTCTCTCTCTCTCTCTCTCTCTCTTGGTTTATTTTCACAGGAAGCTCTCAAGGTTTGGATAAAATCCTATTTCTTGATAAACTCCTCTCTACTCTTTGTAGCCTTTCTGCTGCTGCTGCTGCTGCTGCTGCTGCCGCCAACCTATGATCATAAAACATCACACAAGACTTATGTGTGTTAATATAAATGGTATTTGCAAATGAAGTGTGTATAAAGCATCCATGCTTTTAACAGACATGGATGTAAACTGTAAGAGAAACCTGACTGTTGTGCGGGGCAGTAATTCTAGTTTCAATGATGTGTACACAAATATAGACCATGCATACCATTACCCACGCACAGACATAAGAAGAATGTGGGGTAAAAATGTGTGTGTGATACACATGGCAGCAGCCAGTTCACAAATCCAAATCGTCCCCTTCAATTAGAACATAAAAAGTTAAAAACATAGCTCATTAGCTCATTTTTTGAAAGACTAGATTTTGGGTGTGAGAGATCATACTAGAAAATGAAGGGCTCGATGGTTGCTTTATATCATTATGGCTTTGCTATCTTTATCACCGTTGCTTTTCTCTCTGACAGTCACACTTGGAGCCTGGGATGGGTGCCACAAAACTATTTTCAACCTCAGGAAATGGAAAAAAATGAGCCAAATAGGGTCACCTTGAAATATATTTATGTCAACACAACACACAAACAACAGTTTTATGAATTGTCATAGTATGGATTCACACACGCTGACAAAAAGTCAAGAAGAGAAACGTTACTTATTAATGTCAGAAATTTTGCAAACACGGTAATATTCAGCCACAACTGTACAATATGACTGAAATTTAGATTATTGTACCAGCAATAACACATTTTCAGGAAAAGAATATGAGGAGTTTCATTACATACTACATCCCACTCCCAGGTTCCATAAACTGCTTCTCTCACCCTGTACAATATCATCTCTTCTCTCTCTTGAAGCACTGCGATTATTTCCTGACCTTTTTTTCAGTTCACCTTTACTCTAGCTGTAAGTGTTTCACTCACTCTAATTTCACTCTGTTACACAATGTTTCATTCAAAATGAAAGCCATACATACATAATGGCTGGACCATTGTACTCATAAAATGGTGTGTAAACCTGTTGTGCATCCTTGAAGATGTCAGAGAAAACAGCTGTCACGTGTTAGGTGTGGGGAGGATTAATGGGGTTTTGGGGGTGAGAGAGGGTAGGATAGGCTGACCAAACGTCTTCTTTTGCCCGGACATGTCCACTTTTCACGTCCCGTCCGGGGCATCCGGGGGGTGTTTATAAACTGATGATACTGTCCGGTTTTCCGTGTGTGTGTGTGTGTGTGTGTTAGAGTGCGGCACAGGCAGCGTATTTCTGTCCGAACCCGAACCGAGCCTGACATAATTTAATGACCAAAGCACTGAGTTTGTGTCACACAGTTGTTACAGGCTATTTAACAGGCCAGGTGTGCGCCGTGGGTGCTCAGCTGCGGAGAGGGAGACCTCCGTGTTTGAGACAGGAGCGGGAGGCGGGAGGTCCGACGCTTTCAGCGAGGGGAGAGGGAGAAATATAACAAAATAAGATAAAAAACCTGTCTCCCTCTTTTATTTTATTTTCAGCGTTTAATCAAGGCGGAGGCGGGCGGCTGGAGGTCCGAGACTTCCAGAGAGGGGAGAGGTAGAAACAAACAGCCAATGTGTGTCTGTGTGTGTTATGTTCAAGTGTTGTCACATAAATAACAGTGCCCAAGCAATAAATAGGACAGACAATAGAATTTTATTTATTTTTACACTATATTTTCACTGAAAGCTGACCGAATCCGACCCGAGCCCGAATATAATTTATAGCTACATTTTTGACCAAACCCGGCCCGACTCGTCGGGTACCATTGGGCTCGGATCGCCCACTCTAGTGTGTGCATGTGTCCCCTATTGGGACCTATCTGAATTTCTGTCTTTGAGAGATATTATTTTGTAATATAACTGAATTTTCTATCCATACACATACATTTTAAATATATTAAAATCATAATCTTTGAGTAAACTGCGAGTATCATTTAAGTAGGCTATGTTGTGGCCGGCCGAGTGTCCTCTTTTTTGGTAATCAAAATATGGTCACCCTTGGGTAGGAGGGGTCTGATGGTAAAATGGATGAAGGGTTAGGGTTAGGGTTAGGTAAAGGTAAATGGACTGCATTTATCTAGTGCTTTTTTATTCTTAGTCACCAATCAAACCAAAGACACAGACATCTGGAGCAATTTGGGGTTGGTATCTTGTCTAAGTGGCAACAACATCAACATATAGACTGGAGAAGCCAGGTGGGATAGGCTTGGATGAACTGCGAAAATTGTCTGTGACGAACAGTATTACTCAAACCCTCCACTGTTTGGCTTTAGATCCATACAATCAAAAGAGATCAGTTTGAGGGGTGCTTTGGTGGTAACAGCCCTGACATGAGACACAGGTTTCCTTTATTAATCCCACAATTGGGAAATTCACATGTCACAGCAGCTCAAAGCACAGACAGAAAAAGGAGGGTGACTGTGTTACTTGAATAAAAGAAAATTAAAGATTAGAAATATAAAATATGTGTATACAGTATATATATATATATATATATATATATATATATATGTATATATATGTACATATAGATAAAAAACATTTAAAAAAAGTAAGGCACTAAATTGAATTACTGTACACATAAGACAGTTTACAGTATATACACAGTTTAATAAAGATATGGAATATTGCACAGAGTATGTAAACTGCACAGGGTCTTAGCAGCAATGGTTTAAACAGTGTTATGCAGCAGACATTACATTACACTACATTATGTCAGATGTTGCTGTTAAAGAGTCTGACAGCTGATGGGATAAATGACCTGCAGTAGCGCTCTGTCTTGCACTGTGGGTGCAGCAGTCTGCTGCTCAATGAGCTGCTCAGTGCATGGACAGTCTCATGTAGAGGGTGAGAGGTGTTGTCCACGATGGATATCAGCTTGGCTAACATCCTCCTCTCACCCACCTCCTCGATGGTTTCCAGGGGACAGTCCACGACCGAGCCGGCCCTCCTGACGAGCTTGTTCAGTCTTTTCCTGTCCCTCTCTGTGCTTCCACAGCTCCAGCAGACCACTGCATAGAAGATGACAGATGCTACCACAGTGTCATAGAAAGTCCTTAGCAGTGTCCTGCACCCTCCAAAGGACCTCAGCCTCCTCAGCAGGTGGAGACGACTTTGGTCCTTCTTGTACAGGACGTTGATGTTCGAGGACCAGTCCAGTTTATTGTTGAGGTGAACACCCAGGTATTTGTACTCCTCCACAACCTCAGTGTCCAAGCCCTGGATGTTCACTGGAGTAGTCTGGGGCGCTTTCCTGTGGAAGTCAATCACTAACTCCTTTGTCTTCCTGGCGTTGATGTGAAGACGGTTGACTGCACACCAGTTGACAAACTCCGCGATGACCCCACTGTACTCCAGATCATTCTCCTCTGACACATGCCCAACAATAGCCGTATCATCAGAGAACTTCTGGAGGTGGCAGCTGTCCGTGTTGTATCTGAAGTCTGATGTGTACAGGGTGAAGAGGAAGGGGGTGAGGACTGTCCCCTGTGGAGCCCCCATGCTGCAGACTACCACATCAGACACACGTACTGTGAGTCTTCCCAATTCAGGCAGGAGTCTCCTTACAGAGTCGCCCTTGTTAGTTGGTGTTTGTTTCCTTTAGTTTTATGACTTCACTAATTACGGTGTCCTCTTTCTGAGCTTGCTTTAAGCTGTTCCTGACTTTGTGACATACAATATGGTGTGTGTGTAACATGAATGGCAGATCAGAGTTGTAGTAGGGTAACACAGGTGGATTGGACAAGATGTTTATCAATGTGTCAAGGACTCCTTGGTGTTCCTGAGTCCATTGTATTGGAGTTCTTGAAGATACCTTGATTCCCTTCCTTTTGCTTGTTTTAAACTGAGGTAGTGCTGCAGGATTTCCCTTCACCTGTAGGAGTTCATACAGTACAGTGACTTTACAGAGTCCTACACATGTGCCCGGTAGTAGTGTAGAAACCCCAGCCTCTTTCGAATATCTCCAGCACAGGCTGTGGTTCCTTCTCTAACATCTTGTACAGCTGCTTTGTCTTTGGGGTCAGTCCACGTTCCATTGTTTAAGAGGTCATAGAACAGAGGTTGGAGAGCACCTCTTCCTTGGTGGGCTTGAGTTTGACACTGTGGTGTTGAGGAGCACTCAGATCTGCCCCAATCCCACTATGACCATTGACTACTTATGGTGCTAATGATTCTTGATGTAATAGCATCATTTTGGTGCAATTACCCGGGAAATGTGCAATACTGTGTAACACTGTGACATTGCGACTGCTGACCTTCCTTTGTTGTTATTGTCTGACATTTTTGTGAGTCTGTTTAATTGTTATGTTGTTTGCAGCTTATGTAGCACGACTGTCTACAACAGATTTCCCACAAGGGACAATAAAGTTTATCCTGATCCTGATGTCATCCTTGAAGATTTTTGAGAGGCAGAGTTTATCATTCAGGGTATGCTTTGAAAGTTTAAATTGAACCATTGACAGATGTGGTACATCTGTCAACTAACAACATCTGTGAACTAGTAATGTGTAATGCATTATTTTTTCTGAGAACTACAACACTGGTAATGACACCATTATGACAGTGTAATGAATAAATTCTTTGATCTCAAGTTAAGTCACTCACTGTGAGCTGAAATGTGTAGGTGCTACACCCATTTATGAAAGGCTTTATAATTTCTGCAAAGCAGTGTGTCTTGGTAATTATTGGACTTATTGATCACAAAGCAAAGTAAAACTCTAGACTCTCCTTTTTTGGTCTTTTCAGACCCTGTACTTGTCTCAGAGATCACTGTTCTTTATTCAATGTATAAATGAGCTCACAGTTTCTCAGACTTATAGGTGTCTGGCGCCTCACTGAGTCTTTGAAGGAAGCTCCGCTATCAGGGCCTTGCCCTAAAAATGCCATACATTTCATAAAACTGGCTTAAACTGTCAAAATGGGACCTCATACCTTTGTGACTTCATCTCCATGGAATTCTTGCAGGTCCGGTCGTAAAATAGACTAGTTACTAGTCACTTCCATAAGTGCCCCAAAGGTCATGTGAACAGTTTTTGGAAGAAATTTTAGTGTTAGTTGCATGATGTTATGATCAAGTTACCCTGTGGAATCAGAGTTGTAGTCCCCACCTCATCCACTACATCTGATTCCATTTATTCTGTCAACTGATTGGATGCGGTCTCAGGCTGTGTGGCTGAGATTTCAGGGATTTCAACAAATGGTCTTTCAGTGGGGTGCGCATTTCCACAAGACCATCATCCATATCTAACTGCTCTAACTGCATCACTACAGAAGCTGGCAGGCACTGGACACTTCATGTGGGCAATCTGCCATGAAAGGACAACAGTGTTATTGTGGCCTACTTTTAGTAACACTTACTTACTTCTATTAGCACACCTCTCTGCCTGGATGAAGTTTACCACTACCTCAGCTTTCTTAGTCTCAATTTCCATTGCCGTTTTAAGAAGGTTGCATATGACAGTTTTGGCCTCCATACCATTCCACTGCCCTAACCTGGCTAACCAGGAATGGCAGTTTATTTGGGTCAAATTTTCCAGGTAAGTTAACAGATACTTCCACCATAGGATTTTGCCTTTCCATTACCAGCAAAGACATTGAGATCTTATTCACTGATCTCCCATCAGTTGACAAAAGGATGCATTTCTCAATGGATAAATATTTCTGCTTCCATGTTGGGTATGCAGTGGCATGCAAAGGTGTGGGCAACTCTGGTCAAAATTGTGTTTACTGTGAATTGTTAAGCAAGTAAAAGATGACCTGAATTCCAAAAGGCAAAAGGCAATGATGACACATTTCTTTAATATTTTAAGCAAGATTACTTTGTAATTTCAATCTTTTACAGTTTCAAAATAACAAAAAGAGAAAAAGAGCCTGAAGCAAAAGTTTTGGCATGCTGCGTGATCAGTACTCAGCGTCCCCTTTGGTAAGTATCACAGCTTCTAAACACTTTTTGTAGCCAGCTAAGAGCCTTTCAATTCTTGTTTGTGGGGCTGTGAGGTCCTTGGCAAAATCTTAAGCTTGCTCCTATTAAGGTAGTCCATTGTAGATATCAAGATGTGTTTAGGATCATTATCCCGTTGTAGAAGCCATTCTCTATTCATCTACAGCTTTTTTGAAGTGTGTAGAAGTGTGCAGCAAAGAAAGGGCAGAGTAGCCGCATTGATCAGTACTTCCTAAGAAGTCAATCGAGTCAGTCGGATGAAGTCCAGCGGCAGGTAGAAAACCACAGTTCACAGGATATCAGTAACACTGCCACTGAGGAGGATGAGGAGGGGGTAGTAAGAGAGGATGCAGGTGACTCTGAGGTCAGTATGCCAGTCAGAGAGAGAACCATGGAGCAAAAGGTTAGAGTTAGATGGCCTAGGGCAAATGACAGTATAGAATGGGAGATAGGTAATAGAGATTTGTCAGTAATCTTAAGTACGCTTAGAGGAAATGCAATAGAAAGGTTAGAAAAGATGGGAGATATAATTTACTCATATGGTGTAGAGAGGTTTGGGGTGCATGAGAGAAAGAGGAGTGAGAGGGTACAGTCAGGTAAGTCTAGGCGGCAAAGAGAAATAGAGAAGTTAGTCATGGAAAGGAGACAGTTAAGAAAGCAGTGGAAAAAGGCTACAGAAGAAGAAAGGGAGGGAATTAAGGTGTTGCAAGAGGAGTTGAGAAGCAGGCTAGCAGTTCTTATAAGGGCAGAGCATCTCAGGAAAAAGGAGGAAGAAGGAACATGTAAGGACAGGTTTTTTCAGGGACCCTTTTAAGTTTGTTGAAGGATTGTTCAGCCAGGAAAAGGGAGGGCATCTCAAAGCAGAAAGGCTAGAGGTTGAAGAATATTTGAGAAATACATATTCAGATTTAGAGAAGAATAGGATAGTAGGTTACCCACCCGATATCCCTCCATTATGAAGGATAGAGCATGAGATGGATGTCAGGCCACCTAGGTGGAAAGAAGTTCGAGAGGTGGTCAGACGTGCAAAGGCTTCTTCGGCCCCAGGGCTTAATGGAGTCCCCTACCGGGTTTATAAAAGTGTGCCTGATATCCTTATATTTATGTGGAAACAGCTAAGAATAGTTTGGGAGAAACAAATTATACCAAGAGCATGCCGTAGGGCAGGGGGTGTCCTCATTCCTAAGGAGAAGGAGTCTGTGGACCTTAACCAGTTCCGGATGATTTCTCACTTGAATGTGGAGGAGAAGATTTTCTTTAGTGTAGCTGCGCAGAGATTAGCTAGCTACTTAGAAAAGAATAGCTTAATAGATACCATGGTGCAGAAGGCAGGAATACCAGGTTTTTCAGGGTGTTTAGAGGATACTAGCATGATCTGGCACCAGACTCAGGCGGCGAAGATTAAGAAAAAGGACCTGCATGTAATATTTTTAGATCTTGCAAATGTGTTTGGTTCAGTACCGCATAGCCTCATTTGGAGTGCATTCGACTATTTCAGAGTGCCACATGTAGTTGTCAACTTAGTGCAAGCATACTTTCAGGATATTAGGTTGTGTCTAAGTACGGCAGGTTTCACAACAGGTTGGCAGAGGCTAGAAATAGGCATCATGGCAGGGTGTACAATTTCACCATTAGCATTTACTATGGCGATGGAAGTAATCATCAGGACTTCTAAGTGGGTGGTAGGTGGGGAGAGACGGCAGAACGGGTCGCATCTTCCACCAGTTAGGGCTTACATGGATGACATGACACTGATGACCACAACAATGCCATGTATAAAGAGGCTACTAGAGAAGGTAAATAAGAACCTCAAGTGGGCCAGCATGAAGATCAAGCCTAGTAAGTCTAGAAGCATCTCGATGCGTAGAGGGAAGTTAAGTGATAGGAAGTTTGTCATAGATGATGAGGAAATCCCAACATTTAGGGGAAAGTCTGTTAAGAGCTTAGGTAGGTGGTACAATGTGGAGTTGAATGATGAGGAACAGGTGGTGAAATTTAGAAAAGATGTGGCAGAAGGATTTGATAGAATAGATAAATCAGAACTTCCAGGAGAGTTGAAGTAGTGGTGTTTGCAGTTTGGGCTATATCCTAGGTTAATGTGGCCATTGTCAATTTATGAAATTCCAATATCCATTGTGGAGAGAATTGAAAGTTTGATTAGCTCCTATATTAGGAAGTGGTTGGGCGCTCCTAGGTGCCTAAGTAGTGTTGCATTGTATGGAAAAGCGATACTTCAGCTGCCAGTATCTGGTTTAACAGAGGAATTTAAATGTACCAAGGGCAGGACAGAGCTCTTGTTATCTGGGAGTAAGGACATGGTAGTTAGGAGTGGGGTTTTATAAAGGGTTTTTTGGGGGGAGTTTTTCCTTATCCGCTGTGAGGGTCCTAAGGACAGAGGGATGTCGTATGCTGTAAAGCCCTGTGAGGCAAACTGTGATTTGTGATATTGGGCTCTATAAATAAAATTGATTGATTGATTGATGGTTCCAAATCCAACCAAGGGGAGGAAGTGGAACCCAAGATTGGCAGTTCAGGAGGCGGAGGCAGCTCTTAGGCATGCAGAGATTGTAGGTAATATTCAGTTTGGCCGGGGAGGCCTGGGGCTTGGCTCAGGCAAACCGGTACGGAATACAGCAGGTCTCAAAGATAAAAGAAAGCTGGTCATGGAACAGATACGTAGACAGGAGGAGATTGTAAGGGGTGCAAAGGTGGTGACCCAGGCTAAACAGGGACAGTGGTTGAATTGGGAACGTGTAGAGAAGAGGAAGCTTAGTTGGAGGGACCTGTGGAGTATGGAGGAGAATCGTATTAGATTCCTGGTAGGGGCTACATACGATGTGCGTCCAACCCCCCAGAACTTAAAACTGTGTGTAAATGAGGACCCATCATGCCCATTCTGTTCAGGTACCGCAACCCTAAAGCATATTTTGTCAGGCTGTAAAGTTAGCTTGTGACAAGGCCGATATACATGGCGACATAACCAGGTGTTGAAATGTTTAGCTGCAGGCATCGAAGGGAAACGAAGACAGGTGAATTCAGAAGGTGTTAAGAATAGGAGTTTAGCAATCCAGTTTGTCCATGAGGGAGAGAAATACAGAAGGGATAAGTTAGTAAGGAGGCAAGGGTGTGGCTGCCTAGACAGTGCTTGTGATTGGGAAATGCAAGTAGATTTAGGGGGAAATCTTGTTGTTCCCCAGGAAATAGTTTGTACCAAGCAGAGGCCTGACATAGTGTTGTGGTCACTGAGTCAACGGATAGTTTATTTCATTGAGCTGACAGTTCCTTGGGAAGACTCAGTGGAAGAAGCCTATAAAAGAAAAAAGCTTAGATATGCAGACTTGGGAGCAGAAGCTGAGCAGAGAGGATGGAAAACTAGGATTTGTCCAGTGGAAGTGGGGTGTAGGGGATTCATAGCAAGATCAGCTGTCTCGCTCCTGGGGGAACTCGGAGTGCGGGGACAGAGTTTGAGGAAGACAGTGAAGGAAATGTCAGATGAAGCAGTTAGATGTAGCCAATGGATCTGGAAGCGAAGAAATAATGTCAGTTGGGGGCCAGCAGGGGGAACTACTAAGCAGAGTACAGAACTCCCTGAGATCAGGTGGAGAGATCCACTTCCTCTCAGGAGGAAATCCAGGAAGAGGAAGGTTATTTAAGTGTGGGAGTGGCCTATTTGAATCCCTTTTGTTTGAGACCATGCTGCAAGGTGTGTGTGTTTGCTGATCCTGTAAGTTTATTTAGCTCCTTTAACATTAGCTTATATTGTAGTTATGCTATGTAGCTTGTGAAATAGAGTATGGTGAATGTGCTAGGAAAGGTAGTATCAGCACTGCTTCTACCTGGAGCTCGCATGTACGGAGCCTGGGTTTGGTTGAAGGTAGTCTTGCTCACCAGACCTTTCTCAAGAAAAGAAAGGTCTGGCTGCGCTGACTCTCACTTTAAGATTGGAGAAAAAAAATGCCCCGGCTTTTTTTATTTCTTTCAACCAATCACAATCGTTCTTGGCGGTGCCACAGCAATGGTGCGCTTGCAAAAATATTGCCGGGGGAAACAGGTTTTGGTGTAACACACTCACAAAAATATCGCCTACAAGACGCAAACCATGGCAGAAAGTTGCAAGTTTATTTATCTCCTTTAAATTTAGCTTATATTGTAGTTATGCTATGTAGCGTGTGAAATAGAGTATGGTGAATGTGCCAGGAAAGGTAGTATCAGCACTGCTTCTACCTGGAGCTTGCATGTACGGAGCCTGGGTTTGGTTTAAGGTTGCGGTGCTGTTTGTTCTGAGAAAGCCATGTGTAAGTAAGGTAAAGGAGGTTATTGGGTTGGTGCGGGGCGTGGAGTGGGTTTTACACATATCACACCAATCACATGAGCCCCATCTTTGCCCTTAAATGTGCCGCGCGAAGGCGTAATGAGAGTTTACTCAATTCGCCATGGCAGAAGAGAGCAGCAGTGTAAGACGGCCAAACTTCTAACAGGAGGAAACTGATGTTTTGGTCCGGGAGGCCCAAGCTCGCAGTGTCCGAATATACGGAACTGCGAGCAGACCTCCACGGGCTGATGATGCAAAGGTAGCCTGGGAGGAGGTCACCACAATTGTAAATCAATGTTGCGTTTCTCTCATGCGTGCGTGTGCTTTCTCTTTCTCTCTCGCAGTCTCACTCTGTTTCTTTTCTTTTGACTTTTCTAAGATGACAGATGCTGAATATATACTCCCTATCTGATGCTGTGGCTGTTTGTGGTTGGCTGAGAGGGATGTAAACTCATTAGTTTGCAGCTGTGTTAATCAAATCAGGTTGGGTTTCCATTATGGTTGCCAAACGTGCCAAACGGTGCCAGTCCCCTTTGATCTCACATCAGATGTGACGGGGCTGTCGATATAGAGATACATTTATGTACTGATTGCAGATAGTTGCATTGAATAGTGGTTTTGTGGCTATTTATTGGATCGTTAATGTGCCTGACATTCTGGAAACCAGCCTGTGAGGTTTTGGTGACGTGTGCGCACTGTCCGCCGGTCAGCCAAACTTCCACTTACACCGCCTGCGCTGACAGTAGACCTGGTTTCAGCTGGCGAGCTTTTAGCGCACCTTCGGCGAAGCTTTTTGGCACGAAACTGTCACTGCGCCAAGCTGGATCTGTCGTCACGTCCCCCTGCTGCACCGCAACACCCACAATACTGGTTTTGTTCTGATGAGCCTTCCATGAAGGTCATATTTGTGAAGGTTTTCCTGCACAGTAGAACAGTACACCACCACTTTAGGGTCTGATAAATCTTCCTGCAGGTCTTTTACAGGTTTTCTTTGCCTTTCTAGCAGTCCTACAAGCAGCTCTCTCAGAAAGTTTTCTTGGTCTTCAAGACCTCAACTTGACCTCCACAGTTCCTGTTAAATGCCATTTCTTAATTGCATTACAAACCGAAGAAACAGCTTTGTGGACATCAGTTATTTTAGTTTTCAGAGTGCAACTGCTTAGAGGAGCCTATGGCTGCTGATTGATGGTACAAGGTATTAGGAGTCAGAGAATTTAAAAAGCTTTGAAATTTAGCTGGTCTTTCCCAATGATGAGTGTGAACAAGCCTGAGGCCTAACAAGCTAATTAAAGTCTGAGACCCTGGTAAAAGTTGTCTGAGAGCTTAAATGTCTTGGGGTGCCGAAACTTTTGCATGATGGTGCTCCTTTCCTTTTCTTACTCTAAAATTGTACAAAAACAAAATTAATGCATAAATTTTGCTTAAAATGTTGAAAAGCATATTCCATAATCAACTTCATGCCTTTTGGAGATCAGTTAATCTTCTGCTTACTTACCTATTCACAGAAAATAATTTTTGACCACGGGTGACCAAACTTTTGCATGCTGACCTGTATAAGCCTGACCTATAAACCTTTGTTGAACAGAGGAGTCACTACATAACCGTTCAGTACTGGCATTAACACATTGTTATTTACTTTGATTGAACTAATTAATGGAACAACAAATTTACAGTACAACAAATTCTCAAGGACACTCAAGATACTCAGATGCATACATGTAAATGCATACTGCGCTGTGGGCATCTTTTAAACACAATAACTGGCACAAACCCTCATCATCTTACTCATGTAAAAAATGCAGAAAATACATATTAACAAATGTATTCCAAACACCTCCCTTTGTTCTACTTTTGTTTTAGCTGGGTTCTGATTAGGGGAAGTGGGAATGCCCATTGCAACTTGAAGGATGTAGTTAGCAGAAAAGCAGCAGTACCTTCTTTTCTTTTCTCACATTGGCTGCCATGATTCAGTCTTGTCAGACACTCTGGAAACTCTGAACCCTTCAGTCTGTCTGCAGGCAGACGTCTTGCATAGACCCTCTGCTCCAACAATTTTTGTTGTTTGTTTTGTTTTATTAATGTTTCCAACAGTTATTTGATTGATTTTGATTTATGATTTACACATCACGTCTGTATTTTAGGATTGATGTATTTTATTTAAATGCCTTTTAAAACAGCTCTCGGACAGACTAGTTTCCTCCACCATGGGGGTATATATCCATCTGTTCCATTTTGATTTAACTGTTCTTCTAAGTGTTTTCACTGTTTATGTCTGTCATTTCTGTTTGTCTCACCATCACAGGACCACCCCAGGGCTGAATATGAATTCAGGGTCATGCAGAAGTCTCTGAGCAAAGATCAGAAATCACAGCACAAGGTAAATACAGAACGAATCACATTGTTTGTTTAAAAAACATCATCAGGATAGAAACCCCCTGTGTCACGTACATAAAGACGCATGGCGCTAAGCTGCCTCAATTGGTTAGTTTTTAGCCACCTACAAAATCATTACTAGCTTAAATGCAGGCTATAGTTAGAGTATTGACACGGGTTTACCTTGCAGGTAGACAGCCTTTTCTGAAGGACAATTGAAGTTGTTATCTCAAAGCGCTAGACTCCTTTGAAAAAAAAAACAGTAATTTTACTTAGCAGAACGTTGGAGTTGCTGGTTTACTGCTGAGTGATAAGGTAAAGCAAGAGCAAATATTCCAAATATAGTGTACACTTAGACAGAAATAGATTTTTTTAGGTGTGACTTTTTTTTAGGTTAGTAAAATACATTTTGCTGCAGCCCCGTCTACAGCAGTACACTGCTCAGCTTCTGTGCTAGTAGATTTGGTTTATCTAAGATGCTAGCAAAGCAAAACAGTACTGACATAAGCCCAAGAGAAATGTCAGAGAGGTCAGACTGTCATGTTTAACAATACATCTTTAAAGGTCTAATATGTAAGAATTTGGAGGAGTACTTGTATCTAACAGTGAGAATTGTAGATTGCAACCAGCTGAAACCTCAGTGTGTTTATAGCTTTACAAAGTCATTTATATTTTAGAGCACTTTTTATAGCCTTCAAGTTATTTTTCACCCCTAGATTATTTCACAGTGTGTTATTTTCATGCCTAGTTAATGAACTGTATATACCTGATCAACACATTTACATATGTTGTATACCTGGAGAGGCTTCAGTCCCTCGAGGCTCAGTTATAGATAATGAATAGATAATATATTAAATACTGTTAAAAACACTGCATTTTGCTCCTCTTCAACTGGCTCCAAGTCCAGATGTGCAACAATGAGCTCTGCTTTATGCTGAATTCAGGCTACACGATATCAGCCTGATTATAGCCCAACACGACCATCGTATGGTGTTGGCTTGGATGCGCGGTAATCCATCGTTTCATCTCATGTAGTGTGTCATAGAAGATGACAAGCGACACTGCATCTGTGATGCCTCACGACATCCAGACAGAAAGTGTAGCATGTTTGATTTTCTTTTTGTCTTCCATGACTTCTCCCATCACAGCCGTCACTTTGACCAATAGAAACACAGACTGATCTGCTGCTGTGGACAACTGTATAGCAACCTCAGCCTTTTTGATATTTCCTCTAGGGATGTTACCATGACAGAGAAAAAGGGAAAAATTATGGCGTGAAACAGCAGAAGCACATAAGCAACCCGTGCATTTTAGCATCAAGCCGGCAAAGAATGTTATTTCTTCATAATGGAGAAAGCTGTAAAGTAATAAAAATCACAAATAGTGTTGGGGCTTTTATATACTGCAACTGCAGAGGGTAACAACTTCATTTGAAACAGATTACAGGCCCTTATTTCTAGACACAGGCCTTTATTTCTCATTCCCTCTGTATTTTTGTATTTTTACTTCTAATCTGCTCCAGTTTGTTAAATTTAATGCATCATGCCTTAATTTTGAACTTAACACTTCCTGTATCCCTTTATAATTTCAGTTGAGAGAATCCCTTCATTTTCTTAAAAGGCTTTATTGTGAAACATTTGCAGGAACTTGCTGTGGAGGATTCAGTGACTGTGTTTACAAGGTCTTTAGTATCCCGGTTTTGAGGCTTATCCCGGCTTTGAGCATATCCGGGATATGATGTTTACATGGAACACAGAGAAACCCGGTTATTCATATCCCTGTATACATGATAAATACTAGTAACCCGTTTTCTGATCACTGCATCCTATCTGCGCAGGCGTGTGTTTCGTCTTTTACGTCTTTTGTTTACAACAGATTGAGCGGGAAATGTGATATATTTATTATATTTAGAAGTAAGACAAAAATGAGACCTCTGTGGCTTCTAGCGGGCTTAGCGTTAGTAAATACTCACGTCGCATTACAGCTATGGCTCATCCACTTCATCTTCAGCAATGGGAGGAGAGAGCGACAACAAATATTGAATACGTCACCAACTTTGATAGGTATTTGGCTGTCACTGCCACCACGCAGTACAAGGCAACAGTGGATGAAAATACGTAGCCGTGACTGGTGGGATAGGATCGTTCTCATGGAGTTTACAGATTCAGAGTGGAGAGAAAACTTCAGAATGAGTAGGGCATCCTTCAGCCGGCTGTGTGACGTAGTTGAACCATTCATGAAACCGGGATAAGGCTCCAGTATCCCGGCTTCTATCGGAGTACTCCAGGTGGCAAAACCAGGTTTCTTGAAACTGGGAAAAGGGCATAACCTGGTTCCTGAATTCGGGATATGGTGTTTACGTGCACAAACACAAAAACGGAATACTTATAAAACCCAATCAAAACCGGGATACTAAAGACCTTGTAAACACAGTCAGTGACTTGCTTAGTTTGCACAGGGTACCTCTAATGCACTGCCTGCCATCTGGTAGCACTTTATACATTACTACATTAACAGTTCGGCTGGCACATGAGCATCCACAGTGACTATAATAATAATAGTAATAATAAAAACAGGATAAGGATAATCCGATGACATCACGCACATTGTGAAAGACAACCAGGGATGAATGGTCATGGACCAATGTGTAGTCTGTCATGTCTGACAGATGAATCACCTAATCTTACATAGTGACTGTCAGAACAGACGAAAAAGTCCTGTAATCTTAACCTGGCATTAGTTGAGTGTTGGGGCCATGAAATCTCAGGTTAACTAAAGGAGCTGAAGAATCAGCTATCCATCAGCTTTGCATATGACAAAACTTTTTTTAAAGTCTGCAGTTACAATGCACTTTACTAAAGTTGCATGTCACAGTTCTTGTAAATATATGTTTTATGAATTGATTTTTAGATTGAAAAGCTCACATGTCAAGACCGCCTCCCAGCCTACATGACTAACATTGTCATGATGCTGTTAATGGTAAGAAAACCTGGTTCTATACATACACTGTGTATGATTGATGATTTAGAGAAACATTGTGGAGTGATCATTTCTGTTAACCTCACAGCTGTATTCTGTTTGTAATCCTGTCAACCTTTTTTTATTGGCAGATTGGTGTTACGTTTGCCATTGTATTTGGTGTGATCCTCTACCGGATCTCTACCAAAGCCGCTCTTCATATGAGCTCCAATCCGGTTACACGGAGTCATGTTCAACTGACGGTTAAAACCACTGCAGCCATCATCAACCTGGTGGTCATCCTCATACTGGATGAGGTGTATGGAGCTGTAGCACGATGGCTCACTGTGTTGGGTAAGTTAAGTTAGGTGTAGACAGTTAACAGGTCAATGGGTCACAGCTATGATAATAGTGGACAATGGCACTTTTTACCAAAGGAAATATAGTGGGTCACTCTGTTGCCCTCTCATTCAGTTAACAGGCATTGTTTTTCCAGTCTCACTCAGAAGTCGTCGAAAACCAGTGCTTGGTCAGTGACTTCCATCATCAGACACAGATGAAAAAAAGCTATCTTTTCATGTCGGCATGATACGAGGCTGGTCGCTGTTATTGGGCCAAAGTCTGAGTAGAGCGTGCAGGAGGGGCTGGTGGATGGGTCCAACAACCATTGACTTTCACCCAGGATGTCCATAAGATTGTAGAGCCAAACCATGTTCTTTTTTCCTAAACCAAACCACATGTGTGTGTTAACAAAATGTAACCATGTGCGTTTGTTGTTGGAGGAAACAGTGTTGAACCATCCATCCATTTTCGTAACCGCTTATCCTCTTGAAGGTCGCAGGGGGGCAGGAGCCTATCCCAGCTGACATTGGGCGAGAGGCAGGGTACAGAAAGGGTCTGCACAGGAGGGCTCCCTCCTGGGATTGAACCAGGAACCCTCTTGCTGTGAGGCAACAGTACTAACCACTATAGCACTGTGCTGCCTCAGGTGGTGATAACCTTATTTTGAAAGAGAATGTATGCAAATGGTACATTTCTTGTGAAACAGAAGTGTGTTTTGACAGTGCATGTAACAGGCTGAAGTTGACATGTCATCCTAGAATGTCAACAACCAACACACCCAGGGTACTTTGCATGTCATAACTCAACGTGGAACGTCCATGACCGAACGTATATGATATGATATGTGACGAGGTCTGATTGAGAATGTGTAGGTTTTTCTTGATATTATTGTTTTAGCTAATGCATCTGATATCAAGCCCTTGAATTAGACAGCACTCGTTAACCCTTACCTCAGCCAAGAGGGTGGAGGATTTTTGTGCCTAATTCGTGCACACCTCCTGCGTGCCCATCAGTGAGGATAGGGGACCTACAGTCATTCCCAATTCATCAAATACTGACACTAGGTTAGGAGCTCTCAGCATCAGTTAGTGAGCACTATGCACCGGGCATAATCTGACGGTCTGAGCAACTGCCGTAATATAAAGAGCGAGAAAGTTTGTGTAGAGCGGATGAGTCAAACAAACACAGGACTTTCACCCAGGAAACATCTGTTTGTGTCCTGTGTGAAACCAAAAGCTTACAGTGAGTTTTTTTTCTTAACAATGTAGCATAGTATGTCACGTATGTGACTGATGTGATGTGACATACAAAATGTTATGTATGTTAGTAAGGTAGTATTTTAACCCAACCCATGATGTTCTTTTCTAAACCTAACCATGTGCTTTTGATGCCTAATCCTAAGGAAGTGAACCTAAAAACAAAGTAAACTTACCTTGGAAGTGTATTTTGAAACTAAAATGTATGTATTTAGGGGGTGGGAATTGTATCTGTCCTGTGAACACAGGAGGTGAATTTGCACAAAGATAATGTATGTAACAAGTTGAAATTGACACACTGTCCCTGAGCATCCAAAAGTGGCAATGGAGGGGTTAAGTTAAGTTAAGTTAAAATATGTTGGCGACCGAATCTGTCTTTCCAACCTATCAAGGTCATCACTTCCACCCGCAGTTCCACAGATTTGTCTAAGGCCCCTCCATTAGTGATCGCAGGAATATGACATCTGATTCTGTGTCTCACTCTGTGCTTGGTGCAACATCTGTGGAGATACCTTCTGGTTCAAGTTTATTGTTTTTGGTTTCTTTAGCTCCTAGCTTGGACTGTGTGGCAAGGCAGGAGTCAGCAGTTTTGCCCAACAGTTTGCCATCAATTTCAGGCCCAGCTGGGAGTACATCCATTGACAGAGTTTAGCACTTTGGCCGTCACCATCTTGTTTATTTGAAGCCAGAAGTGACCACATGTAGACAAGAGGTTGGAGATAACTCTAATGTTAGCTGCTAGCTTTGTAGTCAATGCTAATTTTTGCTAGTAAAAGACAGAATTCAAACTATTAGATATAATGTACTTAACAGAAAAACTAAATATATATGATTTCTTAGGGGCTCTTTTAGTACAACCAAACTTTTTTAGGTGACCAAATGTGAACTGAAAGCCCATTGAAATAGCGACAGCTATGGCTACTCTGTGAATCTGGGGTTACAACATAGTTATGTGCTTTGGGGTTGCATTTTTGATGTATGAAAGGCGCTATATAAATAAAGTTTGATTGATTGATTGATATGTGATCCAACCAACGTTGCCATGGTAGCAACTTTTAAAAGGTTTCTACCTGTAACTCAAAGTGGCCATGCCCTTAATTATGCATACATTTCAGCTTAATAACATTTAAATGGGTAAATTAAAAATTACACTAGGCACAGTTGTATTCAGAAGTAATGGCATTGCCTATTTTTCATTGCCTATTGCAAAAAATCTAAGGAACTTATCTGTTCATTTTTAGAGGTTCCTAAGACAGACAAGAGTTTTGAGGAACGACTAATCTTCAAGACCTTCATCCTCAAGTTTGTGAATGCTTTCACCCCCATCATCTACATTGCTTTCTTCAGAGGAAGGTTGGTAACTTCACTATATTTTAAAATTTTAATTTGTAGGTTTCAGATACTTTTTCTGTCATTCCAATATGTTTAGCCACTCTTACAGAATTTTAGTAAATAGCAAACATGATAAAGGTTTTAAGACAAGGAGCACTCTTTATCTACTCTTAACCCTTTCATTTATTTTTCACTCTAGACTGGTGGGCAGACCAGGCAGCTACCTGTATGTGTTTGAATCCTACAGAATGGAAGAGGTAAGGTTTATACGTTTATAAATTATCTGCAAGTAAAACCTTGTGTAACCACATACAGGAATTAGAGTTGAGGTCATTTTCACATGCTTTTAACAATCAATTTGCACCCTTGTTTATATTTAATTTCATTTGTTATGTGACTCAAGACCATGGTCACATGGTATTGAGCACAAACTCTGCTGTATTCCACTGTACTGACATTTACATTGTTCACTCTTACCTTGATAAACAACATTGGAAATTCAATTCAGTAAAACATACATTTGATAAAACATTCAAATTGTACTGTGAACAATAATGAACCAATCTTTTCTACTGATACTGTTTTGAGTTTGGGATGTCCTTGGATTTTTTGAGTGTTACATACTGCTTCCAGGAAATAGCCACAGCCTTGCAGACACTGACAAAAACCCTCACATTCTAGTTCCCGCTGTCCCACTGTGCCACACTAACAACCAGCCAGGGATGGAGCTACTAGCTGTAAGATTTAGGGGGATTTAGTGACCTCAGGCAGAGAGGATTACAGATTGCAACCAGGTGAAACTTCTCCTGTTTTGAATTCTTAGTGTTCATTGTCAAGAAAGTTTTTACGGGCAGCTGAATTAATTGCAGAGCTCTCTTTTTCTGCAAAACAAACAAACCAGGTGATTAAAACCAGTAAAAACACATGTTCATGGTCATGTCACAAGTTTCAGTGTTTCTCCTACACTGTTTGGCTCTTCACAGACAGGCTGCGAGCACCTGCTGATGCTCATCTTTTTTCTGATCCAGATGTTCATGAGGTTTTTACCGGAGCCATTAACCGCAGAGATCTCTTCCTTTCCAAAACAAACCGACCTGGTGACTTAAACTGGCAAAAAAACTAAATAAAGCAGTTTCAAAGCATTGGAGATGGGCCACTAGTCTAGCACCTGCTGACATGTGCTTACCTTTTTTCTTTGATAACATAAGATCCAGATGTTCAGGAAGTTTTTTCTGGGAGGTCTCATCCTCTCCAAAACAAACTGACCTGGTAATTTAAACTGGTAAAAACACTGAATACAGCAGTTTCATGTAAAAAATAAAAATAAAAAAAATCAGTATTTCTCCAATGCTGCTGAGGGGCAGTTAACTATGGTGGCTGATGTGACAATGCACATCACCCTATCTAGAGACAGTGTTCTGTTTGAAACATGGCAGTGCAACATGTTGGACTCCATGGACAAGAACCTGCTCCCTATGTAGATATAAATTCTAAGGTGACAAAAACATGACGCTTCCTATTTTCAGGTGATTATCTGTCCCTCCAGAATTTTGTGGACCGTTTTTTGGGGATTGTTGTTTACTTGTATGATCTCATCCCATCCTACCATGTTCTGCTAGGTGGGCCAAAGCCCCACAGCAGTGGTTAACATCCCAACATCCAACACTGAGCCATTCATTTTACACTGACACCAAACAGCTCAACTCTGCTGTTAAACCCATTTTAATAACCTTTTGTTAACGTTAGCAGTATGATGCCAACAGCTAGCCCTGTCACTGTGTGTGTGATTCTGTCCCACCAGACCTAGAGCTCCCACTGTCACAGCAGTAGCCTCATGATAAACAACAGAGAGAGAAGGGCTGAGTGAATCAATATGCAGCCCCTCACACAAAACTGGGCAATTCCCAGACAGATGGAAAAATGCCTTGGTAATGCCAATTTTAAAATTTGGGATTGCTGAAGAGATGAGTAACTATAGACCTATCAGTCTCCTTTCAGTCCTGTCTAAAGTGCTGGAGAGGGTGGTCTCAGAACAGTTGCTGCATTATCTGGAGACAAATCTTTACCTGCACCCTTTACAATTTGGTTTTAGACATAATCATTCCACCGAGTCAGCTACTTGTGTACTATTAGAAAACATAAAACAATCACTTGATAAGGAAATGTAGTAGGTGCAGTGTTCCTGGATCTAAAAAAGGCATATGATTCTCAGTTAAATTTTAAAAGCCATGTGAAAAAGATCTGTAAAACGGTCAAGGCTAACCTTAGGTGTTTTAAAATGATAAGAAATTGCTTGACATTTGACTGTGCCTTGTTATTTCTAAACTCAGTGATATTGTCACATCTGTCCTGTGGTTTAATGGTCTGGTCTCAGGCCAACCAGTCTGTAGCTAAATCCATAGAGGGTCTTTACAATCAGGCCCTGAAAATCTTGGATAGAAAACAAATAAGGTACCATCACTGTCACATTTTAAGTAAATACAAGATCCTAAGCTTTGCAAATTTTGTTGATTTTCATTATGTAAAGCTCGTGTTTAAATGTTTAAATGGCCTTGCTCCTCAGCCTCTCTGTAAATACATCCAGAGACTACGGAGTTGCAGCAGATCCACTAGAGCAGCTTCAAGTGGAAATTGTAAAGTTCCATTCAGTAAAACATCCTTTGCTCAGACAGCTTTTTCTGTGAAAGGAGCAAAGTCTTGGAACTTGCTACTTGGTCACTTGAAATCTGCTGCAAACTTCACCATCTTTAAAGGGCCAGTGTGTAAAATGGGTTGAAAACAGTGACATCAGTGGTCAAATTCTAGATTGCACGGCTCACTCGCTCACCCCTCCCGTTGGGTAAATGACGGTGGCCTCGTAGGGACAAAAAGCCTTGCGCAGACACTAGTTTTTCAGGAGTAGGTCTATCTAGCGAAATCTAAACCATGTTACGATATTGTAATGGATCCGTCACGAGCAGGAGACCAGAGTAGCGTTCGGGAAAAAGGCCAGTTTATTTGAGCACTCCAAAAACTCCGGTAACACTCCAGGGGGTAAAAGACTCCGTCCCAAACTCTGACTCTTCTAGCGTAACACACACACTCCATACACACATACTCGTTTACACTACCTAGCGGGGACCCCCTCCCCTCTCTGCTCCATTAATCTGCAGCCCGCACACTGACTGACAGCGTAGCCTGTAAACAGAGCTCAGCTGTTTATTTAGACTAGCAATATCTCCGGACTATAGTATCTGCAATGGACGACTTTGAACGCGATTTTGAAGAGTTTCTTGTAGCGGACACAGACCCAGAGCCATACCTGTTTGAGCCGGAGCATACAGATGAGAGCCGGAGTACACTGAACGGGCGAGAAGAGAGGCTGAATCCTCCGCTCCCATTTTGCTGCACAGAATGGGATTCGGTGCTACTGCTACCATCGTTGGGGAGATATATCATCAGGAGGAAAAGCGCAGCAGAGAGTGCATCACAAGGAGTGAAGTTGCGTCTTCTTTTCCTCGCAGATGACGGTTCAGGTTCATTCTCTCCTGTTGCGTGGTAAGTGTGGTCCATTCGCAAACTTTATAACTAAAAAAACTTTTCACTACTCTCTATCGACAAACTACTAACACTCTCTGCTGTTTCCTCCTCCTTCTTCTTCTTCGTCTTCGTTGGTTCATTTATACACGCGAAACGCATTCTCTGGCTGGCTGGATTGTCCACTCGGGCTGCCTTACATACATGGCGGCGCAAGATGGCGACCTCTCTAAAGCAAGGCCCTTGCTATATATATATATATATATATATATATATATATATATATATATATATATATATATACACAGTACAGGCCAAAAGTTTGGACACACCTTCTCATTCAATGCGTTTTCTTTATTTTCATGACTATTTACATTGTAGATTCTCACTGAAGGCATCAAAACTATGAATGAACACATGTGGATTTATGTGAAATAACTGAAAACATGTTTTATATTCTAGTTTCTTCAAAATAGCCACCCTTTGCTCTGATTACTGCTTTGCACACTCTTGGCATTCTCTCGATGAGCTTCAAGAGGTAGTCACCTGAAATGGTTTCCACTTCACAGGTGTGCCTTATCAGGGTTAATTAGTGGAATTTCTTGCTTTATCAATGGGGTTGGGACCATCAGTTGTGTTGTGCAGAAGTCAGGTTAATACACAGCCGACAGCCCTATTGGACAACTGTTAAAATTCATATTATGGCAAGAACCAATCAGCTAACTAAAGAAAAACGAGTGGCCATCATTACTTTAAGAAATGAAGGTCAGTCAGTCCGGAAAATTGCAAAAACTTTAAATGTGTCCCCAAGTGGAGTCGCAAAAACCATCAAGCGCTACAATGAAACTGGCACACATGAGGACCGACCCAGGAAAGGAAGACCAAGAGTCACCTCTGCTTCTGAGGATAAGTTCATCCGAGTCACCAGCCTCAGAAATTGCAAGTTAACAGCAGCTCAGATCAGAGACCAGATGAATGCCACACAGAGTTCTAGCAGCAGACCCATCTCTAGAACAACTGTTAAGAGGAGACTGCGCCAATCAGGCCTTCATGGTCAAATAGCTGCTAGGAAACCACTGCTAAGGAGAGGCAACAAGCAGAAGAGATTTGTTTGGGCCAAGAAACACAAGGAATGGACATTAGACCAGTGGAAATCTGTGCTTTGGTCTGATGAGTCCAAATTTGAGATCTTTGGTTCCAACCGCCGTGTCTTTGTGAGACGCAGAAAAGGTGAACGGATGGATTCCACATGCCTGGTTCCCACTGTGAAGCATGGAGGAGGAGGTGTGATGGTGTGGGGGTGTTTTGCTGGTGACACTGTTGGGGATTTATTCAAAATTGAAGGCACACTGAACCAGCATGGCTACCACAGCATCCTGCAGCGACATGCCATCCCATCCGGTTTGCGTTTAGTTGGACGATCATTTATTTTTCAACAGGACAATGACCCCAAACACACCTCCAGGCTGTGTAAGGGCTATTTGACCAAGAAGGAGAGTGATGGAGTGCTGCGGCAGATGACCTGGCCTCCACAGTCACCGGACCTGAACCCAATCCAGATGGTTTGGGGTGAGCTGGACCGCAGAGTGAAGGCAAAGGGGCCAACAAGTGCTAAACACCTCTGGGAACTCCTTCAAGACTGTTGGAAAACCATTTCAGGTGACTACCTCTTGAAGCTCATCGAGAGAATGCCAAGAGTGTGCAAAGCAGTAATCAGAGCAAAGGGTGGCTATTTTGAAGAAAGTAGAATATAAAACATGTTTTCAGTTATTTCACCTTTTTTTGTTAAGTACATAACTCCACATGTGTTCATTCATAGTTTTGATGCCTTCAGTGAGAATCTACAATGTAAATAGTCATGAAAATAAAGAAAACGCATTGAATGAGAAGGTGTGTCCAAACTTTTGGCCTGTACTGTGTACATATATATATATATATATATATATATATATATATATATATATATATGTATATATATAGCAAGGGCCTTGCTTTAGAGAGGTCGCCATCTTGCGCCGCCATGTATGTAATGTACTGTATATATATATAAGCATAATTATAAGGCTACGGAAACCAAACGAATTTTATTTTATAGCAATTATACACTTATATAAACATATTAATGGGTAGAATATTCAGATTCAGATTCAGATTTGACAATAAACCATGCCAAATATTACACACTGGCCCTTTAAGAGAGCTACCAAATCCTGGCTGATTCAGCAACAGGCTTGTACTCATGTTTAGTTTTTTAAATGCTTTGTTTTTAGATGTGTGCTTTATTGTACTTTGTTATAAATAGTTTATCTCTACTGTACCTCTTTATTTTTCTGATCCAATTTTTTCTTAAAAGCCCTTCTAGGGACAGATGTTGCAAATTACCATTTTCTATAAACTTTGTGATATATGTAGGGCCGCCCCTCACGCGCTGTGCGTAGGGTCACATCTTCAATGGAGGGCCACAATTTGCGTGAGGGGATGCATTTGCGCATATGCACAATGGATGCACATCTGCGCTATCGTGAAGCGCGCATAGAATCACCTCGAGGAACGAAAGAAGAGACGAGACCTGTAATCTGACCGTGCATGCGTCGCTGCAATGATTGACAGCACTCGACATCTGACCAATCAGAGGGGTGCGCCGGCAGGAACTTGCAGAGCTGCAGCAGGTGAAGAGTTGTTGACATGTCGTCCCTCGAGAGGGAGACCTGAGCCTCGGGAGTATGTGCGGGGCCGGGAGGTTGGACGCTCCCAGAGAGGGGAGAGGGAGAAATATAGCTAAATAAGATGAAAATAGAAAAAAAATGTCTCTGTCTTTTTGTCTTCTTTTTGTTTTCAGTGTTTAATTAAGGTGGGAGAGGCAGAGGGCGGCAGGAGATCGGACGCCTCCAGAGAGGGGAGAGGGAGAAATATAACAGAATAAGATTAAATAGGAAAAACCTGTCTGTCTCCCTCTTTTATTTTAGTTTTGGTGTTTAATCAAGGGTGGGGGATTGAGCTCCAAATAAAATTTCGCTTAGGGCCCCAATTTGGTCAGGAGCAGCCCTGGATTATATGCATTGGATGGATGCTTGCGGTTAATATATGTACATTGTATCCGTCCCTACAAAAATAAACCAAATAAATAAATATATAAAATGTGTATCATCCTCAAACCAGTGTAGGTGGGGGCATGTGTGTTCCACTGGGAGTGCCATAGCTGTATGAAGTGGTTTAATACCCATGTGCTCAACTTAACTCCACTGCTGGTGATACCTGCTCCCATACATACTTGCATTCAGTGCTTCCTGTAGACACAGAATCCTTACTTGTACATTATAGAATACCAGACATACCTTGGATGGATCGGGGGATTTGGGCCTAGACAGGTTTGTTGCTGTAGCATTGTCAAACTGTACACTCAATACTGGGAGTTTGGACAGACTCAATGCTGCAGTTAGTTGTGTTTATTCTATATTAGTGTTAATATTTCTCCTGCATAATGATTCTATTCTTTAATGGCCTCTATTAATTTCTTATTTTTGCTACTTATCTGGTAAGACATATAAAATGACCCTATAGTATAGGTCAGTTGACTGAGATGGGTTTGCCTTCTCGGGGGCATGTATAACAGAAAATAGCATTTGTATTTAAACTTGTTCTTCTTTGAACACAGGCAGGAGTATTTCTGAGGTGGCTGAATCACTTGCAAGGGCCTGTTCTCTGCTTTAGAGAGAGTGGGCCCTCCAACTACGCAATCACCTCATGGGCCCTGTGAATCCACACTGCCACACTGTCTATATTAACGCCCCTCAACTCAAGATTACCTAGCTATACCCAGAACTACTGAAAAGCTGAGTGATACTTAGGTTTCAATTATTTTTTCAAAACAGAGGTCAGTGAGTGGTCAAGTGCTGTCATTAGTAAACTATCACAATGCCTTAAAGAGGCAACAGATAGGATTTGGTTTTTTTTTTAGCTTAGCGCCACCTAGCGTCAGCGGTGTTGCTCGCACTGTCGTAAGGACCAAATTGACCGTGGGGATCAGAGATAATCAAAATGTAGTCTGTAAAGCCACCAGTATACCTCTATGTACAGTACAGGCCAAAAGTTTGGACACACCTTCTCATTCAATGCGTTTTCTTTATTTTCATGACTATTTACATTGTAGATTCTCACTGAAGGCATCAAAACTATGAATGAACACATGTGGAGTTATGTACTTAACAAAAAAAGGTGAAATAACTGAAAACATGTTTTATATTCTAGTTTCTTCAAAATAGCCACCCTTTGCTCTGATTACTGCTTTGCACACTCTTGGCATTCTCTCCATGAGCTTCAAGAGGTAGTCACCTGAAATGGTTTTCCAACAGTCTTGAAGGAGTTCCCAGAGGTGTTTAGCACTTGTTGGCCCTTTTGCCTTCACTCTGCGGTCCAGCTCACCCCAAACCATCTGGATTGGGTTCAGGTCCGGTGACTGTGGAGGCCAGGTCATCTGCCGCAGCACTCCATCACTCTCCTTCTTGGTCAAATAGCCCTTACACAGCCTGGAGGTGTGTTTGGGGTCATTGTCCTGTTAAAAAATAAATGATCCAACTAAACGCAAACCGGATGGGATGGCATGTCGCTGCAGGATGCTGTGGTAGCCATGCTGGTTCAGTGTGCCTTCAATTTTGAATAAATCCCCAACAGTGACACCAGCAAAACACCCCCACACCATCACACCTCCTCCTCCATGCTTCACAGTGGGAACCAGGCATGTGGAATCCATCCGTTCACCTTTTCTGCGTCTCACAAAGACACGGCGGTTGGAACCAAAGATCTCAAATTTGGACTCATCAGACCAAAGCACAGATTTCCACTGGTCTAATGTCCATTCCTTGTGTTTCTTGGCCCAAACAAATCTCTTCTGCTTGTTGCCTCTCCTTAGCAGTGGTTTCCTAGCAGCTATTTGACCATGAAGGCCTGATTGGCGCAGTCTCCTCTTAACAGTTGTTCTAGAGATGGGTCTGCTGCTAGAACTCTGTGTGGCATTCATCTGGTCTCTGATCTGAGCTGCTGTTAACTTGCAATTTCTGAGGCTGGTGACTCGGATGAACTTATCCTCAGAAGCAGAGGTGACTCTTGGTCTTCCTTTCCTGGGTCGGTCCTCATGTGTGCCAGTTTGGTTGTAGTGCTTGATGGTTTTTGCGACTCCACTTGGGGACACATTTAAAGTTTTTGCAATTTTCCGGACTGACTGACCTTCATTTCTTAAAGTAATGATGGCCACTCGTTTTTCTTTAGTTAGCTGATTGGTTCTTGCCATAATATGAATTTTAACAGTTGTCCAATAGGGCTGTCGGCTGTGTATTAACCTGACTTCTGCACAACACAACTGATGGTCCCAACCCCATTGATAAAGCAAGAAATTCCACTAATTAACCCTGATAAGGCACACCTGTGAAGTGGAAACCATTTCAGGTGACTACCTCTTGAAGCTCATCGAGAGAATGCCAAGAGTGTGCAAAGCAGTAATCAGAGCAAAGGGTGGCTATTTTGAAGAAACTAGAATATAAAACATGTTTTCAGTTATTTCACCTTTTTTTGTTAAGTACATAACTCCACATGTGTTCATTCATAGTTTTGATGCCTTCAATGAGAATCTACAATGTAAATAGTCATGAAAATAAAGAAAATGCATTGAATGAGAAGGTGTGTCCAAACTTTTGGCCTGTACTGTATATGTAGAATGAGGAGGTGTGTGGACACTATACTAAATAAATGAGTAAAGAGACCGAGCAACAATTATCAAATTTATCTGAAGAAAAAACAAATAGTAATGCAAATAATTATACCAGAATGCACAGTACCAGTACAAACTACTCACAGTAAATGATACCAATATGTACAGTATCAGTTCAAACAACAGTAGACACGTAAGGGATAATATATAGTGAGCCGGTGACTGTTGAAAAATAACTCCCGACAGGGGAATGGAACCCCGACGCAGCGGAGTTATTTTTCAACAGTCATCGGCTCACTATATATTCTCACACACACACTACTAAAACATTCAAATGTTACAACTGGCATCAATATTATTAAATTGTGGCAGAAGCTTATTGCAAAGTCACTAAGTAACCTATGTAAACACTGATAGTCTGATTTTACTGTGTATACTACCCTGTGCAACCCACATTATTTTCATAATGATATATATAGGCAAAAATGCTGTCTGTTACTTCTTTAAATTTTTACATGTATATGATGTCATTTTGCTTTAGGCCGGCTTGTTAAAATGCCTTTTTGCTGTCCTGAACTGTAGTTTGGACTGTTTTACAGTGTGCCCATGGAGGCTGTCTGATGGAGCTGTGTATCCAGCTGAGTATCACCATGTTGGGAAAACAGCTCATTCAGAACAATCTTTTTGAGATTGGAGTACCGTAAGTATGCATTACTTTAACTTGGTTGCTTTTCATTAAAATCATATTGGGCCTCATTCACAAACAGTGTGTGCACACAAATCTGCTTAAACCATGCGTACTAACAATTATGCACAAATCTGGGATTCATCAATATTTTCTTATTTAAATTTTTTTGTATGGTAAACTACCACGTGTACGCACAAATGATGATAGCCCAGCTGTCTCTGAAAATGTAAACACGCACCGTAACCACTTAAATGCATAACATATTAAAACCACATTCATTAAAAAGTCTTTAATAGACAATATTTAAAACTTAATTTTCTAATGAATGGACTTAGTTTTTATAGCCAGTAATTATGACCATTATTGATTAGGATAAAAGGGCCTCAAATGAATGTCTCAGTCCTAGCTTACTATAGAGTAAATGAGAATGTTTATACTGTACTATACTACAGTTTTGGTCTCATTGTTTTTCTTGAATCTGCCTGTAATGATGGTAAATGGTAAATGGACTGCACTTGTATAGTGCTCCTCTAGTCTTCCAACCACTCAGAGTGCTTTTACACTACATGTTACATTCACCCATTCACACACGCAGTCCCACACTAGTGGCCGAGGCTACTATACAAGGTGCCACCTGCTACTCAGTAACCATTCAAACGCACTCGCACGCTGATGGAACAGCCATTAGGAGCAATTTTGGGTTCAGTAACTTGCCCATGGATACTTCAACATGTGGACTGGAGGAGCTGGGATCAAAGTGTTAATCCTCTGATTAGTGGACGATCTGCTCCACCTCTGAGCCACAGTCACCCAAAGATGGTTTCTCCCATCAATTTTTAGTGCCATGAAATTATATTATCATCATTACAGGGGGTGGCAGTATGCTTATTGCATATAGTGGGTAAACGCCTGTCAGTGTAGAATGATTCTTATTCACTAACACAGGCACAGTGATAAGAACAAAATCGACCAGTGCACGTGTCATGAACCCAACAGTGAGTTTGTGTGCTCGCTTATTTTATATGCAGCGTAAGAACATTTCTACGCACATGTTAGTGAATGAGGCCCATTGTCATAAAGTACCCAAGGCCTGAACCTGAAATGATCTTTCCAAAATCACTATTTCCTGTTAAGTTAGATGCAAAGGCTCCAATATTACATTAACAACCCCCCAAGAGGGAGCCCTACCACCACAACAGTGGGAATCAGGAAAATAATAAATGGAGTAGATGTACTTGTAAGGCACCAGGGAGAGAGAGACAATGTGTGCATGCTTGTGTTTTCACTTTTCGTGTGTGTGTGTTTCTCAGTAAGCTGAAGAAGCTGATTCGCTACATTCGGTCAAAACAAGTGGCTTTTCAAGAAGAAGAGAGACAGAAGAAGCTGCAGAGATATGAAACGGACCACTTCCTGGAACCATTTGCTGGGTTAACACCTGAATATATGGAAATGAGTCAGTACCACTTGCAATATCCCCACACACACTCACTAGGTTGTTTCCTCAGCACTTGACAAGAAAAGATGAGGAACATTCACAAGTACGATTTAATGTGGTGATCACAGTCTTCCAAAATGACGTACTGTATTATCATTATGTGGTATACGTATGAATTTTGGTGAATTACTTTTCATATAAACATGTACAACGTACAAACAGTTCATGAGAATAGCCTAAACCTGTTTTGTTGTTTGTTGGTCTCAAACAGTGGTCTGCAGCTTTGCAGGCGTCTTGCTTAAGTGACACACAATCCACCATCCCCTCTACTTCCTGATGACAAAGTGATCTTATGTACAATGACACTTTAGAAATGTTGACATGATACGTGCAAATGTAATATATTCGAGGTTCACAGAAATGTCAACATTTTATTCAGGCGACTGGTCTGTACAATCCTACTCCTGTAAAGGGCTTTAATAACTTAAGTATAGATCCGGTGTAGACTGGATCTAATCACAGATATAAGGCTGACAGTTAGTGGCATTGACTTTGTAATGTATTATTCTCTCTTCTTCTGTGTCCAGTCATCCAGTTTGGTTTTGTTACGTTGTTCGTGGCATCCTTCCCCCTGGCTCCGCTCTTTGCCCTGCTCAACAACATCATTGAAATACGACTTGATGCCAAGAAATTTGTGACTGAGTTGCGAAGACCAGTGGCAGCAAGGGCCAAAGACATTGGTGGGTTAAATTCAGCATACTTTTAAAAGGCATAAAATGCATGAAAGGACCCACTAGTGAAGGAATACAGTGAGATCTTACTGAAATGCTGTTGCTGTAAATGTTCCAGTAAACATATTCATTACAACCAACTAACTGCAGGAAACAACCTTACCCTGCGCTGTAGACAGAAGAAAGCAGTCTTACATGTAAAACCCAGCAGTTGATACATATTGTTATGTTTACAGGTATATGGTACAACCTACTAAGAGGGGTAGCCAACGTGGCTGTCATCATCAATGTAAGTAAAACCTATGTGTAGTTGATTGTGATGTATGTACTGTAGGCCCTGTACTCCATTACATTGGATTTGAAAAGTCACATGCAAATTTTAAGAGCAGGTGCTCAACTGGTAAAAAAGGATCCATGCCAATTTTATTTTTTTTCAGGCATGAAGTGCTGGTGCAAATAAATAAATAAATAAATAAATAAAATGAAACAATAAAAAATATGCACATGCAAAGTGCACCCTGCTGGGAAGTTTCTCTCTGCCAGCACCAGTGGGGTTTCCTGAGCTTGAGGATTAAGTACATATAGTACATTTGTGTGCAGTAATGAGCAGGGAAATGTCTGTCTAGCTAACAAATGAGGTGTCTAAATATCTATATACAGTGGTGGAAAAAAGTTTTCGGACACCCCGTGCATTTGTGAAATATTGCACTAAGAATCACTCTTAGGTCTTCAAGTGCAATTTCTTTTAGTACAGTCACAGCCAAAATACTAAATAAATCCTAAAAAAGCCATTAAAAACTTAAAATTGATTGGTTCCAAAAAAATCCATAAGAAATTTTGAGTATTGGGTCATTTTGGTACCAGTGATGAAGGTCGTTCTTTTTATTAAAAGACACAATTTTTGTTGCCAAGCTTCGTGTCTACATAAAGCCAGCACATTTGAAAGTTCTTCAGACACAAAAATGGCTAAAACAAGGAACCTAACGCAGGAAACACGCCTGAAGATAAAGATTCTCAGCCAGGAAGGGTACAGCTGCTGCCAGATAGCCAGGAAGTGCAGATGCAGTCCTTCAGCAGTTGGATACACTCTGCAGAAATACAGACGAACCAACAGCTTGGAAGACAAACCAAGATCTGGGCGTCCAAGGGTTTCTTCAGCAAGAAATGACCGCATCCTGATCCGCATGTGCAGGCAAAACCGCCCAATGACATCACAGGAGCTTCAGCAGCAGTGGTCAAACCAAACTGGTGTCCAGTGTTCCACCCGCACTGTACATGGCCGACTTTTAGATCATGGCTTAAGGTCCTACAAGGCTATCAAGAAGCCCCTGATCAATGAGAGACAAAGGTTAGCCCGGCGTCGTTGGGCCCAGGCACACAAGAACTGGACAGCCAGGAATTGGAAGAAGATTTTGTGGTCAGATGAGTCCAGTTTCCAGCTTTATCTTCCTCCTACTAATGTGAGGATACGCAGAAGGCCAGGCGAAGCATTATCTCCAGCATGTACAGTACCTACTGTCAAGCATGGTGGAGGCAGTATCATGGTTTGGGGATGCATGAGTGCTGCTGGTGTTGGTCATCTCACTGTCTGTGATGGCACATTGAACTCTACCAAGTACTGTACCATTCTCGAAACCCACATGCTCCCTTCTGCGCGTGCACTGTTCCGTCGAGGTAAAAACTGGATGTTTCAACAAGATAATGCCCCTTCCCACACATCCAAGGCCAGTAGAACTTGGCTGCAGGAGCACAGTATCCAGGTCTTAGAGTGGCCAGCTCAATCCCCGGACATGAGCCCCATTGAAAATCTGTGGTGGATTATCAAAAGGTCTGTTTCAAAGCATAAACCAAAGAATTTAGAAGAATTAAAAGCAGTAATTCAAGAAGAATGGGACAAGATTACCCCTCAACAGTGTGAAAGGCTCGTGGGGAACATGCCAGCCAGGATTAGAGCTCTACTACGTGCCAATGGCAGGACTACTAAATATTAATTTGATGATGTGATGGTTTATTTATTTTTTGTTCAGTTTTGAACACATTCTCTGTTATTTGTTGACTTTGATACCGACAATGTTGAGAACTGACATACTGAAACTGTCAAGAATTTAGTTTTGTTAGTTTTTCTTGTAAACAATAAACAAAAAAATATAATTTGTATTTGTTTGTATCTGTCTAATGCAGCCACACCTTTTGAAACACAAAAAAGATTTTTCCACAAATATTTCATGATAATATTTGAGATTGTGTAAAATTTAAAGGGTGTCCGAAAACTTTTTTCCACCACTGTATACCTAGCAGCTGCTACACATACACAATTTACATTTATTATTTATTTATAACAGGAAACAACAAAGAAAACAATGCCACATTGTGCACACTTTAGCGCTCTTTAAAGTATATAACCATCACAATCAAAATTGAAAAACGCTGTTCTCTGAATAAATAAAATAATACACCAAACAACCTACCCACCAAACTACAAAGTAGGCCGTTGCAACAATCAGGTGAAGAAAAAAAACCAGAGCTGTACCACACATTAACTCTTTTAAAAGTTAGATTCTATGATCACATTTAGAGTCAACAAATAAGTCCCTATAGGCCAGATGGGAGTGGAGGTGGATGGGTCCAACAGACACTAAACTTTGCCCCGCAAGCCCGCTGTTCATTTCTCGTGTGAAACCAAAAGTCATTGAGTTATTTTAATAACAATGTAGTGCGCTAGTATTTGTAGCATGCTACAGTAGTGACAACAACTGACTTATTTTATGGTAAACCATGATGTTTTTTTTTTTTAAACCTAATCATGTCCTTTTATTGCCTTAACCTAAAGAAATAAAAAACAAGATGTTGTTGTTCTGGGTTTATTTTGAAAAAGAATTCATGCATCTAATGAGCAGAAACTGTTCATCTCCTGTGAAAACTGAAATGTATTTTAAGAAGACACAATGCCTCTAACAAGCGTAAATTGCCACAGTGTCCTGGAAGCGAATTTGTGAATCCTAGACAGTGTTAATTTTGACAGCTATTTTAGAATTAGTCTTAGTCTTGAGATCAAAACGCTTAGTTAGTTTTGGTCACATTTTAGTCATTTTCATCCTTCACAGTATTAGTCGAGTTTTAGTTGACCAAAATTCATAATATTTTAGTCAGCTTTTAGTCATTATGTTGTCCATATGTTTTTTTTTGATCTTTAAACTAATCCAGTCAGGCTAATTCATGTATCAGAAATTATAATCAAAGTGACAGGTTGTATACATTTTTATCCACAACTACCAATAATTTGTACACACTTACAAATTTCATTTCTTTACACACACACGCACACACACACACGCACACACACACACACACACACACACACAGACACGTATGTATATATACACATACATATCCTAAACACAATGTAACCTTTAAGATGTTAACATCGGCAATAGGCAATAGGCTTATATATGTCTTCTTAGTTTGAGCAGTTAACATTTGTAAGGGTAGTTGTGAGACTTTATTTGTATGGAGCATCTTCAATGACAAACATAATACAGCGTTACACATAGTCAGTATGGGGTCAGTGCAAGCTCACTGTCAGAGGGTTTTATAACTTACTTCCACTCATCACTAGTTGGTTTGGGACCCTTCGCATGAATGCTGAAACAGAGTGAAAATGGGTAGGGAGAGGGTGTAGGGTGCGGTTTGGGAAATGCCCATTAAGGATCATTGATATCTTGTGTTGTAATTTTCCTGTTTTTGTGAAATGTATAGTTTATGACTCAATATTCTGTGCAGCTCCCACAGATCATCTGCATGTTTTGATAATGTTGCATGCAGGGTGAGCAGGTCCCAATAAACCAAATGTGGGACAAGGAGTAGGTTTGTGAGGGACAATGTGGGATACCCGCCCCCAACGCAAAGTTTAGTCATCAGAGACTAAATACATTCATCATCAACTATACAGAGTCTACTGTATATTAACACTGGACTGTTTTAATTATTGAAGTATTTAGCAACACAGAGACTTGTGGTCAGTGGGATGTGAAGATTCTTAAAATAACATCAGATGTGAAGCCCTGACTGTATCTGACTGAGCCTTAATGAAAGCTGTTGTCTTGTATTTTTTTTCCTCTGAAAATATGAACCTTATAGTCAAGCACTGTTTATTCAGCCTGTGTAGTTGAGGGGACAGGACAAACTGATATGATGCTGATTTACAGGGGAATTCATATCAAATGGAGGATAAACCATGAACATAATCTACAGATCACCTGTAAAGCATTTTAATAAATTATTCTATCATAATTAAAACAACTGGAGACTGAAAACAAACTGATATATGGGTCTGATCACTTTTTTAATGAATTGACATTATTCCAGACAGGATGTATGTCTGTCTGTGACTTCCTGTACGGACTGAAGGCTGCTGGAAACTGTCGGGAAACTGTCCGACTTCACTGCAGCTTTTTGTCACTGCCCCCCGCTGCGGCAGCCTCATCTCGTCTACTCTTCAACAAGCCTACAGTCGTGCGGCGCAAGTGTCATTAGCTAACGAGTGTCACCTGTTGCTATCAAGGAGGTTGAAATAGTTGCTATAACAGGCGGGAGGGGTGAGGTACTCTGACAATAAACAGAGAGCCCACGTGGGCCGGCCACTGCATGCAGCTTCTTCTCATTGGCCGGGGGGTGGGAATACAAGCGTGGGTGACAACCAATTGTGCGGGACATGGTCTCAATTTGCATGACGCGTGAAAAGAGACAGAAATGCTGTGCAGTCCCACGCAATGCAGGACGTCTGGTCACCCTAGATGCATGACACAAATTAGCTTTTTTATGTACACTGGCATGCAAAGGTTTGGGCACACCTGGTCGTTTACTGTGAGTAGTTAAGTAAGTAGAAGATGAACTGATCTCCAAAAGACATGAAGTTAATGATTAAAACTTTCTTTAATATTTTAGGCAAGATTACATTTGAATTTCAATCTTTCACAGTTTCAAAATAACAAAAAAGGAAAAGGGCCTGAATCAAAAGTTTTGACATTCTGCAATGTCACTACTTAGTGGTGCCTCCTTTGGTGAGTATCACAGCTTCTGAACATTTTAACCAGCTAAGAGTCTTTCAGTTCTTGTTTGGGGGACTCCCACCCATTCCTCAAAAGGCTTCTAGCTCTGTAAGATTCTTGAGTCGTCTTGCATGCACTGCTCTTTTGAGGTCTAGCCACAGATTTTTAATTATGTTTAGGTCGTGGGACTGTGAGGGCCATGGCAAAACCTTCAGCTTGGTTCTCTTTAGGTAGACCATTGTGAATTTGGAGGTGTGTTTCGGATCATTGTCCTGTTGTAGAAACCACATGGTGTGATGTTTGCTTCCAGAATTTTTTGGAATTTTTGGGAATTTAACTGAATCTATTCTTCCCTCTACCTGTGAAATGTTCCCTTTGCCACAAGCCCCAAACCATGATTGATCCACCCCTGTGTTTAACAGTTGGACAGGTGTTCTTTTCATGAAATTCTGCATTCTTTTTTTCTCCAAACATGCTATTATTCATTGCGCCTAAAAAGTTCTGTTTTAAATCAGTCCACAGGACCTATTTCCAAAAAGCATCAGTCTTGTTTTGATGTTCCTGTGTAAACTTCTGATGCTGAATTTTGTGGTGAGGACACAGGAAAGGTTTACTTCTGATCACTCTTCCATGAAGGTCATATTTGTACAGGTGTCGCTGCACAGTAGAACAGTGCACCACCACTCCAAAGTCTGATAAATCTTCCTGCAGGTCCTTTGCAGTCAAACAGGGGGTTTGATTTGCCTTTCTTACAATCCTACAAGCAGCTCTCTAAGAAAGTTTTCTTGCTCTTCAAGATCTCAGTTTGACCTCCACAGTTCCTGTTAACTGCCATTTCTTAATTACACTATGAATTGAGGAAACAGCTACCTGAAAACACTTTGCTATATTCTTAGTCTGCTATAGCCTGCTTTGTGGGCATCAGTTATTTTAGTTTTCAGAGTGCAAGGCAGCTGTTTAGAGGAGACCTTAGCTTAAGCCATAGTCTTAAGAAGCTAATTATGGTCTGAGACCCTGGTAAAAGTTGTATAAGAGCTCTAATGTCAAACATTTGCTGCTCCTTTCCTATTTTCACTCATACATTGTACAGAAAGAAAATAATGCACTAATCTTACTTAAAATGTTGAAAAAGATGTTGCATCTTTAACATTATAGGTTTTAATCATTAACTTCATGCCTTTTGGAGATGAGTTCATCTTCTACTCACTTAACTATTCACAATGAACAAAATTTTGACCAGGGGTGCCCAGACTTTTGCATGCCCCTGTAACTTTGATTATGTACAAATCACCAGCTTCAAATTGTATGGTTCTATCTACATTCTGAGTGGTGTTGAGTCAAAGTTTTGCATTTTAAGTGGCATAAATGATATGAACCTTTACTTATTCTCTAAATAAAAAGTCCAAAAATACAAATAACTTTAAACATCACCTTACACTACATTAATAAGTTGTTACAGAATTGGAATATATGAATAACTAAACTGTGACAGAAATGTCAGCTAGAAGCTTATAATTCTTAGGTGATGGTATGCAATAGGTTATTATGATCTTGGAATGTTCTTTTATTTTATTTTACAACCTGATAATTGAGATGGCTCTGCACACACACAACCACAATGTCACAGTGTCAGGCTGAATTCAAAGCTATAGCAGTCTGTAGCAGTACTTGTGACAACATATTCTCAACACAGTGTTAGCAGCTTTGTTATATATGAGTGTGGGTGACCCTTTAACCCAGTATTCTGTTTGGCATCAGATTGACTGTGTCGTTCAATCCTTCTCCAACTCTCCACCATCTCCTGGTCAATCACACCTCTCTAGTCTTTCTCCTAAGGGCTCCTGTCTTTGTATCAGCAGAGATCATAAGCTGTAAACTGGTTTGTGGTAGGTGCTGACTGCCCGTCACTTGAAAGTTATCATGTGACCAGCGCTCCACCCTTGAGTCACGGGATGACACTTGAGCCAGTTCCATTTGTAGATGAAGACTTTAAGGTGTGGTTGAAGGCTCAAAAAGATCCAGTTAGACCTGAGATTATTTTGACACTCACACTTATCCCAAGGTCTGGGTCCATGCTCAAAGTGTCGCAGTAGAGTTCAAGATGTTTTAACACTTATCCTAATGCCTCAGTTTAAGACATGTGATCTGTAAACAAGGTCACATGGAAATTGTGTGAAGGTCACTGGAGTCGCATGAATCACAGTGTGAGTGTGTGTGGAACTCAGTCTGAAGGCATATCAGGGTGGCAGTACTTGGTTTACACTGTGATCAGATCTCTGTCAGATGCAAATGATATCTGTACAGTTTTGCCACATAGTTGAGAGGACAAAAGTCGACAGCCATGCTAGCAACTCTGTGAGGCGTAAGTACAATTGTGAGGTACTTGTGCTTTGATTATTTTGATTTTAAGGTGTAAGGGGGGGTTGGTCAAGGGGTTAAAATACTTTTGAATTAAAAGGATTCTTTTGATCAGCTTGAGAGCAAACTGGATAACTAAAGGAGGAATAATGATGACTTAAAATTAGGGCTGGGCGGTATGACCTAAAATTTATATCACGGTATAAATCGAATCCCTTCACGGTAACGGTATATATCGCGGTATAAATTGAAGTGTAAAAGTTATAATAGAAGTGTTTCTGAATGGGTTTTGTAGTCCCTTAGCAGAGCTAAATTGATAAAAACAACAACAACAAAAGCAAAGATATAATGTATTTTTTAGAGCATTTATTGTGCAGAATGCAGATCTCAAAACTCAAAATTAAAACCCAGTACTCTATGGTGCAAAATGTCCCCTGGGATCTATATCAAAAGGTAATTTCCTTCTTTTAGCAAAATCCTAAATGACTGAGTTGTGTTTTTTCCAGCTGGAGCTTTATGCTCTGCCATTTCTCCTCTAATCATCACGCTGTAACCTGTGACAGGCTGTTATGATACCACAACTATCACACATTCATATATGGAGTTTTTTGTGGAGCCCCTAGCATCACATAGGTTTACATTACCAAAGGCTTATGACAAACTCTCTTGCCGAAAACCAACTCCCGTGTGCACACAGCGAGAGAGGAGAGGGAGAGACGCTGTGCTGCTGCCAGAGGAGACACTGAATGAGTTCCCTCTGAGCGGTAAGTCGCTAAAAGAGTCTGAGAAGTCCGGGGCTGTTCATAAGACATTAACTCACTCACTCACAAGTTCTCCAGCAACACATGTTGCACGTGCTACGCTAAATCACGGACGTGAACCAGCTCCTCTTGCTCCGCTGTCTCTGTGCTCGCAGCCATTTTCACACTGAGGCAGGTGCGATGACGTCATCGACGATAGGACGGTAGAGCGCAAATCTCTACCGTAGGCCAAATTTATATCATTTCTACCGTCTAGCGCATATACCGTGCAGCCCTACTTAAAATCAGTTTCACTGTGTACAATAATTTAAAGATAAATGAAAATAAAACCCAGGGTAAAATCAACCAAGACTTAGAATAAATTAAAATGTCCTAAAAGGGCGTTTAAACCACCCCTTTGAAATAGTCTCAAATGACATGTAATTCAAAATGACTTAATTTGGGGGAGCAGATTCATTGGTGCTGGGGAACGCTGTCCTTGTGGCAGGGCCTTGCCGACCGCCTTGTCTCTCTGTTGTTGTCCCTCAAGGCTCTAGTAAGAGAAACAGGAGATATAGGAGCAGCAGTAACAAATCCAACAACCATGGGCCTACTTTGTTTCTTTTCCACAGAACATTCAAAATAGTGCAGTTATGCTCCCAGGTGCAGGTATTTACGCTAATCAGGTCACTTCTGCTGGTAGGAAATGAAAACATAATTAAAAAAAAGCAAATGCAATTTTACAATAAAAGCATGTAAGAGGAAGAAGAAGATTATAGCTGCTGCGCAGCAGTGGTTGGGGCCAGACAATTTTTAGGCTGAGCAACAAGAGGCAGAATAAGAAGACAACAAGAAGGTTGCCATTACAATGTACATTTTGCATCAGATGAGGCTTGAACTCTCAACCTCTAACACCAAGGAGCATCCTCTATCTGACTGAGCTAAGTGACTTAAGCTGTGGCTTCACAAACAGACTAAGCCAGCCACCAGGATGACAGCAGCTGTCAAGGCAAATTTCAAACTGTTGTCATAAATTCAGTTATAAAGACAAAAATCTGAAAATACACATCTTGCATCTGGACAGCATGGATATGTTGTTAATTTGTTTTTAACAATGACTGATTTACTCCATAATTGAAAAACTGATGTGTAAAGATGCTCTATTCCAATTGACAGCAATGGTTCACATGAGGACAGAATTCAAAATGCTGTCAAAAATTCAGTTTTTGATATAAAATTCGCCAAACATCATCTACCATGTCTCAAAAATTTTGCAAGTATATGTTTACAGTACTGTTAACAGTCAAACATCTTGATGCACTGTAGGCTTAATTTTTGATAAATCAAAAATCTGTGTGTAGGACGTTTGTGTAGGACAGTCTGAAGATGCTCTGTAGCAAGTTTGGTGTCAATTGAGCTAAAATTGTGGGAGGAGATAGGTTTAAGAAGTTTTACAGTTTTTGAAAAAAAACAGAGTGATGGACTTCATGATTTGCAATAAGTTTAAATGTACATACATTTCTTCAATATTGGGGCTCCATTTTGGTGAAAGTTGCAAAGCTGTAGCACATACGGTCGATTTGTTGTGAATTTTCAAAGTTTTTTTTATAACTTAAATTTTTATTAAGTTTTCACATGCATATAGACAAAACAATACAGCAAACAAGGTACAAATTAAAATAACAATAGTAAAAACACTAACAAACTGTCTGGAGATGAGCCACTATTGAGTCCACTGTTCCATTTGGCATTTGTTCAGTTGGTGTCACGTCTCATATAAATGTTCCATTTTTCCCAGTTCTTTTCAAATACATTCTCTTTGACTCTCAAAAGGTATGTCACTTTTTCCATAACAAAAATTTCCTGGACAATTTCCAACCACTGTTCCTGTTTTGGGATATTTACATTGAGCCAGTTTCTTGTGACTGCTTTCTTACTTGCTGCGAGTAATATTTTAGTCAAGTACAGATCTTCTTTCATTACGACCTTCTCAATATTCCCAAGATACATCACTGGACAAGTATTGGGATTTCATATCCCAAGACATTTTTTACAACTACATTAACATTTTTTTTTTTTAATTTTTAATTTTATATACTTTATTAATCCCCGAGGGGAAATTCAATTTTTCACTCTGTTGTCAATTACACACAGGTCCGAACACACACATGCACAAACTGGACCTATACATGCACTAAGTGGAGAGATGTCAGAGTGGGCTGCCCATGACAAGCGCTCCGAGCGGTTGGGGGGTTCGGTGCATTGCTCAGGGGTACCTCGGCAGTGCCCAGAAGGTGAACTGGCACCTCTCCAGCCACCAGTCCATGCTCCATATTTTGGTCCGGACGGGGACTTGAATAGGCGACCCTCCGGTTCCCAACCCAAGTCCCTATGGACTGAGCTACTGCCGCCCCAAGTATACTTTCCAGTATATCCTCATTTTTGTACAGTTCCAGAAGATGTGTGCATGGTCTGCCTCCACACTCGCACATAGTCTCCAGCAGTTTTGTTGTATAGCAAGTTGCCTAGATTTTATTTTTGGTGTTATAAAATAGCGAGTTAGGTTTTTCCAGCAGAACTTCCTCCATATCAGTGAATTTGTAGATGTACATTGTGTCTCGCACATGTGGTACCATTCCTCCTATTGTATTTGGATCTTTAGTTCTGCTTCCCATTTTGCTTTTATATAGAGTGTTGATCCCCCCCTGCTCTCACCCAAAGCTTGATAGAAAGCAGAGATGGGCCGAGACCCCTTCCGTTTGTATGAATCCATAATAACTTCTATCACCTTATTTATAGTTTCAACTGACCTTACCTCTTTTGTGAAATAATCTTTTAACTGCACGTATCTATAGAAATCTTTGTTTTCGAGGCTGTACTTGTCTTTAGATCTTGGAAGCTTAGAAATTCTCCACCTTCCAAAACCGTACATATTGCTGTCATACCCTTTTGTGCCCATTCTTTGAATACTGGATCATACGTCCCTGGCTTAAACTTTGTATCATACGCGAACCACCTCAGAATGCATATGTCCCTCTTAAGTTTGTATTTTCTTACTACAACGCTCCATATTTCTAGTGTAAATGCTACTATTGGGTTCATAGCATGTCTCAAAGCACCAATCAAATGTTTATCCCCCACCAATATCTGGGTCTGATAGCCCTGTATTTCCCTTTCCATTTCTTTCCATTTAGACTCATAGTCAGGTCTACACCAACAGGCCAGAGGTCTGAGTTGAGCTGCATAAAAATATTCTGTAAGGTTAGGCAAAGCCATTCCACCCTTACTTTTAGGTAGTTGAAGTGTCGTAAATTTTATTCTTGGTTTTTTACTATTCCAAATGAATCTAGAAATCATCTTGTCCCAGGCTATAAATTTGTTTTGGGGGATATTAATTGGAAGAGCTTGAAATAAATATAGCAATTTAGGTAGAATATTCATTTTGACCGTCTGTATTCTAGCACTGAAGTCTAACGGAAGAGTAGACCACCTTTCAATATCTTTTTGAATGTTTTTATCAATTTCATTATAATTGTTTTCAAACATGTAGGTAAGTGTTTTAGTCAGAGTTACACCAAGATACTTCATGGTTTTAGAATTCCATTTCAGATTATATGCATCTCTTATTTGTCGGGATGGAGAATAATTTAATGAAAGAATTTGTGTTTTTGCTATATTCAGTTTATACTCTGAATAATATTCATACGTTTCCAGTAGAGACATTAGGTGTGGGAAATATATATCCAGTTGTTCAAGAAATATAATGACATCATCCGCGAAAAGGCCAATGATATGTTCTGTCCCCCCTACATTGACACCCTGCAGTTCCTCACTCTGCCTTATTGCCTGTGTCAAAGGCTCGACATATAAAGCGAAAAGAGTAGGAGACAGACAACAACCTTGTCTTGTCCCTCTCTCCAACCGAATCATATTGGACAGGCTTCCATTTTCTCTGATCTTAGCTGTGGGCTCTTGATAAATAGTTTTAATACATCGGATTTCATTTTCAAATCTCTTTAGTACCTCATACAAGAATAACCAACTAACACTATCAAATGCCTTTTCGGCGTCCAAACTAACCAGAATTGTACTTGTACCGCTTCAGTCAATCAAATCTGGTGTGAGGGCCTCAAATCTTTTGCAAATAATTGATGTAAATAGTTTGTAATCTACATTTAAAAGTGAAATCGGTCTATAGTTTTTGCATTTGCATCTTCTTTGTCTTTGCCTTCTTTAAGTAGAACGGTAATAATTGCTTCCTTCCACAAAGGGGGGGCCCCGCCCTCGTTAAGAGTCCAGTTAAAACAGGACAGAAGCAAAGGTGTTAGTTCCTTCTGAAAGGCCTTGTGCCATTCCGATGGAAACCCATCGCTACCTGGTGATTTACTAGCCTTTAACCTACTAATTGCAGCTTCCAGCTCCTTAAACTGTAAATTGTGACATAATAGTGTCATTCTGTGTCTCACCAATAGATGGCAGGTCAAGTGAGTCAAGAAAACTTCTTAATGTTTTTTCATCAGCTGATAATGGTTTAGAATAGAGTTTCTTGTAATATTCTTCAAATATTCTTTCTATTTCATCTGGTTCATGTGATAATTGGTTTGTTTGAGGGTTCCTTATTTTATGAATTGTGTTAATGGCTGTTTCTGCAGGCGTCTAGCTAAAAGTCTTGTTGCTTTTGGGCCTGATTCATAGTAGGTCTGCTTTACAAATCTTGCCCTCTTTTCTACATCTGACCTGAGTATCTCATTTATCTCTTCCCTTGCCTTCTTTATTTGTTGTAATACAGACTGATTTTCTGTATTTTTATGTTTCTTCTCCAGTTCTTGCAGTATTTCTACTTTGTGTTTATATATAGCTAGCCGAGTCTTTTTTTGTGATGTTGTCAAAGCGATTAGTTTCCCACGAATAACTGCCTTCATACCGTCCCACAATATTGCAGGGTTCACCTCCCCATTATCATTCTCTTCTATGTACCTTTTTATTTCTTCTCTTATCTGATCCACATTTGCCTTATTGTTCAAAATGCTCACATTTAGCCTCCATACAGTATTTATTTTCCTATTATTCAAGTGTATTGTCAAGCTGATCCCACTGTGATCTGATACATCTGCCATCCCGATTTTACACTCTGTGACCCTGTGACTTTCACTTGTATTAATTAAAAAGTAGTCGATTCTGGAGTAGACAGAATGAGGTACTGAATAGTGTGTATAATCCCTTTCTAGTGGGTGAAGTTCTCTCCACACATCAATTAGTCCCATTTCCTTAACTGATGTATTAATAAACTTGGTTAGATGCATCTTGCTTCTTTTGGGGCTTGTTGTATCCAATTTATGGTTCATGACCACATTATAGTCTCCCCCACATATCAAAATACCTTCAGTTTCTATAGCAATAGTGTCAAACAGAGTTTTGAAAAAACATTTGGTAGTCTCTGGGGAGGCGTATACATTGATCAGTGTCACCATTCTGTTTTCTAGCTTTCCTTTAATTAATACAAATCTCCCCTCATTGTCCCTAACTTCTTTAAGACATTCAAATTGAACTGCATTTGTGATAAGGATAGCCACTCCCCTCTTCTGGCTAGGTTTGTAGGAACTGTAAAATGTATTCCTAAAACCAAAGCGTTTTAGCTTTTCATATTCTTGTTGAGGCAGGTGAGTTTCTTGTAAAAATAGTACTTCAGCCTTTTCTTTTTTCAATTTAGCCAGGACCTTGCTCCTCTTAACTGGATTATTCATCCCATTTACATTAAGTGACACCGGTTTTATGTTATTATATGGCATTTAAATGATCCAATCCTGTGTTACATTCATTAACCTCCAGACAATTTAAAACTGCACAGACCTGAACATCTGGACTACGTGTGCTAACTGAAAAAAACAAAGAAAAAACAGTTAAATCCCAAGTTAGGGTGATTCTTCGCCACCCTGAGTCCCCATTGGTAGGCAGAGGGGACCCCTCAGTAGAGGTGAAATACGCCATTTCACACATCCTAGTAGTCCAACGTCATCCGATAGCATTTATTTTGTGTTCCAAATGAAGTCTTCAGCATTGGTCTTAAATGTTTTGGCCCCATATACCAGCTTAAAAATAAAAAATAAATGAATAAAGAATAAAATAGCTGCCCTACCAAACCACCCATGTATAATGATTTAAGGCTCACATCACGGGCAGAAGTGATGTAATAGTCATTTAAACGTTAACTTCTCACAGCTGGTGTCACTAAGTAAATTTCACATATCGTGACAAAGTAAAGAATTAAGATTAGCTGGAGGTGTTCCGCTCAAATTCCTGTAATCTTTCCCTCGCATGGTGCACAGTGTCTTCTGTGCTCCTCTCTCCAGCAGCTCGCTGCCATGTCGAGGCCCGAAGAAGCTGCTTCATCTCCCGGTTTGGGTCCGCGGCGCTACAGCCTGGTATCTCCACCGTGTAACCTCTCTTCCTCAGCTCCTGCGCTGCATCTTGTGCACTCTCTTAAGTATGTGTTCCCGAGTCCCAGTGAATGCGCATCTTGTCCAGCGGAGTCAGGAAACGGATTCCTTTCTCTTTCAGCAGTCTCTTTATCCTGGTATATGCCTTGCGCTTCTGAATAACCTCTGTGGCATAATCATGGTCAAACGACAGGCGTCGCCCTTCAATCATTATTTTCTTTCCCCAGGCTTTTTTCAGTACTGCTTCTTTGGTATTAAACTCCAGAAAATTTACCACTATGGACCTGGGTGGCTCGTTCCGCTCTGGTTTGCGAGCTAGAACTCTGTGGGCGCGCTGAATCTGTAAGCTAGTGTCCGCTGTCAGTGCAAGTTCACTTTTCAGAAGTTGCTCCACGAAGTCAGACACGGAGTTGCCTTCTTTCCCTTCGGGTATGCTATAAATGCGAATGTTGTTCTGCCTAGATTGTCCCTCCAGATCTGTCAACTTCTCCTGCATGGCTTTCTGTCTTTCCATGGACTTAATGAGCGCCTCTTTCATAGCCATGTTAGCCGATTCGGTCTCGTTGATCCGTGCTTCTGCTTCATTCAGCCTGGTTTCATGGGCCTGGATCCTAGCGGAGTTAGCAGAAAGTTTTTGGTAAATTTCCTGCTTCAGATCTTTGAGTTCATTTTTCATATCTTCCTTGAGTTCTTCTTTGAGACTGTGTCGGTCCGCTTTATGCTCAGCCCTGAAGTCACGTATTTCCTTACTGATACTTTGAAGCACTGAGCACATGTTTTCTGCAGAGCTGTCGTTAGAGCGCTGAGCGTCATCCATCTCCGGTGTATTCTTCCTTTCTTGTGTGTCACGTTTCGTTTGACTTCTAGTTGTTACTCCCCTGTTCATTCCAAAGTAAAATTACTATGAATTGCTTAACAATTAGTGAATTTAGGGGGGCTAATTCTAACTTGCTATCGGGAGCTCAAGATCATGCAGCCATCTTGTCGTCTCGCTCCACCGGTAGTCCGAATTTTCAAAGTTTTGAACTTTAGACACTTGCTGTAGCGCCACCATCAGGACTATTGACTTGTGTTTGCAGCTGAGCAAATCTGGCATAGGACTGAACTTTTGTGCAAAGTTTAGGGATTTTTCCTGCATGGGAAGTAGGATTTCCTTGGAAGAAGAAGAAAGAACGAGCAGGAAAACAAGAGGGTCTTGGCAGGATTGCCTGCCTGGCCCCTAAAGATATACTTTATTAATCTCAGAGGGGTAATTCAGTTTTTTCACTCTGTTGTCATATACACACAGGCCTGAAATACACACACATGCACAAACAAGATCTACACATGCATTAAATGGAGAAATGTCAGAATAAGAGTCTGGACAGGCACCCCAAGCAGTTGGGGGTTGGTACCTTGCTCAAGGGCACCTTGGCAGTGCCCAGGAGGCAAACTGGCACCTCTTCATCTACCAGTCCATACTCCATATTTAGTCCGGATAGGGACTTGAGCCAGCGACCCTCCCATTTCAAGTCCAGAGGGACTGAACTTCTGCTGCCCCAAATAAGACCAAACACTGACATAACATAATTTAAAACAATATGTCAGACAATGCAATATAAGATAACCACAGCAAACAATATAAACAGCACAGTATGAAAAATAAATAGATTATAATAAACAATAAAACCATTACTCCCACCATGTGACAAAAGTACTTCTATGCTTCTACTCCATTATATTTTAGAGATAAATATTGTACTTTTCACTGCACTGCATTTATCTGATGACCTAGTTACTTTAATAAATCATTGAAATCAATTTTATATGTATAAATAATTAATTTATTGAATATACATTGTTAAATATTAAACTACCTAACCATATAAAAACTTTATAATCAGCTCTACCTTGACAACATTAAAATGCTGCTTACATTTTTGTTAATTGCATTTTTAGTACTGTTGCTGCTAACACTTAATTACTATTACCTTGTTTTTGAATAGGGGTTGTACTTTTGATTGAGTATCATTTTATCGTAGTATTGCTACTGCATTAACAATCTGTATACTTCTTTCACCATTTGTCCCATTGGGAGCATGAAGGTCTGCATAAAATTTTATGGCAATCCATCCAGCAGTTCTTGGGATATTTCAATCTGGGCCAAAATGGTGGTGTGACCAACCGACCATTGCAGCAGATAATGTCATGCTGCTCGCACAGCTGATATTCATTCCAACATTATAGAACGTTCTGAGATTGCAGAGGATACAGCTGAAAGGTTGGGATGACACAAGTACCTGTACTGAGCATTGGTACATTTAATGGGAGCTGTAGTTGCATGCAAATATAGTAATCTTTGTTTCACTGCCATTTTGTTTTATTAAAACAAGAGCAGTAGTCACTTTTTCAAAGTCACCGATGGTTAAAATGCCGAGTCATGGATTGCATTTGGTTACTGAAGCTAATGGAACATAGGCTAACCTGCGCATGACATCGTGACTTCAGCACTCTTTGGGGTTAGTGCTTGTTTGTTGTCATGATTGAAAAACAGCTGAATGTCAGGCAGCATGGTTTCTGATTAGTGTTATGTTTAGACTTCTGTTTTAATTTGGTGTTATTGTTTGAAGTAGTTCTGTTTTCGTTGAAGGCCAAGTCAGGAAAATCTGAGGATTTGAAAGTGTGTTGGAAGTTGTTTTTAAAAGCGACATTCAGCATGATTATTTTAAATTCACACATTAGTAGAAGAGTCAGCAATGCGTGACGCTGAACTTGAATTACATTAGAACATTTTCATTTTACTGTTGTTTTACGTTCTGCTAAGATGTAATGCAAAATGAAGTTGAGAGCTCCTGTGGGCTATGATGCATTTAATCATTAATAACTAGACCTATAAAGACTGTCTATTCTGTTTATTAAAATGTACACCTTATGAGCAGTGGCACACACAAAAGCAACAATTTTTATGCCTCTTCACCAGCAACATCCATGGCTGGAGGCATTTTGTTTTCTGATTGTCCATATGTACTTATGTCTGTGCCATTTTTTGTGGACATGATATCTCAAGAACACTATGCCAATTCTATTAGATTTGGCATAGATGTTTACTCGGACTCAAAAATGAATTTTTGATTTCAGTTGACAAAGGTCAAGGTTAATTTGACCTTGCGTCCTTGTCATTCTTGTGAGCATGATATCTCAAGAACACCTTGAGGGAAATTCTTCAAATTTAACTATTATAATAGTTAATAATAATAATGATTAATCATTTTAATTCAGATATAACCATAGCTCGACTTAACTGCGCGTGTAAATGTACTGTCTGTATGTTGTTTCATTCCACACTGTCTTGTTCACTCATTCTAACTCACATTTCTGCTCCTAATCTCTGAATCCCCCACCACCACCACCACCACCATCTTCCCAACCACGATTCCCAGGCATTTGTCATCTCCTTCACTTCAGACTTCATCCCTCGAATGGTCTACCAGTACATGTACAGTCCTGATGGCTCCATGCATGGATTTGTCAACCATACGCTGTCCTACTTTAATGTCAGCCACTTCCAGGAAGGCAAAGAAACCATGGATCCGTTGCACCTTGGCTACCCTGTTGAGATGTGCAGGTGGGAAATCAGTCTCATTTCATAATTGTCAATGTCATGATAAAACCATTTTTAGCATTTTTAACATTGATACAGCACTGTTGAAATGTGTTACTTGGTAAAATTAATCCAGTGAGACCAATGGTAAGAAGATCAATGGTAAAATATGACTGTTCACTAAGACTAGAGAACAAGAATTGAATATTCAGTGCATTTACAAAGATGCACACATTATCACCACTGCTTAATGATCATTTCTCAGGTAATAAATACTGCTGTGTACTAACATGTTTGAGTTAATCACAGCTAGTTGAAACCATTCAGCAGAAACACAGTCTTGTTAAGTTTAAATTATCAGCCTATTCTCAATCCCAACTTGTCAAATACTGCAGCTTTGCCAGTAATTTCAGCATCAGATACCAACATACAAAGGAACCTTCCGCAGCGGTATGATTCGCACCAGGTAGTGTCTACTTCTGACGGCGCTGGCCAAAACCAAACTCATCAAATACCACTGCTTTGTCAGCGGATGTCGGTGTCAGAAACAGATGAACCATGGTGTTCTATTATAAATATAACCACGTGTTTTTGTTGCCTAAATTTAAGGACATAAACTTGAAAGCAGTTTTGCCTATGTAGTAAGTTTATTTCATTACTGTATGCATGGAACAAGCAGAAAGTGTACACTTCTTGTGAAAACTGAAACATATTTTAAAAAGACACAATTCATCTAACAAGTGTCAATTGAGATGCCATCCATGATCATCCAAAGCCGATGCAGGAGGATACTTGGCACATGGTAATTTGATGTTTGAGTTCACTGACAAAGCGGCAGAATTTGATGAATTGGGATTGGGATTAAGAATTTACTGAAATTATTTGAGGGCTACCATGAGCGGTGTTACTCACTTTTAATGAATGATGTGTAAATAAAGTGTTCTGCAACCCCCTAATCTCAAGTGTAAACAATTCATCATACATAGATGTATGACCTCACTTTAATATTACCCTTACCTGTTACAAAGGAGGGCAGCACTCAGGTACCTCACAATGCACTGCACAGGTTTGATCCCTCTGGCTGGCTGGAGCTGTTCTGTGTGGAGTTTGCATGTTCTCTGTGTGTTTTCTCCAGGTTCTCCAGGTTCCTCACACAGCCTAAATACATGCTGATTAGGTTAATTGGTGACTCTAAATTGCCTGTAGGTGTGAATGTGAGTGTGAATGGTTGTATGTCTCTGTGTGTCAGTCCTGTGATTGTCTGGTGACCTGTCCAGGGATCAGCTGGGATCGACTCCAGCACCCCCTGTAAAGGATAAGTGATTACAGATCATGGATTGATTGATGTCGCAAAGGATCTTATAGGTTTACAAGCCATTTTGTATCCCCTACTACTGTTGATGCTTTACATAAGAATAATGCAACCCATCCTGCTGTACTGTTCCAACTGTTTCTTCCCCATGTTAACCATCTCCAACAAAAACAAATTTACCAGCATCACACGCACTGCCTCCATAATCATCTGCCTTTTCTCACCCAGTCTCCCACCTCAGAGCCATCACATGCCTACCACTCACAATACCAAATAACACTGATCACCCCCTAAAACAACACTTCGCATTCCTCTCATCTGGCCAGACATACAGGACTCTTAAAAAGAGAAAAGCTCCTTTCAGCTGTAGCAGCTCTGAACAATCTGCCTCACTGACACTGTGAGCTGGGATCATTGAATGAATGCACAAATGAACATTTTGTGTACTGTCTATTTCTGTATGCTGTCATGTGCATGTTGCTATCCATATGTTACTATCTGTTGCTATATGTTTATCTGTTGGTGTGTATATCTGTATGTTACTATGTTGAACTGGCTGTGAGAATATTTATCCCTCTGGGACCAATACATCTAAAACTAGTGGGATTTTGTGGTGTTAATTTACATAAGGAGAGCATGTGCTTCCATCCACTTAAGTCACATCTGCAAATATTTAGAAATATGACTGCTAGGGATGTCCCGATCCAGCTTTTTCACTTCCGATCCAATACCGATATTACAGCCTTGAGTTCTGGCCAATACCGATACCAATCCGATCCAAGCGCATATTATACATATTCACTTATTTTGTTGTCAGTCATGTTAGAAAAGTTTTGATCAAGCAATATCACTCTAACAAGAACAACTACTTAATCGGGTTAGTTAGAATGATCCACAACAGTTGGTATGAGAAATTGTCCTGTTTATTGTTAACAGGGTTAAATAAACAAGCTTTAAACTTGAACATTAACATTAAATAAAAAATATAGCTGGTTTGCTTTGGCTGCTTTGGCCCCTTAATAAATAGAAAATAAATCAACACAAGAAATCTTTAAAATGTCTAACAATGAAATTAAAATAGCAGCAAGACTCCACACACTTGTGCTTTGCTCCCCTAATAAATAAAAAAAAGATTAACACCACAAGACATTGTTGGCATTTAACAAACAATGCAGCCTTTCCTTTTCAGTTATTTTAGTAGTGTTTTTGTAGTCCATCCATGGCTCCAATTTCACTAATTGTGCCCCAAACAATGCCATCAGTGCTCTTTACTTAAACAGTAAGAGTGTAAACCAAATAAAAATATCACTCTCAAAAAACCAGAGCAGAAAACAAATAGTCTGCATGCTGGCCTGGTGGATTGATAGTAAGAGCTGGAGCGGATCACTGGAATGGACTGCTTGACTTGCGGAGCGCTGGGCTGGCCGGAAAACCTGGAGTGGATTCCGTGAAAAACTGGATCAGAGTTCTTGGATCGGCATTTTCCATGCAGTCCGATCCGATGCCGATGACCGTTTTTTGCTAGTATCGGCGGCCGATACCGATCCGAATATCGGATCGGGACATCCCTAATGACTGCAGTGGGCAAAACAGAAAACTCACTGTAACAATGATGTGATAGAACAAAATACTTGGAAGGAGCAGTGTCGGGAATTCTGGTTTTTAATAAAAATGTCCTGACAGATTTGATGGATTTCAGGAATCACCCTAAAGTAGGGATGTCCCGATCCGATATTCGGATCGGTATCGACCGCCGATATTAGCAAAAAACGTGCATCGGCATCGGATCGGACTGCATGGAAAAATGTCGATCCAAGAACTCCGTCATCCGTCCATTCAAGCAGTCCACTCCAGTGATCCACTCCAGCACTTACTATCAATCCACCAGGCCAGCATGCAGACTCACAGGAAACAGCAGCACCAGGCTGGCACTGACACTAAAAAAATAACTTTAAAGGAAAGGCTGCATTGTTTGTTAAATGTCAACAATGTCTTGTGGTGTTAATCTTTTTTTAATTTATTAGGGGGCCAAAGCAATGTTAGACATTTTAAAGATTTCTTGTGTTGATTTATTTTCTATTTATTAAGGGGCCAAAGCAGCCAAAGCAAACCAGCTATATTTTTTATTTAATGTTAATGTTCAAGTTTAAAGCTTGTTTATTTAACCCTGTTAACAATAAACAGGTCAATTTCTCATACCAACTGTTGTGGATCATTCTAACTAACCTGATTAAGTAGTTGTTCTTGTTAGAGCAATATCGCTTGATCAAACCTTTTCTAACATGACTGACAACAAAATAAGTGAATATGTATAATACGCGCTTGGATCGGATTGGTATTGGTATCGGCCAAAACTCAAGGCTGTAATATCGGTATCGGATTGGAAGTGAAAAAGCTAAAAACGCGACATCCCTACCCTAAAGACATCTGTGAGTAAGAGCTTTCCAGTCTCACATCTCACTTAACACAGAGCATGAATTACTTTTAGACCCTGACACCATGTTGGGAGATTTCAATAATCTGTGAAGTTGCTGATGTTCTGTCGATTACACCCACGTGGATAGTATTAGTACGAATCTTTCGCATCCATCCATCCATCCATCCATCCATCCATCCATCCATTTTCAACCACTGATCCAAGGCCAGGTCCCTGGGGCAGCAGGCTGAGCAAAGTACTCTAGACGTCCCTCTCCCCAGCAACACTTTACAGTTCCTCCTTGGGGATCCTGAGGTGTTCCCTGGCCAGACAAGACATATAATCCTTCCCTCTAATGGGAGGTGCCCAGGAGGCATCATGATCAGATGCGTGAACCACCTCAGCTGGCCCCATTCGACGCTAAGGAGCAGCAGTTATACTCTCCATTATATCCTCACTCGTGAACAAAACCCTGAGATACTTGAACTCCTTTGCTTGGGCCAGTAACTCACTCCCAACCCAGAGGGGGCAACCCACCGGTTCCAGCAGAGAACCATGGCCTCACACTTGGAGGTGCTGACTCTTATCCTGACCATTTCACACTTGGCTGCAAACCACCCCAGAGCATCTTTCTCAGTCACATTTAAAATTGTATTTTGATGTACATATCAATCTGCAGTAGATGGAAAAAAAAGACTTTTGAGTATATGTTGTTAGGAGCAGATTTTAACACAAATGCAATTTTAATCCAAAATGAGCACCAACATTGTACTTCACCTCCCAGTCAGCATAAATACAGTCTCAGCTGCGCCTCTCCTCAGCACAAACATGTTCATTTAGAGCCAGTTACGAGATTAAAAAAAGTAGCTTAGTGCCTGGGTAAAAATGCCAAAAAAACTGTGTTTGGTCAAGTGTTGGTTTTCCACCACCAGGTAAACAGAGCCTGCTCAGAGGCAGAGCGGGTTGTTCAACAATCGGAAGATCAGAGGTTTGATCCACGGTTCCTCCAGCCCGCATGTTGAAGAATCCTTGGGCAAGATACTGGACCCCAGATTACTTGATGGCTGTTCCATCCATGTGTGAGACTGTGTGAATGGTTACTGAGTAGCAGGTGGCACCTTGTATGGTAGCCTCGGCCACCAGTGTATGAATGTGTGTGTGAATGTGACTCAGTAGTGTAAAAAGCGCCAGCTCCAACTCTTCTGCAGCTGTTGGGAAAAGGAAATGAGTCAATTATTATATCAAGAAGGAACAATCAATTGCTGGATTATCAATAAAGAATTAAAGACCAATAGAAAATGCATTTTTGTCTCTCCAGGTATAAGGACTACAGAGAACCTCCTTGGTCAAACACTCCATATGAGATCTCAAAGGAATTCTGGGCGGTCCTTGCTGTCCGACTGGCATTTGTCATTGTTTTCCAGGTAAAGTGAAACATGAAGGAAACAGATGACTGTTCTAATGAATTTATCATAAATTGTATTGAATTATAACAGATCTCATTGAATATTAAATTTGATAAGAAAATATGTACTGTTGGGCGGCACGGTGGTGTGGTGGTTAGCACTGTCGCCTCACAGCAAGAGGGTTGCCGGTTCAATCCCGGGTGTGGGAGCCCTTCTGTGCGGAGTTTGCATGTTCTCCCCGTGTCAGCGTGGGTTCTCTCCGGGCACTCCGGCTTCCTCCCACAGTCCAAAGACATGCAGATTGGGGACTAGGTTAATTGATAACTCTAAATTGTCCGTAGGTGTGAATGTGAGCATGAATGGTTGTTTGTCTCTATGTGTCAGCCCTGCGCCCTGCCTCTCGCCCGATGTCAGCTGGGATCGGCTCCAGCCCCCCCGCGACCCTCAAGAGGATGAAGTGGTTAGAAGATGAATGAATGAATGAATATGTACTGTTACGCGAAGGCATTTAGTAACTATTTTTGAGTGAACAGTGCTGACCTAGTGCAGTTAATTGAGAGTCCGGTCAGAGCAGTTCAGACAGAAATCAGCCAATTTCAATAAAATGGCCACAAACAGCAGATTGGCTTGCATGGATGAACCAAATCCACATGGAGCTCTCCATGAAGCTTTCAACTTTGCTGATGTTGGAGATCCAAATACGCACTATTTTCCTGAACTTCATACCATGGTAAAGTGAATACTTGTTTGGCTGCAAGGTGTCTGTTAAAACTAGTTATGGATAAATAGTTCCAGTGAAACTGTCTGTTCACCATTCTAAATTAATGCACTTGCTATATAATAGTATTAAAATAAATCTAATATGAGTAAGGGAGGCAGTCAAAGCCTCTGTTTACAATTAATTTCCATCATGTCCATCAGTGCTTCATCCTCTGAACACTACAGGGTGGAGACTGTAACACACCCTGCAGGTACTACACTGCCCCTCTGAACTTAAGCAATCATTTCACATCCCATCCACTATTTCACTCACTGCTTCAGGCTGCAGCCAACAGTAACATTACACATGGAGTATTGTTTGTTTGTGAAAATTTTGATATTGATCTGGGGACAATGACAGGGTTGGATAGCTAGCTAGTCTTGTTGTTAAAAATAATGTCACATTATATACTGTTTGTCAACAGTATGCAATGTTATTGACTTTAAATCTTGCTAACATAATGTTCGCTTTCTGGCTAATAGCTTGGCCAAAGGGTTCCATGAACTTGGCAGACTAGAATATATCCTGTTGCTAGATTGTATCTAAGGTTCATCCTATTTACTGGAGTAGTGAATAACGTTGCCATTGCATAAGAACCTTACAGGGCAGCAGCGATTGTTCCAGGTATTAGATAAACCTTCAGGAGTTACCAAGGAAAATGAGTGAAAAACTTGCCTGTGAAAAACTTAAGATTTTGACTGCAAAAAGCATAAAAATAGAAATTCATTATTTCTTTGGTAAGTGACTATGGTATAAGCAGGATAATGCCCTTCAAGGTTGAGTAATCCTAAAATGTATTTCTGTGTCCATTCTCACTGAGGGCGAATATCTGCGCGGATTATACAATATAAATATAAAAGTTGATATGGAAGTTTGCACACTGGGGCGAAACTTTCGTGCAGTGAAAAAAGTTTCCGCCTAGACTTTGACCCCCCAGCGGAATTTGCCGGTGGAACTACACAGCTGGGCCAATGAAATTGTTTGTATATAGTCGCGCAGACCCGGGAGAGTCCGAAATCCAGTCAGGACAGTTTGGGAGAAAGATTATTAAACCTCGTTTCACAGCACCCCGTTAAAATTAAAGGACAAGGACAAGGTCAAGGTCAAGGCAGTCCATTGTCCAGCTTGGTGGCAACGGTGAGAGTGATAAGTGCTAAAGAAAGTTGATATTGACGCTTGTTAAACGTTAGCTTGCTAGCTCGCTGCTGCTGCTGCTGCTACTCTCGTCCATATTCACCCACGCCCGTTCACACAGCGCGGACTTGGAACACAACAACGCGAAATTCCGTACCGCGCCTGTGTGTATGGTTTGAGTGCTGTGCGAATATTCCGCAAATCCATCCTGCATTTCCGTATCGCGGCAGTGAGAATGAACCACACTCGTATGACTGAACTGCACTGAGCAAAACAAATATACAGATGAAAAAAACAACTGTCAGCAGCATCTGTCGCAAGGGCACATCGTGTGCTGATCATGTGTATCATTTAACCGCTATGATTGGCCATTGGCGAGGCATCCACGGCTTTAATAGAGCCACGCAAAGACGCAGCTGAAACAATTTGATGACTGATGACTGAAATAACTGATTCTGAGCACAGAGTACAAGTGTTGAGATCATCTGAGGTAAAAACATTCGCTTTTTCGTTGGTTGGCTCTTGTTTAACACATAGAAGTTTTTCTTGTTAAATACATTACCATGTTGTTCAAAGTAAAAGAAAGAGCCAACGTTTCCTGTATCATGATGAATGTCAAGGTAAATGTCGCCCCCTTGTGGCACTTTAATTTTCCAATTTTCCCCTGCCAATATTGGAGGCAGGCCTGTAGGCTTATTTGCTAATTGAATCCAGAGGAAATCTTGGCCAGTATGACCTCATTAGGCAGACTGGGGATGTTTATTTCAGTATTGAGGAGAGGACATTGTACATTTGAGGACACAATTTACATCTTAACCTCTGTCTCTTATTGAGTAGGCCCCTTAGATGTCTTAGAAAAGAAGTTTTTCTTGTCAGCACTGCTTCCTTAGTATCTTTAGGTCTGATGCTGAAGTTGACTATAAATGCACCCTTTAAAGCTGATATTTCAAAAAAAATTCTTCCCGGGGGAGCATGCCCCCAGACCCCCTTGGGGGGTTCGTATCCTTCTCTCTTTTTTCACCATTTTCTGTTTGCATCCCTGTCAAGTGATTGTGAATCAGTTTCACCTGCTTTGGTGCAAATCAAAGTGCAGCGAGGGGCCTGAGGACAGAGTGATGTTGTATGCTGTAAAGCTCTTTGTGGCTTGTGGTTTGTGATATTGGGCTTTAAAAAAAATAAAATTGATTGATTGATTGATTGATTGATTGATTGACTGATTGAACAGGTGCAATGGAAAGGCAAAAGCAAGACAACCCCCCAAAAGGGAATGGTTTTACATGTGGTGGCCACAGACAGTTGCTCTCTCCTTATCCTTCCTGACTGATTCTTCTCTAGTTTTGTGTTCTGCTAGTGTCCTTGTCACTACTGGTAGCATGAGGTGGTACTTGCAGCCTACTCAGGTTGCACAGGAAGTCGAGCTCCTCCAGGATGGCACATTGATACGTGTGGTCATACAATTACATCAGTAACTGAATACATGGATTAGTGATCAGTTTCCACCACTCATCATAGCAAAGTGAAGAGCTCTGCTGCCATTTCTTCACTCCAAGCGTAGCTAGGGACACTGTGGATAAATTAAGCATGTAAAGGATTTGACAAGTTTTATCTTCACTGTAGGAACAACAGCCTTCTGAACTCTCCCAAAACCTAGATTGTAAGTAAATGGTCAGGGGTGAGATGGGCCGCTCTGAGGGTCAAATATTTACGACTCTGCCCCCGGCCTCACCTCATTCTGAAGGAACTCTTTCACCGTGATCCTGGCATCAAGAGTGGTAAAGGTGTCAATTGGAAACCCTCCAGATCCCAAGTTTCTGATTAACATCCTGAAAAAAATCCAGCGTTTGACAACTCAGCCAGATTAACTGCCAGACCCGGGGTCATTAACTATGCTTTTAAGTTCAACACATCCTCTCCCCTTTTTGTCACATCCATGGGAGCTACCCCAGCTCCATCTGACTCTCACCCGGGTGAAGATGAGATTAAAAAAACAGATGTGTGAGTCGTAAATTCAGTATGCATTCCTGAGCAGAGACTAAGTTTCCCTTGTAACCAACTTGAAATGTCTCTTGAAAGTAAACTATACATTTCATCCATGTTCTAACATTGTTACTGTGCATAATCCCTGTTTGTTAGTTGAATGATTTTTTTCCCCACTCTTGTAGGTCGTAGTATGAGTGAGTTATAAGTTCATGTGTTTAATCCCTCATTTAACATGGAGTCATACTGCCATCTTGTGACCATAGTTAAGAAGGGTTCCCGTAAGAAATCCCATATTATATTTCTAGTTAAAATATAGTTGGATTGATTAATCAACTTGTCTTTATTAATATGTGTGTTCTCATTTAGTTGATGCAATTGCAGACTAGTTTGTAGTGTTTGTTCACAAAACATTTATACTTGTGTTCCGCTGATATGTGCGGTATAATAATCATATTAAATCTAATTTGATGTTAAGAGCCGATTTTGACCATAATGGGAAGAGTATGTGTCTATCACGTGTAACATGTTAAAGTAATCTTGCAAAATAAAGTTCATTAAGTTTCCTTCGAAATAAAGTAATGTCTAAACTAAGAGACCCGCCTTGCCTCAAACACGCCCACTCAACCTGGTCGGATAAAACTATTGAGGTCGGCGCATCTCCATGCTTACTTTTCCTTCCTGTTACTTTCTTTACTCTTTACTTTGTGCCTTTACTTTATTTTACTTTTTCTTTCTTTTGCCGTCCCTCCTTCTAGTTATACTCTTTATGCCTGAACCTGTTAGCTTTGAAACTTGGTTCCTGCATAACCCTTTCTTTTCTTACGATTGAAATTATTTTAATTTTTTAAGTTTTGCTCGACACATCCAGGATTGTTTTGTCTGTCCTGAGGTTTCTTTCTTTTTGTATGTGCCTTCAGTATCATTATACCTGAAGTGACAAAGTCAGCCGATTGCAACATTTTTTCTACGCGTTGATAATAACTTTGATAATAATATCGAATGGCCGACGAGATTGTTTCTAACTTTATTATAAGAGAGTAGCCAAAGCTAAATAGATGAGCGACTGTTCAACCTGCAGCTCCATCAAAGATTCATCAGATCCAGCTGGCTGCCAGACACGTGCCAAAGTGTCCGCAAAGCAGGGGTTCTTGTGCCAAACTAAGAGAACTGACGTTTGCGGGCCAACTGAAGGACATCGCAGTCAGGCTCAACCGCTCCTCCACCACTGGATTCCAGCTGGTTTCATTCTGCTGGGAAGTCTGGGAGCCGCAAAGTGACAGTCCGGGGTCCTCGGAGAAATGTCAGCCAGAGCAACTCTGCTCAAAGTAGGCCAAATCCGCCGCACCTGACGCAGCCGCTGTGTTGTGATAAGAGTTGATGTCGAACAGGAGACTTAGTTATTCTGATCTAAATTTAGATGTTATTAGTTAAATGGTTTTGCGCATCCCTGCATCCCCAATTTATCTATAGTCACATACTCTCTCTCACTATCGCCAAACTAAATAACTGACAAAAGTGTTACCTCTTGTCTTAATTCATTTATACATACTGTTTATTTTGTGTTATTTAATAGTATCTTCATTTACTATTCATTTACTCAGTTGTTAAACATTTAGCCCTAAATAAATTCATAACCCAGATATTGAGATTGATCCGTTATTGGTAAGTGTACCAAGTTACCGTTATTGGTAAGTGTACCGAGTTACTAATTTGATTAGTTGCTTCCGTCCATAGGAGGGTGGTACCCCTAAATTTATTACAAGTGCAAACATTTTCTTAAGGTATTGCTCCTTCATCACCATCCACACATTTGAGAAGTAACATGTAGTTAGTACATTTTATGTCGATATGGACACAGTGCCGTGACAAAAATATTTGCCCCTTCCCAATTTCTTCTTCTTTTTTTTAGTTTTTTTTTATTTGTAACGCTTTGCAGTTTCAGATCTTTAAATGAAATGAAAGAATAAGAAAACCTGAGTATAAACAAAACACAGTTTTTAAATGATCATTTACTTTATTATCATAATGACAAAGAGAAAACAAGATTTTAGATTTTTCTGCACATGTATTAGGAAGAAGAAAAAACAGAAATATCGAATTTATTGTAAAGCCAAATGGAATAATGTGGAATAATGTGTCAGTGATCGGTTTGCATGGGCTTGGCCCTCTACGGCTCGTCCATAATGCCAGCACTGCTGTAGTATTTTCAGTTTTGGTTGTTGGTCGTTTCCGTTTTGGTCTAATCTTTCCTGTAATTTTAACATAGCTCACTTTTATAATTAATTACAGGAAAAAAATGACATGATTCTCTTCCATTTCTCTCTACCAGAATGTTGTAATGCTGATGAGCGACATTGTAGACTGGATGATTCCAGACATCCCTAAAGACATCAGCATCCAGATCCACAATGAGAAGATTCTGTTAGTAGACCTCTTCATGAAAGAGGAGCAGAACAAGATCAACAGTCTTGAGAGCAGGGCCTCCACAGGCAGTAAGGAGAACTGCAGCCAGAGCAACAACAACAACAACAACAACAACAACAACAACAGCACAATGGTTCACCCACGCTCAGGACTGCACAGCAACAGCACTCAAAGCTTCTAATGCCAGTAACAATGAATTCTTAGTTCAGTGGAGTAGTTCTTGGTTAGCAACTCTTGGTTAGCAAGTCTTGCTAGCTGCCTACTCGCTCAGGCCTTAACTATGTGTTTTTGTCCTTGTTCAGAACATTCCAACAGTTGGGAGAGCAGCTGGCTGATGAGGTGCGAGTAAGTGCGTGCTCAGATTTGTGAAAGAGTACAGGAATCTGTAAATGTGTTTTATGTTTTGCATGTGTACCAATATTGTGAATGTGTACACAAAGCTGTAAATTCACACACAGATTTGAGAATATGTACAACAATAATCTGTGCTCATATTTGCAAAGAGTACACAAGTCTTTCAAATGTGCATAAAATGTACATGTATAAAAAAAATCAGTGTAAATGGCTTTTTTATTAATGTGCTAAAAATCCAAGTAGGGTAGCTTATTTACTAAGCCTGTCATGAATTACGGTCACCAGAATTACTAAATTAAGCGGGGTATTTACGAAGACTACAGGGCCCTATTTCAGAAATCAGGATTAGTGAAAACTGAGTATGTTGAGCCTGAGATGAGGGTAACACTGAGTTTGCGGTTTCACAAAGCCAGTTCAGCATAACCCTGAGTCAGTTACTATGGCAATATACTCCATGAAGCAAACCTGCTGGCTGACAGGCTGTGGCTGATTGCCCGCTGAGCATGTAGCAGGACGGCGAGACATGGCGTGTCCTTTGGTGAATTAAGTCATGGACGTTGAGGCACAGTTTATTCAGAGGCTGTTGCATGAGGAGATGGTGATTAGACCCCGTTTGGATGTCTTATTGTTCCCGGAGGAGTGTCCATATGAAATAAACTATGTCACCACACACTCTATCATTTATCTAACAATCTTTTCCACCCAGATATATCAAATATTACACATCCTGGATTTGCTTTATCATCAGAGCAAATTTTAACATCAGAGATACTGAACACATCAGCAAGACAACAGTTTGTCAGGCCATAAGAAAAGTGACTCTGGCTCTGAAAAGACTTTTGCCCGTTTTTGTTGTTTTCCCTGGGCATAAATCAGAAAGGATCCTCAGAGGAATTCCACAGAATTGCAGGGTTGTCAGTGTAAATAATAACTTAATCAATGTGGATACACTATGCAATGATTTATGAATACTTTTCATGAATTTTAAATATTTCACAGTGTAATTGGCCACATTTATGGGACTTACATCCCCATATATATGAACATTGTTAAAATATAAAAATGTTAATATATTTTCTGTATATTAGACACATTAAGGCATCACATTACATAACATCATATAACATTACCTATTAACATGCTCTGCAATCTCTTCCTATGCTACCTCACGCTGTTTAGCTGCAGCTGCTAAACTGGGGTGAAATAAGTGGCTCAGCTTTTAACTCCACTTTTTGCCATTGAAAATCATGTCATCTGCACTCCATTGATGATGGCTTGTGGTGCTCACTGTGAACGCGCTTCCCTCAGGCTAAACATACTCAGAGTTGATTGAACTAATTCTGATCAGCAGTTCTGGAGCTGAAAACTCAAGAGTTTTCTAGCTCAGGCTCAACCAACTCAGAGATCAGGATTAGGCCTGAGTTTGTTGAGCCTGCTTTCAGATGTATATGAGCCCAGCTACACTTCATCTGATTTGCACAAAGTGCCAAGAAATAAATGCAGAGAATTTTTGTTGTTGTTGTTGACACATTTGGAACTGCAAGTGTGTATTCATCTGGCAGGAGACAACTGGAAATAGAAAGGTGACAGGTTTGTAGCATTGGCGCTCTTATGTGTTGTGTGCTCACTGTTTGGACCTGCTTCTCATCTCTCATCCTCTGTGTGACCAATAAAGGTACTGCAGATTTTAAATCTGATTTTCCCAGACATTCATTTTTGGACACAGTGACCTCTGCTGCTGAGGTCAGTCTGTGGTGATAAATCAGGTGCATTCACTTTTCACATATGGTTTACATTTCCTGGGAGCTCAGTTATCCACAGAGGTCTCTTCCTCTCTAAAACAAACAGACCAGGTGATTAAAACTGGCAAAAACACTGAATAACGCGGTTTCATGTTACAAATCAGTTACTTTTTGGCATGTTGAAGATGGGCCACTAGCCCAGCACCTGCTAATGTGGGCGGGGACACGGTAGAAACCTCAGGAAGAGCAACTGAGGAGGGATCCCTCTTCCAGGACAGACAGACGTGCAATAGATGTCGTACAGAACAGATCAACATGATAAATTAACAGTAATCTGCATGACACAATGAGACAGAAAGAGAGAGTGAGAGAGAGAGAGAGATGCAGGACAGACGGTAATGACAGTAGCTTACAGCAACATTAATGAAAGTAATAATATTATCGTTATAGTTCTGGCTACTGTGGTACAATATGTTGAAAATATATATTAATATCTGGTAGTATACATGTGTGACAATAATCATATGTGTATAATAACAGTAGAAGTATGACTAATGACTAATGATGGCAGCCGCAGCCGCAGCAGCAGGAGGCATCTGGCAGGACCATGGCAGCAGCACAACCACACACGTCATGCTGTCCAGGCACTGCTGCAATACGAGTTAATCTGAGAGACAGTGGAGCACAAAGGCTCCAGAGAAGAAGCCGAGTTAATGACATCCAGAATGGCCGAGTTAGCAAGATGCAGTAATAGGATACGAGAGAGAGAGAGAGAGAAGGAGAGAAGGTGCCCGGTGTATTATAGGGGCATCCTCCGGCAGACTAGGCTATAAGCTTTATCAAAGAGGAAAGTCTTAAGTCTAGTCTTAAATGTGGAGATGGTGTCTGCCTCCCGGACCGTAACAGGAAGATGATTCCACAGGAGAGGAGCCTGATAGCTGAAGGCTCTGGCTCCTGATGTACTTTTGGAGACTTTAGGGACCACGAGTAACTCAGAGCGCATTCTCAGAGCGCAGTGTTCTGGTGGGATAATAAGGCACTATGAGCTCTCTAAGATTTGACGAAGCTTGACCATTTAGAGCTTTATAAGTTAACAGTAGGATTTTAAATTCAGTTCTGGATTTTACAGGGAGCCAGTGCAGAGAAGCTAAAACAGGAGAAATATGATCTCATTTCTTAGTTCCTGTTAGTACACGTGCCGCTGTGTTCTGAATTAGCTGGAGAGTTTTTAAGGACTTACTAGAGCTACCTGATAATAGAGAGTTACAGTAATCCAGCTTTGAGGTAACAAAAGCGTGGACCAATTTTTCTGCATCTTTTCGGGTCAGGATAGGCCTAATTTTCGCAATATTACGCAGATGAAAAAATGCAGTCCGTGAGGTTTGTTTTAAATGAGAATTAAAAGACAAATCTTGATCAAAAGTTACTCCGAGGTTTCTTACGGTAGTGCTAGAGGCCAGAGCAATGCCATCTAGAGAAACTATGTCATCAGATAAAGAGTCTCTGAGTTGTTTGGGGCCAAGAACAATAATTTCAGTTTTGTCTGAATTTAACATCAGGAAATTGGTGCTCATCCAGGTTTTTATGTCTTTAAGGCAGTTATGGAGTTTAGTTAATTGATTACTTTCTTCTGGCTTCGATTAATACAACTGAGTATCATCCGCATAACAATGGAAATTTATAGAGTGATTTCTAATGATGTTACCTAAAGGAAGCATATATAGAGTGAATAGGATTGGTCTGAGCACAGAACCTTGCGGAACTCCAAAACAAACTTTAGTACGTAAGGATGATTCATTATGAACGTCAACAAACTGAAAACGATCAGATAAATAAGATTTAAACCAGCTTAGTGCAGAACCTTTTAGGCCAATTAAGTGTTCCAGTCTCTGTAGCAGAATTTGATGGTCAATAGTGTCAAACGCTGCACTAAGATCTAATAAAACAAGTACAGAGATGAGTCCTTTGTCTGAAGCAATCAGAAGGTCATTTGTAATTTTAACTAGTGCTGTCTCAGTGCTATGATGCACTCTAAATCCTGACTGAAATTCCTTAAATAAATTATTATCATGGAGAAAATCACACAGCTGGTCTGCGACTACTTTCTCAAGGATCTTTGACATAAAGGGAAGATTAGATATTGGTCTATAGTTGGCTAACACCTCTGGATCCAGGGTGGGCTTTTTTCGCGGCAGATAATGTGTTATTTACAGCCTCATTGTCGGTGCCCTGATCATTCCCACTATATGGATGTACGCGGCTCTCGCGGATCAAAATATCTTCCAAAGGACTCCAAATGACACCAAACTTATCTGGGTGAGTAAACAACTGTATTTAATGCCAGAAATAAGATCCAGGTTGTAAAAAACGGAACTTCCCCTTTAAGATGGGTCCTCCGTTCTTGAATTACAAATCCAGCAGAGGAAAAGTCTTTGACTGGATGATGGAATGGAGAAAACATACTGCACAATCACTGCCAGGCAGTGTTGGGCAGAATGTTTTCTAATGAAATTTCAGTAATAATATTATAATTACTCCAAAACCAGACAACTCGTTACAACGTTACTTTAGTTATTACATCACCACTGACTTGAAATACAACAGTCATATCAGCGGACTCATTTTCGTAATTGTCAAGCTGCGCACACAGGACATAAAGCAGCAAGCTAGTTGGAAATGCTTACCATAGCCGCTGGAAATATTCCCATTACTTTGATTTTGTCAGGAGGAGAGATGACAAGAACACTGTTGCTGCAATTAAACGGACTAAAACGCTTTTCACTGCAAAAAACATGCACCCAAACCTCCGGTCTGAAACAACTTGGCTACTACGACCACCAACACAACTACGTTAAGCTCCAGGAAATACCCACCAAAGGTGAGCCCTCCTCGGCCATGGAGGTCAGCTGAAGTACTACACTGGCTAAACAACCAAAGCTGGATTTTAGTCTTGGATAGCTGTGGGCTACTAAGACGTGATGAAGCTTGAGGCTGGATATGTGGAGGATGAAATGTTGCTCAATGAATGACTCAACATCTTTCGGGCAGAGCCTTTGGAAAATACCGGTCACAGGCAACAGAAAACCCCCAGGTAAAAAAAGGGCTATCTAGCCTGAGCTACACTTACTGACCCTGACATTCCCACAGAGGCACATATCTGAATTTTGGGGATATATGCAATTACCAGTTTTATGGTGTGTAACGGAAAAGTAATATAGTAGAGTAGTGTATTGAATTACTGTTGGCAGGGAGTAATAAGTAAAGTAATATTATTACGTTTGAAAAGAGTTATGAGTAATATATTACATTTTTAGAGTAACGAGCCCGACACTGCTGCCAGGTCAGGAGACATTTTAGCATGCTCTTTCCACCACCATAAAACCTCAAAAGGATCCTGCTTGGGTGTTATAAATCTGATGTGGGCTGCAAAGTTGCTGGAGTCCTCACATTGATGACGAAGCAATTGTGGCTAACAGTGATTTAGATATCAAAATATTACACATATACTGCACATCTTTTTAATTTGTTTCGCTCTAAAAAATATATAAATATATTTATGTTCTCACCTGCTGCCTGCCCACATGTAGTTCATTTTTACCCCTGCTCGTACCCGTGAATTTATTTATATACATATTTTTAACAGTTACACAACTTTTTGCGGGTTACCCCTTGGCACCCTTGGGTACCTGACCTGGTGCAGGATTCTGGAAGAGACCACTGCAGATAGTTCAGCTCCTGAACAATGAACACTGAATTCTTATCAGGAGAAGTTTCAACTAGCTGAAATCTGCAGTCCTCACTGCTAGACACTACTTAATCCCCCTAAATCTTACATACCATTCCTTTAATTTAACATATGTACTATGTAAGACCAAATGCATCATTTACAGTTGTGCCACCTTTCTTTCATTACTTGCTTGCAGGACAAGCACTGTAAATTCTTAGAAAATATATATCCCTCAATACTTTGCTTAAAAAGCTGAAACTGCAGATAATTCTTTATTTCTACCTCAAACACACTTCTCATTTGTTCTTTGTCATGTGCTTTTTGCTACACTCCTGCCATACTTACAAACTGTGGGGAATATGTGGGGATCTCTGTAACTTTCAGGGTGTCTTTGCCCTGAGCTGAGGCTCACAGGCTCAGGTATGGCTCTCAGTGGTTGAAAATGGCTGGAAACTAGATCCCAGCTGGCTGCCAGCCACAGATTCTCCTGCTGGGAGCAGCGATTTTAGATGGTTGGCACTGTATCTGTCCTGCTGCAGCTGAGTGACTTTGTGCCAGAGACAGACATGGTTCTGTGACATCTATAGTGCAATGTCACATAGTGCAGAGCCAGTATTTACCAAAATACAACTATGCACTGCCTTATTTAATTGAATATTTCTACTGTCTGTGCTTCTCCTCTTATCTGTGCACCATGCGCTCTGTGCTGGGCATCAAGACACAACACAGATGGGCAGAGACTTTAAAGGTCAGCATGTGTATGGAGCTATATTGGGGCCAAATGTTTTGTACTTGAAAAAATAAAATTTGAAACTGAAAATTCAAGTTTTTGAATTTTGAAAAATACATCAATGTATTCAAAATAAGTGTACAAAAAGTTTTTTCAGGTTAAATTTAATTATGATTCACTCTGGTAATACTTTTGAATAAATTATTTATTTTCATTTTTCACTTTCATACATTTAGATATCTTTTCAGATTCAGATCTTATTTTTTTCAGTTTCAAATCTTTTTTTCACTTTCACACTTTCAGATCAGGTACAGCTTTACATTGCTGCACTGTCTGTTAAATTCTGTCAGTATTTTCTAGCTAGCCTCAAGCATTATAGTTCTCCAGGCTACAGCAGTAGCAATTTTGCCAAGCTGGCAGTCCCTTTTGTGTCTGATCTCTAATGGAAAGTTGTGAAAAAGTAGATAAGCCTATGCAGATAAGCCTTGTTGTTAGTGCAGCTTGGAATGCACTATGTATTCGATCATTGCACCATGCCATCATTTTTGGGCCACCAATTTTTTTTATGCCTCTGCACCGGCACCAGCTGTGGCCAGAGGCATTGTGTTTTCACAGTGTCTGTCTATATGTACGCATGTGTGAATGCGTTGAGGGATTTTTTCAAATTTGGCACAAATATCCACTTGGACTTAAGGAAGAACTTATTAGATTTTGGTGGTCATAGGTCAAAAGTCAAGGTTATTGTGACCCCACAAAACATAAGACTTAAGAAACTTAAGAATTCACACACTATATGACAAAATTTCACTCAATTATTTAATATGATAAAATGATGAAGTAATGACATTTTATATCCAAAAGGTCAAAGGTCAGCTTCACTGTGTCATCATAATGTTCTGCATAAAACACTTTTCTGGCCATTACCCAGGAATATCTAAGGAACAGAAGGGGAGACAAGCGGTCAGATACTGAATTGTTGACACTAATCTTAAAACTGTGCTGATTGTCTGGATCTTCTGTGCTGTTGGGGGAAAGATGTGTGTGAAGCATCCATGTTTTCACAGACATGGCTGTAAACTATAAAAGAAACTTGACTGGTTCACAGAGGCACACAACTCTGAGGTGGTAATTCTTGTTAAATTCTTCTGCACTGGTACATAGCATTCCTTATTTCTGTTACTGTCATGATACAACATACATTAGCCTCGAAACCAGGCTCTTCACATAAAGTGAAGAGCCTGGTTTCTATTCACTCTGAAATTTGTCTGGATTCTGGTTCCGGTCTAAAGAGCGGATGCCGAATTCACCAAATTCACCAAAGTAAAAGTGTTCACCAAAGTAAAACTTTAAATTCTGGCGCACCATTGATTTGGGGTGATGAGGGGTGTAAGAAAATCGATTAACTTAATGGCTTGGGGCTTTTCTTGTAAATTATATTCTTTAAATTAAAGTTTCACCACATTTTTATTAGCTTGGTGCTTTTATTTTGACGGAAAGGCGCATCCATCGAATTCCGGATTCTGTCTCACTCGCTCTGGTTCCGGTTCCTTACCAAAACAGCCACTAACGGCCCCAGACTAACATACATAGGGGATGGTCCTTTTTTATTTACTGTAAAAATAATGCACAATAAAATGCTTTATGTCCACTTACTACCAGTCCATGGCGTTACTGGACACTGCATTCCTGTGTTCTACTAATATTCCAAACCCCCCAAAAGTTTGTTATATTTAGAGGCGTGGACCCAGGAATACTGAGGAAATACAACACTTGGACTTCCTGGCACTAGCATGAGACAGATCACCTCACACATTTACAGATCATGACAGGGGTGCAGGAGCAGTCTTGAAGCAAAATACTTCAGTGTTTTGCTCATTAATTAAAGGCCATTTACAATGAGTTTATGAGTACATGTTTTCTGAATCTTAGACACATGTATTAATATGTAGAAATGTGTTTACCTATTCACAATTCTGAGTTGTCATTTTAGGGTTGTGGACACATTCACAAATTTGAACACGTACAAAAAGAGGAGCAGTTTCACAACTCTACTCACACATTAGCAAATTATTTTGCTATGTATTCAGCTCTACACAAACGTCCACAGCAGATGTTATGACTACATGCTGGCAGTGTCACAGCAGTGACACAGAGGCATGTAGAGAGTGGGCATGGTGTAGCACAGTGCCTATAGCTATTGTGATGTGTACAGCGCATGTGCACTTTATCATGTAATAGACTGAAAAATGTCTCATTATTGCAAGTGTTGCTTCATTTGCTCTTTTTTTTAATACATTGCATTATCAAGGTATAAACTGTAGCTTTGAATTAGTTCTCTATTCTAGATATATGGTTTGCCTGCCACTGTAGTTTGGTATTTTTAGCTAACATTGAAAAAGAAAAACATAATTTCATATTTCAAACATATTTCTTGAGAAATGTTTCCAACTTTTTTGAATTTGATTTGCTATGACTGCTTGCTTACATTACATCATGATTGTACTGTGAGTGATGTTCTCTTGCTTAATGACGTGGAGAGGAGGAGGAACATGTGAGTTTCCATGCATACTCTGAATAAATATTGTATTTCTTTAGCATCTTTACTCAGGAAAGTATGATTCCCTGCTTCAGTTATGTATGTGGGCTCACTACAAATAGACACCTGAAGCCACTGAATAAACCAACCTTTAAGGGACTGGAGCACACTGATTGATTCGCCTTTAATAGTGCAAACAGACTGAAGCCCCTTTTACATTGCACAAAACAACCCTCTAAAGGCGAATTTATACTTGTGCATCGGCTCTACGCAGAGCCTACTGTAACGAGCTAAAAAAAAAATCCCTTGTGCATCCTTTGTGTTGTTTTTTTGTTTCCTTGAGTCGACTAACTTTGAAATTGTCAGGTTACACCTGACTGGCACCCCAGAAAAAAAAGGTAATATAAAATAAAGTCACTCAATAAAACCGTCACACTATGGCATAGCCTACGCACATGGCCTATGCCATTGCAAGCATTTGTACTTGTGCAGTGGTGTGTCTGTGTCACTCTGCAGTTACATTTTCAAAACATTAGTCGGTGGTGGGGTTTCCATAAAGAAAACTGGCATTCGTGGATTCAGAAGTTCAAGCTCTACCTGGTAGCCAGCAGCATCTTGGAAAAAATGGCCGGAGATGAAGTCATAAAGGTATTTAATACCATGGAGTTAGACGATAATGTGGATGATTTGGACGTATTGAAGGAAAAGTTTCAGCAGTATTGTGAGCCAAGGAGGAACAAGGAAAAAGTGAGTCTATTGATGCCTATGTCACTGACCTGAAAAATACAGCTAAGGGGTGCGGGTTTGAGCAGCTCACAAAGTCGCTGATAAGGGACCGCATTGTGCGTGTAGTTGCAAATGACCAGGTTAGAACAAGACTACTCAGAGAACCTGACTTGTCATTCAGCAAAGCTGTTGATACCTGCACAGCAAATGAAGCTACAAAAAGCCACATGAAAGCTTTCCATGAAGAAAACAAAGTGGCAGTGAACAAGCTAAAATGAAGGTAACAAAAATGCCAAATGACAGCCATGCCAATGATAAAAGAGAATGCAGTAAATTTGGACATAAACGTGAGCCTCACAAGTTCAATTTAATTCAGTTCAATTTTATTTATAAAGCCCAATATCACAAATCACAATTTGCCTTCCGCATGTGCAGAACAAAGTATAGGAACATTCCACAAAAGTGAAAAGAAGTGTACATCAAACTGAAAAGGAAGAAAGTGAGAGGAAAGAGAGAGGAAAGACAAAAACAACTAAGGTTGGGAAAAATAGCAACAGGTAAAACAAAACAGAAAAAGTGGACTGAAGTACTCAATTGAATGGCCATTAACACACATTCAGACTAGACACAGGTGCAAACTGCAACGTCCTACCCCTGAAAATATTTCGAAAAGTTGCAGGGAAACTTGCACTTTCGATGAAGTCCAGCTTCAAATAAGTGACCTATACTTGCCACCAGATGGCGCCATTGGGCATGGGGAAGTTGAAACGTGAGTATAAAACTGAGGTGCATGAGTTGGAATTCTAGATAATAAAAGACAACATATCAGCAGTCTTAGGAGGAGATGCCTGTATAGAAAGGGGACTAATAAAAAGAGTGTACAGAGTGGACAAAGGAGAGGATTCAGACATAGTGAAGGCTTACAAAGATGTGTTTACAGGACTTGGGTGTGTCCCTGGCCTGCATCACACTCACATTGATCCAGCAGTGACTCCAGTGGTTCATCTGCCCAGAAAGGTACCTGTAGCACTGAAAGACAAAATAAAATGTGAACTAAAAAGAAAAGAACAACTTGGTGTGGAGGAAAAACAAACAGAACCGACAGACTTGGTTAACAGCATGGTCACTGTCCAAAAACCAAGTAAAAAAAAAAGAGGACTCTGCAATGACCAACAAACCTCAACAAAGCCATAAAGAGGGAACACTGTCCCATATGGACAGTAGGGATAGAGTTCAGGAGGTTATGGCAGAAATGTCAAATGCAAAAGTCTTCTAGGTACTGGATGCAAACCATGGGTTCTGGCAAATACAACTGGATGAGGAAAAAGCCAAGCTATGTACATTCAGCTCACAATTTGGTTGATAGCGGTTTAAACTGCTTCCCTCTGGTGTTTCATCTGCTCCAGAGGTTTTTCAGAAGTGCATTGCTCAGGGGCTGGAGGACTTGGAAGGAGTTGTGACCGTCATGGACAACATATTAGTATGTGGCTCAGACAAGGAGCAACATGACACAAGACTGAGACAGCTTCTTAACGGAATAAGGAGCATCAACCTCAAACTTAACAAGGACAAGTGCAAGTTCAGAATGACTGAGATACCATACATTGGACACATTCTGAGTGCAGAGGACCTGAAACCAGACCAAGAAAAGGTCAGAGCAATTAAGGACATGCCACAACCATGACAAAGCAGGCATGGTGCAATACCTCTCAAAGTTCATCCCAAACCTGTCTGATGTGAGTGCACCACTCATAAAGCTTTTGGAAGGGGATGCTGAGTGGCATTGGGAAACACAGCAGCAACAGAGTTTTGAACACCTGAAGAAACTCATAAGCAGTGCCCCAGTGCTCAAGTATTATAATGTTAACAAAGATGTCACATTGTCTGTAAATGCAAGCTCTGAAGGAGTGAGAGCTGTAATAATGCAGGTAACACAACCAGTGGCATATGGCTTCAAGTCTCTCACTGACACACAGAAAAGATATGCACAAATAGAAAAAGAACTACTACTACTACTAGCCATTGTGTATGTGAAAAGTTCAAACAATATCTGCATGGAAAATGAGCACAGGTGGAGTCTGACCATAAACTACTTGAGTCAGTGTTCAAGAAGGGACTACACAAAGCACCTCCCAGACTCCAGAGGATGCTGATGAGGTTACAGGCTTTTGACTTGTATGTGAACTACAAGCCTGGAAAAGAGTTGCACATTGCAGATACCCTCAGCAGAGCTTATCTGCAAGAACAGATGAGGAGGAGTTAGAAGTGAGTCATCTATCAGCACACCTCCCAGTCTCACAAGAAAAATCAGTTCAAAACTGCTACTGCAGAGGATACAGATCTGCAGTTAGTGATGAAAGCAGTTCAGTCATGGTTGCCAGAGCAGATTTGCCAAGTACCAACCGAAATAAGGAAATATTGGACATTCAGAGAAGAACTCAGTTGCTCAGAAGGACTTGTTTTTAAAAACTCCAGACTCGTTGTCTCACAAATACTGAGAGCAGAGATGCTGAAGAAAATTCATGAAACTCATCTGGGGATCGTCATATGCAAAGAAAGAGCTAGAGAAGAACTGTTTTGGCCCAGCATGTCAAAACAAATTCAGAACTTTGTTTTGAAGTGTGCTATCTGTAATGCTTTTAGGAAAAGTAGCGTGAAAGAACCACTGCGTTGACATGACATTCCTGATAGATCATGGGCAAAACTAGGTGAGAATCTGTTCTATTTTGACCAAAGTGAATTTCTTCTGTGTGTAGATTACTATTCAAAGTACCCTGAAATTGCCAAACTGTCCCAAACAACAAGAAATCATGTAATAATAGGTCTTAAATCCATGTTTGCAAGACACAGGCTATCAAGTAATGTCAGATAATGGGCCGCAGTTTCCAAGTGAGGAGTTTAAACAGTTTGTGCAAGAATAGGAGTTCAAACACACTCACCAAGCCCAGGATTCCCACTGGCACTCAGAGTTACGGGGGCACTGGCCCCTGCTGCCCCCCCCCCCCCAAAAAAACCCACCATTGGCTGGACTCTAGGATCGTGAATGACAAGAAGGAAATTTTTAATGCGTTTAATGATCATTTTATCAAATCTGCATGGCTCTCTGTTTGAACAACTAAATTGCATATATGACGCTGCCAGAGAAAGAGGGAGTCTTATTTTCAGGTAATGTTTCTTTCTCATTCAGACCGATTAACTGTTTTGAAGTCTATTGTACTCTGTGTAATTCCAAGTACACCTGGATGAGCACCAATTTCCTGATGTTAAATTCAGACGAAACTGAAATTGTTGTTCTTGGCCCCAAACAACTCAGAGACTCTTTATCTGATGACATAGTTTCTCTAGATGGCATTGCTCTGGCCTCTAGCACTACCGTAAGAAACCTTGGAGTAATATTTGATCAAGATTTGTCTTTTAATTCTCATTTAAAACAAACCTCACGGACTGCATTTTTTCATCTGCGTAATATTGCGAAAATTAGGCCTATCCTGACCTGAAAAGATGCAGAAAAATTGGTCCATGCTTTTGTTACCTCTAGGCTGCATTACTGTAACTCTCTATTATCAGGTAGCTCTAGTAAGTCCTTAAAAACTCTCCAGCTAATTCAGAATGCAGCAGCACGTGTACTAACATGAACTAAGAAACAAGATCACATTTCTCCTGTTTTAGCTTCTCTGCACTGGCTCCCTGTAAAATCCAGAACTGAATTTAAAATCCTACTGTTAACTTATAAAGCTCTAAATGGTCAAGCTCCGTCATATCTTAGAGAGCTCATAGTGCCATATTATCCCACCAGAACACTGCGCTCTGAGAACGCAGGGTTACTCGTGGTCCCTAAAGTCTCCAAAAGTAGATCAGGAGCCAGAGCCTTCAGCTATCAGGCTCTTCTCCTGTGGAATCATCTTCCTGTTACGGTCCGGGAGGCAGACACCGTCTCCACATTTAAGACTAGACTTAAGACTTTCCTCTTTGATAAAGCTTATAGTTAGGGCTGGCTCAGGCTTGCCCTGTACCAGCCCCTAGTTAGGCTGACTTAGGCCTAGTCTGCCAGGGGACCTCCTATAATACACCGGACACCTTCTCTCCTTCTCTCTCTCTCTCTCTCTCTCTCTCTCGTATTCTATTACTGCATCTTGCTAACTCGGCCATTCTGGATGTCACTAACTCGGCTTCTTCTCCGGAGCCTTTGTGCTCCACTGTCTCTCAGGTTAACTCATATCGCAGCGGTGCCTGGATAGTGTGACGTGTGTGGTTGTGCTGCTGCCGTGGTCCTGCCAGATGCCTCCTGCTGCTTAGTCATACTTCTACTGTTATTATACACATATGATTATTGTCACATATGTATACTGTCAGATATTAATATATATATATATTGTGTCATATGGATTACTGTTAATTTATTATGCTGATCTGTTCTGTACGACATCTATTGCACGTCTGTCCGTCCTGGAATAGGGATCCCTCCTCAGTTGCTCTTCCTGAGGTTTCTACCGTTTTTCCCCCCATTAAAGGGTTTTTTTTGGGGAGTTTTTCCTTATCCACTGCGAGGGTCTTAAGGACAGAGGGATGTTGTATGCTGTAAAACCCTGTGAGGCAAATTGTGATTTGTGATATTAGGCTTTATAAATAAGATTGATTGATTGAGATATGCCCATTCAAAGTTTGCAATTTTATTCATTTTATCGGTTGCTATAGCGCCCCCCTTTCGCCAATTGATGGCTTATTATTGCTTGCTAAGTTAAACTTGTCCGGCACTGAGATTGAAATTATTATAGGTGAAGTAGGGTAAAGAAAAACATCTGATTTTCTTCGTCTTCTGTTGGTGGTGTGACAGGGACAGGCAAATCAAAGGCCTGGAAGGAGGTAACAGGTGCCGTTAACATTGGGTGCGGTTACATGATGGCTTCTCGTTTGGAATTTTTTACTTGTTTATTTTAATACTGTACCTGAAGTTATATTTGAGCAAAAAGGAAAATGTTTCTTAACCTGTCACTATTTTTCTTTGTTTGTTTGAGATGATTATTGAAAAGCTGGTTGTATCTTGGTTAAAATGTTCTAATAAAGGAAGATAGAAAATATTGCAATATCTTGTGTGCTGTAAAGTGGTTTGAAAAAAATGAAATCGGAATTGGCCAAAATCGGAAATCGGTATCAGCCCAAAAAATTGTAACCAGTGCAAGTCTAATGCATTACCATGGAGATAAAAAAAAACAACAACTTTTCACTGAGCTCACTAGAGAAAGAGGTCAACTGGGACAGCTCAGATGTTGTTATTTTGCATAAGTAATGAGTAATGACTACATTGTAGATTCTAACATATATTCACAATAGTAAGATTACATTTCACTGTCATTGTTATTTAATATTTATGCCCTTTTTGTTGCTGGTTATGTTTATGATTATTTTATTCAATTAGACAATTAATATTCCAATTATTACTAATTGACTGGTCATTATTCACCTGAATGCGCTGTCATCCATCATTGTGGCTTCAGACAGTCGATGTGACATATCTTTTGCATGCTGGCTTGCATACTGCAAAATTCAACCGGATGTAGTAGAACATCCTGGTATTTTGGACATACTGCATTTGACATACTATGTATTGGGACCAGTGTTGGGGGTCGTTACTCAAAAAAGTAATGTATTACACATTACATAATAAAAGTAATCCCTTATTTTACTTGATTACTCCCTGGAGAAAGTAATTAGTAGTAATTAGTACAATACTTATAACATTACTAGTTACCCTGTAAAATCACTGTGCACCCTCACTCGTACAAAAGCATATGTTTTCTCCCATCAGTGTAATTGTTGCTGAAATCCATTATGCTGTTGCATGTGCATTGCACAGCTGGTTCACAAGGTAGGCCCCTAAGCAGACTTCCCTCTTTCTCTCTTTAAGTATTTGCAGGGTTTCCGCTAGAGAAGTTGTTATGCCAGGCAGGGGGTGGTTACCCTGCGTTTAGGTGTTATGATTATATTACTTGCCCACTGTCATTTAGTTCATTTTTTGCATATCAGCGCCACATTCATCAAATTAAAAAAAACTCGAATTTGTAAAACACTAAGCGTGTTATCAATACTTAGTAGGATAACGGACGTTACAATTATAAACTGCAAGTGTGTGCTCCGTTGCAGCACAGACTAGCGGAGTGAGATGTCTGTCCTCGGGTTTCGGTGCTTGTTTGCGGCAGAAACTCTGCCATCCTCTGGCTCGTTCCCACATCTGTGTTCGCCGCTGACCGGCTGGACACGGAGGACGACCCGTTGACAACAGCCTGAAGCCCGTCGTCACTAACTTTTAAGTAAGTGGATGATGCATTTATGTAGAGCAAGTAACGACTTAAGTGTTTGATTAGTTACTGTAATGTGATTACTGCATTTAGGGACAGTAGTGCATTACAATACTCGTTACTGAATTTTTTTTGGCGGTAACTGATTGCGACATACTAAATCTTTTCCTGGTGTGTACCATAGTATGGGTACTGGAACGCACAGTCTGTTCAGATACATTAATTCCATGAGCCCACCCAGTCCTACACAGTAGGTGGCGGTATGCACCTTTACAGTTGATTTGTGATTCCCACAAGAGGAGGAGGAAGAAGAAGAAGAAGAAGAAGAAGAAGACGAAGAAGTGGGAGGAGTGTGAGGCTTTAGAAGTTTTTATCGTGACTTTCGTTCTTTCGTTGAAAGCTATCTGATAAAGCCTACAGCAGGAATTAACAAGTATAAATAAATCCAACCTGTCCTCCATTTTTCTTAATAGTGTAGCATCTGGACTCAATGGCGTTAGCCTACAAAGTTAGCCGTTGCTACAGTTAGCTTGCTGACAGTAAACAGACCGGACTATATTTTAATTGTTGTGTTTACTCGTGAAGCCGTAAAGGAGCACAAAGCCGTTCATGGTGTGAAAAATGTGTAAAGTCCAAAGTGTGAGAGTGTTGGTGAAGCAGCAGCTGACTGCAGCTGTCGAACAGGTACTTGGACTGTTTGAAACAACCATAACAGAGTATGAACAAGAGATTGGTCGCCTGTGCAGACTGCTGGAAGACGGTACAGGTATGTAGCAGGCATTTAGTCCCACAATAACAGATGTGATGCAGCAGTGTGTTTGTGCCAGTGACCCATAGCTTTTCCATAAGCACCTTTTGATAGTAAAATATATGTCAACTCAAATCTCAAATCAAATACTGCTCAATATTTCATGAGCGCTGTCTCACCATCACATTCCCAAAGATGAGGGTCGGACTCGGACTGTATGCTGCTGACACGTGTGGTCAGCTGTGGCAAGCACGGTGCGCAGCTGGATGATCCCAGACTGTGGCAAGTGACAGGATTCAGAAATGTCTGGCTTTCCATTTCCTGATCATAAGCGTGAATATATTGAGTCATTTTTACCTCAACCATTTATGTACGCTAACTAACCCCACTGGCCACAAAACAATGTGCGCATTCTAACCTCCACCTCACCCATAAGCACCTTGATTTCGGGGACACAAGAATTAGTTTTTTTGGTCTTCCTCTCGGTAGTTGCCAAGATCAGGGGCGATGCCAGACATTGTAGACATCCAGGGCTTAAGCCCGGTCTAACTAGGGTGATCCTGGAGCATGTTCCCCTGGGAGACAATTTTGAAAAACAGCCCCTTAAATGGTGGCTTCAGTCGACTTTTAAGGGAATTATAATGGCAAAATTTAGACTTAAAATATGAGACTGGATTCAAGTTACTGTATAATCAACCTGCTGCCCCTTGATGAGTCAGGGACTTCCCCTGACTCATCTGTGTCAAAGTTAATGCAGTGCATTGTTTATAATATAATATAATATAATATAATATCTTATCTAACATCTAATACCAAATATCAGCTTCAGTGGATAGGTGGAAAACATTCTGCCTTCATTCAACCTGTAATTGTGCACAATGGACTAGGTTGAATTATGGAAAATAATAATGTTGAAAGCAGCCTATTAGATCAACACACAATGCAAACATATTGCTAACCAATGCGTTGTTAATACTTTGTTTGCATCTTTATGTTGGATGTGGTTGAGTGACAGAAAGAAAGGGGTCAAAGTTTAATCAGCTGTGGAACAGGGGCTTACAGAACGTGATGCAAGCCACTTGCTACGACGCTAACCTTCAGATGGTATGTATAGGATGGAAGCAGACAAACTTGTAATGAGAACGTAGCAAATGTAACCTTTCTATTCTACTTAAATAAAATCTGAGTTAAAACAGCATGTCAACCAAGGATATTTTATTTTAATAAGTTAAGTTACTTTTCTAAAATCTTTGGTGGACATAATGTCAGGTAATGTCATGCTTTTGTAGACTATTTGCAACATCAATACAGTAAGACAAAGATGTCTATGCTAGAAAATGGATTATAATGCTGACTTCTCTGACATTATAACCAAAATTGGTATAATAAGTATCTAATGTTGCTAGATGAGGTTTCAATTTCACGTCAAGCGATATTTCATAAGATCTTATGACAACTTACGCTAGCCTATAGCCTTGTTGTCAGCTTGTTTGCAGTTTGTTAGCCTACGCGAGGGCAGTGGTTTTGAGTCACCGTGGTGAGCCAGGGCAGGCCAGGCCAAAAAAGTCAGCTTTTAAATCAGCCACCAACCTGAAATAGTGTTGGGCAGATCATCGGCTGCTAACGACACGACAGATGGTGTTTTCTTGAAAAACTTTCTGATGTCCATGATGTGCAATCACTAGATGAAAAGGATTGGACGGTGACTGACTTATGACAGCAGCAGGCTGACGTTAGGTGGCCCCCGCTAGGCTATATTGTGTTCAGTGTCAGGCTACTTGTTGGCGGTTTGATTTTGCTCAGATTTCACTGATTGATGTGGCTTTCTTTATAATAGGAGGTATGCACAGATTGATGGATAGTGTAACGGACAGGGTGATGTGATTTTATGGGAATGGATTCTGTTACTGTTAAGAATGTGTTCAGCAACAGCAAAAAGTCTGTTATGGTAGTTATTGAGTTTTCCAAAAGTTCAGTGAATGTCTCACTCCCAGAGGATTCTGTGTTTTAGAAGCTATCATAGTGACCTGTGTGAGATACCAACCTGTGATTGGCAAAGGCTTGAGAAGAGCTTTGCTGTTATGCCTGTGTGTGTGTGTGTGTGTGTGTGTGTGTGTGTGTAGATAAATGCTGTAAGTATAGCTCTTTTACACGTTTAAGTTAAACATTATTCTCTCTATCTGATGTTAGTCGTCCAGCAGGTGTTGGTGTGTAAAGAAGAGGTTCTCTCTGAGCAGCAGGACTCAGAGCTCCAACACATTAAAGAGGAACAGGAGGAAGTGTGGAGCAGTCAGGAGGGAGGGCAGCTTCAAGGACTGGAGGAAGATGATGTCACTGGGTTCCCGGTCAATGCTGTCTCTGTGGAGAGTGGACCACAGCTTCAGTTTACGAGACTGAAGTTAAAGAAGATGCAGACAGCTGATGGACTGTTGGTGAAGCAGCATCTTACTGCAGCTGTTGAACAGATAGTTGAGCTGTTTGAAAGAACAGTAACGGAGTATGAGAAGAAACTTTCTCGCTCAAATGAAGACATCGACCGTCAGCGTAAACTGCTGGACGCTGTGTTAAAGCCTGAAGTTCGGTTACACAGAGCAGGTTGGTACCCACTGATCATACTTGTTCTCAGGCTCTTCTACTGTATTCTAATCCCATTCAGTTCGACACAGTGACACAGGTCGATATTGTATTGTATTTTGTGCTTCAAGATTTTCTATTATTCCATTTTTTTAATTATATTTAGACTATTCGGTGTATCATTGAGGTTGCATTTATGAATGATCCGTATTTGTATTGTTTTTAATGTTAATCTGAACCAGCTGGTTTCTGTTAAAAGGGACACACGCCCACAAACCATTTAACGCTGAGATCGGCTATGAGCTGAAACGCGTCCATTTGACTGCCGTTGTGCAATCCACTATATTAAAAAGTATTATACTTATTAGTGAGTGCTGTCAGGTTTTTCTGCTTTGCTGTAATTTTTTGGACCGGCACCCAATTACACTTTGAGACTTTTGAGTGAGCACGCTGAAGACTTATCTCCATACACAACAGTACTAGCCAGCCGGCCGTGACCTCCCCAAGATGGCAGCGACGTTGACACATCGCTGAAACGGGCCAAAGCCGTCAACGAGGTATCTACTGTGTATGATATCTATGGTGTAGTCTCACGTGACCAGCCTCCCTTATTTCGGAATGGTAGTCTGGGGACATTCGTCTTTCATTTTGTAATAGAAATGGGCAGGGATATCCAAACCACATGACAGCGTTGCCATAGGTACAGCTTACAGTGGGCCAGGCTTGATAAATCAAACTTTTACTGTATCCCGTCGGTAAACAGGCCAAAACATCTCTCTTCTCCTGCGTAAGGAATTTTAGACAGAGTCGCTGTAAATCCTTAATTTCTCCAATCTTGTGGACGTTGCAGCTCTGCAATATAGCTGAATCAAATGAAATTATATCCATTTTAATCTCTTCTTGCGATGCACTGAACACTTCCTTTTCTGTTGTACTATGGACAACAATTCGGGGAACAGCAATTCCAGTGTAGGCGGGTGTAAGGCAAAGCTAATCAGCTGTTGGTCAAGGAAGTACGGAAGTACGTGGATTTGGATCCAATCACATCACAGACAGAGATTGTGTTCAGGCCTCTCCACACCTCTCTTATGTTGTTGTGTTGAAGGTGCTACTCCAACTTCCTCCTGTAGCTGTCCTTGCCCCTCTTTAATTCTCTCTTAAGGTCCCTCTGGACCCTCTTCAGCTCTTCTTTGTCCCCTGATCTAAAAGTCCTCTTCTTCTCGTTCAGGTGTAAGCACAGGTAATGGGCTACCTACTGGGCATCGCTGCCTGTGGCACCTCCGATGGTGCCAATGGGTCAGCTGCAGAGTCTTCAGCCAGGAGCCACCCTTCATTGATGTTTCACTCCATTAATCCCGGAACATCTCATAGTGGTGGAGCAACGGATAGGGACGTCTCCCTACCGTCCCCTGCAGCTGACCCTAGGACACTTGCCTTCCCCACGCCTTATCCTTCCTTCTTATCCAAAGCCAGAAGCTGCCTTGCTCTGCCTCATCTGCCAGCTCCTTGAGGGCTTTCTTCAGCCCTGGATGGGCCACTCCCACACTCTTGAAGAGGCGCTGGACAGATGTTCCAGTGAAACCTTTGCAGCCGACTTCAACAGGGTGGATGGTGGCTGACCACCCTGCTTCTCTGCCAGCTCCGTGTATTTGTCCTTCTTCCTCTCGAAGGCTGCCTGCATCTCTCCTTCCCATGGAACAGTGAGCTCTACCATTACCACTCTTCGGGCTGAGGTGGACCACAGAATGATGTCTGGCCGCAGTGTGGTTGTGGTTGTGGTGATCAGAAGCACTTTCAGATCAGGGGTCACCCACGGCTTGTTGTTGGAGTTGGTGTTGGTTGGTGTTCTCCCTGCAGAAGTTTATGTAGTCTGTGATGCAGTCAGACTGTCAATGTCCTCCCCATGACTGCACAGCACTCCCCAGTCAGTTGTTCCAAAACAGTCCATCAGTGCCATGCTGGTCTCCTCAGACCATTTCCTCACATACCTAATGGTGGGGGTTTGTCTGCTCACCACGGATATATAAGCAGGGGACAGATGGACCAGGTTGTGGTCTGAGCGGCCCAGTAGGGGGAGGGGGATGAGCTGAATGCATTCTTGAGGTTTTCATACAGCAAGTCCAATGTTCTGCAGTCCCTGGTGTGGCAGTCCACATACTGTGTGAAAGTGGGGAGGGTGGAGGACAGGGAAGCATGATTAAAGTTGCCAGAGATGAGGATGAGGGACTGGGGGTGCTATGTTTGGAGCTGAGACACAACAGTGTGTAGGAGCTCACAGGCTGCTGCAGCATCAGCTGACGGCGGCATGTACACCGATGACTTGTGATAAGTCCCTCGGGAGGTAGTACGGCCAAATGCTAACCGCTAGCAGCTCTATGTCCCTGGTGCAGCACCGCTCTTTAACCCTATGGGCCCAAACGACGCATTGTGCGTCCAAATTCACACCTGTTCTTCTCTATTGATTTTCTCTGCGACCGTGCATCATAGCGAGAAGCCACGCATATCACGTGAAACAGCGAAATTGTAGCTTTTCGACAAGACCAAGCACTTGTCGGTAGTCCAATGTTTTCATAGCGGAAAAAAATGATAAGTTTACACTAAAATGATGAATAACTGAGCTTTCATACAGCTTTGCACACACATTACTCTTGGATGGATTACTCGCGAATGCAGATCCGGCTTTCAAGATGCAAATATCTCCATATTGTCCAGTTGACACTCCATCAAACTTTGTATGACAAGACTAGCCACTTCACCTTTGCGCACCCAGACAACTGCAGCCTAATTATGCATGCATGACAGGGCCATAGCCACCATATACAATGCCCCCCCAATATATAACTGAAACTGAAAAACAACAACAGACTTTGTTTACTGCAAACAAAGTGGCAAATATTATCTTGGAGGACATCATTGCACTTGGTTGACTATTTTTCTATTATGTTAGATGTAAATATTGCATGTTTCTTTCAGATAAAACACATTTTTGACTTGTGAATGAGTCAATGGAATTTCTTGCAATAATGAAAAAATACTGGCAATCATTTTCCGCCTGGCACAAACCACATGTTTTGGACAACTGTGAGGTGACAGAATGTCCCACCATCATGGTTCTTATAATGCCAGATTCCAGAGAGTCTCCCCTCTTCATATATGGCAGAATATGTCTTCTTCCAACTTGCTATGGTGAGATACATGTAAAAATGTAAGAATTTAGTCACACGGATTTGTTTTTTTCATTGATATAAAAATTAATATAAAATACAGGCACATACAAGGACATGGAATGATGGCAAATCTGGATAGCCCTGATTGACCTGAAAAAAACAAGATATAGCATGTGTATGTAGCCTTTATAATGACTGTGATATGAGCTTAAAAGTAAAGGCAGTAAAAATACCCCAAAAACGCCTAGGGCCCATAGGGTTAACACTGATGTGCCCCGGGTGACACCATGACACCTGAAATCCGTTGAGAGTTACGTGTGAGTCTGGAGTGAGTTTGTTCAGCCAGGTCTCCGTGAAGCACATCATGCTACACTCCGGGTACTCCCTCTGCATTCTGGTCAGCGCCATGAGCTCTTCCATCTTATTAGGGAGAGATCTCACATTCCCCATAATAACGGACAGTATAGTTGGTTTGTACTGTCTTTTCCACTCCCGACAATTGACTCCAGCTCTGCATCCCGTCTCCTTCTCCTTAACTCCTTGGGGATCTCCGGTCTCTCGTTGGGGAGTACACGAGTACAAGTATTAAACAATTGAGCCGTGGCTGAATGGCTCTCCAGAAGTCACTTTAAACAGTCCAGAAGTGAATAAAAGGCATAAAACAAATCTCAGCAGTTGCACATCCGTTGTTGAACGCGAACAAGTGAGATTGGCAAATAAAAAAAAAAAAATTAAAAAAACACACTTAAAGGACAGAAACTGTGCTCCTGCAGCCAAGTTCTACTGGCCTTGGATGTGTGGCAAGGGGCATTATCTTGTTGAAACATCCAGTTTTTACCTCGACGGAACAGTGCACGCGCAGAAGGGAGCATGTGGGTTTCGAGAATGGTACAGTACTTGGTAGAGTTCAATGTGCCATCACAGACAGTGAGATGACCAACACCAGCAGCACTCATGCATCCCCAAACCATGATACTGCCTCCACCATGCTTGACAGTAGGTACTGTACATGCTGGAGATAATGCTTCGCCTGGCCTTCTGCATACCCTCACATTAGTAGGAGGAAGATAAAGCTGGAAACTGGACTCATCTGACCACAAAACCTTCTTCCAATTCCTGGCTGTTCAGTTCTTGTGTGCCTGGGCCCAACGACGCCGGGCTAACCTTTGTCTCTCATTGATCAGGGGCTTCTTGATAGCCTTGTAGGACCTTAAGCCATGATCTAAAAGTCGGCCACGTACAGTGCGGGTGGAACACTGGACACCAGTTTGGTTTGACCACTGCTGCTGAAGCTCCTGTGATGTCATTGGGCGGTTTTGCCTGCACATGCGGATCAGGATGCGGTCATTTCTTGCTGAAGAAACCCATGGACGCCCAGATCTTGGTTTGTCTTCCAAGCTGTTGGTTCGTCTGTATTTCTGCAGAGTGTATCCAACTGCTGAAGGACTGCATCTGCACTTCCTGGCTATCTGGCGGGAGCTGTACCCTTCCTGGCTGAGAATCTTTATCTTCAGGCGTGTTTCCTGCGTTAGGTTCCTTGTTTTAGCCATTTTTGTGTCTGAAGAACTTTCAAATGTGCTGGCTTTATGTAGACACGAAGCTTGGCAACAAAAATTGTGTCTTTTAATAAAAGGAACAACCTTCATCACTGGTACCAAAATGACCCAATACTCAAAATTTCTTATGTATTTTTATGGAACCAATCAATTTTAAGTTTTAATGGCTTTTTTAGGATTTATTTAGTATTTTGGCATTTTAGACAAGAAGTAATGATATTTGCTAGCAGTATAACATCATCAGAAGAAAACCTTTCCTGTGTCCTCACCACAAAATTCAGCATCAGAAGTTTGCAAAGGAACATCTAAACAACCGTGATGCTTTTTGGAAACAAGTCCTGTGGACTGATGAAGTTAAAATATAATGTTTTGGATGCAATGAGCAAAGGCATGTTTGGAGGAAAAAAGGGTGAAGAATTTCATGAAGAGAACAACTGTCCAACTGTTAAACACAGGGGTGGATCGATCATGCTTTGGGCTTGTGTTGCAGCCAGTGGCACAGGGAACATTTCTCAGGTAGAGGGAATAATGGATTCAGTTAAATTCCAGCACCATCTGTATAGACCTCAAAAGAACAGTGCATGCAAGACGGCCCAAGAATCTCACAGAGCTAGAAGCCTTTTGCAGGAAAAATAGCTGAAAATCCTCCAAACAAGAACTGAAAGACTCTTAGCTGGTTACAAAAAGTGTTTAGAAGCTGTGATACTCACCAAAGGGGGCACTATTAAAGGGATAGTGCACCCAAAAATGAAAATTCAGCCATTATCTACTCACCCATATGCCGATGGAGGCCCTGGTGAAGTTTTAGAGTCCTCACATCCCTTGAGGAAATCGGCAGGGGGAGCGGCTAGCACACCTAATGGCTGACGGCGCCCCAGACTAACATCCAAGAACACAAAATTGAAACCACAAGTCTTTGCTGCTCAGACTGGGAATTGGCGATGCCTGCACTTGAGAATCTGGACATCAGTACTGACGAGACTGCTGCTCTTCAGAGACCGTGCATCACCAATCACCCTGAGCGCGCACACGTGAACACAGAGCACGGATGAACGGTATGGAGATACTCTGTGGATTCAATTTTGTGTTCTTGGATGTTAGTCTGGGGCGCCGTCAGCCATTACATGTGCTAGCCGCTCCCCCCCGCCGATCTCCGCAAGGGATGTGAGGACTCTAAAACTTCACAAAAAAATCTTGCTTCAAATACTGAAGAATTGTGTCGTCTCTAATTTTGTGCCTTTTAAAGATCAGGTCATCTTTTACTTGCTTAAGTATTCACAGTAAATTTTGTCCAGGGGTGCCCAAACTTTTGCATGCCACTGTAACCAGCCATTAATGAAAAATAGCCCATCAAATCTAAAATCTACCTACAGGGGAGAAAGTCACATTTTTTCTAATGTCTGTATTTCTGTCTTCCCTGTAGATGTCCAGCATCTGTTGGTGTGTAAAGATGAGGTTCTCTGTGGGTCGCAGGACCCAGAGCCCCTACACATTAAAAAGGAACAGGAGGAAGTGTGGAGCAGTCAGGAGGGAGAGCAGCTTCAACGACTAGAGGAAGATGATATCAAGCTCCCATTCACTGCTGTCTCTGTGAAGACAGAAGATGATGAAGGCAAAGCACAGTCCTCACAGCTTCATCACAGACAAACCGATGACCAGATGACAACAGCAGCTGATGGAGAGGACTGTGGAGGATCAGAAGCAACCAGAAATGTAGATTCAGCTTGTGGTGACAACACCTCAGTCTCCTCTGAGGCTGAGACTGATGACAGTGATGACATTTGCAGTGAGACCAGAGAAGCTCAGTCTCATATAAATGCTTTAAAAAATACCAGTTCTCAAAGTGTGAAAAATATCACTTGCATTGTGTGTGGTAAAATACTTTGTTCCAAGAGAAGTATATACAGTCACATGACTGTGCACATGGACCTGGAATCCTTTATTTGTCCAGTATGTGGTAAAACATTTACTCACAAGCGAACATTACTGTCTCACATGAAAATTCACATTGACGGTAAGCCCTTCAGCTGCTCAGTGTGTAAAAAAGGATTTAACCAGCGGCGATCATTGATTGAACACATAAGAACCCACACAGGAGAGAAACCCTACTGCTGCTCAGTGTGTAACAAGTGTTTTCACAGGAGAGGAGTGTGGATTGTTCACACCAGGAGTCATGCAGAGGAGAAACCCTTTAGCTGCTCACTGTGTGGAAAAAAGTTTGGTCATCAAGCACATCTGAGAAGACATGAGAAACGCCACTCAGCAGAGAAACCGTTCAGTTGCTCAATCTGTGGGAGGTGTTTTAATGACAAAGGACATCTTAAAAGACATGTTAGACTACACACAGGAGAGAAGGCATTTGGTTGTGAGACTTGTGGGAGAAAGTTTTTTCAAAAGAACCATTTAAAAACCCATAAATGTGTCATCTTTCCCACAGATCCTTAAAAGTCTTCCTGACTATTTCCAGGAGCACCCTTAGGTTCTCCATAATTTGAATGCCTCCACACCAGTTATAGCCATGGTCAGAGGCATTGTGTTTCAGGTTGTCCGTCCATCCCATTCTTGTGAACGTCCTATCTCAAGAATGCCTTGAGAGATTTTCTTCAAATCTGGCACAAACGTCAACTTGCACATCAAGTATAAACTGCTTAGATTTTGGTGGTCATAGATCAAAAGTCAAAGTCACTGTGACCTCATCTGTCTCATACTTGTGAATGCGATATCTCAAGAACACCTTAAAGCTATTTTTTCAAAATTTGGCACAAATGTACAGTTGGGCGGTAGCAATGTACTGATTAGAGTTTGGTGTTCAGAGGTCAAGGTCACTGTGACCCCATTCGACACATTCTCATAAACACAGTATTTTAAGAACACCTTGAGGGTATTTGTTCAAATTTGGCACAAGCATCCACTTGGACTCAGCTATAACTGAGTAGAATTTGATGGTCAAAAGTCACTGTGACCTTACATTCATCTCAATATCGTGAACACAATATGTCTAGAGGGCCTTGAGAGAGTTTTCTCAAATTTGGCACAGACATCCTCTTGAACTCAACAATGAACTGATGAGAAGTTGGTGTTTAAAGGTCAAGGTCACTGTGACCTCATAAAACATGGTTTTGGCCATAACTCAAGATCATTATGCTAATTATGACAAACAAATGTCACAGAAATGTCTAATAGTATATAATGATGAAGTGGTGACATTTTATATCCTAAAGGTCATAGTTCAACCTCACTGTGTTCTGCAAAAATACTTTTGTGGCCGTTATTCAACATCATATCTCTGGAACAGAAGGGGAGACATTTGGTCAGATACTGAATTGGTCTTGGGTGTCCACCTTGAAACTGTGCTGATTGTATAGATCTTCTGTGATCTTCTGGGGGGGGGGGTGTGTGTGATAGACAGACATGGCTGTAAGCTATCACTGTTGAATGTTGTTTCTGTGGAACTCTCTATTGCTTAGTTTTATGCTACACACACTGTTAATGACATATCTAACTGAAGGAAGTTGGATTTATCTACATATTTATTGTATCTTTTGTATATATGCATAGGCTGATTTTAAACAAAATGCCTCGGAATCCTTAAAATGTTTTTTCTTTTACTTTGCTCTCTAGTCACCAGAAATAAAAAGGTGTTCACAAAAAAAAAATCAGATTTTATAATATATATATATATTATATATATATATAATATATATATATATATATACAGTACAGGCCAAAAGTTTGGACACACCTTCTCATTCAATGCGTTTTCTTTATTTTCATGACTACTTACATTGTAGATTCTCACTGAAGGCATCAAAACTATGAATGAACACATGTGGAGTTATGTACTTAACAAAAAAAGGTGAAATAACTGAAAACATGTTTTATATTCTAGTTTCTTCAAAATAGCCACCCTTTGCTCTGATTACTGCTTTGCACACTCTTGGCATTCTCTCCATGAGCTTCAAGAGGTAGTCACCTGAAATGGTTTCCACTTCACAGGTGTGCCTTATCAGGGTTAATTAGTGGAATTTCTTGCTTTATCAATGGGGTTGGGACCATCAGTTGTGTTGTGCAGAAGTCAGGTTAATACACAGCCGACAGCCCTATTGGACAACTGTTAAAATTCATATTATGGCAAGAACCAATCAGCTAACTAAAGAAAAATGAGTGGCCATCATTACTTTAAGAAATGAAGGTCAGTCAGTCTGGAAAATTGCAAAAACTTTAAATGTGTCCCCAAGTGGAGTCGCAAAAACCATCAAGCGCTACAACGAAACTGGCACACATGAGGACCGACCCAGGAAAGGAAGACCAAGAGTCACCTCTGCTTCTGAGGATAAGTTCATCCGAGTCACCAGCCTCAGAAATTGCAAGTTAACAGCAGCTTAGATCAGAGACCAGATGAATGCAACACAGAGTTCTAGCAGCAGACCCATCTCTAGAACAACTGTTAAGAGGAGACTGCGCGAATCAGGCCTTCATGGTCAAATAGCTGCTAGGAAACCACTGCTAAGGAGAGGCAACAAGCAGAAGAGATTTGTTTTGGCCAAGAAACACAAGGAATGGACATTAGACCAGTGGAAATCTGTGCTTTGGTCTGATGAGTCCAAATTTGAGATCTTTGGTTCCAACCGCCATGTCTTTGTGAGACGCAGAAAAGGTGAACGGATGGATTCCACATGCCTGGTTCCCACTGTGAAGCATGGAGGAGGAGGTGTGATGGTGTGGGGGTGTTTTGCTGTTGACACTGTTGGGGATTTATTCAAAATTGAAGGCACACTGAACCAGCATGGCTACCACAGCATCCTGCAGCGACATGCCATCCCATCCGGTTTGCGTTTAATTGGACGATCATTTATTTTTCAACAGGACAATGACCCCAAACACACCTCCAGGCTGTGTAAGGGCTATTTGACCAAGAAGGAGAGTGATGGAGTGCTGCGGCAGATGACCTGGCCTCCACAGTCACCGGACCTGAACCCAATCGAGATGGTTTGGGGTGAGCTGGACCGCAGAGTGAAGGCAAAGGGGCCAACAAGTGCTAAACACCTCTGGGAACTCCTTCAAGACTGTTGGAAAACCATTTCAGGTGACTACCTCTTGAAGCTCATGGAGAGAATGCCAAGAGTGTGCAAAGCAGTAATCAGAGCAAAGGGTGGCTATTTTGAAGAAACTAGAATATAAAACATGTTTTCAGTTATTTCACCTTTTTTTGTTAAGTACATAACTCCACGTGTTCATTCATAGTTTTGATGCCTTCAGTGAGAATCTACAATGTAAATAGTCATGAAAATAAAGAAAACGCATTGAATGAGAAGGTGTGTCCAAACTTTTGGCCTGTACTGTATATATATATATATATATAATGTCTAAGACATTTCATTTAAATGTCTTATTAAGACACTTAAGTTGTATTTTTAACTATGATTGAATGTTGAGATGAATGCTGGACCCTGGCATTCGTCCAGGGTTTTGAAATATGTCTGTTTTTTGGGCTCTCCTAGCCTAGTGGTTTAAGACACTGACCATGTAATCACAACATCCCTCTTTGTGTCCTGCTGCAGAGCTTTGTTGTCTGGGAAGTGTTAATGGTTGAGCTATGTGGACTCTGCATATTGCCCTGTAGCTGTCTTCTCAAAAATGTAATTACACATTATGACTCAAATGGCTTGGGCTGCTTGTGTTTTCTCACTGTCATGCTTCTGATGGCGGTAAAGATTGTATATAAAGAGGACAATAAAAAGGAAGTCGAAAAAAGCTCAGTAGGGCCTACTCTCCTTTCAAGTAACACACATCCAGCAGACACATTTCTGCTGCAAACCTGCTCACTGGTATCACTGTTCTCTATCACAGTGAAAGAATCCAAACACAGTTACTGTTAGTTAGTTACCTCAAGAAAGACAAAAATAAATGTGTACAGTTTTTGGGGCAGACCATGCAGTAGAAGAAGGGAGCTGACTTTTAATTCACTTAGCTGATGTATCCTACAAGGGTAGACGCTCTTCCTGATCCTCTCAGTGCTGGTCTGATCTCAATACTACAAGTTCTGGCTGTCAGAACTCAGCTGCATCAGTGCACCCAAATCATTTTCACATTAGCACTGTAATTTTCCATTTATATAAGCAGTGACATGCTGCTCTGTAAGGGCCATAAAGGAGATCAATGCTAGCTATACTGTCAGGCTGAGGTGGACAAAACACAACAGAGTAAAGATCTGCATTTGATCAGATTTATTTTAGCCGACACTGATTCATTTAAAGATACATGGATCAGCTTGGAACATCTCTGTATGTGTATCTATGTGAGTGAGAGGCTGCGGTAAACTAGCTGAAAGAGCCAATAATGTTGTGTGTTTGGTGTACTTTTCATAGATGCCTCATTGATAATATTCCAGAAATACTGAAGCAAACTAAATTCATATTTAATTTAAAAAAAAAGTCTTAAAGGGATAGTGCACCCAAAAATGAAAATTCAGCCATTATCTACTCACCCATATGCTGACGGAGCCCCTGGTGAAGTTTTAGAGTCCTCACAACACTTGCGGAGATCACCTAATGGCTGACGGCGCCCCAGACTAATGTCCAAGAACACAAAATTGAATCCACAAAATATCTCCATACTGCTCATCCGTAGTGATCCAAGTGTCCTGAAGCCCCGACATAAAAAGTTGTTTGGAAAAACGTCATATGAACTCTGTTTTTAGCCTCACTGTAGCCTGTAACTCTGACTGCTTCTCTGTGCTCCGCGTTCACATGTGCGCGCTCAGGGTGATCGGTGATGCACGGTCTCTGAAGAGCAGCAGTCTCGTCAGTACTGATGTCCAGATTCTCAAGTGTAGGTATCGCCAATTCCCAGTCTGAGCAGCAAAGACTTTCCTCATCTGTTGGTATTGCTTTGCTTTTGAAACCCACCAGGTTTCCAGTGCTTGACTCCGGTATTCTGCGGCTGGCTGAGGGTTAGGCTCATGAGCTGTGGTGGCCGCTTCGTCCAGTAGCCTGAGTTCCGCGTCCGTATACTCAGGCTCAAACAAATAACGGCTCAACAAAGAAATGCTGTTCCTCCTCAATTTCAAAGTCTTCAGACATGTTGGGCTGTCCTTTGCTAAAAGACCGTAGTGCAAATTATCTTTTAGCTCTATGGTTACTGCTGTCTCCCCCTGCGGTGCACGTGTCACGTGATGTAAACACCGGTAAGCAAAGCTCATGCTTTCGCTGGTCTAGCGCAAGCGTGCACACGTGAGCACGGATCACAGAGAAGCAGTCAGAGCTACAGGCTACAGTGAGGCTAAAAAGTTCAAATGACGTTTTTCGAAACAACTTTTTATGTCGGGGCTGCAGCACACTTGGATCACTACGGATGAGCATGTTGGAGATACTTTGTGGTTTCAATTTTGTGTTCTTGGATGTTAGTTTGGGGTGTTGTCAGCCATTAGGTGTGCTAGCCGCTCCCCCCGCCGATCTCCGCAAGGGATGTGAGGACTCTAAAACTTCCCCAGGGCCTCTGTAGGCATATGGGTGAGTAGATGAAGGCTGAATTTTCATTTTTGGGTGCACTATCCCTTTAAGTGTCTTTGGATTTACCTTGAAATTGGTGAGCTGTAGTAACTGATGTCACCAGCAGAGGGCAGCACACTACTCAACAAAAATGATGCCTGCAGTTTTGAAGCTGCTTCAAAATTTGCTCTGGATTTCTTAAAGCAGGGATTTCTTCAAACTCTTAGCTGTAGTGGTGTAGTGATAGCTGATAAGGGCGTACTACCAGGTAGATAGGTAGGTTACTGAGGGGGCAGTGGGTAAACTCTCTGATATATTTCAGTGATGCATGTATATTGTATGAGGGCAAAAAAATAGTTGGGTATATACCATATACCAGTGTATACCCTCCACTACACCACTTCTTTGCTGAATATAAAAACTGTAAGTTGCTGATGCTGATACCTGCTGATTTTATGATCATGGTCACCTTTCAAATGCAATTCAGTAGACCACATACAGAAATAAGTGAGCATGTGACAGTTCATATAGCTGTGGCTTTCAGAATTCACAGAATTATATTGTATCAATGCCGCTGTTTACTGGAATAAACGTACATTCAATTGACTGTAATAATAATAATAATAATAATAATAATTATGTCTAGTCCATACCTATTGAGTGCACAGTTGCCCATGTACAGTTTCACATGGTGTGTGTTTGGGATACAGGTCATAGGAAATTGCAGATTAAATAGTCAAGTGAACCCATTAAGAAGAGCAGTGTATTCAGACAGAGTTTTTGTGAATTTGATAGTCTGATTGCTTTATTGAAAGTACAGTAGTACCATTGCCAATAGTGGGATAGTTAGTGGGCTAAAACTGTACATTAGTAGTTGAGGTAGCATGTTGAAAAGCAGATGTTTATATGCTGTATTGACTTAAAAGTGGGGAAGTAATGACAGAATGACACACTGACAGTTTGCGTGATTATGCACAGCATACCATACCATGACTTAGTCATACCAAAAATTAGAAAAACAAAAACATTGGTCCACAGGGGGAGCCACAGCGATCGGTTGCATTTTAGCCATTTTTAAGCATTTTTCTGTTGTTATAGCGCCACCCAGTTGCCAATTAGAGTTGAATTTCTCCAGTCACCTTGAGACGTCCTGTTCTACATATCTACCAAGTTTAGTAAAAATTGATGTGGCGGTTAGGCCTAGATAAGAAATTAGCTCTTTAGCACCCCCATTTTGTTCGATCGGATCAATAATGGAGGGGTCCCCTCAGATTATGTGTGGTCATATGCCTACAAAGTTGTGTGGTGATCGGTGAAACCCTTGAGATGTTATACACCTTTATGTGATGAGCCACGCCCTCCGCAATATTCATTGCCTTATAGAAGCTCAGTTTTAGTAAGTTTTCCAACTTTTGCCAAGAGAGAACTTTAGATATTGGTCCCTAGATTATGTTCACAGAGTTTCATGCAGATCGGTCAAACTTCCTAGGAAGAGATCAATTTTAAATGTTTTTCAAAAAATTCAAAATGGTGGAAAATCTATATAACCGGAAGTTATGGGTTCTTGAGGCAAATTTGTTCCTCATGAGGAGAGGCATCTCTGTGCAAAGTTTCATGTCTCTACTACGTAAAGGGCACAAGATATGCCCATTCAAATTTTGCAAATTCAATCGCTTGCTATAGCGGCCCCCTTTGGCCAATTGATGTAATATTGCTTCATTCGCATCCTCCCATTACCCTCTACCACTGTGCCAAATTTCACATGAATTGAGCAAGTCAGTGAGGAGAAAAACGTGGAACAGACACACAGACAGAGTTTTTGTCATTATATAGTAAGATAATAATAATGGTTGCACGATAATATAGGCACATCATCGGTTCGTACGACTTAGGAGTGTCTTCAGGAGAACAATTATCGTTCTTTTTTTCAGAATTCATTGCCTCTGATTCTAGCAGCTGCTTTGTGTCGTCTCCTGTTCTCAAAGTCTTTTTGTCTCTGTCTCATGTAAATTCACAGAATGGTGACAGGAAGTCAAAACAACCAGCAGTACTCAAAGTTTCCATTTGAGTCGTGTTTGTCCCCAAAGTATCGGCCGACATTGGCTTTAAAATGAACTATCAGACTTCCTTACACTGTGCAAATATGAAGCCAAAATATCTGGGCTATCAAGATGTTCTGGTTTCACTTTTTGGGAGCTGTCATGTTGGCTACAGTCCTTGGTGATATCAGGTAGATAAACTACAGCAGCTGTTCTTTCAGTCAAATTGAACATGACCAAATGGGGTGCGTTCACTGGAACCCATACTCCATGCAGGATATGCATAAATGATGTAGGTCTGCTGATGCATGTTTAACCTGTGTCAGAAAAACTGATCTGAGACAACTGAAACAGACAGGATTTGACCGAATAGAGTGACCTGGGGCCTGTTTCAGAGAGCATGTTAACAAACGCTGAGTCTAACCCTGAACTCTGAGTTGGTGAACCCTGAGATAGAAAACAGTTGATCAGAGTCAGTTCAATCAACTCTAAGTATGTTCACTCTGAGTTAAGCTTGTGCGTGTTGAATGAAAAAGAGCCTTCATCACTGGAGCTGTAATACAATGATTCACCATGGCAACTGGCCAATAATAATGCACCTTTATCTTAAAAGAAAAAAAGAGCTGTGAGTCAAAGTGGGGAAAAATGTCAATTAGTTTAAATAAAATTTTATTTAGATTTGTCCATTAATTCATCATTTAGGCCATAGTCAACATTACAATTTAAATATATTTGTCCAGCTTTAATCTGGAGACAACAACTGATGATGGAAAATGTGAAAAAATTTTTTAAAAATTCACCTTCATTCGGCAGCTGCATTACGATCCTACTCACTTAGAAACAGTAACAATCTTTAATATTATAGATATATCATGTTCTATATATTATGTTCCATTTGTGTGAACAATGACATCATGAGAGACAGATTTATTCATTTATACTGACTTTTACAATTAATACTAAAATTACACATTATGTACATTAAACATTATAGTGTAACAGTCAGATCGAACAAACTGACATCTGTCTTGTGAAAAGAGTCACAGTGTCATCTGTAAAAAAGAAAAAGAACTTCCACTCGCAGAAAGATGGACATGTGAAGGTTTGATTCTGAGCTGGGGGTGACTCAGTCTTTGAACCTGTCATCTATCGTCTGACGACGATACATATGCAGATATCTGTGTATAGAGAATAGAGGTGATACTTTGTGATAGTCCTGAGTAACAAACTAATATCTAACCAGGATTTAGATTCTGACAAACAGTAAACCTTCACTAATTAATGCGGTTCGATACAAACTGAATCAGTAAGGAAATGAAACAGCGTGTCTAGATCTGTCAGAGGGAGGAGAAAGAGACAGTCTCAGGGTTTGTTGGAGAAAACCTGCCAGTGAGCAGGTTGGGTTCACAGTGTCAGTTAACACAGTAACTGACTCAGAGTTTAAGTTACCTCTCTGAAATGGAAAACTCTGAGTTTCTCTCATCTCATTTTAACAAAGTCAGAGTTTTCACTAAACCTGCTTTCTGAAACAGGGCCCTGACCTGTTTTATACACTTGTTAGACATGGTTTCAGTCTTCAGACATGGGAGGCTCTGGAGAAAGACCTCTGCATTGTTTTAACAATGACCAAGGGGTGTTGTTTACGGGTCTGGAGCACTCCTCCTCTGACGAGGGTGGCTGTGTTTTCCATTATTGCAGACCACCAGCACAGGGAGATCTCCACTCTCATGGCGAAGTCAACTATCAGGTAAGTATAGGAAGAAGATCTGAGGGCAGGATCTTATTCCCGCTATTTACTTGGTCTGAAGTGGGATGGGACACTCAGGCCTGTCTTAGACCTCATGGGGCTGAATTAGTTCTTCATGCCCCTGAGTTGCAGAGTGTTGACCTTGTCTAGGGTCAAGCAAACTGTCCAGGTAGGTGACTTGTTTGCGACCATCGACCTCAAGGATGCCTATTTTTAAATTCCATTCTGGGAGGGGCACAGGAGGTTTCTCAGGTGTGCCTTCATGGGAAAAACCTTCAAGTTCGGTGTCTTCCCCGAACTTGGGTCACGTGGTAGCTGTGGTTCTGCCTCTCAGGTCTTATGGCAGCCTTGGTACAAGTGGTGCCATTGGCTCTTCTACACATGCGTCCAGTCCAAAGGCATCTCTTCAGCCTGGGGCTCTGTCTGCAGAAACAACTGCAAGCATCAGTGCAGCTTTGTGCGGACCTCAGGTGGTGGTAGGAAGAGCGAACATCTCGAGGGGGAGTATACTTGGTCCAGTACTGCTTTGCCAGGTGCTCTCTACAGATGCGTGCCTGGAGGGCTTGGGGTGCACTTCATGAGGGCAGGGGCACCAGTGGGGTCTGGAGCGCCCACTGGAAGGGCCAGCATATCAATGCTCTAAAACTGAGAGCCATTCACATGGCCCTCCAGCATTTTCTCCTGAGTCTGCAAGGCCATCACGTGCTAGTAAGAACCAACAGCACAGTGACAGCAGCATATGTCAACAGGCAAGGAAGCCTGGGCTACCCAAACCTCAACGCCTGCTGTATGCTTCTCCCCTGTTCACTCTCCTTCCGTATCTGCTGCAGAGAGTTTGGAATGAGGAGGTGTAGCTGATCCTGGTGGCCCCGAACTGGCCACCCAGCCAGGGTGATGTTGTATACTACTCTTAGTGACCTGGAAGTCTTTCTGCACCCAATCCCTGCATCTGGCGGGGTTGGTCGTGCTTATGGTTGCGTCTGGCACCTGGGCATCCGTTGAATGTGCAACATGTTGTACAAAGTTCAAGCAATCAATCAATCAATCAATCAATCAATTTTATTTATAAAGCCCAATATCACAAATCACAATGTGCCTCACAGAGCTTTACAGCATACAACATCCCTCTGTCCTTTGCACCCTCACAGCGGATAAGGAAAAACTCCCCCCCCCCAAAAAAACCCTTTAACGGGGTGAACCAAAGTTCATTGTTTTTTTCCGTATATACACACCTATTGGGTATTTTCTGTTGTTAATGCACCTGGTGGCGGGGACATCTCATTCGAATACCAGGGGAGGGCTTGTGTACCTGCATCTGCTCTGTCTCCTTGCGGTGTGCCTTAAAGGGTTTCCATAGTTATGATATAACAGCTGGGTGGGGAGATAATCTCAATACGATAGAGAACGTTTGGTTACTTTGTAACCTTGGTTCTCTGAATGAGGAGGTTATCTCCCCAGGCTCAAGGCCGCTCAGTACTCAGAGAACCAAGGTTACAAAGAAACCAAGCGTTATCTTTGCAGAGAGATAGAGGGGTCTCAGCGTCCCAGATATGTGTCTGTATTATCTTCCATTTAATGCCAGATATTCCTAACTTTGGGGGTATAAAAAGGATTGAAACAAAGATAGTTAGTCTTACAAAGCAACCCTGCCCTCAAACAGATCTGTGCTGAACCCCCTCTTGTCTCTTTCAGAAGAGTGCGCTCATTAAGAGACAGACTGGTCCATACGGTCTTGAGTGTCCCCTCTCCCAGGACTACGTGGTTGCCCTCCCCACCTCTAGGTTTTTATAGATGTGGTCACTGTACCCACTGTTCAAACTCAACTGACTCTAAATATTTCTGTCATCTGCATATGGGGAAAAAGTACACAATTAATTCATTTATCAACTGCAGCACTACCCATGTTATTTACATTCTGAAATGTCCATGCCGGAAGGTTTATGTGGGATAGACCAAACGCCCTCTCAAAGCCAGGATAGCTAAACATAAGGCTGCTCTTCGCAATCATAACATGGATTATGCGATAGCACGCCATTATGTTAAAGCCAATCTGGAAATCCATCGGTAATAAAAAAAAAAAAAAAAAAAAAAAAAGGATTTTTTTTCCCTTTACCTCTGGAGGCAATGCCCGTAGTTTTTTGACTAACGGAAGTGCAGGGGCCTCGGGGATCGCTCAACCCCTTCACTTCCAGTGGTGCCCCCAGGGAATCACCTTGTTGTTTACAAATACTTCCAGGTAGAAAACCAGCAGAGTTTAGCTATGTATATATATATATATATATATATATATATATATATATATATATACATATATATATATATATCTCACATTTTTCAAGTCACTATATCACCGTTTAGACTAATGTGATGTTTGTAAAGTCTATAAACACAATGACTGAACAAACATTACTATTTCTGTGTGCACGTTTTGTAATTAATAACATGGTTATCGTAGATTAGCTGGGCTAACTGTTAGCTGTTAGCGGTGTCTGTAGTAACTCAGTACCTCAATAAACGGTCCGTGAAAAAAATATTTTTTCCAGTAGATATCTTAGTTACAACATGATTGAGCTAGCAAAGCAGTTTTGTGTTGCTATGTGTGGTATTTATTCAGTTTTGGGAAATCACGATGTCTAGAAAGCATCAGTGGCTGCAGCTGACAGGGACAGCTAACAGCAGCAGCAAAGCCAACATTAGGACATCATCTGTTAAAAGCCTCCCGTTGTCGGATACGACATGAAACTACACCAGTTAGCTCAATCATGTTGTAACTCAGACATCCGCTGGAAAAAATATTTTTTTCACGTTGACGAGATGGCGTTTTGGTTGGAGCGGTCACCATGGACGCGGAGCTTGCTGTTTCTGTAGGTACACATTTCCTGGGGACACCTGCACGTCTCGGCCCGACCCCTCAATTGTGATTGGCTAAAGCACAGCATCGTTCAAACAGAGATATTGGCAGAGATATTGGATAAAGGAGATACCCCACCGTAGGCTTATCCAATGTTTATTTTTATTATTTTTTTCATTATTCTTTTTGGGTGTGTTTTCTGTTTTGGATTGCTGATTCTTTACACCCTCTGTCTGATAAGTGCCTCAACAAGATTGGTTAATTTCCCCTCATCCTCATTTTCCAATGAGAGACCGTTTGGTTTCAGGATGTGTGTATTTAACTGCCATTGTTCTATCAATACCTGTTTGACTCTGAAGGAGACGCAGTAGTGTCGAAACGTCAGTTTGTTTGCACCTTATTAAAAGCTCTGCAATTTTATCGAGTGCTCCAGCCTCCTTTCATTTGGGTTCAGTCATTTTTTGAAGTGGCCCACTTGATTTGGTGTCAAAGATAGTAAGGATTGGCTAGGACTATCTTGTTAAGGACAAAAACAGATCAATCTCACTATCACTGCTGTGGTATCATCCTTTCCCACCTACAAAACTAGTTAATGGTTTTATTAAGTTCTTGTATGATCTAATTTAAAAAATGTTTTTTTTAATAAAATTAGAATTAACGCCGCATGGTTGTATGCCTCTGCATACCAGTCAAGTTTCTCTTAGAGTTTAACTCCAAGACTGTGAAAACATGAATGCATCAAACACATCTTCCCCCCAATGGCACATAAGCTCTTTATCAACAGTTTCAAGGTGGACACCCAAAATTAGTGTCACCAAATCAGCATCTGACCAAGTATCTCCCCTTCTGTTCCTGAGATATGACATTGAATAATGGTCAGAAAAGTATTTTTGCAGAACATTATGATGTCACAGTGAAGTTGACCTTTGACCTTTTAGATATAAAATGTCATATCATTATATACTATTAGACATTTTTGTCCAGCTTTGTCATAATTAGTATGTATTCTTGAGTTATGACCAAAATCATATTTTTTGAGGTCACATTCACCTTGACCTTTGACAACAAAATTCTAAACAGTTCATTATTGAGTCCAAGTGATTGTTTGTGCCAAATTTATAGAAATTCCCTCAAGGTGTTTTTGAGATATCACATTCACAAGAATGAGACAGACAAGGTCAAAGTAACCTTGATGTTTGACCTTTGACCACCAAAATCTAATCAGTTTATCACTGAGCCCAAGTGGACATTTTTGCCAAATTTGAAGAAATTAACTTGAGGCGTTCTTGAGATACCACATTCACAAAGATGAGATGGACGTACATACGTATGTATACACAATAATGAGACACCTCTGAGATGACAATTAAGAAAAAAGATTCTATTTTATTGGAAAAATAATCCACACACTGATAATCAGCTCCTGTTATCATAAATGCCACATTTCAGTCAGATAGACCCCATCAATCATTTACTAGGCTACTTTCCTGCCCTTTGCCCTGGTAGCAGAAACAGTGTGTATGTACATATTTCAAATACATTCACGTTGTTTCTACCTCAACCACTATGACTGGCTATATTATCAGTACTAATACCAGTACCTTTAAAGTAATATCAATATCAGTAGAGTACATCATGTGATACCCATTAATGTGAACAGAGTGGCGTGTAGTTTCCCATAAAACTTCAATTAATAGCCCGGGCTATTTTTTGCTTTGATCACTGAACTCAACCAGTGTATATTTGGGACAGGTGTCTGTATGGGACAGGCCTTTGATTCCTTTAACACAAAACTCTTGCTCAACAAACTGGGAAAATTGTTTATTTGAACCAGTGTGACTATTAGGCTACTTCTGTTGAAATTTTAACATACCAATTACGTGTCATTCATTTGATCTAGCTCCCACATACAGCACATCTATGCTAAACTCAGGGTGAGCTCCGTGCAAGGGAAAGTTATTAAAGTCCGCCTAGCTGTACACACAGGGCTAGCATCACATGGCTAACATTATTACTCAACAGTTTGCATGGTGTTAGATATTAGCTGCAGCTGTGTAGCACGTGTCTACCAGGCAGACATTAAACTGACCATTCGCCGGAGGGATAGAGGCTCTAACGAGCGCTACAACACAAAGCTCAGGCTTGCCCTATACCAGCCCCTAGTTAGGCTGACTTAGGCCTAGTCTGCCGGAGGACCCCCTATAATACACCGGGCTCCCTCTCTCTCTCTCTCTCTCTCTCTCGTATCCTATTACTGCATCTTGCTAACTCGGCCATTCTGGATGTCACTAACTCGGCTTCTTCTCCGGAGCCTTTGTGCTCCACTGTCTCTCAGATTAACTCATATCGCAGCGGTGCCTGGACAGCGTGACGTGTGTGGTTGTGCTGCTGCCGTGGTCCTGCCAGATGCCTCCTGCTGCTGCTGCCATCATTAGTCATTAGTCATACTTCTACTGTTATTACACACATATGACTATTGTCACACAAGTATACTGTCAGATATTAATATATACTTTCAACATATTGTACCACAGTAGCCAGAACTATAACTATAATATTATTACTTTCATTAATGTTGTTGTAAGCTACTGTCATTACCTGCATCTCTCTCTCTCTCTCTCTCTCTCTCTCTCTCTCTCTCTCTCTCTCTGTCTCATTGTGTCATACGGATTACTGTTAATTTATTATGCTGATCTGTTCTGTACGACATCTATTGCACGTCTGTCCGTCCTGGAAGAGGGATCCCTCCTCAGTTGCTCTTCCTGAGGTTTCTACCGTTTTTTTTCCCCGTTAAAGGGTTTTTTTGGGGAGTTTTTCCTTATCCGCTGTGAGGGTCTTAAGGACAGAGGGATGTCGTATGCTGTAAAGCCCTGTGAGGCAAATTGTGATTTGTGATATTGGGCTTTATAAATAAAATTGAATTGAATTGAATTGAAAGTCTGCAGATCTGGCGAGGAGGCGGGATGTCGTGACTTCCAGGGCGTAAAGGAGATGTTTTCATACTATTTGGTACCGGGTTATTTCAGGTGATACCTTAAAGATATTGAGTACCGAGCCCTGTCAATGACTAAACCCATTTTGGGCGGACAGTAGGCCAGTCGCAGTCTCATTTACTGCTGCAGCTCTTTGTGACACATTTGTGATTTTTCACACGCGACTGTCTGGTGAATTTTCTACCACAAACACAGCAACTGAATGATTTCTCCCCTGTGTGGATTGTCATGTGTTGTGTCAGATGTCCTTTTTGTGTAAATGTTTTATCACAAACTGAGCAGCTGAATGGTTTCTCTCCTGTATGGATCCTCATGTGTTTTAACAAGGACTGACTCAGACTAAAACTTGTATTACACACTGAGCAGCAGTATGGTTTTTCTCCTGTATGAACTCTCATGTGTCTGGCCAGGATACCACTCCGGGTGAAACGTTTGGGACAGAGTGAGCAGCTGAATGGCTTCTCTCCTGTGTGGATTCTCATGTGTGTGTCCAAACCTGTGCTCTGTGTGAATCTTTTATCACAGACTGAGCAGCTAAAGGGTTTCTCTCCTGTGTGAATCCTGATATGTCTCACAGCATCACACTTATAGCTAAATTGTTTGTTACAGACCGAACATTTAAAGGTTTTTTCTCTTGAATGAGTTCTCTTCTGTGTGATGAAATGTGCACTCTGTGTGGATCTTTGGACACAAACTGAGCAAACAAATGGTTTCACTCCTGGAGGACCGCAGGTCTTCGGTTCAAATGTTTTACCACACTCAGAGCAGCTGATAGACTTCTTGCCAGTGTTACATTCTCTACCCCCTGCAGGAATGCCCTTGTTTGTCAGTTTTTTAAATTCTGACTGAAGTTTCCTTGTTTTCTTCAAGTCATCAGCCCTGTTTTCAGCCTCAGGCTCAAAACAGTCATAAGTCCTGACATTTACAGCTTGTTGATTGACAGATACACCTGTCTGGGCCTCCTTTAATTTCACAGTGTCGGTTTGTTTGGAAGAGTCTGGAGTCTCATCATCATTAGCTGGTTGTAAAGAACCATCTGGATCTAAGCTCCTGGTTGCTTCTGGTCCTCCAAAGTTCTCCCCATCACTCTCTGTTTCCATCTGTTGAGCTGAGCTACAGGCTGAAACCTCTGCCTCTTCTCCGTTCTCATCAATTTCTCTTTGATGAAGCTGTGAGGATTGAGCTTCTTCTTCATTATCTTTACTCTTCACAGGGACAGGTCCATGACGCTGCTCTCCCTCCCATCTGCTGCAGAGTTGCGTCTGATCTTCTTTAATGTGTGGTGACTCTGGGTCCTGCTGAACGTCTGCAGATACAACTAGAATAACAGACAAATGAATACAGAGACTTCTGGGGAAAAAACGTGATTATATGTGCAACATAGCAGAATGTAGCAATGGTGTTATGATGTTATCTCAGACTGAAAATTTGTGTTTACAGTATATTTACTATTATCACAATCACCCTCTAACCTTAACCATGTGGGTGTAGTTGCCTTAACTTGATCATATTATTGAGAGAGAGAGAGAGACAGAGAGAGAGAGAGAGAGAGGCCCCTTTTACACTGCCCGTTGAATGTGGGAATATCGCTGATATGCTGCCTCACTGTTATGTATAATCGGTATGATCATGGAATGGGGGGAAAGAGCTGCTTTGCCTTTAAGCTGGCATTTGAGATAGTAACAGTACCGAAGCAGTGTTTCTCTCTTGGATGACATACACTTTAGTAATGAGTGGATCTTTCGGTGTTTAAAATATATATTAATTTCGACTGGATTATGTGAACTGCATATATTCTAATCCTCACTTTGAGAAAAAAAAAGCATCGTAGAGTGTCGTTCCTGTGGGCTCCAGCAACACTAAACCCCAGTGCTTGTCTGAGAAGGACTAAATGCACTAAAATGCACAAACATAAATGCACAAATATCCCATGGAGAGAAACTCTCATTGCAGCCTGTCCTGTTTTGTTCTGAAAATGTCAGTGTGCAGCCCTGTGCTGTGGACGATAAATGAGATGCAGACTTCCATCTGTGTCACCGGTAATGAGGAAATACAGCGAGTGGTGGACAGAGCAGTGAGTGACAACAACCCTGCCTACATTTAAGAGCACTGTTTGTGGTGGGAACCCTGAACGGATCTAGGGTCTGGGTACCATGTCTGAAGGGTTACTTTTGCTTCCAAAGGTAATATACCCAAAGTGTTGTGTAGAAACGGGACTTTAACAGGACAGAGTTGTTACCTTTAAGCTGCCACTTGGCAGGATGAGATCATGAGCAGCACTGGTGTGACATTTTGACAATGCAATATGTGTGCGACCCTCTGCGGGAGAGTTAGCAGCTAACTCATAACAACAGTGAACAGTGGCCCAAAATGTCTGGAAATTGGGAAATAAACTGAAGAAACGAAATGAGAAGAAACAACTCCTCACCAAGGTCTTTCAGAGGAATGCAGAGCAGCTGTTAGATTCAGCTGAAACACTCAGTGAGGTCAGCCAGCTTACTGCCTGTTGACAGTTATGCACGTCAGAGAAAATATTAGCTTAACAATGAAGGAAATGCACAAGCAAAGGGAAATAATTTACATGTGTTCTTTTTTTTAGGGCATTTTTTGCCTTTAATTGATAGGATAGTTAGGTGTGAAGGGGGGGAGAGAGAGGGAGGGACATGCAGCAAAGGGCCACAGGCTGGAGTCGAACACGGGCTGCTGCAACAACAACCTTGTACATGGGATGCCTGCTCTATCCACTAAGCCACCGACGCCCCAGTTTACATGTGTTTGATGGACAAGTGATCAGTGTGTAGTCTTAACATGGCTCACTGGTAAATCAGCCAAAAGAAGGAAAATCACATGAAGTGGAGGAGCAGGTACTTCTAACAGACAGTGGCAGACCGTCCCAAAGGACACATCAGCCCTTTTTACACAGAGATGGTGCTACAGAGCTGCTGTGAAGTCTCCGCTTTATGCCTCCTTTGCATTTTTACACAGAACCAAACAATGGTGGCATCATTCCACTCAAGTGTGTGATTTTAGACAGCATGCTGCCATCACAGACACAAAGGAAGTGCGACGGGCGTGACATGTAACACAACAGCGTCAGCCTCTAGTGTGACATATAACATATGTGTTGACATTGCTTTATTAACAAGAACAATTGCATTAACATGACAATAACGACCATTTACCATCCCTTTTATATGACAGCTGATCTCTTCCTCTGCTCAGAGAGTAAGGAGCTCCTGGACCTCGATTTTTCCCCAGTTAAGGACGTTTTCAGCCGCTGTTCTTGTTCTTGGATTAGCTGCTCTGGTGCTGTTACTACCTCTGTTCCCTGCTCAGAGGAAAGGCAACTGTCCCCACAGTTTGCTAACATACCGTTTATACGGAAGGATGAGGTGGGATAATGGCGTGATATTCCTACTTTGAACAGGCAGTGTAAAAGGGGCAATAATCATCCACCTTGGGCCCCACGGTGGGGGGTGCTTGGGGAAGGGTAAGCTTGCCCAGGGCGCCAAGTGTCCTCAGTCCAGCACTGCTGACAGACTTCATGGGCAACTTTATTTATCCTTTAGGCAAGGCAATTCAGTTTCGCAGTACACCCAGTACAGTACACACACGTGAGCTCAGTGGGATCAACACGTCAAACCTGAATATGCGGTTTGGCTACAATGCCTGCAGTTACAGTGGCTACCAATGTATCGTTAATGTAACTAAGAAGAGAAGTTGAATCGTCAGTTATGTACATTCTAACCACTGGCTACGTGTTTTGTTGTTCTATCTGAACAGATGCCTCTGGAGTAAACGAAGGTGCAATGTTATCTAAACAGCGTGTAAATATGACTAACCTGCTCTGTGCACCCGAACTTGAGGTTTTAAAACAGCGTCCAGTAGTTTCCGCTGTCGCTCGTTCTCCTGATTTGACCGACAAAGTTCCTCTTCATACTCTGCTATGGTTCTTTCCACCAGTCCAAATATTTCTTCAGCAGCAGCAGTTAGACGCTCACACACCAACGATCTCAACAGTTCCACTTTAGACATGTTTAAAGACAAACACGCTGTCTCTGTCTGCAGCTAAAACAAAACCACTTCCTTCCGTGATTTGTCAAGCAGCAACACTAGCGCGACTTCCGGCCCCAATCTTCCACAATAAATCTTCATCTTCAGTAATGTTAACTTAGTGAAACATTAAGGCCAATTTCCACCAGATGCGTGTTGGTTGCGTCTGCGCTCCGGCACGGCAGCGGAGCCGATAGGATTCCATTCTAGTCAATGTGTTTGTTTCCACCAGCTGCGGCTGTGCTGCGTTCCGGCTCCGTCTCAGCACTCCGGAGCCCTCCGCAACAGATACGCAGGACTTCTATTTTTGCCGGACGCCGGAGCACAACGCAACAATTCAGCACAGAGCAGATCGTGCGGGGCAGGAACTCGTGCACAGAAACACAATAAAACATCCGGTTAATTTTCAAAATAAAATACATAGTGTTCACCGCGGATCATATTTCCCTGCACTACACCTTAAAAACTACATAATGGGCATAGGCAGGCCTGAAGTCAACAGGTCAGAGGTTTTCAGACGTCATTTCACCCCGTGAACACCATGGACGAGGAGATATTAATCATGGCAGTGCACCGAGATGTCTTTCGGCAGAGCTGCACCGCACCGCACAGCAAACGCAGCCGGTGGGTATTGACGGACGGCGGAGCACGCAGCGGATAACCAGCGCTGCCGTTCCGCAACGGACACGCATCCAGTGGAAATCCGGCTGCACAGGTGGACAGATTATGTTTCAAAATACTTCTTCTGTGCGGGATTTTTTTTTTAATTTAATTTAATAACAATACACTGTACACTGAGGTTATTTTAAGACATACTGGGGCTACAACACAACCCCTATTTGTTTAAAGGGGGGCTGCGTCCATTTCAAAATTCATACATGGTACTCTGATGGTTTCAGACAGTCCAAAAATATTACTAAGTATCAACAGCTCTCTCCCAAATCCAAGAAATCGTGCTAAAACTCAAATCTGTGATGTCATAGGAAGGCTCCAGAGCTGCATATGACTCTTTAGCCCCTTTCCAGTAGCTCCCAGTAGCTTTGACACAAAATTATATGGAAAAGAATCAGTTTTTTTTCCCTTAGATTTTAATTTTCATTGTGGGGTTAAATATTCTACAACTGTAAACCGCAGCCTAGACTTTTAAGAAAATTGTTTTATGGAACATTTCATCATCTAAAATGTTCGTTATACGTCTGTGGCCTGGCACCTTTTTTATCTAATACCATAACTAGCAATGGCTACAGTAGTATTGAGTCTCCCTGGCTAGGCTAGTGGTGGATTCCAAATCTAAAAAGGCAAAAGTCTCACGGGAAAATAGAGGATTAAATAGGGCTGCAATGGTATGAGATTTTCAGAGTACGATAACCGCCTTAGAAAATATCGTGGTTTCACAGTATCATGGCATTATAGAATTATTATTATCAGTCAGAATGACCTTTAAAGGAATCCAATGGAAGGGTTACTTTTGGTTAAATAATTGTTTAATTCCTGTAATTGAAACTTAAAACTATTTTCAATGGAAGTAAGTATAAAAAGTCTCCCTTTTGAAAATAACTAAAATAAAGTTGCACTGTTTGCAATATTGTAGATAAACAATGCACATGTTGCGATAATCATCAATTTTAATATTACGGTATTCCTTGAAACTGGTATATTGCTGCAACCCTAGAATGCAATAGTGTGTGGCCAAATCTGTTTGCTTTCACTGGCAACACTGCAAAGTTTAGGTACCAAATAATTAAAAATAGTCCACTGCAGAATAGCTACCTTGCGCTAAAAATATTAATGAATGCTCATTATATCTGGTAGAAATGTTGATAGGATAAATTCGACCTAAAAAGCTGTGTTACCTTTATTATGAGGTTCAAATAGGTTTTGCAGCTCTGGACAGATTTTTTTTTTAGTTATTTGGCCAAAAATGTCTCTTTTCATAGTAAAGGTTGCTGACCCTTGTCCTAGGGTATAAAGTATAGAGCTGCTCCATATACACTGAATGGTGAAATACAGTATGTTGTAGTTGACACTGACAGCACCCAGGGGAATGTTCTGAGATTATGGGTACATCTTCTGTTTCAAAGCTGAGAGCACTACAATAGAATAAAGCTCATTTGTGTATAAAAAAGAAAACTAACCTTCAGTGGATCCATCAAATCAAGCTCCTTTTCACTGTAGAATACAGAGAAAAGATATCTAATGTTTAAGCTGATAAACTTTGTTTTTTTTTTGTAATTAAACACTTTTGGTGTGTCATATCATCTCATTCATGCTAATACCAGTAGAATTTTTAATGATATGAAAAATTCATATGGTGGTACTCGCGATATTTCAACTTGTTGACATATTGATGTCATATTGTTACCCATGGCAACAACAAGCATGACTGGAAGCAAACTTATTACCGACTCTGCGGTGGTTCCAAAAAGAGGAGCATAAAGGTCCAGGTGGAAAAAAACAACTCAGTCATTTTAGGATTTTGCCAAAAGAGCAGGAAATCACCTATTAATTTATATAAATACCAGGGTACATTCTTTTGTATTTGGGAACGTTTAAATGTGTAATTTGTAGTAGATTTTATTTTGTCAGAAGATGTTAATTTGTCATATCGTCAAGTAGGGCTGGGCGGTATGACAAAATGTTCATATCATGGTTATAAGAAAAAATCATATCGGTTTCACGGTATGTTGCTCAGGTTCGGCCAACTTGACATGCTGCTGTGTTGTGCTATGGCCTATTCAAGTGCCGGAATTTGTTATTTACCTGACAACGCTTGAACGCAACATACGCTCCGCTTCATTAGTGCTGTGCTCGGTTATAACTGTCTCGGACTCGGGACGGGTCGGCTTCAGTCAGGAAAATGCGGCCTGGGCCGTGCTCTAGTGTGCTCACCTGTGTGTGTGTGTGTGTGTGTGTGTGTGTGGGTGTGTGCGCATCGGGTCGAAACTCCGCCGTGCGCGATACAGAGGGCAGAGGAGAATTGTAAACAGCGGTGCGCCGCTGCTAGTTGCATATAGGGGAAACACTGCTCTTTTTGGTATGAGTTCTTCTGGGTCATCGTGTACAGTTGCTTCACTTTCAGGACTCTCTCCGGCAGCCATTCTCGCCTCTAAACATTTCTATATGCTCTCACTCTCGCCCGCTCAAGCACGCCTGTGGTGTACAGCGGTGAAATGGGTCCCCACTGAAGCACTTTCCCGCCGCGCACATTCCGGACGTTGTTTGGGCTATTCACCGGTATTGCGGTATATGAAAAAATCCTATCATAACGAAAATAAATACCGGTTTTCGGTACGAACCGGTATACCGCCCAGCCCTATTGTCAAGAATATCGTTATCACATAAATACCCTGAAATATCCTGATATTATTTCAGGGCCATATCGCCCACCCATTCTGAATGCATAAAACAAGGTGCTTGTCTAATCACTCAACAGTATCTAAAACCCCATCTCACACCTGTCAGAATCAGAATAAGTGTGGCTACGGTTAGTTATTTTTGTGACTTTGCCAAACCCTCAATCAAACAATCACACCCATTTCATACAACCATTAGCCATGTATGCACAGGTGACATAATAGGCAAGGCTTCTTAACAAAAACATTTCTTACTTTTCACATGCACAAACGAGAGCAACATGGTTATAGAATATTTACTGTTTTAATGTTATTTGCTCTTTAATAGAAACTCTACACACATACTTAGCCTCTTGGTTTTATTTTATTTTATTTTATTTTTTTTAAGCGCAATGCCATTTGTGACTTGAATGCAGCAGTTTTTCAGGCACATTCACCTGTTACTGCTGGCACCAGCACACTTATGGCTTTTCACATGTGACAGCAAACTAAAGTTCCGCCCACAAACACTGCAGCTGTATGGTTTCTCTCCTGTATGAACTCTGATGTGTCTCTTCAATGTTCCTTTTTCACTAAAATGTTTCCCACAGAATGAGCAACTGAATGGTTTCTCCCCTGTATGACTTCTCAAGTGTATAACCAATGTCTTCTTCTGACTAAAACTTTTGTTACACATTGAGCAGCTGAATGGTTTCTCTCCTGTATGACTTCTCATATGAGTCTTCAAATTGACCTTTGCACTGAAGCTTTTGTTACAAACAGTGCAGGTGAAAGGTTTTTCTCCTGTATGGCTTCTCATGTGGGCATGCAGATTTCCTTTGCATCCAAATCTTTTATCACAAACTGTGCAACCAAATGGCCTTTTGAGGGTGTGGGGCTTATTGTGATTTAAAGCGCTCTCATTTTTCAGTGTGTCTGAACCTGACTCCTGCTCTCTTGTCTCCTTCCAATCATCAGTACTGTCCTCAGTCTCTGATTCACAACAATATAGAGGTAGCACCTGATGACTGTTGTCAGTTGTTTCCATCTGTTGAGCAGAGCTGCAGGCTGGAGGCTCTGCCTCTCTGCTCGCCTCACTTTGTTTTTGATGATGCTGTGAGGACTGAACATTGTCTTCGTCATCTTCACTCTTCACAGAGACAGCAAAGAATGGGAACTTGGTGATATCATCTTCCTCCAGTCCTTGAAGCTGCTCTCCCTGCTGACTGCTCCACACTTCCTCCTGTTCCTCTTTAATGTGCAGAGGCATTGGGTCCTCCTGCTCCAAACTGGTCCGCCACTCATGCCGCTCTTCCTCTCTGACAATCAGTTTTCGGACATCTAGAATGAAACCAGCCAAAACATTAAACCTAAAAACTGTTGAGGTTTCATATTTAGCCTTAATAACAGTTAACATGAGAAAGACTTAAGTATTTCAAGAGGTAAATCAGTTTAGTGAGGCAGAGATAAAACATAGTCATCTTAGATCTGATGCCAGAGCAACTAATAGTTATTTGTAATTTTTCCGTAAAATACAAAAAAAGAAAAAGAAAAAAGTGATTTTCCACTTGACGTGTGATAGTAATAACGGGGACCCCCCGCCCCCCCTTGAAGATCAAGTTTTATTGTCTATATAGATCACAACAGAAGTCATTTAAGGTTACCTTTCCTATAGAACAGGTCTATACCTTGTCCTTTAGCCTTATGTTATTTATCTTATTTACACAACGGCATGTCATTTCTGTCTCTGTATCGCGCACGGCGGAGTTTGGCCCTGATGCGCACACACGCGCGCACACACGCACAACACAGCAGCATGTCATGTCCCTTTCTTGGGAATGAGTTCTTTCCCGCTCGCTGCCATGTTGTTTCTGTATCAAGCACGGGGGGGAGGGGTGAGCCCACTCTGAACTACGGGAGCCCAGCAGGGAGCGTCGCACTGTTACCAACGCCTCAGTAAGTAAAGTAGCTATTGGCTGTCCTAAAAGTCGCTAAAAGTCGCTAAATGACATCATCACCTAATTTGCATAATTGTCCATATGCATGTAATTGTAATGGCTGCTGTAGGAGAGAGGAATAACTTCGTGGGAAAGACAAAAACTGAGTAAAAAACACCCTGAATATGTTTAGAACTACAAATGAATCTTCTTTCAGTGATTTATATTAGACAAAGAAAATTTTACATTTACATCCCGCCCTGACTGTAAGCCAGGTCAGGCTCAGCCACTGGTCGCTCTGCGCATGCGCGATTCACTTGCAGTCTAGACATGGAGGGGTTAACAGCTCCAATAACATCAGAAAAAGTCGCTAGATTTGTCGCTAGTCGCTTTTTTGAAAAAGAGTCACTAGAGGGGTCTGAGAAGTCGCTAAATATAGCGACAAAGTAGCTAAGTTGGCAACACTGGAGCATCAGTGGCGGATGTTAAAGAGAAACCTGATTTTCATTAAAACAAATCGACCTAAACTACAAATTCGAATTAATCGATAAAATCGATTTATCGCTCAGCCCTATTTTGATGCAATCAAAGCCTAACCAATATTACATTTTTGTGAATGGTGAACTACATTTCGAGCCAGCAGGTTTGCATCACGGAGTATGTTAAATAACTGACTCAGGGTTACGCTACACTGGCTTCAAGGCTTACCATACTAGCGATTTCACTTATCCTGCTTTCTAAAATAGGGGCTCGGGCTCAATCAACTTGGAGATCAGGATTAGGCTCAGAGTTTGTTGAGCCCGTTTTCTGGAATAGGGCCCTGGATTTCATCTTCAACTTTTACATTTTTAAACATCAAAGGGTAAGTTTTAAATTTCTAATAACTAATTTAAAACGTACCCTTTGATGTTTAAAAGTTAAAAGTTGAAGATGAAATCCAGGGCCCTATGGCCCAGCATCCACCATAAATTTCTAATAATTATTTTATGGTGGATGCTGGGCCATGCATTATTCAGGTAGGCTCAAGGAAAAAATATTTGTACCTTTGGGGAAAGTCAAAATAAAATTGAAAACAAAAACAAAAAAATTTAAAAAACAAACAAACAAGGAAGTCACTCCTCAGCCAGCCCCTCCTTTGATAAGTAAAGAACAGTCCCTTTGTGCGGATGTCAACGTCTTCAAATGTCTTTGTCAAAATTTAAAGATATTCTGTTTACCATTATACAAGACTAAGACTTGGATCAACAATTCTGTTACTCTTTTGGTACTACCAAATTAACTTAATATGATTCAGTACTTTTCTGCACGTTGAGCCATGCTCTTCTATGTCACTCCATCTTTAAGTCTTACTTTGAGCTTTTATTCTGAAGGACTAAATCATTAACTTCCGAACTGGTAACTTATAATTCAACGCAGCTGCGGGAGGCTAACAGCCTCACATGCTACACTCTGTCGCGTTATTCACATTATTCTGTTAGCCATTTTAAAGCTAGGACTGTGTAAAGCTAAGTTAAAATGTTACAGCTGTCACTGCATGAAAGCAGTGAATTCGGCTGAAGGAACTACGGACCTGCTTTGTTTGTGTGGATGTCAGGTTTGACAACATCCTCCAACAGTCTGCGCTGGCGCTCGATCTGTTCTTCGTAGTTTGAGATGGTTTTTTCTAGCAACCCGAAGATGTCTTCTACCGCCACAATAAGGCGCTGGTTAATAAAAGCTCTCAGCGTTTGAATAGTGGACATTTTTTCACAATCACCGATTACAGAGCAGTGAACGGTGGGGTTTCCGTTTTTGCCTCCGATAGCTGCCGCTCCGCCCGCTGGGTGACAAGCCTGGAGCCCCTCCTTCACTCCGTCCCTCCCTCTGTCCGCTGCTACAACATCTCTCTCTCTCTCTCTCTCTCTCTCTCTCTCTCTCTCTCTCTCTCTCTCTCTCTCTCTCTCACACACACACACACACACACACACACACACACACACACAGTCTCTCCCTCTCTCTCTCTCTCTGTTTAGTTATAGTGTGTGATTTTCCAGTTAGGGACTGTTCTTTACTTGTCAGAGGAGGAGGTGGCTGAGGTGTGACTTTTTAGTTTGTTTGTTTTCGACCCTCCCCAAAGCTCCAAAGTAACATATTTTTGGCTGGACTGCAGAGGCAAGGTTAAGTCAGTTACAATGTCAGAACAGGTGCCACCACCCTTATGAAAGTATAGGTGGAAACAAGACACTGATTGAAATGGAAGTGAATATTACATGTTAAAATGTCGACGTGACTGTGGCCACAACAACAAAATTCCCCCTTTGGTAATCAGTGCTGATATCTGTGAAGCTTAACTCTGATAGTGGCCAACGGCTGCGCAGCTTCCACCAGTCATACTGGATTTCAACTGACCGAAGCTGAAGAGAGGAGAGGAGGGTTGTGTTTAATCGAGAGAAAGGAAGTTTAAACAGTGGGATTAACTCCAGAAAGCGGGTCCCTTCTGCTGTGGGACTGTGTGTAATTGACCCTTTGCAAAGCCCCGCCTCTTTGCGATGGTCTGTCAGGCTGTGGGAGCTAGCATTGTGCCCACACTGTAACTAACTGCACACCCTGGTGAAATATCACATTTTTGGAAAAATGAAAAAGCAATTCCAGGGTAAGCAGACAGAGGGGTCAGTAACATAAGTTTGAAGGATATATCCAGGATGTCATACTGACTCAACTGCCAAAACAGGTTAAAAAGATTTAAATAGGACAGTATAAAAGTGAACCACCACATCACTGGTGATCGGACAGAAGAAAATAAATATAAAGGGAAACTTTGCAGATTCTAAACCAGCTGTGTGGCATCACAGTGTGTGCAGATGAACAGTGTGTGGCTTCTCCCTGTGCCACCGCCAGTGGTCGGACCTCCACCACCAAACTATCGAAGGCAAACACCGTTCTTCTGCGCACACTGTGATGCCACATACCTAGTTTAATATCTGCAAAGTTTTCCTGCTTCCTTTTACTGGTCCCTCTGGAGCAAGGTTGATCTTTATTATTATTATTTTATGTGTTATAGTCATTAAAAAGCAAAATCAGCATGTGTATACATTCAGTAGGCTATACCTCCTGTGGTTCGATGGCTAACCCTACACATTTCAGGGTTTGATTTTGTTTTTGGAACAGGGAAGAAACGTATATCTTTTTCGAACTTCTCCAGGTAACAACTTTAATTAATAAATGACTGGCGGAAAATGCATGACCCTACCTCCACCATAAATTAGTTATCAGATTTTTTAAAACTGACCTTTTGATGTTTGAAAGTTAAAAGTTGAAGATGAAATCCTGGAATTGAAAAAAAGCCTTTGTTTTTCACTCTTGTCGTGCAGGCTGGTTAGTTCATGCAAATAGTTTATTTTTGGCCGAATTTTAATGAGACATAGGATAAAGTAATTCTAAAGAAATATAATTTTAAGCTCAGATTTGGTTATGCTTTAATTACTGATGGAAGCTTTCATTGCACCTGATGTGTCCCACGACCATTGGAAATGTGAAAATACAATAATAATTTCTGTTTTTGCAGTTTTTGGCTATGATAAAGGGTGTAATTTTGGCAATTTTAAGAAAACACACCTTCTAAACCTGCCCAGGTTTGTTTTCTTAAAAAATCTTCAGTGAAATAAATACAAAATACAATCACTTAAATTTGTATGCCCCTCCCCTAAGCCAAAATACAAACATAAGTCCCTCCCCAGTGCTAAAAGAATTATTTGACATGCCTCCCCCTTTTTGCATCACCCCTCCCCCCTCATAAGTAATTTACAGTCCCTAAGATCAAAGGTGGGATTTTTTTCCTATTTGCTGACATTGTGTAGACAAAATAATCAGCAGGTCAATCAATATTTGAAAATGATAGTTAGTTACAGCCCTAGTCCCTGGACATCTGTGTGTCATGTGCTGTTTGTTAAGTTCTGTTAATTAAAGCATTTTTTTCCATGAAATGAGAAAATAATATCCACACACTGATGTCTTATACTCAATTATTCTTTTATGGACACAGCCATGTTTCAACATTTCTGTGAAAACAAGAATATTCATTTGGATCTTGTTAAAATTTATAATTAAAGTAGGAAAATTTGAATATCATTACAGCTAGAGCCAAACCAATGTATCTGCCCAGTCAATTTAAAGGTCTAGCTCCAGTTGTAATCATATTAATATATTGTAGATATATCACTACCTCTGTATATGTTGGCTGATATGGAAGAACAATATGCATTACAGAAATGCCAAACTCAGTTTGAGGTAATCTGGAAACAGTATAACCATCACAAACATGTTTGTCCACCTCCATCAGAGAACACTAACAAGTTGTTTTTTTAAACTGTAAAACTCAGTAGGCTATGTATCTTGGTCACAACTCTTTAAATACCAATAATACTAATTATAGCTGCTGTACAGCAATGGTAGGGGCCGGGCAATTTTAGGCAAATTTAAGCAACTCTGAGCAACAAGAGGCAGAATAGGAAGACAACAAGAAAGCTGCCATAACAATGTACATTTTGCATCAGTTGTAGCTTGAACTCTCAACCTCTGACACCAAGGAGCATTTTCTATCTGACTGAGCTAATAGCAAGTGATGACTCAATCTGTGGGATCACAGATAGACGAAGCCAGCCACCAGGATGACAGCAGCTGTCAAGGCAGATTTCAAACTGTTGTCATAAATTCAGTTATCAAGACAAAAATCTGAAAATAGACATCTTGCATCTGGACAGCATTGAGATGTTGTTAATTTGTTTTTAACAATGACTGATTTACTCCATAATTGAAAAACTGATGTGTAAAGATGCTCTATTCCAATTGACAGCAATGGTTCACATGAGGACAGAATTCAAAATGCTGTCAAAAATACAGTTTTTGATATAGAATTCTGATATTTGCCAAATATCATCTACCATGACTCCAATTTTTTTTTCATGAACATTGAAAACTTATTTAGCAAGAATTTGCAAGTATATGTTTACAATACTGTTTACAGTCAAATATCTTGATGCACTGTAGGCTCAATTTTTGATAAATCAAAAATCTGTGAGGACAATTTGTGTAGGACAGTCTGAAGATGCTCTGTAGCTTGGTTTGGTGTCAACTGAGCAAAAATTGAGGGAGGAGATAGGTTTAAGAAGTTTTACAGTTTTTTGAGAAAATAAAACAGAGTTTGTAATAAGTTTAATGTGCAAAAGTTTATTCAGTATTGGGGCTACATTTTGGTGAAAGTTGCGAAGTTCTAGCACAAACAGTCGATTTGTTGTGAATTTTAGAGTTTTGAATTTTAGACACTTGCTGTAGCACCACCATCAGGACTACTGACTTGTGTTTGGAGGTGAGCAAATCTGGCATAGGACTGGACCTTTGTGCAAAGTTTGGTGATTTTTTGCACATGGGAAGTAGGATTTCCTTGGAAGAAGAAGAAGAAGAAGAAGAAGAAGAAGAAGAAGAAGAAGAAAGAACGAGCAGGAAAACAAGAGGGTCCTGGCAGGACTGCCTGCCTGGCCCCTCATAATCGAAGGGATCCACATCAAGGCTGTTCGTTTTTACTGTGTGTCAACGTAAAAAAAAAAAAAAAAAGGAAAATGTTATGTCCTAACGATTTGCATCCAACTTTAATCCAATTGGCCTGATGGTGGCGCTATTATTAACAACCAAAAAGGTGAAAACTTTGAAAGGCCACACCCTTCATATCGTGAGTTCGATTGACTTGAAATTTGAAACACATCTACATTTAAATGTGCTGAACAAAACAAAAATGGACAATGAAGTCTTTTGCATCTTAGCTAGATGCTGTGGTGTGTGGCATTTATGTAGGCTACATATGTGTCCCTATACAAATAAACATTAAAGGCGCTGTATGTAAGAATGTGGCCAAAACGGTTACTGCACTCAAATTCAAAATACTGCCGCGAGTCGTGTCGGCCCCCCCCTCCCCTACAGATTCGAGGTTGCTGGACAGCGGCATGCTGGAGACTGATTTGTTTGCCCACAGGCGGTTACCGTGGCAGGGCCGCGTCGCCGCGTCCTTGATCTTCGGTTTTCCAGTGGACCGTTTGAGCAAGTCCGGCTTCTCTGTTGCTAACGCTGAGCTCAGGAGGAGCCGGCTGCTAATGCTATGTACCGGGACACTGCTAACGCTGCTGCCGGGATACAGCTGAGGAGACTGCTAATGCTGTGTACTGGGACACTGCTAATGCTGCTTGCCGTGCTGCTGTAGCTCAGTCGTAACTGTAACTGATGCTGAGACTCTACCGACTGTGTGACTGGTAGACGGCGGTGGGTGGCGCAACAGGCCAAAACACAAATTCAAAACATAAACATGATTTGCGGACCGTAAAAAATTTTTTTAAATGCGAATATTCTGGCTGTACTATTGTTGTCGGTGAGATCAGTATGTTATATGGACATTATTCCTTAGTCTCTGTGACATATTAGGAGGATTTTATGACTATTTGCTTTAGATTTCTTACATATAGCTCCTTTAAATAAATAAATGGATTTCTCTGAATTTGCACAATGTAAAAAAAAAAAAAAAAAAGCTATGTGACATCTACATTTTGGATCTTAACTGCATTACTGCCTAATGTAGAATATAGCAATGCAGGACAGAGCTACACAATTCTACTACAAATGAAAAAACGACCAATGAAAAAACCTACATGAGTAAATAATTATAAATACAGTTAATGTAATGAAAGAAGAAAAAGTCCAGTTTTATTCTCCCTTTCTTACAGTGCAGCACAGATTACTGTGCTGCACTGTAATCTGCAGCACAGTCAGCACCTGCTTGGCCTTTATCATTCACTTTGCCTTGCATGTGGAAACAGTTTGTGACCTGTTTTCACCAGCAGGGGGCCCTGTTTACTGTAAGATGTGCTGAGTGTTGTCCTGTGACAGCAGCTGGAATTGACTTCACTTTATCAGCTCTTTTACACAAAGCCAAAAGCTCTGGATAAGTTCAGCTCAGTCAATACAGTCACACAGCTAGAATAGAATGAGAGCCTATACAAATGATGGGTATATTAAATACTTAAAAGCTAAGGTTTCTGCAACCAAAACAGAGAGGAAAGAAGTAAATGCCTAATGATGCATTTCTAATTCTCTTGGAGTTAATTGTTGGTTTAATTTTCTAATATAAGGCAACAGACGGTATACTTTAATCAAACCTAACTGTGATTATGTCTGTAGCAAACAGTAAACTATTCCTCCATGTATTAGAAGCTAAGTTATAACACTGGAATGGGCACATTGAAAGTCCAGAACAACAGAATGATTTAACTGATCTACAAAGATATGCTTTGCTCCTTTGGCTCTTGTAAACTCAGTACTTTTGTCCACATCATAATGCTGTTGGAAAAAAGTAAGTCACTCTTGTCATTACTGGTTATAACCCAATTTTTTTCCCCCTATATGTTTATTGTCATTTTCTTATGTTTGATTATGTTATTGACAACACCAAAGAAACACATCACAACAATACAACAGTTTGAAACTAAAATAACATACATTACACAGTCATACACTCACACACTTTGCTTTCACAGATATCAGGTGCAATACCAATATATCAAATATTTCCCTACATTTTTTACAATATCCGATGAGGTAATGCTTACGTTTCATCCTTTCATAATGTTAATGTCTGGATCCCAGAGCTGAAAAAAGTGTTTCCGCTTGCCCTCACAAATGTAAGTTAGTCTTTCCAGACCAATACACTGATGAGGCTCTTCCAACATAATACAATATCTCTCCTGGTTTGGAGGGTAAGTAATTCTAAAGAAATATAATTTTAAGCTCAGATTTGGTTATGCTTTAATTACTGATGGAAGCTTTCATTGCACCTGATGTGTCCCACGACCATTGGAAATGTGAAAATACAATAATAATTTCTGTTTTTGCAGTTTTTGGCTATGATAAAGGGTGTAATTTTGGCAATTTTAAGAAAACACACCTTCTAAACCTGCCCAGGTTTGTTTTCTTAAAAAATCTTCAGTGAAATAAATACAAAATACAATCACTTAAATTTGTATGCCCCTCCCCTAAGCCAAAATACAAACATAAGTCCCTCCCCAGTGCTAAAAGAATTATTTGACATTCCTCCCCCTTTTTGCATCACCCCTCCCCCCTCATAAGTAATTTACAGTCCCTAAGATCAAAGGTGGGATTTTTTTCCTATTTGCTGACATCGTGTAGACAAAATAATCAGCAGGTCAATCAATATTTGAAAATGATAGTTAGTTACAGCCCTAGTCCCTGGACATCTGTGTGTCATGTGCTGTTTGTTAAGTTCTGTTAATTAAAGCATTTTTTTCCATGAAATGAGAAAATAATATCCACACACTGATGTCTTATACTCAATTATTCTTTTATGGACACAGCCATGTTTCAACATTTCTGTGAAAACAAGAATATTCATTTGGATCTTGTTAAAATTTATAATTAAAGTAGGAAAATTTGAATATCATTACAGCTAGAGCCTATACAAATGATGGGTATATTAAATACTTAAAAGCTAAGGTTTCTGCAACCAAAACAGAGAGGAAAGAAGTAAATGCCTAATGATGCATTTCTAATTTGCTTGGAGTTAATTGTTGGTTTAATTTTCTAATATAAGGCAACAGACGGTATACTTTAATCAAACCTAACTGTGTTTATGTCTGTAGCAAACAGTAAACTATTCCTCCGTGTATTAGAAGCTAAGTTATAACACTGGAATGGGCACATCGAAAGTCCAGAACAACAGAATGATTTAACTGATCTACAAAGATATGCTTTTTTCAGAGCTGAAAAAAGTGTTTCCGCTTGCCCTCACAAATGTAAGTTAGTCTTTCCAGACCAATACACTAATGGGGCTCTTCCAACATAATACAATATCTCTCCTGGTTTGGAGAGGTCCAAAGTCCAGACGTTGGGCATATTCTAAGCACATACAGTTTGGCATCTTAGTATTACACATATCTGACAAACATTTTATAACATCTTTCCAGAAGTTTTGAATTTTTGGACATTCCCATTGACCGCGAAATAGAATACCTGTCACATTAAAGCACTTAGTACCATTATCAGTAATGTTAGCAGACATATGATGAAGTTTGAATGAATGTATGATTTTTTTTTATTTCAGTTAGATACATCTGGAGAAATAAAGATTATTTCACACAAATTTTCTCACAGTCAACAACCGAAAAACAACAGGCTTATTTTTGTATCTACCAAAAGATTACTCAGAATGCCAACAATAATAAAGACAGGAAATAAATAGATTTAAATATAAATACAGTATACTGTACCTTATAATCCTCAATTATTTTACATTTTAAGGCTTTTTTAAAATCCAACAGAGAGCAACACAGTTTGAAATCACTGAGTCCATTCCATAGTTTGACTCCCAAAACTGAAACACATCTGTATTTTACATTTGTTCTCACTTTACATGTTTCATAAATATCACCTGAACAAAATAAATTTGTATCATCAGCAAATGTTACAGATTTCAACATATTAGATACCGTTCAAATATCATTTAAATAAAGTAGAAATAACTTAGGTCCCAATATTGAACCTTGTGGAACACCACAGCTTACTCTTCTAAGACGTGATTCAGTATTATTGATTTTTACATACTGAAACCCTTTATTTGAATAACTTCTTAACAAAAGCTGTGCAACACCTCTTAGTTTTCACATTTTTGAAGAAGTAGGGAATGATCAATTGTATCAAACGCTTTATGTTAATTAATAAATACACCTGTAGTATGCTGTTTCTTATCTACTGCTGATGCTTTATTTTCTAGAAAGTCCATCACTGCTAAAGATGTTGATTTCTCAAGTTGTCAAGTCTTTTTACAGACAGTTTTTCAAGTATTTTAGAAAACTGAGGTAGCAGAGACACAGGTCTATAATTTGATACAATATGCTTATCACCATTTTTATGGATTGGAACCTCCTTGGCAATTTTCATTTTATCAGGAAAAGTTCCTGTAAGAAAAAGGATTTATGACATATATAAGTAAATGGTTTGACAGGAGTTATGTACATTTGCATTAATCATTTATTTAAACCTTGTATTTATTGTTTGTTTTTGTGTTTTTATGCAAGCCACATTCCAATCTCGCATATTAATATCTCCTTTTATATCAATTTTCCAGGGATTGAGTTTGTCTAAAGTTGATTCTGTACTATATGCCACTAATGTGCTTTAATATTTAAATACAAGGCCATTCCCTTCCAAATTTGTGAGTGTTATTTCCTTCAGTTTTTATGTGGTGGTGGTTTACTCATTGTTTGTTTAAATTTTGATGACATGTAGCTTTTTGAATGTAGGTATTTAAAGAAATGTTTATACCATAAACTAAATCCTTCATCATTTTTACCAGGTGCAAACTGTTCATTACCCCAAATAGGAGTAAACTGACACACTGCATATCACCTACATGTTTAGTGAAAAAATAATCTCTTTTTTTTTTGTTCTGTAGAGCACACTGTTAGAAACTGGCTTTTTTCTCTTTTTGTCTTTTTTGCAATGACTATATTGATTTCTGCCATAACTGGACACTAGGAAGTGTATTATTTTATTATAGACTACTCTAAAAAATTAAATGAACACTTAAATCACACATCAGTTATTGATGAATGAATTATTTAAGTTGAAAATCTTTACTGATGTACACTACATAATTTGTTGAGAACAAAATGATGAAACAACAGTCAGTAGAAACCAGTCATCAACCCATTGAGGGCTGGATTGAAAATTACACTGAAAATCAAAGTTAAAAATTGAAATCACAGGCTAATCCAAATTGCATGATTTTTATCACAGCAACTCATAATGTCACTCAGTAGCGTGTACAGCCTCTACGTGCCTACTGGCTTGATGCCCTTCTATGGTGCTGTCCAGCTCTCCTTTTATAACAGCTGGTCTCCTGATGTCTCCTCCATGCTCTTGAGACTGTGCTGGGAGTAATGGCAAACCTTCTTGCAACCGTACGTATGGATGTGTCTGTCTGTGGCCACCACACGCAAAACCATTCTCTTTTTGGAGGTTTTCTTGCTTTTGCCTCTCCATTGCACCTGTTGTCACTTTGATTTGCACCAAAGCAGGTGGAACTGATTCACAATCACTTTTGTCCTGTCTGTTTGTATTCTTTGAAGCTCTATTCACTAGCAAGGACCATGCCACAACAATATGTTGTTTAAATGTTTAATTGTAGATCAGGAGGTGTTAGTTGTTGAGGACTGGAGAATGGATTTAAGTGGGGGTTAAAGGTGGAAGAGGGATGTCTTCTGTGAAGTTGATCTGGGAGGATGTACTGGAGATAGAGACTCAGCGTGGGGGTTCCGTCTTAAGTGTTTTTTCCACCCGAGCTGATTACAGGCCTCCAAAACAGTCAGATTTAAAGTGAACTGAGTTGAACGTGGATCGTTAAGATTGTTGCAGATGTAGGAGCAATATGCCTGAGATGACCAGTGGCCAAGGATCTGGATTGTTTGATCTGAGATGCCCAAGCAGGTTGCTGTGAATGCTGCACCAATGTGGATAGAATGGCTTGAGTGGTGTTTTGAAGATATGACTAAAATGCAGAGGACTTTGTGAGATGTTTCTGTAACCAGAATAGAGTGGCCTTTTTTCCTGTTTTGGTGACAGAGAGTGGGTATTGAGATGATGCGTTGACTGCATACCCAGAGCTGATGTATTTGGTCAGTGGCTTGTATGGGCTGAGATAGGAATCGAGGCGTTAAATGTAGATAGGAAATGCAACTCCCAGTTGGTCTGTTTTGCTCCTTTGGAGCGTTAATATGAGGGAGTCAGAAGTGTGAATGGTGGTGTCAGATAGACTGGGATAGTAAAGATTGTAGGCAGATGAAGCTGGGGCAACTTAGGAGCACCTTAGGAAGCCAAAGAAAGCCAGCAGAAACATGGCTCCTAGGTTTAAGTTGACCACAGGGAATATGTAGCTTGAGCGTAGAGAATGAATACAGAGGCTGAGAAGGTCAGAGGTGAGTGGCAAGCATCTAGCTGTAAGAGTGGGCTCCTGTTTATGCAAGCCTTTGATCAGCATTGTGACACCAGAATGAGAGATAGAGGGACAATGGTGCCCTGTGATTAGTTTGATAAGAAGTTGATACCAGCTAGGTAGGTCTGGATGGTGGTTGACCGGATTTTTTTATTCTAATGAGCATGGGTAATAAAGTTGCATATGGACATGACATGGCATCCAGAGAGGGAAGTGACAGCTGCTTAGTGACGTGATATGCCTTGAAGCAATTCCAGGCAGTTAAGTAGGCTGAGAGAGTGCTTGGGGCGAGACTGTTAAGGATGGCTTCTTGTGAACTGTTAGAGAGGTTTCTTAGCTGTGGAGCTAGTTGAATGTTGTGGCTGTCATGGGTCCTCCCAAGGAAGGATCCTGCAGAGGCAAGGCAAGAGTCCTCCCTAGCATTCAGTGAACACACATTGGAACAGGCTAACAAGTGTCCCCACGTGATTATCCTCGTGTCATTATCCCTCAGCAGACTGAGGGGGTTTCAGTTACTCTGATCATTTCATGCATTCCGTCAGTCATCTTGGTTTTGAGAGATTTGTGTTGCACTTACAACACCTAGCCCCTGGGTGGCAGTGTGTGGTATGATCTACTAGGGTCCACTGTGTTGGCTAATATGCAACAATACCATAAAAAAACCTTGCATATACAAGAAAATGGCTTTTAAATAGCTGCCAATTGTTGCGACCACTGTGTGTAAAATGGTTAACTTGTGCACTGTAATTTAGTAACTGTAACTTTTTTGTGTCTTCTTACATTGTTGGCTGCTGCAGTCAGCCTTCAATCCCGCTCGTTCTTTGATGTTGGTTTGGTGTGTCTGGGCCTTTACAGATAGATAAAGCCAGCTCTGTAATATATTCCATGTCTGAAACAACACACTCTCACTCACATACAGTAATGCCACTTGGTCTTGGACTTTCCACCTCGATGTGGGTGCATCTGTTGACGTTCTGGGATGCTGTCAGCCTCAGCCTGTTACATGCATTATGTCTTTTCAAAATACACTTCTGTTTTCGCAGGAAATGTACAGTTTGCATACATTCTCTCTTAAAATAAACATACTATGTCGGTATAACATTGGGCATTGATGTTTTTTTCCTCCAACAACACGCACATGGTTATGTTTAGCCAACAAACACACATAGTTACATTTACCCAACAAAAGTACGTGGTTACATTTCCCAACAAACATACGTGGTTACGAATAACCAGCAAATGCACAAGATTACGTATACCCAACACACATATGTGGCTTTGTTTATTCAATTCAATTCAATTTTATTTATAAAGCCCAATATCACAAATCACAATTTGCCTCACAGGGCTTTACAGCATACGACATCCCTCTGTCCTTAAGACCCTCACAGCGGATAAGGAAAAACTCCCCAAAAAAAAACCCTTTAACGGGGAAAAAAAAACGGTAGAAACCTCAGGAAGAGCAACTGAGGAGGGATCCCTCTTCCAGGACGGACAGACGTGCAATAGATGTCGTACAGAACAGATCAGCATAATAAATTAACAGTAATCCATATGACACAATGAGACAGAGAGAGAGAGAGAGAGAGAGAGAGAGAGAGAGAGAGAGATGCAGGTAATGACAGTAGCTTACAACAACATTAATGAAAGTAATAATATTATAGTTATAGTTCTGGCTACTGTGGTACAATATGTTGAAAGTATGTATTAATATCTGACAGTGTACTTGTGTGACAATAGTCATATGTGTATAATAACAGTAGAAGTATGACTAATGACTAATGATGGCAGCAGCAGCAGGAGGCATCTGGCAGGACCACGGCAGCAGCACAACCACACACGTCACACTGTCCAGGCACCGCTGCGGTATGAGTTATTCTGAGAGACAGTGGAGCACAAGGGCTCCGGAGAAGAAGCCGAGTTAGTGACATCCAGAATGGCCGAGTTAGCAAGATGCAGTAATAGGATGAGAGTGAGAGAGAGAGAGAGAGAGAGAGAGAGAGAGGGAGAGAGAGGGAGCCCGGTGTATTATAGGGGGTCCTCCGGCAGACTAGGCCTAAGTCAGCCTAACTAGGGGCTGGTACAGGGCAAGCCTGAGCCAGCCCTAACTATAAGCTTTATCAAAGAGGAAAGTCTTAAGTCTAGTCTTAAATGTGGAGACGGTGTCTGCCTCCCGGACCGTAACAGGAAGATGATTCCACAGGAGAGGAGCCTGATAGCTGAAGGCTCTGGCTCCTGATCTGCTTTTGGAGACTTTAGGGACCATGAGTAACCCTGCGTTCTCAGAGCGCAGTGTTCTGGTGGGATAATATGGCACTATGAGCTCTCTAAGATATGACGGAGCTTGACCATTTAGAGCTTTATAAGTTAACAGTAGGATTTTAAATTCAATTCTGGATTTTACAGGGAGCCAGTGCAGAGAAGCTAAAACAGGAGAAATATGATCTCGTTTCTTAGTTCCTGTTAGTACACGAGCTGCTGCATTCTGAATTAGCTGGAGAGTTTTTAAGGACTTACTAGAGCTACCTGATAATAGAGAGTTACAGTAATCCAGCTTTGAGGTAACAAAAGCGTGGACCAATTTTTCTGCATCTTTTCGGGTCAGGATAGGCCTAATTTTCGCAATATTACGCAGATGAAAAAATGCAGTCTGTGAGGTTTGCTTTAAATGAGAATTAAAAGACAAATCTTGATCAAATATTACTCCGAGGTTTCTTACGGTAGTGCTAGAGGCCAGAGCAATGCCATCTGGAGAAACTATGTCATCAGATAAAGAGTCTCTGAGTTGTTTGGGGCCAAGAACAATAACTTCAGTTTTGTCTGAATTTAACATCAGGAAATTGGTGCTCATCCAATTTTTTATGTCTTTAAGGCAGTTATGGAGTTTAGTTAATTGATTACTTTCTTCTGGCTTCATCGATAAATACAACTGTGTATCATCCGCATAACAATGGAAATTTATAGAGTGATTTCTAATGATGTTACCTAAAGGAAGCATATATAGAGTAAATAGGATTGGTCCGAGCACAGAACCTTGCGGAACTCCAAAACAAACTTTGGTACGTAAGGATGATTCATTACGAACGTCAACAAATTGAAAACGATCAGATAAATAAGATTTAAACCAGCTTAGTGCTGAACCTTTTAGGCCAATTAAGTGATCCAGTCTCTGCAGTAGAATTTGATGGTCAATTGTGTCAAACGCCGCACTAAGATCTAATAAAACAAGAACAGAGACGAGTCCTTTGTCTGAAGCAATCAGAAGGTCATTTGTAATTTTAACTAGAGCTGTCTCAGTGCTATGATGCACTCTAAATCCTGACTGAAATTCCTCAAATAAATTATTATCCTGGAGAAAATCACACAGCTGGTCTGCGACTACTTTCTCAAGGATCTTTGACATAAAGGGAAGATTAGATATTGGTCTATAGTTGGCTAACACCTCTGGATCCAGGGTGGGCTTTTTTAGGAGAGGTTTAATTACAGCTACCTTAAAAGACTGTGGTACATAGCCTGTTAATAGGGATATATTGATCATATCTAATATATGAGTGTTAACTAAAGGAAAGACCTCCTTAAGTAGCCTAGTTGGGATGGGGTCTAAGAGACACGTTGATGATTTAGATGAAGAAATCACTGCGGTCAATTCTTGAAGAGAAATTGGGGAGAAGCAATCTAAATATATATTAGATTCTACAGCTGTGTTTGAGGTTAGATAGGTAGGCCTACCATCTGAGGGCAGGAGGTCATGAATTTTGCCTCTAATAGTTAGAATTTTGTCATTAAAAAAGCTCATAAAATCATTACTGCTAAGGGCTAAAGGAATACAAGGCTCAATAGAGCTTTGACTCTCAGTCAGCCTGGCTACAGTGCTGAAAAGAAACCTGGGGTTGTTCTTGTTTTCTTCTATTAATGCTGAGTAATAGTTTGCTCTGGCATTGCGGAGGCCCCTCTTATAAGTTTTGAGACTGTCTGTCCAGATTAAACGAGATTCTTCCAGTTTGGTTAATCGCCAATTCCTTTCAAATTTTCGCGATATTTGTTTTAACCTACGGGTTTGAGAGTTATACCAAGGAGCAAACTTTTTTGCTTTGTTAACTTCTTTTTAAGAGGAGCTACAGAGTCGAGCGTTGTTCGCAGCGAGCCTACGGCGCTATCAACAAAATGATCAATTTGGGAGAGGTTAAAGTCGGCACGGGAAACCTCTGTTACTGAAGGTATTGGTATTGAATTTAACGACGAAGTAATCTTTTCCTTAAATTTTGTGACAGCACTATCTGATAAACATCTAGTATAGTAACTGTTGCTGAGTGGCGTGTAATCGAGTAAAAAGAAATCAAAAGTAATCAGATAATGATCTGATAGCAAGGGATTCTGTGGAAAGACTTTTAGGTTATCAATTTCAATTCCATACGTCAGAACTAGATCGAGGGTATGGTTAAAACAGTGAGTGGGTTCATGTACACCCTGACTGAAGCCAATGGAGTCTATTAATGAGATAAACGCGGTAGCCAGGGAGTCATTATCAACGTCGACATGAATGTTAAAATCGCCTACAATAATAACTTTATCTGATTTAAGAACTAAACTGGATAAAAACTCTGAGAATTCAGATAGAAATTCAGAATACGGGCCAGGAGCACGGTACACTATAACAAATAAAAGTGGCTGCGAGGTTTTCCAGGTCGGATGTAAAACACTAAGAACGAGGCTTTCAAATGAATTATAATCTAGTTTAGGTTTAGGGCTGATTAACAGACTAGAGTTAAAAATGGCTGCAACTCCCCCTCCTCGGCCGCTGCCTCGAGGAATGTGGGTATTATTATGACTGGGAGGAGTGGACTCATTTAGACTAACATATTCATCTTGACACAGCCAGGTTTCAGTGAGACTGAGTAAATCAATATGATTATCTGATATTAATTCGTTTACTAACACTGCTTTAGATGATAGAGACCTGATATTTAACAGTCCGCATTTAATTCTCCTGTTTTGTCTTTCTGTCACAGAAGAGGTTTTAATTTTTATGAGGTTGTTATGCACAACTCCTCTTTGTTTAATTTTAGATTTAAATAATTTAGGTGGTCGGGGGACAGACACCGTTTGTATAAAACTATGAAAACTATGGCTGGGTAACTGAACTAGAAGCTCAGAGAGGCGTTTAGGACTGCAACTCTCTGTCCTGGTCTCAACTCTGGGTTGTCAGGGATTTAAATTACTAATAAAATTTGCCAGGTTCCTAGAAATGAGAGCAGCTCCATCCAAAGTGGGGTGAATGCCGTCTCTCCTAATAAGACCAGGTTTTCCCCAGAAAGTTTGCCAATTATTAACAAAACCCACATCGTTTGCTGGACACCACCTGGACAGCCAGCGGTTAAATGATGACATGCGGCTAAACATGTCATCACTGGTCAGATTTGGGAGGGGTCCAGAGAAAACTACGGAGTCCGACATCGTTTTTGCATATTCACACACCGAGGCAATATTAATTTTAGTGACCTCCGATTGGCGTAACCGGGTGTCATTGCCGCCGACGTGAATAACAATCTTACTGAATCTACGTTTAGCTTTAGCCAGCAGTTTTAAATTTGATTCAATGTCGCCCGCTCTGGCCCCAGGGATACATTTGACTATGGCCGCTGGTGTTGCTAACTTCACGTTCCTCAGAATAGAGCTGCCAATAACCAGAGTTTTATCCTCAGCGGGTGTGTCGCTGAGTGGGGAAAAGCGGTTGGAAACGTGAACAGGCTGGTGGTGAGCCGTGGGCTTCTGCTTGGAGCTGTGCTTCTGGCGAACCGTAACCCAACCTCCCGGCTGAACGGGAGTTACCGGAGGACAGTTAGCTGAGGCTAAGGCTATGCTATGTGGCTCCGCACCGGCTACAGGGGGCTGGCTAACTACTGCAGCTACTGAATGGTTTTCCATGGTGCGGAGCCGCGCTTCTAATTCACTAAGCCTCGCCTCCAACGCAGCAAATAAGCTACACTTATTACAATTACCACTGTCGCTAAAGGAGGCAGAGGCATAACTGAACATTTGGCACACCGGGCAAGAAAGAGCAGGAGAAGGAGAAGCCATGGCTAAGCTAAAGTAGCTAACAAGGCTAAGAGCGTGCAAACAACAGCTAAGAGATTAGCGAGAAAGTCGTAGAAAGAAGGAGAGCTATAAGTGCTTAAACAGAACCACTGTGGGTTATGACTTGAAGTAGACCTTAAAGCAGCGTTAAAGCAACTGAGGTGAGAAAGCAGGCTAGCAGAATTCACCAGAGCAGTACAGAGACACTGTCACAGAAACACCGGAAATGACACAACTCGCTTACCGCAATACGTCAGCACATGCATGTAGTTATGTTTAGCCAACACACACACGGTTACGTTTACCCAACAAACGTCCATGGTTTATGTCTAGCCAACAAACGCACATGGTTAGTTTAGCCAGCAAATGCAAACCCATCTACCAGATCTCACACCCGCTCTACTCTGACTTTTCACCCCCTTAACGACGTTGTTGTCTGGCCGCGTTCCCCCCCGACACTGTTGAACACTGTTACACACTGTTGGAGCCCAGCCGTGTATTATGCCAACCAGAAAGGACAGCCTATTTCAGTGGTGTCTGACGCGGAACTCACTGCCCAAGCGCCAGTGTTTGACTTCTTTGGAATGAGTCTGGCTCTGTAAAACCAGGGGGAGCTGCAGATTCAGGTGATTTGTCTGTGTGGGTTCATCAGTAAAACGTGCTCTTTTATTATTCCCCTATTGGGTGGATATTACTTACATTCACATGTAACATGAGGTAAAGGAAAAGAGATTTTTGAAAAATATAAATATATTTTTTACCACTTTTACACACAGTCTGCTGATCCAGATGATTCAGTTCAGGGACTTCAGGGACTGTTAATATTGGTAATATATTGTGAAGCTTTGCTGCTGGTTGTCTACCAGAAATTCCCTGAAGTGTAACCCTCAGAAACACACATCAGTGGCCACAGAATGAACTTTTATTTTTAGTAGGGATGCACTGATTGTGTTGGTTATCTGTGGTCGGATTTGGAGAACAATATCCAGCTGCTGACTCGGAACGATTCTGGCATGACATAAGAGGACAACGGGTGCCATTCCCATGCGTGATTTGTTTTCATGTTTGCTTTCAGTGAGCGACTGTTTAGCTCTACATCTCATGAAGGAAAAGATAAAAAGACTAAGCTGCAACAAGGCAGAGATACTGACCTATCTTTGTAAAGATAAACATGCATCTTACCAAGTATGAGACTCCCTTTATCATTAATATTAGAGGGGGCATACTGTATGATCATTTTTGTTTCATAAATGTGTATGATTGGATTTGTGCTCATTCAAAGACAGTATAATGAAGGGTTAAATGTCTTTTAAATAGTTCAGTTATTAGGAGTAAAGAATAACAAAAACAAAATAAACAACAACAACAACTACAACAACAAAAATCAGTATCAGCCTTGGCTATGGGTCAAATTGTTATTTGAAGCATGAGAATCAGCACTGCCAGAATTTAACAATAGGTGCATCCTTAATTTTTAGTTGTTGTTTTGCCAAATCAAACTGTAATTCTCACCTTTGTTAACTTCCTGACAGCAATCAGTGTTCTTGTTGAGGGAAAAGCTTTTTGTCTACATGCACTTCTCCTTTAAACAATAAAAAGTGACTTGGCAGGAGATTGTGAATAGTGTTCTGTGGTCCTGCAGCCTCTTTAATGGCTGACCAGCCAACAGAAGCAGTAAATTTCACTAATGACTTTCCAATGGTCTTTAATTCTCCATTTAGGAGGAGAGGAAATGTCAGGGCCGATGGAAAGGTTAATGTGTCTTTCACCCACTAATAAACATGCCTTGATCAAAGAACAATGCAATTAAAAGCTTTCTTTTATTCAGTGGACATACACGCTCTCGCATATGCATATCCACACACACATACGCACAGATATCATGAGGATTTCCCAATTAGATTTTCCATTTTGAACTAAATGGATAGTTAATGAAATGGTCTTTCACAAACAGTCTGATTTTCAGAGCCAGAGAGGGTGATGAAAATGCAGAGAGAAAATCTTTCTGATTGGTCCGAAAATGTAATATATTTAATTACAACAATTTAAGTACATCAGATTAAAGAGCTGATATCAAAGACTGGCCACAAAACAAAATGATCACAACAAAATAACTGCAAACTGATGAAGGGGCTGATGATGATATTGAATACTAGATCATACTGTCTCTGCAGCTTCTTCAGAAAAAGAAGCTCAATGTAAACTGTAGTTGTTGTATTCCATGAAGATATTAAAACATATTAGTAACTTTTTTTTTCTTTGTGGAAACCTAACAGGAAGAAATTGATTTTGAACTTTGGGTGTAAAAAGAAAGAGCCAAATGTATTTTGTACCTTCCCAGGCTCAGGGATTTGGCCAGGGTTATAGAAAAAATGAGGCCCTAAGCCCTGTGTCACCTCATAATGATGTTTCATGTGTGCATTAAAATATCTGTGAGCCCACACGCTGGCAGGGTCTTGACACACGTCCTTGCAGGTTCACAATGCATTTAGATATGTCCGATATTTCAGCCTCAACTCTCTAGAGAAGTAGCAATTTTAAGACATTCCAATGCATTCTTATCTCAACTCGTCAACTACTGCCGCTTTGTCAGAGGACCTAAATATGAAGAACATTATTTGTCATTATATCAGCAAGCATACAACGAAACTGCAAACTCCCCGCTGTGCACAATATACATAAATAAAATAATAATACACATAAAATAAATAGATAATATATAAATTAGTCTTCTTTTAAAGCAAGGCACAACAATAATAAAATGAACACATTAATAATAAAATAATGCAGTATATAGGGGGTAAATGTGGTAGGGTGATGTGGCTCTGAATCAGTCGCACATGATTGTGTGTAATTAATTCAACTGCACAACAGCACTTGGGTAGAAGGTGTTCCTTAGTCTAGTCATGCAGGTTTTTATTGTTCTGTAGTACTTCTGAAAGGGCAGAGTTACAAACAGAAGATGTCCAGGGTGAGATGCATCTTTCAGAATGTTTAGTGTTCTATTCATACAGCGAGTATTGTAAATGTTTGCCAGGGTGGGAAGCTGTGTGTTGATGATTTTTGCAAACCAACTGAGAGAGCTCAAAGCCTCTGCACTACTGTGTAGCACCATAGTGGGAGTGCCATAGTGTTTAAACGTCATAATATCACATACCCTACTGGGTCAGGATGTTCTAGGACTGCATGTCAGTTTACTTGCATTGTGTCTTTTGCTCCATTGCTGCTTGTTAAATACATCTGTTTTTTTGTATGGTTTTTTTTTCAAAAATAAGTTTACAGGTAAAACACCTAATTTGCATGTTTATCTTTTATAAGTTTAGGCAACAAAAGCATGTGGTTAGGTGTAGAATAAAACATCATGGTTTGGCTTAAAATAAGTTTGTTTTTACTAATGAAATGAAATGTCACGTGACATGCGTCACTACCGTAGCATGCTACACATAGTTGCACATTACATTGTTACTAAAATAACTTAATTGAGTGCTGGTTTTACACAGGAAACGGGATTTGGCCCAGCTGCAGAAAATGTTCATATTATTTGAATAAAAAAATATATGCTTTGTACTAGTAGGTTTAGTACAACAATAATGTTCTTTTGAGAGAGAGAGATTTTCTATTGTAAGGACTCTAGAAACCCATTTTCACTGAGACATATTGAGGTGAGAGGTAAAGAGACCCCTTTAGAGTCCAAGCCCAATCATGATAGATAGATAGATTGACAAGGGCTCTATTGCTAATGCAAACAGTAGAGGAGATAGGGGACATCCATGTCACGTGCCACAAGATAAAGTGAAAAAAGTGGATTGAATACCATTGGTGGAAATGCTTGCTTGTGGAACAGTATAGAGAAGGTGTATCCATGAAATAAATACCTTACTAAGCCCAAATTTATGTAGTGCAGTAAACAAATAGTCCCATTAAACCCTGTCGAATACTTTCTCGGTGTTGACTAAGATCACAACTTCGGGAGTTGTTGTGTGGTTTTTGGAGTAAATAATATTTAAGAGGGTACGGGCATTAAAAAAACAGTTTGTTCATTTGAAATAATGGATGGGAGAATATTTTCTAAACGACGGGCTAAAGCTTTAGCTAGGATCTTAGCGTCCACATTTATTAACGAAAGAGGCCTGAAGGAACTGCAGAGATTTGGATATTTGCCTTTTTTTAAGCTGGTACTCAACGTCGATGATTTGCTGCTGTATGTCTCAGACTCAAATCACTCCATACCAGCAATTTTATCTTTTTTTCAGCGTTTTGGCCGATTCTCTGGTTATAAAGTAAATATTTCTAAATGTGAATGTTATCCTATCAATGCTCCAGCACTAGAACTTAAACAGTCTGATGTCCCCTTTAGACTGAGCCCCTCTGGCTTTAAGTACCTTGGGATACATGTAACCAGAACATTACCTTCTCTTTATTCTGCTAATTTTTCCCCTTTATTGTCAAAAATTAAATCTGACTTTCAAAGATGGGGAAGCTTACCTCTATCCCTGATTGGAAGAATTAACACAGTTAAAATGAATATCCTGCCCAAATTTCTATTTCTGTTCCAATCTCTCCCCCTCTTCCTGCCAAATAGTTTTTTTAAAGTTATTGATCAAACTATTTCCTGCTTTTCATGGGCTGGAAAATCCCCCAGAATTCGTAAATTCCCAAATTCTATGGTGCATTGTCTCTCCCAAATTTCCAACTGTATTATTGGGCAGCACACATCCACAAAATCTTGTTCTGGTTTAAATCAACAGATCTGTTATAGTCTAAATTAGAGGCACAGTCTTGTCTTTCATCTTAACTCATAGCTCTGATTACCTCTGCTATTCCAACCAAACCCTCTGGCTTAACAAACAACCAAGTTGTAACTTCCACCCTCAAAATCTGGTACCAGTTCCAGAAGCACTTTAGACTCACCTCAGCATCTTCCCTAATTCCTTTAGTGAGGAATTCCAACCCACATTTACAGACCCCACTTTCTCTGCATGGCACAATAAAGGCCTGAACGCTTTTAAAGACCTGTATAGGGATGTTTTTTTTCATAGCTTTGCAGACTTATCAAGTGAGTTTCACCTCCCACCGTCTCATCTCTTCCGCTACTTTCAAATTATACTTTGCATAAAATCCTTGTTTCCTTCCTTTCCCTCTGTACCTCAGAGTCAACTGTTGGATGAGTTTCTCTGTTTTGACTCCTTTCAAAAGTCACTTATTTCAAAAGTGTATGGCATTCTCCTCTCCTATAACAGTACACCTGTTACCAATGTCAAGGTCGCCTGGGAACGTGAACTTTGGTTGAACTTGGAGGATTCCTGGTGGGATGCCGCCCTTAATAAAATCCACACAAGTTCAATTTACGCTCGTCTCAAACTCATACAATCTAAGGTACTTTTCAGTTTACTTTACTTTTTTTTTTCTTGTCCATTATTGTCCTGTTTTTGACAAAACGACTTCCATACTATGTCAGAAATTCTCTCAATAAATATAAATGTCTCTCCCCATATTGACATTTCTGGGTTTCCCGAGGACTATAACCGATACACCTCCCAATAATTAGAAGTTCTGGCAAGACAACATCTTCTTCTCCACTGGAAGTCTACTACAGCTCCCTCCAGCACTCAGTGGCTCAGTGATATCATGTCCTTTCTAAAGATAGATGTTAATCACTCAATCAGAGGTAAATCAGATCAGTTTTACAATAAGTGGCAGTCCTTTCTTACATATTTTAACTCTCTTCAATCCCTGTCTCCCGACTGACGGACCCCGCCCCACTCTTTTTTATTCTCCTTGGATTTTGTGTTTTGAATTTGTTTTATTTATTTATTTTCTAATTCTCTTTAAAGTTTTTGTGTTTGTTTGTTTGTTTTTCTTTTGTCCTGGTTTAGCATGATTGGTATGATTGCATCTCTCAAACGTACAACATATATTTTGTTGTTTTCGGTCATTTGTCTGTCTGTTGTTGGTCTGACTCTTGTCCATCAGAATTTATAGCACTTTTTTTTAATATTATTATTATTATCACTATAATTATTGTGCTTGAGAAAAAAAATGGTGACACTCATTGCTGTACTGACACCATCTCTGTTTGACCATGTGCTACACCTTTAATAAAAATATCAATAAAAAAAAGCCATGGGTTGGTTGGGAGGCAATGGGCCCCTGGGCACAGATATGCAAAAAAGGCCCCACCACCTTTCCTACAAAGTGAGACACACAGACTTTGTGGTGGTTTTGCCTCTTTTTTTGTTGGTGTTGTTGTTGTCATTATGTGTCCTTTTGTAATTTTGTGTCTCTTTGCGGCCAATTTCTGTCTTTTTTTAAATTGTTCTGTGTCTCTTTGAAGCAATTTCTGTCTCCTTTGATTGTTTTGTGTCTCTTTAAGGCTATTTCTGTCTTTTTTGGTTGTTTTGTGTTTCTTTTTGGTCAATTCCTTTAGTTTTTTTTTGGTCCTTTTAGTTTTTTTTGGTCCTTTGTATCTCTGTGGTCAGTTTCTGTCTTTTTTGTTGTTGATTTGTGTCTCTTTGAGCCAGTTTTGTGTCCATCCTTTTTTAAAATCAAGCTTTTACTTTGGGCCCCTGGGCCAGTGCCCAGTAGGCCTGTACAATAATCCATCTATGGAAATAGTGATTTAGTTTATCACAGCACTGCATGTGAAGCATGGTCTCATCAATGGATGAACTTTCACATACGGACATTATACTAGTATTATTGTCCATAAGGCCAAGCACCTAACTTTGCTGTTCTTTGACTTCTGTTGTCCTAACCCAGTAATGCTTTGTTGCGGGCCAGGGCCAGAATGAGAGGAAGGAGAATGTGATGCTACTGCTGACAACAGACAGCGGCAAGCTGCTGAGCTGTTCTACATCAACTGAAGCATGCCATCTATTCCCTCGTAATACAGTACACACACACACACACACACACACACACACACAATAGCCATCTGATGTTTGGGTCAGAGAGGGCAACAGGAACATGAATAGTATCTATTTACAATTTGTTCTTACTTCATTTACTCCATTTCACTGTGTTACTCCACCCATGTCCTACACCTCTGGTGGGGATGTAACATCCAAATATAGTCACTTCTGGCTCTGATGTAGCCTGAGCGTCAGACTGAAGCTCCCAGAACCTTCAGTCTGACATGGCTTCCATTGAAGGCGATTTATAAGGGGGAGGGAATTTGATTTTTCCCTAACCAATCAGTAGAGATCAACGACTCACCCAGAATCTGACGTCATTAGTATTCATGCCTCGGGGGTGCCGAAAACAAGCGAGCATTGCCCGTTTAAAATGTCTCCGTCGTCGTGCACGCCCAGCTGCATCGCCGTTAAATCCAGTTCAGCAGCTTCCTTAATTTGGTCCTCCATTAATGCGAGTAGTGGCAAAATACCTCGATAGCATCGTTAATGTGGTCTGTAGGATCTGTAGCGGTCGCCATTGTTGCTATCCTCACCAGTTACCCACCGGCGTACAGCTTGACATCAGCGTGGCGCTGATTGGCTAATCGCTAGACCCCCGGCGTTCATTGGTCTGTCCATTGTTCGGACGAGATAAATCGCAAATTCATTGAAGTATGCCAGACCAGTAATGCAAGCCTACTCAGTTGAGTGGGCGGGGTCTATGGTCTGGAACCAGGCTAGCTCTGATGATGTCTGGCAAAGATGATGTCAACCAAAATATTGAAGCTGAGGCATCAAAATCGGAATCCACCAACTAATGGGCGATATCATGAACAGAGTTGGGTATAACGCATTACAAAGTAACGTTAGAGTACTTTGATTACTTTTTGCAGTAACGAGTAACCTAACACATTAGTTTGCTGTTTGAGTAATCAAATACTTGAGTACATTTTCAAACAAGCCATCAGTTACTTCCGTTACTTTTAGAATGCTAATCCTTCAGCTCCGAAACAGCAACGACTGTCTTTTGGTTCTAATAACAGAGATAACGTTAAACCTATCAGTCCGAAAGAAGCCATGAAGTTTGTGGCTAGCTACGTGGTAGATGAAATGCTGCCATTGTCTAAGGTGGAGTCTAAAAAAAGGTGGAGGAGGACTTGCTGACAGACAGGTCAGACTCAGGACTTGCATTATGCCTCATACACACTACACGACTTTTCTGCCCATTCTGATAGTCACTATGTCACATTACACGATTGTGACCATAAAATTGTGCCGTGACTTGGCTGGCAGACATGACACACTACACGATGGTACTCACCAATTATCCCCGGTTGTCTTTCACGGCGTGTGTGATGTTATCGGGTTATTCTTGTCCTATTTTTATTACTTTTACTATTATTTGAGTCACGGTGTGTCTGTTCATGTGCCAGCCGACATGTTGTTGTAGTCACCTAAAAGCGTCGGCAGATGGCTTCATTTGAAGTACCATAGGCAAACATTCAAGCTACTGTATCCTCCACAACAAAGTTCTTACAAATGTTTCACAGTAAAAGCCTATTTAGAAAATGGAGGGATTCTCTCAGCCGAGGTTATAAGGGGCTTTTAATGTGAAGGAAAATCAGGAAGTATTGAGTTTGAAATGATGACGCAATGTGTAAATTTTATGAAGACAACTATTCAACTGACGGCCCGTAGGCCACATCCCACCCAGAAGCAACCTCTGAGTGGCCCGCGTTGGGATTGGTACCGAGACTGAGTATTAAACGGTCCATGGCAACATTGAAGAGGCCATAGTATTAATAAGCTCTCATGTTATCTGCTTTTTTATCGATAAAGTTTTGGTTTAATGTATCATCATGCTTCAGACTCTGTCCTGCTCTCTGCATGTTGGGTATGACCTCCTTCACAAACAAACACACACACACACACACACACACACACGCAGACACACAGAAGAGACAGAGTGAAGTCAGACAACAGCAGAGAGGCCACGGTGCAGATGACGGAAATATAACTTCAAGATTACTCTTGACAACAACTACGCTTGTTACTGTAAGAGAGTGCAATAAAACCCTTAAAGCCAGTACTTTAACAATACACAGGTTCAGCATCTAGAAAGTCATATTTCAATCTGCTCTTTCCACATTCTTACATTCACCGCTATTATGGTTTACAATCACGGTTTACACAAGTACATTGCACTAGCGGGACTAATATTAAATTGTTAAAAACAAAAATGAAAGCCGTCTGAATGTAGTCTAACTTTTAAACTTAAAATGTAGTGAGTCTCAGTAGAGGGGGGACAGAGAGCAGGCTGAATGACTGATACTGATGTCTGTGTTCTTCATGCTTATGTAATGTTACTTTTTTCACTCAGTATTGTGATGTCAGGAATAATATTTATTTTATTGACATGTTAGGTTTGTTTCCAGTGAGATATTATTGAGTTTATATAATGACTTTGCTGTTGTAAACATGACTGTTGCTGCCACAGACTATAAAACTATGTCCTATGTATTTTCCTAAACACGGAAAATGTCAGGAGATGAGTGTGTGTATGTGTGTGTGTGTGTGTGTGTGTGTGCGTGCGCGTGCGTGTGTGTGTGTTACTGTACTGTAGTTACTGTTACTGTGAGCTATCAATGCACAGTTACTGCACACTGATTGCTCTTTCTGCATTATGTGATGTTCTTCAGTCAGATATGTGACTAAGAATATTTTCTTGAATTTCAAATGTGGAATGATAAAAATGAATTTTCATTTGTTTAAAATGTGTCATTACCAAAAGCTAAAAAAGAATGTTTTCAGTAGGTTGCTTGCTGCTGAAAATGTCTGGCACATCAACATTTCCTGGTTTTAAAATCCGGCCCAGTTGAATGTGTAATGGAATAGCCCTGGTTCAGAGTATTTAAACTTGCTGGCTGCATGAGAGAACATCAGCAATGGTTATGTGTGGAATGGCACTGAAATCTCATAATTTGGTGTTATATGTTTTACGAATTGCAGAGGGGAAATATGATTTGGCTGAGGCATATAAAAAAGATTTCAGTAAAAAGATTATTTTTGGCTTTAATCACTGGCTACGTCCATTATTCTGTACAGTTCATGGTTTAAATCTGTCTAAGAGGTAAACATTCCCTCTGTCTTGTCTCTGTGGGCCTTGCCCAAACTGGCAAGAGTACCCAACTGCAGGCCAGATGGCGGACAAGGGCGCCGCCATATATCCATTCCATACTGGAAGTCCATAGCGGAAGTCCATACTGGAAGTTAATCTTCTTCATGTTTACATATTGGAAGTCCATACCGAAAGTTGTATACATACCGGAAGTCCATGCCGGAAGTCTTTTTTTTAATTTGTTTGTTTTTCCCCCCAGAAGTCAGCTTTTTTTATATTATTTATTTTAGCAATACATTACATGAATTTACAAACTTTGAAGCAGTCAACAATTATATATATATATATACATATATATATATATATATATATATATATATATATATATATATATATAAGAAATTATATATACATATATATATATATAAAAGAAAATGCAGAAAATCAGCAAACACATGAATTTTAGCTGGATTAATTTTTAACAAAGATTAAATAAGGTGAGCACTTTTATTTATTGGGCTACAGTTGCAACATGCAGATTACTATCAGGTCATTCAAAACAACTGAAAACCATGGACACAACAAATGTCATACTTACTCTTACATCAGTATGGTTAATTGTAACTATTTAACTATTAAATGAATGTAATAATTAGATTGTCATATTGTCAGATGTATTCTATTATATTTCAGGAATACAGGTAAACAAAATATTACACTATTGTACTGGCAACATAAAGAAGCAGACTTGGAGTTCTCTTTTCCATGGACAAGTTTTTATTCCAGATATCCATATCAATCTCAAAAGTAGAAAAAACAAAGAAAATAAAATGGAAAAAACAGTAAAATAATTTATTTATTTGGTCTATAAAATGTAAGAAAATGGTATAAAATGTCAACCACTGTTCCACAAATCCCAAGATCCCAAGATGCAGCCTAAAATGTCCTGTTTTGTCCCAAACAAATATCATTAAACATTACTGTTACACATAGAAGTATATGATCTCAAACAGACACTTCTCATCAACATACCATCGAAATGAACTGCATTTTCCGTATGGTTTTTCAGGTGCCTCTCTCATTTTTGGTTTTAAATTTGGGGCAGAGAGGACACCCAAAAGGGTGAAAGGGTTGTGTGCCCCAGACTGGCTTCGTCACTCAAAATAGAGGGGTGCATCTGAAAAAAAGGAGAAGTCAATCAACATTGATATCTGGAAAACATACTGAACATCAACTATATTTTACTGATCTAAAGGAGTCATGGTGGAGGAGGCACTACAGCTATTTATGTATCCACATGTGTATGTGTATTAGTGCTCTGCATTACTAAAACATAATACAAATGTATTTTTGCAGACACCCGGGGCTATGTATACGTTTTATCTGACCTGGTTAACCCTCGTAGGTCTCTCATGTCGTATACGTCATGAGAGACTCTCGTTACTATTTTTAGAATATCTCTGGGGAAAAAAAAGATGTATAGAACTTGATTGAGCAGTGCAGGGTTGAGGTTATACAAGCATTAATACACAAGGAGACCAGGCTAACCAAAAATTGGGGGAAAAAATGGCTTGTGTGCAGTGAGTGTATGCACAGATGTTTTACACCACAGCACGCCAAAAAGCAGAGGAACACATATTAACCCCACTGCACACACACATCATGCGAGGGCAGTAATAGTCTCTGACCAACACTAACACTGTTTACACACAGACATTGATGAAAGGGAGCACAACAGACGTCCCCCTAATAATTCGATACATTACATAGAATTGCATCTAAGAGAACTAACACACGTGTTAAAAGACAATGAAAATGACGGCGAGTGTAAACACAGCGGCTTGGTACTCTATGCTAGTGCTAGCTACTAGCTAGTACCGCTAGTGCTAAGTGCCGAACACAATTTCGTTGTACAATGTACAATGACAATAAAGTTGTCTAATTCTAATAATTAAAAGACTTGTCCCCCTACCGCTCTTTCTCTTACCCGTGTGTGTATTGTTTGTATTCTTCTCTTTGTCTTTGTCTTCTCCGTCGCTGTCGCTGTCGTCGTCTTCTTCTTCTTCTTCGGCGCAGACACAGACAAACTTCTGCTGTGACTTCCGGTATGGACTATGGATATCCATCCCATCCCTTGTCCGCCATCTTGTATGCAGCTGGGTCCCTCTCCAAACTGGACCCTCCTGACTCCCACTCCGTCACGGAGTGTAACTCTGTTAATAGTTACCTTCACAACTGAATAAAGTACCCTTCATTAAGGTGTAGGGTATAAATCAACTAGAGCTGTAAAGAAAATCTTGGTTTACTGAAATTCTACCTTTTTCATTGACCAATCAGTTGGTCGATGTGGGAAAAAAATCTCCACGAGTTATCGAGATTAACTAAATTGCCACAGTGCACCAAGTGCACTCTACCTAGTGGCGTTGCGTGTCCACCAATGGTTTTTTTTTTTCTTGTCACAGGGCTCAACATTAACACTTGCCCAGGGCAAGTAAACTCTGTGTTCAGGCACTTGGAATGCCCTGAGTGAAATTTAATTGTGATCTTTGATGTAACAATGTCCAAAAATAAATTGCGCACATATAACACTTTTCTACCTGATATGCTGTGTGCGAGTCTGTCTCACCACTAAGTGTTCAGCGGGACTGATGAGAAAAATCTGACATACTGTACATTATTAACGTTGGGGTTGACCATGTCATATACAACATACCGTTAATAATGTTAAATATCTCTGTAACCTTCATGCAAGAGAGAAACTGGTAACACTACATAATACAGCCCGCGACTTAGAGCGTACCTACCGCTCACTTTGCACCTAATTTAACAGAAGTACTGCGTAACTCTCGCTCACCCCCCCCATTTCCCCCACGTTTTACAGTATAACTAGGCTGCTTCTTAGCGCGTAACTCCCGCTGACTTATGTCCTACTTTACACCAACTTCCACAGAAGTACAGAGTAACTCTTGCTCACTTCCCCCACTATTTCCCCCGTGTTTTACAGTATAACTAGGCTGCGTCTTAGAGCGTAACTCCCGTACAATTATGTCCTACTTTACACCAATTTAGAGTAACTCTTGCTCACTTTCCCCCGCTACTTTCCATGTGTTTTACAGTATAACCAGGCTGCGTCTTAGAGCGTAACTCCCGTACAATTACGTCCTACTTTACACCAACTTAGAGTAACTCTTGCTCACTTCCCCCCACTATTTCCCCCGTGTTTTACAGTATAACTAGGCTGCTTCTTAGCGCGTAACTCCCGCTGACTTATGTCCTACTTTACACCAACTTCCACAGAAGTACAGAGTAACTCTTGCTCACTTCCCCCACTATTTCCCCCGTGTTTTACAGTATAACTAGGCTGCGCCTTAGAGCGTAACTCCCGTACAATTATGTCCTACTTTACACCAATTTAGAGTAACTCTTGCTCACTTTCCCCCGCTACTTTCCATGTGTTTTACAGTATAACCAGGCTGTGTCTTAGAGCCTAACTCCCGTACAATTACGTCCTACTTTACACCAATTTAGAGTAACTCTTGCTCACTTTCCCGTGCTACTTTCCATGTGTTTTACAGTATAACTAGGCTGCGTCTTAGAGCGTAACTCCCGTACAATTATGTCCTACTTTACACCAATTTAGAGTAACTCTTGCTCACTTTCCCCCGCTACTTTCCATGTGTTTTACAGTATAACCAGGCTGTGTCTTAGAGCGTAACTCCCGTACAATTATGTCCTACTTTACACCAATTTAGAGTAACTCTTGCTCACTTTCCCCCGCTACTTTCCATGTGTTTTACAGTATAACTAGGCTGCGTCTTAGAGCGTAACTCCCGTACAATTACGTCCTACTTTACACCAACTTAGAGTAACTCTTGCTCACTTTCCCGTGGTACTTTCCATGTGTTTTACAGTATAACCAGGCTGCCTCTTAGAGCGTAACTCCCGTACAATTACGTCCTACTTTACACCAATTTAGAGTAACTCTTGCTCACTTTCCCCCGCTACTTTCCGTGTGTTTTACAGTATAACTAGGCTGCGTCTTAGAGCGTAACGCCCATACAATTATGTCCTACTTTGCCCGGACTTACAGTGTAACTCCTCCTGGTCTTTTTTTCCCCACCAATCATTTTATGTACCAGGTATATTAAATTAAATAGTCTGCTGTACAATATGAGCACAGCCTTTTGCTCCTTGCAATTGTTACAATCTTGTTTTTTCTAAGTGTCAGCAGGCAAATTTCACCCCTATTCCAGAGATGTACTATTCATTATGGTTTGGAAAAATAATATGTTGGGAAATGGGTATACAGTATGGAAATTGGCTAATAACAGGCTGGCTGGTAGCAAACTTACCTCTCTAAAATGCACATCTATGGAAGTCTCGTACTGTCATCCAAGGGCAAAACACAAACTATACAGTAATAAATCCACAATAATGAGTCATTCAGAGTTATAAAATGTTTTTATTATGTGATTACACAGAAAACACATGACAGGCACTATTCCTCTCATCCAGTACGGTAATTTTTATTTATTTCATTTATCCTTTATTTAACCAGGTGAGTCCCATTGAGATTGACATCTCTTTTACAAGGGAGACATTGATGAAAGGGAGCACAACAGACGTCCCCCTAATAATTCGATACATTACATAGAATTCAATTCAATTCAATTTTATTTATAAAGCCCAATATCACAAATCACAATTTGCCTCACAGGGCTTTACAGCATACGACATCCCTCTGTCCTTAAGACCCTCACAGCGGATAAGGAAAAACTCCCCAAAAAAAAACCCCTTTAACGGGGAAAAAAAACCCGGTAGAAACCTCAGGAAGAGCAACTGAGGAGGGATCCCTCTTCCAGGACGGACAGACGTGCAATAGATGTCGTACAGAACAGATCAGCATAATAAATTAACAGTAATCCATATGACACAATGAGACAGAGAGAGAGAGAGAGAGAGAGAGAGATGCAGGTAATGACAGTAGCTTACAACAACATTAATGAAAGTAATAATATTATAGTTATAGTTCTGGCTACTGTGGTACAATATGTTGAAAGTATGTATTAATATCTGACAGTATACTTGTGTGACAATAGTCATATGTGTATAATAACAGTAGAAGTATGACTAATGACTAATGATGGCAGCAGCAGCAGGAGGCATCTGGCAGGACCACGGCAGCAGCACAACCACACACGTCACACTGTCCAGGCACCGCTGCGGTATGAGTTATTCTGAGAGACAGTGGAGCACAAAGGCTCCGGAGAAGAAGTCGAGTTAGTGACATCCAGAATGGCCGAGTTAGCAAGATGCAGTAATAGGATGAGAGTGAGAGAGAGAGAGAGAGAGAGAGAGAGAGAGAGAGAGAGGGAGCCCGGTGTATTATAGGGGGTCCTCCGGCAGACTAGGCCTAAGTCAGCCTAACTAGGGGCTGGTACAGGGCAAGCCTGAGCCAGCCCTAACTATAAGCTTTATCAAAGAGGAAAGTTTTAAGTCTAGTCTTAAATGTGGAGACGGTGTCTGCCTCCCGGACCGTAACAGGAAGATGATTCCACAGGAGAGGAGCCTGATAGCTGAAGGCTCTGGCTCCTGATCTGCTTTTGGAGACTTTAGGGATCACGAGTAACCCTGCGTTCTCAGAGCGCAGTGTTCTGGTGGGATAATATGGCACTATGAGCTCTCTAAGATATGACGGAGCTTGACCATTTAGAGCTTTACAAGTTAACAGTAGGATTTTAAATTCAATTCTGGATTTTACAGGGAGCCAGTGCAGAGAAGCTAAAACAGGAGAAATATGATCTCGTTTCTTAGTTCCTGTTAGTACACGAGCTGCTGCATTCTGAATTAGCTGGAGAGTTTTTAAGGACTTACTAGAGCTACCTGATAATAGAGAGTTACAGTAATCCAGCCTTGAGGTAACAAAAGCGTGGACCAATTTTTCTGCATCTTTTCGGGTCAGGATAGGCCTAATTTTCGCAATATTACGCAGATGAAAAAATGCAGTCCGTGAGGTTTGCTTTAAATGAGAATTAAAAGACAAATCTTGATCAAATATTACTCCGAGGTTTCTTACGGTAGTGCTAGAGGCCAGAGCAATGCCATCTGGAGAAACTATATCATCAGATAAAGAGTCTCTGAGTTGTTTGGGGCCAAGAACAATAACTTCAGTTTTGTCTGAATTGCATCTAAGAGAACTAACACACGTGTTAAAAGACAATGAAAATGACGGCGAGTGTAAACACAGCGGCTTGGTACTCTATGCTAGTGCTAGCTACTAGCTAGTACCGCTAGTGCTAAGTGCCGAACACAATTTCGTTGTACAATGTACAATGACAATAAAGTTGTCTAATTCTAATAATTAAAAGACTTGTCCCCCTACCGCTCTTTCTCTTACCCGTGTGTGTATTGTTTGTATTCTTCTCTTTGTCTTTGTCTTCTCCGTTGCTGTCGCTGTCGTCGTCTTCTTCTTCTTCTTCGGCGCAGACACAGACAAACTTCTGCTGTGACTTCCGGTATGGACTATGGATATCCATCCCATCCCTTGTCCGCCATCTTGTATGCAGCTGGGTCCCTCTCCAAACTGGACCCTCCTGACTCCCACTCCGTCACGGAGTGTAACTCTGTTAATAGTTACCTTCACAACTGAATAAAGTACCCTTCATTAAGGTGTAGGGTATAAATCAACTAGAGCTGTAAAGAAAATCTTGGTTTACTGAAATTCTACCTTTTTCATTGACCAATCAGTTGGTCGATGTGGGAAAAAAATCTCCACGAGTTATCGAGATTAACTAAATTGCCACAGTGCACCAAGTGCACTCTACCTAGTGGCGTTGCGTGTCCACCAATGGTTTTTTTTTTTCCTGTCACAGGGCTCAACATTAACACTTGCCCAGGGCAAGTAAACTCTGTGTTCAGGCACTTGGAATGCCCTGAGTGAAATTTAATTGTGATCTTTGATGTAACAATGTCCAAAAATAAATTGCGCACATATAACACTTTTCTACCTGATATGCTGTGTGCGAGTCTGTCTCACCACTAAGTGTTCAGCGGGACTGATGAGAAAAATCTGACATACTGTACACTATTAACGTTGGGGTTGACCATGTCATATACAACATACCGTTAATAATGTTAAATATCTCTGTAACCTTCATACAAGAGAGAAACTGGTAACACTACATAATACAGCCCGCGACTTAGAGTGTACCTACCGCTCACTTTGCACCTAATTTAACAGAAGTACTGCGTAACTCTCGCTCACCCCCCCCATTTCCCCCACGTTTTACAGTATAACTAGGCTGCTTCTTAGCGCGTAACTCCCGCTGACTTATGTCCTACTTTACACCAACTTCCACAGAAGTACAGAGTAACTCTTGCTCACTTCCCCCACTATTTTCCCCGTGTTTTACAGTATAACTAGGCTGCGTCTTAGAGCGTAACTCCCGTACAATTATGTCCTACTTTACACCAATTTAGAGTAACTCTTACTCACTTTCCCCCGCTACTTTCCATGTGTTTTACAGTATAACCAGGCTGCGTCTTAGAGCGTAACTCCCGTACAATTATGTCCTACTTTACACCAATTTAGAGTAACTCTTGCTCACTTTCCCCCGCTACTTTCCATGTGTTTTACAGTATAAGTAGGCTGCGTCTTAGAGCGTAACTCCCGTACAATTACGTCCTACTTTACACCAACTTAGAGTAACTCTTGCTCACTTCCCCCCACTATTTCCCCCGTGTTTTACAGTATAACTAGGCTGCGTCTGAGAGCGTAACTCCCGTACAATTATGTCCTACTTTACACCAATTTAGAGTAACTCTTGCTCACTTTCCCCCGCTACTTTCCATGTGTTTTACAGTATAACCAGGCTGTGTCTTAGAGCCTAACTCCCGTACAATTATGTCCTACTTTACACCAATTTAGAGTAACTCTTGCTCACTTTCCCCCGCTACTTTCCATGTGTTTTACAGTATAACTAGGCTGCGTCTTAGAGCGTAACTCCCGTACAATTATGTCCTACTTTACACCAATTTAGAGTAACTCTTGCTCACTTTCCCCCGCTACTTTCCATGTGTTTTACAGTATAACCAGGCTGTGTCTTAGAGCCTAACTCCAGTACAATTATGTCCTACTTTACACCAATTTAGAGTAACTCTTGCTCACTTTCCCCCGCTACTTTCCATGTGTTTTACAGTATAACCAGGCTGTGTCTTAGAGCGTAACTCCCGTACAATTATGTCCTACTTTACACCAATTTAGAGTAACTCTTGCTCACTTTCCCCCGCTACTTTCCATGTGTTTTACAGTATAACTAGGCTGCGTCTTAGAGCGTAACTCCCGTACAATTACGTCCTACTTTACACCAACTTAGAGTAACTCTTGCTCACTTTCCCGTGGTACTTTCCATGTGTTTTACAGTATAACCAGGCTGCCTCTTAGAGCGTAACTCCCGTACAATTACGTCCTACTTTACACCAATTTAGAGTAACTCTTGCTCACTTTCCCCCGCTACTTTCCGTGTGTTTTACAGTATAACTAGGCTGCGTCTTAGAGCGTAACGCCCATACAATTATGTCCTACTTTGCCCGGACTTACAGTGTAACTCCTCCTGGTCTTTTTTTCCCCACCAATCATTTTATGTACCAGGTATATTAAATTAAATAGTCTGCTGTACAATATGAGCACAGCCTTTTGCTCCTTGCAATTGTTACAATCTTGTTTTTTCTAAGTGTCAGCAGGCAAATTTCACCCCTATTCCAGAGATGTACTATTCATTATGGTTTGGAAAAATAATATGTTGGGAAATGGGTATACAGTATGGAAATTGGCTAATAACAGGCTGGCTGGTAGCAAACTTACCTCTCTAAAATGCACATCTATGGAAGTCTCGTACTGTCATCCAAGGGCAAAACACAAACTATACAGTAATAAATCCACAATAATGAGTCATTCAGAGTTATAAAATGTTTTTATTATGTGATTACACAGAAAACACATGACAGGCACTATTCCTCTCATCCATACTTCGTAAGTACGGTAATTTTTATTTATTTCATTTATCCTTTATTTAACCAGGTGAGTCCCATTGAGATTGACATCTCTTTTACAAGGGAGCCCTGGCCAAGAAGGCAGCAAACCAAAATTACAACAATAAAACATCATAAAACATAAACAGTACATAGATAGGTACATGAAGTACATACAGTACACATCTGTAATCAGTGTCTAAGTAGATCTTAATTTCCCTGTAACTAGTGTCTATGTATAGCCTACCTCTCCTGTAAGTACTGCCAAACTACGGAGAACCGGGCTGTATTATGAAGTTTGAACTGTTATCCCCTCCTTAGTGTGTAAGTACACCCTAGCTCTCCTGGAGGTACATGCTAACTACAGGGAACCGGGCTGTATTATGAACTTTGAACTGTTATCCCCTCCTTAATGTGTAAGTACACCCTAGCTCTCCTGGAGGTACATGCTAACTACGGGGAACCGGGCTGTATTATGAAGTTTGCACTGTTATCCCCTCCTTAATGTGTAAGTACACCCTAGCTCTCCTGGAGGTACATGCTAACTACGGGGAACCGGGCTGTATTATGAAGTTTGCACTGTTATCCCCTCCTTAGTGTCTAAGTACAGTCTACTACCACTGTAACTAATGTGTAATTAGAGCCAGTGAGTTAGAACACAGTTACTTCAATGTTTCACAAAATAACATCATCTGAAAACAAACCAAAGATGAAACTAAGTGTCCCTGACAACATAAAATAACACATTTCTACTGGTTTTTGTTATTTACATTCAGTTTTGTTCCTTCTGTTAAGCTGATCTGATAAACTGTTCAATTTAGTCTTGATCCTTTATTGTGATCCGTTTGGTTTTTCTAAGTCAAAAATAGTCAAAAGTCAGTTTCAGTTGACAAATGTACTTTCTAAGTCAAAAGTCAAGTGGAAAAGATCATTGTGGTACTACTATCATACTGGAGTGTGACACCCAGTGATGGAGATGGAAGAATGTATGAGCTCCTCCGTATAAAAGGTGATCTTGATCCAACTCCTTGGGTCAAGGCAGAGATCGGGGTCATGGGTGGCTAGCCATCTCCCTCGTCAGGTTGAATGTCAAATCCACATGTAATTTTCCACAGAATCTCTAAAAAAAACATCACCTGCGCAGAAAGAGAGGTATTACTATGTTGCATCATCAACTTCAATTTCTTTTTGTGATCATTATCATTATTACGTAAATACATCACAGTAACACAAAGTGAGCAAACTTTTAACTGTAAAGTTTTTCTCGGCATGGAATACTTTATCTTGTCTTTACATTTCACATCATGAATCATTAGCCTTTTAAACCATAACAAGTGAATTACATTTCCTTTTGAACTACAAAGTTTGTGTTTTTAAACATTCTTAACTGTTTTCCACTTAACTATGGATAACAAAACGTATTTCGAAAATGTAGGCTACATCAGTGCACACACCGTATTACACTTGACTATTCATCGGTCAAATAGCATTCATGACCCAACTATAATGGTGCAAATGTATACAATACACTAACACAAATACAAACGGCAAGGGGCCACGAGGCAAAACAAGTGCAGCATTTTAGAGTTACAAGTAGGTCGCTAACAGTAATTGCAATGCCAAGTAAGTGTAGTGTAGAGGGGAAGCACACACACTATAGCTATGTCCCGATTCGGGGTCTGCGTGCTTGAAGGACACAGCCTTCGCGGCCGCGTCCTTCAAGGATGCAGGAGCGTCCTCCGAACACCGCCTCAACCGTTGTGAAATGGGACGGTCTAGCCTTCGGAGGATTTCCTGGTTCTGTGAGCATGTCATGATTTGTGTCGCGTCACGACGCAAGGGGCAAAGGCAGTTAATATTTTGTAGTGGTTTTTTATTATTGTATTTTATTTATTATATTTTCATGGAGGAGTTGCGTCGGCAGCGGCGGAACCGGCTTATCCACCTTATTTTCAAACACGGAAGTAAATAGTGATCAACTTCCGTTGTTTTTGTGCGTGACTTCTGGTCAGCCGCTTTCCCCCATGCTTTCCCTTACCGGAGCTAACGGTGCAAGCTAATTTTTTTTTCAATTTTCAGTTGTTTATGTTAGTCAATCAGTTAATTAATTAGTCTGTGTATTTTGTATAACGTTAGATAACTGTGCCCACGTTTCTGTTATAACGGAAATTTATTCCCTCTAAACGCGAATAAATCGCACGTCAATCATAAACTATGAACCAAAAAAGCACAATCTATCCCGAGTGAGACAAACTGCTTGATCCCCGTCTCCAGTGTACCAGCAGAAAACCTGCAGAACCGAATCAGCGAAAAAACACAGCGGGCTACACAGCCTCTCTGCCTGAGCAGCTGAAGCTGCGGCTCGCACCCTCGACACACAGACACACAGACGGTGCTTCTGCATGCCAGCCAAACGTGTGCGCAACTGTGAGAAATAAATATGTGAGGTGTACGCTGCTTTTCTATCTTTTTTTCCCTTTTCTTTCTTTCTGTCAGCGACATACACTCCTAACACAGGACGGGTTGTTTTAATTGACTGAGTTGATCATTAAGCCATAGTGATGCGCGGATCGGCTCTGATAGCACCTGAATCAGCATGTACGCATCAACCACCCAGCCGTTACAACATGATTGAGCTAGCAAAGCAGTTTTGTGTTGCTATGTGTGGTATTTATTAAGTTTTGGGAAATCACGATGTCTAGAAAGCATCAGTGGCTGCAGCTGACAGGGACAGCTAACGTTAACACTAGCAGCAAAGCTAACACCAGGATCGTCATCCGTTAAAAGCCTCCCGTTGTCGGATACGACATGAAACTACTCCAAATAGCTCAATCATGTTGTAACTAAGACATCCGCTGGAGAAAATATTTTTTTCACGGGCCACTTTGTGAGTTTAGTGAGTTATTACAGACACAGCTAACGGCTAACAGCTAACGGTTAGCCCAGCTAATCTATGATAACCATGTTATTAATTACACAGAGAAAATACTAATGTTTGTTCAGTCATTGTGTTTATAGACTTTACAAACATCAGATTAGTCTAAACGGTGATATAGTGACGTGAAAATGTGATATATACATATATATATAGCTAAACTCAGCAAGGTAAACAACAAGGCGATTCCCATTTACAGTGGTAAGAGTGCTGGACCGGAAGTGTCGCACAAAAAACGTAAGCAGGCTGCGTTCTGTTTTGCCTCCGTGTTTCCGTGAAAAATAAGGTGGATATGACGGGCGTCTTCTGCAGCACAAGCTAACATCGCTAGCTGCGTTAGCATTAACTCACCAAGACGCTGATAAACTCATTAACACTCCCACAGCACAGGTCCTTGGTCCCTCCCTCACGTCTCCTGCGAGGATCTCGGAGCGTTATCGTTGTGTTTACAGCAACACTTCTCACCGTAGACATTGTGTAGTTTCACTTGATTCCCTCCGTCGTCTGATTCCTGTGCCTGCGCAGTACAAGCTTGTCCCCTCGGCCTCGCTGAGAGGTGGTACTTCCTGTCTTAACCAATGGGAAATGTGCACCTCCCTGTTTGACCAATGACTGCAGGTCTAAGCAGAGTGGCTGTGATTGACACCTTGTTTGATCAATGAGACTATGCCAGAGCGATCTAGTAATTGACAGTTAACAACGTAAAACCTAACAAACAAACAAACAAACATTAAAGCAACTTCAAGACAACTGAGGAATCATACGGGAATATTGTAAGAAAATAAACCCGGTACTTTCTCTGTTGACAATGTCAAGCAAACTATGTCCCTCTGATGTTACAGCAAGGGATCTGTGATTAGGTGTTCTGTTCAATTCTCTTTTGTGTCACAAACTAATACCATACAACATGTCATCAGACAATTTTTGCATAAAATAAGAAAAAAATTGATGAGATGTCAATCTCAATGGGACTCACCTGGTTAAAATAAATAAAAATTACTGTACTTACGGAGTATGGATGAGAGGAATAGTGCCTGTCATGTGTTTTCTGTGTAATCACATAATAAAAACACTTAATAACTCTGAATGACTCATTATTGTGGATTTATTACTGTATAGTTTGTGTTTTGCCCTTGGATGACAGTGCGAGACTTCCATAGTTTGCTACCAGCCAGCCTGTTATTAGCCAATTTCCATACTGTATACCCATTTCCCAACATATTATTTTTCCAAACCATAATGAATAGTACATCTCTGGAATAGGGGTGAAATTTGCCTGCTGACACATAAAACAAGATTGTAACAGTTGCAAAGAGCGAAAGGCTGTGCTCATATTGTACAGCAGACTATTTAATTTAATATACCTGGTACTTAAAATGATTGGTGGGGAAAAAAAGACCAGGAGGAGTTACACTGTAAGTCCGGGCAAAGTAGGACATAATTGTACGGGAGTTACGCTCTAAGACGCAGCCTAGTTATACTGTAAAACACACGGAAAGTAGCGGGGGAAAGTGAGCAAGAGTTACTCTAAGTTGGTGTAAAGTAGGACATAATTGTACGGGAGTTACACTCTAAGACGCAGCCTAGTGTGGCAATGCTACGAGGGTTGGATTTATTTATTTCTGTTCATAAGTGTCCGACAACGCCACCTAGGGGAATTTCACTCCCAGGAAATATATCAGAGGGGAAACGCTTCTCTAATACTGTAAACAAGGTCACACAGGTACGAGAGACACAGAGACTGACGGATTCCAAATAAAATATAAAAGAGAAAGTTTATTAACAATATTTCAAAATTTAAAATGCTGACCAATCTCAGTGATGATGCAAGCAAGATTACAATAATAATAACAAAAGGCAAATTATTGCACAATCCTCTGGGGCCTCTTGACAGGTTGGTTAAGTTTGCCAAAAAAAAAGTGCATGTGCTGTGTAAAGGGGCTGAGGGCTCACCAGGCGGCGACGACTGAGGGGGAGGGGAAGGGTCCTGATGAGGCACACCACACGTGAAGAAAAAAAGAAACCACACACCATCAACTGACACCCATGTGCACTACTGTACAGGAAGTGAGGGGACCGCCACCGCAGGAATCAGTCAGTCGCTCACCACACCAGCCCAACAGCTCCTGTCCAACAAAAGAGGCAGATATTAGTCAAGGCAAGGGGCAAGAAAAAAACAAAACCAAGCCAGAAACTGCCCCAACACCACACTATGCCGGGCCCAGGAGGTCTCCACCAAGGTTGATTGTGCTTTTGTTGATATAACAAACAAATAATAAACGAAAAAAAATAAGAAACCAAAACCTATGCAAAAATAACTGGATAACTAAACACAAAAAAAAATCTACAGAAAACAACAACGGTCACAAAATCCACCAATGATCGAAATAATTATCTAATTACAATACAAAGAAACAATAATCAACCAATACTAATAGATTGCTGACGTGGATCAGTCCTCTTGGTGTAGCTTTAAGTCCTATGCTGCATTCATTTCCTCCACATGAGCAGCACTGCATACAGTTCAGCCAACACTTGAGTTTCATCCAGATTGACTTACTCCAGGCGTGCGAAACTCCAAACACCCGCGCACACACACACTGATGATGTCAAAAAAACCAAAACAACGAAAAACAATAAACACAAATGTAAGAGAACAATAAGCTTGCTGGGGTGAACCCGAGACAGAACAGGTGGACAGAACAGCAGCAGCAGCAGCGCAGCGGCCCACGTCAGAGGAGGAGCCACCTGCTGTGATACAGACTAAAATTAATACGTGACTTGCAATTAGATGGATTAAAACAATCACGCATACATACCCGTGAGTGAGGGCGCAGCGTCACAGGCAACAGGAGAGATAGCCACCAACCAACCACCTTTATAGCTGCTAACAGCAAACAGAGACCAGAGTCACATAATGTGCAGCCCGACAGAGCGCATGAGACACGCCAGACACACACGAGCCAGCCTACCTGAGGGTTCCCAACGCGGTGCACGGATTATTGCGCACGGCTCCGAGGCCACGCACTCCCAACCCCCAGCCAGAGTACAGGCCAACTCTGCCGGAGAGCAGAAAGCGCATCAGACACGGCACCAATACGAGCCAGAGACGCAATAATAGTGTCTGAGCCTACCTGGCAAAGTGAGCAGAGGAGACGTGCCGACCTGCGTCTCAAGACAGCCACGTGGATCAAATTCTGCCATGCCAAACCACACTGCCGACACACACGCTCAGGTTTCCGGATAAGGTGGGGGGACGCACATCTGAGAGGCGCAGCTCTCCCCCATATATAGCTTTGGCTGGCCTCGCCCAGTACGCTGGTGAAATTGGATAATTGCTCCCAGCCCAGTGTCACTCAATGGGCGGGGAGCAAAGGGGCGAGCCTACACAGCTATCCACCTGACCCAGCACATACACAACATGAGTGGAGACGGGCTGTGCCGTCCTGCCACACTAGTTATACTGTAAAACACATGGAAAGTAGCGGGGGAAAGTGAGCAAGAGTTACTCTAAGTTGGTGTAAAGTAGGACATAATTGTACGGGAGTTACGCTCCAAGACACAGCCTAGTTATACTGTAAAACACAGGAAAAGTAGCGGTGGAAAGTGAGCAAGAGTTACTCTAAGTTGGTGTAAAGCAGGACAAAATTGTACGGGAGTTACGCTCTAAGACGCAGCCTAGTTATACTGTAAAACACATGGAAAGTAGCGGGGGAAAGTGAGCAAGAGTTACTCTAAATTGGTGTAAAGTAGGACATAATTGTACGGGAGTTACGCTCTAAGACGCAGCCTAGTTATACTGTAAAACACGGGGGAAATAGTGGGGGAAGTTAGCAAGAGTTACTCTGTACTTCTGTGGAAGTTGGTGTAAAGTAGGACATAAGTCAGCGGGAGTTACGCGCTAAGAAGCAGCCTAGTTATACTGTAAAACATGGGGGAAACGGGGGGGTGAGCGAGAGTTACGCAGTACTTCTGTTAAATTAGGTGCAAAGTGAGCAGTAGGTACGCTCTAAGTGAGCGGTAGGTACGCTCTAAGTCGCGGGCTGTATTATGTAGTGTTACCGAGAAACTTAACTATTCATAACCCAGAAGCTAACGTTAGCTATCCTGCCACTCCAACAAAGGCTCTGGTGTGATTGTATCCCTTTTAGAAGCTTTGTAATCCAGCCTTGAACTGCAGTGTCTTTTTGGAGACTTAGTGCAATAAATCCATAATGATAAATCCAACACTGAATGTCTTCTTCATTATATGTCTGCTTTTCTGATTAAAAATGAGAGTTGGGTAAAATGACACATTGTCAGAGGGGTTTTATTTTGGAACAGAAACACAAAATGTTGATTAAAAAGAAATATTCATATTTTTGGTAAAACTACATAATACGGCCCGCGTCCTTAGTGCGTACCTCCCGTTCACTTACCACCTACTTTACCTCAACTTCCACAGATGTGCAGTGTAACTCCCGCTCACTTCCCGCACGTATTTCCCTGTGTCTTACCGTATAACTAGGCTGCTTCTTAGAGCGTACCTCCTGTTCACTTACGTCCTACATTGCCCGGACTTCCAGTGGAACTTCTGGTCATTTCCCACCTACTTTCTCCAGTCTTACAGCATAACTCGCGGCCACTTACCATGTAATTCGCGAAACTTAAGGTGTAACTTCCTAATCATTTTAACCCTATGGGCCCTAGGCCTTTTTTGGGGTATTTTTACTGCTTTTACCTTTAAGCAACAGCCCTAAGCAAAATTTGATTTTGGGGCCCTCTATTACTGCCAGTAATACTGATTATTGATCATTCACACACCTACTGTAAGTTATTTCATGTTCTACTCTGTCATCACTTGTAAAACTAGACAACTTTTTGTTGTAGTTAGATTGTAATCCACAGTGATTAAGGCTATGGAAGCAGACAACAGATTTGCAAACTTGCTGAAAAATCTTTCAATTAATATTTGGCAAAGTCAGCAACTCCCCCTACTGGCCACACAGAGAATCAAAACATAAAACTTCAAAGAGCAGCCTGGCATGTTTTACCCATTTATGGTTTTTAATCTGAAATGGTAGCAAATTCAGCTACAAGAGCAGCCAGGGGTTGATTTACACTTAATATTTAAAGTGATATAAAATGTAATTTACTGTAAACACAATCTGCTTTATTGGAGATGGACCTAAGATGGACCTAAGATGAAAAACATGTCCCTTGTCATATGATTATATCTTATATTAGCATATCTTAATGAGATACTTTGACTAGAAATTAAATATATATGGTGACAGTTTTTCCCTCACCTGATTCATTAGCCTTGGCTGAGCCTGAGGAGGTGCTGCCCCTGGGCTGAGTCAGTGCCTCCTCCAAAATACTTTAACAGTGCTCCTGGGGAAGTTTCATATAACTTATGAGCATAATAGGGAGTTGATGTAAAAGGAATATGTTTATTTCCTCGCATAAATTACTATGCTCTGCAGCAAACAACATATCTCAAACTATAAGTTAACTAAGTTAATTCATAAATGCAAAAAAATATTGCTAGCAAACGTCACTGCGTCTGTAATTAATGTTGTAATGTTGTTGTTGTTGTTATTAAACATTTGCTATCAAACGCTGTGATCAAAAACGTTGTTTTGATGCCAAAAAGCGACCCAGAATATACACACTGAGAATCGACTTATTCAAAGTAAGCTATTACACAAACACAAAAACGTTAGCTTGAATAGTAAGCTATCTAACCTATCAGTTAAAAGAGACATTTCTCTAGTTTTGAACTAACGTTAGCTAGCTAATTTGCTATTATAGGCTAACGTAGCTGGAACAAAATATCAACAATAATTAGGGACTTTCCTAGTTTGAGGAAACTTTTCAAAATCTCCTTGACACCAAATGTTACATTACCAAGACATGCAAACATACCTTTATCTTGTCATTTTTTTTCCTCTTCCTCTTTCTTACTTTTACTTTTTTTCTGCCCCTGAAGGGTATGTCCTTTGTTGCGACATTATTAGGCCTAGTGCGCACTGCACGGCTGGATGCACACCTTAGTAGTGGAGCTCTGACATTTAGAGCAGAGAGGCAGTAGGAAACTACACTCTGTTAACATAATATTGTCTTTTTGTACGACAACGTACATTTGATAATATATGAATCATCATCACTCACACATGGAAAAAAAGAATTTTTTTTCTTTTTTTTCTTTTTTGAAGTTAATTGCTCTTAGTGTCACAAATTCAGTATCTGACCAAACGTCTCCTCTTCTGTTCCTGAGATATGGTGTTGAGTAATTGCTAGAAAAATGTTTTTGCATTATGATGTCAAAGCAAGCCCGGTTCTAGGCAGGCATATATGAGGGGGCAGTCATAAATGTGAAGGGGGCATCATGCTCTAGCACATTTTTGCAAGAAATGGATTGCACTTTGTCAGGCCTCTACCCTAAGACCTGTCCAACTTGGGTGTCCCACCTGAAGACTAAGCTCCTGCTGGTATAGCTCTTGGGGTCACTGAGGCACACAAACCCCCTGATCACAATAAGGTGGCAATCCCTCAGGAAGGAAAACTGAAACATAAAATAAAAAATAAAATAAAATAAAAATTAAGAAAAAATAAAATAAAAATATCCTTCATCCAGGCACAACCAACATCTTAACATTTATCTTATTGGATGGCCATTAGGCATCTAGACATATGAAATAAATTTGAACCTAATAATTACAATAACCTCACTATAGCCAGTATTTACCAAAGCTATAGTCTTATAAAAAAAACAACTTCTCAAACTAACAGAACTTATAAACACAACAGATATAGGCTAGAGCAGAGCATTTTATATTTTTTTGTTTTGTTTTGTTTTTTTGTCAGGTTTTTATGTTGTTTTTTGTGTTTTTTGTTAGCAATTTTACAGATTTCTCTTCACTCCAATCTCCTTTGTGCTGCTGAAAGCTGCAGGAGTGAAAAGTTAATAAAAGCTTTGTAAAAATCGCTGTGATTATCAAAAAACAGCATGCAGAACTAGAGGCTGGGCGGGGCTTTATGTAGGGGTCTGGCACACACAGGGCATTTGTCCTCAGTATGTGACATGCAGCAGGCACTCATCGCTCGCTGTGCTTGTGTGATTGAAGAAACGTTCGCACTGACAGGCGTACACTCTATGCTCACACTGCTATTTTTACTTTTGTTTTTTGTTGTTATCTATATTTTAAGTATCTCACGACAGGAGATGCTACAACAAGTTTAACGGAGCTTCACTTTACTGCTGCATTCTGCCTTACTGAGATTGAGAAACCTGCCGCCGATGCATCTTGGCTCATTTGCATACTAAACAGTGATTGGGTGTTTACTGGGGGGAGGGTCTCTGCCGACTGCAGACAGTAGATCACACACAGCTGGCACACAGCACGGAGTGGAGTGGAGACAGATGAGAAAACTTTTCTGTTTTGTGCCTTTTTCGGCAGATTTGATTTGAGGAGGCAAGACATTTGTTTAAGGGGGCATTGCCCCCTCTTGCCCCTGCGTAGAACTGGCCTCATGTCAAAGTGAAGTTGACCTTTATCCTTTTGGATATAAAAAAGTCAACACTTCATCGTTTTATGCCTTTAGACATTTGTGTAGAATTTTGTCACAATCAGCACATGAATTCTTGTGTTATGGCCAAAAACATGTTTTGTGAGGTCACAGTGACTTTGACCTTTGACCACCAAATTCTCATACGTTCATCGTTGAGTCTGTGTTGATATTTCGCCCAAATTTGAAGAAATTCCCTCATGGCTTTCTTGAGATAACCTGTTCATGAGAAAGGGATGGACGGACAACCCCAAAACATAATGCCTCTGGCCAATGCAATCGCCAGCACGGAGACATAAAAAGGTTTGGCGGTGAAATGGGCTCTGGACACTTTTAAGTATTACCTAATGAGGGATGAACTTGTGTTGGAGATGCTTTGCAGTTGGTGGACAGAATAAAGATTCCAATCCATGGGCTCTTCTCACCCTATCTCCAGGCCACCCTTCACAGGAATCTCATTTTGGTCTCTTGCATCTGTAATCCCACTCTATTGGTCATTACGCAAAGCTCACAAGCATACTGTAGGTGAGAGCTGGAATGTAGGCTGACCTGAAAATCTTCAGCACGACAGTACGGTGGCATCAATCCATCTGCCTATCTCACGTTTCCTCTCCCCTTACTCATTAGCCCTTTTTAGATAAGAATTGTGCAAATTTGCAGGAAAGCCCAATCAGTCTTTTTTCAGCATTGGCAGTATAAAAACAAAATCGGGGAGGGTGGAAAATTGCCACCTAGCTACTTTTGTTTATACAGAATGCGCCTTTTTCGGGGCAATGGGGGGCGTGAGCAAGTAACAAAACATGTAGCTCAGCATGTGACGTAAGCAGGTCCGGCAATAGGCAACAGTCAGGCGGCAATAGTCAGGCGGCTATTCTCTCGTAAATCAGCCCGTTCTTCACCGGTCCCGTCATCTGACGGTTAATGGCCTTTTCGTTTGCGAGGGCAAGGAGGGCACGCTATTCCTTATCTCCCCAGTTTCTCATCTTTACAGTGTCTGTCAGGTTTGCATTTCCCTCTTGCTACTAGCTGCTCACTAATTCCTACTATCAGCTGTTTCCTGTTTATCCACCGCCAGTGGTTTGCACATGCGGCATCATCAACAGCTCCTCCCACAAGTCTTCAACAGCCGCCTCGGTCTGTTTAAACTTAAAGGGTTCCACCAATATGACTACCCTACGAGGCGGAAAATTGGGCGCCTCGGATCAACTCGCCTTTCCGCCTCTGTGTGTATAAACGCTCGCTGCTGGCCGGCAAATCGGCTCAACATTCGCGGAAAATCTGGCAGTGTAAAAGGGGCTATTAATAAGTCCCCAAACAGGATACTCTCCACACCTCAGCTGGGCCTTGAGATTCTGTCCATGCAAAGCTGACAGAACGTGATGGAGCTCATGTCCACTGAAAATGTGCTTGACTCCTTTTAAAGTTTAAAGTAAGTCATTGTTGTTGCTCCCAATCATTCTGCAATCCCCAAAGTTCCTCCCATCTTACTGTCTATGATTTGAAACTCAACACGACTCATAGTTTATCAGCTTAATGGTGAAGAAAAAATACAGAAACAACATGCAAATTTCATTACCAAGAAATTAAAAAAAAACTTCATAAGCTGATCCTTCTCAGCCGACTGTTCGTAGATGTGTGTGTATGTGTGTGTAGTAGTAAATTGCTGACTTCATTAAGGCAGGCCTCCTCTCCTCACTCATTTAATTACTAGAGAAAAGGTTAGTGCCACAATGCAATTTACCAAATGTGATTTCTTAGCAGCTATTAACTGTGTGTGTGTGTGTGTGTGTATGTGTGTGTGCGCGTGTGTGTCTGTGTGCGTGTGTGTCTGTGTGGTGACAGGGAGGGGGAGGGGGATCGCAGAGTCTTTTTGTGTTCTGTGTGAGTGTTTGTGTGTATGTGTATGTGTGGGTGTTTCAATTCTCCAAATGCTATCAAGTTCACAGGCCACCGTTTCTGATTGTGGAATTTTTTTTTTTAGTTCAAATTCTTTGTAGAATGCAATGCAGGCAACTCAGGTAACTATACCATCCCTTTGTTCGGTGGTAATTAATCAGAGCAGCATGTTTCAGTGTTTGAAAATAAAGAAAACCCTCTGAGTTTTTTAAAGGTGGAAAAAGTTGAGACAAACAGCTCAGTCAGTCACACTCAGGTGGGATTTGTGAGGAAAACAATCATGGCTCATCCATCACAGGAGCACAATCAAGACACCAGGCTGATGATCAGCAGGTCTCATGTTTTACTGAGCTGAGTCTCATCATATGTCTGCCTTTGAATCTGTACCTGCGGTGTTAGGTGTGACTTGAAGTTGGATCATCATCTGCTTTGCATTACCTCACAGTCCATTCTGGAACACTTGACACCATGATTTGCTTGTACATCCTCACTGATTGCAACTCCATGCTGCACCCACAAGTTTGGGAGCCACCACTTTAAAACATGATAAAGCAGGTAACTTCAGACAACACTTCATGTCAGAATACTGAGCAAACACCTAGAGCTTTCTATTTGCACCTGGATCATTGGCACTGCTTCCGCACTGAGCAGCCATCCCAAGTTGATGTTGCTGCTTTGTCAGTGGCCTTTCACGTCAACATATTATGTGCTAGGTATCCTTCTGCATCTGCTGCTGATGTTCTAGGTTGTGCTACCGAGCAGGGACGTTAACAAAGTACATGGTTGGGTTTAGAAAAAAAAAACAGGAGAAACAAGAGGTTTGGTATTCAGGAAGCAAACACCAGCCTTCCGTGTGGAATTCTGTGGTTTGCTTGACCCATCCATACCCCTCCCACCCGCCCTATAGGGACTTTCTAGCTCCTTTTATTATATCGTTACCAACAGTGTTTCAACCTGACGCTGTTCAACAGCATATCATACCGCCGCAGCCATTGCCATCTGGCCGACTGGTTGCGTATCATGATAACGTAAATGGTTACATCTGGGCATGTTACGTACTGATGGCACCTGGCAGCATAATCATACTGCTGCAAAAGGTGGCTTCTTGCGTCAGATATCTGATGCTGAAATTGTAGTGTAATGTACTCCTACATAGACAACGAGGGTGAGGAGCAGTGGCAAGACGAGCAAGAGATTCGACTAAAACTTTGGATAATTACTAAATTTACCAATTTGAAACAAATGAAGGAAGAATTTCCAGGTGTACAGTGAGAGACGATTTTGAATGATTTGTGGACTCCTCGCTCATTAGATCCATTGCTGCAATATTTGTGTGACAATTATAAAAGCGGACCCGTAGCTTCACTTCCTCTGGACCAGGTAGTATTTCAAGATTTAGAGAACGGAATGGGAATGGAATTTAATCCAAGGTTGCAGATTGTTGTCATGCCTAGAAAAGTTGATTGGGAGACAGAAAAGTTTGGCTGTTTAACCAAAGTCCCCCTCGGAGACGGGTCACATAAATTAGAATATAACCCCTGGAGAGAAAAGAAATACAAAACTGCCATCACAGTAGGGAAAATACTAGTACTGATACGCACAAAAGAAACAGATGAGCAACCACAAATTCCAAGAGCAAGTGAAGTTAAACAAGGATTCATGGGAGCCAACCAAGGAAAGATGGAAAAGGGGGTTCTGACACCCATGGAGATAGTGATGGCACAACACCCAGGTCGGAGAAACCGAATCCAACGCTGTGTGACCAAACGGCACAAAATTAACATCAGGAAAAAATCGTTGGCCTAAAGATGGAACCTTCAACCTGGCATGTTGCGATGAGGTGGAGTCAGAATTAAGACACACTGAGGCAAAAGACACTAAGGCGAGTTATAAGAAAAAGAACAAAAGGGCTAAAGAAAGGGAGGTATTAGGGTGGTTTAGACAAGTAGGGGGTAGGAAGCAAATGGTGCAAGTAGAGCACAGCAAGCATCCTCAGGACCCACAGGCACCAACGGATGTGATACCCACAGCACCACCCCTACCAGCACCACCATACCCACAAGACGCATCACCATCAGAGACGGGACAGTGCCCCCTGCGCTCGGTAGGGGAGGCAAGAGCAGCATCAACAATGGAGGGCCAAGTGGAAGGAAGGTTCACAGTGACCTTGGCTGGGGACACAACGGCCAAGAGCAGACGAAAGAAGACGCTCCCCACACTCAGAACACTGACAATGCAAACGCCACCTTGTGCCGGTGCAGAGACAGAGGCGGACGCATGGACAACAGACAGTGAAGATGGCTCTGAAGAAGACAGAGAGGAAGGTGATGAGGAGGTGAAATGAGGGCGATGTTCAAGGGAATCCGGGTCGGAGGACGGGAGTCAATCCGGACCCCAAACCAAGACAGAAGAGTCAAAATCAGGAAAAAGAAGAAACCACAGAACCACACAACAACAGGAAAAAGGCGAGAAGTCGCCTCCCACTGATGGACAGCCGAGGCCAATTCTGAAGGCAAGAGACCAGACTCCCCAACTAGGCAGAGATACTAGCACCCCGGTGACCACAGAACTAAACTGGGCAGAACAGTACAGGAGGGAAAAAGAAAGGATCGAGTCAATGAGGCGTCAGAGAAGGGCTGACATAGAACAACGGAGACTGCTGGAGCAGATGGAGGTGGAGGCAGCTCGAACCAAGCTCCTCCCCAACTCATTACTAAACGGGCCCCTAATAATGGACACCACACACACTGATGGGAGAGACCGACGCCAGGGAATGGCAGCCCCCAGCGCAACCGTCAGAGACAAGGACACTGGATCAGGAGCTGCTACAAGAATGGGTCGAGGCACTGAGCACACATGCGCAGAAGATACAGCAGATGACTCACGACATGGAACGATTGGAGATGTACCTGAACGACTCCAGAGCCGCTCAACAAGGAAGTAAGCCCCCAGCAAGCGCCTCCAAGGAGCACATCATAGTGCAGCTTAAAGGTACTTTAGAGACCAGCAAAACAGAACCAGTGACCAAGCAACCCAATAAGAAGGCACGTGATGATAGAAGGGAGAGGGGGTTACCAGAGCGATGGGGCCCTCAGGATGACGATGATCTCAACATCCTGTTGAGAGGAGGAAAAACAGTCAGACGGCCCACCCTTTCTGAAGATGAGAGCGACTTGTCAGACGTCATAACCCCCAAAGCAGACTTCATGTGCCCCTTGGTGACGAGAGCCTCCGGACGAACCCAATATGAACCATGGCCTTTCATGGACATGATAGATCTAGCGGAGTGCCTACCCATCCTCACAGATGGAGCTGATAAGTGGATAATGGCATTGGAAGAGACCACAGCTGGCATACGCTTGGCGTTGGGTGACATCAAGGCTCTACTCACACATGTGGCAGGCAAACAAACCACCCAAGAGATGGTCAACAAAGCTCTGTTTGGCCTAGCAGTAATTAGCAACGCATACGATGATGAAGACTTTGGAACACACCGCAACAGAGTATGGCAGCAGCTGAGAAAGCAGTACCCCGAAAAGAGAGACCCTCATGAGTCGACACCTGGGACCACAATGTAGTGCAGAGGGGATGGTGACAGCAAGCGTCTGGTGTGACAATGAAGGTTGCGCCAACATAGACACCGGGCACACAGTACCCGTAGAACTGGCTCAGCAATGGCTCGAACTAAAACCAGAACCCCGCAGGAGAACCAGAAAGGCGCTTGCACGAGACACCAAACTAATTAGGACTACCACGTAGAGATCTAATATGTTTTACCAGTGGTTAGAGTACTCCGCCAAACAGGTAACCAACAGCTCGTGCATAGCCTGCCACAGAAAATTAGGCCTACCTAGAGTTAGGCCCCTCCCAGGTATAGAGGATTGTGAATGACGAGACACCTGTTTTGCACAGTGTACTATGTGGATGGTGGCAGGGAAAACCAATTACGCCAATAATAGTGAAATCTGCCCAGTAAGTCTTAAAGGGGCTCCTGAGCAAATTAAAAAAGAATTTCAAGTACCACCAGTAGTGCATTTGGCCCAAGATATTGTATTTCCCTTTTGCGTAGCCCGAGGGGACATTGAATATTGGCTAGAAAATTCCACCAGCAGCAACAACACACTCGAGGCGGAAGAATTGATCCGGTCCCGGTGGGAAAGTGCCACCCATAAGCAAACCAATCAGACTTGGATCGCAAAAGTGTGTCAAACCATAGGAAAAGCTAAGATTCAATGTCACCAGGTGGTAAGCGGCACAGCCAAAACCTCATACGTCATGGGGTGCAATCTCACTCACGCCACATGGATTTGGATTTATGACCTTAGCAAAGGTACGGCTCCTCTAGCAGATATATTCTGGACGTGTGAGGAAGATAGACAGGTAAAAGCAGTATTGCCAGCCAATTGGACTGGAATTTGTGCACCAGTCATGCTGACAGGACCAATCACTATAATAAGTTTGGCTGATGACGGGCCAAAGAGGGTACGCAGATCGACTGGGGGCCCAAAACCCTGGCCAGAGGATGAGAAAATATACATCACATGGGACCAGGTGCCTCAAGGGGTCCCGTCAGAACATCAGGCCATAGGAGATGACTGCATCGGGACAGGTAGAGGAATAGGTGCTCTGCCATTTGTAGGGGCCATAATGAACGCCCAATACATAGCACGCAATAGCCGCTGGGTGAACTATTCGTGGTACAATCAACAGAGGTTCGTAAATTGGTCTATAGCAGCACTGGAAGGTGTGAGTGAACAGTTGCATGCTACATCCCTAATGACTGTGCAGAACAGACTTGTCATCGAAACAACGTTAGCCCCAGACCAAGGTGTCTGTGATGTAATAGGGAAAGAGTGCTGTATGGCCATCCCCATGAATACGGGTGAAGATGGCAACCTGACTCAAGCTTTGGAAAACATACGTAGACTAAGAGACCAACAAGTACAGCACTCCAATTGGAACACTAAAACCTCATCAAATCTTGACTGGTTAGAGAAGTTCTCCGTTGGAAAAATCTTACGGACTATAGGAGTAATATTTGGACTTGTTCTATTGACCATTCTTTTGATAATCTGCTGCGTCCTTCCCCTAATACAGATCCTGGTAAGAAGGTCACGGGACAATTCGTTATGCTGACACAACAGCAGGAAAGGCTCCCAGAGAGAGGAGAATTGTGGGGACTAGACGAACCGTGGGTAAGACCATATGCACCCAAAAGATTGAACAACGATTTATATGAGCCTATGATTGACAGTACGGATGTATATGAGCATATGGCTGACAACATAAACCTATATGAGCCAATGAAGGGGAACCTGGAAGGGGAATACGAGGTCATATAGAGGGAGAGCCAATTCAGGGTAAGAGATAAACCAAATAAATGGCAACAGATCCAGGTAACCCTTACTGTCACCAAACCCATACTAACAATTGACTGATTAACATATATAGTTTATTTATACCACGGGGCAATTAGGAGGAAAAGGAGGAAAAGAGGGAAGTGAATTGAACTAAAAATGTCCCTTACAACACATAGATAGGTGCAGAGCATGTCCAGCAGCTGGAGATCCCCGTATCCAAAGCAGCAGAATCCAGGGTTGGCCTACCAAGAGCACCCAGCCATGCAGGAGCTCCCAGACCACCCCAACCCATCCCCCATGCTGATGTTCGACAACTTCAGAATGAGACTGGGGTGGGCAGCCACACTCGAGACTTCTGTTGGCATCATCGGCTGATTCCGCTTTAGCGCTCTATGTACTTGAATGGGGATAAAATGATATAATTGTGTGGTTCTTTCAGACTTTCCAAATGTAATCTCTGCTGAATGGATCAAATCCTGATAGTAGTTGGGGCATCGGTAGCGTAGTGGATAGTGCCGGCGCCCCATATACAGAGGTGTGATCACTGCAGTAGTCGGAGGTTCAAATCTGGCTCACAACCATTTGCTGCATGTCATCCCCCCACTCTCTCTCACTCCCCCATTTCACTCTCTCCTGTCAATTAAAGGCAAAAAGCTCAAAAAAAAAATCTGTTAAAAAAAAAATCCTGATAGTAAAAAGAACCATATCTCATAGGTTGTGATGTGCCAAAAAAATGTATCCACTAATTTACAGATGTACATTTTTTGGGCTGATGGTGTAATTCCACTGTTAGGCCACTACAAAAATTGGCTTCAAAGCCCAGCGTGAGGAGGGTATCCTGATTTTTGTTGGGACAGAGGGATGGTGCGATATGTTAGAGCTACAAGGCCTTCCAAATGGAGGTTTTTCAGAGGCAAACCAAGTGTTATGAGAAATCATCGGCAAAGTGGCTGCACAGGCAACAAAAGAAACCCACAATTTTCCATAAATAAAGGTTTGAAAATTATGATAGCAATTGTATTATCTTAGTGTTTTTTAAAATGTAATATTGTCCTTGTCTTTATAGTGAGTACAACAAAGAAATAATCCCTAGTATTCTGATGTCTCCGTAGATAACAAGCTAGCCAATGTTACATTGTTGTTGCTGATTTGTGCCTGATGGCACATGATACCCAAAACTGAACTTAAGTCCATCAGCAAAGTTGTTATAAGCTACTTGTTACTGCTCCCCAATCAGCGCAGACTGGCAGGGCAGGAGCATAGGTTGCTAACATTAGCCTACAGAGAACCACAAGTGGCCCAGTATTGAACTGGTGTTCTTTTTTACTGAATGACTTGTTTGATTGAGTTGTGAAGTTGTGATATTTAACATGTGTTGCCAAAGCACAAATACAATTAAAAGGCAGTGAATACAATTTACAACTGATTACAAATGAAAATAGTCAAATAGGTAATTAAATTAGTGAGCAAAGTAGAAAAATATATACAGTTATAGACATACACATATTCAGACATATCTCATGTTTCATACATGTGTACCTTTAAACGCTTTTTATGTGTTTGTGTGCGAAAAAAAAAAATGTTTTTGTATGTGTGTGTGGGTGTGTCATTGGTGTACTGTATATATAAGTAACTTTGCTTAATTAATACAAAATCTTCAACGTAAATTGTCAACCAGATCTCACTCCAGCGCTTGGTCAGTGACTTCTGGCGTCAGACACCAGCAGAAAAAGCTGTCCTTTCACGTCAGTATGAAATGATGATAATACTGATGATGACTGTCATCATCATCATCATCATCATCAATATTATCATCATCTAAGGTTTCTCTTCCATTCACAGTGGTGTTCAGTGGTAGCCTGGCATTGCCAGACCCAATTCACAAAATGCTAATGGGTCTGGATACGGACTGTACATTTCCTCTATTCCCGAGGGGCGGTATCAAGGACTGTCACTCAAAGTGCCCCTTCACGCACCCCGCAGGAAGGACAGCAAACACATCCTTTTTTTCAATAAAAGCTTTCAGTGCAGCTGTTTGCTCTGCTTTTAAAGAAAATATACATTCCAGTTCATTCAACACATTTACCATCGCAGTTTCAAAATCAGTAGACATGTTGGTTGTTTACGAAATGCATTCAATCCGCTCCTTGTCCCTCCTATTCTGATGACGTGCCTTTATGACGGCATGGCCAGACTGATCTGCGGAGCAAAACAGAATATGAGCTTGCAAGATTAGGATGGTTTCACCAGACTAGTTCAGTGGTGTTTTTTCTAAAAAAAGTCTTTCAGCGTTCTCTTCATTTTCTCTTCTGAATTAGCTTTGGCTTCTAGTAAGTTCTGAGTGACAAAAGTGCCGCAGTTGTGGAGTGATTTGAGGCTAATAACCAATCTAAAATCAGCATTAAAGGTCAAGCTCACATTTGATTGGTCACTGTCAACTCACGAGGTAGAGACAAGCCTGGGAACTTTATCAATGTAGCCTACTAACTTGAGGGGGGTGGGGGGGACTTGTGAATGAGACATTCGACTCGGGGTGAAAAATAGTTGCACCAGAAGAATTATTTACACTCGCACCTGTGCTCCCAATTATATTTTGATGTCGCACAGATAAAATTTTGGTTGCATATGCGACCAAAATGGTCGCAATTTCGAGCCCTGGAAAGTCTTCCTGATTTAACTTATGCTGAGCTACATTTCTTTTTCCCTAAACCCAACCACGTGTGTTTGTTGTTGAAGAAAAAAAAAAAGCTGGCAAGCAGACACCATCTCCACATTTAAGACTAGACTTAAGACTTTCCTTTTTGATAAAGCTTATCATTAGGGCTGGCTCAGGCTCACCTTGGACCAGCCCCTAGTTAGGCTGACATAGGCCTAGTCTGCCGGGGGACTTCCTGTAATACACCTCCTATAATACATGAGCACCTTCTCTCCCTCTCTCTTTCTCTCTCCTTTGCTAACACTCATTTCCTGTTACTGCATCTCGCTAACACGGCTCTACTGCATGTCACTACCTCGGCTTCTTCTCTGGAGCCTTTGTACTCCACTGTCTCGCAGGTTAATTCATATCGCAGTGGTGCCTGGATAGTGTGATGTGTGTGATTGTGCTGCTGCCATAGTCCTGATGCCTAAAACTGCTGCTGTTATTATACACCCATGATTATTGTCACATACATATAATATCATATATCAATATATACCTACAACATATTGTACCACAATAGCCGTAATTATTATTGTAATATTATTACTTAAATTAATGTTGCTGTAAGCTAATATCATTACTGTCTGTCCTGCATCTCTCTCTGTCTCTCTGTCTCTCTTTATGTATCATTTTGTCATACAGATTACTGTTAATTTATCATGTTGATCTGTTCTGTACGACATTTATTGGACATCTGTCCATCCTGGAAGAGGGATCCCTCCTCAGTTGCTCTTCCTGAGGTTTTTACCATTGTTTCCCCCGTTAAAGGTTTTGTGGGGGGGGAGTTTTTCCTTATCTGCTGTGAGGGTCCTAAGGACAGAGGGATGTCATATGCTGTAAAGCCCTCTGAGGCAAGTTGTGATTTGTGATATTGGGCTTTATAAATAAAATTGAAATTAAACTGTAATTGTTGTACTGTCGTGCGTTTGTTTTGAAACTGTAACTTTGAGACTGTATGCAAACTGTTCATTTCCTGTGAAAATAAAAGTGTATTTTGAAAACAGATAATGCGTGTAACAGGCAGAAGTTGACACACCAGGGTACCTCGCAACAGAGATGGGGACTCGAGTCATTGTGACTTGGACTCGAGTCGACTCGAGTCGCTGTTTTGATGACTTGTGACTTGACTTGACAAAAAATAAAAGACTTGAGACTTGACTTGAACTTGACTTGACTTGAGGCATAATGACTTGAATGACTTGAGTGTTATTCACATCATGTTTTTGGTTAGAATATAAAATTAATAAATTAATTTAAAAAATAATGTCGATTATCTGGTAGGAGCGCAGGCTGAGAATGGCGTTGTCATGATTGGATCACTACCCTGTCAATCAGTCATACCCTCTCTACCTACATTACGTGTTTACTGGAGAAACAAACACACCCTCTTATATCAGATAGGCATCAACATGTCAGCGGGAGCCGTACCGAGAGTTATCATCTTCGGCTTTCGGAATTACAAACATGATGGCAAAAGACGAACAGCACAGTACAAGACATGTGGCATAAACATCTCGGACAGCCAGGCGACAACTTCAAACTTTGTTTATCATTTGAAGAGCCATTCTGCCAAGTAAGTGCTTGTCAATTAGCTAATATTATCTGGTTAGTCGGTAGTTAGCTAACGTTAGCTTGATACGATACGGGGGTGGGATGGGGGGTTGGTCGGTTTGGTGGAACTTGTTTTTTAACGTATTTACTAACATTAACCCCAGAAAACGTGAGCGAACATTCCGACTGGTTCATCACAAGACCGGCTGTACGTTTTATGAACGAGCAACACAGGGTTAAATGAGCTAAATGGGTGATTTTGGCCGCTGCCTTGGTTAGTGTGTGTGTGTGTGTGTGTGTGTGTGTGTGTGTGTGTGTGTGTGTGCGCGCACACACATGGGGGTCGTCCCTGCAAAGTAAACATTGCAGCGATGAAGTCAATGTTTACTGACAGTTACTATCTTGTCTTTTCACTTTATTAAGATCAGATTCTGCAGGTAAAATTACAATAATAAGGTGACTTGACTTGGACTTGACTTGACCTGTTACAGGACTTGACTTGACTTGACTTGACTTGACATAACCTGTGACTTGACTTGACTTGCCCAAGAAAAAATGACTTGGGACTTACTTGAGACTTGAAGGTTAAGACTTGAGACTTACTTGAGACTTGCACATGTGTGACTTGGTCCCATCTCTGCCTCGCACGTTGTATCTTGACATGGAAAGTTAATAACCAAATGTTGATTTGTGACGACGTTGGAGTGAGAATGTGTTGAAATTGTAAAGAAAAAGAACTCATGAAATGTAAGACTATATAAAAAGGCAGAGTGTAAGCTGTGAGATGATCAACTCCACTTGTTATGTGTTGTTGTGTTGGTTGGTTCCGATTCTGTCTCCGTGGCAAATAAAGCCCCATTTCCACCGAGCAGTACGGTACGGTTCAGTTCGGTACGCTTTTTTTCTGTGTCCACTCTGAAAAGTTGTGGATGGTACCAATGGAACCGTTCCTAACGGTTACCATTTTGGTCATCCCTCTGTTGGGGTACCTAGCACACAGATCTGGTACTAAAAGGTGGAGCTATGAACACTGCGGTCCGTTGATTGGCCAGTAGCGAACGGTCAGTCTGCTCAGGGCTGAGTTGTGGCTGGTTTTGAGGCAGAAGCCACTGTTCATATCATGGAGAGTTTAATTAGTAAACTGTAAATATGCAATAAAAGGATGTTTTGCTGCCTCTTCCAGCAGCGGAGTAGGAGAAAAAATAACTTAATTCAGCGGGCCGACTGCCGGGATTTTTAAGGTGGAATATTAACTTTTAACTTTTAATTTAACTTTTAATTTTACTCAATGCATGAGCTGACGCTGTGACTCAATCAACACACCTTAAATATTCTTTATTACAACTTTGACCATTACTTTAGTGTTTATATGACAGACACTTTCAGCAATGAGAGGATCTTCTGGGGCGTCAGTGGCTTAGTGGTAGAGCAGGTGCCCCATGTATAAGGCTATTGCCGCAGCGGCCCGGGTTCGACTCCAGCCTGTGGCCCTTTGCTGCATGTCACTCCCTCTCTCTCTCCTCCCTTCACACTTGAGCAATGAGAGGATCTTCAAGTATTTCGTTAATTTTGGCTGGGTTATGTGAACTGCATATATTCTAATCCTCACCCGGAGAAAAGAAAAGCGTTGTGTAGCATCGGACTAACACAACACTAAACCCCCGAGTTGGACTGAGAAGGACTAAATGCACAAACCCGTTATTTTTAAATATCCCATGGAGAGAGACTCTCATTGCAAATATTGCAATACAATGAGTGCAGGATGGAGAAGTGAGTGACAACAACCCCGCCCACACAAGGTACTGTTTGCAGTGCTAGGGTCTAGGTACCATGTCTGAAGGATTACTTTTGGTTCCAAGGTACCATACCGAAAAAGGGTATATTGTCTTCAGAGTGGCCACTGGATCTCTCTCATCAGAGCAATGCAGCACTTTAGAATGTCTCACAACAATAACCCATCAAGAGTGTTTCAATCTCCATTGGAAACACAAATTTGAAAATATTAAAGCTCCATTAAATGCTGAACAGAATGAACAAACAAAAAATAAAATATATTATTAACAGTACACAGTAAAGTAATTTTATGTGTCAAGTTATGCAGAGGCCTGTTGAGAGGATTGTTGGGGGATTTTGGCACCTCCATGTTATACACACAGCAGTGAACTGTGACAAAAACTAAAAAATATATATTTCTTTGAAAATCATGCACATGAGCTTTGTCACTGTAAACATTAGAAAAAAAAATCCCATCAATTGAAACATTTTCAGTGATGTGGCCCCTTAGCCCTCTTCTATGGTCCTGTTAGTGTGTCAGGGTCTTTATCAGCTAATTGTTAATCACTGACCTGCAGTAAGCCGTTAATTGAGACCCTGCGAATTAAAGATAATAGTCATTAGAGCAAAGAGAGAGATCACCCATCACTCTGAGACAGCAGATGTCACAGCTCTAAAGATGAATGATGGCTCTCAGTGTCAAGAGCATGACAGCACAGAGCATGAATGAAGGAAATGGATGAAGATGGCAGCACTGCTCTGAAAGGAGTGACAGCAAATAGCTAAATGAATGTTCTGTGCAGTGGAAGAATGAAATAAACCTTACCCATTGTCTCATTTGCAGAGAAGCAGTTACCGGTGAGACAGACAGAGGACTATATATATATATACTGTATATATATATATATATATATATATATATGCGTGCTTTCATGGCAGCTTTTCCAAAAGATTGCGATGCATGTTGTGTGTCTCTCTGCCCGGTAAGCACAAGCTAACACAGCAGGAGTGAACATCCAACACCGAGTCATGAAACAAGAGATTCTTACTCTGACCTCCTCACATAACTACATTTGGTCACGGATTTTGGTTCTGGGACGCCTTGTCAAGTTCTTCCCATTACATGCATTGTCTGTTTTCAAAATACACTTCCATTTTCACAGAAAATGTAGCATTTGCATATAGTTTATTTCAAAATAAACCCACTATGTCCGTATGGCACAGCGAATTGATGCATTTTTTCCCCTTCTATAATAAACGCATGAGGCCGCCAGGAATTTTGGGCCCCATGAGAAAAAAATCACACTGGGCCCCCCCTGTGCAACTGACCCATTAAAAGCTTTACATAACTCTACCTTTGAAGGCTTGCAACTGTCTTGCTTCTTGTAGTTCTTTACTACCAGTACAATATTTACTGCTAGTGAGTTATACATGCAACAGTCAGCATACAGTATGCAATTCACTATTTGATGCAAGATTAAAAGCCGCCATAAAAAAATCTGCTAAAGGCCATCTTTTACAGTCTAAATGTAATTTTTATTGTAAAATCCCAAAATGGAAAATTCTCTTAACATTAATGAAAGACTTAAATATACATTAACGTTTCAATCCAAATAAATTAACATCATCATCTCAAAATAATGAAAACAGCTTTTTGATAGCAATAAATTAACAACACTAAATCCTACAGAACATTGACCCAAATGACCTACAGTTCTGTATCACCACCACTAGATTACATACATTAGATAGCCTACGTGTTTTTGTATTTTGTTTTGTTTTATGAGTGTGTGTGCGCGCATGCGTGCATGCGTGCGTGTGTGTGTGTGAGGGGTCAAACGTTTCACCCAACCACACTACAACGCGTCACTTGCGCCTACTTAGCACACATCAGATCTAATCAAACCGCGTGAGTGCATGCCTACATTTTACATAGGGTTACTATGGAGACATGAGTGTTACACACACGCCCGCTGCACAACGCCAAAGGTGTTGTGCGCTCCACTCACACGACGCGCTCACACGTCTTATCAGTACGCGTGCACAGCGCGTTACAAATGCTACACATACACTACACCTGCGTGTCTTCGCACGCACGTCCGATTAGCAGAGTTAGCATAGCGATGCTACGTGTCACACGTCCGTAACACGACGTGTTGTTGCTTCAAGAGTTGACACTTTTGACCCCTCTGATTACATGACGTGTCTACGCACGCACATCTGATTAGCATAGCAAGCTAGTTAGCATTGCGATGCTACGTGTCACACGTCTGTAACACGACGCGTTGTTGCTTCAACAGCCGACACTTTCACCCCTGTGATTACATGATTACATTTACAGTGCACGCGAAGCAAGTACACGGTGATGGTTGCACACGCAATTTACACATATCAAGTACGCAGTGAATGCAGTGTGTGTGTGTTCGCTGATACGTTTGACCCCTCATAGTGTGCGTGCGTGCGTGCGTGTGTGTGTGTGTGCGCGCAAGCTGCTCAAATAAATTGCCCTTCATGGGAAAAATAAAGTCTGTATCTACAGATGTCATTTAATGGCAATAATTCAATCTAAATGAAAGCATCTAACTGGATTATTTTAATATTGCCTGTAACTTTAACACAGGCTGAGTTAGACTACTTACTGTTTCCAACTGCCCAGCATCCAGTTCAGACAGGTGTAGGCTGTTTTTGTTTCATAATAATCATTATGTGGAAAAACAGAGAGAGAGAGGGAGAGAGAGAGAGAGAGACAAGGGGGGGGCAAAGCTAATAAACATGCTGCATGCAGCTCTACAGTGAAATTAGATTTGACGTTTCACACTCTAACAAGATAAATAGTTATAACAAGAAAAGTTTTTTGTTTTCCAAGAAAAGCTTCTTGTAATAACATGATTAGTTTATATGACATAATAACATAATATCTTGTAAAAACATGAAAAACAGCATGTTTTAAAGAGAAACTTTTCATATTAGTACCTGACACTCTTCTTTTTTGTCTCCGTATGTGTGTATATATATCTTAATTTTTTTATATACAGATACAGCCTATAGACTGTTGATACGCCTGTAAATCTTTATGTAGAGATCGAATAGCAAAACCACGCAATATCTCTCAGGCCTTCCAGTCACAGTAACTTCATGTCAAAACGTACTTTCAGTTCATTTTTGTTTTATTGCACCTAGATTTTGCTAATTCTACCCCTCCTCCTGTTTCCATTTTACCCAGTGTGTTGTTTTCATCCATTCTGTATTTTATTTTACTTTTTCTGTTTCTCTATGTCTCTCTATGTTTTCTGTTTTATGTTGTAACAGACTAAGTTTTAAACATAAGTCTTTATCATTAATTCTTTACTGCTATCACTAAATGTATTTTCATTTTCTGAACCATTACCAATGGTAAATAGTAAATGAACCTGCATTTGTATAGCACCTTTCTAGTCATCCAACCACTCAAATTTTCCCTGCAGTCATAAATAGAAATGCGTTTAAGTACATATTGCAGGAACCCAAACATCCAATCTGTAATTGTCTTTAGTAAATATGGACAAATGCAATTTGACTGAAAAGAAGGGTCACAAATCCTTATTGCATACCCCCAAAGAGTTTACTCCAAAGACCTTACATATTTAAATCTAAGCACAAACACTGCAAGTTGAAGGTTGACATGATTTATATAGTATTTTTTGAGACTTTATTTTGTCTTCAAAAATAAGACTGCTATTTTACACTCTTAGGCGTGTGTTTTCACTTAACTGAAGGTGTTTCATTGTAATAAAAATCTGTAAAAATGACAGTGTTACTCTGCAAAACTTATAGTGCAATCACATTATTGAAGGTGTCTGGTCTTTATATTCTGGTAAAAATCTTTAAATTAACAGTGTTTCTCTGCAAAACATTTAATGTTTTTTTGTAATTGTATTGTTTCTGCACTTTATTTGAATTAAGATGTTTTATTTTAGGATTTGTGTTTGGCAGCCGCTGCTGCCAGTCATTTGACTTTTTTTTTTTTTTTTTACTTCATTGGAGGTATTTAATCTGACAATTCAGGAAAAATCTGTCAAATAACAGTATTTTCCTGTTGAACCTTTAATGCCATCTTTTTATTAAAGGTGTTTGATTGTATATAAGAACTGTAAAATAATGGTATTTCTCTGCAAAACCTTTCATGAACATTTTCGTAAATGCTTTGTTTTTGCATTGTATTTGGATTATGATATTTCACTTTAATTTTATGGTTGGTGTTTGGCAGCTATTGCTGCAGTGAGTTTTTTATGTCAGTGTTAGGGTTGGGATCCGGATCTGGTTCTTTTTTGGAACCGGGTCCAAAGTTCCGCATATTTCTGTCCGAACCTGACCGAGCCCGACATTATCTAATCACTAAAGCACTGAGTTTGTGTCACACAGTTGTCATGGTTACAGGCTATTTAACAGGCTGGGTGTGCGCCGTGGGTGCTCAGCGGAGAGGGAGACCTCCATGTTTGAGACGGGAGGGGGCGACGGGAGCGAGCGACGGGAGCGAGCGACGGGAGGTTCGACGCTTCCAGCGAGGGGAGAGGGAGAAATATAACAAAATAAGATAAAAAAGGAAAAACCTGTCTCCCTCTTTTATTTAATTTTCAGCGTTTAATCAAGGCAGAGGCTGGCGGCGGGAGGTCAGCTTCCAGTGAGGGGAGCGGTAGAAACAAACAGCCAATGTGTGTCTGTGTGTGTTATGTTCAGGTGTTGTCACGTAAATAACAGTGCCCAAGCATGAATGCATATAAGTATTTTTTATTACATTGCTGTGGTTAATTTGAGGTAATAGTGTTACTGTAGAAATCAGAGAATCACTTTTTGTTGTTATATATTCTCAGGGAGATGATACAAGCTCTAAATCTGAAATATACACCACACACAAATATGTATTTTCATCTAATTGTACTGTGCAACAGTTAGAATAAAGTTTTTGTATTTGTATGATTGCATTTGTGTTTATTATATACTTGTTTAAGTAGAGCAAGTATAATGAATATAATGTAGGAATTGGTAAGAGGAATCGGTAAGGAATCGGAATCGTTAAAATCCTAATGAGTCCCAACCCTAGTCAGTGTACTCATGAAACTGTGCACAGCAACTTTAACTGTAGAATGGTGAGAAGGGGTGACTTTTGCTATATGCAATCCATTGTATACGTCTTCTTTTGTAAGAGAAAATAAAGCATAACATTAAAATGACCTCCTACTCTGTCTGCTGTAAACATCAATCATGTTTTGCTGACCGACTCTGAGTTTTAATTTTGACCTACTGTATTTACTGTACTTATGTACACATAGTTTTTCTGTCCAATGAGGGATTATGACTTTTCAGGTGTGCTAACTTGAAACCAAAATGAAATGGATAAAATCAGTTTTAGTTTTTACGCCTCCGCTCCAACGATAGCTGTGGCCAGAGGCATTATGTTGTCCATCCGTCAGTATGTCTGTCCATATATCTATATGTACATCTGTCCTGGGATGGACAGACGCCTCAAGAACACCTCAAAGGAATTTCTTCAAATATGGCATAAATGTCCACTTGGATAACCAAATGTTCATGATGAACTGAGGTTTTGGTGGTCATAGGTCAAGGTTGATATGACCTTGTCTGTTTCATTCTTGTGAATGCGATATCTCAAGAATGCCTCAAGGATTTTTTTTTTTAAAATTTGGCACAAAGGCTGACTTGGACTCAATGATGAAGGTCAATGTGACCTTGCATCTGTGTCATTCTCATGAACACGATAGCTCAAGAACACTGGGAGGGAATTTGGTTAATTTTGACACAAACGTCCACTAAATTTGTGGTGAAGGTCAAAGGTCATGGTCAGTTTTTAACTCACAAAATATGTTTTGGGCCATAACTAAAGAATTAATATGCTAATTATGACAAAACTTCACACAAATGTCTACTAGGATAAAATGATGAAGTGGTGACATTTTATATCTAAAATGTCAAAGGTCAGCTTCACTGTGACATCATAATGTTCTACAAAAAGGCTTTTCTGGCCATTATACAATGTCATATCTCAGGAACAGAAGGGGAGACATTTGGTCAGATACTGAATTGGTGACACTCATCTTGGGTGTCCACCTTGAAACTGTGCTGATTGTATAATCTTCTGAGATGTTGGTAGGGAGATGGGTGTGAAGCATGTAAACTGTATGAGAAACAACTGCAGGGCGGTAATTCTAGTTTGTCACAGTTTATTTATTAAGCCCAGTAAGAGCTATATTACCATTGGAGAACATTCCCCGGGTCAGGGGAGTCCTTCTGTGCAGAGTTTGCATGTTCTCGCCGTGTCAGTGTGGGTTTTCTCCGGGTACACTGGCTTCCTCCCACAGTCCAAAGACATGCACTTCAGGTTAATTAGTGACTCTGTATTGCCCGTTGGTGTGAATGTGAGCGTGAATTGTTGTTTGTCCCTATGTGTCAGCCCTGTGATAGTCTGGCAACTTGTCCAGGGTGTACCCCGCCTCTCGCCCAATGTCAGCTGGGATAGGCTTCAGCTCCCCACGACCCTTGACTGGATAAGCGATTACAGAAAATGAATGAATAAATGAATGAATGAATGAATGATATTCATTTTCTAAATGGTGGTATATAAACCCCAAAACTGCTGACGACAACAGTGACCAATTGACATTAATTGTCCAATCTGACCTCCAGTGACTCCGATTCATAGTCATACAGAGGAGGTTACACACGCCTGTTTCATCCTGTTGTCACTCAGGACTTAACAACATTGATATCACACAAATGATATTAGTAATTGACTGGGTGATGGCATGCTGATCTTGTCTACATTCTTAAAAAAGGACACCAATAATTGAATTATATTTCTGAGGCTGTTAGAGTTGATTGGGTTCATTTCATTTTCTAGTCAATTTGACTATATGTGTTTCTTACTGTAAGACATAAAACCTGGACATGATATATCACAGCATATAAAAAATTAGAACTATTAAATAAGAAACTTGATTAGCTGATGAAAGCTCTGTATAATGTAATGTTTTTTTAATTAGTCTGATTGCATTTACCAAGACACACAGAGAGTAAATGTTGACATTGACAGAATATTTTCACACGACAGTGGTAGTTGTCTTAAAACCTTTCACGAGACTAATGTAAATGTTTCAGTAATTTGTTGTTTTTAATGCTATTTGTCTGTTGAAATGTAGACTTGAATAATAGAAGGCACCACTGGGATGCGGACAGGTTAATTCTGTCTTTCCAGCACAGTAAGATTTTTTTTAGTGATGAGGCAAACAGTATGGATTGTTCATATTTCAAAGGCAGTTCAACTGAGAAAAGGTCTCTGAGCCGACACACACACGGTGTTACTGGATTGCTATGACCTATGGTTGAGGATATTTTATGTGGTCCTTCATCCAAAATGTTTGAATGGGTCTGCCAACACACTCTTGTCACTTGAGGCTGAGCATTGCCCTGCACCAGGAGGAACCCAGGGCCCACTGCACCAGCGTAAGGTCTGACAATCGCTCTGAGGATTTCATCCCGGTATCTAACAGCAGTCAGGGTACTGTTAGCTATGACATGGAGATCTGTGCATCCCTCCAGGGATATGCCTCCTCAAACCATCACTGACCCACCGTCAGACCAGTCATGCTGGATGATGTTACAGGCAGCATAATGTTCACTAGTTGGAAGTGGGGTTTCTGTGAAGTGCTGTAAAGTTTAGTTCAGATTCAAAACACAGCTAAAACGCACATTAATCATGGCCTAATAGCAATAATTTCAAACACAAGTACACAAATTAACTTATAACTGACAGGAGTCACAGACAAAGAATTTGTCATTTGCTGGATACATTATCCCCACAAACACAACATACTAATTTCTTTAGCACAAGCCTATGGCATTTTACATTGTGTAACCTAGCCTAGCTGCTAATGGAGATTTCTTCTACTCATATGAAGCCAGGGACAACAGCAATATTTGACAAAGGTAACATTACAAAACTCGGCTCCATTACAGCTCAAAAGGTTCACAAACAAAACAACTGTCCTATATTAAACATATTTTCTAAACCATTACAACATGCTAACATTATTAGCACAGGCACGGCACAGTATTTAGATTCGTTTTTGTGGTCACTTTGTTTCTCTTCATAGTTGCTTTTCATCTCTGTAGTTGTTTTATTTCTCTTTGTGGTCTTTGACGGACATTTTGCAAGTGAAGACCAGCTGGGCCCCTCGGCCTGTGCCCAGGAGGCCTGTTCAGTAATCCATCCATCATAACATCACATAAGACAGCTGTGTTGAACACTACATCAGTGAAACAAAAAGGAGCCTGGACAAGAAACTGAATGAAGACCAGAAACAGAGCAGAAACAGACAACCTCAGTTGCCTGCATTAGACCAAACCCTTGCTGCATCAACAAGGAAGGTGGCATGGGTAACTCATCAGTCAGTCAGTGAATGGCTGGAGAAAAATCAAGGAGGACATTCATATACAACACTACACACCATCTTTGAACAAAGACAGAGGTCACCACGCCTTCCTGAATATGGCAAGATTTTTTCTCTGCAGTGGGTACAGAGGGTCTGTAGAGTAGACTGAATGAAGATACGTGTGTGAAAGCGGGCATTTGCTGTGCACAACAATCAGTCAGATTCAAGCAGTGTGTGTGTGTGTGTGTGTGTGTGTAGGTATGTGCACTGCTGCTGGATTAAGGACTCACAGAAGCAAGTCAAGGGCAAGGCTCAAACTCACAATATTGTAAAGACAAACTCCAGCCCCTCCCTCCTTGAAGTAATTACTGTCCATTTAGATGATTACCTGTAATTACTTGTTAGCTGTCAGCACTAGACAGAAACTCAGCCTCTGAGACATGAGGAGGATGACGGGGAGGACGATGGAGGTGGAGGTAGGTAGAAATGGAGGAGAAGTTGGAAGGGGGCAGAGGTGTTAGGAGGGGAGATGACAGTAGGAGGATAAAAAGGAGGAAGTGATGGAAAAGGAGGAGGAGTGGGGGTATGGGGGGAGAAGGACAAGCAGAGGAGGAGGTGGAGGAGGAGCTAGGGACAGAGAGCAGAGTGTTGACATGTGTTTCTGTCAGCCAGGGTCAAGCGGTTGCTGTCTCTTCTTTCAGCTGCCGTCCATCAGAGAGAGCGGTTGAATTAATCTCCTCTTCATTTGCAGAGATGAAGCAGACCTCTGACAGCAGCAGTAATTGCAGGGCTACTGATCTGCTCTCTAATGGCAATGATGCTGTTTTTTTCACAAGTCATGAGACAGTCAGGTGGTAATGTTAAGAAATAATAAACAGTGTTAAAATAAAATCTGATGGTGTGTCTAAAATCACATACTTCCGTTAGTATACCTCTATGTAGTATACTATGTGTAGTATGTGATCATTGGTGTAGTATGCAAATTTTGACAGGGTAGTGTTGTCTCAAACCAAACACTGCCACTGTGCACTGACCGATAATGGCGGCTGCAAATTAGCTAACTAGCATTAGCATTTGGGTTATCGTTTGTGGTACCAAATCAGTACAGACTGCTAAATTAACCCAATAAACATACTACTGGCTTATACCCGACAACAGTATGGTGGTGCTTAGTGCAAAAAAACACATGTATTTGTATAATGCAGAGACATTCGCGGTCGCACAGTCCTCGGCCGCTATTTCCAGTTTGAAAAGTGGTGCCTCCCCTTCCGCTACGTAGCCAAGATGGCGACCATTGAGGCCAAGTGTCCGTAGTTCCACACTCAGCTTCTTGACCGTTTTCAGTGCACCATCCGGGTACTCAAAGTGCACTGCATTTTTCCATACTTCTCAGTGTGAATGCACTTATGCACTCAAAATATTGAGTGTAAGTACAGAAGTACACGATTTCAGACACAGCAAAAGTCTCAATTAATAGCTGAGGGTGTGACTGGCATGAACAAATAACAGTTGGCCCCTATGGATTTGAAAAAAAAAGAAGAAAAAACGGTGTAAAACTTAATTTAGCATAATATTCTGTTCAGAATCCAAATATGTACTAAACACACACACACACACACACACACACACACAAATTGAAAAATGGTGGATTTCTACTCAAGATGCAATCTTAAGCAAGAAAACTCTTTTTGATTATATTACTTATTGTGTGTTATTTTTTCTGTTGATTCCAATGGACTGAGAATCTGAATGTGGCAAACAATGGCAATAAAAGGTCTTAAAGGACACATATTATGCAAAATGCACTTTACCATGGGTTTCTAACAATAGTATGTCTGCCTAGCCGGTCTACAAACCCCTTAAAAATGAGAAAAGTCCATCCTCTCCTTCTTTTGCATGCTCCACCTTTCAGAAACCCTGTGCTCACTCAGGCAAATCTGAGATTTTCCCTGCTTGACGTCACACAGGGAAAAATCACCTCCCCCACCCAGGTGGATGACACTCCCCCAGCTAGGTGTTCCTACAGCCCACTGAATCTGCCTTTTTGCTGCCATCTTTCATTCCCTGGCTCAGGTAAAACAAAGATGTTGAAGGCAGGAGCTAAGCATGTCAGTTACTTTGTTGCTGGCTGCACAAATGAAAACAGAAGCCTTTTTTACTCCCTATGTCTGAGGAACTGAGGACCCAGTAGATTCATTTTATTTCTGATGGAAATGTACCCACAACACCTGCTAAAGTGTTGTATATATGTGCTCACCATTTCACTTCTGCTTTCTTCCTCTGCTTTTTCAACGAGAGATATATAATTGTGACTGCATGGATAGTTGTCTTACAAAAAGTATATTGTAGCAATCGCCTGTCCATCCGCATAGTAGTGACTACTACAAGTGCATCAGGCATTAAGAATTATTCTATATGATTGCACATTAAATCTGAGTAACAAATGAAAGAAACTTGGTGTCCTTACAGTTGCAGTGTAAAGCTGTAACTATTGGTACCTCATACTTTCTGATTTTGAAATGCTGCACTAGACATATCACTCAATTTAGGGCTTTTTACTGAAAAGAAATGTATTTTATATGCACTGTAGGAAGTGGAGTGGATTAGAAACATCAAGAACCACATATACTGGACTGCAGCTTCCTCAGCCACCAGGCCGGAGAGAATGGCAAAGTGGGATTCGATCCTCAACCATATACAAGACATGCATACACATGAAGATCCTCATTTCCTCCAGTCTCAACATCCATTGCACCAGACAAGGGACAAGAGTGTTACTAATATACGGACTAAAACCTTATCACATGACTCCTCTTTTTATAATAAGTGATCAGAAATATTATATAAAGGTAATCACACCTAGTGATTCAGTAACTTTCAGAAATTCATAACAAATACTGTCAATAATAATTATTACTATATTGTGTTGCAAAATACACATTTTTAGTGTTTTAGCAACTCCTGCCTTCTACAAGTTGGGGAGGGTGCCCCACCACCAGCCCTCATCTGTGGAGTTTTTTAACAGCATCGTCCTTTGTTTTGCCCTAAAAAAAATGGAGATTTGCATCAACAGACCTAGGAGTGTGGGAGGGAGTGTGCCGGTGTGCCGGTGGTGGAGCTCAGACAGGTAGGGGAGGAGCCAGATTGTGGAGAGCTTTGTAAGTGATGATGAGGAGTTTGAAGTAGTTACGCAGGGAGATGGGGAGCCAGAGGAGGTTATGAAGGATAGGGGTAAAGTGGTCACGGATGTGGGAGTGTGTGTTTGACTGACAAACCATAGAGGAGTCTATTGCAATAGTTAAGTCTGGAAGTAATGAATGCAGAGAGACATAGAGTAATGGCCAGTTCTTTGTGGATAGCATGTACTTTTTCCTAAAAAATTACAAAAAAGGGGAGCACTTATCAACTGTGAAGGATTGGGAACTGTTGTTTGAGGGGGTACTCTGATTACGAAGAAGATGCCAGGATTTGCTGGTGGCAGTGGATTTAATACTGTTGGAACAGTGATACAGAGTAGCGATACAGAATGGCAATGTATAGCCAGAGCTGCACAAGGTATCAACAGGTGGGTATACAGCAACGTCGATCAAAACAGCAAACGGCAGAATCCACACAGATGTTTATTAGTAAAGTAGAGTTGAAACTATAGAAAAGCCAGGGTCAGCCGAAGTGCTAACCTGCACTAAGACAGCTCAAGAGTTAAATTCAGTCCAAATTCAATCCAGATGGAGAAGCGGTGAACAAACACCGGCAGTTTCCTCTCATATCTGCATGTACCAAAACCACTAAAGACTGAGCCTACATTCCTACAAGTGTTACATTCTTTTATGTGCACCCAAACATTATCTTTTTTACAAATTGTAGTAAGTATTGCACTCAGATGTTACAACAGTTTAAAAAACTAATAATAATACTAAAAATTCGACCTTGTGAAAATAATTAATTTAATAAGGTGTCCAATGTCAGGTGGTATTAAGGAACAGACTTTAGTCATTATTTTGTAAAAAAAACCCACAAGATTTTTAGAAGTAAACAAAACCGTGTAAACAGGGTATGTGGCTGACATGGCGGTTAACTTGACACCTTACACAGATGCTGTGTTGGCCATCCCCATTCCAGAGGACCTCACTGCACAGTTCAAGTGACACCAAAATCACAGACAAAGCAGCAGTATTTCATAAGTTCGGAGTGAGAACAGGCTGGTTATTTATATTCTCCAGCAAAAACTGAGTTATGAGTTCTCAAGGGTTATTTTCTCAGACATAACAAAGCTTGTCCAGAGACACAGAAGAAATTCTACAACTGTTTTTACAGGATGAATAGGCCTGTCCATCAACAATAAACTGAACTTTTGTGTAAAATCTGAAGTTGAATTGTGAGGTGACATAGGAAGTCAAGATAAAAAAGTATGTTCTTAGTGGGATGGACAGTTTCTGTAATCTGTATTCTGTATTTTGGCACACAAACAAACATTATGTCATCTCTAGCTGCTGTCATCCTTTTCATTGTGTTGTATACCAGATCATGCCCCAGACAAATAGAAGTGATGGAACACATGAAAAAAACAACAACAAAACCCCCAAATAAAACAAAATGTTCTTTTAAATTTACACTTTGTATCTCTCATATGTCTTTTTCAATCAGTTTTTATACAGCTCCATATAGCAAAAACACTGTACAGTGTGTGCAGTGTGACAGCCTCAGAGCAGGAAGAAGGGACAGAGAGATATCACTGCATTACAGATCCTGATGTGAGGACTAGTACAAAGCTAAGATGGATGGACAGAGGGGGAGAATGATGGAGGAAGAGAGAAGGAAGGGTAGAGAATGAGGAGGGAGGGATGGAGGAGGGAATGTTGAGATATCACCCTGTTACAGACGTGAATTAAAAAACATTAATAAGACTAATAGAAAAGACAGGACAGAGTTTAATGTTCAGGTCAGCAGCATCTGATCATACATTAGCTTCACATTACATTAGAGAGACAGGCGGCTAGAAGAAGACCACATCCCAATGTGTGGCTGACATGAACTGGCTAAAATATGAGCGCCCTCACAACTGCCAATTATAGTAATGCTTTTAACACTGCTGCTCTGAATCAAATTAACTGCAGGGCCGACCCCTGGCATATGCAAATGCTGTGTAAAATGACTGTGAGAAGCACTGAGACAGTCTTTCAAAGAATAATGACAGACTTGGTCGCTTTTAGCACCTGCAACAAAAGGACAAAGCCCTCTAGTGGCTGTGGCAATGTAGAAAGCCTGGTAGCACTGTTAAAGAGCGACAAAGTGCCTGTGGGGAGGAGTGGACTGCTGTTTTAACCCAAACCATGAAATCTCCCTAAACCTAACCAAGTTGTCTTTGTGACTAAGTCTAACCAAACTTTAACCATAGTGTTGTCACATCATGAAATAGATTTAAATTTAAATGTGATTTGTGACAGTTTTGGAAGGCACAGACAAATGATGTTGATGGCGTCAGATCGGAAAACTCTGTTAAGTGTTGTTTTAGGCATGGATAAGTTGTGTGTTTTGCTATTTAGAGCAGTGTGTAAGATTAAGAAGGATTTAGTGGCGTCTAGCTGTAAGGATTGCAGATTGCAACCAGCTGAAACCTCTCCTTCAGTGTTTTTACTTGGAGTTGAATTATCCACAGAGGTCTCCTTCTCTCCAAAACAAAGGGAACAGGTGATTAAAACTGCTAAAAACAGTGAATAAAGCAGTTTCACATTACAAATCAGTGTTTTTCCTATGCTGTGTGGCACCTTGGAGACAGGCCACTGGTACTGCTGTAGCAGCTGACAGTGCCAGAAATAGCCGCCGCCTGGTGACTATCTTAATGCTGCTAAAAGTACCTTTGTGCATTGGTATCTGACACCAATGCCACTGACAAAATGGCAGTATTTGACAAGTTTGGAGTGCGAATGGGCTGGTTATTTGTATTCTCAAGTAAAAATAAGATATGACATCATACATCATCATACCGTCATTTCAAATTTAAAGCTTCCTGTATCCATTTAAAATTAAAAGCCCCTTATAATTTCAGTTGAGAGAATCCCTTCATTTTCTAAAAAGGCTTTTATTGTGAAACATTTGCAGGAACTTGTGGAGGATTCAGTGACTTGCATAGTTTGCATGGGGTACTTCAAATGTAGTTCCTGCCATCTTGTGGCACTTTTTACATTGCTACGAAAACAGTTTGGCAGGAACATGAAAAGCCATAGTGACTGAAATAGTATTAATAATGATAAAAATAGGACAAGAATAATCTGATAACATCACACACGTCATGAAAGATGAATAGGGATGATTGATTGTGGACAATCATCCCTATTCACACGTCAGGAAAGATGAATAGGGATGATTGGTTGTGGACAATCGTGTAGTCTGTCATGTCTCTCAGACAAGTCACAGCAAGATTTTATGACTCCACAATGCTGTGATCCTACACACTCTGACACTATAGGTGGTGGTATGCACCTCAGGTGATTTAAACCTGTAGGAACAATGAATAAAGTAGTTTCACATTAAAAATTCAGTCTTTCTCTGACACTGCTCATAGCATATGGGCTGATGACTACAATGGCAGAAGTGAAAATGCAAATGGTTCTATCTAAAGTCAGTGTTTGGTTTGTCCATTCTGGGCTTCTGGCGGTGCAACATGGCGGATTCAGTGGAGAATGACCTGCTCCCTATGTAGATATAAATGGTTCATTCTAGGGTAATGAAACACAACATTTCTAATTTTCACGTGATTATACACTAAAGGAAACATACGTATATCATATTTCTAAATCCTACACACTGGATCTGTAGTTGTGTAGAGAGCTGATGCTGCAGATTTTAGACCTGAGTCTGATTTGAGCTGCCCCACTGCTAAGGAACACTGAAATCACTGTGTTAGGGGAACTAAGAATGGTATGAATGACACCCCAAAGATGGATGTTAAATAAAACAGCTGAAAATCTACCTTTCATGAAGAGTTTACAGGATGATACAATATATAAATAATTTATTGTTGATACGTTTCACCATTGTGAGACAATTGGTGCATCTTACCCCTGCAGATTTTTAATATAATTGGGGCGTATGACTGTTTAGACCAAATTATTGGGCCCGGTCAGTCTGATAGTAAACTGCTAGACCATTTAAAGTGGAAAAAGTTAAATTTATGAAACATTGCTGATGTCCTGGACGTAACAAGTCAACTTTGATCATTTCATGTTTCAGTTCAGCTCATCACACTTTATAGGTGTTATAATTCACACATCTGTGTGTGTCAGCCCCCAGGCAGTAACAAGAACCAATGTTAGTGTTTTACTTGTGAGGACACTTTTTGTTTCCAAGCCCCATCAATATAACAACAGGCTGACTGGCTCTTGTAGACAATTGAAATACTGCTATTTTAAAACATAATCTGTTTTAAACTCAATGAGATGTAAACTGCTCTCCTGAAGGAAAGCAAAGAGAAGAGCAAAAGTGTGCCATGGATTATAGATATGTATATATATAGATCATATAAAGACTGTGTTGTCATGAAACATCAAGGTAAATTAGTGATTAGTATGAACATCACCAGGCAGCAGGTGTTATTAATCTGTCAGCTATAAAGAGAAGAGAGGAAAACCTTGTCTAAACTGGAAGTGAGTTAAATGTAGAAAAATACATTCTGACGTTAAGTTAAAAAAGATCGGCGCAAGGTAGTGCCAGCGGAGACTCTTAACAAGAAATTCTTCAATTAATTAATGAAACTGTATTTTTTACAGTTGTGTGAGTAAGTAACGACACTTGGTCAGGGACCTCTGATTGAAAAAGCCATCCTTTCACATCGGCATGATACTGTTTGTGGCTGGTTATTGTTTAATGGCACCGGTGGTGTCAGGGGGAAACATGGTGGGACAACAATATAAGTTAAGGTGGTGGAAGCCCGAGTAGGGTGGGTGGGAGGGGTGCCAGATGGGTCCAACAAACAGCAACTTTCATCAGGGATTCTGGTATTGTAGAGCCAAATCCTGATCTTTTTTTCCTAAACCCAACCACGTGAGTGTGTTGTTGAAAGAACAAAAGTCAATTCAGAGTGTTATTAGTTTATTTTGGAAAGAGACTGTATGCAAACTGTACATTTCCTGAGAAAAAGGAAGTGCATTTTGAAAACAGACAATGCATGTAACAGGCTGAAGTTGACATGGTGTCCCAGGACATCAACAACCAACCCACCCAGGGTACCTTGCACATCATATGCCGAAGTGGAAAGTCCCTGAACCAACCATCAGTATGTGACGAGGTTGGAGTGAGAATGTGTGAGTGAGTATAAACATTACAGACTACATGCACCCAAAATAAATTTTTTGTATATGTTTTTTTTAAACTCATCACAAGACAAGATTTTAGACTTATCACAAATATATATATTACTGTAAATTTAGGTGTAATAGGTGTAATACTCCAGATAATTCAAAGGTAAACTACTAATGAATATCATGCATGGTGCAAAACAAAAAATGGAACTACACCGATAAACAAACTACAAATAAAACTCTTTATGTAAAAATAAATACTTATTATACTATTAATACTATTAATGTTGTATGCATCAGGACTGGCCCTAATAGTGGCCCAAAAGTTAGTTGACAAGAAAGGTCAGCCATCAAGATTTCATTGGTCATTAGTCACAAAACAAACAAACAAACAAACATGAATCTCTAGTAGGACATTACCATGTCAAAATAAATCAAAGTCTATAATTCGACCATATAGGAATTTCATTTGAAAGGACAGACACTCAGCAGTCAGACAGGAGTCACGTTAATATATAGGGCTGGTACCTGCGGTTATTACACAGGTTAGTTAATAACGTGCTAAATGGTTAAAGACAACCTACTTTCATTAAAAATAAAATGCTAATAAAATGAAGTGCTGCTGCTGTGGTCCTGCCTGATGCCTCCCACTACTGCTGTTATTATTAGGCATACTTTTACCATTATTATACACATATGATTATTATTGTCACATACATATACTATCATATAATAATATATACTTCCAACATATGCTACCAAAGTTACTTTTATGTTAGTAGTTGTGCAAACTTCCCTGCTCTGCCATGTTTGGGAGGAGCCGAATGTCACCGGAAGGACCCGAGTAGTCCCGAGGGAACACGAGGGCAACAGAACGGCCCCAAAGGCAGCTGGGCTGGTGATACACCTGTGGAGTGCCTCACACTTGCTCTTAGCGTTAAGCGGAGTACCATCATAACTACCCACGCCGTCACCTTGTGTCCGTTGTGCGTGAGTGCAAAGTAAGTTTACAGTAGGTGTTTATTGTTATGCTGTTTTCTGGTGTATGTGGCATGGAGCCGGAACGGCTGCCATGTTATGATCAGTACTCTCGCACACGGAGTTGTTTACATTAGATATATTGCCACAGACTGGTTAATATGTCCGCCTTTGTTTATATATGTGTTCTAAACATATAATACTGTTTCGATTAAGTGTTTACTACCACGGATGGCCTCTACATCTGGCGATATTCACGTTTCTTACAGTTGTTGTGTGTTACATTATAACAATGTGGTCTGAGGCGCCCCCGTGCGGCCAGTTTTCTTTGTGTAGTATCACATGTCTGTTCAGTTCACAGTAATATGACTTTACTTCTGTACCATACTAATATAATTATTGTTTATCTATTTGTATGCTTCAGGAAACCACAACGAACACTGTACACTGTTCCAAGCTGTGTGAAATCATTAAAGAAGGGTTAACGAAATCTCTGGAGTAGCCGCAGTTTTTCTGACAGAAGACTAAAGTCAGACTGTGTACGCCAGCATTCAAAATATAATTCACAGTAGTAGTGGCCTTCAGTCTTGAGAGACCATGGCACATGCGCACTTGAATTGAATCAGGTGGTGCTAAGGGAGCAGTGCTTCGTATGACTAATAAGTCCCACTCTCGAATGGCAGACTCTCTGGCAGTGATTACACTTGAATACAGTGTTGCCTGCTGAGGCTGATTTGGGTGCTTTTCACCGTGCTCTCCTTTCTGGTGCTGCTTGACTCAGCACAGTTTCACTCTTCTGGATTCCTTTCCGGACCTCCTGCCTCCAGCTGGTACGGTTATTGGCACTGTTCTCCCAGTTGTCTACTCTTATGCCCATGGACCTCATGTCCCGCTTGCAAACGTCTTTGAATCGCAGGTGGGGGGTGGCCCACTGGCCTGGTGCCAGTGGCAAGCTCTCCATAAAGCAGGTCCTTGGGGATCCTCCCGTCTGCCATGCGGTGGACATGGCCAAGCCATCTAAGACGCCGCTGGTGCAACATGGTATAGAGGCTGGACATCTGAGCCTGTTTGAGGACTTCCTCATTTGTCACATGATCTTGCCATTGGATGTTAAGGATGCTTCGGAGGTTATGCATGTGAAATGCATGGAGACGTCTTTCTTGCCTTGAGTATGTAATCCAAGAGAACTGATCCATGAGCTTTTGCAGATGCTCTTGCAAGTGGGCTACCAGTGCAGCGTCATCTGCAAAGAGCATGTCCCTGATGAGGACTCGCCTGACTTTAGTCTTCGCCCTCAAGCGTAAAATGCTGAACAGCTTCCCATCTGATCTTGTATGGAGGTGAGTTGACTGTTCAAATGCATGTTGCAGCATTACAGCAAAAAAGATGCCAAAGAGGGTTGGAGCAAGGACACAGCCTTGCTTCACACCACTCCGGATGTCAAAAGCATCTGAGGAGGCTCCATCAAACTGGACAATGCCTCTCATATCTGTATGGAAAGACTGGATCAAGTTTAGGAGCTTCGGGGGGCATCCTGTTTTGTTCAAGAGGCCATCACGGCTTATCAGATCAAAGGCCTTGGTCACATGCACTTGTAGGTATAGTATAGGCCTATATTAATTAAGATTCATTGGTACAGTTTTGTATTTCTCTGTAATGTAGCACAGTGTTAACAATGTTGCCTATACAACTCTTTCTCAGACCTTGAATTCAAACCAATGTGTTGCCCTGCTCAAAATATGTAATTTAATAATTAAATTAATAGCGTAAAGCGTAAATAGCATGTCGGCGACTAGTCGAATAATGATCCTAGATGAAAACTACTGGTCGATTAGGAAAATTCTTAGTCGAGGGCAGCCCTAGCATGCACACATATTTAGATCACAACATGAATGTGTATTGTGTTACGCTTAGGGTCTTATAGTCCTGTGTGATTGCTCTGCAGTACATTTGAATACATTTGCATAAACAGCCTTACACCAACCTATATTTGCAGCACACCATTGTGTCCAATCCCATGTCATCATAAATGTGCATTAAACTCTGTATGACATGGTCTTCCAATCACCATTTGCATAAACCTTCTTTTTCATCATGCATGTGTAAAAAAAAAAGGTTGGAAAAAAACCACACACTTAATTCCTTAGTTAAGTTAGGGCTGCATCACTGCAGATATATTCATACAGCTCCAACAGTCACTATTTATATGCATAGAAAAATAAATATAGATTTATGATGATCAACCAAAACCTACATCAGACTGTGAAATACATTTGTGTACGTTTAACGCGCTGAGTGTAACTCTGGAGAAATACATTTGATTGATGAGTCATCATCCAGGTCATCATATACGGATGACCTTGGGTTGGCTAGCAACTTTAAGTGTCGCTGTTTGACAGCCTGGGAATGACTCTCAACAATCAACAATCTTTTTCCAGACTTACACATAGCACTTTTGGGTAGAGTAGCATAACACACACACCCTATGAGCATCGTTGCAGTGAGGTCCTTGGAAATGAAAACAGCCCATGTGCCCCTGAGATCTGAATGCAACCATGTTTTGAACCATGCTACCATCACCACAGTGTGGTTCAGCAGCAGTTTGCAAAGATAAATGGAAATGTAGCATGTGAAGTGTAGAGTATATAGCTCTCCTTTCAGTATATGCCTGTCTTTAATGGGATCTATAGAATCTATACATCAATCCCAACACATTCTCACTCCGACCTCATCACATATCAGTGTTTGGTCATGAACTTTCCATGTCGAGAACTGACGTGCAAGGTATCCTGGGTGCATTGGTGGTTGACATTCTGGGATGTTGTGTCAGGTTCTGCCTGTTAAATGCATTGTCTGTTTTCAAAATACACTTCTGTTTTCACAGGAAATGTACAGTTTGCATACAGTCTCTTTCAAAAATAAACGCACTACATCAGTACAACACCACAAATTGACATTTTTTTCCTTCAACAACAAATGCACATGGTTATGTTCAACCAACACACGCACGTGGTTGGATTTAAGCAACAAAAGCATTGGGTTGGGTTCATCATCATCATCATCAGCAGCAGCAGCAGCCTAATGGAAATCCAGCAGAAGAACTCATAAAACTGTACAGAAGTCCAACACAATCTGACTCCTCTTTGGATTTGTATTTAATTATTTTATTTTTATTTTTATAGTAATTTGTAGAAATGTGTTGGCTATTTGTTGTTGTTGTTTTTTTTTCTTTAAATGTTCTTAACTACCTTGTACAACTTTCTTTGGCAGTGCTGCATTTACTTAGTATTTTATATAATAATACCAATTATCATTATTGTTGTTATTTCTATATATATATAGTTGTGTATTGTGTGTGCAGCCCAGACTTCTAGAAATTATGTTGATACACAACTAATTTGAAACAGCAAATACATTTTTAGAGAAATGTGATGCCAATCAAATTTTATTTTCTATAAACATAGTGAGGAAATGTTGCTAATTAATGAATCTTGCAAGTTGCAAAGGAAATTGAAACTAAACATATGTGCAAAATGTTCACTGAAAATGTATATCAATTATTAGTAAAATGTTTCAGTTTCAGGGTATTCCAGTTTTCTGCTCAAATCTCAATCTTGCAATACAGTTTGCACTCATAGTAACTACGACATTATCTTTAGCCCTTTTTTTTCCACAATCATACAATAACATAATACATAACATAACATAAAATTCCAATCTTCCCCTAACTTTATCCGAAGTGCATTTGTTGCCTAAACCTAAGACAGTAGCCTGGATGCGAACACGAAGTTCTGGGGTCGAGGTTCCACACTTTGTACACACGTAATGCTTCATTCATGCTTTCCATTTAAACTGTTGGATAGTGAGATGAAATACCAGGGCATCATCATCACTAAATCATTCCCTCATATGCCCAGAAAATTTCCTAACGGCGTAAAGAACAATAAAGTAGTTGGTCCACTCTGCCCCTTTCAATAGTTGGCCATAATAACTGTACTGCCCTTGCAGCGCATGTACTTATGCCCAGCTAGACAGCCAGTTAACAAAGTCCCCCAATAAAAACTACAAGGTTTGACTTTTCTTGTGTTCTACCAGTCTTGTTTATTTTTCTTTTTTCTTTTTTGTAAAAGTGAAAAACATAGCAGAAACAAGAACATAAATTAGCATTACATAAAACACATCACTATGAATCATCAATCAGTCAATAAATGAACAGAGCTAGCGCCTATCAGGCCTCTCAGCCGCTCTGCATCTCCCAGTTATTAGTCAAGTTTGTGTTTGTCATTCCCCTGTCTTGTGTTTCATTATTTTCATTCACTTCCTGTCTTGCTTTGGTACTCACTGTTGTGTCTTGTTTCAGGTGACTTCACTTCCTGTCTTTGTCTGATTCCCTCCAAAACCTCACCTGGGTCCCCTCCCCCTTGTGCCTCACCTGTGTCTCATTGTCTAATCACCCCTCTGTGTATATAAGCACCCTCCCTCATGTGTCCTGTTGCCAGATCGTCTTGTGTCCCCTGTGTCCAGCGTTTCCAGCATTCTTTCCTGTGATCAGATCGTCTGTGTAAAGACCTTTTTTGCCTTCCTGTGTTTGCCTCTAGCCTAGCCCTTTTGTACCTCTGCCAGATATTATTGCCTTACGTGTACTGACCTTGCTTGTCTGTTTTTTGACTGCGGATTTTGGACTTTGCCTGATATTATTGCCTTACGTGTACCGACCTTGCTTGCCTGTTTGTTGACTGTGGATTTTGGATTGTGGATTTTTGGACTTGGTCGCTTTTAATAAACTGCTTCTCAGATTATGTCGAGTGTCTCGCTTTTGGGTTCACCTCACCTTGGCTCAGTTCCCTGACAGTGCCTGTTGCTAGCTAGCGGAGCACATGTTCTACAAAAGTAATCACATTAATTTCCACTTGCTATTTAAAGTAAAAACACAAACGTCTACTAATGTACAGATTATTACAGAATAATTTACAGAACACTTACAGATATTCTCCAAGGCCGGAGCGCAGAAAACTCTCAGCACAACATGAATGTGGCTGTCTGCTTAACCTGTGTGTGCTCAAGCAAGATGCAGGCCAAACTCGCTACAAAAAGCAGCAGAGCTGAAAATAAAAGTATGAGCACTCACTCTGATGCTACTTCTAAAACCAAAAAAACAGAGCACTCACTGTGACGCTTTTTAAAGGCAGCACAATAATACACATACCTGAGTTCTCAATAGCCTATGCTTCACTCTCTAGTATTTCATAATCACCTGTTTAAACCACCATGCACTGATGTCACCTTCCAAATCAGCTTCAACAAGGGAATCAGAACTGTCATAACAAAGGGACTTTTTCCGTCATTTTCAGACCTGAGCAATTTCCAAACATTCCAAACCAGCCTATTGAAAATTATTCCATTTTCTTTTTGAACCATAATGTAAAGAGCCTAATTTCAGTTGTACACACTGAAATAGATACCATTAAGCCTGAAACGCTTAACAATCTTTAAGTCGCTTGGGAGCAGGATTGGGGTTAGAGCTGAGGAATGGGATGTGTCCCATTTACACCTCCCCTCGTGCCAGATACAGTCTTATATTAAGTGAGCTTTAACATTGCTTTTATTATACTGAAAAACATAGCTAGACTAGCAAGGTTATTTACTGGCACAACTGATGCATATGACCGCTCTGGACAATCACCTGACAATGGTCCATGTGTTGTGGATCTGCCCCTGCTTATTTGAATCTGGACAGATATTTTTAAACCCTTTAGGGACATATTTGGTGTGGACATTCCACTCACTCCTCTTAGTCATGTTTGGTCTTCCCCCAATACTAAAACACTCCCATATCTTAAGGGTATTGTGTCATTAACCTCCCTTCTAGCTAGATGCCTCATATTTCTTAAATGGATACATGTATCACCACCTTAACACAATAAATGAATCAAGGACATATTATTTAATATCAGGCTAGAGAAATTTGATTGCAGGAACTGCTTTACTATTGTATTAGCATTACTTGTTTTTGTTTTTTTATTGGGTTGAATGCCTGATTTTGCCAAAACCTGATGTTCATGTGTTGCCTTCCAGTTCAACTTCATAAGCTCCTGCCTTCTATTGGGACCCAGTACTTTGTGGTGACCGGGATTCAGGTCTTGTCAGCAGCATAACAGAAATTACCTGCTCAAACTAGCTTTTCCAAAAACCCAGAAACTGTGTTTTCTGGATTTCCTTTATTTTGTTCCTCTCTTCTGTGTTCCTGTGTTGCATTTGGTCATCTACACACCAGCCCTACAGCAGCCTCATTAGCCCTTCCCTGCCCCAGAGTTTGACTTAGCCAATCAGCTCCCTGCCTGTTCTTATGCCCAATCACCTTATTCCCCTCACCTGAGCTTCTCTGTCCTTTTCTTCACCTGTACTTTATCCCCTCGTCACTAGTACTAGCCACTAGTATGTATTTAAGTCCTGGTTTTCACTTGTCTTTTTGAATCCTTGTTTTGTCATGAGATCTTCAGTTTGCTCGAACCTTGAATAAAGAGAGATCTAATTGAGTTCCTGTTGCCTGCAGTCTCCTGTGTTTGGGTCCACCTGCTGCACACCACATGAAAAAGATTCGTAACACTCCATGGATAGATCATGTGACCCTCTTGGGGTTGCTTGGAGCCTTGGAGGAAGGCCAATGGCACATTAAGCTCCCTGCACTGGTGCAGGCACATAAAAACTTTGTCCATGGTAGTACGGGAATGATTCCAAACTTTGTGGTGTTTGGGAGGCATGCCCACCTCCTAATCGTCGTCCTGGCATCCCCTCAAAACACAGGGAGCTGTTGGAAGTATAGCTCCATCAGCAACACTGGACCTTGCTGAAAGCCTACCAGTGGGCTAAGAAGAACACCAACAGTTCAGAGATCAGCAGAGATATAACTGCATGGCAAGGGACCTACCTCTTCTACCTGGGGAAAGAGTGTTGCTGCTCAGAGGTGGATATACTCACCATTTGTCAAAGTGTCTCATCCAAGTCAAGACCAACCAGTTTATGTTGGAGGTAAGGATGTATCCACTCGGACATTGCATTGCAACAACATCCAACCCTGTGGACTGCTGTCAGGGCCTGAGGTCCCAGGGGAAAGTTGAAAATGCACTGCAGCTATGCCACAGCTTCCTTTTGTCCTCAAACCAGGGTACAACCACACCCTGACCCCTCTGCTACTGTTCCAGTTGGAAGAATACCCTAGGACTCCTAATTTCTGTGACCCATCTCATAGAAAGCCTGTACCCACTACATTCCCATTTAGTTACATGAATCGTGCTTTTGAGATACACACTAAGACTGGTTGTCCCCGATTTCTCTTCAACAATTGACCTCAATGATTTCTTAATCAAAATCATCAACGTGTCTCTTAGACCCCATCCCAACTAGGCTACTTAAGGAAGTCTTACCTTTAGTTAACACTCATATATTAGACATGATCAATATATCTTTATTAACAGGCTATGTACCACAGTCCTTTAAGGTAGCTGTAATTAAACCTCTTCTAAAAAAGCCCACCCTGGATCCAGAGGTGTTAGCCAACTATAGACCAATATCTAATCTTCCCTTTATGTCAAAGATCCTTGAGAAAGTAGTCGCAGACCAGCTGTGTGATTTTCTCCATGATAATTTATTTGAGGAATATCAGTCAGGATTTAGAGTGCATCATAGCACTGAGACAGCACTAGTTAAAACTACAAATGATCTTCTGATTGCTTCTGACAAAGGACTTGTCTCTGTACTTGTGTTATGAGATCTTAGTGCGGCATTTGACACAATTGACCATCAATTTCTGCTACAGAGACTGGAACATTTAATTGGCCTTAAAGGTTTTGCACTAAGCTGGTTTAAATCTCATTTATCTGATCATTTTCAGTTTGTTCTAGAGCTTAGATTCTCTGCCCGAGCCCGGCCTGCGCGAGAGAGAGAGAGAGAGAGAGAGAGAGAGAGAGAGAGAGAGAGAGAGAGAGAGAGAGAGAGAGAGAGAGAGAGAGAGAGAGAGAGAGAGAGAGAGAGAGAGAGAGAGAGAGAGAGAGAGAGAGAGATGGCTACAGGTTGGGGGTTGCAATTCACACATACAGAAAGAGAGAGGTTGGGGGGTGATAGAGATAAGTGGGAGGGACAGCGGCTTTCCGTGCCTCCAAAAAATATGCCCTATTCATTCAGTGCTTGCCCAACATGCTCAGTACATGTACATGCAATGACAAATTGTCATTAACTTATTACGTTATAAAAAACGATGAAAATATGGACTTACCCATGTTTAAAATTACCCGTTGAAGTGAAAAAACGAGTACTGACGGGAACAGGCGAGTGGAGTCGATGTTAACCGGCGCAGAGAGCGCAGGAGAAATGCGCTGCCTGTGTGGACAGTCAAGGACTTCTGTGGCACTAACGCACTTGGTGTGTCCTTAGCGTTAATTATAACAGCCAACTTATTGAAAAATGTCGGGTTTAAATCGGGCTCGGGTCTAATTACAGTTAATTGGATGGGCCGGGCCGGTCCCGGACATAATGTGCACAGGCTCGGGCCGGGTCGGGCTGAATTTTTTGGGCCCGATCTAAGCTCTAGTTTGTTCATGTTAATGATGAATCATCTCTACGTACTAAAGTTTGTTTTGGAGTTCCACACGGTTCTGTGCTCGGACCAATCCTATTCACTCTATATATGCTTCCCTTAGGTAACATCATTAGAAATCACTCTGTAAATTTCCATTGTTATGCGGATGATACTCAGTTGTATTTATCGATAAAGCCAGAAGCAACTGATCAATTAACTAAACTTCAAAAATGCCTTAAAGACATAAAAACCTGGATAAGCACCAATTTCCTTATGTTAAATTCAGACAAAACTGAAGTTATTGTTCTTGGCCCCAAACAACTCAGAGACTCTTTATCTGATGATATAGTTTCCCTGGATGGCATTGTTCTGACCTCTAGCACTACCATAAGAAACCTCGGAGTAATATTTGACCCAGATTTGTCTTTTAATTCTCATTTAAAACAAACCCCACGGACTGCGTTTTTTCATCTGCGTAATATTGCAAAAATTAGCGCCTGTCCTGACCCGGAAAGATGCAGAAAAATTGGTCCATGCTTTTGTTACTTCTAGACTGGATTACCGTAACTCCCTATTATCAGGTAGCTCTAATAAGTCTTTAAAAACTTTTTAACTTTAAAAAGCTAATTCAGAACGCAGCAGCACATGTACTAACAGGAACTAAGAAACAAGATCATATTTCTCCTGTTTTAGCTTTTCTGCACTGGCTCACTGTAAAATCCAGAATTGAATTCAAAATCCTACTGTTAACTTACAAAGCTTTAAATGGTCAGGCTCCGTCATATCTTAGAGAGCTCATAGTGCCCTATTATCCCACCAGAACACTGCACTCTGAAAATGTAGGGTTACTCGTGGTCCCTAAAGTCTCCAAAAGTAGATCAGGAGCCAGAGCCTTCAGCTATCAGGCTCTTCTCCTGTGGAATCATCTTCCCGTTGCGGTCCGGGAGGCAGACACCGTCTCCACATTTAAGACTAGACTTAAAACTTTCCTTTTTGATAAAGATTATAGATAAGACTGGCTCAGACTTGCCTTGTACCAGCCCCTAGTTAGGCTGACTTAGGCCTAGTCTGCCGGAGGACCTCCTATAAAACACCGAGCACCTTCTCTCGTTCTCTCTCTCTCTCTCCCTTGCTAACACTCATGTCCTGTAACTGCATCTCGCTAACTCGGCTGTACTGCATGTCACTACCTTGGCTTCTTCTCCGGAGCCTTTGTGCTCCACTGTCTCGCAGGTTAACTTATATCGCAGCGGTGCCTGGATAGTGTGACGTGTGTGGTTGTGCTGCTGCTGTGGCCCTGCCTGATGCCTCCTGCTGCTGCTGTTATCATTAGTCATACTTCTACTGTTATTATACACATATGATTATTGTCACATATGTATACTATCAGATATTAATATATACTTTCAACATATTGGACCACAAGAGCCGGAATTATTCTTATAATATTATTACTTTAATTAATGTTGTTGTAAGCTATTATCATTACCCTCTGTCCTGCATCTCTCTCTGTCTCTCTTTCTGTCTCATTGTGTCATATGGATTACTGTTAATTTATTATGTTGATCTGTTCTGTACGACATCTATTGCACGTCTGTCTGTCCTGGAAGGGGGATCCCTCCTCAGTTGCTCTTCCTGAGGTTTCTACCATTTTTCTCCCCCGTTAAAGGTTTTTTTTTTTACTTTTATGGGGCTTTTTTTTTCTTAAATCTTTATTAATAGGTTAAAAAATAAGTGGAGAAGAGTTAACTATCTTTTTGAGAGCTGTGAATCAGTGGCAATTATATTTTCCAGATTAATTATGCATTGTGATGTTAAATATATTAATAGTTGTTAGTAATCAGTATTGAGTAGAAACAGAATACATTGCATCTGCTTTCATTAAAACTTCTTCTGATAGCAGATAAAGATAGAATTTTGAGGCCCTTGTGCTTGAGTATTTCCATTTTGTGCTACTTTATACTTTCCCACATCTCAGCAAGAAACATTGTAGGCTACTTTTTACTTCACTACATTTATTTGTCTGCTTTAAAGTTAGATTAATAATACAACATAATCAGCTAATAAATGATGATGTATACTTACAAAGCAGTATTAAAAGCATTTAAAATGAGCTCCACCTCTACCAGCAGCAACATGAAAGTAATTATTGCTTATGACATCAAATGCTTTGAATGACACAGAGGACCCAAAACTTGCATTTTTGATCTACAATATATACATTTTTTAAGCTTTCATGCATGAATGGAGAGACACCTTATTAAACCCAGGGCTTTTTTAATAATTGGTGTACTCTTACTTTATATATATATAAATATATGTAAAATATATATAAAATAGTCAATAGCATCAATAACAAAATGATATGCTTATTTTCTAACTATAAATCAGTTATTTTGTAAATCAACTATTTCTGCCTGATGAAGAGTTTGACTCGAAACGCGTTGCAGAGTGGCAGAGTGGACTGCATGTTTAAGCCTGTATGTGTTTTTTGGCCTGCCTAATGCTGTTTGCTGCAGATTTAAGCCATTGAGGGATGTGTTCTTTGCTTCACAGTGGCTTCATAATAGCGTGCGCTGGGGCCCATCGTAACCACTTTACGCCACTGATTCAGCCTATATAGATCCGAGGCTATTCATAAAACACTCAGGGCTGAAGCCTCAGATACCCAGGCCTAACAAGGCCACTTACTGAAATGTTATATAGTCAGATGCAAGTGTTCAGAATTCAACAAAATAATCTGTTTAAGTTGTGTCAGACTTGAGTGTTTATTTTAGGTTAAAGGACAACGTATTTTTCAACCTGGGCCCTATTTCCCCATGTGTATGTGTGCGTATGATTCATAGGTACAACTCGTTCTAAAATTGATTCAGTATTGAGGGAGGCGGATGCAACCGGGAGCCGCGAAACGAGCTAAAACGGTAACTTATACGGGGCAAATGCGTCCCGTTTGCGCATTACAAGTGCTTTTTTTCGCCACTGACCGGTTCAGATCGCCAGCGCTATGAGTGCTATGAGTGGAGTCAGCTGTCAGTCAGTGTTGGAGCAGAGAGAGGGAGGGCTGCCCCGCTGGGTACTGTAAGTGAGTATGTGTGTATGAAATGTGTATTTTTTCGCCACTGACCGGTTCAGATCACCAGTGCTATCTCTGTAAATAGCATACTAACTTAGCCTTTCCCTTACCTCTGGGCTGTGTGATGTCACGAGCTTTTCTCCACTGTGTCTGTAGCTCTCTCTACTCGTGGGACAGCCGTTTTCTTGAGGAAAAGGTGTTTCAGGATTGGATGTCTTCTCTTCGTCGGCTGGCAGTAGTCATCTTGGGAGAAGTGAGCACTGCAGACCCGATGGTCTGCAAGGCGCAGTGTCTGGAGAGGAGTGTTAGCATACATTTGTAGCACAACTAGCCACAACTTCAGCATCTCGCCGTCCGACAAAGGCAGCCTGAGAAAGCTGTACGGGGTGTTGCGTGACATCCTGTTCTTGCATTCGGGAAAAAAGCCTGTTTATTTGAGCACTCCAAAAACTCCGGTAACACTCCAGGGGGTAGCACGTAAAAGACTCCGTCCCAAACTCTGACTCTTCTAGTGTAACACACACACTTCATACACACATACTCACTTACAGTACCCAGCGGGGCCGCCCTCCCCTCTCTGCTCCAACACTGACTGACAGCTGACTCCACTCATTCACACTCACCACTGCCCCAGGGCTGCTACAATATGCTATCTACAGAGATAGCACTGGCGATCTGAACCGGTCAGTGGCGAAAAAAAGCACTTTTATATGGGACGCATTTGCCCCCATTACTGTTTTAGCTCGTTTCGCGCCTCAATACTGAACCAATTTTAGAACGAGTGGTACCCATGAATCATACGCACACATACACATGGGGAAATAGAGCCCAGGTTGAAAAATACTGAAGTTATCCTTTAATGCGACATTAAACGTTTAAGGCAATAAGTTTCCTTAAATGAACTGAATAGCCCATTGTCACAATGCAGTAATGTATGAATGAAGAGAGAGGGAGAGTGTGTGTGCCCTGATTCCCATATGTTCAATTCATCATGTCAGTATAATAATGTTGAATAAATATTTATCCTGTTACTTGACATGTATGTGTTTTGTGTTATTTTGTTAAATCAATTCATAGAAAACTTATTCATAAATTGTAATTTGCCTCCGAGGGCTTTACTGCTGTGCTGTACATGAAATGTATTACGCTTATACAGTCACGTCCAGAAACTTACAGACATACAAACATGCATGTTTTCATAATAGTTGTGATACATGTACTTCTGTAGCCCAGCCCATGGGCTGAGACTGTTTTGTGAAAATTGCAGAAAAGTAATTCCAATTTAAATGAAAGTCTCACATTGTCAACTTGTCAGGCTTTTTTATATCTTTTATTGTAAATGGATGGTTCATAAATGGCTAATACTTTAAGAATATAGGCTATTTTTTTTCTTGACACTAAAAGAAAGGGAACAAATTGGAATGTGTTATTTATTGGTTAATATTCAATGGATTGACCAGACTGGCCAACATCTGATCAAATTGGGCAGTATGTGGCCCATGAAGTGAAATTACTTTGACACCTATCATCAGAAAAAAGAACACAGGAAAATTACTCGTGAAATCCCCATTATTGCAGACATAATAAATACTTACAAAGTGACAAACACCGTAACAAGTAGACATCCAGTTTGATCATGGTTTCATTACTTTTATCATAACTGACTGTAGACAGTGTGATGTAAGGTCTGACCAGTGTAACTTATTGTAAAGACTGCAAAAATGAGGGAGTTAGTTTTACTGCATTCGAAAATGTCAGAATGTCATATTTCATGCTGGATGGGTTGAAGGCAGAAGTAAATTGGAGGGTATACTGTCTGTGAAAATGTGCTTAAAGATATTTTTGAATGTTGAGCCAACTCCTAGGTTGATTACAGACTGTCAAGTGTCTGTAGGTAAATTACAGTGTCACACTGTACACACACATTGGAAGAGATAAAATAACAACTTTACATAGGTGAGGTGAAAAAAAGAAAATAAAGAAAAAAACAACCTGTAGGATTATGAAAAATATTAACATGAACCCTATGTGAGGTATCTTTCTATACAGGTATGGATCATAAAAGTATGCATTCAACCCTTTGCATGCATACTTTTATGGATCATAAAAGTATGCATGCAAAGAGTTGAATGCATAGCACACATGAAAAACAGGTTGGCCTATACAATCACAGTATCCTGTGTAAAAACTCAATATAAATAAAAAATATTCATACTACCTGCATGAAACACAAGGCACTGTAAGCAAGTATATACTGTACATAACTGTTGTTCATGTGCTTATAATATGAATCATGGGGGAACTAACTAACTAATTAACTAAGATTTTTTTTATCCACATTTCATAAACACTCCTCATTTCTGGGGAGATGAATAATAATTAATTTCTGAATTCTTAAAAGTAATTGCATATTGTTCAAACACCAAGAGGCTTTGGCAGATTGATACATTTGTTTGTGTGTGTGTGTGTGTGTGTGTGTGTGTGTGTGTTTTGAAGGCTTCAGGTTAAAGGAGTATTCTGCTAATTTTCTTATAAGAACTCCAGTCAAACACCAGTTTCACATGAATATGCAAAATAGGCAATAACTGGATTACTGTAATACTTATATCATCTTTGTTATCTGTGCATATAAACATAGACCATTATAGGCTTTGAACATTGATGTTACCATGACTGGTACTACAGTACTGTGCAGTGTAGAAAGCAGTTTATGTTATGTGCTGCTATTGCAGCATCTCCAAGTACAGACTGTGGCCATGTGAATCCAAAGCTGATATGGGGTTTCCAGAGACCAAAGTGCTGTCTTCTTGTCCTGCATAACTTTGACTCAAATTCAGGGAACATAACTCCACTCTCTCTACTATCATGGGTCATCACTGCCACCTCCCTATCAACATCTGGGTCAGAAGGACCTAAAGACAAGGAGAAAAAAAACAGGGTTTGGTTAGTTCATACGTCTTTGTTAAAGGCTCTGTCATGGGGAAAGACAATAAATCATAAAAAATTAAACATTCCAGGAAAAGTGTATTACATCACCTTAATGTATTTCTCTTGCTGACACATGAGATTGTACTACAAATGCAAATTTAAGCAGGAATGGGGATTTTTGTCACTGAACTGCTGATATACAATGTTTGTGAGCCTGACAAGATGTCCAGGAGAAATGTGTAGAATGTATTGAATTAAGTATTATATAACTTCAAAATGTCTTCCTAATGTTACACAACGCACACAGGTAAATGTGGTGACATTATGATTCACAATCTCTGCAAAATATTTCATAAATGGCTAACATTTTTTCTCCTTCATGTTTAAACGTTAGAAAAAAACACTGATTCATTTCCACAACTTACTCATTTACAGTGTAAATACAGTGTACACAAAGTATCACAATATAAAATCAGCACTAAACATACACAGGTTCTAATGGCAAATTTCAGTATTAAAAAAATAGTGAAACAGATTTTAATAAATTTAACAGGGAAACAAAGGGTTACCTTAAATTACTAAACTTTTGAATTTCATTCTGTCTAACAGCTAACCTTCAAAGGGCTGCTGCCATGCCTCAGAGCAGGCTGTTGGTACTGAAGCCTGTAACACAGGTCGTAAATATCACTACAGTGTCATGTATGGCAAGTTAGGGCTCTGCACAGCTTTAATGTACTAATATACTAGGTATATAGATGTGAAATTTAAGCTTTCTGGTAATATAATTAATAATACAATGTATGTGGCTTGCCACATGACAGAAGCGCTCACTTAATGGTATACTCCCCCTTGTGGCATAAAGCAGAAAATAACTCTTTGTTCAGCAACATAACACTGTCATCACCTATCTACCCTCTTCCTGAAATCCTAATAGGGAAATGTTCTCTTCGTAGGTAGCTAAATAACTGCATACAGTACTAAGCTACTATTAAATTCATGTGTAACGTTACTATGACTGCCTAAAGTCCACTGGAGCACAGTAATCATAACCGAAAACAATTGATGTTTCAGTGAATGATAAAATGCAAACTACGAACATCAACTCTTAAACTTACACTACTCACTCATTAGAACTTGAACTGTTAGAATAAACACAAGAACACTTTGCACATAATGCACAATAAGTCTATTTAGGCCTATATAACTACTGTACATATATATATTATATTTCTATTTAGTTGCTATATTTAATTGTTAATTGCATTTTTGTGTTTTATACTCCTCCAAAGTATAGTGTGATTTTGTGTGTTTATCTTTACAGCTTTATGTTAATTGTTCAGCACCGACATACCAAGTCAAATTCCTTATGTGTTGTCCCAGTTTGCCAATAACACAGTCCCATTTGTTAAAGTGGGACAGTAGCAAAATGGCATTTTAAAAAAAGAGTAAGATTCACATGGATGTGATTTTTAAAAATTATGAATCACCATTACACCCCTTAACAAAATATATCACAATTACAAACTATCCACCAGTTTCATAATTTCTAGAATACTAACATCTTTCACCTCAATATGCTATGTCATTTTACTTACCATCTTGGTTCACAGAGGGAGTTGAATATGGTGAGCCACGCCCCCAGAAGTGACGTCATCGACACAGAACCAATATTTTTTAATCCCATACTTACCTAGAGCTCAATGATGGTTTTTAGTAATACAAATATACTCTGCCGACACCCTATGTATTGTGTTCACGTCTTGTACAGTTTAGATTTCATAGCCTCTGCCTCTTAGGTAATACTTGAATACAGCAACACTTGTCATTGGAAAGTCCGAAAAAGGAAAGAAAGAAGTTACTTATTGAGGCAATCTGCTCTTTCGATCCGTTTCAATACGGTTACCATAACATTTCCAATACGAGTGCACTCGAAATGTAGGGGCAGCTAATTTGACCACGGATAGCTTGACCGCACAGTGGCCCTGGAAAGCACTTCTTTGTGGCAATACTGTGCTATCTATGTGGGTAAATGGCTTATGATAAAGGGGGCTATTTAAATAAGACGGCTAATGTTACTGAACTAGCTTGGTTAGCATGACCAGACAGCAACCCACCTGTGCTTCGGCAGACAGCATATCTCCTGGAGGATCCATTGCAACACACACTGACACACGCAGTCTGACTGTAGTTAAAAAGAAAAATAACTAACTATTATGAAGACAAACACACACAAAACATTTATACGAACACTAAACCGGCAGCCAAATGTAAATATGAATGATGTGTCGTTTTATCACATAGGCTACTTTTATTTATTTTAGCAAAACCAGTGTAACATTACTTTGCTAAATTAGCCTGCTAACACAGTGAAGACATAACCAGAGAATACTAGCGATTTTACCATTCAACCACGACAACATTAACTTATTCTCATACCCTTAACGTCTTCATTAGCTAACATTACAAACATATTATTGATTGCTAAAATGTAAAACTTTTAGCAACGCCAATTTGTGGTCTATCTATCTATCTATCTATCTATCTTGGATTATTATTATTATTATTATCTTAATATAGCCTATGCATTAACAGTCAAAACTACTTGTACCGACTTGTACTCGCAGCTCTGATTTGTACCTGTAGGTCTGATCCCATAACTGTGGACTCAGTGCACTGTAAAACTTGTTTGTACTCGTGAAAATTTGACATGTAACTGTAAAAACAAAATTGTAAGTGTAAAAAAAATTCTAACTGTAAAACACAAGCCCAAACCATGATTGATCCACCCCTGTGTTTAACAGTTGGACAGGTGTTCTCTTCCTGAAATTTTCCTCCTCCTTTTTTTCTCCAAACATACCTTTGCCCATTGAGTCCAAAAAGTTTTATTTCAATTCCACAGGACTTATTTCCAAAAAACATCATGCTTGTTTATGTTCTTTTGTAAACTTCTGAAACACTGAATTTTTGGTGAGGACACAGGAAAGGTTTTCTTCTGATGAGTCTTTTATATTTGTACAGGTGGTGCTGCACAGTAGCACAGAGCATGACCACTCTAGAGTCTGATAAATCTTCCTGCAAGTCTTTTGCAGTCAAACAGGGGTTTTGACTTGCCTTTCAAGCAATCCTTTGAGCCGCCCTTTCTGAAAGTTTTCTTGGACTTCCAGACCTCAATTTGACCTCCACAGTTCCTGTTAACTGCCATGTCTTAATTCCAACATGAACTGAGGAAACAGCTACCTGAAAACTCTTTGCTATCTTCTTAGTCTTCTCCTGTTTTGTGGGCATCAATTATTTTAGTTTTCAGAGTGCAAGGCAGCTGTTGAGAGGAGCCCATGGCTACTGGTTGTTGGGACAATGTTTCAGGAGTCAGAATATTTATAAAGCTTGGAAAATTTGCATCATCTGGCCTTTCCTAATGATGATTGTGAACAAGCCAGAGCCCTAACAAGCTAATTAAAGTCTGAGAGCTCAAATGTCTTGAGGTGCCCAAAATTTTGAATGGTGCTCCTTTCCTTCTTTCACCCTAAAACTGTAAAAAAAACAAAACCAAAACAAACAAACAAACAAACAAACAAAAAAAACCCATTAATCTTGCTTAAAAGGTTGAAAAGCTTGTTTCATCTTTAAAAGTATGCCTTTTGGAGATCAGTTCATCTTCTACTCACTTAACTATTCACAGTTAAATAAATTTTGACCAGGGGTGCCCAAACTTTTGCATGCCACTGTAGTTAGTTTGAAGCACACTGAGACCTTATGATACCTGACCCGAACCATGAAAAGGCCCCCAGACTGAAAGTACACTAGCGCATGTGTCCGCATACTTTTTACTATATAGTATGTTTAAATACTGTTAGTTGTATTTGAACTGTAGTGTTTTACCTTGAATATTTAGCCTACTTATTTCACGCCACTAAAGCACAGTGAACTGAAGCTGAACGAGGGATGAAGTGTGGGAGAGTGATCCCAGGAGTGTCTCTCTCACACACACACACACACACACACACACACACACACACTCTCAGCTCTCACCACTCCAGCTCAAACCCTTCCTCCCCTCCTCTCTCCCTCTCTCTCCATCCTCTCTCGGCCCTCCCACTTGCTCTCCCTCCCTCCCTCTCTCCTCCTCCCTCCTCCTCCACAGAGGAGCAGCTCTGTCTCTCTCTGCACTTGTCTCCTCAGTCAAGGAGAAACTAATTGGAGGAAAGAATAGAAGAAAGGAGCTGTTGGAAAACTAAACGAACCAAAACTTTACTTCTTTACAGCATGCCACAGAAAGGTAAGCTCGCTCTCTCTTTCCGCTCCCTCCCTCTCTCTCTCTTTCACTCCCTCTCCCCCTCTATCCCTCTCATCTCTCTCTCTCCTTTTCATCTCACTCCATCACTTTGAGCATGGAGTTTAAAAGTTTATCCAGCAGATAAGAACAAGATGGACATATATGGAACCTAGCTGAGAACGAAAGACAAAAATATTTAAGACAGAAAAATGAAAGAAACGGGGAAAATAAAAAAAGGATAAATTTAGGAATTAAAATATGACGTGAGCACTTCAGCAGCTTTAACAACAGAGGAGAAAAGAGAGAAGGTGCAGGTGACTATTTTTAAAGGACAGAGAAACAAAATCGGAATGAGGAGGGGAGAAAGGCAGTTTGCCTCTGTGGTGGCAGAAATGTTTCAGGAAGCAACCGTTCAAATAGACAACGACAGGGGAAGTGGAAAAAGTTTGGATTTCCTCAGAATTTATTTAATTTAACTAATTCACCAATTGTCTGGAAATCAGCAGATGCTTAGCTGCACAAGTTCTTAGGACACTGAATCACCTTGAAAAGAACACGCACATTCATGAAAACCTAAAGAAATTGCTCAGCACGCGCTGTCTAGTCGCTTCTCCATCATCAGCGGCTAAACAGAGAGATGACGATTGTTGTGTGAATATGTGAATTCTTGTATTTGCATCTAATTCTCACCAGCGGACTGCGGTCCTCGGTTCGGGGTTATTTCCTGATTTTTGCAAATTTACAACTCAGGGCTGACAAAACAAAACAACAAACAAACAAACAATCCCGAATTCCTGCCGCTTTGACGTTCGTGCTGAGAGCACTTGGTGACGCCGCCCGCTCATTCAGCAGTGTGGATTCATCCTAAACTCACAGCGTGTTCTCTGCTGGATTATAACGGCCGGCCTGGCTGGAGGAAACGGAGAAACTCCATGTTAGAAAACGCAGGACGCGAAATGTAGCCTATTCTGAAAAGTTTAGGCGCGTGTGTGTGTTTTTTTTTTTTTTGAATCCTCGTTCATGGAGAACGCCTGTCGCGATTTTTCACCTAAATATTTAAAGACATATTAAGTATTGAGTATTTTCCCGCTGCATTGCTCTTTGAGTCCACTTTTTAATCTGTCACTAAAATTACTGGATCATTGCAAGTTTGGAGATTTTATTGAACCCGATTATCAAAGATTTTACGACATGTAGGACTGTCGTATTTCACCTTTTACTGATACATATCTAACTAACCATTTCTGTCGTCCACCCTGACTCACATCATCCCAGCTGGCACACGACTGACCCTCAACTTTGAAATGTGGTTGAAATGATGTCAGTTGTTTCAACATTAAAACAACATTGAAAAACGCTTAAATCTTGTGGTTGTAAAAAGGTTAATTCTCATAAATCAACTTTGAGATTTCCGAAAGATTTGTTTCAGCGTTGAAACCATTTTAAAACTATGTTGATTCATCCTTGAAAATCAAAACATAATTGAGCCAGTGATTCAGCTATGATGTATGACATTCAAGAGTGAACAAACATTACAATACCAGCAGGGACATCTCATTTAGTCAATTGTACTGAGGAAATTATTTACATGACTAAATTCACATTTTACATATGGGCATGAACTCACTGTCAGTGTCTGCCTGTATGTGCAGACTGAGTCGAAATGTCAAGTGACTGTTCTGAAACTCCTTTTCAGCTATTCTCGGGCAGTCGACAGGCCTGTTTCTTTGCTCTGTTGTTTATTAAAACATGCAAACAGCTCATCTTTAATATTATGAGGAAACACTGTTTTATCTGACCTCAACTCCAGCTCACACATTTAAATCTGTCATTTGTAGCTTATAAATACCATCACATGTTTATTATTGTCATCTAAAATATTTGATTGAATTGATATGTAAACGGATAGCCTCTGACTGGTTTAAGTCTTAACCCTCATCACTTTATTTAAATCTATAATAAGCTATCGGGTAATCCAGCGAAGGCCTTCCGTTTTTTATTTTATTTTATGGAGGCCTAGACTAAAAGAAGTGAAAGGCCTGCACGAACTCTCTGTGATAAGGAAAAAAAGTTAAACAACATTTTAATAGTCGGTGTTGGAATCACATTAAAAAAAATCCTTATAAATGTGATTATGAATATGAAAATGCTACAACAATGCGTGCTGTCTTGGAGGGTGGTGGCTGGGGGAGGGGGGGGGGGGTCTCTTTTTAAAATCCCGAACCAGCAAATCTACAAGAATTGATGATCTAATTAAACCCGATGTTAATTAACGTCTTAATTAAATCGAATCCAATTAAGTGCATGATTAATCAGGTCAGAAATGAATTCATCCAACATGTGAATCTGGAACATTTTGTGTGTGTGTCAGAGGGACGCGAGCGCGTTGCTCCCATATGTTCTGGTGAACACACGAGATGTTCTGTGTATCTGCCGCGCGCACCTGAGCCACGGTTTATTTTTGAGGAGCAGAGCAGGGAAGACATCCAACCTTACCGACAAGCACTTTAATATGTTACAACACAGAGCTCAGAAGTAGCTCAGAACTCTGCACTGGCTTTCTTTCGAAATGTTTAAATTGTATTTGATTTTATCATTAAAAGTTGCACTGGTTGAATACAGATTAGGCTAATGAATTATTCTCGCTAAAGCTTATTTGCGTGGGCACTAAAACACTAAATTAAATCAAATACTCAATTACAGAATAAGTGATATATTGGCTGCTACATCATCTAAATCCAGACTATCTTCATAGAAGATTTGATCATCCAGGATTGTTCAGTTTGCTGGCTAATTTTTCAGCAGCTTTCCAAGTGTAGGAAACAGACCTCTTAAATACATTGAAGTTCGCTGGGTGATCCAAGCTCTTCATCTTGATTAGGGTGAAGACTGTACAGCATACATAGCATTACAGCCTGACTTTGATCCACTGAGGTTCACATTCAGCTCAGTCAGCTGGTTTCATTTCCCTGTAAAAAGTTTTTATTGTTTTCTTACTGTTTTTGCTCTGTTTTCAAATGAAGTTAGGTTGATTAAATGTATTGCCATCAATCCAAAAAATGTTTTAAGCAACTTGCTTTGTTGAGGACACCATAGCAGCATCATGGAAACAATTATATTAAAAACTGCAGAAAAACCCAATAAATAAATGCTATTTCTTTCTTAAAAATAAATACATAAATACAAGTTAATATATCCCAGTAAGGTTAACTAACCTTTTCTTTGTTTGTAATTTTATACTTTTTCAGTGCAGATTTAGCATTGAAGAGAAAACATCCAGCGCACTTCTTTTGGACGGCTCACAATTGCTCATAATTTTGGATAACTTACAGGCCTACCACTAATGTAAGGTAAAACACCAACAGTGGGGTGAAGTCAGGTAATGTGGGACACTATCAAGAAAACCACCTCAAACTCTGAACATTACCTTAAGGGTTACTTTTAGAACTTGTTCTGGTTCTCTTCTGTATTTCTTTGATGAAAATATGTTGACAAGTAAAATAATTTAGAAAAGTTGGGTGTTTAAACACATTGAGAACTACTACCTCACTCCAATGACATGTTCAGGTGAAATGGGACAACTGCAAGGGCGTGTTAATATAGACAGTGCAAGTAGTGTGATTCCACTGGGGCCACTGGGGTTGAGGGGCCCGTAGAGAGAACCGGCCCTTGGAAGTGATTCAGATTGCCATTGCCACCTTCGAAATATACTTGTGTTCAAAGAAAACTGATTTTTAAAAAAGCATATTAGGCCTGTTAATTTAAGAATGGCGCCATTATATGTCCTCAAAAAGGCATGATTTTCTCTCTTGAAGAGTCAGTAGCTATCTAAAATAAAATTATTCTATATAAGGTATAAAATCTATAAATATAGCATATTATAATTCAATTAAATAATTAATTTCTTACACTGATATTTTTGTCAGATATGCAGTGAGTATTTTGGGGAAATATACATGTTGATGTTGTCTAATGTCAAGTCTCTATTTGTGTCAAGACAATACCTGCATGAATGCATGCACTAGAGCACGTCATAATAGTGTGCACTGTTTGTTTTTTAATGGTTAAATCTATTTATCAATTAATTTATTAATTTATTAAATCACTAACCTGTGGCTATTCCTTTAAAAAGATCGTCCAACTTTCCTGCCCTGTTCCTTTGCTCCCTGTTTCCTTGGTGCCGTATTGTCTACAAGGACATCAATGTGTGTAACAATTATGGCTAATTCTACACTATTGTGGCTGATAGGGACGCACTGCATAATCTTTAACAGTTTTAAATGACAACAAATACTTTAAAATTGTCTGTAGGGCACAACAGCACAAGTTACGATTTCATGGCACTTGGTAGCCTAAAAACATGTTGGTCTCACTTCTGAAAAATGCACATTTGTAGTAACAATACAATAACATGTTTGGTGACTGGCTGATGATGTTTAAAGAGTCCAAGATGAAAAACCTTATTTGTCCCATTTTACCTGAAATGTCTAATTGCCTGCAGCATAGCCTTCACTCTTAAAAAGAATCCAGCTGTTCAACTTAACAAACAAAAAAAAAAAAAAAAAAATAGGTAACAATTTGCATGCATCATTTTTAAGCAGCTCCAACTCTGGCATTATTGAGATTCTTTGATAATCTGACAAATTCAGTTAGTTAAGTACAACCAACATCTGCTATGTCCTTGAAAAACTTAAATAAGTTGAACCAATTTAATATTTATCCAAAAGCGGGTGATATTTAGTGATCAACCTATTTTTTTTAAGATATAACATTTATTTTAATTCCATCTTACTCCAAAACGTTTGTGATTTGAACTTCTTAAAACAGGTTGTCAACTGACTAAAATATCTTAATGAAACTAACGTTATTTTTTAATGCTGAAAAACTTCATTGTGTTATAACCCCATGAATCATTAAAATTGTTCCAATGTTAAAAAGTAATCATTATTATTATTATCATTATCATTATTATGAACATGCAGTGGGACTGATGCAGTACTAACTCATCAGCAGCAGTAGTAGCAGCAGTATGGTCAGTGCTCGGCAGCAGCAGCCTCTGTGTGTCTCTCTGGGCTCTTTTCTCCTCATATCAGCGCGCTGAATGCGGCTGAATGAAACTTTTATATTGTCATCAGTGTGTTCAACAGAACTCCTTTATGTCAGTTTTACTGGTCAAATTGGGCTCCCCGCCGCGGTTTTGTGTCGCAAGTTTTTTAACGAGCCGCAACTAACGAGGCAACGACACCAAAATCCCGCGGACACACAAAGCCTGGCGGGTATTTACCGAGCAGAGCTGCGGCTCCGCTCCTCCGGCTCTTTGTCTCCATTCACAGGCAGAAAGGCGCTGAGTTATAGCGGGTAGAAGGTGCCTATAGCCGGCCTGTGTGTGTGTGTGTGTGTGTGTGTGTGTGTGTAGAGCTGCTTCATGTTCATTATGCAGGTTGTTAATGACAAGAGCTTCAGAGAAGTAGCTGCTTTGAAGCCTTTATTGGTTAGCTTTTTTTAAGCCAACCTAAAAGGGCTTTGGTTTAGAGTATTGAGATGAGGTATAATGAATGTCATGTGCTTTCTACATGCATTAATGACAAGATAGCTAAAGATGGCTAAACTGGTGAACTTGGTATGCCTATGATCATCCTTCCACAACAGTGCAGTTTTAGTGATAATGGAGGACCTTTACATACAATACAAATATTATAAATTATAAATTGTTTAGTTAATAATTATCAACTATCTGTCTGTCATGCCTTTTTTTTTTTAACTTTTTAAAAAAAAAAAAAAAAAAAATTAGTATAGAGAGGCAGGAAACAAGGTTGTTGGCTGGAACTGAACTGGGGACTTTGCGATCACACTTCAACAACTATTCTACCAGGACACAGACAGTTTCTTCATTATCAGTAATTCTATTTATTTATTTATTATTTATTTGTTTGTATGGAAATTCTACATTATTATTATTAATAATTATAATAATAATAATAATAATAATAATAATAATGATAATAATAGAGCTCGATTTCATTAAGAAATACCTCTGATTTCCTTCTTTTTCAATTGCCCCTAGTAATATCTGGCAAATTTTAGTAGTAAAAAACAGATAATTGAAAATTAAATAAGTAAATAAATAAGACAATATACAGGAGACAACCATGTATTTTATTTTATTTTATTTCATGTTATTGATATCTCAATCACGACAAACTGGGCCAAGCCAGCTATCAGTCAGAAAGGTGCTATCAGGAGGCTTTACCAAAACAGGTTATATTCCTATATGGTGTTGGAATGCTAGTTTATATGCTGCATGTATGCAGCTGTGCAGAACTTGCTCAGCAACACACACAGAATCAGTTTCTAACTGACAGAAAAAGAGTAGAGTGCATTTCTTCTGCAGAAGTGGACAGCTTGCACTGATAAACAAAAGGTTGTCTTTCATTGACAGTTTGTAATGTCTTCAAGAGAAAGAATACAAATGCTTAATACAGCAAGTTAGGTAATAGAACAGGACAGACAGAAACGTGGTTCAAAACTTCAGAGTGGTGCAGAAATCTTTAAAAAAATAAAAGGCAACTCCTTGTCTGTGCGAGACAAGAAGCTGTGGTGCTTTTCAGTTTGTGACTGTGAGAGCTGGACTCCCAGAGTGGGACCGAAGTCTGTGCTCATAACTTTATGGACATTAGCATACATTACCATATGAACCAATCACAGGATGGCTTGGCATTCGGCCATTCTCTCCAGTCAGTTTTTAGGGTTTCATTTCACCCCAACATATGCTTATATCTGCAAAAAAAAAAGTTTCACTATATCCTCCAAATCCCTACAGACACATTCCTTAAGAAATATATATTTGTGTGTGTGTGTTTGTCTTTCTCACTGCTGTAGATCTGTGGAGATTCAAGAGGATGCTTTCTCTTCTTTTACTCTGATTCAGTGTGTAGGGAGAGATGTGTGTGCTGTACTGTCTATCCATGTATTCTATATTGTCACACAGTAAAACTGTATTTCTCTCTCTGCACAGATTTCAGAAGTCAAACAAGCTGGGAAACTGGTGTGGCCTCCATGATGCAAAACAGTGAGTTACATCTCAACACTATGTGTTGTTATTATCATTTATGCTTTTCATGTTACTGTATCTATAAGTGCAGTGGATAACTGTATTAAACAATGTTTTAATAATACATTATATACATACATAAACAACTTGTATTTTAATGCGTTCTCATCCCAACTCGTCACATAACGCCACTTTGTCAGTGGACTTCTATATCTACATATGATGCGCCAGGTAACCTCTTGCCTCTGTTGCTGACGTTCAAGGACGCTAATGCCTGTAACATGCATTGTCTTCTTCCAAAATACACTTCCGTTTTCACAGAAAATGTAGTCTTTTTAAAAGTACATTTATAACGTCAGTATAATTTATTTCCTTGTGCAACAAAAGCACCTGGTTAGGTTTAAAAAAAAAACAAAAAAACATCCTGGCTCAATATTCATATGGGAAGTTAACACTGGGCTCAAGGTCGAAAGTTTGGTGTTTGTTGGATCAATCCACCTCCCCTTCCACCCACCCTACAGGGACTTTCCAGCTCCTTATATTTCATTGTTACTGGTGGTGTTTCAAACTGATGCTGTCCTGCAGTGTTATAAACTGACGCTGCCCTGTGGTGTAACATACTGCTGCGAAAGCAACGTGATCTCACTCTGAAGTCATCGAATACTGGCGCTTGGTCAGTGACTTCCAGTGTCAGACACTGATGAAAAAAAGCCATCCTTTTATGTCGGCATGATATGAGGCCAGTTGTCGTTGTTTAGCAGTTTAACAACAACCACCAACTTTCACCCGGCAGGTGGGTGTTCGCTTACCATAAGATTGCAAAGCCAAACCCTGTGCTTTTTTCCTAAACCCAACCATATGCTTTTGTTGTTGATGGAAAAAATATCAATTTGCGGAGTTGTACTGATGTAGTGTGTTTATTTTGAAAGAGACTGTATGCAAAATGTAAATTTCCTGAGTAAACAGAAGTGTAATTTAAAAACAAACAGTGGATGTAACAGCCTGAAATTGACACAATGTCCCAGAACGTCAGCAACCAACACACCCAGGGTACTTTCCACGTTATATCTCAATGTGGAAATTCCATGAGCAAATTTCTATATGTGACAAGGTCAGAGGGAGAACATGTTGGCGAAAGATGCCTTTTTGTGTGACCCCAAAATCACTGATAAAGCCACAGTATTTGATGGGGTGGGAATGAGAACGGGCCACATAAATATTGCAACTATATTATACCGCTAGATTGATTGATTGATTGATTGGTTACTTTATTATCAGAATTCATTCTGAAAATTGTCTTGCATCCAAGACGCTTGTTTCTCATCACAAAATTCATTACAAATTACAAAAATATAACATTAAATATCCATCAGACAAGACATATCATCAGACAAAATAAACCATCAGACATGTGACATGTGCTATATCCAACATCAAAGTGGCTGTGGTGCCTCCAAGTCCCTGCACTAACAGCTATTCAACATTTTAATAGACTGAGGAATAAAAGAGTTCCTCAGTCTGTTTAATCTAACTTTGGGGACTCTATATCTCCTGTTGGATGGCAACAATTGATACTCTTCAAATAAAATATGCGTTGGGTCAGACAAAATTTTGCCTGCCAAGGACAAAGGTGCCCGGGTCAAATAAAATCAACCCTCAATAAAAATGGCAAGCTGATTTGACAAAATCAAATGCGAAGCACAGCATAGCTCCACCTCATTCAAAACTGGAACCTCTGTTTCATTACTGGTCATTTGGACCATCTGAAAATCTGCTAGTAATATTTACTGATGCTGTAAGATATCAGTTAACATTAATCAATTCAGTTTGTTATAACTCTGGTCTTAAAGTGGCTATAATTGATATTTTTATTATAACATATCAAATGACAATGTGAGAATCTATACAGGGTCACTTGTAGTGATGAACCCACAGAGAGTCTGCAGTTTCTCTGAACTTTACAGAGCTTTGAGCTTCAGCTCACTCTCACTCCTGTCATAGTGTGGTTCCCTGCCACAGCAGCTGCTGTTTTCAGTAAGAAAACTGTGATAAACTCACTCTACACTACCAGCTCAACAGCAAACATCAGACAGACACAGTGAGGCTAGATGCTGAACATAGTGGAGCATTTATCAGCTAAAGAGACCGTATCTGCTGGATGTGTACATGATGTGGATTGATGAATACAGTGTTAATACTACAGATAAGAATGATGGACAAAACAACAAAAATATGGCCCAATCTGTAATGAACTGTAACAGCCCCTCGGTATTCTGTCTAACTGTACTGAATATAATGTATAATCATGGAATGGGGGACAAAGTTGTCTCATCTTTAAGCAGCCATGGGAGATAGTAACAGCGTGGAAACATCGTCTGTATAAACAGGACAACTGTCAGGACAGGATCATAGGCAGGTCAGGTGTGACGTTTTGACAGTGTGTTATGTTGTGTTCACAGCAAACAAATTTTCGCGTTGTGGTACTTGTGCGTGTTTGAACACTAGAGTATTTTGTGTTGACTCGTTTCATACGTGTGAATAACTCATGTCATACACGCATGAAATCGTTGAATTGATGAATGAACTTCTGCCGGTACATCCTTGGCATCATATGTCCCTGGAGAATCTCAATGGTGATTGGCTATGGTGGAGTGAGTTTGTTGTTGAAGTTCAAAATTTTCAACTCTCGCACAAAAGCATATGATGTGAAATTGCATTACTTGCTTAATTCACGCTGTTTAATTTACGTATTTCATGTCCATCGCATTGCGTCCATCACGTCCATTGCGCCACCCCATGGGAATTCACATCTAATCACATCTTTATGTTGACTTTACATGCATTTTGCTTATGCAAATTGTTTTATTCGTGCTTGGTTTGAACACAACATAATGCTTGCGATCCACTGCAGGAGATTTATAAAGTAGCTGATAGCAGTTAGCAGCTAACTCAAACAAGAACAGTGGCTGAAAATGTCCACATATTGATAAAACAATGAGGTTTAGGAGTTCTTTTCCCTCTGAGGAGAGGACAAGATCAGCCGCCATATATCAGAAATGGTAAATGATTGTTATTGCCATGTTAATGTCATTGTTATTGTTTATAATGTACTGCTGACACATATGTTAAGTCATGCCTCTTTTGACTCTGCAATGCCGGCATGCTGTCTAAAATCATCCACTGGAGCAGCATGACGCTGCCATCATTTGGTTCTGTGTAATAAATGTAAAGGCAACATAAAGAAGGGACTTTGTACTGGCACAATAGCACCATTGCTGTGTAAAAAGAAAAAAAAAATGGCGTGAAACAGATCTATACTTTGATTTCTGATTTGCATACAAAATGCTGATCTTCCATCAATAGCTCAAACTTTTCATTCATGTATCTGAATGTAACTTAAATTTAGACACTCATCCAAAGTTAGTGATTGGACCTTTGAATATCATTGTAAATGATGAAGTCAAAATGCTGGGCTGTATAAAATATTTTGGGTGGAACTGACAATGAACTCCACCTGATTTCTTCTTTCTTACTGCGGGACAAGAGGTCCATGCTGTCTGCGGTGAAGGTGTGTGGATTACTTCTCTCTCTGTGTCTGTGCTTGTTTCTTTGTCCTGCATCTCTCCTCTGATCGGTCCCACACTGCACTGCCTCTACACCCTGCGGTTCTAGATGATACTGCTTGACATTAGTTTTCAGCCAGGTTTCTAGCATTGGGTTAAATGTCAGACTGGGTGCTATTATCATATCACCTCCACTTTAATCAATTCCAATTAGTGACAATGGAGCAGCTGGAGGTTGTTGAGGAGTAACTGAAGGTGAACACCAATATTCATTTGCTGAGATCATTAGTGAATGAAGCACAGGTTACATTAGGAATTGATTGGAATGAAAGTCGGTTCAGTCAGTGAGGGCTGACATTCTCTGCAGCACCCAACTCTTTTTTGATATATGTTAGTCTGTCTGTGTGTGTGTGTGTGTGTGTGTGTGTAAGAGAGAGACTAGTTTATGTAACACGAGCAACGGAATGTGTTCTCCAAGTACTGTGTAGACTTGAATGATACCATTAAGGTGTTGCTGTAAAATAAATTACAGTTGAATTTCTGAACCAAAGCAGCAACAGAATTCCCATGGGGACTGGTGTTCCATGTCATCCCCTTCTCTGTACCTCACAACATTTCTGTTCTATTTCTGTATTTGATACAAACACATTATGCCAAAAATGCCAACAAAATCTAACAAAACTAGATATGACAGATAACAGGAATGCCAGAGTATAAGAATCCAGCTTAACTAAAAATTATCACTGGATTGAGCTTGATTATTACTAGTGTTTGCATGCTTAGCAGGCTCCTGCAGTGCACACTGCCATAATCTGCTCCTGTCTGCACCCAAACTATTCTCAATAATAATTATGCACCTCATACTTGAGCACTCAAGTGTCTCTCAATGTAGCTGTTCTCTGGAAAGCTGTTTCAATGTAAAAGGCCAACAAAGGCTGTTGTAAGTTCTTTTTTTATACACCATAGATAGAGACTCCTGAACCAATAACACGAAAGAATGATGAGGAGTTACATAGTAATATGATCAGGAATTACGTAAAAGTCAGCAGTATAATGCATTGAATTAAAAAAAAATAACAAAAGTTAATTGTAATTAATTTCAAAGCAGTTTCCCCAACTTTCATTGTGGACAGAGACCTTTCTAAAAACATCAAAATCATAATCAGATATACTTTATTGATCCCTGAGGGGAAAGTGTCATTTGTTACAGTCACTCTGGTGTAAAGAATAAAGAATTATAAGAAGTAAGAATAAGGGTATGAAATAGTAGTATGTCAGTATAAAGTAATAAATTCAATAAAATAGAAATAAAATGTTCATTATGCTACAATGTTAACAGTAGTACTTACAATAGTGGGAATAAAATACATATCTTCACTGTGCTGAGACTGTAAGTGTGTAAAAATATACAAATATGTGCATTGTGCTACATTACTCTGTAAATTCTGAAATATAAAATATGTGTTGTGCTATATTGGTTACTACAATATATACATCAATAGACTAAAAAAAGGAATAAGTAATTGCACAGATTATTGTGGCAGGTGAATTATTGCAGCAATTATTACATGTTAAAAAAAAGTAATAATTTACCATAAGTCACTATTGCACATTGAGAATGCTAATGCCAATATAAGTTCAAATGCATTTACATTTGGGGTAGTGGGGTCCCAATAAAATAGTGATGATAACCAATATTTAAAAATACAATATCGATATCATGTTAATATAGAGTAAATAATCCAGCATTTCTCAACTCATTTCCATTTCTTTACATTCTTGCTTTGTCCTCCTCTGGTTGCCTTTTCACTATCTATTGAGTGTAACTGCTCTTTTTGTACGATTTTGTACAGTTGTGGTTACAGACTCTCCCTCCACCTCCACTTGTTTTTTTGAGTGTAATTCATTGCCAAAAAAGAGACAAAAGGCACAATAAACAAAGTTAAAGATGAATTAGACTTTTAGCAGTGCTGTGCACAGACATTTTGCAGGGCAGGTGTTAAAAAAGGGGCATCCCTTCCCTTTTTTTGCTGAAAGTGCTGGTGCCAAAGAGAGAGAAAAAAAAGTGCACACGCAATATGCAACCTGCCAGGAGGTTTCTTGAGGTACATACAGAACATGCGTGCACAATAATGAGTAGAGGAAATGTCTGTCTAGCTTACTCATATTATGAGGAGTCTAAATATCTACACTGCAGACACCTAGCAGCTTACATACATACACATTCACTTTTTAAAATTATCATTTATTTACAGGAAATATAGAAAACAATGCCATATTGCGGACACTTTAGTGCTCTATCAAATAAATAACCATCACAATCAACAAATCTTTACACAAAATTTGAAAATGCTGTTATCTGAATAAATAAATAATAAACCAACATATCTACCCTCCAAACTACAAAGTAGGCCTGCGTTCAGTTGTAACAATCAGGCTAAGTGCATTCTGCTCTCCTTGTCACTTTACTTTCAACAACTTTCCTTTGCTAAACGATGCCAGAGAACAGATGCATGCAGCAGCTGCATCTCCACGCTCTTCCTCTCTTCTTTTGCGCTCTCTGCACACAGCATGTGAGAGCAGAACCAAACTGCTTGTCACATTTGTTTAAAAGAATTGTTGTCCTTGTGTGGGAGATGTAAGCATTTTTTCAAGCTGTGTTTTGGCTTGTTAAGACACGCTCGCTCCTCCACAGCTTCAGCCTCTTGTCTAAATATGGCCATTTCTGGCTCAAGAAAAATCAAGATGGTGATGGCTGTGTTGCTGATCCATTGCTGAAGGCTTCAGAATGGGAGTCTACAAACCAATGGGTGACATCACCCATAGCCACGTCCATCATTTTATACAGTCTGTCATTTGGTTCTCTGAGGTAAATAGCTTGGAAATTGTATGTCATTGTGGCATAGGTTGCAACATAGACTGATCAATGTGTAATGCAAGAACACTGAAAATCTTTTAAAAGGATTTTAAATGTTCATTGTCTCCAAAGATTTCAAGAATTTTCCCAATGATGTTAAAAAATGAATGACAGTGTTGTCTGTACAGCCACATCCTTCCATCTTTATTCCAACAGAGGTGAAAACACTGTCTCTACACATCTGCAGCTACTCATTCTCTGCTACCACTACATGCAATCATTCAGTTTAATGTAATGTATGATTTAGACTAGACATAGAATGACATACATATTGTAGGATGTGAAAAAATAAGAAATATAGCTTATAAAAGTGTAGTGATCAATATATTAGGCCTCACCAAGGGGCACCAAATATGTTGTGGTCAACATATTTTAGGGCATCACACGGAGGCACCAATTATGTTGGTCTGTATGTATGTTAATTGGCTATCTGAAATAATTAATAATTATTATTAATAATTAATAATTGTTAAATAATGTGATTTAATTAACATTAAATCACCTCGTGGGGCACCATTCCCGTAAAGGGAAAATGATAGCCAGAGATATCAGTCTCATAAAATATGCTAAACTATTAATTTGGAGTTTTGATTAATAATTAAATTAATGACAATAACCAAAATTAACAGTAAAGCCTGAAGGATTTCGGAGTTCTTGACACAGCAGAGGTTGACTATTCATTCACTCTTGTGCAACATTAAACAGACAGCAGGTATGATTCCAAAGAATTATATTTATTCACAAAATAAGCAAAACAAAATCAAACACACACATTCTAACTAACTATATACAAGCTTGGTGTGTGTGTGTGTGTGTGTGTGTGTGTGTGTGTGTGTGTGTGTGTGTGTGTGTGCGCGTGCGCGCGCGAGAGAGAAAGACAAAGGTAGGTGTGGTGATCAAAGAGCCGTTTGGCCTACAAAACAAAATGGCTGACAACAGAGAACTGTGTTTGTCTGACCATGTGATCATGACAAAGACAAAGGAAAAGAAGCTGGAACTTTGAGATGCCTGTTTGGGTGTAGCTCTGTTTAAAGCCTATTTGTTATTGAGTCTATGTGAATGTGATTTGTGTTACAAACGGTCTGGATTAGTGCAGAGATTGTTTAGTTGTGTGCAAGAATCTGTTTGTGATCAGCATTAGCAAACTAAACACTTAGCTTTGGCGAAGCCAACCAATCAATGACCTAACTGCAAACAATCACAACAATAACTCAATGACAGCATTAAATCACATACAACAAGTTAAACAGTCTTGCTTAGCCTGTAAAGCTGTGATAAGCTATGCCCAGTTGTTACGTTACCGATCCTTGAATGGATTAAAGAAAGAGTCACTTGGTGGTGTGCTGCTTTGTTAGCCAGCGGAAGAAGGCCGAAAAGAGCTGTGGTTCCAGATGCAATCTTGGTTTGTCCTTTGTTCCAAAGGTGGAACTCTGAGGAAGCTGGTCGCTCGAGGTCTTTACACAGTTTGACGCTGGGTGCTAATTCACTTACTTCTCCTTGTTGCTGGAAAGCTAGTTGCAAACTTTGTGCTTGCACCCCTAACTTTCTGGTTCAGGTTAGAGAGTCTGTGAGGAATTGCCCCACCTTTGATGGTTCAGGGCAAGGAGCAAGGGTCTGAGCATCTGGGCTGGTCCAGGCCCAGCCAGAAAGAGAGGTGTGGGCTGTAAGAGAGAGACTGTCTGAAGGGAGCAAACCGTCTACAGATGCCTGTGACATCACAGAGTCACATGTCACTGTAAAAGTACTGTCCAATCAAGTTGTGAGACTTGTGTCTCGCTGAGGTGTGAGGTGAGACATCCTGGAGATGGGTGTCAAATAGCTGTCTTTGTTTGAAGAATAAAGACCATGCAGAAAAGGAAGCCTTTAAATGTCCAGTCTAGATTTTACCAAATGATAAATCATCTGTGGTCTTGTGAATCCCAACAAAAGTATAATAACAAGGCTGTCCTCTCAAGAGGAATGACAGCAACACTCATTTAAGCTAGTTCCCAAATGACAAAGTTTATTAGTGAGCCAAGTTATTCTGATGGAAGCAAAGGAGGAAGTTATTATATGCTATTATACAGCAACAAAATCTGTGTAGCAAAAAATTTGGGGTGGATGGATTGGTCAACAAAACATCAGAATTTACAATGGGAGTTTTGGTTATATTTAAGCATGACCACAATTGTTCCCTAACTTTAACCAGGTGTTAATAATTGTAACCATGATGACAAAGCTCTGCTAACCCTTAATAAAGTAATCATATTTACCCAAACCACAATGTTTCCTAAACCTAACCAAGTCATTGTTGTGCCCAACCAAATCCTAACAGTCCAGTCACCAGAACAAAATGATGGCATTGCACATATCTGCAATCATGAATACGATACATTTTATAGATATCATATCAGTGTTTCTAATCCTCAATGGTACTGTGCTGCATCTGTGTAACATACCTATTTTGGGTAGTTTATACACGCACGATACATCCTCAGTTATGTTGCAATACCTTAAAAAAGAGCCAGGGCCCCATGGAAACCAGTAGTACTGTTTATATTGTCACATGACTCTCTGACAATGTTGAGTCCCTTTTTTGGGGCCTTCCTTGCATGGTTCAGCTCCATCATCTCTCTCCACAAAAAGGGTCTGAAATAATCTTTTTCTGCCATTTTACAATCTGGAAATAATGGATTCACAATAATAAATAAGCAAGGTTTAATTTTTGATTGTTTAATGTACTTTATTTGATAATTAAGTCATAGAAAATTGTTAAAATGCAAATGTTACCTTAAGCAACACCATACGTTTATGAATTCCACCATGACAGTTATTAGTACTGTGTGTTTAGGTTTATATATTGTTCAAATACATCACAGTCATCATTATTTTCTTTTTATCTCAACAAATTTACCTGGATACATTTAATAATGTTAGTGGAAATACAGTTCAGGCTTTGGCACTGTATAGTCTCATGTAACAGTGTACTTTGTGAGTCCTCTCTGCAGAGCAGACTGTATGCCTATATTTTACACACATTTTTTTCCATTTACAGAATTACAAAATTGTTCTAGGGCTCTTCAAAGAAGACAAGGGTAAAATTAGCGCTACTAGTTGATGTTAATGAGGACGAATACGAATTTAGTTGTTTGGAAGACAACACGCTGCTATCAACCCAGCAGCAACACAACAAATAGGGGCAACATTTGCAGCAGGACATTTGCAGCAGTACACCGAAAACAGGTTAAACATGTAAAACCAATAATCAAACACTGAAATATAACTCACCATCTTGTTTTGAAGAGGGTTATGATAGTTTAGTCTGATAAATTGTTGATGTAAAGTTTGCTGGAATATGTTTATGCTCTTTAACTAATGCATTCCTCTGGGCTGTTCCACAGTGGTAGGCTGTTGTCTGAGGGGAACGTTGAGACAAACCAACTTTTGAAAAAATTCATTTTTAATGTTTTTCAATATTAAATGACATGGAGTTAAAACTCAAAGGTTTCTGAATATTTTTCACAAGTACTGTATACATTTAATTGAACAAACAACAACCCTCTTTTTTTAATTTCTGGTGTTGCTTTAGATAACATACCCAAAAGTACCCTAAACAGTACCAGCCCATGGCATGGGCAATATAGGCGAATGCTGAGGGCACCATCATCAATAGGTGGCACCACAACTCAAAATATTTATCTTTTACTATTTATTACTAATACTATTGCCACTATTATTTTTGAAATATTACATAAGGCCATGAAAACATAACTACATAGCAAAGCCTACTAAATAATAGAGAGGCCTTTTGTTCTGGGTTCCTGCCATTATCATTACTTATAGGGAGCAGGTGGCCGCAACCAACAGCTCACGGAGATTGCATTGATTTACACTGTGAAGCGTTCAAATTCTGTTCAGTAAAAATTAGTATTGGGCAAATGTAAATTCTAACGTTTTCATGATGTGTTCAATGTAATCTTGTAAAATGTAGCTTTTGGTGAGAAACTTAAATCCAGCTGTTTGAAGGAGAGATGTGTTGATGTTTTCACAGCACTATAAAAAAGATATTAGAGAGGGTATTATGTTGTATCATATAAAGTAAAAATGCGTTTTGCTTATTTTTCAAAGATGTTTTTCAGGTAAAAGGAGGTTATGTTAAAGGTTGTTTCATAAATGTGTATCATTGAATTTGTGCTTATTCAAAGGTAGTGTAATGAAGGACTGAATGACTTTAAAAGTGTTCATTTATGTAGTAAAAGAAAAAGAAACACCAATATAAAAATGTTGGTATGGGCTATTGGCCAAATTGTTATTTTAAACATTGGTATCAATATTGGCCCAGAATTTATTTCAGAATTAATTTGTACATATTATTATTTTACAATTTCATATATTATTTTATTGTTTATTCTTCTGAACAAGCTAATTATTGATTTATGTCTATTATAACACATGTACAACATGTTACTAAAAGCAAATTAGCACATATTTATATTTTGTCTATTTTGTGACAAAAAACAAACATTACAAACATTTTTTATTTTTATTAATTTATTTTTACCAACTGTCGTCATAATGGGTATCATAGAGGGCTAAAGTGAGGTAGTGTATGAGCTGTCTTTGTCATCTGAAGGTGGAGGGGATGGTGGATGGCATGTTACTTAGTTAACACCTGCCAGTCCGCAGGACACTGTAGACCACTGTTTGGACACCAAAAAAAGAAAGAAAAAAACAACAACCCACAAACCCAAAACCAAACCAAAAAAAAGCTTGTTTTTTAGCAAGTGCATTTCAGGCACCAAAATTGGGTTGTTTTTTAGTGACCCGTTGCTGTTTATCCACTGGAGATAGTGCTCTGAGAAGGCAGTTGTTTTTTACAGAAACATTTCTGTGTCCTGCTGTGATTAAATTGTTTTTTAGGCCCAAACATGATCTCTTCCTAAGCAAAACTAAGTGGTTTTTGTCTCTGAACCTAAACACATGCTAACTGCAGCATTGTTGAAACAGTTAAGAAGTGTAAAGTTTCAACATATCCACTATTTAATAACACACAAATGTAACTGATCTGTGGTTTGCAGAAACGTGTAAAGCAAACATTTTTACTGGTGATTGGGTTAACTGTGACCATAGTGTCACATCATGAAACAGGTTAATTTTTCAACAGTAATTTGTAGCAGTTTTTGAAGGCACAGACAGTGCTGTTTATGGACAAACAACATATTTTAATTCTAATTTGGAGAACTCACTGAAAATTACAGTTCATGGTTAAAAGTGAAAGTTAATTGAAGTCAGGTTCAGTGTGAAAGTGAAAGCTGCTGAGCTGCACCCAGGGGCCCACCTACTGTGTGTGTGTGTGTGTGTGTGTGTGTGTGTGTGTGTGTGTGTGTGTGTCACACAGGGACCACAGCCAAATTGACTCCATATGTCTGTCTATTAATTGTGTGTCAGCAGAGGAAAGCCTGGGTGTGTTCCTCTGGGAAATGACACTGTGATTAACATTTCTTCAGCGAAGCGATCGACCCCGGAACACAAAGTGAACATGATGTGAGGCAGCACAAGGGAGAGTTGGAGGGTGAAATAATCCACCATCACACTCAGAGTCAACAGCAGCTTCTACAGGGGGCCATGACTCTCCTTATAATTTAATTAACCAGGAGAGAAGTTCAAAGCCATGACAGTGTGAGGTGTGTTGGAAGGTAAACCCTCTGTGATTAGGGTTATCCATCTATTTCTAAATAAGAGGAGGGGTGGGACTGGGGGTGAGGGCCTCTGCCCTATGTATGGATCTAAATGAATAAAACAGATTACCTTTAGCTCCATTTTAATGCTATTATACAGCCATTGTTGATGTTGACATTCAGCAATTTGACAACACACACAGCCTGTAACAAAATATGTTGTGTGCCAACACATGAAAATTTTCGGACCAACACCCTTTCTTTGTCGGTGTCGTTGCAAATAGCCGCAACAAAAATTATTTGCATGACTGTTAGAAACAGTTAGGGGTAGGTGATGTATTTGATAGACTCCACGTGCAATATCTAAGATGATAATTTATGGCAAACACCAAGTATAAATAGTCATGTCTTTTTTTGGAGCCACCGGCATGAGACTCGCTTCAATGTTATGGTTCTACTGCTCTCTCCTATGCCTCTCTGTCTCACACACACACACATAAAGAAAGACTCACACACATAAAGAAAGACTCACAAACACGATAAGACTCACACACACTCCTCTGCCCATGCAGGTCATTTTCTCCTGAGCAGCAGTATGTGAGCAGGCAAAGCATGGGCCTGTCGGCAGCACTACAGGCTGCTAGCATTTAGCCACATTTTGCAACCATGGAGAACCACTGCAACTTACAAATATAATTAATAAATAGACTGGAAAGCTGTTGGTGTGTTTCTAGCAAACAATGACTAAGGGCTCTAGTTTCCCGGCGCAGCGCAGGGTGGCGCAGGGTGGCGCAGGGTGGCGAACCCCACGCAGAGCTAGTTTCGAGCAGCGCAACCCGAGGCACACTGAGTTTGGTAGTTTGGCAGACTGAGGTGTGCTGAGGTGGGTGTGGTGGTGCAGCAGGGGGAGGTGTCGACAGATCCAGCTTGGCGCAGTGACAGTTTCGTGCCAAAAGGCTTCGCCGAAGGTGCGCTAAAAGCTACGTCTACTGTCAGCGCAGGGGGAGCGCAGCCGGTGTAAGCCGAAGTTTGGCTGACCGGCGGACAGTGCGCATACGTCACCAAAACCTCACAGGCAGGTTTCCAGAATATCAGGCACATTAACGATGCAATAAATAGCCACAAAACCACTATTCAATGCAACTATCTGCAATCAGCACATAAATGTATCTCTATATCGACTGTCCCGTCACATCTGATGTCAGATCAAAGGGGATTGGCACCGTTTGGCACGTTTGGCACGCGTAATGGAAACCCAACCTGATTTGATTAACACAGCTGCAAACTAATGAGTTCACATCCCTCTCAGCCAACCACAAACAGCCACAGCATCAGATAGGGAGTATATATTCAGCATCTGTCATCTTAGAAAAGTCAAAAGAAAAGACACAGAGTGAGACTGCGAGAGAGAAAGAGAGAGAGCGCGCAGGAGAGAAATGCAACATTGATTTACAATTGTGGTGACCTCCTCCCAGGCTACCTTTGCATCATCAGCCCGTGGAGGTCTGCTTGCAGTTCCGTATATTCGGACACTGCGAGCAGACCTCCCGGACCAAAACATCAGTTTCCTCCTGGGAGAAGTTTGGCCGTCTGACGCTGCTGCTCTCTTCTGCCATGGCGAATTGAGTAAACTCTCATTATGCCTTCCCGCGGCGCATTTAAGGGCGAGGAAAGGGGCTCATTTGATTGGTGTGATGTGTGTAAAACCCACTCCACGCCTTCTCTCCTCCCTCTTTCTGACTTGCGCAGGTGGGGGGGGGGAGGTGGGACAGACGAGTAGCTGCGCCAGCCCGCACGGTGTGCCAAACTTACAAAATTCGCCTGGCCACACCCAGTTGGCGAAGCGCAGGTGCACTGCGCCCCCGCCTCGCCCGGTCTGCGAAACTAGAGCCCTTAATCTTCAAGTTTAATGGCGCCGTGGTAACAGTTTATTTTTAATGAAATTAATGTTAGCCTTAGCAGAGTAAGCATGTCTTTTTGTACCTGCAGTATTTATGTCGTCGTTCACGAATGAGCTGGCTCTAAGAGCAGATTATTTGTACGAACGAGAAGAGCCAACTCCTGTTGGGGCGAGCCAAATCTTCCTGCTCAGATCTGCTGAGAAGCCATGCACGCAGGGGTGGCACTTTATTTTGATGGGCACACCAGGCGGCCAATCACATGCGAGGACAGTCTAGGATCATACCATTATGTGAAAGAAGGAAGGGGGGCAGCCGCTCCAAAGACAACGACTGTAGTGGTACAGGCCAGGTACACACAGAGCAACAGAGAGATGGGGGAGACAGATTTAAACGCAAACACGCCAGGAAAAAGTGCAAAAATTAGAAATTAGCAAAAACCAAAAAACGAAGCAGCATCTGATTTGTTTGCTGTGGTTCTGTGTTCAGTTGTTAATTTAAAGGTTTGATTAAAATGTTAAAAAATAATAACAGTGTATTTTTTTTTGTAACAAAAAAAAAAAAGCATGAAAACAAGGCTTTTATGGAAACACTGAATGACAGTGCTTACCAACACACAAAACATTCATAATTGCTAACTTAGGCTAAAATAGAAGGCTCCGCATGATACTAAATGAAGAGCCATTTGGGAGCCGTTTCGGAGCCTTAAGAGCCAGCTCTTCTTAGGTAGCCGAGCCAAAAGAGTCGAATCTTTGAAAAGAGCCAGACCTTCCATAACTAACCTGCAGGGTTCCAGACTGTGACTATTAAGTCACATTTTGCGACCATGTAGCCCCAGTGTGACTTTCAGATACTATTAATATATGGACTAGAGAGCTGTTAGTGTGTTACCAGCTCACAGTGAATAAATCCTCAAAGTTTAAAGGCACAATAGCAACTTTTTAACTTTGTGCAAACTGCTAACTGCTAGCGAAAACATCAGCACTTCTGGCCTGGCCAACCCGGCACCCGTGGTTCCACTTTGATATATTTACTTATAATAATACTTTATTTAACTTAATTACAAGAGTACTTCATTTAGCTTTATTATAACAGTATTTTATTTAACTTTATTATAACAGTACTTTGTGTTATTATGACAGTAGTGACTGTAACTGTAATATGTTTAATAATTTTGTATTTTAGTGGTTTAAAGTACTTTGGAGGAGAATTCAAGATATCACTATATTTATTGTGTATTAAGATAAAAATACTGTGATATTATTTTTAAGCCATATCACCCAGCGTAGGAACAATCATGGTCATGTTGACTGTTGGCAGAAAAATAGGAAACAGCTGTCTCCCATTTTCAAATTACTTGCTTTGTTGACATACAGTCATAGATGTCATAGACGTCCCCCCCCCGCACCCCATCAATTTGTCTGACTTACATTTATCTCTTTCATATCATTAATGCATAGATCTATGCTTTTGAATGTGATATGCAGCCTGCCTGACTACATACAGTACCCTTGGCATCTGGCATAGGCTGAAAACCTGGCTGTGCAACACCATGACGCAGGAGAGACTAACACATTTGGCCATTACGAACGCTCACACTGACCTTATGGATGAAAGCGATGTCTCGACCCTGCTTAAAATCTTCATCAGTAGGTCAACTGAGAGAAGGTTCACTTTTGGAAATGCATGAGTCAGGAGCGCAGACTTTTTTTTCATTCAAGGTTACAAATAATGCTGTTATGCTCCTTAAATGGCTTGATTTAGTTAGCAAAGTTTCATTTTCTTAACAATAAAGATGCCGTGTTCATCCATTCTAGTTCTCTTATAACTGCGTGTTATTATAAAGTAACTTCAAATCAAATCCTTAATCACATATATATCGTATTTGAGAAAAGGATGCTATCACTTTTCTTGCAAGGACAGTCTCAATGGTCAAAGCTTCTAGTTGTACAGAACAAAAGAATTACTGGGACACTAAAACTAAAGAATCAGAGACGAGACACGCAACTTCAAAAAAGTAAAACACTCATTACTGATGTTGAAGAACGAGCTAACAATGTTTCTTCTAGTTTTTAGGTATAGTTTTTCAGACATTAGCTTAACTAAATGCCATTGTTTTTTAGCATCCATCAGTAAATTTCTGTGGTGTTGTAAGCCAGTTTTCTGGTGTATGGTGAATGTGTTTCTTACCTTGCATTTTTTTTATCTGCAGTTTTTTTTTTAATTGCATTTGCTTCGTGTTATGTGTTTTCTTAAGAAGAACATCCAGCCACCACCGTTTTTATGTTTTGTAGCAATTCCAGTATGACAGTGGTTAGGGACTGTTCTTTACTTGTCGGCTTTCTTTTTGACCTTCCCCAAAGCTACATATATTTTTCCTTGAGTTTCCCTGAGTGACTGGCAGAAAATACATGACCCACCACGCACCATAAATTACTTACTTACTCTTTGATGTTTGAAAGTTAAAAGTTGAAGACAAAATCCTGCCTCAGTTATTCACTCTTGTCATGCATGCTGGTTAGTTTTTGCAAGCAATTTGTTTTTGGACGAATGTTAAAGAGACCTAAAGTGAAGTGATTTTGATGAAATATTTTCTTAGTATTATTATTAGTATTGTTATTATTTCTGAAGGAAGTATTCATCGCACACAATGTGTCCAAATACCATTGGAAATTTGAAAATCCAATGATAATTTCTGTCTTCACAGTTTATGGCCATAATAAATGGTGTAATCTCTGGCAATTTTTATACAAAACATACAGCAAGGGGGTTTTGAAGGCATGTTTTCTTTAAAAATCAGCAGTAAAATAAATACAAAATACAACCTCAAGGCAAATGAATCGAACGCAACTGGACTTAGTTTTGTCTTAGAAGACGTTTCACCCCTTATCCAAGAGGCTTCATCAGTTCATGCCTGTCTGACTAGGCTGGAACTAGTCTGACTTGTCAGAACTAGTCCAGTTGAAAAAAAACAAGTCCAGTTGCGTTCCATTCAATTGCCTTGAGATAACTATGACCTGGATAAATGAGAATATCTACAGGCATGCTACAAAATAACAAACATTTGATAGCCTTGAACCTTATCATCTACATGAAGGATCCAACAGTCAGTGTCTGTGAGAGATGAACAATATCTTTTAACTATACACATGTCACAGATCATGCATGTTAAAATGATTTGCACATTCTCATTTTTTTGTTAGGAAATTGGGAAGGATCAGTAACGTCAGCATGCCAGCCACTCACTATTCTATTGCTGCAATGTGCCTTTTTATTTTCTGTTTAAAGAAAAAGACACTCACCTCTGGAAAACTGTTTGAATAAGCAGATATTTATATAAAAATGGTGAAATTCTCCAGATAATATTCTTTTAGGACTCAGTGATGAACAGAAATTACTTGATGAAATTGGGATTTTTGCGACATATTTCCTACCCTGTTTATATCTTATTCTTTTGTGGAAAAAACATGAATATATTGCTGCTATTCATATTTTTTGTTGTCATCCTGATGACTGAACGCAGTGTCTATAGGGAAACCCATTTTGATCTTTTGATTTGCAGTAGCCCCACTTCATCGCTTAACCTTTGTGTGTGTGTGTGTGTGTGTGTGTGTGTGTGTGCGCACGCGTGCATGCGTGTGTGTTGGCTGGTTGTATGATTTATTAATGTCCTGTTGAGAGGTTTATAAATCTGCAATATGCTTTCCCCCACAGAGCCATTAACAGACAATAGACAATTGATTCAGTGCAAATCCCTACTTAACCTGCACAGTGTCACAGCACAGACTGTGGTCTGCTGCTGCTGCTGCTGCTGCTGCTGCTGCTGCTGAGAGAAACATGTCAGACAGACCTGCAACATGTTGATCAGCAGACAGAGCATTTTAAGCTCCACACAAAATCAGGTGTCAGAGGTGTCAGGGCAGCTCAGTCCTTTTCACGTCTGTTAGTATGTGAATTTTTGGGTCTGTAATCCCATAATAATTTCTTGAAAACACCTTTTTATAGAAGGTAAGATAAAATGTTACTGAATTTATATCACAGAAAAAAACTTTATTTTTGATTGAGTCCATATCCATGTGAAATTCACTGGCTAGTTTGGATGAATTAATTAACACAACATCTGTATTTTTGGTGGCCTTTCTGAAAAAGAATAGTATAGAGTATGTATTGAACAGTATTTTGTTAGCTGTCTGTATGTTGATCATATTCTTTCATCCAAGTTAAACATAAAATTTATTGATGAAGTTGTAGACCTCAATATAGCCAGAGCAATGTGAGAGGTAATTTATGGCATCACAGCACATTCTCACTCCTCCTCACATTTTTATTCTGACCTTGTCAGATATCTACGTTTGGTCATGGACTTTCCACGTCTGAGATATGATGTGCATGGTACCCTGGGTGCACTGGTTGTTGACATTCAAGAACGCCATGTAACCTTCTGCCTGTTACATGCATTGTGTGTTTTCAAAATACACTTGGGTTTTCCCAGGAAATGTACAGTTTGCATCCAGTCTTTTTTCCTTCAACAACAAATGCATGTGGTTACTTTTAGCCAGCACGCACACGTAAATGGGTTTAGGAAAAAAGAACAGGGTTTGGCCTTACAATCATACAGGAAGCAAACACCAGCCTCTTTTGTGAAAGTTGGTAGTTGTTGGACCCATCCACCATTCCTCCCACCCACCCCACTCGGACTTTCACCCTCTTAAGTTTCGTTTTTGTCCTGCCATGCTTCCCCCTGACACTGCTGGGCACCTTTACACAATAATGGCTACCAGCCGCATATCACACCAACATGAAAGGATGCAGGAAGTCACTGTCCAGTTGGTATTCTATGAGTGAGACCAAGTCACATTCCCAACTCATAAAATACCACCACTTTGTCAATGATGTTGGGATCAGACACAGATGCCTAAACCAAGGGAAGTAAACCTAAAAATGAAGGTTTTCACCAACATTGTAAGTTTATTTTGAAGAAGACTTTATGCATCTAATGAGCAAAAACTGTACATTTCCTGTGAAAATGGAAATGTATTTTGAAAAGACACAATGCATGGAACAAGCAAAAAATTGACTCGCTCTCCCTGAATGTCCAAAACTGATGCAGGAAGGTACCTAGGGCATCAGATTTAGACGTGTAGGTCCACCAACAAAGCAGCAGCACTAAGGCACCCTTTCATGGCGATATGAGATGCACTGCATGGCAGCATTTTTTTGATGCTCTGAGCAGCCAGCGTCTTATAAAGAGTGAGAAAGTCTGCATAGGGTAGATGGGAGGGGAAGTGGATGAGTCAAACAAAGACCGGCCTTTCACCTGGGAGATTGCAGTTTGTTTACTGTGTGAAATCAAAGGTCAACTAATTTATTTTAATAACAACGTAGTGTGCTAGTATGTGTTGCGTACTATGCTAGTGATCTATGTTACAAGACCTTACATTCATTAATAACAAACGTAACCTTATTTTATGTCAAACCATAAAGTTTATTTTGAAAAGACATGGAGCAAGTAACAAGCGCGCACGCACCCTGAGTTTTCAAAACTAACACTAGGGTTACCTAGAGCATCGTATTTTGAGGTATAGGGCCACAGATCAAGTGACAGTATTTGGAAAGCTGGGAGTTAGAATGTGCCTGTCAACATTCAGTTTCAGTCCTTTCAAAGGGGGTGGGCCAAAGGCATCAAAGCATCACTCAACATTGTTGTAATAACCAATAAAATTGGTTAAAAAGTAAAAAGTATCAGCAGTATCAGCATGCTTTTCATGTCATTAGAAACCAGATTATAACATATTAAAATGTTCAAATCTACAGTAGCATGTAGTGTAAAGGCCAAAAGATCTTCCATAGAAACAGACCAAACTATATGTTCTATCTCACACAGGCTCCACACTCTACTGGACTCTGCAGGTGATACACTCCTCTAATCACAAGCTTTCATTGTCCCACTGAAATTCACATAAATGTAGCCAACTAATCAGGACGTGCCTATTCAAATACATGTGAAGCGTAAATAGGGGCTGTCCCTCAGTCTCCGCATTCCTTTCTCTTCTGTGATCGGCGATTTGCCCACTGACCAGTTTAGTTCCTTTCCACCTGTGTTGGCTGCGGCCCCCTATTTCTCTGCTGTGGCGGCCTAGGTTATAAAGAAGTAGGTGGGCTGCAGCAACTGACCATTAGCTGGTCAGGATGCGTGTAGTATTCATTTATCGGGCTCCACCAATCGTATATAAAGAGTCCAGTAGAGGGTGGAGCCTGTGTGAGATAGAACAGAGGTTATGATATTGCAACCCTAAATAGCCAGCTATGTTTATGCAGATTTCAGTGGGTGAATGCAATTTCCATCCGGGGATCTATTAAGTATTTCTGATTCTTATTCTGGTGATTGGAGGAGAGTATTACCCATAGAGTTCAGTAGAGGGTGGAGCCTGTGCTAATCAAACTCAGGTTACAATATCGTAACCTTAGTTTCTGGCTTAATATACCTTTTTTGTTTTAGTTGCCTCTAACTTGTGTTCCTGGCTGTATTCCCCCCCACCCCCCCACCCCAAACCCCCTTCCTGAAAACACACACAGACGCTTCCCTTGTATGTGCCTGATAAGTGTGGCTCTTTAGCTCATCGTAGCTTGAGTTTTCTTTTCATTACTTTTCTGTTTTCCTGCTTTCAATCAAATCAATTTTTGAATCATTGGTTTTTTTTTTGTTTTTTTTTTTAACTTTGTGTGTTTGTGTAGGTCACAGTGGAGTAAACCAGCTGGGAGGTGTGTTTGTGAATGGGAGACCTTTACCTGATTCTACAAGGCAGAAGATAGTAGAGCTGGCACACAGTGGAGCTCGACCCTGTGACATATCCAGAATACTACAGGTAAACTCATCATGCTTACATGATTCTCTCAGCAGTCATTCTGACAGTGGTAGTATATACTGTACTGACAGGAATGATGAGCTGGTTGAAGAACCACATCAATATGAATCACAGTTCTTGCAGAAAACAGGGAAACATTACAATAGATAGGGTTAGGGTGAGAGGTTAGGGGCTCAGCATCCAGTTGCACATTGTTCGTCTGTATCATCACAGAAACAAAGAAGAAAGCGGTGTGACTTTGGTATAGAGACAGAGCGCCACGCGTCATAATCTGAAAGCCACACCCCCAAAGGGGAAACAACGCCTGCTTTCCCCTCCGCTTCTTCGGCCGTTCGCTGTCATTCTGCCACCGCAGCCATGCCTTCAAGTCTCCACGACTGAATTGCTAGCTAGCTAGCTAAAGTTATTAGCTATAGCTAGCTAATAATTAGCTAATAATAAAATGGCAAATTTTAATAATTTCATTATTTTAGCACGCTATGCCTACCAGAGAGGCAAAGGTATATTGATAAGCTTAATATTGCTGGTCTACCTCAGTGTCCCTTCTCCTTACCTTGCTCGTCTTAGAAAAAACATGAGCAGAAATCAGTCAATTAACTAAATCAACCGCTACTCCCCCATCTCCACATTCTCCCCTTACTGCAGTCCGAGCATGATGTGGAGATTCTTTTTTAAGAAGATGAGCATTTCGACATGCTCAGCCGTCAGCCTGCTCCTACTACCGGCACACGTTGTTTTGAGACATGCCTCTACATGCTGGTAGATGGACAGATGTGCTAGAGCGGACCACTGGAATGGACTGCTTGAATCGTGGAGCGCTGGGCACAATTATAACAGAAGTTGCATTCATACTGTCAATGCTTTAGCTTAACATACATAAATACAGTTAACTGTTACTCTAAAAAATACATTTGGAGGATTTGACAAAGTGTTTGATGCACACATAGGTGTGCGTGTGTGTGTGTGTGTGTGTGTTTGTGTGTAATTTTAGCATATGGTAGTGTGTTTTGGCCCAGTTATAAATAATATGTGTGACATGTGCTCTTCTTGTGTTCAGGTGTCTAACGGCTGTGTAAGTAAGATCTTGGGCAGGTATTACGAGACAGGTTCAATCCGTCCTCGGGCCATAGGAGGGAGTAAACCCAGGGTGGCCACTCCAGAGGTGGTAGGAAAGATTGCTCAGTACAAGAGAGAGTGTCCGTCTATTTTCGCCTGGGAGATCAGAGACCGACTGCTGGCAGAGGGAGTCTGCACCAACGACAATATACCCAGCGTAAGACCCTTCTGTTCTTCAGCCAAGTCCTGCCAGTTTAAACCTAAATGCTGGTGCTTATTACTGTGCGCTGTTACAGCAGGAGTACAGCGGGTCTTTGGGCTTTAAAAAGTCATTAACCAATCAGACAGAACTCCTGTTAGACACTACTGGTTAATAGTCTAATGTAAAATGAACTGTGAAAAATGACTAACCCTAACCCTAACCCTAACCCATCAAGATGGTTCTGGGTTACAATCTGTCAGCCAGCTGGGGCCCTTTTGTGTGGAGTTTACATGTTGTCCCTGTGTTAGGATGGGTGTTCTCTGGGTTCTGCAGCTTCCTCCCACAGTCCAGAAATATGTAGGTTAGGTTCATTGGTGACTTGAAATTACCCATACAGGTCTAATAGAACTCATCTGTAGTGTTTCTTTAAATGGACATGACAAGGCCGGCTGAAGGATGACAGTAGGTCAGTGATGTGTCAGCAGCAGTACAGTGGTGTAGTGCATTTCACAATGTTTGGTTCCATTACATAGTTTCTGTCCACCAGTGGCTTCCTACAATATAGCTGCTCTTGTGTAATCATGTTGTGTTGTCACCAGGTTTCATCAATAAATCGAGTGCTCAGGAACCTGGCCAGTGACAAGCAGCAAATGGGAACAGTGGGAGCTGAGGGGATGTTTGACAAACTCAAGATGCTCAATGGACAAACCACCTGGGGAGGACGCTCAGGGTGGTACACTGGGACTACACTCACTAACACTGGTAAGAAACTGATTCCATGACTACTTCTTCTTTACTACTACTACTACTACTACTACCACCATTACTCCTGCCACAGTACTGGGACTACACTCACTACCACCAGTGAGATACTCAGGGTTCTATTTTTCTGTCAATCACCCAAGCTCCTTTCATCCTATTTTAAAACAGCATACAAATAGACCTTTTCACTGGAGACATTTTGACATGTCCCAGTACACAGAGATAAACTATATACAGCACATAAACACCCCAAAGGTTTGTATACATCACCTAAAACATGCTGTCCATAGCAGACAATGTCCTTTAAAAGTTGTGAGATAAAATGACATTTAAAAAAAATCATGGATGTAATTGTATTTTTGAGTATGAAAGTTCATTCTGGAGCCAATAGCCCTAGAATTCTTTAGCTTGACCAAAAGTACAAAAAATAAAAAAAAGATAAATCATGATCCACTAACTAACTTTTTGGAGCTTTCAGCTGCAACTCACAGTCTTTATCAGCAAATGGAACTGGTACATGAAACAAGGTTCGGTGGTCATAAGCATCATACACCACTCTACTCTACTCACGCTGGCCTTACACCAAGTGATATTTCAAGCAATTTCACTGTTGCAGACAAATTTACAAAATTGGAATAAAATCATGAATGTTTTTCTCTTAGTTGGTGCACGCTTCCATAACCTTGATCATTTGGTGTAAGTTGGGTCATAAAACTCAGTTCAAGCTGTCTTAAAGGTAAACTATGAAGGATTTTCCAAGAAAAAAAAAGGTATAGACTCATACAGAGTAATAATACTTCTAAATCAACAGTTGGTCCACTCTTAGTATGTGGTGGTGTATTTTTCTGCAGAGACTGCTTGTATTTTTATGCCTCCATGCTAGTGATAGCCATTGCCAGAGGCATTATGTTTTTGGGTTGTCCGTCTGTCTGTCCATCCTTGTGAACATGATATCTCAGGAGCGCCTCAAGGTCTTTTCTTCAAATTTGGCACAAATGTCCAGTCAACAATGAACTGATTAGTTTTGGTGGTCCTAGGTCAAAGTTCTGTCTCATTTCCCTTAACATGATAATTCAAGAGCATATTGAGGGATTTTCTTCAAATTTGGCACAAATGTCCACTTGGACTCAACAATAAACTGATTAGATTTTGTTGGTTATAGGTCAAGGTCACTGTGACCTTGTCTGTCTTATTTTTGTAAATGTGATATCTCAAGAACACCATGAGGGAATTTCTTTAAATTTGGCACAAATATTCACTTGGACTTAAGGATGAACTGGATTTTGGTGGTCAAAGGTCAAGGTAAGAGAAACTTGACTAGTGCACAGAGGCATACATCTGGGGGCAGCAATTCTCGTTTTATTTTCTTTTTTTTTCTGTACTTGGGACATTTATGGGTGTGTATCCCCACAGTGCTCAGGTGAGGGTTTGGCTTTATAAAAAGGTAGCAACAAGGTGCCAGACTGTAAGCAACAGGTGAAATGCTAAAGGAGAGGGCTATTATTGTAAGATTTTAGTCATGGCTCCTGCAAGTACTGAAGCTCATGTAAGCACATGAACATTGTCAACAACCAAGAGCTTCAGTCTTTGCAGCAAACTAGGTAGACAGTAAAGAAGGAGGGGACTCCGAGGAGGTGCAAAAACATGAACAAGTCTCAAAAGTCTTAATTTTGGAAACAGTTCACCAAAAAAGTGCAGCTTATCAATGGAGGCTGGTTGTGAGTTTAGGCAACAAAATCCAAAACATAAAGTTTGTATGCATTTTATGTTTATAGACTATTCGGTGACAGAACTGACAAGAAAACTGTCTACATATGACGCCTTTTATCTTGTATTTCTAGAGTAATGTGTTTTTGTGGATATGTGAGGAATTGTTGATATGTCATATTTCTTTAAGTTTGGAGTTTGGGGTGATATATTCCACCAGGAGCAGGATGGGAAATAGTCTCAGAAGGAATCCAGTTTTGGTATTGAAAAAAGTGACCTGCAAGATCCCCGGTCTTTGTAAAATCTGATAATGTGTGACTTAACCCTATGGGCCCTAGGTGTTTTTGGGGTATTTTTACTGCCTTTACTTTTAAGCTCATATCACAGTCATTATAAAGGCTACATACACATGCTATATCTTGTTTTTTTTTTCAGGACAATGTGGGCTATCCAGATTTGCCATCATTCCATGTCCTTCTATGTGCCTGTATTTTATATTAATTTTTATACCAATGAAAAAAAAATCTGTGTTACGAAATTCTTACATTTTTACATGTATCTCACCATAGCAAGTTGGAAAATGACATATTCTGCCATATATGAAGACGGGAGACTCTCTGGCATTATAAGAACCATGATGCTGGGACATTCTGTCACTTCACAACTGTCCAAAACATGTGGTTTGTGCTAGGCAGACATAAGTGCCAGTATTTTTTCATTATTGCAAGAAATTCCATTGACTCATTCACAAGTCAAAAATGTGTTTTATCTGAAATAAACAAATATTTACATCTAAGATCATAGAAAAATAGTCAACCAAGCGCAATGATGTCCTCCAAGATAATATTTGCCACTTTGTTTGCAGTAAACAAAGTTTGTTGTTGTTTTTCAGTTTCAGTTATATATTGGGGGGGCATTTTGGGCACTGGGGGGGCACATGTCCCCCTCAATGTATATGGTGACTACGGCCCTGTCATGCATGCATAATTAGGCTACTGTTGTCTGTGTGTGCAAAGGTGAAGTGGCTGGTTTTGTCATACAAAGTTTGATGGAGTGTCAACTGGACAATATGGAGATATCTGCATCTTGAAAGCCGGACTACAAATGTGGATAGACAGGGAGAAACACATGCAAGCCTAAGACGCAGTAAGATACAATATTCCTGACTATATGAAGTGACTGATAACAAGATCTGTATAATGGGTTGTAAAGAAATTCATCAGTTTTTTATTTTGTAGACAATTAATCTGGATTTATAGCATGATGGGATGACAGCATGTGTGTGGTATCACTGGAAAGCTCTGGTCCTGCACTTTCATGTGATATGCGTGGCATTTCTGTGCGAGCCTGCATTCGCAAGTAATCCATCCAAGAGTAATGTGTGTGCAAAGCTGTATGAAAGCTCTGTTATACATCATTTTAGTGTAACTTTATCATTCTTTTTCGCTGTGAAAACATTGGACTACCGACAAGTGCTTGGCCTTGTCGGAAAGCTACAATTCCGCTGTTTCACGTGATATGCGTGGCTTCTCGCTATGAGGCATGGTCACGGAGAGAATCAATAGAGAAGAACAGGTGTGAATTTGGACACACTATGCATCATTCGAGCCCACATTGTCTTTAGAAGTGACAGACAGAGTTTGATTATTTTGTTAAACTTTTACTCATTTATTTTGTTGTATATTATTTTCTTGATCTCAATATTTAAATTAAAAAAAATGGGAGGGGGGCCCTCAAAAAACTTGGCTTTGTTTGCAATTATTATTATTTTTTTTAATTTTCTAAATAATTAATGCTTTAATTAAATTAAAGTTGGCTAAATGCTCCGTTTTTTTAACCAATATAAAAAAAAATTAGCTTTGTATAAAAAACTAGTGGAAACTCTCTGAGGCCCCTCTCAATCCTGAAAGGCTCAAAATGGTTTAGTCCACTCTTGCACTAGGATTCATCTTTAAACTCAGCTAGAGCCAAATGAGTGACTGCTTTGGGGTTGTGCACATGCCACGTCTTTAACCGCTTGGAAAACACAAGGTCAGGCGCTTTGTGCAACTCTTGTGCATAATCTGTGCCAGCTTTCACAAGTGCAGAGGCAGGTTGCATCTGAAGTTGCTAAGCAACCATAACAAGCACCAGCCTACTTACATGCAATCCCGAGTGCAGAGATGATCATCTTCCAGGTGGTGTGATTGGTTCTTGCTCGTCACATAACATGTGGTGCCTGCTGCTGCATTCCAGAAGTTGAACTCAGTTTATCTCAGGGCACAGCCGCCATGTCTTAAAATATAGGCGCAAGGGAATGTGTGCACATCGCAACGGAGTTGCAACAGCATTTGAGCACCGCTGCCATGCGTTTACATTAAAGACAATGGATTAAAGGGTGCAAAAAAACATGGCTTATGTGTTTCCCCAAGAAAGGGAAATCAGGGTTTCAAAATAGAAAAGAAATGAGGTAAAGAAAGAAAAATAAAGCAAACTTATGTTGTAATAAAATAAAAATAAAAATAAATAAATAAAAAATCAAAAGGTGCGTGAGAGAGGTATGGATCAAGAGAGTAAGGGCAGGGGGCCCATATAGACTGATTACAGGGCCCAGATTTTAGTGCCATGCCCCTGACTGTTAGTGTGACTCTGCCTGCTAGACTTTGCATTTAAAAGTCATCACAGACAAAAAAAACCAACCAACCAACCAACCAACCAAAACAAACAAACAAACAAACAAACAAATAAACAAATTAGAAGTAATTTTGATACTCTGTATTAATGTGCAGCTTTTTTCTAAGTCGTGTAGCCTGCTTTACATAAACTGACAACTCAACTCAACTCAACTGACAACTGAAAATATTTTGATAACTATCATTTTGACAAAGATATTTCTGTTGTTACAGAATCTGGTACTGTCTTAAACATACCAAGATTCAGATATGTTGGTGACTTGATTTCACATCACATGCAACTCAGATTTGTCCCATTGTGTTATTGCTTTGGATTGAATTATTTACAAAAATGCCAAAAAGATGTCAAAAACAACAAAACAAAACTAAATTGCTTGCTTGCAAAATGTACTCAGAATTCACATTATACAGGACAGAGGACTCATGAGCAGCTTCCTCTCCTTTTCCTTTAATATGTGTGTCTAAGGGCCTCATTTGCTGTATGGAGTAGGCTCATATGCTGCTGCTTCTCCTCCAGCACCCTGGGATTACAACAGTGAAACAAAGTCATGCTATACTACCACGGCTGCTACCTCCTCATCAGTCCACAGCATGTTTGTGCCTGTGTGTGAGTCAGAGTGTGTGTGTAGGGGAGGGAGAAGGGGCGTCTGCTCTTATTTGTGTCTCTTTCTGCCTGACTGACTGTGACACTGAGCAATGGCTTCATTCTGTTTTGCAGTCTCTGTCTGCTGGGGATAATGAATAATTAGGCTAGCACCACAAATAACATGAGTTCCACAGGGAGCTTGAGTCAAGCGTCTGTCTGCTCAGGGATCACATGCTGGAGATCTCCACTCTGAAGAGCTCATCTTTAACTCACATGCATGGTTTCATTTCATGGATTTGAATATTATATATTGTGTTTTCTACTCTGATGAAGGCCTGGGTTTTATTGAAGTACTGCCGCTGTTAATGCAGTTGATATTGCAAAAATACCTGCAGTTCTTCCAGAAACAGTGTCTCACTCAGTGTGGAATAATTTATCTTAATATTGCACTCATATTATACTGATATTTACACAATGCGACATAATTAAACATTTATTGGATCAATCATCAAACATTATACGGCTTCATTTTATGCAAGTTACATATGGTATTAAAATGTAATGTATTAAAATGGACAGAGAAAATAACAGTATAAAACGAAAGAGTCTAATTTTAAAATAAACTGAAAAAAGATATAAACAATAATCGGGAGTAAAACAGTATCACTAAAATATGTGTGGGCCAATCAAATTAAAGGCCCAATCAGTCATGTTTGAGCACGTTGTGAGTTTTGACTCACAGAAAAGTAGGCATTTCTTTGTTTAAAAATTGATCAGTTTTACAGATTCAGGCCAGGGTGATATCCAACAGATCCAACTCAGAGCTAATGAGATCATGCTAATTTAAGCCTGGTTTAAATGGTCCAGATAACACACATGTGTTTTAACCACAGACTTAATATTTAGTCAGCCGCAGTATTCACAGTTACAGAGCAGCAGGCATATTATACTGATTAGTGTAGAGGAATATGTAGCCCTGTATCCTAAAAGCAGGTTTTATTAATGTTGAGATTGTGTCACTTGAACCCAGAAAGACGCTCTATTGTTATCATGTTAAAACAACAAAAACTCTTTGGTGCCCACTGAACTATCACTACACTACTGAGAGGAGTGGCTGTGGAGAGAAAGAACATGAAATCAGAAACAGGGGAGCTATTTATTGTTTCCTCTAAGCAGCTGGTGGCTGCAACCAACAGCTCATAGAGGTTGCATTGATTTACATTGTGAAGCGCTCAAGCTCTACTCAGTAAAAATGAGTATGAGGCGAGTTCTCACTATGTGTTCAATGTAATCTTGTAAAATGTAGCTGTTGGTGAGAAACTTGGAAAAATTCAGCAGGATTAAAGGAGAGATGTGTTGATGTTTTCACAACATTATAAAATAGATTTTAGAGCTGGAATTATAATGTATCATACATAGTAAAAAGGCTTTTTGCATATTTTTTAAAAGATGTTTTCATGTGAAAGAAGGTTATGTTTGACAGTTCAATTAGAAAGTTAATTTGTACATTTTATTATATTATTTTATTGTTTATACTTCTGAACAAGTTAATTTGTACATTCTTCAGGGCTAATTAATTTGTATTTTTTAATGATTACTGATTCATATGATTATTGTAACACATGTACAACATGTTACTGAAAGCAAATTAGTAGGCTACATATATTAATCTTATTTTTTTATTGTCAGCTAGTTGTTGATTATTTGCATTTATTAGCAGTACTATGACTGTTGAGCTGCAGCATCAATTTTTTTTGTTTTGTTTTTGTATTTATAAAGCCCAGTATCACAAATCACAATTTGTCTCTGGGGGCTTTACAGCATACAACATCCCTCTGTTATTTAGACCCTCACAGCGGATTAGGAAAAAATTCCCCCCAAAAACCCTTTAACAGTGGAAAAAAAAATGGTAGAAACCTCAGGAAGAGCAAGTGAGGAGGGATCCCTCTTCCAGGACGGACAGACATGCTAGCAAATGCGTTAGCCACTGTTTGTACAGCACCTGTCATGCAAAGGTGCAGACCTAAGGGCTTTTCAAAACAAGATTTAATACGTTACGCCAAACACTAAAGTGAAAATAAACAATAGCAGTGAGTAAAATGATAAAAAAAAATGCAAACACTACAATGAAACATTACAAACAATACCAGTAAGATTAAGTTGAACAATTCTATAAATATCAAAGATTAAAACTGAAACCTTGAATAAACCCAACTTAAAGGTGCTATATGTAAGAAATCTAAAGCAAATAGTCGTAAAATCCTCCTAATATGTCACAGAGACTAAGGAATAATGTCCATATAACATACTGATCTCACCGACAACAATAGTACGGCCAGAATATTTGCATTTAAAAAAATATTTTACGGTCCGCAAATCATGTTTATGTTTTGAATTTGTGTTTTGGCTTGTTGCGCCACCCACCACCGTCTACCAGTCACACAGTCAGTAGAGTCTCAGCATCAGTTACAGTTACGACTGAGCTACAGCAGCACGGCAAGCAGCATTAGCAGTGTCCCAGTACACAGCATTAGCAGCCGGCTCCTCCTCAGCTGTATCCCGGCAGCAGCGTTAGCAGCAGAGAAGCTGGATTTGCTCGAATGGTCTGCTGGAAAACTGAAGATCAAGGACGCGGCGACGCGGCCCTGCCACGGCAGCCGCCCGTGGGCAAACAAATCAGTCTCCAGCGGGCCGCTGTCCAGCAACCTCGAATCTGTAGGGGAGGGGGGGGCCGACATGACTCGCGGCAGTATTTTGAATTTGAGTGCAGTAACCATTTTGGCCACATTCTTACATACAGCGCCTTTAAAGTCAGGTTAAAATCACATGATAAATTTACTATTACATTTTTTTAATTTTTTATTTATCCTTTTTAATTTATAGTTCTCTCTTTCTTTTTCTAACTTTAGTTTGCTTAATCTATTTATACCCTTGACCCTTTTCCTTTCACCTGTTCTTCTCCTGTTTTTTCTGCTTCATCAACTTCATCAACACACACAGACACACACACACACACACACACACACACAAAATGCCATTCAACACTCTCAACAAATACTGTACCAATGTGGCAATATGCCTGTGTTGGTCTTTTGTGTCAAATGTTTTTTTTATACCTGTCTTGTCTCCCACATAGTGTTGTCCCTGCCATGCCTTTCATTTGTTTTGTGCCTGCAAGAAAAGAAAAGAAAAGAAAAGAAAAGAAAAAACCCATCATGTCATGGTTTGGCTTAAAATAAGTACACTTATTATTAACCTAACATAATGTTACATGGTGGTGACATGCATCACTAGCATAGTATGCTAAATAATACCAGCACACTACATCATTGTTAGAACACCTCTATTGAGTTTTGGTTTCACATTGGACACGAACAAAAGTCCAGAGTTTGTTTGACCTGTCGACCTCCCCTCGCACCCGCTGTAGTGTATGTGGACTGTATACTATGGTAGTTGCCCAACAAATGCCACCACCTGGGTTTTCTCATACTGCCTAAACAGTGCCTCATGTGTCTGTGCTGATGGGTCACTGACAAAGCACTGGAATTTGACAAGCTGGGAGTGAGACTGGGCTGTGGGAAACTTTAAAAGGAAAGACAGCAGAAGATCTAACATTTCTTGTTGGAACATAAAACATGGTTATGGGAGGCTTAGAAACAAGTAAAAGTACCAGTTTGTGTGACCTTATTAAAATGCCACATACAATTTAACTCAATGCTTTACAATGGCAAAACTGGAATGACACAATTTAACACAAACATAAAGTTTTGCAAATATTAAAAAAGCAAACCAAATAGAATAGAACAAACTAACAAAAAATATTATTAAAAGTCATTAGAATAAAAAGAAAGTAAATAAATAAAAACAAAGAGGAGGAAGGAAATAAGGTTAAAAAAAAACAGTGGTTAAAACTTAAAAATCAAGACTGTAATGTCACATCACATTAGAAAGCCAGATTCAAAAGGCAGGTCTTTAATTTACTTTTAAAATTATAGAGAGAGCTCGGAATTATAATATCCAGAGGCAGTATATTCCTCTGCGTAAAGGCCAAAGCACATGGGCAATAAACCATGCACATTAAAAAATATGCCCCTATTATTTACAAAGTACAACCCCATACAAGGGCAATCTACCCAGTTCTCAAGCCTGTGCATTAAAATACCATGATCAATTCTATCAAATGCAGCATTTAAATTTAAATTTAAATGAGGACAGCCACGTTGTTGGAATCACTTGAATTTCTCAGATCATTAACTACCTTTAATAAAGCTGTTTCAGTGCTATTATGTCCAAAAAAAAGTATTTAACAAAATTCAGATTTTATCTCAATATACTTCATTTCTAGTAGAACATTTTTTACAGTGTTACGTAGTTTCTTTTTCTGTACTATAACATGTGAAAACCTCTTTGAGCCCAACCCAACTTCTTCCTGCCTTCCTTCCTTGGTGCAGAGTGTCCGCAGACAGAGGGAGGGGAAAACACCATATCAGTTAGTTCCAACGGTGAAGACTCAGAGGAGACTCAGATGAGGCTTCAGCTGAAGAGGAAACTGCAGAGAAACAGAACGTCTTTTACACAGGACCAGATAGAGGCACTGGAGAAAGGTAACTGGGAGTGGTTCATCAGTACAAAATAATGGGATTTATGGTGTTGTTTCTTGTGTAAATGTTGAGTTTTTTCTGTATGTGTATCGTTTTATCCAAAATTTTGGTACGTAAGGAGGAATTTTAAATTGTGTCCATAACAAACATCATGTTCCTCCATACCAGCAGGGTTGTCACGATACTAAAATATCAAACTCGATATCGATACCCAGGAAAATATTCAATACTCGATACCATTTTCGATACAGCAGCAAAAAATTAAGAGGCATGTCATTTTTTTAAATAAAGATCAGAACAGTAACATCAATGATAACAACAAAAAATCCCCCCAAAATAAATAACAACCAGAAACAAGATCTGTCCATACAAATGTTTTTATCTACAGCCCTGTTTATTTTCTGTGCTTCTGGTGAATTGGCACAATATTTTCGTTGCTGATCAAATAGAGTTGGTAGTTTAGGCTCAGGATGCTCCTGTTTCTACCTCACTATGTGATCAGAGAACCAGGGGTTACGTTACGTTACGTTTTTTCAGCTTCAATCTGTGACTTTACAGTTAACATAACTTTTCAGGCACACATAATTGTGTTGTCCTGTTAAACTAACATTGTCTATTAATGTTACAGATGGGCATGACTGATAAAGTTTTCTGCTTAGCTCCCACATTAACGTTAAAAGTTATATTTTAGTTTGATGCCAGCAACACCAGCTGCTCAGCTGCTAGTGAGGGGAGGGGCTGTACCTCACTTTACTAAATATGTCCAAAGAGCGCTTATTCCTTTATCATTTTTGACTGAAACTGGCTGCTCAGATCCTCCTGCAGCCGCACTGGCCATATTACAGCAACAGAAATGTGTGCATGCATGCACAGCGACGACAACAAGCCGGGTTGCAGCGAGGGCTCTGTGCCTGCCAGACGCTGCCTGCACAGCGCGTGTCCGTCGGACCCGTCGCGCGCACCTGACAGGCGCTGAGGTGGCGTGCACTGTTAGTATCGATACTTTTGTAAATTAGTATTGTATCCGGATACAGCGTTTGAGTATTGATACTTTTCAGAGTATTGATACTTTTGACAACCCTACATACCAGTAATAAAAAATAAAAATAATGACAGTTCAATAAACTTTGAATCCAATCAGAAATGGTCTATGATGATGTCTCAGAGAAAAGGAGAACTGTCACATCTTGTCTACTGTTACCTAGCACATGTTGTATTACTATGCTCTACTGTCATGTCCTTTTCTGTATGTTCATAATGACTGCATGTATAGAATACATACATGCCTGTTGTGGAAATGTAAAATCTAACCTAAACTATCTAGTTGTTAACAATGTTTTGGAATTTGTAGAGCAGCAAGTCATGTCAACATTTGGTAATTGGTCCAGGCTAGCTTGATTCTCTCCCGATGTCCTGAAACAGATAGAGGTCCTCTGCATATGGCAAAATGCACATTAAGCTGTTACTTGTGATTCAAATGCATACTTGAAATACAATCTCAATTCCAAAATGTTGAGACAGTGTCTCAGAGACACTGTGTAAAATATAAATAAAAACAGAATGATTTGCAAATCCTTTTGACCTATATTCAATTGAATACAGTACAGAGAGAAGATATTTGATGTTCAAAATAAACTTTATTATATTTTTTGTAAATATACACTTCTGAGTTTGATGCCTGCAACACCCTCCAAAAAGTTTGGACAGGGGGCATGTGTGCCACTGCATGACATCATCTTTTCTTTTTATACTCAGTAAGTGTTTGGGAACCGACGACACTTCAAAGGTCACAGTGAACTCTGACCAACAAATTCTAATCAGTTCATGCTTTAGTCCAAAGCCCCCTTTCCACCGAGCAGTACAGTATTGTATGGTTCAGTTCGTTACCCTTTTTTGTTGTTTCCACTGCGAAAAGTTATGGATTGTACCAATGGAACCAGTCCGTACCATCCCCATTTTTGGTACCCCTTCTGTTGGGGTACCTAGCACACAGATCTGGTACTAAAAGGTGGAGCTATGAATGCTACAGTCCGTTGATTGGCCAGTAGTGGACGGTCACTCTGCTCAGGGCTGAGTTGTGGCTGGTTTCGAGGCAGAAGCCACTGTTCATATTGTGGAGAGTTCAATTAGTAGACTGTAACTATAAAATATAAGGATGTTTTGCTGCCTCTTGAAGCAGCCAGAGTCGGAGAAAAAAATAACTTCATTCATTCATTCACGACTGCTGGGATTTTTAAGATGGAACATTAACTCGTAATCTTACTCAATGCATGAGCTGACGATGTGACTCCATCAACACGCCTTAAATATTCTGTATTACAACTTTGACCATTACTTAAGTTTTATATGACAGACACTTTTAGTAATTTGTGGATCTTCAAGCGTTTACATGTATTTATTTTATGTCAACTGCATAAATTCTAATCCTCACTCGAAGAAAAGAAAAGCGTTGCGTAGCGTCAGGCTAATGCAACACTAAACCCGATGGGCCCTATTTAGATGGTCTAAAACGCGAAGCACCAGGCGTGCGGCGCATGGTCGTGTCCCTGTCACTTGCTAGTTAGACAGCGCGTTTTCAGACTGTGCGCCATGGCGGAGAGTCTAAAAGGGTTGGACTTACTCTGTGAATTAGTCATGGGTGTGTTTTGGGCGTATCATTCAATAAGCCAATCAGAGTGTCACCTCTCATTCCCTTTAAAAGAGGTGCGATTGGAGCGCATGGCGGAGAGCTAGTTAGATGGCGGACCTACCAACTGGAAAGAGTGAGCGTTTTACAGCTGAGGAGACGGATCTCCTCGTGCGGGCGGTGTTGCCATGATTGGTCAGATAATTTCACAATTTCATTTGTCATTATTAAAAATTATGATGATCATTATTACTGTGATTAGATCATTCTAATTAATGACTGACCATTAAGACGTTTTTCTGATAAATATTTTAATGTGCACAATAATAACCTTTCACATTGTAAACATATTTTTATTTGTTATCGTTTGCATATGTGTGGCTGCTCCGTGTGTGTCTGAGCAGAGTGCACGTGCGTTGTGCACCCGCCTAGAGATGCATATTACTAACTTGTTTAAAGCTATAGTGCGTAACTTCTGTCGCCTCCCAGCGGATAATGCATTATTACAACTAATAAGCTGGCGGCACTTCCACGTACACAGAGTAACACTCGCCACACACTGTGTACACAAAGTAACACCCGCCAGTTGCCACACACCATGTACACAGAGTAACACTCGCTTCACATCGTGTACACAATGCTACACAACGTGGCGAACACCAGGCTGCTAACATTACATTACGTTCATAGCACCATTTCCAAGAAAATAATAAAGTACTAGGTCCAGTACATGTAACAGCAACACACAGTACTCGTAATATAATCATAAACCAAGTCACTTACTTATCCAACAGCAGCAAGGCAACATCCGTGTCTGCCCTCAGCCCAGTTTCTTCCTTCAGGGCTCTCCACCGAGGAAAAGCAACGCCAATACAAATCCTTGTTTGCCTTCTCCATCGGTCACTTTCCTTCTTTGCTAATAGACCTTCAGCCGAACGTCCAGGCTTTTTCTTTGTGGTAGGATCCACTTCTGAACCGTGTCTCAGCCGCTTCTCTGCCATGTTGCTTTCACTTTCTACCTGTGCTCTACCTCTTGCTGTGACAAATAGGGCCCCAGAGCTTGCCTGAGAAGGACTAAGTGTACAAACTCACTATTTTTAAATATCCCATGGAGAGAGACTCACTGCAGCCTGTTTTGTTTTGAGTTATTTTGTTCTGAAAATGTCGTTGTGTAGCCTAGTTCTGTGGATGATAAACAAGGTGCAGACTTTTCTTTGTTTCACCGATAATGAGGAAATACAGCAAGTGCAGGACGGAGAAGTGAGCGACAACAACCCTGCCCACATTTAAGAGCACGGTTTGCAGTGGAAACGCTAGGGTCTAGGTACCATGTCTGAAGGGTACTTTTGGTTCCAAAGGTACCATACCGAAAATGTTTGGTGGAAAGAGGGCTTTAGCGCTGTGTAATTGGAATTCTTTCCCATTCTTACTTAAATATGACTTCAGTTGCTCAACAGTTCGGGGCCTCTATTGTCATATTTTGTGGTTATAATGTATCACTCACCTTAAATAGGAGACAGAAAAAGACATTGTTTGATTGCAGCATATTTTGCTCCAAAACCTGTACGTAGCACCATGGCACCCCCATACCATCATAGATGCTGGCTTTGATCTTTGAGCTGGTAACAATCTGGATGGTCCTTTTCCACTTTAGCCCAGAGGATACAACTTCCATGACGGACTCATCAGACCACAGCACACTTTTCCACTTTGTGTCTGTCCATCTCACTTTATTTAAGTAAATTACATAAATTCAATTAGCAATAGTTACATAAATTCTCATAGTCTATCCATCTCAGTTTTATGTGATTTTTTTTTTTTTTATTCAACCTTTATTTAACCAGAAAAAAGAAAAAAAAATCTTTTATTCAATTCAGTGTCCTGGCCATGACAGACAGCAACATAAATTGCAGACAGACAACGCAGAACAAAAATACAAAATGAAAAAAAAGCTCTAAAATGAGCAATATAAAACAACTAATGAGATCACTACAAAGAAACGCCAAAAAGTAAGTTAACAAATGGTATAAGTGAACCATAAAAATAAGACCTGCATAAATGGCACTTTTTGGTTCATGTTAGGATTAATTGACTCAGTTGGATAGAAATTTAATATGTAATTAAAATATGTCCACCTGACAAAATAGAGCAAATAATTTGACATGGCACAACTAATGTTATCTTGTAATGACACAATTTGTTTTTGTTCCAGAGTTTGAAAGGACTCACTATCCAGATGTGTTTGCCCGAGAACGTCTTGCCAACAAAATAGACCTCCCTGAGGCAAGAATACAGGTAAACTTTGCTAGATATAACTGATCAGACGTACAAGTCAGTGAGTGTGTGTTGTAATAACGTATGGCTTGTAAGCCAGTTTACATGTGGACATGTCAGCATTGTTTTACATAAGATAGACTTGAGAAAATGTGAACCCACCCTTTAACCTTATACCAACCTATGTTTTTTTTTTCTTTTCTATCTGGCATGTGCAGGTTTGGTTTTCCAACAGACGAGCGAAGTGGAGAAGAGAAGAGAAGCTGAGAAATCAGCGTCGACAGGTGTCCAGCTCCTCCAACCACATTCCCATAAGCAGCAGCTTCAACACCAGTGTTTACCAGCCTATACCACAACCTACTACTCCAGGTACTAGCAAGGACTTGTGCTGCAAATACATATACTGCATATTTGACCTGCACCCTCTATTAGCCTAATTTTAATTGTTAGTTCACAAAAACATTTTTTAGAATTTTTTCCCAATAAACCCAGTAAAGGGCAGTATGACAGTGAGCTATCATGCACAATGTGGATTCCTGTAGTGACTGTGGTGACTGCCTGGATACCATTTTCATTCTGTCTGTTTTGGCACCAACCAAAATGTCACATAGTATAAACAGTACATAGAAGAAAAAATGTGAATTACCAGAAGCAGGCACATGTCTGATCAGATTCATACCCATTCATTGGGTAGATTATTCACATCATCATGTTGCCAGTTTTAGAATGTATTTCAAAGTTCTTGTATGGCTATTTCCACAACACTACTTCATTATTTTTCGTCAGTGTCTCACGCCAGAAGTCACTGACCAAGTGCTGGATTTCAACGACTTAGGAGTGAGACCAGGATGTTTAAAAATAGCTAAATACAAAGCATGGGTAGCAGAATGTCTAATGGACCTCTCTTGCAGTTGTTCAGTGATGTTGGCTAACTGCATGTGCTAAAAGTGTTCGCTGTGTGTTTTTAATTATATAAGACAGTTGGTCACACAAACACAGTTTGCTACAGTTTGCATTATATTTACACATCATTGATAGTTCACTCTCTTCTAGCTGTCAGTCTTCCTGGAGGAAACCAGATCTAGAGCTCCATACTCATAAACTTCTCTGAAAAGAACCTTTCCTATAAAAGTAGTAAAAGTATTGTAAAAGTACTGTACACCATGAATTCCAATAACATTTCTGACACTAGGGTTAAGTAGTGGAGTTCTAAGGACTTACACAGCTGCTTTTGATCTTGATAAGGGCCAGAGTCATGAAGTTGCATTACATTTACTCAGCAGATGCTTTTGTAATTTTCCCCATTTACACTTCTGGGGGTTTGGTGTCTGGCTCTGGACACATGGTCAGGAGGAGCCAGGAGTCAGAACCATGAACCCCACAATTAATGGGTTACCTGCTCCACAACTTGAGCTCAGAAGGTAGAGTTTTGAGTTTGATAACTTGAGATTTACTTGTGACAATCACGTCATCAAAACAATCACGTGGACCAACCATCTTCCTTCATCCACCAATATCATATTGTACTAGCTTATATGGTGAGTTACTGTATATTGTCTGAGATACCTTACAAATCTCCTTGATCTCTCTATTTCTCCATCCTTATCTCTTTAGTGTCCTTCTCATCTGGATCCATGTTGGGAAGGTCGGACCCAGTTCTGTCCAACAGCTACAGTCTACCAGCCATGCCCAGCTTCAGTATGGCTGCCAGCCTGCCTATGCAAGTAAGATTATATTACAAGACAGCACAATAGACAACTTATCAAGCACGGAGCACCTCAAGTTAGAGATGGCATCTTAATGTGTGTCAGTCTCTGGCTTCAGCTCAGGTTGGCTGATATATTTGTCAACTGTTGATGACTACAGTTGCTTAGAACATCTTTTAGGGAGTGTTTGTGGTGGACATGGCTCATCATGAACCTCCAATTCAGAGTCAGACAGTCCAGGCACAAGATTTGAGCCTGGCTCAACTTTTGTAATATGACTTTGTGGGAATGCATTGCATTGGCCAAATAAATATGAGCAAGCCCAAATTCTTGGTACAGGGAATTCTTGCACAGGGAATCTACCAATTAACTCAGAGCTATTGTGATGGAAGATAAAAAAAAATGTGGCTGAATTTCCAGAGTTGTAAAATTCTCACACACACCGCTGTGCAGTGTTTTGGTGTCTGATAAGCTGATGTACAGCACATCTCAAATTAGACTGCCTGGGTCATGTTTCATCTTTTCCCCTGTACCTGTGCAACCATAGACTGTTTGAAAATAACGGATGTAGCTACTGTGATGTCACCCATTGGTTTGTGATCTACCATTTTGAAGCGCTGAGTTTGGCATTTTGGCCGTCACCATCTTGGATTTTTGGAGCTAGAAGTGACCATATATGAATGAGGGGGTGGAGCTGGGAAGAGTGAGGGATGGATCTTATTGAGAGCCTGAATTAAAGCCTAGCAGACAATTTGTCACTCAAATGGCCACGCCTTCCATTATGATTAACTTTAAGCCTTAATAAAATTTAAATGGATAAGTTGTACAAAATTCACACCCTGTACAGTTGTAATGAACAGAGAAATAAGCCATAGAGACCAAAACTATTTACCAGGCCATAAACATGTTTATTTCTGCTGTAAAGTTGGGCATTTTAACATGGGGGTCTATGGGGATTAAGTCACTTTCAAAGCCAGACTCAAGTGGACATTAGAGGAACTGCAGTTTATGGCACTTCATGTTGGCTTCATTTTTCAGCTCCAGAACTTGCCCTTTGTGTAAAAAATATATTCATACAGCAGTTGATATGATATTTTATAAAAAGTTATGTACATTGCTTGTATATCTCAGAAGCTAGCACCTCCTCCAGTCAGCTTAGGTTTAGGAAAAGAATCAGTACTGGACGTTGTCACGATATAAACTTAATGTAACATCACAGCGTGACGACAATGTGACGACATGATGTGCGGTGACAACGGGACGTTATGTGCATAACATACATATTAACGTTGACATTTGGTTTCAGATGGGACCCAAACCCTGTCTCCTGGGTGATAGTCCTGTATTTGTTTGACCCATCTGCCACCCCAACAATCTCTCTATGTGCACTTTGGTGCTCTGTATACCATGACATCCTCCTTTGCTCCTGTCATATGGGGGACGATAGCCTGAAGCAAAAAGGTCACCTGATCACAGCCCCCTGGCTCATACTTATATGGGTTACGTATGAATTACAGTGCATTACTTTTATAGCTATAAGTACAAACAGTGTGTGAGAACAGCCTGACCTGTAGCCACAGGCCCATACCAAAGCAACACCTTGCATGTTTTTAACTGGGCTGTATTTGGTCTGAGCACCTACTTTATGGAGCCAGACAATCTACATGATGTGTCTTATACATTAGTATTCTGGAAGGATCTGAGACCACCAACATGGCTGAAGGCATATCGGACTGAGAGCTGAATGTCTTCCGGAAATACAAGTATTCATTTTTATTTTGGAGAGTGATGTTGGATCTCATTGAACATACAGAGGAAGTGTCAGATTAAAGCATGATAAAATGCCTCTTTACCCTAATGTGGCTAATCGACCATGACCTCTCCTGTGGGAAATTGCTATGAATTGAGTAATTACCATGAAAATTCAATTAATAGCCCAGGCTATTTTTTGCATAAGTCACTGAAATCAACAGGCCTGTGTTTGGGACAGGTGTCTATATGAGACAGGCCTTTAATTCCTTTCACAAAACTGTTGCTCTGGAAAGATATGGAAATACAATCAAATTGCTTATTTAAACGAGTATAATTATTACTTGTATAAAAATTAGGCTTCAGATAATACATCAATAATGAATCATTCATTTAATCTAGCTCCGACAGAAAGTGCATCAGAGAGAGAGAGAGAGAGAGAGAGAGAGAGAGAGAGAGTCACGCCACTTGAGGATTGCGGCACTTGGCATACCAACTCAACACCACTTTATCCTTAATTTTTTATGAAAACCCATTTTGATTCTTTTGATCTGAGGGCCCTTTTCAGACTAAGCGAATATGAATAACTTACCAGGTAATCAAGGAATGGACACATAATTTGAGGTAGCCAACAACCAGCTTTTATACATCTGAAGAACTTCTACAAAAAAAAATGAACTGCTTGGCAACCAGACTAGGCTGATTAATTGATTAATTGAGACAGATGTTTGTTTGTTTTTTTAAAACTTGTAGCCACACTGGGCTAGTAAAAGGGACTGGACATTTAATTTGGACTAGGCCTTTAATTGAAGTTTAATGGTAGTATTAAAGTAAATTGATTGTAACGTTAAAGAAAGGAGCTTTTTTTTTCAGCAATCAGAGCATATCTGTGGTGGAGTCGGGGGCTGTGTTGAGTTCACATGGCTTTCAACATGGAGCTGACTAGCCAGCAGCTAGTAGCTAACTGTGCTACCTCCATAAGCAGCAGTAACAATGGCAACGTTGCTGACGGAGCTGACATTGTTAGCCTACGGGGGAAACTGGAGGGTCAGCACTATGCTTCCAAAATGTCAGTGCAGAGCAGCACACCAACATGCACTGCTGGCATGGCCACCACTTAATCCATAGAGAAACTCAGATTACAACACACACACAGGGAGTGTGACTTCATTCTCTGCTCAGGATGCTGTTTCTACACTATATCTTTTCATAGCAAATAGTGGTTTGCTGCTGTATTAATTCTATGAATGTTGGCTGCAGCTCATATAACAACACTGTTAATCTTGCATGGCACCACTGGGTGAAAAGCCCATCAGGTTATTAAATTCTGCTATATTAAATTATATTTCCAGGCATCCAGTCAGACCTCTTATTCCTGCATGCTGCCCACCAGCCCCACTGTAAATGGAAGAAGTTATGAGACATATACTCCTCCACACATGCAGCCACACATCAACAGCCAGTCAATGACATCCTCTGCAGCTTCGTCAACAGGTAGGAAGTTACCAACTACTGTTTGACTCTCCATATAACTGTCCCTCTGCCTTTGTTGATAAGGTGCATGTTGATACCTAATTAAATGAGACAATGCAGAAATTTATAGGCTTCTGTTAATGATCAAATTGGGTTTAACGATTTCACTGTGCGAAAGGATTGTTGGAATAGGCAAACTTTGGTAGACCCATTGAGAACATTAAAGGTTGATAAGTTAAACTCCTAAAACTCCTAAACTCTTAAACAACTGTATATCTTGAACTGTCACTTCAAGTGATTCAGTTTTTTAAGTCAACAGCAAACAGTCAGTGAATGGATCATAAAGATGAAGAAGACATATTTTACTAATCCCCAAGGGGAAATTCAAAGTTTTCACTCTGTTACCCAAAATACATACACATGCACAAACAGGACCTATACATGCAGTAAATGGAAAGATGCCCATGGGGCTGCCCATGAACATGCACCAAGCAGTTGGGGGTTTGGTGTCTTGGTCAAGGGCACCATGGTTGTGCCCAGGAGGCAAACTGGCAGCTCTCCAGCTACTATTCCATGCTCCATATTTGATCCGGATGGGGACTTGAGCCGGCAACCCACTGGTCGCTCCAAATACAAATTACTAACAAAAAGGAAGACTTGGAGGCCAACCCACAGTACAAGATATAATGTTCTGCATTCCATCCAATGGAAATATTGTAAATGTTGCATCTTTTTATACACATTTCCCCAAGATTCACTGACCGTCTTTGGTATTTTTTGGAAACCTTGGAACCTCCATTAGTAATTAAAGTGAAGTTCCACTGGTTTGGACAATGCTTAGCTTTAACATGTTAGTTTTAGACAATGAAAGGTCCAGCAGAGGTCAGATTATAAATAAAAGATGCAAACAAACCATTTTTACAAAATTAGATTTAAATTATTATTATTTTTATATTTATTTTTATTATTTTTATTGAGTGTTGGTTTGATTGCAACCTATGTTGCATCCTCATGTAGGCCTTCTCTTAGCTCTTTTTATGACATCTGCTCAGTATCTTTAGTACAAATGGTTTGTATGGAGTTCAGTATAGAAAAACTTAGATCTCCTCTTTATTTGCAATAAGTGCTGCTGCTGCTAAAATGTGCTTTGTGGTCACTCAAAACACACCTTTAAACCTTGTTGAGTCATCATATCTGTTGGCTCTAATGACCTCTTTGTTCTCTTTTTAACCAGGCCTGATTTCCCCTGGTGTCTCAGTTCCAGTCCAAGTTCCAGGAAATGAAGCGGACATGTCACAGTACTGGCCACGCCTGCAGTGATGTCATTTTTCACGGCAACTGTTTTTACCTGCAGTGATCACCAGCACTGCTGCAACTGGACTGAATTGGACATAAAGGAATGACCTACTTAACAGCTTGAATGTCAAAAAGGACCTGCCAGTGACTGAAACAGACTGCACCTCAGCAAATGGATACGAAGGAAATACTCTCATTAATGTTTGCGAGAAGACGTTCAAACCAAATTCTTGAGACAAGGAGGACAGAAGTTTGAGCACTCCTCTGATTTAAGGATTTTAATATACAGAGAGTTCTGTCTCCACATCATCTCCAGCTGCAATTCAAAGTCTGGTTGGTGGAGACACTTTGGCACAAGCCCAGAATGAAAAGCACTAGCCTGAGCTGTACTCAGGATGCTCAGGAAGGTTGCCCATCCTTTGGTAACACTAAACTCCAGACAGGAATAAACTGCTCAGTGTCCATTTGGACATTCTGTGCAGACATATTACCTCCACTTTCAGTTCCTAATTTATATGTTGGTGTATTTGTAGCAAAAATATGTTGACTGAAACATAAAGGGAAGAACTTAAATGAACTATCTGCTGTGAATTTGTTTGATCAGCAGATTCTAAAATCTCCAGCCTGGAGTATGTGTATAGAATTTCGGAATGTGGATTCTGGTGATATGTGTTTGGTATTGTAAAAACCCTGACCTGCATTTGATCTGCTAATCAGAATGGACTCATTGACTATGAAAACTATGTCTGTCTAGTTTGTTTTCATTCCAAAGCTCCTTTGTCCAGAGGTTCAACAGTAAACCAACTATTGAAAGACTGGATGCAGAACAAACACTTTGCTAGTTTATTAAAAGTGAACATAAGATTGTGTCTGGGATGTAAATCTGTTTCTAATTTTAAAGTGTAAAGTATTTGTCGTCTCCAGTGATCTGGGAGGGTTTCCATAATAAAGTTATTTCAATTATATTCCTTGGTACATTCAATACTATTGTTAAGGATTTATATATAGCATGTGTTTCATTTGTTGAGCCATCCCTGGTGAATCTGTGACAAAAGGCAGTGAACCTGTTCTGGAGGTTTATGGTGGAACATCTTATAAAGACACAGTTTCATCTGCACTGTGAAGATATTAAGTCACCAAGGTAAGATAAGATAAGAAGATAATTATTTTTTTCATTTTAGTCCTAAAAAAATGTTATACAGCTCATCCAAGAAGAAAGCCTGTGAAGGTTGTCAGAGTAACATGAATACATTCTCACCAAAAAGTGGCATAACAAAAATGAACCATGCTTCGTGCCCAAAGGGACAAATGCTGGACACCAAAAGCAGCTAAAGATGGTATTTCCTTATCCGAGCAGTCAGTCAGCATGCCCATCAAAAGTGTTGGGGTAACATGTTACAAAAGTAATGTATCTGAGTAATTTATTACGTTTCAGCAGAAAAGAAGTAACATAACGCATTAGTAACAGGATATGGGGTAATATTATTACATTTACAATGTCACATAACGTGTTACCACCTGAAATATACTGTTGATTGTTTTCATTTTTAAGTTATCTACACTGATCCACACTGTTCTACTTCCACCAGTACACCACCAGAAAAAATATCCAAAGGTTGTTATGTGTTGTCATGTCGTTACAGACAACATTATAGAAGGGTGCCGATGATCAGGACATCTGGGTGATGCTGTATGGTGTGTTATCATGTTCAGTGTGTTTCCATTAATACACCTGCAACATCTACAACAATACATTCTCACTCCGACTTCTGTAATGCGTGTCAAATTTAGCCTGTTACATGCATTATCTTTTTTCAAAACACACTTCTGTTTACAAAGGAAACATACTGTTAACATACAGTCTCCTTCAAAATTAACCCACTACGCCCATACAACACCACGAATTGACATTTCTTCCCTTCAACAACACATGCACGTTGTTGTTTAGGAAAAAGAAGAGGGTTTGGCTTTACATTCATACGAGAGGTAAACACTGCTGTGCTGAACGTCGACCCATCCACTAGCCGTTCTTATGCATAACTCTCTCTCTGGTGCTGTTGTAGCTGACAAGCACACTGGGAATTGGCAGGTGGGTCTTCCAGCTCTGGAGTTTTAATTCTCACTCATCATAGTGACTTAATCACATGCCATTCTGTTTGTTGTACTAACCTCAACATTTGCTTATTGTGTTTTATATCACAGGCCCACAGATATTTATCTATGTCTCATAATTATCAGACTTTGATCATCCCTGTGTCTAAAGGTATTTCTTTAGGCCTTTAAAAGGTCTAGGCTATTTAATTGATCTATATCATCATACCCTTATTAATATAAGCAGGGGATTTTAATACAAAGTGGTATGAATGGGACAGATCTGTGCAGCCCTGGATTTGAAATTAACTGTAACTTAACCATTTTGCCCGCTGCTGTTTCACTTAACTTGACAAAATAGTGAAACAAAACCAACACAAGCAAAGAATAAAACCAACACACAGTACACTGAAGATTGCGAGGCCCAAGCAACACAGGCAAGTCAGAACCATTCTAGCCAGTGATGCTGTGCACATAAACTCAATGGACAACAACATAAGGCATTTTTGCTATTTGCTGTCTTCAAGATTTTTAATGGTAGCACTGTGCCAACACATTAACAAGTTATGATATGATGACAAGGTTGCCCAATGCAATGAGTTTTCTAAATACAGCCTTGTTTTCCATGACCTGCAGAATGGTTTGCGGGGGAACAGGGAGTGATGCAGCTCTGTACATATGAAAAGGGGGAAAAGTATTAGTTAAAACTTTAATATTTTAATCTGATTGTTTTATAATTCCTGATTTTAGGGAGTGCTGCATCACTTTCAGGACCTCTTCGTCCCATGTCCATGGAACCATTGAAAAGTGAACCAATTAACACTTACATACAAAGAATGGTGTTTACATAGACCTTCAGACAGGTGACAAACAAAAGGAAAACGCTTGAAAGCTTGAACGCTTGAATGCTTCTATATGGGGCTTACTGAAAATAATCATAGCAATCGCTGTCACCATATCTCAATCCAATAAACACCTTTGGGAAAGTTTGGAACAACGTGTTAACTACAACACACACAGACCACACTGCATTGTGTAGTGTCATGTGACATCTGTCAAATACTGAACTCACCATGCAGATGTACAGAAGTAGTTAAGGTATGGTGGCTGGAAGAAGTGAACAGGATAAAATTGCTGCTTTTCTGGAGAATTAATGCACATCAACACTGGGAAGTTGGTTGTTGCCCTTGAGCACCAACTCCAAATGGGAATGTCTTTTTGAAGGATGCTGTTTATCCCTCCAATAGAGTTACGCACACTTAGAGAATCTAATAGAAAAAAAACTAAAGCTGTTTTGGAGAAATACTGTCTTCCATCTTCTTGCAACCAGAGTGGCCTTTGGGAGCGCCTGCTGGCCCATAGCATCTCATAATATCACAATTACCCATCTTCAGTTTATTCTAAAAAACTAATAAATGGCATGAACACTTTATCATACTGTGTTGCAAAGTGGGAGATGCATATGCATGGAATTAATATTCAAAACTAGAATTACTGCCCTGCAGTTGTATGCCTCTGTGATCCAGTCAAGTTTCTCTTACAATTTACATTCAAGTCTGTGCAAATGAATGCTTCACACATATCTTCACAGTTTGAAGGTGGACACCCAAGATTAGTGTTACCAATTCAGCATCTGACAAAATGTTTCCCCAGTGTTTTATGTGTTTTATGCAGAACATTATAATGTTGACCTTTGACCTTTTACCTTTTGGATATAAAATGTCATCACTTCATTATTCAGTTCAATTCAATTTTATTTATAAAGCCCAGTATCATAAATCACAATTTGCCTCAGAGTACCTCAAATTCTTCCTACCAAGGAAGGTTCCTTAACTTTGAGAAGCATCAACATACTCACAGAGACAAAAATGTGAGGGGGGGCAGGGAAACACTAGGAAAAGTCCAATTTCTGCCAAGCAGCCTGCTATGGTTCACTTCAGTTCGGTATGCATTTTTTCCGTTTCCACTGTGAAAAGTTGTGGATGGTACCAATGGAACCGTTCCTTACCGTCTCCATTTTTGGTCACCCCTGTGTTGGGGTACCTAGCATGCAGATCTGGTACTAAAAGGTGGAGCTAGAAACACTGCAGTCTGTCGACTGGTCAATAAAGGATGGTCACAATTGCTCAGGGCTGAGCTGTGGCTGGTTTCGAGGCTTATGTAACCATTGTTAATACTGTGGCAAGTCTTACATATATTAGTAAACTATTATTATAAAATGAAATGATGTTCTTCTGCCTCTCAGCAGCTGTAGACTGAGAAAAAATAATTCAATTCAATGGGCCGACTGCTGGCAAACTTTGCAATGTTACCCAATGCATGAGTTGACGACGTGAATCCATCAGCACACCTTAAATTACAATATGACAACCATTCCATTAGTGTTTTTTGTCTCACTTGGATGACATACACTTTTAGTAATGGTGGATCTTCAAGCATTTAAAACTTAATTTCAACCAGATTACGTGAACTGCATATATTCTAATCCTCACTTGGAGGGCAAAAAACGTTGCAGAGTGTCTTTCCTGTGGGCTGCAGGAACGCTAAACCCCTGTGCTTGCCTGAGAAGGACTAAATGCATAAAAATGCTATTTTTAAATATCCCATGGAGAGAGACTCTCACTGCAGCCTGTTCTATTTTGTTCTGAAAATGTTGGCGTGCAGCCTCATTTGTGGAAGTTATGAGGTGCAGACTACTACCTGTGATAAGGAAATACAGCATGTGCCGGAGTGCAGAGTGACAACAACCCCGCCCAGCACTGTTTGTGGTGGAAATGCTAAACAGACCTAGGGTCTAGGTACCATGTCTGAAGGGTTACTTTAGGTTCTAAATTGCTATACCAAAAATGTTTGGTGGAAACAGGGCTTAAGTTCACAGCCGGGGCTGTGACAAATATATTTTATTAATTGTCTGGGGAACCGTCGTGGAACAACATCCTACTAATTAATTTATGGGAAATAGTAAATTAACTTGCACACTGCCTTCCGACCACTCAAAGCGTTTTCACACTATATGTCACTTTCACCCATTCACACACACATTTATACACTGGTGGTCGAGGCTACCATACAAGGTGCCACCTGCTACTCAGTTTTTTAAAGATTCAGACCCACTTACACACTGATGGCACAGCCATTGGAAGCAATTTGGGGCTCAGTATCTTGGCAAGGATACTTCAACATGTGGACTGTAGGAGCTGGGAATTGTACCACCAATCCTCTAATTATAAGAAGACCTGCTCTACTTCCTGAGCCAAAGCTACCCCAATGTTTATGTTTATGAAGGGTTTTCCTTCATATTTTCACCAATGTGCATTTACTACCAACTTTTTATATAGTCAACCAATAGCTCATCATGTCTAGTCTTTACTGGTATTGTGTGAAGTTAGGGATGAAAACTGGCAATAATCTAGCAAATGGCATTCAGAATAGGCTACTGTAATATTAGCACACACACACACACACACACATCACTGTCCCGTTATGACCAGAATAACCTAATGATCTTGTCATCCCTCTTGTTTCAGTGGTGGAAGGTAGGAAGCCATTATTGATCACTCTCCAAATGCTCTGTGATGATTAGAGTTCCTATTGTGCTGTTTGATGCAGACAGTAATTGATAGGTGCTGACATGATGTGGATTGTGTGAGATGTAATGGAATGAAACTTTTCAGAGTGAAGCTGCAGGTCATCTGTCTTGGATCCCCTCTCTCTTTCTCTTTGTGACAGCCATCAGCTCCTCTTTCTCTCTCTTTTTTCCAGTCCTTTGTTAGGTAAATGAGGAGGGGTTGACCCCATTCTCATTTTGCAGCCACCCGCTGGCCGATAGAAGACAGAAAGAAATGATGGGCTGAATGAATGAATAAAACAGGGAGAGGGCAGATGAATAGTTTTTTTTCTATTCAACAGTGCCTCACTTCTGAATTCGTAGAGTATTAAATTTGGGTGTACCTTTGAGGGTGTGTGTGTGTGTGTGTGTTTGTGCACAAGGTGATGCACCACACCCTGCAAAAAATGGTTTTCTAAAGCATTCAGCTTATTTTACTACATCCTACACGACTTCTGTTGCATCTTATTTCATATTTATTTATTATAACACATGTGATGGATATTTTAATTAAATCAGCCACACCCTTAGAAAATATGATTTAAACTGAATTGAATCTGAAGGGATAGAAATGATTATCTGAGGTAATATAACTTTCCCCGTAACCCCTCAACCTGACAAGTTCTGTTGAAAAAGGATCACGGTGATGAAGACAGGCTGTCAAAGCCTCCAGCCCCAACAGATCTGCACTCATACTCGTCTTCATTTAAATGTAGGTTTACTGTATTCTGTGCATGCACTCTGTGGCTGTAGGCTATTCTGTGGAAAAAAATAAGAATGAAATAAAACTGTAATAAATGGGGGAAGGAAATAAAAATATTAAACTTTTTTTTCAATTTTTTTACTAATACTATTACTACTACTGCACGTTCAAGAGAGAGTTTGCTGAAATTGTTCTCACACACACACACACACACACACACACCAGTACAAGTACAGCAGACAACTTTGATACATGTGGTGGGAATACTCTAACTCATGCAGGAGAACATGTGTGTGTAGGGTGAACGCAGCCTGGGCCTGACTCATTCCTTGGCCAACCTCCTAATCAGGGCTAGACAATATATAGCACCTGTAGGCCTTTGCTATCCCTCTTCCTGCCTCATGCCCTGTCCCTGCTGTGGTTGCTTTTGTTTGTTTGCACCAGGTATGTGCCAAAAGCATCTATTTTTGTGTACAATGTTACCTGAATTGCAATGCTACCTTTGTTCTAGCAAGAATTATGTGTTGGTTGGCCGGGTACCATTTGACTGCCCTCCTGCATTATTAGAGCCCACGCTTGTGGTGGTGAGTAGGCTTCCTCATCAGAGTCCAAGCATATAGTTTGGTGAGCTCGGCTAATTGTGGTTTCTCCTCTTTTAGGTTCTCCTGCCCTTTTGACCACTGTTGCTTTGCCCATTTGTTTTGTTCATTGCTTTGCCATTATTGTTTCATTGTTTGTTGGTTATTAGTTTAGTTGTTTGCCCTTAATTATTTAATTTGTTCCTCAGTCACTTATTGCTTTGATTATTGCCGAACTATTGGCTTGTGATTTATTTTTTTCCCCATTTTTGCTTATTTTGTCATAGTCATCCCCATTGAGTTTCATAGTTCAGCCTTGAGTTATTTTTGCGTTTATTGAGCCAGCTGGGATACATTTTTTTGTTTTTCTAAGTTATTCTCTGAGTTTTCATTATTTCAGGAGTGGAGCGCCAGATTGGTGAGAGGCTAGGCACCCATGGTGAGGTCCCTTCACTTTTGCATGAGAGCAGTTGCACTGGAACACCATAGACTGCACCATTTTTGTTTGAGGATTGCTGTATTGTTTGCTGTGCCCACTTGTGGTGAGTGGTGGTAGCACCCCTTGGCACACCTCTGTGTAGTCTACCTCTCGACAAGTGGCCTCTGCTCAGTTTCTTAGTTACTTCAATTTTGCTTAAGTTGGGCTGATTTTTAACTTTTATATCATTCACTTTTTTAGAATTTATAATAAGGCCTTTTTTTTAGCATAAATTGTAATAAAGTAATTTTATCTACCGTCATTTTTGGGTTGTTTCTCATTTGTTATTAATCTTCTTCTTCCTTCTTTGGAGCTCCAGCCCCTGCTTCTTGCTTTGATTATTTTGCTGATTATAAATAAAATTTCTAGTTTAAAAGTGACTACACGTCTCCCCTCTTCCTCAGTAACGAACCGGTGTGCCTTAACATCGAACTTCATAAACCATTTTCCAGCTACCTTAGAGTATTTCTTTGGGTGAAACTCCCCAGGTGGTGTTGTCTGGCTACTCACCACTAGTACTAAGATATCAATCAATCAATTTCATTTATAAAGCCCAATATCACAAATCAAAATTTGCCTCACAGGGCTTTACAGCATACGACATCCCTCTGTCCTTTGGACACTCACAGCGGATAAGGAAAAACTCCCCAAAAAAAACCCCTTTAATGGGGAAAAAAACAGTAGAAACCTCAGGAAGAGCAAGTGAGGAGGGATCCCTCTTCCAAGACGGACAGACGTGCAATAGATGTCGTACAGATCAGCATAATAAATTAACAGTAATGAGAGAGAGACAGACAGTCAGTCAGTCCTTAAATGTGGAGACGGTGTCTGCCTCCCGGACCGTAACAGGAAGATGATTCCACAGGAGGGGAGCCTGATAGCTGAAGGCTCTGGCTCCTGATCTACTTTTGGAGACTTTAGGGACCACGAGTAACCCTGCATTCTCAGAGCGCAGTGTTCTGGTGGGATAATATGGCACTATGAGCTCTGTAAGATATGACGGAGCTTGATCATTTAGATCATTCTGAATTAGCTGGAGAGTTTTTAAGGACTTACTAGAGCTACCTGATAATAGAGAGTTACAGTAATCCAGCCTTGAGGTAACAAAAGCCTGGACCAATTTTTCTGCATCTTTTCGGGTCAGGATAGGCCTAATTTTCGCAATATTACGCAGATGAAAAAATGCAGTCCATGAGGTTTGTTTTAAATGAGAATTAAAAGACAAATCTTGATCAAATGTTACTCCAAGGTTTCTTACGGTAGTGCTAGAGGCCAGAGCAATGCCATCTAGAGAAGAGAGTTGTTTGGGGCCATGAACAATAACTTCAGTTTTGTCTTAATTTAACATCAGGAAATTGGTGCTCATCCAGGTTTTTATGTCTTTAAGGCAATTATGAAGTTTAGTTAATTGATTACTTTCTTCTGGCTGTGTATCATCCGCATAACAATGGAAATTTACAGAGTGATTTCTAATGATGTTACCTAAAGGAAGCATATATAGAGTAAATAGGATTGGTCTGAGCACAGAACCTTGCGGAACTCCAAAACAAACTTTAGTACGTAAGGATGATTCATTATGAACGTGAACAAACTGAAAACGATCAGATAAACAAGATTTAAACCAGCTTAGTGCTGAACCTTTTAGGCCAATTAAGTGATCCAGTCTCTGCAGTAGAATTTGATGGTCAATAGTGTCAAACGCCGCACTAAGATCTAATAAAACCAGTACAGAGATGAGTACTTTGTCTGAAGCAATCAGAAGGTCATTTGTAATTTTAACTAGTGCTGTCTCAGTGCTATGATGCACTCTAAATCCTGACTGAAATTCCTCAAATAAATTATTATCATGGAGAAAATTTCACAGCTGGTCTGCGACTACTTTCTCAAGGATCTTTGAAAGAAAGGGAAGATTAGATATTGGTCTACAGTTGGCTAACACCTCTGGATCCAGGGTGGGCTTTTTTAGGAGAGGTTTAATTACAGCTACCTTAAAAGACTGTGGTACATAGCCTGTTAATAAGGATATATTGATCATATCTAATATATGAGTGTTAACTGAAGGTAAGACCTCCTTAAGTAGCCTAGTTGGGATGGGGTCTAAGAGACACGTTGATGATTTAGATGAAGAAATCACTGCAGTCAATTCTTGAAGAGAAATTGGGGAGAAGCAATCTAAATATATATATTATATTCCTACTCCCTCGCCACACACAGATCAACGATACTGTACGGTATAGTTTGGACTATCTATAAGCACAGAAACTCTTACTGCATAGCTGGCCTGCGACAACAACCGACTTGACTGCTGCGCCACAAGCAGTGTGAGAGGAGGCAGAAGAGGGCCAAGCGAGGGGGTTCGGGGCTAGGCTAGCAGCTAACCTGTATCGACCAGCAATCCCCACCATTCTCCTGGCAAACGTACGATCACTGGACAACAAACTGGAGATTATACGTCTGTGGTGGTCTGCCCAGCATGATGTGAGTGACTGCTGTGTTTATGTTTTTACTGAGACATGGATCAACACCAACACTCCGGACTCCACTATTCAGCTCGAGCGGCTAATTTTCCACCAAATGGACAGGCCTGGTGAGGAAAGTCTAGAGGCGGCAGAGTGTGTGTTTACATAAATCATGCCTGGTGCCTCGATGCTGTGGTGGTTTGTCAACACTGTTAACTGCATGTGGAGTGTCGGCCTTTGTATCTGCCGAGGGAATATACATCAAACCTGCTGGTCGCTGTTTACATCCCCCCCACTACCAACAACGCACTTAGAGAGGAAGCACTGAGTGAACTCCACCAAGCTATCAGCAAAGAACAGACAGCACACCCTGATGGATTTATGATGGTCACTGGTGACTTCAACCATGCAGACCTGAAGTCTTTCCTCCCAAAGGTTCACCGGCATATTGATTTCCCAACCACAGGAAAGAACACTCTGGACTTGGCATACACTAACCACACAGGCACTTACAGGGCGTTCCCCCTTCCCCACATCGGCTTTTCTGACCATCTCACTGTTATGCTAAAACCAGCATACAGACCCAAGGTGAAAATCAACAAACCTGTTTTGAAGAAGGTTTGTGTGTGGCCAGAGGGGGCCATCTTTGCTCTACATGACTGCTTTGACACGCCAACTGGGACATGGTCAAGCAAGCTGCCACACACAAGAACCACACAGACATTGAGGAGTACACAGAGACTGTTACCTCATACATCAGTAAATGCATCACTGACGTCACACACACATGGACCATCACCACTCGGGCTAACCAGAAACCATGGGTCACAGGAGAGGTCCACAGACTACTGAAAGCCAGAGATGCTGACTTCAGAGCTTGGGATGGGATGAAGCTGGCCTGCGAACAGCTAGGGCCAACCTGTCCCATGGTATCAGGGTAGCCAAACGCGACTACATGGAAAAACGCACAGAGCCAGGGTATCCAGGCCATCCCATCCCATCCCCATCTTTATGAAGTGCTTTGAGAGGCTGGTCATGACCCTTATAAAATCCATCCCTCCCCCCACCCTGTACCCCTTCCTGTTTGCATATCGGGCCAACTGATCCACAGAGGATGCAATCTGCTCTGCTCCTCATCCTGCCCCAACACACCTTGAGAAGGACTCATACGTTATGATGCTGTTCTGAGACTTTCAGTTCAGGATTAAACACCATCATTCCACTTCAGCTTATTAACAAACCCGCCCAGCTGGGGCTCAACACCTCCCTGTGTGATTGGCTGCTGAACTTTCTCAGCGAGAGGCCACAGGTAGTACGGGTCCACAACACCACACCTAGCACCATCATCCTCAACATGAGGGCCCCTCAAGGATGTGTGCTTAGCCCCCTCCTCTTCACCTTGCTGACCCATAACTGCTCTGAAGTTTGTGGATGACACAACTGTGGTGGGTATTATCTCCAACAATGATGAAACTAACTACAGGTGTGAGATTAGCCAGCTCGCCACATGGTGTGGGGACAGCAGTCTCCTCCTGAATGTAAATAAGACCAAGGAGGATGTTATTGACTTCAGGAGAGAACACACTCAACCATCCCCACTGACCATCAACGGTGCTGCTGTAGAGAGGGTGAGCAGCACTTAATTCCTGGGGGTGCACATCTGTGAGGATCAATCCAATCCAGCTGTTTGAAAGACAAATTTGTCTTCTTGACATTACCTTCTTTTCAGTTTCCAGCCAAGGTAAAGATCAGCAGACACATCTCTTTTACCACCTACATGAACAGAGATATAGCTCATATCAACACTAACAAATTGTGCTGATGTAAGTTCATGATTGTCTGCTTCCGTGAACCAGGTAACTCGCAGTTACATTTTATGTGCATGTCTGTCCAGTCTCAAATTTAGCCATGACAGCTGACAATGCTTCAAATACAGATGTTGCTGCAAAGAAGCTTCAAATTCTTAAACATGGTTGCTTCACACACATCTCCCCCCTGGCAGCACAGAAGATTGATACAATCAGCACATTTTCAAGGTGGTCACTCAAAATTAGTGTCACCAATTCAGTTTTTTTTTTTTTTATTGCTGTTGATGCTCTTTGTAAAGCGTCTTTGAGTATCCTGAAAAGCGCTATATAAATCTAATGTATTTTTATTATTGTTATTCAGTTCCTGAGATATGACACTGGATTGTGTTTTGTAGATCATTATGATGTCACAGTGAAAATTGACCTGTATGTATGTATTCTGTTATGGCCTAAAACACGTTTGGTGAGGTCACAGTGACCGCTCAGTTCATGCTTTAGTCCAAAGCCCCGTTTCCACCAAGCAGTATGGTACGGTTCAGTTTGGTACACTTTTTTTCTGTGTCCACTCTGAAAAGTTGTGGATGGTATCAATGGAACCGATTGGTGCCATCTCATTTTCAGCATCCCTTCTGTTGGGGTACCTAGCACACAGATCTGGTATTAAAAGGTGGAGCTGTGAACATTGCAGTCCGTTGATTGGTCAATAGAGGACGGTAACTCTGCTCAGGGCTGAGTTGTGGCTGGTTTTGAGTCAGAAGCCACTGTTCATATCGAGGAGAGTTTAGTTATTAGACTGTAACTATATAATATAAGGATGTTTTGCTGCCTCTTGCAGCAGCCGGTGTCGGAGAAAAAAATAACTTTATTCACTAGGCTGACTGCCGAGATTTTTAATGTGGAACGTTAACTTGTAATGTTACTCAATGCACGAGCTGAAGGCGTGACTCAATCAACACACCTGAAATATTCCATATGACAACTCTGACCATTACTTTAGTTTGGCCAGGTTTTTTAAGGAGGGGGGTGATGGCAGCGAGCTTAAGAGGTGGGGGAACGATGCCAGAGGTAAGGGAGGAGTTGATGGTGTCCGTGATAAGTGGGGCGAGAGAGGTGAAACAGGCTTTGACGAGGTCAGAGGGTATGGGGTCCAGGGGGGAGGTGGATGATTTCATGGTGGAGAGTATTTTGGAGATGTCCGCTGTGGCTATGGGTGAGAAGAGGGAAAGCCGGTGGTTAGGGGATGAAGGGGGTGGGGGTTCCGTGTCGGGGGTGGTGGCAGAGGAGGTGGCAAGCTGGTTGTGGATGCTTTCTATCTTGGAGTGGAAAAAAAGATAGGAAGTTGTTGCATTTCTCCGGGGTGAATGAGGATGATATGTTGTCCTGGGGTTTGAGGAGTTTATTTATGGTGGAAAACAGAGTGTGTGGGTTGGAGGATCCAGAGTGAATGATGCCAGAGTAGTAGACAGAGCGAGCTTCGTTGAGTGATGATTTGTAGAGGTGCATGTGCTCTTTGTAGGCGAGGATGTGTACTGTGAGACCGGTTTTCTTGCGTAGTCGTTCATATGCATACACTTTTAGTAATGAGTGGATCTTCAAACATTTATATTTATTAATTTTGAGTGGGTTATGTCAACGGCATATATTCTAATCCTCACTCGGAGAAAACAAAAGGGTCGCGTAGCATCAGGGTACGGCATCACTAAACCCCCAAGCTTGCCTGAGAAGGACTCAGTGTACTAACTAACAACAAATTATTTTTAAAAATCCCATGGAGAGAGACTCCCACTGCAGCCTGTTTTATTTTGTTCTGAAAAATGTTGCCGTGCAACCTTGGTCTGTGGATGAGGTGCAGACTTCTTTTTTTTTTTTTAGATATTTTTTGGGGCATTTTTAGCCTTTAATGGATAGGACAGACAAGTGTGAAAGGGGGAGAGAGAGAGGGAGTGACATGCAGTGGAAATGCTAAGGCCTAAGTACCATGTCTGAAGGGTTACTTTTGGTTCCAAAGGTACCATACCGAAACTGTTTGGTGGAAATGGGGCTCAAGTGGCCGTTTGTGCCAAATTTGAAGAAATTCTGGAAGGTGTTCTTGAGATTTTGCATCCATGAGAGTAGGGTGGATGAAAGAATGAATGAATGGGTGAATGGGCGGACGAACAACCTGAAAACATAAAAATAAGAAAAACTATGTCTGGTTTGTGGTGCTGAATGGACAGCCCCAGCTGAGTGCACTTAACAAGCATTTCTTCTCATTTGTCACTGTAATCTAAAGATGGTTTGGCCTGATTAAAGTCGGACGCAGCAGACATTGGGTGTTGGGTTGTGTCAAGAACAATAATGGGCATCAGGCAAGACAATTGATTGTTTTATCCATTGTAGTGTGTCATAGGGTTGACAACCCATACTGTCCTTTCCGTGTGTTCAAAGAATGGGTTCACAGTCAGTTTTCTTTCAGTTTTTAGGCTTTTCCAGACACAAAACATCCAGTATATTACACACATGCTTGGACTGCACTGTTTGTTTATATTCTTGTTCCTGCAAGTCTCTTCTAAAGCACCTTCTCACTGATGGCATCACACGCATCTAGTAATGACTGGTTGGGGACAAACGTATTGTCTGTCATATTTCTTCAGCCAAAAGAGGCAAGAATTTATGATTCATACTTGCCTTATCTAACACAATGACCATTGTAACAAATTAAATTATTGTGTGGCCTGGCATAGGTGGGTTTTTATTGTCATACTACTGTAGTTTTCAGTGAAATGTTCTCTTTCTTAGGTAGGTTTGAACTCCTGCTGTGGCTTCAGCCATTATCAGGTGGTGTTCACACTGAATAAGAATGTTTATGCACACGTGAGAGAATGAAATACACACCAGACAGGCCTGTTTGAGTGTAGATCCATGAGTTTGTTTCAAATGATTAAACATTGTCTGCAGGGTTATTATATTACAAGACAGGACTCTATAACTCATTTCATCCACTGAGCATAATGCAGTAGATTCACCATTGGCCTAGTAATACACCATTCACATAAGAGGTTTTTTGCAGGAGGATCCACTGGTTCTTTGAAGGGGCCATCTGCGTCAGGACTGCATGAGCAGTATCCTTACTGAAATGAATGAGAGGGCTGCATGCAGTGCTAATGTTGGTCTAGCACTGTTTTACTCAGTATTATTCTACTTTTTGTTTTTAGATATTTTTTGGGCATTTTTAAGCCTTTAATGGATAGGACAGACAAGTGTGAAAGGGGGAGAGAGAGAGGGAGTGACACGCAGCAAAGGGCCACAGGCTGGAATCTAACCCAGGCCGCGGCGGCAACAGCCCTGCACACGGGGCGCCCGCTCCACCACCAAGCCACCAATGCCCCAGTATTATTCTACTTGATAAGAAGAGAGAGCCAAGAGCTGTTTCCATAAATCACTTTCTGTATAGTACCCTTAGAACCGTACATAACCCATACAGACATGTACCTGAACTGCAGACCTGTTTTGTGTTTTCACTGTAGCTGACCACATGGCAATGGCCATGTTGCTCCATCAGCTCTCGCTGTATCTCCTCATCACTGATAATGCAGGGAATGTCCTTGTTTATTGTCCATGAAGAATATTCAAAATTCGCATAAAGCGATTGAGATTCACGTAAGTCTTCTTATGCACTTGATTAGAAGCACATACAACGAGCAGCAGCAGCGACCAACCTTCCAACACCAACACACTGTGAGGATGGAAACAGAGGGCTCGGTGGGGAGAGAGCACTTGCCGCAGCAAGTGAACACAGCTTCTGTGGTCATTTTGACTAGATCAGCAGACTTCACTACAAGCTGATTGGCTGTAGAAAGAGGTGATGTGCTTTATGTTCTAAAACTAGCCGCCAGCAATTTGACCAGCTGAGTTGCAGGTGACACCATCAGCTGGTTTGTGTCAAGCTCAGACCGGCTAGTTCACACAGCTGCAACTTTTTCTCATTTCATCTTGTTGTAAATCATTGGTCTGAACTGGTCTGTTCCTCCTCACACTAAGGACCAGATACCTGTCCTGCTGCTGGGTTGATGCCCTTCTATGGCCCTGTCCAGCTCTCCTTGTTTAACAGCTGGTGTCTCCTCCATGCTCTTGAGACTGTGCTGGGACACACAGCAAACCTTCTTGCAACTGCACATATGGATGTGCCATCCTGGAGGAGCTGGACTACCTGTACAATCTGATTGGACTGCAGGTACTGCCTCATGCAACCAGTAGTGACAAGGACACTAGAAGAACACAAAATTAGAGAAGAGTCAGTCAGGAGGGATAAGGAGAGAGCAACTGTCTGTGGCCACTACATGTTAAACCATTCCCTTTTTCTTGTCTTGCTTTTGCCTCTACATTGCACCTGTTGACACTTCCATTTGCACCAAACGGATACACAATCACTTGTGCTTCCTAAATGGACAGATTGATATCCCTGAAGTTTAACTGACCTGGTGTTATACTGTGACTATTAAGTGCTCCCTCAATTATTTAAAGCAGTGTAGTCTCTATATAGGAACAATTTTAGCCTGTTAAGCCGAAATGGAACTCCATCCAAATGTGTGTGTGTGTGTGTGTGTGTGCTCTTCCTCCTTAGGCAGGAAGAACAGAAAGAGAGAGAGGGAGTAATGAACGAGGAGGGAAGAACAGAATATTGTTAGTAGATGAATGAAAAAGCAGCCATCCATCCATTCAGTCAGTCAGTAAGAGAGACAACAGCTCGCTGTCACAGTCCTTTCCCACAGCTGCTGATATCTTCATACAAATAATCATCATTTACATTCTAATTAAAAATCATCATTATGTTGATCATTTACATCCTAATGAAATACATTTGCATGGTAATCACAGCACGATGGTATTGTGACAGGGACGCATTCTGCCTTTTCACAGACAAATAAAGAGACAGACGAACAGAGCGGACAGACAGAGAGATAAAGGCGAAGTGAAATGAAATCACACAGAGCAGATGGGAATCGGCTCATTGTCTCATTCACTCTGACATCTTTATTTCAGTCAGGGGGAATTTTTTTCCACAGAGACCACTGTACACACAGGATTCAATAAATAAACTCTCATCGTGGTGAGTGCTGGTGTCCTGCAGCCTCTGATAACAACTACAGAAGCTGTGATCACAATGGAAGCTTGTCAACTGTCAATAGATAATCATTCTATCAATGGAAGAATCCTATCAAAGCAATTATTCCCTTATTCAGTCTCCCTCCACTTAGCTCTTCATTGTGAAATAAAAAAAAAAAAATCACTTCACTGAGCTGATGCCATTTAAGGCTGAGTACTCTCATAGCTCCTCAAAAACATTTACTGAGTATACAGTACAGGCCAAAAGTTTGGACACACCTTCTCATTCAATGCGTTTTCTTTATTTTCATGACTATTTACATTGTAGATTCTCACTGAAGGCATCAAAACTATGAATGAACACATGTGGAGTTATGTACTTAACAAAAAAAAGTGAAATAACTGAAAACATGTTTTATATTCTAGTTTCTTCAAAATAGCCACCCTTTGCTCTGATTACTGCTTTGCACACTCTTGGCATTCTCTCGATGAGCTTCAAGAGGTAGTTACCTGAAATGGTTTCCACTTCACAGGTGTGCCTTATCAGGGTTAATTAGTGGAATTTCTTGCTTTATCAATGGGGTTGGGACCATCAGTTGTGTTGTGCAGAAGTCAGGTTAATACACAGCCGACAGCCCTATTGGACAACTGTTAAAATTCATATTATGGCAAGAACCAATCAGCTAACTAAAGAAAGAAAGAAAGAAAACCAGTGGCCATCATTACTTTAAGAAATGAAGGTCAGTCAGTCCGGAAAATTGCAAAAACTTTAAATGTGTCCCCAAGTGGAGTCGCAAAAACCATCAAGCGCTACAACGAAACTGGCACACATGAGGACCGACCCAGGAAAGGAAGACCAAGAGTCACCTCTGCTTCTGAGGATAAGTTCATCCGAGTCACCAGCCTCAGAAATCGCAAGTTAACAGCAGCTCAGATCAGAGACCAGATGAATGCCACACAGAGTTCTAGCAGCAGACCCATCTCTAGAACAACTGTTAAGAGGAGACTGCGCCAATCAGGCCTTCATGGTCAAATAGCTGCTAGGAAACCACTGCTAAGGAGAGGCAACAAGCAGAAGAGATTTGTTTGGGCCAAGAAACACAAGGAATGGACATTAGACCAGTGGAAATCTGTGCTTTGGTCTGATGAGTCCAAATTTGAGATCTTTGGTTCCAACCGCCGTGTCTTTGTGAGATGCAGAAAAGGTGAACGGATGGATTCCACATGCCTAGTGTGAAGCATGGAGGAGGAGGTGTGATGGTGTGGGGGTGTTTTGCTGGTGACACTGTTGGGGATTTATTCAAAATTGAAGGCACACTGAACCAGCATGGCTACCACAGCATCCTGCAGCGACATGCCATCCCATCCGGTTTGCGTTTAATTGGACGATCATTTATTTTTCAACATGACAATGACCCCAAACACACCTCCAGGCTGTGTAAGGGCTATTTGACCAAGAAGGAGAGTGATGGAGTGCTGCGGCAGATGACCTGGCCTCCACAGTCACCGGACCTGAACCCAATCGAGATGGTTTGGGGTGAGCTGGACCGCAGAGTGAAGGCAAAGGGGCCAACAAGTGCTAAACACCTCTGGGAACTCCTTCAAGACTGTTGGAAAACCATTTCAGGTGACTACCTCTTGAAGCTCATCGAGAGAATGCCAAGAGTGTGCAAAGCAGTAATCAGAGCAAAGGGTGGCTATTTTGAAGAAACTAGAATATAAAACATGTTTTCAGTTATTTCACTTTTTTTGTTAAGTACATAACTCCACATGTGTTCATTCATAGTTTTGATGCCTTCAGTGAGAATCTACAATGTAAATAGTCATGAAAATAAAGAAAACGCATTGAATGAGAAGGTGTGTCCAAACTTTTGGCCTGTACTGTAGATAAATGATTTTTACTCACACATTTGGCACAGATTACTTTTATTTTATGCACTTGTGGAATCTTACATTTTCAGATCTTTTTCAGGTCATATGTGGACATCAAGATATCTGGTGATGGGAGTTTCAACTGACTGTGATCCTTTGTGCAGTACCCCTCATTGCTCTGTGTTTTTGCCCCACAGAGAGGGGCCAGGGCCAGGGACAGGGCCCCACTCAAGGGCTACAGGGACTGACACTGTGTTTCCAGCAGCTTTTGTTTTTTACAGGCTGTTTTCATAAACTGTTTGTACATTGTCCTACAAAAAGTAATAACCTAACCAAAATTTGTACATACATATACATTAAGTACATATACATATACTTAATGGAACTGTATGTAATGAAACTCAACATTGAATATGTTAAAGAATGAAATTGACACTTAATAGAAGAAATCATTATTATGAAACATTGTACACTTATCTACACTACGCTGCATTGTTGTGTGGGACAACGTAACAGACACACACAAATTCAGTATTATACAGTGGAACTGAATCTGCACACTGCCTTTGAATCATCCCCCTCTTGAAGTTGAATCCTTTAATCCTCTCTCTTTCTACAAATCTTGATTGGATTCTTTCCATATTTCGCCCACTTGATGGCGAAATAGTTAAAGAACCTCTATTAAACGTGCAATTTAAATGTGAAAAGTCTTATTAACTGACCGTCACCTGAGTGTATGCGGAGGAGAGGGGTGGAGGGAGCGGAGTTGTGGAGATGTCCTGCAGTCCGACACACTATCATGCATTTAAATAACTTATCAGACAGATATATAGAGAGAAAGACAACGTTTAGAGAGCAAGCCCAAATAAGCAACTCCACTTTAGAAACAAGCCCAAAAAAAATGCACCCTGTGACTACCAATATTTGTAAGCGACTTTACAAAAAAACAAGCCCAAAGTCACAGCTAATAAGCGGACCTGACAGCCCTGCTTGTGTGCTTGTGAATACCCGTCATACTCTGCCTCTGATTGGTTTATGATGAAATTTTACTCTCCCTTAGCCAGTCATCATCAATTATGCAGTTGTCTCTCCCTCCCTTCCCCCTCACCTGCCCTCACCAAAGAAAAAAAACTTTAGAGCTCTGCTGAGAAGGAGCTTGCTTGGATGAAAGCTGCTTCAGTGAACTCAAGTAAAGCGAGTAATGGCGCAGTTTATTGTGAGTAATGGTAACAGCATTATAACGGGGGAGACAGTAACTTTTTTGATAACTCGTTACTGAAAAAAGTAGTGCCGTTAGTAACGCCGTTTATTTATAACGCCATTATTCCCATCACTGTACATATCCCACGTGATCATGAACCAGTTAATTGTATAGAACCCACATATTGTGGAAGGCTGTGATCACGTGACCAATACTCTGACAGGAGTAAACAAGGAAGCGATCCTCAGCCATGCAGTAAAGAGGCAGATTGGGGTGGGGGATGGGTCACAAAACACACAACTTTCTTCGGGATACGCATGTTTAGAACCGTGTGAACTTTGAATATACGTTGAGTCATTTTACAGTAAGTCCTCACCATGTTTCTTTTCCCTAAACCTAACCACAGTAACTCTGCATGCTTAAACCTAATCCCTGGAACTTTAAGTTAATTATGTAACTTTACATTAAGGACTTTCTACCCTATTACATTTCTGCACATAATTTGACCAATATTTGATTTGAGTAGTCTCAAGATTGAACTAATAAATGAGGAAAAAAGTATTTGTTCATTCCTGATTTGATCTTTTGATTTAATACCTTGCAGTCATTTCTTCAATCATTGTTTCATTTGACCTTTCTGTAATCATTCATTGGAGGGCAGTGTTTTGGCATAGAACACACGTGACTACGTCTGCTTCTCAAAATCAGGAAAGAAGATCTCAACAGTAGATATAAGTACAAGCAGAATCAAAATAAATATAGAAATATGATTAATTGACTTTTACCCAGGAGCCCCCTGTTTGCTTCCTGTATGAATGTTGAGCCAAACCATGATACTTTTCTCCAAACCTAACCACATGCTTTCATTGCCTAAACCTAACAACATGTGAGTTACTGTCAACTTTATGTTCATGTGTTTGTGTACAGTTCCTGTGTTATTTTGAAATGTGTTTTCATTGTGTTAGTGTTTTTTTTACATATGTGTTTCACCTATGTCTTGTTCCACTCACCTGTGTGCATTACTGCGTAGTATGTAGACATTTATGTCCACAGAGAAAATGGCAATATTTGACAAGTTGGGATGAGAATGGGTTGGGTCTTCATGGAGCATCAAAGGATGGTGTTTACTCAGTTGTAATGGCGAGGTTTGTACTGAAATTTAAGTTCTGTGACTGCTGATTTCAACAGTAGGACTTTTAGGACTGATGAAGACAGTATGATATTGTTAAAAGCTCTATAAAAAGCTAGCAAGTGCATGTTGCATTGGAGTTTGGTCGTCAAACTACTGTTCCTAAATGAACTTTTAAGGTTTTATTGTTGACAGTGTGTTCTGTTGCTGTTGAATTTTTCAAATGCCACACTGATTGAATTGTTACGCTGCCTAATGGAGTGATAACCAAATGGCCATTCAGTGTGAACATCAGGCAGAGTTTTGGTGTGTCACACTAACTCCTGAGCGAGGCCTTGTAAAGGTCTCTGTTCTCAGTATTAGAGGCTTTTCTTTAGGACAAAAGAAGGGTTAGGCCGCTCTGCACATCAAATGTGGAGGTCAAACTGATGCACGTAGTAAATACAGAGGCTGGCCCAGGCCACACATCACACAGCGAGGCTGTACTGGGCCACACACTGGACACATTTAATCTGTACCCAGCTCTCCTACTGGGACAGAGAGCTCAGACAGACAACACACAGCCGAGCAGACTTACATCACCTCTGGCAGCTCGAGTGCTCCTTCTCTTCATGGCTTTTCTCCTTTTCTTACCTTCTACTGTGGACAATCTCCTTACACCACAATAGCATGGAGGATCCCTTTCCACCACAATACCGTGCTGCTGCAGCATGGACAATCCCGTCCAGCAACAAAGCACAACATTCTCTGCTGCTCAGCTTCAATTAGCTGTGCTCTGATACATCTCAATACAGCTTCAATACAGCTTCAGTAAAATTTAAATATGGCTCAAAACATCTCAATTCAACCTCAGTGCTTCTCAATGCAGCTTCAATACTCCGTCTCTACATCTTAATACGGCTCAGTACATCTCAATACAGCTGCAGCACATCTAAATACATCCTCAGAGCTGCTCTATGAGACCATTCAGCAGCTCCGATTCTCTACCTGAAACCCTCAGCGTGCTTGCCTCAGTTTGTTGCTGCTGTGGAAGAATGAGTGACAGAATGGAGAGAATTCCAGTCGGGATGCTCAGTCAAGAGTTCAGCTTGACTCATAACGATGGGAGCTTAACGCTGACTAAACAAACTGAATGGTTGTCAGCGTTGCTAACTGAAGTATGTTGGCTGGCTCTGGACGTCCTAAGAATGGCTAACACCGCCTTGGATCAACATTTACCCCAAATAATGTGTGCCAGTGTTTACTGTCCTCTCCTGAGCTCTGAATAGAAGAATAAACACTTTGACTAAGCCTGTAACTATCAGGTGGAACTCATTTAAAGGAAAAGTGTTTGCTTTTAACCTTGTGTCTGTGCATCGGATATAGTGCACCACGCCTGCCACACTGTCAGTACTCTGAAAAGGGCACTACTTATCCAAAATGGGCTATAGAGAATGAGTTCAGAAATTTTTGTATTAAAGTCAAGTTTCTTTTTTATTGTCTTATAGTAATACTACAGTACATTCAAACCTCTACACATATATACATTCACATGAAGGTACAGAATATAATAACAATAATAATGTAAAAACGCATAAAATGAATTATGAAAAAGAAATAAAAAAAGGAATGGGGTTAAAATAAAACCTAATAAATAGGACACAGCACATTTATATCTAATAGAAAATGATCCATTTCTGGATTCTGTTTTTGACCTCTATTATGCTGTTTGAAGTTGTCTACTATTTTAATATGCCATATATACTCTCAAGCGCATATTCAGTTTACAACCCTTAATTTAATGTGGAAACTGATAAAATGTATTATTTTTTGTCAATCTACGCTAAGGCTGAGTTTGATGCCTGCCATACATTACAAAAACATTGGAACAGAGGCAACAAAGGCAAGGCAACTTTATTTATAGAGCACATTTCATTACAAAGAAACCCAATGTGCTTTGCATTTGAAGAAGAAAGAAAAGATCATAAAAAAAACCCCACCACAAATACCATGCAATGGCACACAATAAAAAAACAAACTGATATTAATACCCAAACACACACACACAAAAGACTGGGGAAGTTGTGGAATGTTAAAAAAACACCGGTTTGGAACATTACACAGGTAAATTGATAAAAGATTAGGTATCAAAAATAGATATGAAAGGGGGCATCCTTAAAACAACTAGGTGTTCACAAGCAAGGATGGTCACTTTGTGAAAAGTGAACAGTTTACAGTCGTTTAAGAATTTTTTCAATTTTTAATCAAAGAAATTTTGTGATTTCACCATCTACAATCCATAATATCATTTCAGATAATCTGAAAAAATCTCTGCATGCAAGGGGCAAGGCTGTAAACCAACACTGAATGCACATGACCCTTGACCCCTCAGGCTGCACTGCTTTAAAAACCAACATGACAGACTTCCAGTGACGTCATAGCACTGAATGGCAGCCTAAGGTAGGGGCTCCTCCGGAAAATACAGATTTTGCCCCGCTAAACAATAAAATACAGACTTATTACAACAATATTTTAATTAATACGCGGGGCAAGAATGGGGAAGACAGAAAAAGAGCAACGCTGAAGAGCCCAAAAATGCAGAGAACAGGCCGACACAGGATGACGACGATCACCTCCTCACCTGCTGCATGAGGCTGCAAGTTTAGCAAAGTTTTGGAGGAGATACGGGACTTTCGCAAAGACACGAAAGAGCAGCTAAACGATATCAAATCTGAGCTTACAGTACCAAAGTTGACCAAAGAATAGAGCAGGCAGAGACACAAATTGAAAAGGTGGAAGACCGTGCCCAAAACATGGAACAAGTGCTAACTAAGATGCTAAAAGTGATTAGCCAAAAAAAAGATAAAATACTCGACCAAGAAGGGAGATCTCAACGGGACAATTTAAGAAAAATAATGTTCCTGAAGGAGCGGAGGGAACATTATCCATCTATGGTGGAGTTTGTTGAGAAGCTGCTACGAGACATGCTGGAGATTCCCCTGATCATGGAAATCGACATTGAGAGAGCACACCGGGCACTCGCCCCACGCGCCCTTGGGGATGGAGGAGACAAGCCACGCTCAATAATAATCAAATTTCTCCGCTACAAAACCAAAGAAGAGGTACTGCACAAGGCATGGGGAAAGTCAGTGTCTTGGAATGGGAGACCAATATATTTTGACCAGGACTATCCCCCAGCAGTCCTACAGAAACGCAAGGAGTTTTCTGAAGTGAAGCATGGATTGAAGCAGAGCAAGATCCACTTCCAGATACCATTCCCTGCTAACTTGTGTTTTATGAGGATGGAATGCGGCTGAATCAGATGGTGGAGGAGGCGACTACAGATATGAAGGACAGAGGTCTTCCCGTCAAAGCGATCACATCGAGGGAGAGCCTAGTGGAGCAGCTGTCCCGTACTGCCTGGGACACGGTGGGAGGACTGACACAGCGGGGAACAGGAGAGGAGCGGGACAAGAGCATCAGAGAGAGATTGAGAGCATTCAGATGACAGCCCACATCCCCTTCAGAAGAGTTATAAATTCTGATGAACTCTAGTGTTGGTAAGCTAAACGAAATTTAAAGTAGACGGTGCTTTTTTTATTTGGGGGAATGCATTTGTTAACATAATTTCTTTTTTTATACACTTACCCCCTTTTCCCCATATAAATGGGGAAATATACATATACAATATATATATATATATATATATATATATATATATATATATATACAAGATATATCCCCATATACAAGAGAGGAATTTATAAGAACTGTTTTATATATGGACAGAGATTTCTGTTTTTACATTTCGGTGTACCACAGTGAGGGCCCTCTACCCATGGGTAGGAGAGCCTTTCCCCCACAGCTAGATGTTCCTTCTAGCTCAACCAAGGGTCATTTGTTAGAGACCTCTACCTTTGAATCACATCTTTTTGTTTACTTTTTTCTTATTTGTTTGTTCATGTTCTTGTTTGCTCAGGGAGTAGATCTGTAATGTTATCTTTTGCCAATCTCAAGGATACAGTAACAATCAAATACACATGGCCAGTGACAAGGTAAATTTAATTTCGTGTAATGTGAATGGGCTATTGAATCCGATCAAACGCAATGAAATTCTATCTAAAATGAAAAAAGAACAAGCCCATGTAGTACAGCTACAAGAAACTCACTTATATGATAATGAGCATGGAAAACTAAAGAGAATGGGTTTCACTAATCTGTTTTTTTCCTCATATAAGTCCGGTCATAGGAGGAGGAGTTGCTATCCTCATTTCAAGTAAATCACATCTTGAAAAAGTATATGAAATGGGAGATAAGGCGGGCAGATTTATTTTACTATAAATATAGGGATTATAGATGGGAACTTGGTTACTTTGTTGAATATATATGCACCCCCAGGAAGTGATATCAGCTTCTTCCAGAAAATCACTAATATCATGGTAACAGAAACAGAAGATCTTTTGGTTTGTGGCGGAGACCTAAATATACATTTGCAGCCAAAATTCCTCCAGTGGAAAAACCTATGGTTCTTTATACAAGAAAGTTAACGCATTTTTTGAGGAGGTTGGTCTAATTGACATATGGAGAGACCTCTTTCCTAACAGAAGAGACTACACTCACTATTCTGCACCCCACTCTCTTTATACGAGAATAGATTATTTTGTAATGTTTGGAAAGGATAAAGACAAAATACACACTTGTGGAACTGGGACCATAGATTTCAGTGACCATGCACCTATACAGTATATCTATCCATTGATCTTAATCTGTGACCAAAGAATAACACATGGAAACTAAACTCAAGTCTACTAAATGATCCTAGTTTTAAAGAACAAATTAAAAAAGAAATTAGCCTCTATTTAGAGTTTAATAATAATGGAGAAGTATCACTTCCCATTTTGTGGGATACTCTGAAGGCTGTCCTGAGAGGGAAAATCATAGCAATATCTGCATATAAGAAGAAAACTAGGATTAGAAAACTACAGGAATTACAAAACAAGCTGAAGGAACTAGAAAGAAAACATAAATTGAGTTTAGCCCAGGATACACTATAGGAAATTAAAAAAACATAGGAATGAAATTAATGATTTGGCCACACAAGACATTATGAAAAATCTAATGTTTCTGAAACAGAGACATTATGAAAGTGGATCTAAATCTATGAAAATACTAGCCTGGATGCTGCTGGAAAATACTAGCTCCTGGAACTTTGTATTCCAAAGTTCCAGGAGCAAATAAAACTCAAATTGACACCTACCTGAATTCTCTGGATTTACCCACTCTTAATGAAGAACAAGATAGAATGATGACTGCTGATATAAATGAGGAGGAATTAAAAGCTGCAATTAGTAGGCCTAAATTAAGTAAGTCACTTTGATCAGATGGTTATAAGGAATTTAAAAAGAAGTTAATTCCTATTCTACTCCCCACTCTGAATTGGGCTCTAAAAGAGGCTCTAAAAGAATTGGGCTCTCTAAGAGAGAAGGAGGCGATAATTTCAGCTATATTAAAAGAAGGCAAGGATAAAATGCAATGTGGGTCATATAGACCAATATCCGTTCTCAATATAGATCATAGCTTACATACTTCCATCATTGCTAAACGATTTCTACCTACACTGATACATAATGACCAGACAGGCTTTATACAACAATGCCAAACACAAGACAACATACAAAAGACACTACACATCATGGATCATATACAAAAAAATAACATCAAAGCAATAGTAATGAGTGTAGATGCTGAAAAAGCTTTTTGATTCAGTCAGCTGGAGTTCTACACAGATTTGGGTTACATGACACAATTATTAAAACTATACAAAGCTTATATGACAATCCCACTGCTCGGATTAAGGTTAATGGATATTTATCAAATAGTTTTATTCTTGAGAGAGGTTCAAGACAGGGCTGTGCATGGTCACCGTTACTCTTTGCATTGTATATGGAGCCATTAGCTCAGTATATCAGACAAAATAGAGAAATCAGGGGAATTACCATTAAAGGGACAGAGCATAAATTGGCCTGTTATGCGGATCATATTTTAATCTATCTAGGACAACCAACGAATACCTTACAAAAACTGACGCAGTCACTTGAACAATATGGTCAACTATCAGCATACAAGATAAATATAAGCAAAACTCAATTACTTTAATATAACTATAGCCCACAAGAAGAACTTAGGAACAGGTATCCCTTATCATGGCAGACAGAGTCATTCAAATACCTAGGTATCAATATTCCAAATGATACTAGTAAGATATCGGAATATAACTATCTACCTATACATAAAAAAAAAAATCAAGGAAGACATAACAATATGGAATCTAATTCCTTTCTTCAGTCTCAGCTCAAGGATTGAATCAATCAAAATTAATATACTGCCTAGACTGTTATATCTATTTCAGACCCTACCACTAGAGGTTAACCAGAACCAGTTCAATGAATGGGACATAATCATATCAAGGTATATATGGCAAGGTAAAAGACCAAGGGTCCATCTCAAAACTTTACAATTGGCCAAAGAAAAGGGGAGATGGGGCATACCTAGACTCACAAGTCAGTCTTTAGATGCTTTACTTAACTAAAGACTGATGTCTTTCTCCCTGATTTTGTGTTTAGATGGGCAGATACAATTTCAGAGTTTAAAAAAACTCCCTACGTTGCAGAACCAATAGTAAATCCACAGGGCGGTCCTTCGGTGGCTCACTGAACTCTTGTGCTCATAAACATAGTCTGACTGTGTTAAAAGTTTTAAACAAAGTCGCTGTAAGTCCTTCATTTCCACAATCTTGTGGACTGAGCACACGTTCGATAAAACAGAGTTCAATCTCTCGGCATCCATTTTCACGCTCTCTGTGTGTTTGTTTCCTTGCGGACGAGAAAAGGGGAAGCGCACATTTCCGGGCGGGTGTGTCCTTTTCAAAAATGCAAGAGGCGTTGCTTTGTTGCCGGCTATTTTCTCCGGTGTGTTAAACACACTTTAGAAAGGAGTGTCCCCAGACTATCAGAAGGCAGAGATCTCTGATTGTCTGGTGGCAAAACTAGGGCATACCTTCTCTTAGGGATTATTATTTTGCGGCACAGATGAGAGCTGTGATATCTTGGGGCAATCCATCATATAAAACTGTTGTTAAAGAATACAAGTTAGAGGGACACATTGCAATTCTTAAATGGTGCATATATGTCTCAGATTTCGAACCTAATATATTTGGATAACAGATTTAAGGATTGGACAGCTAAGGGAATAACGGCTCTGTGCACTGTAATAAAAGAAGAAACACTATCCAGTTTGGAAATACTTAGAGAGAAGCCATAATAAGAGAAACAGGACTTATTTTGATATCTACGGATGCAGCATTATTTTAATGTCAAGGTAAAAAAATGGACAACCAGAAACCAGGGCTCATCCGCTCTTCTTCCGGAGGCAAGATCTCCGTGGTTTGCCTACAGACTCTACATTCACTGAATGTAGAGTCTGTATCTAGAGACTATCGAGGCCAGTACATGTTTTATAGAAATGTTTAGAAAAGTCTATAATTCAGATACTGGTGGTGGAATTATCTCACGTTTGTACAAGGGTCTGTCAAATCTAAAAGCTTGCTCAACTGATTATGTCAAAATGAAATGGGAGAAGGAAGGCTATATAAACATATCAGATGAAGAATGGACAACAATATGGAGGTATCAATGGAAGTGTACCAGTTCACAGAAATGAAGGGAGTTTAGTTGGAAATGTCTAATAAGGTATTTTATCACACTCTCTCAGAAATCCCACTATCCCTTCTGTTATACTCAGGTCCATTTAACCCGGGTCCATTTAACCCGAGTTCTACAGTTGCTTTATCATAAAAATTGTGTTTTTTCATCTACATGCACCAAAATTACATGGGTGGTACCCTATCATGCCTTTTGCAAATAAAATTTATTTCACAACTTTTAAATGAATTGTGGGTGTTCTACTCAAGTGCCTTTCCCGGGTCAATTTGACCCGGTTGTAAAATGGGTCACACCATTGTGCTTTCCAGCAGATGGACACACACACACACACACACACACACGTCAATGCGCAACTTCAAACTACAGGTGTGTAAACTAAAAACAAAAAATCAAAAACAATGTTTGCCTACAAAATGAATCACAGCTACCACACACACTTCAAAGCATGACTTTACACTACAAATATGATACTAAATTTCAAAAACAAAGTTTGCTTACATAATGAATCAGATATTCCAAACACGCACACACATACTTGTTTTTCTCACCCTGTGAGGTCCACTGACCAGGAGGGTCCTCGTGGGATCCACCGTTTCTGAATGGTCTAGAGACACCATTTTAACTCATACATTTTTTAAAAATTCCTGTGAGGATGAAAATCACTTAAAACATCATACACTCTCACATAAATTTTACACCTGAAGTTTTCTTCCACTGGGGACCTGTCACCTCGGTCAGACTTTTAGCCCCCCATGGGGACTAGTAACCCCCCTCTACCCATCAAGCCATGTTATGTCTAATAGTCTCAAAGAAGCAGAGAGAAGCAGTTCCTCAGATCTCCAGTGATCAACAGCAACAAGAGAGAACAGCATCTCATGTGGCTGTTAAGAGGGATCATTCCTCTCTGTAAGGAAGTGTTACTGGACAAAAGACAGACTTTTAAAAATCAATCTACAAAGACTGTATTGCTGCAAAAAAAGCTCAGTACTGTAACATTATACAGTAAATCATCATATAACAAAATATGAAAACGTGCACGTAGAAGACTAAAGTGCATCAGCACATTCAAGAATAAAGTGCTGTCCACCAGTAACCATGGTGATAACATACAAATACCCAGCCATTTTACAATGACAGCTGAACTGGACTTTACCACACTAGACGGTTTTGTACCAAAAGCTCAGTACTGTAACATTATACATTAAATCAGCATATAACAAAATATGGAAACGTGCACGTAGAAGACTAAAGTGCATCAGCACATTCAAGAACTTTAACGCTGAATGACAGTGATCCGATTTTTTACAGAAAACTTCACAGCTGTCCAGCTTCTATTTTTGAGGGCTTGTGGTGAAGCCTTGATACAGGCAGTGCAGTTGGATTTTCCTGGTACTTTACCGGAGTCTATAAAGGATTTCAGAGTTTTTTCCACCACACGAATTTCATTCATAGACCAGCTCCTCTTCTTTGAGGTTTCTATGAAAGAAAAGATGGGGAAAAAGAAAATCAGGGGAGGAGACAGGTAATTAGACTAGCAATATTTTTTTCTTTGCAACTGCTTTGTTGTTTGGAATATTTTGATGCCATATTAATAAAATTTGATTTAAATTCACTTAAAATGTGATTTTTTTTATATCATGACAAAGCCTTAGAAATAACACAACATTTGTAACCAATTTCTCTCCATCATCACTTGCAATGACTCAGTCACAGTTATGCATCTTATATTGTAGAATAAACTGGGAATCAGAAGGATTACAAATTGAAGCAGGAAGTGTTGTGCTGTCTGTGCTGACTGACAGAGACTGGAGCCTCTCACTAAGAATCTCCAAATTCCCTGAAGTTACTTTCAACTATTTAGTAACTGGATTTCTCTGCCCTGTTTAAGAAATAAGTGAGTAATACAGTAGTTATACATGCAGTGTTTGAAATACCTCTCTTAGAGCCATCATCAACAGGTCTCCTTTTTCCTCCAGATCTTCCAGATCTCAAGGACCCTGTTAAAATAAGGAATGATGTTTATTGTTACTATCAATACAAAAAAAACAGCTACCTGACAACAAACCTCCACAGCCTGAATGATAGTCAGTACCAGTGTAATTCAATGCATTTACTGTGAGAGATACCTGTTAGAGGCTCATCACTTCAGACTCAGGTTGAGATCTTTTCCTAGTGCTCGAGGATCCTGTTAAAGGAATAACACATATATTAATACAAGACAATAACTTATATAGCATGTGTTAACTAAGTGGCATAACTTAGTCTTTGGGTTACCTTTAGTGGCATGTTCATCAGTGCCAGGCGCATCTGAGTTTTCCTGTCCTCCTGTCAAAAGAATAAAGAGTGTATGGAACAAAACTGTGAAATATCAGGACAAACAAAGATGAGAAAATATAACACAAGAGATGCTAATTGCATCATTGCACATGTTAAGTATATTATAATGAATGTTCTTCAAATGCCCCACCTGTTCTATTACAACCCAGTCTCAGTGTGTAAATCAGGCTGTCAATTAAACATCTGAGTGGAGCCAGGTAGCTGGGTTCTACCTCTCTTAGCTGGACTTTCTGGAATAGTTAACAGAGCTGCTGCTTGAAGAAGCAAATCCTGAAGGAATGAAATAACTCAGCCTGGTGCTCCTCTATCATTTTCCAGTAGAAAGGAACATACTACTGATTTGTACCACTGGGTTAACATGCTTTATTAAAAATTCCTGATAATGGTTGTGGAAAAGCTTTAGAAGTGAATGTTGCCATCTTCATTTATGCAAACACAAAAACATGAAAAATTGTTAAAAAAAAAAAAAAAAAAAGAAAGAAAGAAAGAAAGAAAGGTTCACATGATCCTATACTCATGACTGTATCTCAAGTGCTGCACATGTGGCAGCTGGTAAACATAAAGTCCAGGCCACTATGGTCAGACACAATGACCACACATACGGTCAGATCTCAGATTAGCAGGAAGCAGATATGTAGTAGTTCAGCTAGCTCTACCATGTAGCTGAGGCTCTAGCCATGTGAAGTAGAGCCCAGCTCGACTGGCTCCATGCACAGATTTTTAATTTAATTTTATTCAGTAATCAAAAAAGGACTTACTTTATTCCATTCAAAAGCAGTTGGTAGTCACATGGTATGGTATTCTCTTTTGTACAGACAGTACAACAGACAACTGTTTGGTCTATGAGAGATACCTGTTAGAGGCTCATCACTGTCAGACTCAGGTTGAAATCTTTTCCTAGTGCTCAATGATCCTGTTAATTAGATTTGAATATCTTAAATCCATATCACACTCTTAAAACCTAGACTCTTAAAACCTTGACAATGAACCCAGTGTGTTATAAAGGGATAGAGTTAGCTATGCACTGTCGGAGTTAAAACAAAAACACAAACAAACAAACAAAAAGAATGAAGGACCACAGAAGGTAAGTCCACTGATTATTTTATTCACTGGGGGACTAATTTAAAATGTTAACTTTGTTTTGCACTGTAAGAGTTAGGTGTAGTGCTGCATGATTAATCTAATCGCACTCATGATGTCAGGCTGTGCGATTACATAACCGCATAAAAGGCTGTGATTTGCGATTTAATGTAAATAAATGTTAATGTGTGTGCCTGTGGACGTGACTACCTCTCTTGTAGTGTGTGGAGTTTGTTGACATCACGCTCACAAGCTATCCTGGTGTGTGCAGCACGTATGGTGAGGTGACCAGCCGGCATGCAGCAGTGACCAACACAGACTCTGAAGAAGAGCATGAGCACAACCATGAACAGGCGGAGTTGGTGGTGAAAAAAACGCAACATCTATTAAATGGCGATACTTTGGATTCAGCTACGACGACGTTGAACAGAAAGACATGCTGTGTAAAAGTTTAAAAGTTAAAGTCGCCACGTCCCACAGCAACACTACCAATCTATATCAGCACTTGAGACAGCACAGAGAAAAGTAGGAAGAATGCATGTGAGAGAAAGACAAGTTGTGTAACGTTAAAGACAAAGGGACAACTGAAAGACACCTGAGCCTTATAAAACGACATCCAAGCACAGTTACGCAAACATTTGATGGCCATTTACTCACTGTCCATAACAATAACTATGTCAGGTCAGGTCAGTAGCAAATAATTAAATATTAAACTGTTACCACTTGAAAATGTATTCATCTTTAATAGAAGTGTTTTTTTTTTTTGTTTTTTTTTTTTTTTGCCAGATACACGCTCACACACTTTCTCCAGAAAAAAAGTCAAAAAAAATTTACACACTGCAGTACCCAACTATGACCACTGGGGACGCTGTCCAAAACACACTGTCATGAAAAGCGATCTCATGGGGTCCTTCTGTTTTTTTTTCCAAGAAAATCACACTAAGCATATCAGGAGGCCATTTTGTATTGATTGCAATGCTCGTGCCTCTGAGGACCAGGTTTTGGACCCCACAGGCAAAATTGGACCCCATGGGGTGAGTGATATGTCAGGTCATGGGCCCCATCAGGATAGGAAAACACAACTCACACACACCACATATGCACACATGCAAAAAATGAAACAACTAATTGGACAATGATTAACTCATTATGCTTTACAAACAGCCAAATCAAGCTGGTCAATTTGACCAGCAGGTGTCATTATTGGCTGCCTTTCAAAAAATAAAAATGGTTTCAAAACAAATTTCTGACAAATCTTTGACGTGTACCAGTCTCTGATAATCCATCAACATATGTCACTCTAAGCTTATCGATAGATCAAATAATTCAGAATTTATGCTCGTTTTTACTCTAAAATTTGGTATAATTTCATGGAAATGAGGTTTATTTACCATTAAATCATTAAATGAGACCATTGGAGAGAAAACTCAAATAAAAAATTTGAGTAATGTACTCAGCAATAATATCTGCTGTCACCTTTAAGAGATAAGGATCCAGATTGTCTGGACCAGCAGACTTTCTGTGGTCAATGTCTTTCAGAGCTTCTGTCTTTGGACTGTATTCAACTGAATATATGTTGAAACGGATTTGTGAATCATTGCATTTTATTCCAATTATTTATGTATTTTTGTTCAAAATTCTTTTGAGTTGATAAATTATACATTTTTGAAATATGCGACATGCAACATATTCCAAATGAAAACATGCAGCCACCCCCACCCCTCTGTCTGCAACCTGCAACACATACCCAGTCTCTGTAACAGCCATTCTTTTGTGGGGCACGGTTGCATTTACTAAATATCATGCAATTCATGCAGGCGCTCACCCTGGCCTCAGACGCAAACCAATTCATCAATCTGAGCATCCTCAATTGCCAACTCATTCATCATACATCCTATCATCCCTCCATCCCTCCATTCTTATCCCTTCATTCTCTAATCCCTCGATCCTCATCCCTTCACGCTTTCCTCCAATCATTGCGTGCAATAAACCATTCAAAATCTTTATCTTATTGGTGTGGTCTTTGTTAGTGAATGTATAAGAACTAGCACTTCTGGTCTTGCTAAAATGGGTTCATGAAGGAACACTTTATTGGGACTTGAATACATTTAGCATGTTCATACAGTCTCTACAGAGTAGGGTCTCATATCAGTGGCTATAAATGTAAAGTTAGCAATTGCTGCAGTGATTTCGTTTGCCCTGTCTGAATCAGTGGGGAATGGCGTGGATGACATTAGGATGTAGTCAGTGTGTTGCTCCTTATTTTTGTCTAGTCCCAATATTGACACATTAGGGTGATGTCAGCCTAAATACACCTACATGTTTGAAGTATTCCCACTAGGGATGCACCCAATATTCGGTAACCGAATATATTCGGCCGAATATTGCAAAAAAACACACATTCGGTATTTGGTGGAATAAGTTAAAAGCAAGGCCGAATAATAGCGGCGTGTTTTGATAACATAATCAAACAGCGTGCAGTGTAAAATGTAAAATGTCGGCAGTGTGGCGATATTTTACTCCGTCCATCACCGCACTCGCATTTGCGACTAAAAATAGTTTTGCGCAAGCAAAATAAATCATTCAGCACGCTGTGTGAATACAGATTTCAACCAGCAGCAGAAACGAAAGGCGAATCCCGCCGGTTGTGGGTTGAACTGGGGTCACCTGTCAAATACAGCAATATAATGTCCTCTTCTTGACGTCATGACTGCCCAAAAGTACCTGGACAACCGAGCCATGGCGGCATACAGGTATGTGACGTGTCAGAGGAGAAACGAGCCATTCACATTTCCTCACCGCACTTTAGGGACTGTTCTTTACTTATGAAGGGACTTGATAGAGGAGGAGGGTGGCTGGTTGATTATTATTTCATTTATTTATTTTATTTTGATCCCCCCTATGTTAATCACTTATTGATGCTGTTTTTGAAGTATGAATAAGTCAGTAAGTAATTTATTCCTTTGAAATATCATTGATGTATTATAGAAAAGTGATTTATCTTTTTATAAATGACAAAATGTACATCTGCCTCATTTTCGCTGTGGTATCGTGATAAAACTCAGAACCATGATACTTTCACTGGTATCGTACGGTGGGTCCCAGTTTTGGTACTGTGACAACACTAATCTGGAGGGGGCTCATCTGCAAAAACTAATGAAAAACTAAACAACGGTATTTGGCACTCGGTATTTGGCAAAGTGTTTAATTTTATTCGGCTTCAGCCACAAATTTTCATTTCGGTGCATCCCTAATTCGCACTGTCATTTAGCAGATGCGACATAGCCTCAACACGTGAGATAAATATTAAAACACATTATTTGTTTACATTTTAACAATGACACAGCGCTTTTCAATGACATGACACTGGCTGGGGGAAAAGGTTTTTATTTACACAAAAAAGCAAACAGTAACTTATTGACTTTGTTACATTCTCACCTGGATAGACACACAGATCTGAAGCCCATCAACACGCACGCACGCACGCACGCAGACTCAGATGTGTCACAATTTACACTGAAGGCTTCATTACTATGATGGAGACTTCATTAACAAAATGGAGGGATTTACTGAGGAGGAGAGGAGCTGCAATAAAGATTAAAAACCAAATCCTTGGAAATTTTTGGAGCTGCAGGAACTATATGTTACACATACAGGAGGAGAAAAAGACAGGCAAAAGGAAGATGAACAAAATGCATACCCGGCTACACAGAGAATGTCTAGTGAGGGAACTTTCAGCAGAGATGGATTGGAAGGTGGGATATGGCCAATCATACAAATAGTCAATATATATAGTTTTCTTTTTTTAATGTCAAATACAGAACCTTCACTGATCAACCACATATTTAATATGATGTAATATACTGTCCTCGTCCACCAGGCAAGGTCAGCATTCAGCTTTATTTGAAGATTTACTTAAAATGCTGTTAGAAAAAAAAAAAAAACAAAACCCTACAATGTAGCTACCTATTTTGTACCAGTACCATGAACGTTATATTACTCTAATAACTCCAATTATAATAATAATCAATACATTCAAGCCATGACTATTATCCTTCCCTAATATTAACAAAGTGGTTTTGATTCCCTTAACTTGAACAGCCATAACTGTAATTCACTCAGAATATGAGGATAATGACTCAGAGGTGAGCCTCCAGAACAACAGTAAATTTAGATTATGACAATGTGTAGTTTTTAAAATTATGGTATTTTGAGTATTATTAATTCTTAGTTATTAATTCTTGTGTATTTAATGACAAATACTGTGAAACTTCACTGAAACTTCCCCAACATGTGTCAAAATTCTTTCGTCTAAAATTTTCTTTCTGCAAATCCAAACCAATAAATGTATCGACTAACAAGCACTTAATTAGGAGATACTCATTTTTTTAATAGTAAAAGAATATTTATTAACATGTGCGCATAAGAATAAAAACATGGAAAGTCTTTGCCGATTAGACCCCATAGAGATGGTATGATCTAAGGAAGGTGATGAATCCATAGTCGAATAGGGAACCCCCCAAAAAGAAGAGTAAGAAGGGAGAGGGACAACCAACCATTTGACATGAGATCTTTACCTTACCAGCAGGCAACAGGCTTATAAATTAAACTCTTTTAACATCGGGCAAGATGACTTAATGAATAACTTTTCACTCCAGGACTGTGTAGACCTTGATAGGTCCACTGTCTCTCCCGCTAAATCTGCTGCTGACCCCGTCATGCGTTGTAACCCAGCAGTGAGGAGGCAGAGGTTATTCAAAACTTCAAACTGTTGACAGTTTTATGGGACCCCAAGCTGAAACTGAGGGGACTATTCTGCGGACAATTTAACATCAGAAGCATAACTCCAAAAAGCAACCAGTTAATTCATCTTCTGTCTGACTCAGACATGGACTTTCTCTGTCTGACTGAAACATGGTTGAAACAGTCTACTCCCACAAGTGTATTCACGGTGCCTGGGTATCAATGTTTTTAGATGAGACAGATCTGATGGAAGGGGAGGAGGGGTGCTTTTTTATGTGAGAGAAGACATTAAATGTGAATGTGTGGTTTATAAAGTGGGTAACACCTCGGAATATGTTTGGATAAAAATTATTTTGTCTCAGCAAATGTCTTTTAACATCATAATTGTCTATAGGCCTCCCTCTGCAGGTGACACTTTTTATGATCAACTCACGGAAGTTTTGAAAGAGTGCAATTACAACAAAGAATTATTGCTCATGGGTGATTTTAAAGTGAATTGGGAGGATAAATCCAAGAGGAAAAAATTAAATTATCATAGAGAAATTCCACTTAGAACAACTAGTAAAAGGCCCAACTAGGATTGCAAAATGCTTCAATGCACAAATTGATCTGATATTTACTAATAAACCAGATAAAATAACTAAAAGTTGTAATTAAATTACTGGCTTATCTGATCATAATTTAACTTGAAAATTGACAAAAATCTGTCAGTGCATAGCCAGAGCTAACCAAGAAGAATTTGCAAGTGAAATTAACAGTTTGAATTGGGATGATGTACTATCCTCTGATGATCTGGACTTTGGGTGAAACACTTTCACCAACAAAATGAATTCTGTGAGGGATAGATTTAATGTGAGTGTTGAGATAAAATCTAAAAACAAAAACAATTTACCTTGGTTTAATGTAAATTTGTGGAAGCTGATGAAAACTAGAGATGCTGCATTAAAAAAAGAAGAGACACTGACATGCTGCTTTATAAACGTCTAAGGAACAAAATTATCCAAGAGCTAAGGTTAGCTAAATTTCGTTTTTATGTCAATATATTGAATGAGGCAAAAGGCAACAAATTGATCTGGGAAAACATAGATGATCTCACAAGGAGGAACCCAAAATCTTTAGGAGATCTCATATTAAAAGTGCAGAGAGAGTTAATTGAAGATAATTATGCTGTTCTGCTTTAAATAATTTTTTTCTTGAATCTGTATGTGAACTCGGGAAAAAAATTGTCAACAAGGAAACTGGATATTGCTCCACTAGATACAACAGACCAGGTTTTTGAACTGGTAGAAACAAATGTGTCACAAGTACAAAAAATCATCAGCTCTTTAAAAAGCTCCAAAAGTAGAGATGCTTCTCAACTCAACTCAACTCAACTCAAACTTTATTTATAAAGCACATTTAAAACAACCAAGGTTGACCAAAGTGCTGAACAGGTCAATAGAAATAAACAAGCAAATACAATGAGGTACCCAATAGTACACCACAATAATAACCATAAGATACATAAAATACAATACAATAAAATAAAATACAAGAGTTATAAAATAAGATCAAAATAAGATAAAATGTTTGGGTGTCCAGCTCAACCTGAGTTAAAAGCCTGAGAGAAGAAGTGGGTTTTAAGAAAAGACTTAAAAACCTCTAGGGTCTGGGCAGACCTAATGTGCAGGGGCAGGCTATTCCAGAGCCTAGGGTCAGCCGCCCCAAAGGCTCTGTCACCTCTGGTCTTCAGCCTAGTCCTAGGAGTAGCCAGTAATAGCTGACTGGCTGATCTCAGGGCTCTGGAGGGAGCATGAAAGTGCAGGAGTTCGGTTAAATAAGGGGGTGCCAGCCCATTTAGGGCTTTAAAAACAATCAATAAAGTCTTAAAATCAATTCTAAAACGCGCTGGAAGCCAGTGGAGCGAGGCCAAGGTTGGTGTGATGTGTTCGTGTTTACGCTTTCCAGTGAGGAGGCGGGCTGCTGCGTTCTGGACAAGCTGTAGACGGTGTAGCAGTGACTGGTCAATACCGACATAAAGCGAGTTACAGTAGTCCAGACGTGAGGTTATAAAAGCATGGATTACCCTCTCTAGATTTTGGGGGGAGAGATAGCCCTTTACTTTAGCTAAGAGCCTGAGTTGATAAAAGCTGGTTTGTATTACTGATCTAACTTGTTTATCAAATTTAAAAGCACTGTCAAAGGTCACACCGAGATTTTTAATAGAGGAACGGATGTTAGGAGTGAAGGGGCCCAGAGAATCAGCGGAGTAATCGGAGGGGTCACATCCAAACATAATGATCTCTGTTTTATCCTCATTGAGATTTAAAAAGTTAGTGTCCATCCAGGATTTGACATCTTTTAAACATTCTAGCAGTGGCTGTACAGAATCCTTCCTAATGGATTTAAGGGGCAGATAGATCTGTACATCATCTGCAAAACAGTGAAAAGGTATATTGTGTTTCTTAAAAATCAACCCTAATGGCAGCATGTAGAGCAAGAAGAGGATGGGGCTCTCATCTTGACACCAAGTTTGTTAAGTCACACAAACATATTTTATCTTGTCCTATTACTCATTTGATTAATTTGTCTTTTAAACTTTTTCCTGAGGACTGGAAATGTGCCATTGTCACACCTGTTTTTAAATCTGGAAACCGCCTTGAAGCTAGTAACTACAGACCTATAAGCATACTGCCAGTAATCTCAAAAGTTGCTGAGAAGGTTGTCATCGAACAACTGACTACATTTCTTAACACTAGCAATTTTGGTCTACATTGTATGCAATTTGGTTTTAGAGCATAGAGCATTTAATAGAGCAAATTAAATCACAGCTCGACAAAGGAGGAGCAGTCGGTGCTGTATTTTTTAGACCTGTGTAAAGCATTCGATACAGTCAACCACAGTGTCTTAATATCGAAACTTTCTAAATTTAATTTTTCTCCTAAAGTGCTGGCTTGGATGTCTTCATATTTATCAAACAGGAGGTAGTGTGTTAAAGTTTGTGATGCATAGTCCAGTTATATGAAGTGCACTGTGGGTGTTCCACAAGGATCAGTATTAGGTCCTTTATTATTTAGTCTTTACATTAACGATCTTGCTGAACAGTGTGCTGATGTAGATCTACAGATGTATGCAGATGACATTGTTGTATATGTACATGCTAAAACAGCCAACTTAGCAGCTGCCAGTTAACAACTGTGCTGGATAGGATCACGCTTTGGCTCGATCAATCATGTCTGAATTTAAATGTAGGTAAGACAAAATGTTTGTAATTTTTCTAAAACCATGGTAAAACTACCTAATGTTGATATTCTCATTAAAGGGGAACAAATTTACATAGTTACTGATTTTAAATATCTTGGCGTGATTCTGGATCCAACTTTGAACTTAAAGAAACATGTCCAAAAAATGGTTAAATCCATAAAATACAACCTAGCAAATTTTAGACATATTAGAAACTGTCTCCCTCTAGATGCTGCCAAGACATTTATGCATGCCATGATTCTGTCCCACATGTCTTATTGTATCACCTTCTGGGGGCAGGCTGGTGATTCTACTCTAAGACCTCTCAACTCTTTATACAAACAAACTTTAAAAACTCTGGACAAAAAGCCAATATATCACCGTCACTGTAAGATACTGGAGAAATACAAGTTATTGAGCTGTTTTGTGTTATTCTTTGTATATCCTTGTATACTGTTTTCTGTTCTGGCAGACTGTTAGCCGACTCAGGAAGGGAAAACAAGGCTTGTATCAGGCTGTGCTCAGCAGAGAGGGAGAACTACTGACCCAAACTGGGGACATCGTCCGGCAGTGGAAGAAGCACTTTGAGGACACCTCTAGTTCTTCACATAGCAATTTTGTAATTCCTTCAATCTAGAAATGATGAATTTCGTTGATTGCCCCTTTAATGGGCAAGAAATCAGGAAATGGTCAGGCTGATTAGAGGCTCCCCTACGGTCTACTCCACATGACATGGACTAAGGCACATTCCGGGCACTGCGTCATAGATGACATTGTAGAATTAGTGAATCTGAGATGGATGAAAGACAGCTCAAAATTACATTAAAGGCACTATGTGTAACAATTTCAGTTGTTCTTTGAGACAAACAAATTTTGCAGTCAAAAGTGTGTCCTGGCACATGTGTATTTACCTCCATCAGCATATCTAAGTATGTCCATAAGCTCCAAAATTCTCATTTATACATACATTGCGACCAGTGTCTCATCATGTACGTGCGCCATCTTGAAAATACAGGTACGTACAGGAACATACTTGAGAAATACGGAATCGCCTTTTGCGTTTTCACTTGTCGGTTTCCGGTTTCTGCCTGCAGGTAGAGTGATAAAATCAGCAGTAAGCAGGCTAGTCACAAGTGCCGGTGCATTTGAGAAAAAGCAAAAGGCAACGTGACCGGCGATTTCAAGAAACGAGGGTCAACATTGGGGTAGCCTTTCCCAGGTGGAAGAGCTGCTGAAGGAGAATCACAGCTAACAGCTGTTAGCGGTGCTGGTCGGTAACAGCTGTTAGCCGCTGTTAGAGGGGCTGGTCGCTAACAGCTGTTAGCGACGCAGTGTTGCGAGGAGAGGGATGAGCTGTGTGAGGTTGAGCCATTTGTCAGTTGTCATAAGACAAGACGTGATTGGTTTGTTTCAATTTACACCCACCCCAACAGTCCTACATTGTAAACACAGCCAGCATGGTGAGGAGGGGGTTTGTCAATTCGCATCGTGTGTGTCTATGTAGGAGCCTGAATGAATACTCCGTGAAGTATCAGATGACATGGTTTCATCAATGTTATCATAGCTTTTTGGTACACAGCAGCTACCTTTGTTGCAATACATGTTTGAAACAGTGAGGCGCTAGAGTGTGCTATCCATTTGAATGCAATATACGATCTCAACACTAGATGGGAGAAATTCCTACACAGTGCCCGTTTAAACTGATTACGACTGGGAACTGTGATTACCAGAACCGAGCGGTGTGTCATTAACGTGACAATTATGAAACAGCGTGAGCAGGGGTGCCGCCAGGAAGTTTGGACCCCATGAAAAAAAATCACACTGGGCCCCACCTGCGCAGCTGTTGTCACCACATCTCTAGGACCTAACTGACCCATTAAAAGCTTTACATAACTCTAACTTTGAAGGCTTGCAACTGTCTTGCTTCTTGTAGTTCAATACTACCAGTACAATATTTACTGCTAGTGAGTTATACATGCAATAGTCAGCATAGAGTATGCAATTCACTATTTGATCTAAGATTAAAAGCCGTCATAAAAAATGTACTAAAGGCCATCTTTTACAGTCTAAATGTAATTTTTATTGTAAAATCCCAAAATGGAAAATTCTCTTAACATTAATGAAAGACTTAAAAAAAATAACTTACATATACATTAACGTTTCAATCAAAATAAATTAAGATCATCGTCTCAAAATAATGAAAACAGCAGATTTTTTTTTTAAATTAGCTGCACATATATGCCAACAAGAAAATAAAGTTGAAATGGAAAATGATATTAAAAGGCCTTGTGGAGGTGCTGAGTTAGGCTACTTAATGTTTCCAACTGTCCAGCATCCAGTACAGACAGCTGTAGGCTGTTTTTGTTTCATAATAATCATTATGTGGAAAAATAATTAGTTTGAATTTTTGAAAGAGAGAAATTCCCACAGACTCCCTGCAATGATGCTAACTAGCATGTCATTCAACACAATGTTGCTCACCTTCTTCATTCGGACAGGGAGGGGTAAAGTTATGGGCAGACAGGACTGCTGCTTCTGACTCATCTGTTGTTGAGTCTGGTAAAAGGGGCAGGGACAACTGATTTAATATGAATATCTTGCTTAACATTTACCTGCACTGGTTAAATGTAGATTTAAAAGGAGTGAAATGTAGGCTAACACTGGTCTGTAGCTAGCAATATGAATGTTCACTTTTTAGTTAATGGGGATACTCAAGTTTTAATGCCAAAAACAAGTTAATGCTCAATCCTTAGTATTTCAAACACCAGAGTTTCACCAGTGGTTGTTAAGTGATTTTTACAACACACAAAAGTGAGATTGTGACTGAGGGGAATTGTGCCTCAGCCTGCTGCCTCCACCTGCTGTGGCCTACAGCTTGGGCCTCACCTGCCCTGGCTCCGAAAGGAGAGGACTATGTCACCTTGTCACAGGTGTGTGATCTGCTGAAACAACAAAGAGAGGCATACGAGTAGCTACTAAAGCAACAAGAAAACAACTTTAAGAGCTTTGTGCAAATCCTGGTTGACTCCACTAACAAGAGAATGGATGAGATGATTAAAGAGGTCCAAGACCTGAAAACCAGTCTGCAGTTCTCCCAAAAGGAAGTGGATGAACTAAAAGAAATGGGAAAAGAGCTGACTAATAAGAACAAAGAAGCACGTACAGACATCATTACAGTGTGTGAATCAGTCCTAACAACGAATGGCAAAGCGGACTACCTCGAGGGTCAGTCCAAACGGAACAATATCATCACTGATGGCATTCCCGAGTCCCCACGGGAGACCTGGGAGGAATCAGAGGTCAAGGTCCAGAAGATGCTCGCTGTGAAGCTCCAGATGGATGAGAAGAGGATTGAGCTGGAGTGGGCCCACAGGACGGGAACCAACATAGGGGACAGACCCAGATAGATTGTGGTGAAATTCCTCTGGTTCAAGGACGAAATGGCAGTGCTGGGAAGACGCAATAAACTGAAAGGGACTAACATCTTCCTCAACGAGGACTACACTGAAACAGTACGCCAAAAAAGGAAAGAACTCATCCCTGCCATGAAGGCCGAGAGGAGCAAAGAGAACATTGCTTTCATTAGATATGACAGACTTATTGTCCACCCCCCCCCCCCTCCCAAAAGCCTGAGAGAATAGAGCAGCAAGCCAATACGGGTTCGTAATTTGGTGTAACTTGGTGGGCACACACACACACACACACACACACACACATGCATGCACACACACATTTTTGTTGTTGGTGTTGTTGTTGTTGTTGTTGCTGTTGTTGATTCATCACTGTATTATGTCTGTATCTGAAAACCTTCCCAAAAAAGGCCTAAAAATAGCCCACATTAATGTATGCAGTCTTAGAAACAAGGTTCAGGACATCAAGAATTTGCTGACATCAAACAATATTCATATTCTGACCATATCAGAAACTCATCTAGATGACTCATTTAATGATGGTTCAGTGTCAGTAAATGGATATAACATCTATAGAAGGGACAGGGATACCTATGGAGGAATATTTGTTGGACTGATGTGTGTAAAGAGAGGGATCCAGATGCTGCACTTGATGTTTTTATGAAATTGTTGTGTCCTGTGGTTGATTAACATGCACCTGTCAGGAAGCTAACTGTCAGGGCTGTTAGTGCACAGTGGATTGATGAGGAGTTAAAGAAATGTATGGACGAGAGAGATGGGGCAAAGGTGGCGGCAATTAGGTCTCGCAATCCATTAGAATGGCAGACATACTGTAAAATTAGAAACAAGGTGATCAAACTGAACAGAAAAAAGAAGAAAATGTATTATGAAAGTAAGATGTATAATATAAAGCATGATAAAAAAAAGCTCCGGGCTACACTGAACAATATCATGGGCAAAAAGAGCAATTCAGCACCATCCTTCATTGAATCAGAAGGTTATTACTAAACCTGTTGACATTGCTAATTATTTTAATAATTACTTTATGGACAAAGTGAGTAAATTAAGGCAGGAAATGCCAAAATCCAGCTGTGAGTCATCCTATCAATGTATAAAAGAACAAATAATGAAGGATAAGAACTCAGGGGCGGAAATCCCGGGGGGGACAGGAGGGACATGACTCCCCCTTCAGTAAAGCTGTCACCCCCTAGAATAATTTGAGACAGAATTAATAATATTTGAACAATGCAGTAGTATTTATTGAAAGCACAATTTAAGCAGTGCTCATTATATTCGCGCAATAATGTCCTATTTAAATCTTAAAAGATTTAGGCCCCCCTCCCATTCCTAGTAGTGGTATATCCCACATTCTTTCCAACGGGCGGGGCTACTTGGCAGCAGTAGCAGCGTGTGGCTGGACCCGGCTGCCCACATCACGCATCGAGGGGTAAGATGTACACTGACACAGACACAGTTTAACTTACACAAGTTACAACACATCCCATTTACTGTTACAACAAGCCCCAGGCCCAGGCTGATAATATAAACTGTCTGCAACATTTCTCCTGCATTGTTCAAAAGCCTACTCAATTACAAGTGCTGCTAAGCTAAAGGCTAATGATTAAGCTCAGAGTTTAGTGATAGTCAGAGAGAACAGGACAAGAGCAGTTAGTGGCGGAGCGGCTCGTAGCTAATGGGTACCTGTCTGTAGGCTCTCCACCTGTCAGTGAGACAAACATGAAAGACGTGCAGTTTAACCGACGAGGAGCGGTCATTATGCACAACTATTACGCACGGTTGTGAGGTGCGCAGTGGCAGATCTCACAGCACACTGTTTATAAACCAGTTTACCAGTTTAATTGCAGGAAATGTTTGGTTGTTAAGCCATTTCTCATAAGTATAGACATTCACTCTGTCTGTTGGAGAGATAGAGAGAAGATTAAAGCGTCAAATTGCGGGAAAAGATGCTGTATAAACAACAGGCTACAACTTTTTTTCCCTTGTCCCCCCCTGGAATTATTCTCTAGAACTTTACTGTTTATTGTCCCCCCAACTATGAAATGGGATTTTCGCCCCTGTAAGAAGTAAGTAAGTATAGAAGAGGTGGAAAAGTTATTGCTGTCCATCAATAATGAGAAACCACCTGGTATAGATAATTTAGATGGAAAGCTATTGAAGTGTATTGCCAGCTATATTGCTGCTCCTATTTGCCACATCTTCAATTTGAGCCTTGAATGTAATGTCTGCCCCCTAACCTGGAAAGAGGCCAAAGTCATTCCATTACCAAAGAATACAAGAAATGCCTTTACGGGCTCTAACAGCCGACCAGTAAGCCTGTCACCTGTTCTCAATAAACTCCTGGAAAAAATTGTTTTTGAACAAATACAATATTGTTTCTCTGTTAACAATCTGACAAGTGACTACCAGCATGCTTACAGAGTGGGTCACTCAACAGCCACAGCACTAACACAAATGACAGGTGATTGGTTGAAAGAAATTGATAAAAAAAAAATAACATTGTGGTTCATTATTGTTAGATTTTAGTGCTGCATTTGATGTGGTGGACCACAAAATATTATTAAATAAACTGAGGTATTATGGCTTTACTCAAACAGCTTTATCATGGATAGAAAGTTATCTATCGAATAGAACTCAAAGAGTATTCTTTAATGGTAGCTTCTCTGAGGCTAGACAGGTTGAAAGTGGAATTCCACAAGGAAGTTCGCTTGGTCCATTGCTGTTCTCTATTTTCACCAATGATTTTCCATCTGCTTTTCTGACACCACAATTGACCAAGCAAGTCCTTCAAACTTTAGTATTGCCAAACTTAGACTATTGCTCAGTGATTTGGTCAGGTGCGAACAAGAAGGAGATAGGAAAGCTGCAGCTAGCTCAGAACAGAGCTGCTCATCTGGCACTTCAAGGCACACTAAGGTCTAATGTAAATAAAATGCATGTCAAGCTCTCCTGGATGAAAATCACGGAGAGGCTGACAGCATCACTCCTTGTTTTTTTTAGAAATTTTAATGTGTTGAAATGTCCGAATTGTTTATATAAGCAGCTGACATGTAGCTGTACATGTACATACCACACAAGGCATGCCACCAGAGGTTGCTATACATTTCCTAAAGCTAGGACACAATCAATGCAAAGAACAGTTATGTATCGAGCCATGTTAGGATGGAACTCTCTTCCAGAACAGATCATTAAAGAACAAACAAAAGCAAGCTTTAAAGGAAAACCTAAGCAACACCTAATAGCTCTACACCTGTAAACACATTCTGTACATGTAGACATACACATATAGAATATTATCACACACATGCACACACACCTATAATTATGTGTATTTAAGTCATTTTATTATTATTATGATTTTTTTTATTGTTGTTTATATTATTTTTCTTTGTCTTTTAAATTTACTTAAACAATGGGAATATTAGTATGGATCACACTGTCATTATAAATGTATACTGTCATGTTTGTTTGCTATGTGTGGACCCCAGGAAGAGTAGCTGATGTCCTGCATCAGCTAATGGGGATCCTAATAAATAAATAAATAAATAAAAACAAAGAGATCATTAATTTTATTACTATATTTGAAAAACAATATATTCTTAATGATGATCATTTAATAATTTTATATTAATTTTTACCTATTTCTGGGGCCCCTGTCAGTCAGGGGCCCTTGGAATCGTCCTAACTTTTCTCCTCTATACACCACCACTGAGCACGAGAGTTGAGAAAATGGCCCAGAGCACTGCCAGGACGGAGCTGCCATTGCAAGGACCTCTTCAGTCAGTGGCATAGAAGAGAGCAAGTAGGATGATTGAGCCCCTGCCGTCATGACTGCGATGTGCCTGCATCCGGTCCCACACCACTAAGGACGGCTTCATCTGCAGGTCATGGACTGTTGAATTCTTGAATTTATTGCTTGACGCTGACCAAAATATTAAGACTTTACCTTTTTATTACGTATGCATTTTTAAAGATATTACTGGTAGTGCGTACATTTAGTACGTTCCTGTTTGCATACGGTTTATTCATGAACGGGGCTGACTGATTTGAAGTATGTATGAGTTATATAATATTTATTTTCCTTTTTTTACCATTAAAGTTAGAATTTCTTTCATTATTGTTTACATGATCGCCTATTTCTTAATGTGCATGCTAATCAATCATTATGGAGGGAGCCCAAGACGTGCCAATGGCTGCCTCTGTATTACTGTGCATAATGCAGCAGGCAGATGGAGGTAAGATGACACTGCAGTAGAGGTCACGAGACTTATCCTTGGGTAATATGAAGTCAAGCAAAGAGTAACTAACTGTCTAACTAACTCCGTCTGTATCCGGATCCGTATTTAACGTTGAGCATAAATGGGCCTTTACCCCCAATTTCCACCAGATGCGTGTTGGTTGGGTCTCCGCTCCGGAACAGCAGCGGAGCCGATACGTTTCAATTCCACTCAATGTGTGTGTTTCCAACGGCTGTGGCTGTGCTGCATTTTGGCTCCGTCACAGCTGCGGCGCTCCAGAGCCCTCCACAACAGATACGCAGGACTTCTATTTTTGCCGGACGCCAGAGCACAACGCAGCAATTCAGCACAGAGCAGATTGTGCGGGGCAGGAAGTTGTGCACAGAAACAAAATAAAACATCCGGTTAATTTTCAAAATAAAATACACAGTGTTCACGGCGGATCATATTTCCCTGCACTACACCTTGAAAACTACATAATGGGCAGAGGCAGGCCTGAAGTCAACAGGTCAGAGGTTTTCAGATGGCATTTCACCCGTTTGACACCATGGACAAGGAGATGTTAATCATGGAGGTGCACCGATATGTCTTCCTACTACTCTTCTGGTGTTGTGGTTCTGTTTATAGAAACTACATCTTGATATATCACGCGATTATGCGTGAATTCTCGAGATCTTGTGGGTCCTCAAGCTGCACCGCTCCGCACAATAAACGCAGCCGGTGGGTGTGTTGACGGACGGCGGAGCACGCAGCGGATAACCAGTGCAGCCGTTCCGCAACGGACACGCATCTAGTGGAATTCCAGCGAAATAAGAAGACACGAAATGAAAGGAAAATGTGTCCGTTTTTTAAAAATTGTTTATTGTTGTTGATGTTGTTGTTTAGTTATTTATTTCGTGGCAAATTTATTTATAGCACATTTAAAACCCAAAGGCAACCCAAAGTGTTTTACAGATTAGACAGACAAGTTAATTGTAGCCTGATCACAGAGCAATCCTGGAAGGGCTGAACAATTAGTAATGTTGATTCAATTAGAAGATGATCTATGAATACATACTTCTGTCCTTTACTTACTTGAATGTGAATTCTGTTCATTCTGCTTCAACGATACATGTGTTATCAATTATTGCCCAAGTTATATTATTTATTTATATATTTATCTTTAATTCTTATTTCATATTCAATATTCTTTATATATATATATATATATATATATATATATCCATTTAAAATATTAATTTAATTACTTATTCATAGAGACTAAATGTATGCTATAACTCAGCGAATGTAAGATATAAAATATTAGCAGATTTAAAGAACTGCCACCTGATGAACAGCTGATGTGAGAGCACATGCATTAACACGCATGCAAGCTACACTGTGTTTCCTAAAAGTAAAGCAAAGTGAGTTGATATTATAAGTACTATAAATGACTGTGTTTTTAAGTGTTTGTGTTAGATAATAGTATATTGTATAGCGGTCACCTATAAAACCCCACCAAAGAAATCGCTGAGGAGCTTTTAATTTGAAATGATAAGGCCTGATGCGCACAAGGATTTATCTATTTTTATGAATGAAGATGAGGAGGAGAACTTGCTTTTCTTGAAATGAGCGAATACATTGTAAAACAGAGGGCATAATGTGCCTGATTAATATGCTTACTTTGATGACACCCAATGAACTCAAAAACTGAGGCTCGCTGCTATTATAGTATTAAGGTAATTGTTTTCCCACTGAAACGAGGGGCGACAGGAGAATGAAATAAATTGCTTCACATTAATGATGCAGTGATAATGTTTGTCTGCAGCACTGAATGGATTAGAAGACAGATGAAACTATAAATTTGTTTTTGTATGTAAGGCATTCTTTGGGGGCCGCACACTTGCCGTGTCTTTAACTGCCTGGAAAATGCATGGTCAGGCACTGGGTGCTACTCTTGTGCCTTTTCTGTGCCAGCTTTCAAGATTGCGGCAGCAGGTTGCGTCTGGGCTCACAGGTGAAAGTCTGGGGTTTCTTGGACTTCTTCAGCTATTTATATTACATCATTACCGGCTTCAAACTGATGCTGCAGTGGCATATCATACTGTTGCGACAGGTGACATCCTGCCAACCGATGGCATATCATACTGCTGTGACAGATGGCTTTTGGCATCAATGTCAGATGCCAAAATCACTGGCAAAGTGGCACTATTTGATTACTTCAGAAAGTGAATGGGCTGGACTAACACATGGATGGTTTGGCTCTGCACATGGAGTACACTGATAATTCCAAAATTCTCAAAAAAAAAAAAAAAAAAAAATCAACCTGTTTCTTTGATTTTTGTTTTAATTGTTAATTAATATATTTACTCTTCATGATGCACTTGGAATTTCTTGTCTCTGGATGTTGTACAAATAAGCTTGACATTGCATCAGTTGGCCATATCAACAGATTTATTACAGAAGAAATACAAATAACATGAGATAAAAATGTTAAACAAAAATGAGTAATTATTTGAACTTTTCCAAAAGAGAACACATAATTCACAATAAATCAAAAGCTTATGCCCTCCATACCCCTGCAACCACATTACAAGATTGTTCATCTTTTTTTAACATATATTGTTGCCAAATGAGCAGTGTTTTGAGATTTTAAGTATCAATTACTGTGCGCAGTTTGAGCTGAAGCTCAAGAGGAGCTCTAATTGGAGGCTTTACTCATGTGAGAGCCATGTGAAGAGAGGGCAGTCACCCATTAGGTGCTTGTACTCACAGGCTCCTTTGGCAGCATAAGAGGCTTTGGCTGCTTGCAAGCTGTATGGAAGCTAAACACTAAACAACTGTAGAGAGCATGGATAGTCCAATACAACTGTTGTCCTGACTGTGGCTAACCTTAACTGGCTAAAATGAGGGAGGGAGGTCCTGTAAGAGGCTTTCACTGAATACAAGACCTCAGGACAATAGACAGCTAGATACAGAGAGGTGATGAAGACGTCCAGCCCACCCATACTTAAAAGACTGACCTTCAACAAAAGGCTGCAGCAAGTGTCTCAATAAAGCCTTCTTATACAGGACCAGGATGACCTAAGGACCTTGCGTCATTGTTAATCATTACTGAGGTTGTCCCTGGTCTCAGTGCCCTGGGAATCTGGCAGGACTCTCAGGGGGACGTTCAATCCTAACTTGTTTTTAAAGTGGAGAATTAATTCATTATTTAATTATATTATATTTAATTAGAAAATGTATTTCCTGCAGAAAATGCATGTGGATGCTTAAAGCTGAGATAAATTCAAAACCATGGCTCAAAATGCAGAAATATGAAACAACCTGCCTGTCAGAAATTGAGGCTGAATTGCATTACCTAGAGAAGCTATGAACTGAGATACATTACCAGAAAACCTGGAAGCTAAACTGCAATAGTGTCAAAGGTGAAAGTTCAATTAACTGAAAAGAAATGCTTCATACTTTAAAACACATAAAAAGAAAAAAAAATGAATACAAACATAAATGTCCTTTTAACAGTGGACTTTTAACGTTTTAACATTTAGATGGTTTCTGTAGCTCTTGGTATGCACAAGTGGTAATCAATCAAAAAAATGTAAAGAAGACGTATTACTACAACTAATAGTAGTAGTTGCAGTAGCAGTAGTAGTACTACTAGCAGGAGTAGTAGTAATAGTAGAGGCAGTTGTAGTAGTAGTACTACTACTAACAGTAGCAATAGTAGTAGCAAAAGTAATAATACTACCAGTACTACTGGCCTACTAGCCTACTAGTACATAACTAGTAGGCCAGTACTACTGGCCTACTAGTTATGTACTACATAACTAGTAGGCCAGTAGCATTGGTAGTAGAAGTAGTGGTAATAATCGCAGTAGAATTTGTACCAGAAGTACCAATAAGTAGAAGTAGGAAGTAGAAGTAGGTCTAGTAGTAGCATCTATTAACAGCAGCAGTTTTACTAGAAGTAGTAGTAGTAGCAAACTATTACTCAGCATTAATAAAAGAAAACAAGAACAACCCCAGGTTTCTTTTCAGCACTGTAGCCAGGCTGACTGAGAGTCAAAGCTCTATTGAGCCTTGTATTCCTTTAGCCCTTAGCAGTAATGATTTTATGAGCTTTTTTAATGACAAAATTCTAACTATTAGAGGCAAAATTCATGACCTCCTGCCCTCAGATGGTAGGCCTACCTATCTAACCTCAAACACAGCTGTAGAACCTAATATATATTTAGATTGCTTCTCCCCAATTTCTCTTCAAGAATTGACCGCAGTGATTTCTTCATCTAAATCATCAACGTGTCTCTTAGACCCCATCCCAACTAGGCTACTTAAGGAGGTCTTTCCTTTAGTTAACACTCATATATTAGATATGATCAATATATCCTTATTAACAGGCTATGTACCACAGTCTTTTAAGGTAGCTGTAATTAAACCTCTCCTAAAAAAGCCCACCCTGGATCCAGAGGTGTTAGCCAACTATAGACCAATATCTAATCTTCCCTTTATGTCAAAGATCCTTGAGAAAGTAGTCGCAGACCAGCTGTGTGATTTTCTCCAGGATAATAATTTATTTGAGGAATTTCAGTCAGGATTTAGAGTGCATCATAGCACTGAGACAGCTCTAGTTAAAATTACAAATGACCTTCTGATTGCTTCAGACAAAGGACTCGTCTCTGTTCTTGTTTTATTAGATCTTAGTGCGGCGTTTGACACAATTGACCATCAAATTTTACTGCAGAGACTGGATCACTTAATTGGCCTAAAAGGTTCAGCACTAAGCTGGTTTAAATCTTATTTATCTGATCGTTTTCAATTTGTTGACGTTCGTAATGAATCATCCTTACGTACCAAAGTTTGTTTTGGAGTTCCGCAAGGTTCTGTGCTCGGACCAATCCTATTTACTCTATATATGCTAGGTTAGGTAACATCATTAGAAATCACTCTATAAATTTCCATTGTTATGTGGATGATACACAGTTGTATTTATCGATGAAGCCAGAAGAAAGTAATCAATTAACTAAACTCCATAACTGCCTTAAAGACATAAAAAATTGGATGAGCACCAATTTCCTGATGTTAAATTCAGACAAAACTGAAGTTATTGTTCTTGGCCCCAAACAACTCAGAGACTCTTAACCTGATGACATAGTTTCTCTAGATGGCATTGCTCTGGCCTCTACCACTACCGTAAGAAACCTCGGAGTAATATTTGATCAAGATTTGTCTTTTAATTCTCATTTAAAGCAAACCTCACGGACTGCATTTTTTCATCTGCGTAATATTGCGAAAATTAGGCCTATCCTGACCCGAAAAGATGCAGAAAAATTGGTCCACGCTTTTGTTACCTCAAGGCTGGATTACTGTAACTCTCTATTATCAGGTAGCTCTAGTAAGTCCTTAAAAACTCTCCAGCTAATTCAGAATGCAGCAGCATGTGTACTAACAGGAACTAAGAAACGCGATCATATTTCTCCTGTTTTAGCTTCTCTGCACTGGCTCCCTGTAAAATCCAGAATTGAATTTAAAATCCTACTGTTAACTTATAAAGCTCTAAATGGTCAAGCTCCGTCATATTTTAGAGAGCTCATAGTGCCATATTATCCCACCAGAACACTGCGCTCTGAGAACGCAGGGTTACTCGTGGTCCCTAAAGTCTCCAAAAGCAGATCAGGAGCCAGAGCCTTCAGCTATCAGGCTCCTCTCCTGTGGAATCATCTTCCTGTTACGGTCCGGGAGGCAGACACCGTCTCCACATTTAAGACTAGACTTAAGACTTTCCTCTTTGATAAAGCTTATAGTTAGGGCTGGCTCAGGCTTGCCCTGTACCAGCCCCTAGTTAGGCTGACTTAGGCCTAGTCTGTCGGAGGACCCCCTATAATACACCGGGCTCCCCCTCTCTCTCTCTCTCTCTCTCTCTCTCTCTCTCTCTCATCCTATTACTGCATCTTGCTAACTCGGCCATTCTGGATGTCACTAACTCGGCTTCTTCTCCGGAGCCTTTGTGCTCCACTGTCTCTCAGATTAACTCATACCGCAGCGGTGCCTGGACAGCGTGACGTGTGTGGTTGTGCTGCTGCCGTGGTCCTGCCAGATGCCTCCTGCTGCTGCTGCCATCATTAGTCATTAGTCATACTTCTACTGTTATTATACACATATGACTATTGTCACACAAGTATACTGTCAGATATTAATACATACTTTCAACATATTGTACCACAGTAGCCAGAACTATAACCATAATATTATTACTTTCATTAATGTTGTTGTAAGCTACTGTCATTACCTGCATCTCTCTCTCTCTCTCTCTCTCTCTCTCTCTCTCTCTCTCTCTCTCTCTCTCTCTTTCTCTCTCTCTCTCTCTGCCTCATTGTGTCATATGGATTACTGTTAATTTATTATGCTGATCTGTTCTGTACGACATCTATTGCACGTCTGTCCGTCCTGGAAGAGGGATCCCTCCTCAGTTGCTCTTCCTGAGGTTTCTACCGTTTTTTTTGGGGGAGTTTTTCCTTATCCGCTGTGAGGGTCTTAAGGACAGAGGGATGTCATATGCTGTAAAGCCCTGTGAGGCAAATTGTGATTTGTGATATTGGGCTTTATAAATAAAATTGAATTGAATTGAATAGTACTAGTCAGGGGCGAAAATCCCATTTCATAGTTGGGGGGGACAATAAACAGTAAAATTTTAGAGAATAATTCCAGGGGGGACAAGGAAAAAAAGTTGTAGCCTGTCTTTTATACAACATCTTTTACCACAATTTGATGCTTTAATCTTTTCTCTATCTCTCCAACAGGCAGGCATAGGACCTTTCTTAGCACTGGCTGAGTCCACCTGCACATGTCCAGATTTAAAACAAAATGATTGAAATCAAATTAACATGTACACAACGACAACAGTCAGGTGCACCGTGCTGTCCAAGGTGCTGAGTGTGTCTGGAGCAGGGAATGGGATGGGGGGACTAAATCTTTTAAGATTTAAATAGCATATTATTGCGCTTTTATAATGAGCACCGCTTACATTGTGCTTTTAATAAATACTACTGCATTGTTCAAAAATTATTAATTGTGTCTCAAATTATTCTAGGAGGGTACAGCTTTATTGAAGGGGGAGTCATGTCCCCCCGTCCCCCCGGGATTTCCGCCCCTGATACTAGTAGTAGTACAAGTAGTAGCAGTTGTAGTAGTAATAGTAGTAGTAGAAGTAGTATGACTAGTATTCCTAGTAGTAATAGTAGCAGCATTAGTGTTCCAAGAAGTAGAAAAACTAGTAAGAAGGTCTAATAGCAGTCGTAATAGTAGTAGTAGTAGTAACAGTAGTAGTACTTTTAGTAGTAGTAGCTGTAGTAGTAGTAATAGTAGTAGTAGTAGTTCTAGTCAACTAGTACTAGCAGTACCTATAGTAGTAGAAGTAACACTACTACTAGTAGTAGTAGTTGTAGCAGTAGCAATATTAGTATTAGTATTAGTATTAGTAGCAGCAGCAGTAGCAGTGGCAGTAGTAGTGGTGCTACTAGTAGTCCCCCCCAAGCCCACTAAAACAAAATAAAATCATACTTTCTCATGTATCATAAGAAAGTACAGCTATGCATGCTTTGAAATTTTGAGAATACCAAAGTGAAAACAAATCATCCTGAGGGCAATGTCTTAAATTTAGGGGGACTCTATCTGATAGTTGTTGAGACATTTCACTCAAAACCATGAATGTCAATCTTTTGGTGGCACTAGAGCAAAGTCAGGGGTTCACTAAAGTCATTAGGATTCATCCTCTGGTGACCATCAATGTCAGTCCAAAATTTTGTTCCAGTCCCTCCAGTAGATGTGGAGATATTTTACAGGATGAGTGAAAACTCAGATCTGCTGGTGGCACTACAGGAAAATTGAGGACATTGCCAAAGTTGCTAGGCTTCCTCCTCTGAGAGATGTGTTGAGATATTTCAGCAAAAAAATAAAGTATTAATTTGCAGGTGGCACTAGAAAAAAGTCATGGAATCACCATTGTCAGTAGGATTCATTCTCTGGAGACTACAGTATGAATGTCTGCACAAAATGTCACTTAAATCCTCCCAGTAGTTGAGATATTTCAGCGTGGACCAGTGTGGCGGACCGATTGACAGACAGTCATGTCATCCTTAATGCCATGCTGCTAACATGGCAAAAGAGTTATTCCCTCCATAATGTATTTAGCAAAGCCAAGTAGCAGAACACAAACATATTTAATAGAAACCAACAATTCACATAGACATATGAGGGTCTAATTTACAAATTCTTGCACTAACATGTTTTCTAAAAATTTAAGAAAATTAATGTTCCAAATGGCCCAAGCTTTTCAATAGCTTCTATTTTATTTGTCGACTTCCCTGATTTTACTACTGCTGCTGCCAGTGAGCTCATTTCCACACGCATCAATGTACTTTCATACAAAGACAAGAGGACTGTCCATCCTGGAAGAGGGATCCCTCCTCAGTTGCTCTTCCTGAGGTTTCTACCGTTTTTTTCCCCGTTAAAGGGGTTTTTTGGGGGAGTTTTTCCTTATCCGCTGTGAGGGTCCAAAGGACAGAGGGATGTCGTATGCTGTAAAGCCCTGTGAGGCAAATTGTGATTTGTGATATTGGGCTTTATAAATAAAATTGATTGATTGATTGATTGACTGCTCTATTATAACAAGAAACTTTACTTCCATTGTGAGTTTAATGTCAGTAATATTATTGACTCCCTACAGTAACATTTAAAATATGACAATATAATCAGATGACCTGGGATCACTTGTAGTAGCTGATCAAATCTGTTTAGGGTTTTCAGAACCTTTGAAAATTGGCTCCCCTGGGGTAAAACACTGATAACTAATGGGGAGGACTAGCAAGAGTCCAGCTGCTGAAATCTTTGTCTCACCTATTATCAAGAACACACAAACACGCATGCACACACACAATCAGTCTCCGAGACAGCATTTGTCATCATTTAGCTGGTGAGTACAGTTGTTTTCCTGCGGGCCCCTGGGGACCAAACTGACACACAAAGAAAACTCCAGAGGCTCGACCATGTTTCAGCCTGCCGAACACACACACACACACACACACACACACACACATTCACACAATGGAAAACAAATCTGTGTGTATTTGTGTGTGAGTGTGTAGCTTGGTGACGCTACTGGAGGGAACTGTTATGACATGCCTGTTGCTATAGAAACCCTAGGGTGGGGGTGTCTGACAAGACACCTATTCCCTGAGGGGCACACACACACACACACACACACACATACACACACACACAAATGCACGCACACACACACACACACACACACACACAGTGATGATCATCATTATCATTATCTTGTCAATGGTAATGGCTTGACTATATCTTACTGAGGAGGGGGAAATAATAAAAAGATCTTCAGCTGAGTTTTATCACGAGGATACAAAGTGACACATTGGTAATAGGTTCTCTTCAGCAGAAAATTTCACCTGCAGCTTGGATTCCCGTTGTCCTTAAAATATTAATTAAAAGCTCTCCACAGGTTGAATCAAGTTTTGACACTTTTTCTTACTGAATTTTATTATTATCACCATTAATGGGAGCATGAACACTCTAGGTTTTTCAACAAATATCATGCTAGCCATTACCCTGAGAGTGAGCTACACTGCTGAATACCTTTTGGAAAAAAACAGTAAAGCACAAAAAGTTGATTATTTAGCCAGGTCCACAAAAACACTATAGTGAATGTGAACAGATGCATGTGGAGTCTATGTAGTTTGAACTGAGCTGAACATGCGTCAGTGTGGTTTGAGCTCCCAACCGATCTCATATTGTCGCTTGTTAAGTGGACTGTCATGTCTACATCTTACGCAGTAGATATCCTGGGTGCGTCTTGATGTTCCAGGATGCCATGTCAATTACTCTTGTTACATGCATTGTTTTTTTGTTTTTTTTCAAAATACACTTCAAAATACACTTCCACTGAGATAGTTTGGATGTAATCTTTGTTGGGTGTGATGGCCATATTGTAAATGTACAATTTCTGTATGTAGTGTAAAGGCTTGTTTGCTGTTTTAAGCGTTTTAGGTTAGTGCGCTGGACCCAATGAGGAGCATGGATGGATTACTGAATGGGCCTACTGGGGGCCCAAAGTGTTAGGAGGCCTTCTGGCCTTCACTTGCAAAATGTCAAATGCCAAATTAAGATGTACTGACCACTGAGAAACTCAAAGTGACCCCTCAAAGACACAGTATGAACCAGAGGAGACCTTAAAATGACCCCAAAGAGACTAGAAATGACCACAAAATGACAGCATAGACACAAAATGACAACAGAGACACAAAATGACCACAAAGAGAAACAAAATGACAACAGAGACACAGAATGACTACAAAAACAAACAAAATGACCCCAAAACTACATAAAGCAACCACAGAGACACAAAATGACCCCAAAAAGACACAAAATGTTCCCAAAAAGACACAAAATGACCACAAAGAGAAACAAAATGACAACAGAGACACAGAATGACTACAAAACAAAATGAAACAAAATGATCCCAAAGAGACACAAAATGACCACAGGGACACAGAATGACCCCAAAGAGACTCAAAATGACCACAAAGAGACACAAAATGACAACAGGGACACAAAATGACTGCAAAAAGAAAAAAATTATCCCAAGGGGACTAAAAATGACTTCTAAAAGACACAAACTGACCACAAAGAGACTCAAAATAACTGCAAAAAGACACAGAATGACCACAGAGACACCAAATGACCACAAAAAGAAACAAAATGACCTCAAGGAGACTAAAAATGACTGCCATAAGACACCAAATGACCCCAAATAGACATAAAATAACCCCAATAAGACACAAAATTAATAAATTTTTCAATCAATTTTATTTCTAAATATCACAAATAACAATTTGCCTCAGAGGTCTTTACAGCATACGACATCCCTCTGTCCTTTGGACCCTCACAGCGGATAAGGAAACACTCCCTTTAATGGGGAAAAAACGGTAGAAACCTCAGGAAGAACAATTGAAGAGGCATCCCTCTTCCAGGACTGACAGACGTGCAATAAATGTCATACAGAACAGATCAACATGATAAAAAATAATAAATAAAAAAACAGTAATCCGTATGACAAAGGCCAAGGACAGGGTGTATTATAGGAGGTCCCCCAGCACTGTACTGTATATCAACGCGGCCTTGTGCCTATGACCGAATCACAGCTGTGACGATATCACGTACAACATCACTCCCTCTCATGTGATATTGCTTAATATATATATATATATATATATATATATATATATATATGTATATGTGTGTGTGTGTGTGTGTGTGTGTGTATTATTTTTGTTATTCTTTAATTTTTCAATTTAATACTTGTGGCCATAACACTGTTCAGTATTACCAGAAACAGTAACAGTAAAACAAAAAAACCTGCAAAACTGTGAAAACCCCCCCCCCACAAAATCTAGCAAGAATTAAGTTATAGAACCATGCTGAAATTTGACATGAAAAGGTTAAGTTACACACATACAGCTTATTGTAATTGTACATAGTCTGCAACATTTTAACTGTTACCTAACGAAGTCTAGCATTAACATTACCTTCACGTTACATTGCCCGTGTGGCAAGTGTATTGCTTACATAGCATAACTTTAGCTAACTAACGTTAATGTGGTGGAGTTTTATTTTCCAACCTACACAGACGCTCTTCATTGAAAGTATTATCACCATAAATTCTAGCACTTCTGTATTATATTTGGACTTCAGGCCTTGCCAGTTGGCAGCTAGTCAGCGAGATAACAAGCTAAGTTAACAAGCCAGACAAACAACAATACATGCTTATTAGCGCTAACATATAACATAAAATGATAATAGAATTTCACTCACTGGACAACTGGAGCACTGGTGTCTTCAGTTTAGTGTTTATAAAACTTCCATCTTCCATCACCTGACCTTTCCTAACAATGATTATAAACAAGCCAGAGTCCTAACAAGCTAATCAAGGTCTGAGACCCTGGTAAAAGTTGCCTAAGAGCTCACGTGTCTTTGGGTTCCCAGACTTTTGGATGGTACTCCTTTCCTTTTTTTTCACTCTAAAATTGTACAAAACAAAAGTACACCGATCTTGCTTAAATTTAAAAAGCATGTTTCATCTTTAACTTCATGCCTTTTTAAGATCAGATCATCATCTACTAAATTTTAAAGAGGGGTTTGGTATTGTCAGCCTGTTCAGACTATGTTTTTCTCCATTTAGAGTTAACATTATTTTGTACTTGTTTGTATTGTTTTCACATTTTCAGTTTGTTTGGGGGCCCCAAGGAACCACTAGTACTTACCTGTACTTTAAGATAGTCTGCTTCTCTTCATCAGGTATAAAGAGGTTTAAACAATGCAAATGAAAAAAGCACAGTGTGCAGTCAGTAAAGCAGCAGTTATCTCTCACTTCAGACTACGTAGTCAGTCATTGTAGACACACACACACACACACACACACACATACACACACACACACCCATACAATACATGGAAGTGAAGTGTTGAGTAATTTCCACAACAAGTGATTAAGCTGAGCCACTGAGCAGAGAGTCACCAAATAAAGGCAGTGTAAACAGTGTCTTTGTGTCGACCACTCCTGCACATTTGCACAGCCCAGTGGAGTCGGCACAATGGAGCCGTTGCTCTGATTCTGCTTGTAATTGTAGAGTGTTTGATTCATCAAACAACTGATGACAAGAGACACGTGTGAAGGGGCTGAAACAGGAGGAGAAGTGAAACAATTAGAGAATCCACACATGTACCTCACATTTACATCACACTGTTAACAGACGGAGGCAGAAGTAGTTTAACCCATTTCTCTCTGCTTCTGTCATGTCCGTCAGAGAGATGAGTTTTTCAAACAGAATATGGTGCAGAGCAACTGGATCTTAGATCTCCATCCTCAGCGTTCTTCTCATCTTCTGAGATGCTCTGGTCAAAGGTATTCTGAATAGAGGTGGTCAGATCTGGATGAAATTTGCAGTGATGCTCCTCAGCAGTGCTTGCAATCAACAGCTTGCATTGCATGCAGCATTTGGGGGAAATAATCATATGCAGGAATTATTCATTTTATTTCAATAATTGCTTGTAAAATCAGTTATCAAATACATTCCCCCTGATCAGTACCGGTCCGTGGCATAGGCAGTGGAGGCAGCTGCTAAGGGTGCTATTTTTACTCATACTATTACTACTACTATTATTTGGAAATATTACATAACACCGCAACAACATAACTACATAGCAAATAGTACTAAATAACAGAGAGGCCCTTTTTCTGGGTTTATAAAATGACAAAATAATTGTTCAAATAATATTTCTTATTTCTTAACATTTTCTATTTGATGGTCAAGCATACCATTTAAGTATATAAAATATATTCATATTCCTTATTACACCGTTTTTTTAGAGATTTATTTACCAGACAAAGTGTGACAAAGTAACCAAAATCATTCTTAACAATAAACATTTAATGAATAATAAGACATAGTTTTAAAAGCAATAAAATAACAACAAACTGAGTGAAGGAGTATAAAAAATAAAGATGAAGAAATAGATGAAGACATCTTTCCTCTGACAGATCCTTCACTGCTCTTTTCATCTCCTCTCAAGGCCTGTAGAGATGGAGGAGCAGCAGCTGACAGGTCCTGTCCTCCTGTGCTTCACTTTATTATGACAGCACATGCAGAAGAGCAACTAATGACAGAACAGACACTCTAAGTCATCAGATCACATCTGACAAGTTGCTCCTGTCAAAGCTTTTCTGTTTGGTTGGTCTGTCTGCCCTGACTGAAGTGAGGCCTCCAGTTGTCCATACACCTACTCTCCTCTCTGTCTTCTTTCTCCTCTTTTCACACTGTACAGCCCTCAGGAGGAAATTAAATAGACATGTGTGAGGACTATATTGTTGTTTTTGCATGTTTTTAACTTTCAGATGAGCAATCTGTTACATAGATCCATCACTTAACCTCTTGCACTCCACCCCTATTTTGTAGTGCAAAAATGCCTAAAATGACATACCAAAATTAAAATGACTGTAGCCTCTGAACCGCTCTGACTACATGCATGCATGGGGTCTTGCCAGAAAGCAAACTCTCTTAAGTTTCTTGTGAAAGTGTCAGAAACACTCTAGGTGATACAGAGACAGAGTAATGGGCCTCTGAAATCAGTAAAAACGTTGAAGATTTTTCCTAAAATAAAATAAAAAATAAATTTCAGGATGAATAACTGTCTGTGGCTTCATCTGAGCAGGTAAATGACTGGGGCTGTAGGCACACTATCAATGAACATTTGTTTCAAGTTTGAAGAAAATTGCTCAAAGTATGACCATTCTACAGTTTTTTTTCCATGCAAAGATCCAGGCGGAGCTCCAAATGACAGAGCACTCACTCCGCCTGAAAACAGGATGTAGCCGGAGGTTGTCTCCCTCCTTGCCACTATTCGGCACTGTGTTTGCTTTCCAACCACCGTGATTGCGGGGTGGGGCCATGCGCACCGTTATATTCAGGCGTGAGGCCGCGCCCCGTCCTCTCTTCCGCTCCTCGCTTGCTCCCGTGGTGGCTGTGGCGTGGCGTGTCAGCGTTGTTTGGCGTGCAGCGTTTGTTTGGTGCAGCCGTCCCGTGTTTGTGACCGCCGTCGAGGCACACAAATCTTCTCTACCCCGCTGACTGCCTGGTCCGGGGGAGGCGGGAGTGGCTCGCTGGAGCCTCGCTGTGTTCAGCTACTGGTCCGCTCTGGCCGTGTGTGTTTAAAGCTGCGTCCTGTGAGGCTCGCATTCGCTGGTTGTTTATGTTCGCTGTGTATGCCTGGCACCCCTGTGGCCTGTAACTTTGGCCATCACTGACCATCATTCCTGGAGCTGCGTTGCTGTTTTGGTTTTCATGTTCTAATTCTGTTTTGGTTATTCTGTTTTGGCTTTTCTGGTTTTGGTTCTTTTCTTTCTTTTCTTTTCTCTTCATTTTGGTGTTTGGTTTCCTGTTTAAAATTTGTTTGGTTTTTTTGTATTGGTTTGCTGTGGGGCGGACTACGCTTTGGCCCGACGCGGCTGGTTGCCGCTTGGACCTACTGACTGAGGTCCCATTGATTTAAGGGCTGTGCTGGGGCCTACATGGGGCCCTGCCACCAACCATGATCTCTTTATTTTAAACCTGGTGTTAATTTGTTTCATTCGTGTTTCTTTGGTGGTTCTTTTCAATTAACTCAATAATTTTCTCTTTATCTTTTTGGGTTATTAATTGTGATAAATTGATTTAATTATTCATATTTTCTTGTATTGGATTTCAGTTGGGTTAAATTAGGTTCATTAAATTATGGTTCTTTTGTAATTTTTATTAGTTAGTCCACACCAATTTTTGTTTAGTCCTTGGGCATGTTTTATTAATCCTTGTTTTCTTTTTTTTTTTTTTGTTCAGGTGCTGGTGGCTGACGGCGGCAGTTTGACCCCTGGTGGTGGTGCATTCTTCACAAACCCCCTCCCTTTTTTGTTGTGTGTGTGTGTGCAGTGTCACGGGTGGTTTATTTTGAGGATCCCTTCTCCCTTTTTGGTTTCTGCCGCATGGTAAGCCTCAGCCCTGACCTTATTCCCCTCCCCTGTCCAAGTGCCTATTTTATATTATGCGTGGTGTGTGACATATTGCTTCTTTTCTTTTGTATAATTTAGTTTAATAAAGTTTGTTTGTTTTTAAAATTACAAACCGTCTCGCCCCAGTGGTTTACGAATCTGTGTGACCTGATCTAGTTAAAATCTTAGTCTAGTATTTCCTGGGGTGCAATTCCCCAGGTGGCGTTGTCGGACACCTGGATCTTGATACTGATATTTAAACCCCCCCCCCCCCAACTCGCCACAAGTACTATCAGTGATCAAACACTCAGCCATCTTCAAACATCGTACCTTATTGAAATCAGGCATGATAATGATAGCTGATGTTGTTTATGACAGAAACACCATAAAATATCACCAAATAAAGCCATATGAAACGTGAAAGTTGTGATCCTACTTTCTAGGCGGTATATCTCAGCCAAAAATAGTGGTAGGAGTGACACTCTTACCTTTTATAAACCAGCTACGTGTCCACTCACGGCTCGGCATGAGATCGCGAGTAATCCTTTAACTTTTCCCCTCGAAAAACGGCATGACATGACTTGTCACCACTCATCGCGATTTTGGACTTTGTGTATTTAGGCTGCTCTGGTGCGAAATCCATAAGGAATAAAAGAAAAATGATGCCATTCAGGAAGCCGAGAGCTTCCTGAATCTGGTGATACCAAACATCACATGGTTTGATGACGTAGTGTGCCTGTGAGATCCCATGTAACAGAGGAGGGAGGTAGTGTGGCATTTGGGCTTCTAAACATGAGGCCTCTAATCAAATCTGACAGAGAACACTTGTGAGCACACCCAGCAGTGTACTGACAGGCATTACTTCATTTCACCTTCCAGGGTTTGACTTACCATTGACTTAGCAAACACTAACCTCCCATATAAAAGTCGATGACTGTTGGACCCATCCACCACCTATCCCACCTACCCTACTTGGACTTACGCTGCCTTTACTTTCGTTGTTGTCCTGCTGCATTTTCACCTGACGCTGCCCGGTGTCCTTAAAGGGAAATTTCGGTTTATTTCAACCTGTCTCGGGCATACTTCAAGTGCAAAGTTAGTCCACTAAACAAGCTTTTTTTCCACAAAGACCGCCTCATATCGTTAGGATAAATGTCAGAGAACATATAGAAAATGACATGTAAACGTGTTGTCTTACCTTACCGGTGTGGTGCTATGTTTGTTTACCATCTAGCTCTGCTTTCCAAAGCGCGGCCGAAATATATCTCGCAAGCTCTAGATAAAGCCCAGCTGGATACTACTCCAGGTGGAGGTGTCTCATCCTCGGTCACATCCAGACCTTGAAAATAAGGCTGCAACCAGTCCCATTCCTTGCAACAGAGGCATTCCTCTTCTGTGGGCACTGGGGCACAGCATTCACAGGTACACCACCAATCTCCAGAGCTACGCAGCCTTGCAGCAGCCATTCCTCCTCTCTCGTCCTCTACCTGTTGCGCCTCTTTCTCTCCTCCTCCATTCTTCAATTTCACAAAGCTCTTCGTCAGTGTATTCTGGCTCAAATAAATAAGAGCGGCCATCAAACTCTGCAAAATCAAATTCCTCCTCCACAAAGTCGAAGTCTGGCAAAAAGTCAGCCATTATTCTGTAAATCTTTCATAAAATAAATGAATGAACTTTTCAGGCTACTGTCCGGTTCTGCCTTCCAGCTGTTGCTACTTGTTCTCGCGAGATTTCAGGCACAGTATGAGATCGCTGCTTGTTCTCGCGATATTTCAGCCACGCTTTGGAAAGCAGAGCTAGATGGTAAACAAACATGGCACCACACCGGTAAGGTAAGACAACACGTTTACTTGTTGTTTTCTATATGTTCTCTGACATTTATCCTAATGATATGAGGTGGTCTTTGTGGAAAAAAAGCTTGTTTGGTGGACTAACTTTGCACTTGAAGTATGCCCGTTCACTTACGTTTTAACAGGTCTGACGCTACTATGCACCCTGGCTGTATCTAGGCTAACGGCTAACATGCTAACTATTGTTTTTATGTCACTAGTCACTTGAAACAAATTTAGGACCATAGGAGACAAGTTGAAATAAACCGAAATTTCCCTTTAAACACTAATGGTGACCGGCAGTGTATCATGCTGATGTGAAAGAATGGCTTTTCTCTCCGGTGTCTGATGCTGGAAGTCACGGACTAAGCAGCGGTTTTCGACGACGCTGAAGTGAGACCAGGTCCTTTGAAGGTCACAGAAAAAAGATGTAACATCAAAATGTTTGCTCTTTGACCTGCATCCTTCTACTATTTTAAATCTGATAGTCACTAACCTTATTTGTGAGGGTAACATTTCAGTTTTATAGTATTGAAAGTAAAAAAACAGGGAACTGTTGACTAAATGCATTATAAAACTGTGTAAGGTAGAGATATTTGGAAGGTGTTACCTCTAGCTAACAGACAAAGGAATCAGCTACATTTTGATACAAGATTTGAGAGTCTGTTTTAAGTAATTCTGGCTGGCTAACATAACTTCATTGCAAAGTTGGGTCAAATGTGAGCAGGTTTGGTTTGCAAATGGTTCAACCAATATCAAAAGTAAGAGCTGAAACTCGAATTGTATTTCAAGAGATTACACTGTGTCCTAACTGGATGTGATGCAAGCAAGCTTCAGTGATTAAATCAGTTTAAATTGCACTGTTTTCTGTTGGACTGTCCTAACTGCCCATGAGCGATGCAACGAGATGCAGCACAGTGTGCCACGCTCACACTGGGAGCACCACAATGGTAGAGGAACAGCTGATATGGTTAAAATAAGGAATTGCCTCCTCGATTTACTACAAAACCCTAAAATGCTGTACACATGCTGCATTTTTTGTGCCCTCAAATTCACTGTTTTTAATGGAGACACGTGGTGCACACACATTCCTGAGTGTCTATTTTACAGGGCGCGACAGCTGCGCCCTAAGATTAACAAAGTTCAACTTTGGAACGCAGTAGTGCGCACTGCATGTCATGTGATGAGGAACAACCAACAACAGCCGGCAAATATCTTTCTTTGTTCTTCTTTCAAAAAATTCACTCTGTGGTAAATATGGAGGAGAAGTTAATCATTTTAGTGCAGGGCTACCCTGAGCTTTACATCTGTCCCACGGACAACATTTTTGGCTTAATACACACTACAAAACAACACCTGGAATATGATTAAGTCTGCACTCAGGATTTCTGTGGGCTATGATACAGAGTTTGATATGGTTTCTTAGCAACCTCAGATGCAACTGGCCACTGAACCCTTGAAAGTTGGCACAGAGTAGGCTAGTGCCCAGCACCTGACCTCACTTTTTCCAGGTGGTTAAAGATGCAGTATGTGTATGAGCCCTAAATGAGTTGGCATCTGGCTGGAGGGAGATCACCAGGAAGATGAACGTTTCTGGTTGAAGAAGAAAGAATTGTGTGGGATGCTAGCAAGCCAGCTTGTTTTAAAAGTGGAAATGGGGATGATATAGTATGGGGCTACAACAGTGATATTTTTAAGTTTCCTGTGATAGTATTGTTGTGGGTAAGTGGTTTGTTTACATGACGTGACAGAATTCCATATTTAACGGATCCAGTGCGGACAGAGAGTGTCTGATGTAATGCGATAGTCTGACACTCACATCCAGGATACAGTGTTGAACTATGTCGAAAGCTTTAAAATGTTTATATTGTTCATTAATTTGAATGTTCAATGGCAAAAGACATTCCTGCTACTGAATTGCTTACAGTCAGGGCTGGACTGGGACAAAAAAATGGCCCTGACATTTTTGGCTATGGCGGCCCACTATGATTGGTGAAATGCCATACGCACACACTACACTGTTACCAAAAGTAAAATAAATCTCGGTAGTACCCTATGTGCTCTGGAAGAGAGTACCAAGGCTAGAAAATGTGCTCATTCACTACTCATATACATCCTGGTGGTAGTAGATGGCCACAGAGTACACAATGCCTGTACTTTGGTGAAAGCACTTGCCAAAGAAACTCTACAATATTTATCATTTCATTTTTTAATAAAATGTGTGCAAGTGCAAATAAGATACATAAATCAGCAAGACCATACCATCATGTAAAATAAAGACTTTCTCAAAATGGCGCCTTGAAAGAGTCTACATGAAAGAGTCTCTCATTCATTCTGCTGATATTACTCCTTACCGGGCCGGCGGTGGCTACTCTGTTCTCCTCAATTTGTCCCTGGGCCATACCTTTCTGTCCCTCCTCCTCCTCCTCCTCTGAATCATCTCCAACAGCAGCCACCTCTTCTGCTGAACTACTCTCTTGCAGGTCCACATTTATGTTTGGTGCAACGGGATGTACTGGACTCGGTGCGGATGGCCCTGCTGTACCAGATCTTACAGCAAATATGTCAGATATTTTCGCACATTTGGCTGCATCTGCCCGGAGATTCTTGTGCCTTTTCTCCCGTAGCTTCTCTGCACCTCCCTTGCGCTTTGGTGGTTTATCCATCAGTGTACGTTAGTAGGCTACGCACTCCACCATCATGCACAAGGCCAATAGCCAACTACTTGAGCTCAGGAGAACTCAGATAATGAGTGGGGAGGGGGCGGGCTGAGGAGGAAGGGCTGAGAGATATCATTGGGCAGTGTAGAAAAATAACCAGTGGGCCATTTTCCGTGCTTTAAAGGTTGGTGCGGCCGTTAAAAAATATCTACATAATTACATTAAAGCAGCTATGCGGAACTTCTCGTTTTCGTTGATTATAGCGCCCCTTTGGTTGAAGCGGTATGACACCCACAGCCTGGTGTCGTAAAATTCTGACTGCAGCCGGCAATTACCTCATGCATTTGTTTTGGAGAGCGAGAGGATTAACTAACGTCAGGTCAGTCCAAGTAATTAGTGGAAACAGCAAAATTACTCGGTAAATTCCCCTGTCATGTTTCTGTTCTGATCTAATCTAATCTGTTGTGTATTTTGAGCTACTAAGGCTACCGTAGTAGTGTGAGCCTCAAGTTATTCTGGGTAATGTAGTAACCGTTGTTGTGCTACTGGAAACAATGAGAAGCAGCCGTGTACGTTCGGTGTAAAGAGGAATAAACAGTTAACAAGTCATCTGCTGAGTCCGCATTATTATACTCCGACAATTTGGGAATTATGCCCTTTCTCTATCATTTTCATATTGAGACAACATGATGGATCTTGGCGCTTGTAGGGGGTCAGTACATCTTGCATGGAGACACGGGTGAGCAACAGCTGCAGCTGGCTCTGGGACAAGTACGCTAGATCACTCGGTAAAAGCAAACAAAGAGACGACATGGACGATATTACTCACCCGACTGAAAGCTGTTCATCAGCTCCTGCAGGCCTGGAATGTTTTTTCCAGTTCATCTTAGGAACATGAAAAAAAGTTTCAATCACACCAGGATTAGTGATTGCTGCAAAGTTTTCATTCCTTGTGATGCACTCTCTGCGGCGCTTTTCCTCCCGATGATATATCTCCCCAACGATGGTAGCACCGAATCCCATTCTGTGCAGCAAAATGGGAGCGGAGGATTCAGCCTCTCTTCTCGCCTGCTCAGCAGCCAACACATGGGAGTTCAAAGTCGTCCATTGCAGCTACTATAGTCCAGAGATATCGCTAGGCTAAATAAACAGCTGAGTTTTGTTTACAAGCTATGTCTGTGCCTGCTCACCGGTGTATCCCTCCGCGGATCACAGCGCAGGACGTACTGACCCCCTGTAAGTGCAATGCTAACCGCTGAGACCCAGCCACTGGACGTACAGACACAAAAAAGATATCGATCATATTGTCTCAATATGAAAATGATAGAGAAAGGGCATAACTCCCAAATTGTCGGAGTATTCTTTTATGTGAAGATACACAGTGAAGACATAACATAATCCTAACACAGCATAGCTGTTAACGTTACCTCCAGCCTTCGCTTGCAAAGCTAACGCTACTATCGTTAGGTCAGTCCAAGTAATTAGTGGAAACATGTTAACGTTACACACAAATTAGTAGTAAAGTAAGACCTGTTCATAAATGTTCTGGTGTAGCTCTGAATTTCTTATAAACTGAGGACAACTGCCTGCTGTATATTTGTATTCATGGTCACAGTCACAGATAATTTTAGATGATGCTCCTTCGTTATCCGCCATGACATCAAAAGTACAACCAAGTCCTCATAGAAACATCTCTGGTAAAACTGTTAGGTGTTATGTGTTCAGCAATGCTCGTTGCGTACTGCTTACTCGAAGAACACTGTAAACATGGCTCCTTCTTCTTCTGTGGTTTAATTGCTGCGGGCTGCTGCGGGCAAGGCTATTCAAGAGAAAGCTGAGACACGGGGTCAAACATGGGGGGATTGCACATGCGCAGTAAAATCTGGTCTGCACTTCCTCAAAGGCTCAGTCTCAGGCTCAGTGGACTGTCACTGGTGGCCTGCGTTGTGGGTGAGAATGACAGAGATGCAATTCCGACAACTTCAGGCAGCCGCCGTCCAAAAGTCCAAGCAGACTGCACCAAGCGCACTCCTTGATCGCCTGAGCGGATCCTGCGCTTTTATCTAGTGTCCCTGCTGTCACCCTCCAGCATCGCAGCTCAAGTTACACTACGTATGTGCAATCCCCCCATGTTTGACCCCGTGTCTCAGCCTTCTCTTGAATAGCCTTGGCTGCGGGCGAGCAGAATCACTTCCGCCTCGGGTGCCGTATTCTGGTTTGCTGACTTCCGCTGTGTGTCCGACCCGAGCGAGGCTTCGCTAAATAGCCATATAGAGAAAGGCTTTTTTTGTCGCTGTTGGGTTCAAATAAATATGCAGATGTTCAAGGGGGGGTGATACGAACTAGGGGCAGTTTTATTAATGGTAAAAAGTTCCCCACAGCTGCTTTAAGTAAATTACGATTGTGCCGGTCCAAAATATGCCAATGGCCCACCGGGCATTGCTGGGTATGCCCTGTGGCCAATCCAGCCCTGTTTACAGTGCTGTTTGAAAAACAGGGAAATATTCTATTAAATATTAAATATTATATGATGGTAATGTTTTCTGGTACTTGTTTGAACACTGAGCCAACCAACCTTGTGTTGGGGCTGGTTGGCACAACATGATTTAAATCACAAATCACCTACTTTTTCAAAAACACTTGTGTCCTTACAGCATAGACCTTGAAGAGGCAACAGATAGCATCTTTTCCTAAATATATCATTATGAAAATAATGTGGGTTACACAGGGTAGTGGTCACAGTAAAATCAGACTATCAGCATTTACGTAGGTTACTTAGTGGCTTTGCAATAAGCTTCTGCCACCAGTGCCGAAATTTCGCGGAAAAAATCTGCTTTACGGAAACGCGTCATGTATTGCAAAATTGGTCGGTCAGCCAATCAGGGACTGGAGCTGGTCCTTACGAGGAGTTGGGCATGAGATAGATCAGTCATGAGCACAATGGCAGACGGAAAAAGTTTGGAGATGAGTGAAAAACGGCCTAGCAAAAGAAAACAAGCTCCTCTGTCTGAGGAGGCAAAGAAGAGCAAAAAGGAGAGTGATAAAAGAAGAGGAAAAACAAGAGTAAACCTCAGCCAGACGTTCAAGAGATGGAGGGAGCTCCGTGACCAAAGAGGCTTCAAAACCGATATCTAGCTAGCTTTCTTTCTAATGGATCAGTAAGTAACACGGCTAAATGTTAGCTAGACGAGAGAGGACTGTACTGTACTGGCAGCTAGTTCATTTTCTAGCTGGCCAGCATTGCAAATCGCCACAACCAGGGACCGAGTAGCAAGTGTTGGTCGGCTGACATCCTCGTTGCCATTCCACGGCAGCCCTCGGATAGTGATACCCCCCTCCCTTCCTTCTGTTCTCTTCTCACGGAGGGAGCTATCGACGGACATCGCCCAGCTAAGTTATGCCCAGCTAAGTGAACACTGGACTTTGTTTTCCATTCAATTTGAGCTCCAACCGACCGCATCGTTTCCATACGGTACCGTTTATTCTAGAATCGGGAGTGTTTACATGTGCGTATTGGTATAATTCCACTGTGTCTACTGTTGTTTGTACTGATACTGTACATATTGGTATAATTTACTGTGAGTTGTTTGTACTGGTACTGTGCATTCTGGTATAATTATTTGCATTACTATTTGTTTTTTCTTCAGATAAATCTGATAATTGTTGCTCGGTCTCTTTACTCATTTATTTAGTAGAGTATCCGCACACGCTCTCATTCTACATATACATAAAGGTATATCGGTGGCTTTACAGCCTACATTTTATTGATTATCTCTGATCCCCATGGTCAATTTGGTCATTGCGACAGTGTGACGCAACAACACTGACGCTAGGTGGCGCCAAGCTAAATAAACCTGAATCTTATCTGTTGCCTCTTTAACCTTTCATTTGTTGCTGGTAAGAATATTCTAACATAAATTATGCTAGAGAGTAGCAAGTGTGCCAACAAACCTCCCCTATTTGTGGCAACAGGATGGTGTATTTGGGATTAAAGCTGGACTCATACTTCTGCATCAAATTGATGCCATATTTGTAATTTTATTTAAACTCATTTTTTAGTTCTGGTGAGATCAACAATCTCTTTTTCAAGGGAGACCTGGCCAGGACAGCAGCATACAAGTAAAGTTACAGCCAAACAGCAACACAATAAAAAACATGATACACAGTGACATGTAGAAATATTGGGGTCACGTGACACAGCGAAGCGATAAGCAATGGTAGCCTGAACTTGTGCTTTCCCCTACTTTGAGGTTAATATTCTCTTTTTCATCCTCAACCATGCTCAGATAGCAGTATTTTTATGGGCAAAGGTTAATGGAAACCAAAATATGTCTGAAGATTTAAATGGTTCATCTGCCTGTAACACTATAAGAAAAGAAAACTTCGCTCGGCCACACAGACACAACTTCACGTGTCTACTACCGCTAATAAAAATGAGGCCATAGCTGCTAGCAAAGATCCTGCAGCTAGAAAACCATCAGAGCATAACATAGATATGGTTCAGATTCACGGGATGCTGAGTAAAATACTGGCAGGAACTGCAAACTTTAAAAGAAATACAGTGGTTATTGTGTTCCGTTGATACAAAGATAACCTCCCTCAACTCTTGCATTATGGAGGTGGAGGAACGAGTTCGTAGACTGAAGGATGAGCAAGCTAGCAAGAGTGCTAATCCTGCAGCTAAAGGCTGACATACTATTGATGGACAGGCTGGCTGCAGCTGAAGACCGATGCAGACGCAATTACCTCAGATTTGTTGGGATACCAGAAAGGGCAGAGAAAAACCACAATACTGCGTTCCTAAACAAATTTATCTTAAAATCCCTGGGTATTGATCCTCCCCTTGATGGAATTGAAATGGGCCGTGCTCACAGGATTGGCACACGTCAGGCAGCTCGGGACAAGACTAATGCCTGATCTGTGGCCCATTCTTTGTGTGACAAAGATTGACAAAATGTCATTGGATGCAGCACTGAAAAAGAAACGGCTGATTTGGGATATCGAAGATATCAGATATCTCCCTCAAGACACAGGAAATGAGTGGCATTTTCCAACCGGAAAAGGATTATAAAAATAATGAGGCTGGGACATGAGGTATCTATTTATTAGGCAATGATTTTTCAGCAGACTGTATCTGTATCTGATGCTCCTATGTTAACTTGGAAAGCAGATCTGAACATTGATGTTACAGAAAAAGAAGGGGATTATAATGAGGAACTATTCTAAGGATATCAAGAGACATCAAAATTAGATTACTCCAATTTACGACACTTAATCGTTTTTATTGAACCTCCTCCAGATTGTTTAAGCTTACGCTCAGGAACAATGTTAATTATTGGAAGTGCTGCAGTCTTGAAGGGACGCTTCTTCACCTACTCTGGGAATGTCTCATGATTCAGAGCTATAGGATAAAGATAAATGCAAATAAAAACATTACACAGACCAACTTTCAGTTCTGCCCCAGGATGTATGTTCTCAGTGACCCAAAAATGACATCTCACTGTGGAGCCAGGGACTTAATTCAGACCAGTATAATGATGGGAAAGCAAATTATAATGAGAAACTGGAGGAAACCAGGTGAGCCCTCTTTTAAGGAGTGGTTCACAGAACTGGCAAAATCATATGGGATGTATCTTGATGTGAATCATATATTTTTTGAGTGTCTGAAAGCTCATCTGTTGCCTATAGATCAGAGAAGATTGTGATGCATATTTATGTAGATATTTTTTCTATCTCTCTTTTTGTTTCTTAAGAATTATTTATGCATTTTCATATTATTTTATGTAGTAATTGTGTTTTTTTCCTCTTGTGTATGTACATACATTTGATTTATTAACACTCAGTGACGCTGTTTATGTTAGAAAAAAGCAAAAAGTTTAATAAAATATTAATAAAAACATAAATATTAAAAGACTTACACAGAATGACAAGAACTAACCAATTAATTCATCCTTGTACTTCTCAAAGTTTTAAAATCTGGCAGAGAGACAAATTCAAGTAGCTTCAAATATTTCTGAAGGTTATTCCAAGTGAGAGGAGCAGAGCACATAAAGCTTTCAAAAAGCTCACAAAAATGAGTCTTGAGATCTCAGACTGTAGCTACAGTCCGATCTCTTTTCAATCAAAGTACAAATTTACAAAGGGAGTTTACCCAGTATGGTTTTATAAATGAATAAATACCAGTGACTGAGCCTACGAAAGATAAAAGATGGCCAGCCAGCCCAGGAATAAAGCATACAGTGTGTGCAGGCAGAGCCCACACCATAACCTTCGTAGTAGTCAGACAAGACAATAAACCCCCCACAAATTATCATTTTAAGTCTTGTGTGTGATTTATCCTGGCTTCATATGAGTAGATGAAATCTCTGCTAGTTGCAAGGCTAATTTATACAATATAAAGGGCTTGTGGTAATTGTTCATTGTGCTCTAGAGAAAGGATCAGCGCTCAGTGAATAACCTCCTAAGCCCTAAGATAAGCTATTATAGCAAGGCTTAACTATACAGACCAGTGAGCAGTGATAACTAACGCATCTTTGGGGTCATCAGGTGGGAACCTCCTTTCACCAGTGTTTCATCTAGTTGGTCCCACGACACCTCTAGGAGGCTAGACAGTGATCTCTGGCATCCCAGAGATACTCCCCTAATGCCAGCTCTCACTGCTCCCCGCACCAACCCAACAACCTCCTTTACCTTACTTACACATGGCTTTCTCAGCCCAAACAGCACTGCCACCTTCAACGAACCCAGGCTCTGTTTATGCGAGCTCTAGGTAGTGACCGTGCCGATACTACCTTTCCTAGCACATTCACACACTACATAGCATAACTCCAATATAAGCTAACGTTAAAGTAGATAGAGAAGATAAACTCAGTATCAGGATCAGCAAACACACTCACCTTGCAGCATGGTCTCAAACAAAAAGGATTCAAATAGGCCACTCCCCACTGAGAGGACTGATTGGTGGATCTCTCCACCTGATCTCGAGGAGTTACGTACTCTGCTTAGCAGGTCCCCCTGCTGGCCCCCAACTGGCATTATTCCTCCTCATCCAAATCCACTAACTAGATCTAGCTGCTTCATCTGACATTTGCTTCACTGTCTTCCTCAAATTCTGTCCCCGCACTCCGAGTTCCCCCAGGAGCGAGACAGCTGATCTTGCTATGAATCCCCTACACCCCACTTCCACTGGACAAACTGTAGTTTTCCATCCTCGCTGCTCAGCTTCTGCTCCTAAGTCTGCATACCTAAGCTTTTTTCTTTCATAGGCTTTTCCACTGAGTCTTCCCAAGGAACTGTCAGCTCAATGAAATAAACTATCTGTTGACTCACTGACCACAACACTATGTCAGGCCTCTGATTGGTACAAACTATTTCCTGGGGAACAACAAGCTTTCCCCCTAAATCTACTTGCATTTCTCATTCCCAAGCACCTTCTAGGTGACCACACCCTTGCCTCCTTACTAACTTATCCCTTCTGTATTTCTCTCCCTCACAGACAAACTGAATTGCTAAACTCCTATTCTTAAAACCCTCTGAATTCATCTGTCTTCATTTCCCTTCGATGCCTGGAGCTAAACTTTTAAACACCTGGTTATGTTGCCATGTATACCAGCCTTGTGACAAGCTAACTTTACAGCCTGACAAAATATGCTTTAAGGATGCGGTACCTGAACACAATGGGCATGATGGGTTCCCATTTACCCACAGTTTTAGGTTCTGGGGGGTTGGTAACACATCGTATGTAGCCCCTACCAGGAATCTAATACGATTTCCCTCCAAGTAAGCTTCCTCTTCTCTACACTTTCCCAATTCAACCACTGTCCCTGTTTAGCCTGGGCCACTACCTTTGCACCCCTTAATATCTCCTCCTGTCTACGTATCTGTTCCACGACCAGCTTTTTTTTTTATCTTTGAGACCTGCTTTATTCCATACCGGTTTGCCTGAGCCAAGCCGCACGTCTCCTCGGCCAAACTGAACATTACCTACAGTCTCTGCATGCCTTAGAGCTGCCTCTGCCTCCTGAACTGCTGATCTTGGGCTCCATTTCCTCCCCTTGTTTGGATTTGGAACCACACTCCTAACTACCATGTCCTTACTCCCAGATAACAACATCTCTGTCCTGACCGTGCTACATTTAAATTCCTCTGTTAAACTAGATACTGGCAGCTGAAGTATCCCTTTTCCATACAGTGCAACACTACTTAGACACCTAGGAGCGCCCAACCACTTCCTAATATAGGGGCTAACCAACCTTTCAATTCTCTCTACAGTGGATATTGGAATTTCATAAATTGACAGTGGCCACATTAACCTTGGATACAGCCCAAACTGCAAATACCACAACTTCAACTTTCTTGGAAGGAGCTGGTAAGCAAGTGTCGACAAGCCGGTTGGAGAGTGAGGTGTCTCTCAACAGAGGTTGGATGCAGGGGCTTTGCAGCCCGATCCCTGTCCAGAGCCTTCAGTTTGTTGGGCATCAATGGAGTGAAAGGGGAGAGCCATCCGCAATACCACTGAAGCGGCAGAGAAAGCCTCAAGATGGCTATGGCTCAAGAGAGGAGATCCATGGGGTCAGAATAACAAGAAAAGCCATCTGGACACAAGCTGAGGTCTGATCAGCCTCAGCTGGGTCGCCTGGAGGAGGGTGTATGATGTTGAAAGACCCGAAACACCCGATGATTCCAGGAACATCACTGAAGATGTGTCCAGAGGCATCAGTAGATGTACTTCCACAGCAACCTCTAGCCTTGCTGCTTTAGCTGCCCTCGAGAAGCTCTGCCCTTCTAAGAGCTGCTGGCCTGCTTCGCAACTCCTCTTGCAACACATTGATTCCCTCCCTTTCTTCTTCTGTAGCCTTTTTCTACTGCTTTATTAACTGTCTCCTTTCCTTAAAATACTTCTCTATTTCTCTTTGCCGCCTAGACTTACCTGACTGTACCCTCTCACCCCTCTTTCTCTCATGCATCCCAAACCTCTCTGCACCATATGAGTAAATTATATCTCCCATCTTTTCTAACCTTTCTATTACATTTCCTCTAAGCCTGTTTAAGATTACTGACAAATCTCTATGAACTATCTCCCATTCTTTACTGTCATTTGCCCTAGGCCATCTAACTCAAACCTTTTTCTCCATAGTTCTCTCTCTGACTGGCCTGCTAACCTCATTGTCACCTGCATCCCCTCTTACTACCTCCTCCTCCTCCTCCTCCTCCTCAGTGGCAGTGTTACTGATATCCTGCGAACTGTGGTTTTCTACCTGTCACTGGACTTCATCCGACTGACTCGACTGACTTCTTAGGAAGTACTGATCAATGTGGCTATTCTGCCCTTTCTTTGCCACACACTTCTTCTTTCCCTGATGAGTTCTTGAGTTACTTTCTGCCAGCTGCAAGGACAAACCTGAAGCATCTTGTTCTTGACTGTGCTACTTTTGTCCTCTACAGATGCGCTCGCCTTGCCCTGAGTGCTGCTCATTCTAGGCTTGGTGGATAGGTCCGTGCCCCCATCCTTCACTGAGTCACAGGTCCAATGCATAGTTGTGTGTGTTCCAGTGTCTGTTACCGTGTAATCCACCTGTGAGTCATTTTCCACCCCTGCTCTCGCTGACTCTTGGGGTATTTTCCCTATGTTGGCTGAAGCTAATTTTGGTTGTAGCAAGGCTGCTAGGCCTCACCACTGCTGCCATGGGTTGCTAGCCCATGCCAGCACCTTAATGTTAGCATGTTGTATTTGTTTGGAAAACATGTTTAGTGTAAGACCGTTGTTTTGTCGGAGAACCTTGTGAGTTGTAATGGAGCCAAAGTTTGAAACCTTACCTTTGTTAAATGTTGCTCTTGTCTGGCTTTATATGAGTGCAGGAAATCGCTGCTAGCTGCTAGGCTGATTTCTACAATGTAAAATGCCATAGGCTTGTGCTAATACCATTAGCATGTCCAGCAAAAGACAAGTGCATTGTCTATAAATGCTGCAAGTTATAGTGAAGCTGATTTGTGCACTTGTGTTTGAAATTGTCTCTGTTAAGCCATGTTTAAGGTGTGTTTCACGTGTGTTTTGAACCAACTAAACTTTACAGCACTTCACACAACCCCCACTGCTGACAAGTGTTTTGAAGATGTAGGCCTATTTGCAGAGTGACACAGATACACCACCACGCCATGCCTGCAACGGCATAGGCCACCTGTGTAGACTACGGTGTAGACTCTCATTGAGATCACGCACAAATATGGTGATGAAGTAACATGTCCCCAAGTGACACACTGTGGCTCACTGATGTGTTTTTTATGTGTTTTTTTGGACAACAATGATGATCTGTGGCACAGACGAGGAAGATAAATCAGGCTTTGATACGTATAAAATATTCATTAGCAGTACTTTGTGTTGTTTGTGTCTGCACATGGGATTTTTTGACATAGAAAAAATGTGTACAATTTCACCGGCAATATGTATCACTTTCACTTTCAAGATCAAGCTGCAATGTCTGCAGCATATTTGGCACCTGACAAACAGAGGGTACTGAAACCTTAATAAGTCAGCATTGTGATTTAAAGGTCAGCTGCCCCTACTTCTCACTAGTAATCCCCTCATACATTCTCTTACCAGTTTATCATTAGAGAATTCAGCTTATTTGATACAGTCCGGCAGCACCAATGCAAGATAAAATATACAGACACAATAAACAATCAATTTCATTTCATCTCTATCCACTATGTTTGCAGAGATTTATCTATCAATAAGACAGTAATCTATTCATTATTAAATGAGAATCAAAGTGTTCTTTGAGCCTGTTGGCCTCGTCTGTGCAGCCACTGTTACTCATAATACAGAGACAATAGTGTGGTGGGAGGTGAGGGTCGACAGAGCTGGGCAGGGCAGAGGGGCAGGTAGTGAGGGGCAGATTAAGCAGAGAGGACAAGTCAGAGAGTGGGGGCCTGGGGCCTATTGAGGGCCTGTGAGCCAACACAGATTACTCACGCTTAACCTGAACTGAAGCAGCTTAGTTCTGGCTAGGACGCACTGCTCTCTATTCTATTCTGCTCTATTCATGGGGCAGCCCTCCCTCTGTACACCCCCAAGCCAACACCCCCGATGTATGTGAGGGTTTCTCTTTTTTTCTCAATAAGGCAGCAGAACTTAAAGATGTCAATTTGTCACTTGTTCAGTTTCCTACTCACATAGGCAGAAGAAGGGTACCGTGTATTGGCAACAAAATGCTGTTTCCACTCTCTGGTTGTGAGTATATGATAATTTAAAATTATAGTAGGGTTGAATAAAGTCACAAGGTATAAATACTTCACTGATGTCACAGCAGTATCATAACATATTGGGTGAATACTTCATATTAAAGGGACATTATAACATGTCAGAAGGTATGCTAAACTCTCTGTAAAGTCACTAAACTTAAAATATTATGTTCTATGTCCATATAGGAATATTATTCAGGCCCTGAAATGATAAGGCAAGTAAGCTTACATACTGTGTATCAGGAGCTGTCATGAGTAACCTATTTACTCTATACACCTGTAACCTCAGCTTTAACTGAGCCACCACCTGCAGAAGTTCTCTGATTGTGATGTATCAGTGGACAACAGGAGGAGAAATACAGATTCAAGGTGGATGACTTTGTTGGGTGGTGCAGAGGGTGAATGCACAGGTGATGTCTAATGAATGATAACGCTCATCCCTGAAGCATGTTGGTTTCTGTCTGCATCTGTTTGTTAATCTAAATCCAACAACATGGAGCTCAGCAGACATTTTTGGGGGCTGGTGCTCAAGCAAAAAAAAGGGGCACACCTCTTATAATTATATATAAAAACATTAAGTTACATACAGTAGCACATATTTTACTTATATTTATTTAGGCTATTTCAGTGCCCTTATAGTCATGCAGACAAGGGCGTCATTCATCATCATTTACATTGGTGGGGACACAAGAAGCGGGAGGTATTGAGGTCCTACCCCAGTAAATCAAAACATCAAACCGTTGTGGAAATGGAACATATGGTGGAAATGTCTTGATGCTGCTTTGACACACAGACACACTGAGGACAATTTTTATGTCAAAGGACTTTAATTAGATATAAAATCCACAAAGTGTAGAAGACAGAAAGAGTCTTTGGGGGGAAGTTTGGTTTATATATATTCAATTCAGCCTCCTAAAAACATGTATCTTTTCTACATGTCTTACTGCAGGGCATGTTTTTTTTTGTTAACTATCACTTAAACCCTGTTGGTTCATAAATAAAATTAAATTCTTTTTTTTTTTTTCATTCAATCCACTGTCTTAAAAATTGTAAACAGTGAAGTTTTGTATCAGAGAAAACTCCACTAATTCTTATACTTATCCTCTAAATATGCTCTAAATATTATTAACAAGTCCCAGAGAATAGATGTGTATAGCAGCTGCTACTCCACACTCCTCCTCTCCTCCTGCACTCTTTGCACACAGAATGTTCCTGCAGCACCAAACCACTTCAGATTTCTTTAAATGAATTATCAGAGCCGCTGTGTGGGAGGCGCAAACATTATTTCAAGTTAAGTTTATAAAGACACGTAGAACTGAGAGAGCAATTTGGCATCTGTCTCTGATTCTAAAGCCTCCTACAGATTGTGAGATTTAAGCAAACCTATAAGTTTAGTGCAAGCTATACTGTGTGACATGGATCTAAGAAACTTGGGTATTTGTCATGCTGATCAGTGTGTCATTTCATGTTGCATTTCTATTGGTTGTTTTGTAGATGGAGGTCCTAACAGCAGTAACTCAATGAGATGGTTATCCCAAATTTCTGACACTGTCAGAATTTTATCCCAGGCTGTCTTTGATCGCAAGTCCGTAACAACAGCCATCCTTGAACCTCTCTCACTGTGAGATGTAGGACCATCGTTTTAGAGCCATGACAAGATATTGCCAGGTTTCTTTCATGTTGGTCATCTTTGATTTGGGACAGCTAAAAATCACACAGCCTTTACTGGGCTTTAAGGACACAGAGACAGCCACACATCAGCAGCAGATAATACTTTTATAGATCCTTTCATAGAGAGTGAGGCCTGGCTATAGTGAAAGGGACTGTGGTCTCCTAACACTCACTTTGACTGACCCTTACCATGTGGTTCAGTTTATTCTCAACAGAGCAGAGACAGGATAAGAACAGAACAAAGCCTGATGATGGACACATTGTTGAATGACACCAAATCCCTCTAGTGGCTGATCAATGCCAACACCATTTCTCACCTGAAGCACTAGTTATTTATCCTTCATTCATTCATCTTCTAACAGCTTCATCCTCTTGAGGGTCGCGGAGGGGGGCTGGAGCCTATCCCAGCTGACATCGGGCGAGAGGCAGGGTACACCCTGGACAGGTCGCCAGACTATCGCAGGGCTGACACATAGAGACAGACAATTTAGAGTTATCAATTAACCTAGTCCCCAGTCTGCATGCCTTTGGACTGTGGGAGGAAGCCGGAGTGCCCCGCTGACACGGGGAGAACATGCAAACTCCGCACAGAAGGGCTCCCACACCCGGGATCAAACCGGCAACCCTCTTGCTGTGAGGCGACAGTGCTAACCACCACACCATACCACCGTGCCGCCCACTAGTTATTTAAATACTTTTAAAAACTGTCCAAAATAATACCCTTCACAATCTATCATTGTGTCTACTACACTTCTTTGTATAATTCCTCTATGTTCCCCTGAGAGACAGCTTTATAGCCCCTGTCTCTCTCAGATTTGCCTCAGACAGCTCCTCTCACTTTATCTCTGCATTTAATGCACTAAAGCACACACACAAACAGAAACAAGGACTGCTTCAATCTGAATGGTTCAAGGTTCAAGACTGGGTGGGGGGGCTGAGCTGTGAATCACTGACGGTGAGGTGGTAACAAAGACAAAGAGCTGTTAAGAGCAAAATGAAGATGATCTTCAGAGAGTTTAACACTTCTTAAATCTGATTCTATTCATCCTTGCTGTGACAGTCAGACCTTACATGTCATTAAACCACATAGCGTGTGGCTGCTGGGTGGGGGTCATCCAGGGCTTTATGTTATAACATCCTAACACTGATACATCTTTCTGTACAGTTTTAACAGCATTGAATTTAGTCTAAAATTTAACTGCAATGCAGCATGAAAACTAAGTAGTTAATTAGCATTCTGTAAATACAGTTTAGATTACAACAGACTGTCCTGTCCTCTAAGAACCATTACAAGGTACTTAAAATAGCTCTTTCTCTCTTTCTGTCTCCATCTCTGTGTGTATGTGTGTCTCTCTCTCTCTCACCAGCAGACCACTGATTGCTTTCTTGGGCATTCATCAAGCTGAGAAGCTAAACAAGCTTTAAGCTAATAACATCAGAATGAGTTGACAAAGGTCGGAGTGTCTCTGAGGACCTATTTGCTACAGCCAATTAGTTAGGACATCATTTCTTATTAACACAGTGGCTGTTGGGTGGCACAGTGTCAGAACCCCTCAGAGATTATGGGATTACAGTATAGTCTTATTTTGGTTTGTCACTGGTGTTATATGTAGTGCAGTCTACCCACTAGTGCAATAAAAAATGTCAGACAAAACATTAACAAAACAAGGATTTAATGATTGGAGCATCCTGAAAAATGATACAGCCATACTAGACCATGCTGGAAATTAAGATGTCAATTTCCCATTTATTTGTTGCTGCCCAATGCTTTGAATTATTATACGTTTACATGACATTAGAGAAAATAGATTTATTGTGTTAGTTTATTTTATGCAACTAAAACTGGACTGTGAGTCTGACTGAAATCTACTAAATTGAATTTCTCCAAGTTGGACTGACACACCCAGACATTGCAGAGAGACTATGAGACCCACCTGGCTGAGGCGCACTGCGCGTGCTCCACGAGGAACTATATTTGGTAATTTCCACACATTACATATGGCACCCATCCCGTGCCTCAGTGAGGTCAAGAAACATGTGGTCTTCACCCAGCCAATCAGCAAAGATCACCCTACGTCACAGCACACCTCATTGTGGCATTTGACCAATCAGCAGAGACCTGGAACACATCCAACTTCTTGTTTTCTCTGAAGTCAGAAAAAGATGATCATGCAGCTCACTCTACAATCACGGTCAAAACATCAAAACTAACCATGGTAAGTTGATGAAACTCACACATTTTATGGTTGACTAGTTGTGCTAAGTGATGACATATGTGTTATTTGTGGAGGACTTGGTGAAATGAGTGAAATTACGGCATGAAAAATGTGGGCACCATATTTGATCATACACTTAAAAATTAGTTAATATAAGTTAATATGGTATGTCCTTTTTTGGACATATGCCCAGTGCATCTAAAAAACCATACTTAGTGCATTTTCTTTACAAATAAGGCAATACAACTTAGGACATTATGTTTTAATGTTGCCAAATGTTTGTATAACACAGTGATTCAGAGAGAATTTTAACCCATTTCTAGAAATTTTCAAGCTATAAATGAATATGAGGGATTTTTGTCAGTTTATGGCCTTATAACAGTTGTTGTATGTTTTATTGCATGTGTTTAATTTTTAGCAAGTGACTGTTCAGGTGTTTTATGGCAAGAGGAGGGAAACTATTGTCGTGCCAGCCCACCCTGCCATCAGTGATTATGACGAGGAGGAAGATGACGATGTGGCAGCCCCTGGGAGTTTCTCAAAGTCAAGGATCCTTCCTTGGGAGGATGGGTTGGAAAAAATGTATCAGAATTGTCAGAATCACGTGACTTTTAAGGAGAATATATTTCTGGATCATATTTTAGACTAAGTGGAGTAATGAAGTAAAGGCAACAGCTAAAAAAGTTCGAAATTATCATTTACAGTATATACACAAAAGCAGAAATGAAAGCAGTTATGTGAATAGTGGGGGGAGATGGACACTTGACGCTCCATCTCTGCTGTGAATGATTAATTCAAAAACTTTTGTTTTATCTAAATCAGGTTATTATTTAAATTTTCATTATTTGGCGGTGGATGCATTGAAAAGTGTGAATTAAGAGGTTTCTGTCAATATTTTTTTCAGGCTTGTATGATAAAAACTCATGAAGACATTAATCCAAATAAATTACATATTTATCTAAATCCTGCTGACTTCTGCTGGCACAGGTTTCATTGAAGAGGCCCCATGCTCACTTCCAGTAAATCATGTGCAAAGCATTATGGGGATTTTCTACTTGCAGAGGATCCACACATGCATCCTTGGAATTTCTCTGAAAGAAGGACTCAGTCCTCAGTGAAACTCGCGAGGATCCTTGACATTGGATTAGTCGGTAGGGGTCAATGACGTAGCGTCCTTCAAATTCTGCCGTTTGAGGATCCTTCCTTGACTTTGAGAAACACCCACTGACTTTGTCCACCCACCCACAACCAGGACATGGTGCTATACCAGGGCAAGACTACCCTGGAGGCCCATGATGTCCCCCTGACACCTGAACATAAAGCCTTGGGTGCCACTAGCCAGATTGTCTCTGTCCTGGCCAGTACCATGTCCTCCCCCACCACCACAGCCATCTTTGCTGGCAACTTTTTCACCAGCCTGGAGCTAGTGCGATACCTCTGAAACCAGAACTGCAGGTACATGGGGACAGCCAGGGACAACAAAATCAGAAAGCCTCCACTCAAGTCCATCAAGGAGATGGAGGAAAAGGCTGTCCCTCGTGGTACATGTGACTACGTCACTAGTGATGATGGGATACTGGCCATCAGGTGGAAGGACAACAAAACGGTCACTCTGCTGTCAACAGACATGAGGGTGGAGCCGATGTCCTCAGTCATCAGGTACTGCAGTGAGACCAAGACGAAGGAGCCTGTGAGCTGTCCAGCTGTCATCAGGAGTTATAATGCCAACACGGGGGGAATTGATAAGAGTGACATGATGGTCCACCTCTACCGCACCCCCATGAAGTCCAAGAGGTGGTACCTGCGACTGTTTGCGAACGTCATTGATGTCAGCCTCACAAATGCCTGGGTTGTGTACAGGTGGGACTGCAAGGCCCTTGGTGTGAATGGCCAGTCTCTGAAAGATTTCCGAATCCAGGTGTTCAGGGGTGCCAGCAGCCAGAGGCCAGCCATGTCTAGCTCCAGAGGAAGCTCATCTTCATCTGTTGACAGCCTGACCACCAGTGCTGATGTCCCTAAGCCTGTCTGGGGACACCGCAGCCACACCCCAAATGAGGCTGTGCGGTTTGATCTGTCCCTCTTCCATGCCCCTGTACATGCCAAACGTCAGACCTGCAAGTACTGCAGCAGGAAAGACAACATTCTCAGGTCAAATGTGGTCTGCAAGGTCCACCTCTGCATGAACCGTGAGCATAACTGCTTTATTAGGTACTATTAAGAAGTGGCCTAATGTTGTCTAAAGTGATAATGTGTATGTTGACAGGTGCCTGTATCAGCACTTATGTTGTAATGTTCTAAAAGTGATGCTCTGTTGTTCTAAAATACATGTTCATTTTACCTTATATATATTTTTCTATTTTTTATACATACACTTCTTGGAATTTTTAACCACTTACGTGCAAGGAACCAAATGTAGTAACCTCATTGACCTTGATTTTGTACCTTCATTTTGAAAATGAAAAATTTTGAAAAATGTCAAAAAAGTAAAAAAGTCTTGTTATGTCCTCCAATAACACTCTAGGGTTGAAATTTTGAATTTCAAAGTATTTCAATAAGTGCCCTATAAAGGGTTAAATGGTCTAGTTGAGCACCATTGGCAGATTTTGACTGCTGTACGAACGGGGAGCTCTGGCAGCTGATGACACATGGGGCGCCTTAATATCATTCATCTGCATATACTCCACACACCGTGGTCACACAGACCTGCTTGAAAATCAGCTAAATATCTCTTTAAAGGGGCTCTATGCGAAACTCAGAGTGTATGAGTTGTCTGGACACAGTTCTCAACATGGAGGGGGGATCTGGAGGGAAATACGCTTCTACGGCGACGCTGTCCTGATGAAAGTGGTAAGCGCTATATAAGCACACTGCAAAATGGCTGTGATGAGCTAGCTAGTGGGATACACGCATGCACTAACATACAGGTGCTGGGGTACCGTATTACCCCAACAAACAACAGAGAAGCTCAGATTACAACACAAACAGAACGAGTGTGAATTCTATGCTATGTTAATGCTCTGAATGTTGCATACAGAGCCTTTAATATAGAAAAGATTTGCCAAATATAAAATAAGTGAAAATAAAATGATGAGCAGTGCCTGGTGTGTTTTTTGTTATATATATATATATATATATATATATATATATATATATATATATATATATCCCCTTTACTCAGTGCAGATGTTCCTTTACATTATGCCAGCCACTTGGTTATGGTGTTCAATGTACGCTCTTCCCCCGCCTGCATCTTACACACTGCTATTATGTGCTGTATAGGAAAAGCAGAGCTGGTAATACTGAACAGTGTTACGTATATATGTCACACTCTGCCCTGGCTCACTCACCTCCTGTCTTACCCCCTCATTAGCGCCAATCTCCTCCACCTGTGCACCTCTCCTCAGCTGCTGCTCATCACCACTCATCAGCCAGCCAGTATTTTAGCAGCACAGTTCCTCCCACTCATTGTCAGATTGTCTTCACAGCACGCAATACTCTCCAGCACTCTTCCTCGGTTTGATCTCTCGGTTTCGACTCTGCTTGCTTGTCTCCTTGTCTCTGCCCCGGTAAACCTAACTGCCTTCTGCCCTTGACTACAAGTTCAGCCTGTGTGTTCCTGGTTCTCGTCTGCCTGTGGCTGTTTGGCATTACCGCTCCAGCTTTCCTGGGAGAAATCTCTTCTGTCACCGTCTAAGCCACCAGCCTGCAACACATCCCCTCTGTTTAAGTGCTTCTGGCTCGCTTGTCTTCCTGTTAAAAGACCCCGCTCTTGCTTGCCTTGCACCCAGCCTGCCCTGTTGGTTGTATGGAATTATTGTTGCCTGTCACGTGTGAGACCCGGGTTCGCTTCCCAGCTATGACATGGTTTTCAAGACTGCAAGAACTTTTGCACAAACTGTTTATGTTTTGCTGCTGTCTTATCTGCTAAGACTTTGAATTAAAATTATTGCAATTACACTGCTGGTGTTTTGTGCTGCTCTTGGGTCCTGCCTCAATCCGCGACAGTACAATCTGGCCAATTATGGACCCAGAACACAATCCATCACCTCTGAGCCGACTGGAGCAGATAGAGTGTCCTTCAACATCATGACACAATGAAGCGCCTGTGTCAGCCTCTCCAGCACCGGATCTGGCTGCTCCTCAGTCTAGCGATGCCCCGGAGCCCCGGGTGGGAACCCCTGAATGCTATGATGGCGACCCAGAGACTTGTGGCCCCTTTCTGACAAATTTTTCCTTACTGTTCTCCCTTCAGCCTCGTACCTTCACCACCATCAACCATCTCACAGGCAGAGCTCACCTGCGGGGAATTGCAGAGTGGGAGAGGCAGTCTCCAGCCTGCTCCTTTTTCCAGATGTTTGCCGAGGAGCTGCGCAAGGTTTTTGGCTTGGGGTCCTCCAGACCCGGGACTGCTCGGGAACTCATTGGATTGCGGCAGGGGAAGCGCACTGTGAGTGATTACTCCATAGACTTCCGTCGCTCCACTCGCCCCCTTCCAGTCCTCCGCCTGACATCCCGGAGGTGCCCCCGGAATACCATTACCTACGCCAAGTCTTCAGTAAGGCCAAAGCCACACCCCTCCCCCCTCATCAGCCGTATGACTGTGCCATCGACCTTGTATTGTTTCTTTTGGCTGCTGTGGCACTGAAATTTTTCCTCAAGGGGATTAATAAAGTACCTACCTACCTCCTGCCTGGCACTTCTCCGCCCAAGGGTCGCCTGTACTCCTTGTCTGCTCCTGAAAGAAAAACCATGGAGACCTACATCAACGACTCCCTGGCAGCAGCAATCATTCTCCCCTCTTCCTCACCTGCCAGAGCAGGCTTCTTCTTCGTGGAGAAGAAGGATAAAACGTCGAGACCCTGCATCGACTACCGCGGCCTGAACGACATCACCATAAACAACTGATCCTTTGCCCCTCATCTCTACTGCCTTTGAGCTGCTCCAGGGGGCCACCATCTTCACTAAGCTGGACCTTCGCAATGCCTACCATCTGGTCTGCATTAGAGAGGGGGACGATTGGAAGACGGCCTTCAACACACCATCTGGACACTATGAGTACCTGGTAATGCCCTTCAGCCTTTCCAATGCTCCTGCCGTCTTCCAAGCTCTGGTCAATGATGTACTCCGGGACATGCTCAACCGCTATGTCTTTGTCTACTTCGATGACATCTTAATCTTCTCCAAGACCCGGGATGAGCATGTTCGCCATGTCTGGTTTGTGCTCCAGTGTCTCCTCGAGAACTCCCTGTATGTCAAAGCTGAGAAGTGTGAGTTCCACTCCCCGTCTGTCTCATTTCTGGGGTACATCGTGGCCAAGGGCAGCCCCCAGATGGACCTGTCAGCTGTTACCTCCTGGTCTGTTCCTGACTCCCGCAAACAGCTGCAACATTTCTTGGGGTTTGCCAACTTCTACCGTCATTTTATTCGCAATTACAGCTCTGTGACCGCTCCTCTCACCGCCCTCAACAGCTCCAAGATATCCTTCCATTGAAACCCTGCTGCCGACAAGGCCTTCAAGACCCTCAAGTCCAGGTTCACCTCTGCACGCATCCTCCAAAGGTCTGCAGTGGATCAGAAGCTCCACCCCTGCGCCGTTTTCTCTCGGCGTCTGTCTCCGATTGACAGAAATTATAATACTGGCAACAGAGAGCTGCTGGCGGTGAAGTTGGCTTTGGAGGAGTGGCGGCACTGGTTGGAGGGCACCAAGGAGCCGTTCTTGGTTTGGACCGACCACAAAAACCTTGAATATCTCTGCACCGCCAAGAGACACCATTCTTCCCCCTTCTTGTGCTGTCGCCACCCTGACCTGGGACATCAAGGAAAGGGTGAAAACTGCCACTGAGGGCCAGCCAGGTCCCAGCGCCTGTCCAACCAACTGCCTCTATGTTCCAGAAGCACTGAGGTCGGAAGTTCTGCAGTGGTCCCACTCCTCCAAGTTCACCTGTCACCCAGGTTCCCAACACACATGAGATTTCCTCCTCTAGCGCTTCTGGTGGCCCACCTTGGAGGACGACACCCGTGACTTCGTCAAGGCTTGCTCCATCTGCAACCAGAACAAGACCTCCCATCAGGCACCTGCAAGACTCCTTCAGCCACTCCCGATTCCACATAGACCCTTTTCCCACATCTCCCTGGACTTTGTCACGGGCCCTCCTTCCTCTGAAGGCAACACGGTCATCCTCACTGTCGTCGACCTTCAGCAAGATGGCCCACTTCGTGCCCCTGCCCAAACTGCTGTCAGCCAAGGAGACTGCCCAATTAGTCTTGCTCCACGTCTTCCGTCTGCATGGTCTCCCGGTGGATGTGGTGTCTGACCGGTCCCCAGTTTGCCTCAGTCTTCTAGAGAGACTTCTGCAGCCTGATGGGAGCCACTGTCAGCCTTTCCTCCGGGTACCACCCCCAGTCCAATGGGCAGACTGAGTGCAAGAACCAAGAAATGGAGACGGCCTTGCACTGTCTGGCATCCCAGAACCCATCCTCCTGGTCCCTGCAGCTCCTGTGGGTGGAATATGCCCACAACTCCATCACCAGTTCTGCCACAGCCCTCTCTCCATTCCAGTGTGCTTGCGGTTACCAGTCTCCACTTTTTGCGACCTTGGAGAGAGAGGTTGCCTGTCTGGCTGCCCAAGCCTGCATCTGCCACTGTTGTTGAACCTGGGACCGAGCTCGTTCTGCCCTCCATCGCTCTGTGGGGCGCTACAACGCCTCAGCCAACTGGCGACGTTCTCCAGCCCCTGACTACCAGGTTGGCCAGAAGGTGTGGCTCTGTGTCCTGTCCTGGTGCAAACGGCGTTTTTTGACGTCCGTGGTCCAGTTGTGGAAAAATCAAATGTCCCAGTACAATAAATCAAACACATCCCAACCACTGTGTTTCGGAAGTAGACACGCATGCGCAGTCACATACTGCTGAGATTGAAATCCCTGATCGTTAGCTCACCTGCAGCTTGTTCAAGCTGTTCTCTGTGTTGTTGAAATTAAACAAAATAACAGGGAACATATCTGCTTATCATGCTACTGATTTTAATTGGAATATGTTTTGATGAGCTGAATGACATTTAACGGAGTGTTGCACGTCTCGAAGGCTGGGCTCATAGGAGACCACTGGACTCTTTCCCAGGGTTGGGGCTGGGGGAGAGAGGGAGATGTCCGGCCAAGGCTCCGTCCAGCATGGACCAAAACACAGCACGGACAGTTCAGAAGCAATTCGGAACGAGTTAAAAGCAATTAATAAACAGACAAAGTGGTGTTTAAAACTGCATATATTGCTAGCATATCTATTTTCTGGCCTAAAGTGTGGCCGTGACTGGTTCTGAATGTTGGCTTTAGCAGGCAGCCGCTCTCTCCTCTTCCTGGTACTGCGTAACCCCCCTGAATCTTTAAGTGGTACGCAGTACTGGACCGTACCAGCTTACTTTCACCCCTGATAACGTCGATTTAAATAACCCATTCACATTTTTAAGAAACCTAATCTGAAGCTTTAATCTGCTAATTGCCAAATAACTTAGCTAAATGTTTTAAAATTCTAATCTTTTGTCATGTTTAACTTACATGTTTCAAAGGTAGTGTGCATATTGTGAACATAACAGAGCACAATGTGAATTAAAATAGTAATTTCTAATAATGACAAGTAATATTTATGTGCAATCCTTATTTACACAAGCATTACAAGCAATCAGGAGCAGATGTGGATTCTCTTAGTACCTGTGAAAAGATCGAAGCTACTGACAAATTGATGAATGCCAAAATACACGTAAATGTCTTAAGAACAGTTTACACACAAATTCATTCTGCTCATGTTTTATGAATGAGACCCACTATATTTACGTTTATTTCCTTGTGCAACAAAAGCATGTGGTTTGATTTAGGAATAAGCATCATGGTTTGGCTCAACATTCACATGAGAAGTGAACAGCAGGCTTCCAGGTGAAAGTCCAAGTCTCTTGGATCCACAATCAATCCTCAATCTAGCCCTACTCCCACCCACCCTCCAGGGTCACAAAAGGTGCCTTTTTGTGTCGGCGGAATCACTGACAAAGCAGCGGTATTTGATGACTGCATGAGAATGGTCTGAGTATACAGTACGTTCCTGTGCTATTTCAAGACACAGAGCTGCCAGACCTTACAGAGACAGGTGTGCACTTCTCCAAGTCATGTCCAGTCAACTGAATTTACCACAGGTGGACTTGAATTAAGGTGCAGAAACTAAAGTCTGAATACATACGTCAAAGTAATATTTCAGTTTTTTCTTTTTAATAAATTTTGAGAAATAAAAATTTACATTCCTCTTAAATTTCACCAATTTTGGGCATAATGCTGTAACATAACAAAATGTAAAAAAAGTGACGGGGTCTTAATACTTCGTGAATGCACTAAATTCACCCCATCCGTCCAGGGACTATTTAAGGGCAATGCCACCATTTTACAGTTATTATTCTAACAGTTATTCAGCTCATCCATCAACACCTCCACCCCCTTTATCAACCTTACACCACTGTCAGCCACCCAACCAGAAACACAGACCAAGATGGAGAGACAGAAACTGAGACAGAGAGAGAGAGAGAGGACTAAATAGGTCTATTTGCAGGCGGTCAGAGTGAGAAAGGATAAGAGGAAGAGGAGAGGTTGGGGGTTCGGGACAAAAAGTGATCTAAGGGCTCTAATTGCAGGATAGAGAAAGATTGGGCTTTGAAAGAGAGAGACAGGATACACTGTAAAAATCATCAAGTTGCAAACAGAATGCTGTAACAAGTAGTGAATGGTTTGCTTGATTTACGCAGAAGTCTTTCTGTCAACTTATCTAAACTGAAAATGATTGGATGTTGGATAAGGTATGTTTGTGAACAGTGAAAGATGATGTAAACCATTTTATTTAATATTTAGCTGATGTTGCAAAACCCAGTTTTTGTCCTGAAAGATCACTTTCAGGACATCTCGACTGTGTGGGCTTAAAAATTGAGGTCGAACCTTCATTCTAGACAAAAAAAATCTCACCTCAAGGTCTATTTAGTAGCTTTTCTGGAGTGTTTGATCACATTTAACGCTCTTAGGGCCGAATTCACAAAAGGATTGCGTGGCTTTTGCAGCTGCTAAACCGGTAAAAATGGAGCAAACAGATACCGTCTAATTCACAAAGCACGCGCAGAGGGTGAAATGCTCCACTAACTGTGGTAAATGAGGTAATATGCATATATTTGGCGCAAAAATTGCCCCTTTCTATGCAAATGAGCCTCATTGATAAACAAGGTCTAATTCACTAACACCAGCGCTAATAGCCACACGCAGTTTGATTGAAGTAAATAACGTCTTTAGAAAGCTGGTGCAAAGTGGGCGCTCCTCTGTGGAAGCCTCTCGTCCAGACTTTCCAGTGATCGTGGCAGCAGTGATCGTCTGTTAAATCAGTCTGTAAATAATATTTTGACATTATTATTATAATCATTATTACTTTAATGGCATCTGAAGATACTGATGCATTGAACAGGTGACAGTCTGCGGTCGTTCTCAAAACGCACTTCTGTCACGCACTTCAAAAGCAACTTTCAATAATTTATTTTAGGAAACGGTTCCATAATTCATATTAAATTCAAAAGATAACGAAATAACAGCTACAAGTGAGCAGTGTTGCCAACTTAGTGACTTTGTCGCTATATTTAGCGACTCTTCAGACCCCTCTAGCGACTCTTTTTCAAAAAAGCGACTGGCGACAAATCTAGCGACTTTTTCTGATGTTAGTGAAAACTTCTGGAGACTCTGTTGTGAGAGCATGTATCATTCTTATTCTTCTCAACGATCAGCGGATGCTGCCGTGGGCTCCTCTCTCGCCCCAAAGCACTCACAGACGGCCCAGTCCTCCCTCCCAGCTGCAGTCGGAGCAGGAGATGTTAACCCCTCCACGTCCAGACTGCAAGTGAATCGCGCATGCGTGGAACCGCCGCTGGCTGATCCCAACCTGGTTTACAGTCAGGGTGGGATGTAAATGTAAAATTTTCTTTGTCTAATATAAATCACTGAAAGAAGGTTCATTTGTAGTTCTAAACATATTCAGGGTGTTTTTTTACTCAGTTTTTGTCTCTCCCACGACATTATTCCTCTCTCCTACAGCAGCCATTACAATTACATGCATATGGACAATTATGCAAATTAGGCAATGACGTCATTTAGCGTCTTCTAGCGACTTTTAGGACAGCCAATAGCTACTTTTCTTAGGAGTTGGCAACAGTGCAAGTGAGAGGGAATAGTGATAAAGTGGTCAAACTTGGTCAAATCCACAGCCTCAACCCATCCGACACTGTTAGACTGACTCACCAGCAGACATCACTACATGAGGGTATACAGTATTCAGTACTTTGCCAAACAAAGTCTGCCATTGTTCTGCCATGGTGTTCTTGGCGCAAAGTCAGCATTTATACTTTGCCATGTGGCTATTTGCAATCAGGGGCAAATCAGGGGCAAACTGCACTCAGCTGCCAAACTTTGTGGGCGTGTTTGCGCTGGTATATCATTAGCGCAATATCCTTTGTGAATAGGACGTTAAGATGGTGCAAACTGCGGGTGCAAGTGCAAAAGTGCAATTCAAGGTGCTATCAGCGGCCGCAGTTCATTCTTTGTGAATTCGGCCCTTACTTTGTTGGGAGGACATGCACTTCAAACTTTTAAAGAAATAAAGCTCTTGTTACGGAGGTTGCACTCCTTGTAAGCTGCTTAGGATAAAATCTAATAATGTTATCAGTGATGTAGGTGCAGATGCTTCCAGTCACCTCCTGTAAGCTCCGCTTAATTTGTGCTAAATATAGGCTCTTAAGGCTTGTTGGTGTTTTTGTGGTTGGTGTAGGGCAGTGGTGGAGTGTGGCTGCAGGTCACTCTTTAAGATGAGAAAATCAGCTAAGCAGTCTGTAAACTCTCCTCCTGCCAACGTCTACTAGCTAGCTGCTGGCTAGCCAGGTTGAGGTTTTCGAAAAAAAACCATCAGTAAACATCGAGAAAAGATGAAGAAGAATGGGCACTGGCTGAACCAGCATCCTGCAAATATAGGCCATAAGGTGAATGCAGTTATCGTTTCATCTTGTTCCGACATCTGGGGACTACATGATCTTTACTTCATAAAAAAGATCGATACATGTTCAGCTAATCAGCGGGAGTTCATAGCTCATAACCCCGCAAGAGTCCTGTGATCGGGGTCGTAATTCGGCACTTGTTCCATCTGAGCGTAATGATCTGTTCCGCCTGAGCGTAATGAGATTTGGTACGCGAGTGGTGGCACGGCCGTCACGTGATCGCGCTACACCAGTAAGGTACCCGCATTTCGTGTCGCCATGGTTTCATTCAGCAGAGGAAAACAGACCCGGTCCTCAAAAGTCAGCAGAAATGATCTGAAACAGCACTATTCACATCGCCGTGTCCATGAAACACGATGAGACAAATAGAAAATAAGGTGAACTAAGCAAAAATGTCTTAAAACACATTTGATTCAATACCTGGGCATAACCTGTCGATTATTAGGCCTACATAGACAGCTGTCCAGTACAGAATATGAGAACGGCCATGTATTTTTTATTTATTTTTTTTGTGCACTAACGACTTATTATTTCGCTATCTCGATATAACAAAGATTGTTTTCTCGTGATAACGAATTAATTATCTCGTTATCTCAATATAACAAAGATTGTTTTCCCGTGATAATTGTCAAGTCTGATGATTGCGCACTGGTTAATGTGATCATCTTGGTTTCAGCCTACAAGAGCTGCCGTGGTCCTGCTAGATGCCTCCTGCTGTTATCATTACTCACACTTCTACTGTTATTATACACATATGATTATTGTCACATACCGTATATTTCCAAATAGTCGGCCAGTGGCATATAGCCGCTGGGCACCAAATAGCCGCCAGGGGTTTGACCCCATTTTGCGTATTAAACGCCGGTACGATTAAATGCCAGGGTGTTTATTTCCTCATTCATTGCCTCAAGGAGGGACAGCCCTGCAGGCAGGGAGAGAGCAGCTCGCAAGGGCTGCTCTCTCCCTGCCTGCAGGGCTGAGGGACTGTTTGTGCTTTTACGCACAGGTCGGTGGTGAAGTGGCGCACATGACTCATGCTTCGGACGGACGGACAGACAACCACGTATCTAAAACAGGTAACAGGCCTACATCTGGCTACATCTTTCCCACATCAAATATCCGTGATCACCTACACCCGCGTGCGTAAAAGCGCACACAATTCCATGTCCTCTCACTGCAGATGCTGTGATTTGATGGCCCGGTACTCATTGTAGCATCTTTGGCAGTCCTGTCGAACAAAATACAGTTTTGATCTCTATGGTTTATTTCATTATTCATGACAATTGTTCATGGGGTGAATCTTTTAACAACAATCCCATTTAAATGTTATTAAGGCTTAAAATTCGGCATAATTAAGGGTGTGGCCAGTTTGACTGCCAGGCTGTCTGCTCTGCCTCACTGCAGGCCACTCAACTTGACCTCCATACCGTGTTTTGAGGTGCTGGAGCCGGCTGCCCAGAGCCTTGCAGAGTTTTTTGCACAAATATTGGCCAAATAATATATTTTGCTGTGCAGATAATTGTACCAACTAACCGTCGAAGACACCAGTGCTCCAGTTTTTTGGTGTGTGATATTCTATTATGCTCTATTATGTATATGTTAGCACTAATTAGCGTATCGTTGTTTGCCTGGCTTGTTAGCTTAGCTTGTTATCACCTATCTACCTGCTAACTGGCATACACCAAAGTCCAAGTGTAATACAGAATTGTTAGTATTTAGGGTGATAATACTTTTTAATGAAGGGCATTTGTGTGTGGTTGGAAAAAAAAAGCAAGTTATGCTATGTAAGCAATACACTTGCCATACGGGCAATATAATGTGAAGATAATGTTAATGATAGACTTGGTTAAAGTGATGCAGACTGTGTGCAGTTACAATAAGCTGTATCTGTGTAACTTAAACATATTAATGTCACGTTTCAGCATGGTTTTAACGTTATCCTAACTAGATGTTGCGTTTTTGCTTAAGCTGGAGTTGGTTATTGAGGCTATACAGCAAGTTAACATAAAATTTGACGGTCCACAAACCCCAACGTTGTTATTTTTATTAACATCATTACTAAAACAGGTGACTGACGGTGGTCGTCTGTAGGCTGTAACGCTGACATGTAACGTTTGCAGCTTGTCCGCTGCATTCAATGTTTTACATGGTCTTTAACACTTACTGAACTTAATCATGTGTTACATGAGTGAATGTGGTATGAATATTGAATATGAGGACTGTGATGTCCACCACCTCTTTTAAGCTAAAATAAATTGTTGACCTGTTGAACATTAAGAAATGTAATGTTTTCATGTAAAAAAAAAAAAATCTGTGAGGGAGATAACCTAACACAAATATTCCTTTACATATCTATTTGTCTGATTAAAGTTTTCCTCTAGGTGGTTCAGTGGACCAGGTGGCCCAGTGGATGCTCAGCCTGTGTCTTCAAGCCTGTGCTGTAAGCACTTTGAGACTCCTCACTTCAGTGCTTACAAAGACCTTTTTTATACCTCATAAAGAATCAAGCAACTCACTCGTTTAAATTGATGAAGTACTGATCATCATCATGTACAATACATTGTTTAGAAGACTATTTTTTATTTAGGAGTTTTGTTCACCAAATACTGCAAGTCCATACAAGGTACTTAGTCTTCAACTGAAACAGCCATTCATGCACCTGTCCTGTCAGGCTGGTATATGTATATGATTTATTGTGATCCACCATGTCTCAACAAAAGTGTTTGTCTTTTACTGTAATTTGAAAGGTATCCCCACTATTGAAACCAGAATGACCAGTGCAAACAGAAGGCAGACCTCATGTATGGAATGGTGTACTTGGCTCTCAAGTTCTCAAATAGGTTGGCATTGATGCCAGAAAACCTCTTCAAGTTCATCTTCCTCTGATAAAAGGACAGACCACGTTTTACCGGTTTGTTTGTTATTCTCTGTCCTTAATATTCAGAGATTCTGTTTCTTACCTTTGACTTAATTTCTGCTGTTGTTAGATAGCTGATGGAAGTGGTAACATTAAAAAAAAAAAAAAACAGTTTTCTTAAAACATTAAATGTGAATCAAGTGATGGATCAACTCACGGTCACCTCCTTCACATGTGAAGGTATTCCCTTTAACATCAAAAGGGTCTTCATTAGGAAACAGCTGGAAATGGCCAAACCAGAAGTGCATCCAGGAGCAAAATGTGACTCCTGTAATAGATGTGTGCTGAGTATTCATTAGGCATACAAACTCTGTTGTGTGTAATAAGATTTGACAATTAGATTTTAATTTCGAAGCAGATAGGTTTAGTAATTCATATTGCATGTCCTTGTACGTTTTTTCATTTGATTGAGACCTGTAAGATGTCAGCATGGTACAGCGTATGTACATTCGTTTTATTCCAAATTACAGTAATTACAACTGTAAAGAAAAAAAGTATTTAAGGCCTTTGTAATTTGTGATGATAGTTTTCTATTTTGTTGAATTTTGAATATACACACCGTGATTAAACAGTACTAAGTTTATTTTTTAATCACTACAGAATGCTCGTCTGGTTTATTTCAGATTTACTGTATGCCTCGTAATGAATCCAATTGGACGCTTTTGTGAATTAGCGTTTTTCAGTGTCATAATAAATGTCAGAAAAAAAAGAAGCTAAACAAGATATAATATCTATTGTGTCTTCATTGTCAAATGTACATGGGCAGCAACATTTGTTCTATCATTTATGATGTTGAGTAAAGCTAACATAGAAATAGCATTGTAATTAATTAATTACAAATTCTAGCAAAGCCATCAATGTGTTTCTGCATTATTACAATACTATACATGTTGGCTATTGTTTACATTTAGACCAGATATGCACCATAAAAACCATCAACAAACTGAGGGCATGGTCTTCATTAATACTAAAGGGATTATTTAAATAATGTGACATTGCAGCTGTGGATCAAGGAAAAGGTGAACTTAATTGTAACAAGACAAGTTTGCAAAATGAAAAGTGGTAGTTGAATTTCCAGTGCAACATACTGTAAGTTTAGTAAGAAGTAAAAATTACAGTAAAAATGGTTGACATGAGAAACCACAATATAAAAATAATACTCAATGTATAGCTTACAGTGCTTGGTGCAGCATCTCTTCATTTAGTAGAGTCCAAATCCTGGTATGGGTGAAGGAATAAAAGCTGCCTTTACAATTAATTTGAGGATAGCGCAACAGTCAGTGAAAAAGCTATTGCAGCGGTTCCTTCGTAATGGAGGTAAGGTGTAAAATGTACAGGAGCCACTATTCATTATAATTCCTTGTGTGTGAGACTATAGTTACTTTTCTGTTGCTGTTTAGTGTAAAATAATACAGCAGACTTTTTTTTTTTTTTTTTTTTTTTCTTTACATCTAAACTGAGGGAACAGTGTATTTTCAGGTAACTGTGTGGAGCTCATCTAATAGGTGTTGTTTCTTTTCTTATTTTTCTCATTACACTACACAAACTGTTATTGAGAAGTGAGTACACTTCTGTGGCTTTGTGTGGGTGCACATGAAATGGTGCAGCACTCAATATTGTCACCTTTTCTGAAAGAGAAAGAATCATTCCAACAGATGTTTTTGACGACTGCCATCAACACTGAAATGAACAGGACCTGCATGCAAAACATAGCCTACAAACTCTGACCTTTAAGAAAACATGTTAATATTAACACACACTCACTAAACGTTGAACTGTAACATTACTCTGTTTAGGTGGATGAATACTACACATAAATCAATAACAGTTTGTGTGGTGTAATGTACTAACTGGTTAAATAAGCTAAATTTCATCTGCTGGCCTTGAGCTATTAGCACACCAAGACACCTAATGTGTTAACCACCGCATTATTAATTAATTATTAATTATTATTATTAACATTAACCTATACACGTAAACATTAACTTAAGCTGACGCTACAATAACTTTACAAGGTTAACATTATTGCTTTTATATGTAATATTTGCCATAGGTGGACATGTATGCAATTAGCTAACATCACTAAGATGACTTAAATACTTACATCTAAATTTTACCTTGAATTATGGAAGCTGTTTTTGTTAGTGCCGATTTAGCATGGCAAGCCCGGTGTAGCGTTCAATCAGGTTCACCCTCTCATCCAAAAACTTTACATGTCTGGCCCGAGAAATTAAAGATGGCAACAGCCAAAATGCCAAACTCGAGGCTTAAAAATGGTAGTCTAATGGTGTTTACTTATTCAGGTAACACTCGCTGTCCCGGAGAGTGAGTGACCTGACATGGTGCGTTCGTTAATTTAGCCGAATGCTCTACACTAAAATGAGAGCCCTGTTGGTAGAAGAAACGGAGCGTTCTATTTTTACATGAATTAAAAACCGCTAAGTTAATCACACATTCTCTCAACTCTGTTGTGCCCAGAGTGTGCTCTGCCACTCTGAGAGTGTGGTGCTCTGGACAACAGAACGTTACACTCAGACAGTGCTCTAAATTTACAAACAGTCCAGTTTGTGGCAAAGTGTGCTCCGGTACTCGGAATGTATATTTCTGAATGCACCCTATTCAGAGAGACTCCTATCATCTTCCTCCAATGTCTAAAACTAGCCAACATAACTTGCTAGCTAGCCCTAGCTAATGTCTATGGAAAATTATTTTGCTTCCAGTTTAGCCCTACCCACCAAAAAAATGTCCTACTGCTTACTAACAGTAAAAGGGTCTATAGTATCTATTTACTATGGAGTTTAAATTTGAACAGCAGCCAGGAAAACAGTACATCATAGCCCATTTGATGAAGACCATGTTTAAGTTTGCAGCTGCCTTCACAGTCCCACCTTCATTTTTTTTTTTTAAATGAGTTTGGCTTCCTTGGAAATTTTACAACCTGGGTGATCATCTTAAGTGCTTCTCTGCAATTAACTTATATTATTGATATCACTTCGAGAAAAATGGCCAACCTTACAAAAGTAACTCCCAAATTGTAAGAAACTGGAATTATCCTTAACTAATTATGAGTTACTGATGAAAGCGGAGTTGATTTAATTAGATTGATTATAAGATTTTACAGTGTAAAAGAGGGGAGGGGCGGGCTCTGGAGGGGAGGTTGGTAGAAAGTGATCTAAAGCGCTCTAATTGTAGATGGTGTGTTGGTGAAAGTGATTTTGTGTCCCAGCACGTCTCTGTGTCTGTCACATCAATATTCTACCAACCCCTCATTTAAACATCACCTGTCTACCCCCACCCCCACCCCTCTCTGTGTACCAGTAGAAACTGCTTCACTGCTGACCACCTTTGCTGATTCTGACGACACTGTAGAGAGAAAATAATTAGTGCAGATTTCAGACAATACACCCCCTCCTTCTTTTCTGTCAGTCCCAGACTTTCTCTGCTCTCCACCCTTCTTCTTCACCTCCTCTCTGTGAGGAAGGCAGATATGGATGGATGGATTAGGGGGGGATAATAGATGAGAGATCATCATCACTCTGAGCTTCTGTCAGCTGTGACCTTTGCAGGCTGAGTGACCAGAGAGAGAGCAGAGTCATTACCAGCCTTTATCCCTTTGTGTGCCTGTCGCAGCCCCGCTGAGAGGAGAATAGCTCTGTCATTTAGGGCACCGCTTCTCAACCTGGGGGTCACGACCCCTAGGTGGTCACAGGATCATTTTGCAGGGTCATAGGATATAGTTTTACTATGATTTGCCTCCCTCTTGATTTCCCTCTATTTTTGTTTCTTGTTGTCTTCTTTCCACCGTCCGTGATAATAAATTACAATGAAACCTTGTGAAAAACAGACACTTAGTCCTCAGTTTCACTGATCACCACTGAAGATATGTGGAAAATAATAACAAATGTGTTTTTAAATAATGCAGTGTTATATCTGCAATTTGGAGGGACGCTATATTGATGTATCTTGACACAAATGACAGTTTGAGGTGTAAATTGTCTTTGACACAAGGTAATGTCACATAAACTTAATATAATATTATTATGTTATTTTGGGAGGATATTTTCACAATTACTAGCAGTTACTTACAATAATAATAATTATAATATATAAACAAAGCAAGTGGCATGTCTCAAAATGGAGGCGAGCTTCTGGCCTTTCCATTGACACTTCACTTGAGCCAATAGGAGCTTCCAGTGCTGTTGATATGGCCTCCATTGCCAACCAGGGCTGCCCTCAAGGAACACATTCCCTATAGTTCTGAGGTGTTTGAAGAGCAGGTTTTATAAAGTGTTTTTGTGTACAGTAAGCTCCTAAAACATTTCTGTCTGTGTAAATTAGTTTTTCCTCTCGTAATCACACATTCAGTTTATTGTTTTCCCTTTTTTTTTTTGAAAAGCACCTGTACAAAACCTTAAAGAGACGTGTAAAATATTAATTGTAATCTACTTTGAATTTGGACTATGTGAGGCTGTTGGGAGTGTGACCTTCCAAATGAGACTATGCATGTACTGTACATGTACGAAAGATGGAACAAGTACAGCTTTCAGTTTACTTTGGGTATGCCTTGGATAGGCTTTTTAGGTGACTTTTTCAGGCTGCGTATGAGATTTAAACCCCACTCCTGAGAGACAGGTAGCTGCTGGTTATCTGCGTGTGATGTATTTGATGAGCATCAGGTATGCTGCATCATGCCAGCTATCAGGCAGGTTCAGACATGTAACGAGGACCCCAGAGTGTACAGACACCCCTCACTCTGCCTGAGTGAAACCTCACAAGTAGCCTCTTCAGACCATCACATCACTTCATAACAATCCCCATGATGGTGTCACTGGTCTACCGTACAACATCCATCCGCAACACTGTAATATCACTGCTGAGAGCCTGACAGCACACACAAGGTATAACTTACACAGGAATGGTGTTGACAGGTAAAGAAAGAAAATCTGGTGGACAAAATAAATTAAATTTGGGTCTTACAGTTAAACAGACGTATTTTAATTTGCTTAATCTCAGCTTGTGTCAGTTTGAGGTAGAAGTTTATTTATTCTTGTTTTAATTTGTTTAGTTTAGGTTAGTCTTATTTTTCTGGGGTGCCAGCCATGTCTCCCTCCCAGCATGTAAGATAGTCAAGTTTTAGTTAGTTATGGGTTTTTTTTTGTTTGCCTTTTAGTTGTTTGTTTTAAACACAAAACCTCACAAAGGATGTACTTCACCAAGAACATACACCCTATATTGAGTGACGGCACAAAAAGAATAACACAACAACACACAACAATTTCAACACCCAGGAGTGTAAATTATATTTGGGGGGAAATTAGAACCCAATATTCCCCCACAGTCCAACACAATAAAAAAATCTGTTCAGTTTAGTTGGTAACACAAATGTAGCTCACTTAGCCTAAAAAACTTAAAAAAGAAATTAGAATAAAAGAATAAAGTTTACTCACAGTCCTTACAGTCTGTTACTTCTCTGTTAGTTTAGTCTGTCCGTCAAAGTCAGTCCAGTCCAGTCAGTCGGCAGATCCAGTCCGGGTTTTTGCTGCTGCAGGCTGTTGGTGTGTGGATACTGACCGACTTCGAGAAACAGGTGACAGGCTGTGAATGGCAAGTAATCCAGAGAATGCGAACTCTGTTTTGGAGTGGAGGTTGATCAGAGGATGGCAGGTGAAACGTGAAAGGGATTAATGGCCTAGCCTTGTTTCTGATACCGCACAATGCTGCTACAAGAGATTGCTGCCAAAAGAAATTTCGTTGTATATTTTTGTACAATGACAATAAAGCTTCTTATCTTATCAATGGGTGTGCTGCACCGACATACAGACTCTTTCTTGCTGCTGCCTCTGCCCCCGACATGAATGACTGATATAGGGAAGTTGAATAATGGTGCCATCAGTCAACAAATTGGTGAGTAGGTGGGTGTGACTGTGGGAGCTCTTGGGGTGTGTATAGACCCTTTTACTGTTAGTAAACAGTATGACATTTTTTGGTGGGTGGGGGTTAGCTGGAGGCAAAACAATTCTCCACAGACATTGGCCAGCCTAGGTAGTGAGTTCTGTTGGCTTGTTTTAGACAATGAAGGAAGATGATATGAGTGGTGCATTCGGAAATACTCACTCTGAGCGCCAGCACACACTCTGGCACAAACTAGATTGTTCGTAAATTCGGAGCGGTGTCTGAATGTATTGTTTGGTTATTCAGAACACCGCACTCTTAGGTGGCAGAGCACACTCTTGGCACTCTGCAGAGTGCGTGATTAACTTACCCGTTCTGTAATTTACACAGAAATATAATGCTCTGTTTCTTCTATCATCAGGGCTCTAATCTTCGTGTAGAGCGTCAGACTGAATTTACAATGCACCATACGTTCGTTTACATGGAGCCATGTATTCCTTTTGCATTTGGGTTGGAAGCCCTACCCGAATAGAAATGCTCCTTGTAAACACCTCAACCTGAATGAAAACAGCCAACCCGAAAGAAAATCTAATCGGGTGCACAGGGGTGGAATATTCCTTTTCAGAACCCGAATGGAAGAATTTTTCTGTCTTGTATACACCTCCTACCCGATTCCAGCCATTCCGTTCTTTCTTTCCGGACCGCGAGTGTTACTTGAATCAGTAAACACTGACCAACGGGACCAGATTGGCCTTACCGTGTGCTCTCACTCCCTCTCACAGTGGATGGATGATTGACAGGATTGCTGAAGGTGGGATGGCAGGCTTTGTGGTTGATTACTATGCCAATCCTACAAAGGAGGATGACACTTGACCTACAGTTTGTTTTGCCATCAAAGCAAACGTTAGCTAATGCACTAAAAAGTTTGCGTTACAGAGAAATCCAATATTCCTCTTAGTACCTCCCCAATTTCTGATTATGTGGACATGATAACCCTTATTACACGTAACAAACTAGTGTGCTAGAAAGTTAGCATAACAGAGAAGTCCAAAATTCCTGTCAATAACTCCCCAATTTCTTAGTAGGTGGACATGATAACCCTTAATACACATAACATTATTGATCCCTACAAGAGTAAATACTTTTCCCCCTACCCTGATATGAAGTGTGTGCTGCACATGCAAACATTTTTGATGATCACCTCTGTCCACTCCTTTGTCTTATTGCATTTAGCCATAGTTGTCTAAGTTTTTGTTGATGGGCAATGGCAACTGGTATGCGATAAAATCTAAGTTTTGAGCCATGACTCCATCTACTCTGGCTCCCAATAATACAAGACGACATTTCAAGACTCCTATGTAGCCTACAGCCCTGTGGTGGCGAGTTGTGTTTTGCCTCCAGCTAACAAACTGATGTCATTGTGACGTCTGCCTTAAAAGGGTCTATACGGGAGGTGCAACCTAATGGAAAAATACAGGTTGTCACAAGCCACAGAGTCTTTAGTCACTTTTCAATGACCTAATTACCCTTACAACATTCACCTTTTAGGCCTTCTGTCATTAACAATCAGGACATACAATTCCCTACAGGCACAGACTCACCAACAGACATAGATTAACCGAATGTCTTCTCAAAAGTTAACCTCACTGCAGGTATTGTCTGTGTCGGGTACAGCCCACAGCTGCCCCAGAATCTACCACCCTGTAGTGGCACTGTGGATCAAATAGAACTCACCACAGTCTTTCTCCGTCAAATCCCTAACCCACTAATCATAGCAAAACCATCAATCTTACAATCATTTAAAAAACTCATAGGTGAAACAAATCATAAAAAGTTAATAAAAATCACAACATTATAGAATCATAGAATTGTAAAACTATAAATAAAATAAAGTGAGATTTTAAGAGTTGCAGCAGTGTGAAGGATAAAAATATCTTGTCAAATCATCCATTCATCCATCCATCCATCCATCCACTAGAGTGAGTGACCTGATGACCTACACTAAATTGAGAGTCCTGTTGATTGAAAAAATGTAGCATTCCATTTCTACATGAATTAACAAACAGTTAAGTTCATCATTAATTCACTCTCTGCTGCTCCATCTTCCCAGACAGATTGCCTGGACTGTGCTCTGCCACTCCAAAAGTGCGGTGCTCTGGATAACCGAACGGTACATTCAGACAGTGCTCTGAATTTACAAACAGGCCAGTTTGTGCCAGAATGTGCTCCGGCACTTGGAATTAGTATTTCTGCACGCACCCTATTCAGAGAGACTTGTATCATCTTCCTCCATTGTCGAAAACAAGCCAACAGAACTAGCTAGCTAGCACCAGCTAATGTCTATGGAGAGCTGTTTTGACTTCAGCTAACCCCCGGCCACCAAAAAACAAAACACTTTTTACTGGGGTTTAAGTAAAACGGTTTGTAGGAGAAAATGCACAGATCTGCATTTGTAAGTAACTGAGTCAGTTCATAATCTGGTACAAGTCTTTCTGATCTTGAGCTGACAGAACAAGTCATTGAGCATGAACCTGTGGCAAAACCTTTTTTTTTCAAGGTGAACTCTATACATTAACTCATTTTCTAGATATAAATCACTTTTCTTTACAGGAACCTATAGAAAAATGTTTTATCTTAGTATGTATCACAATCTTTAACAGTAACCTTTTCAATTCATATACATTACATACTAATCAATGATAATAATACAGTATAAAAATATAATAATACAAATAATACAGTAAAACAGAACAATGCACTTCAAAGACCAATTCAATTTCACTAAGATAAGATTTAAGATACAAAGTTATTTAAAAACTTCCCAAACAATCATATGAATCCTTTTTAATTTCAAACAGTGTTTCCCACAGGATTGTTGGAGACTATGGGGGGTGTCCAAACCTTCTAGCGGTGTCCGGAGGCACTCTCCTCCGGTAGGAAATTTTGTATATATTTGATTTAAAAGCATCAATCAGGTGAAGTTATGATGGCAGAATATGCGCACCGCCGCTGCTGGGTTTTTTTTTTTTTGTCTTAGCTCTTCAGAAACTACAGTTATATTATTTGGCGCTACAGATGCGTCATATCCAGGCCTATATAACAGGTCTATACCTTGTCCTTTTATTAAACAAACTAAATAGCCTTATGTTATTGATCTTATTTACATAACGGCATGTCATTTGTCTCTACATGGTCGCGCCTTTACAATTCTCCTCTGCTCTCTGTATCGCGCACAGCAGAGTTTCGCCCCGATGTGCACGCACACACACGCACACGCGTGCGCGCGCGCACACACACACACACACACACACACACACACACACAGAGGTGAGCACTCTAGAGCGCGGCCCAGGCCGCATTTTCCTGTCCAAATCTGACCCACGTAAATAAAAAAATTCCAGCACTTGAATAGGCCATAGCACAACACAGCAGCATATCAAGTGGGCCGAACCCGAGCAAAATTTTTGACTTGCTATCCGTCCCCACCCGTAGTTGAACGCCAGGACAGGACAGGCCCATTTATGGCAACCCTCAGGTAGGCAGCTAGATGCTCTCCCTGCAGCCTGTTGCGGAGATCAGTTTTGACCTGCAAAGTAAAGTAAGCCAAAAAAAATTCTAGGTGCTCGAGTCCGTGCACTACAGAGTGACATTCATTTACCTGAGGCATTTTATATCTGGCTGATTTTTGGAGACTATGGCGGGGCAAATTAGACTATGTATGGGAAACACTGTTAAAGTAAGAGCACATCATTTTCTACTGTTATAGACAAACAGTAAATTTAAGATTAGTCAAACTTGTGTTTAAAGAACAAAATTAGCCTGGATAAGTCAGGCCATGGCTGAGGAGCCCTGGTCAGAGACATGTTCACATTCTTAGCTATTAGAAGGTTGGCTATAAGCAGCTTCACTTAACAAGTCAACTTACAAACTTCCCCACATACACAGTGTGTTCTTAGTGATTCCAATTTCCCACCAAGCTCTGGTTCTTGAACTGGTTCCGTTCAGGATTCTTGGAACCTCAGTGCTCTTTAGTCAATCAGCCTGCATTTCCACTAGTTTTACTCTTAACCATTTTAATCAAGGATGTGTCACCAGCGAAGGGTGTTGCACAATGCACAACAGAAATAAGCATTAGAAGCAAAATCACAGATTATCTCAATTACCTGCGAACATTTGTTCTTGGTACATACATTTGTTTTTATGCAAAAAAACAAACAAACAAGCATGAACCAACTATTAATGAGACCACTGCACTCTCTTTGATGATTTCTCACTTCAATCAATCAATCAATCTTTATTTATAAATCACTTTTCATACAAAAATGTAGCACAAAGTGCTTTCCATTGACCTCTCCATTGTTGCCCTGTCCATCCTCTTTCCAACCTGTATAGTATGACATGGCCATTGATGTCATCATGGTTCAAACTCCAGTGAAGACAAACCTGCTTTTGGTTCCAACTGAGAACCAACTTTTCAGGGTCTGAACCAATTTATTTATTAGTCAAAATGCTCAGAACGGTTCATAATTAGGTGTAGGAACAGAACCGATTCCATGTTGGTTGAAAAAGAGCATGAGTAAGCGGTTTTATTGGTGCCTTGCTTCATGGGGCCCTTAACAGAAGTGATGGAGACAGTGAAGGCAAAGTCTGAGACACTGAGAGAACTCTTCCACTTTTTACTTCGACTGACCAACACATTGATGATTTGGTGTCCTCCTCCATAGAGGGTAATGTTGACACAATTGTGAGGTAGCCAGGCTCGGCAGGTTTCCAAACAAGGATTATTATTGGCATTTTAACATTTGAGTCTTTCTACGTAATAACCATGTGACATACACACTGAGGGAACATGTATCACAGCAAACAACCACTCCTCTGTGCTCTTCGTCCTTTGTGTCCTCCTCTTCATTATCCAGCTGCCTCCTCTGTGTCTCCTCCTCCACCTCTTCCTCAGAGACATTGAATCCTCCTCCACAGCGACAGCTGTATGTATACACACACTCATCTGAAATAACACACACTCCAATTTTAGAGGGAAAACTATAGATTTACCGGCCCCAATCAGACAGTGAGCATGACCATGTTCCATTATTATGACTGACATTTAACCCAAATCGTAAATGACGACATATGATGACAAGATTATTTTGCTATTCATGCTATTATAAGAAATACATTTTTATATAGGAAAATGATACATATATACACATACATACAAACATACCATTAAACCTCACTTAAAAGTCCAGCCCCTATTAGTAGCCCAGTGTGACTACACATTTTGACAAATAAACGCCTGTCTCAATTAGACGCCTGGTCTGGTTGCCAAGCAGTTCATTTGTTTTATAGAAGGTCTTTGAATGTATAAAAGCAGGTTATTGGCTACCTAAAATGATGTGTCCAGACCACCATAACCCTGTAAGTTATTCCTATTCCTTTAGTCTGTAAGCGTCCTCAGATCAAAAGAATCAAAAAGGGTTTTCCATAAAAATGTATCCAAGTTTTGTTTTAACTGGATAAAGTGGGGTTGTGTTGGTATGCTGGGTGCCATAATCCTTGAGTACTGTAACTCTCTCTCTCTCTCTGATGCGCTGTCTGTCGGAGCTAGATCAAATGAATGATTCATAATTGATTTATAATCTGAAGCCTAAACAATCTGATTGTATTTCCCAATCTTTGCTGATTAAAAGGTATGTGTAAAAGGAATTAAAGGCCTGTCTCATATACTGTAGACGCTTGTCCCAAAGCCTGTTGAGTTCAGTAATTTAATCAAATAACAACCCGGGCTATTAAGTAAAGTTTTATGGTATGCAATGCTTTTACTTTGCTAAAGCAGGTTGTATCATTAAAGTCAGTTGGAATGTAAAATCAATTGAAATTGTCAATTGAAAAATCAATTGACATGCCTCTTCACCTGTTTTCTTGGAAATAGCTGCAAGAAGAGGAAGGACGAATGACGTTATTTTTTTATTGGCTATTTACACCAGGTGCACATTCCCTGTGACAGACTTTACTTTACATTGACACTGAGCATGCTAGGTATTGTATGTGCAGTTACCTTTACCTGCAATACATGAGGGCATGATTATCATGAACGTCAATCCCGGTCTTAATGGTGCATACGCATGGATGCTGCAGCCAGTCTTAAAGGTATATACACACAAATGCTGGTGCCAGTCTAAATGGGTTAATTGGATTATCCAAAACAGACATTCATGTCTTATTATATTAACCTTGAACAGTTTCTCAAATGATGGATTGCCACTGGCACCACTTTGTTGCTTGGTGTTGACTTTGACACTCTTTAACATCATAAAGGTAGTTTTTCAGAGACCTTATTTGAGGCATGAGTGTTTTCGTGTACATGGCGTGTAGTTACCTGGATCCCAGGTCATGTCGTCCAGATAGACTGTAGAATCCACAGGCCAATCCTGTTTCAGTTCCAGTGCTGGTGAAGCATTAAGCATTACATCATTATTTTAGCAAGAGGAGGACAAGCATAAGTGTAACTTTAAATTGATAAAATTACTATTTTTACCCATACACTCAATAACTTATAATGACAAAGTGAAAACATGGTTTTAGAATCTTTTGCCAATTTCAGAAACTGAAATCTCTCATTTACTTAAGTATTCAGGCCCTTTGCAATGGCACTCCAAACTGTGGTCAGGTGCATCCTGTTTGTTTTAATTATCCTTCATCCTTATATCTAAAACTTGATTGGAGCCCATCTGCAGACAACTTTAGTGACTGGACTTAGATTCAAAAGGGCACAAACCTATACATTTAATGTCCCACAATTCACAATTGCCTGTCAGGTCAAAAACCATGCCATGAGGTCCAATTAAAGGAGACCTGTTATGCTTATTTTCAGGGTCATATTGATATAAATATGTAATATTGGGGTCAGGTGGAATAGATTAATGTGCTTTAATGTTTAAAACACACATTATCTGTCTTGTACTGCTCATTGCTTCAACACCTCTGTCTGAAACGCTGTGTTTGACTTATGTCCCGCCTCCCCAGCAGCCCAGTATGCTCTGATTGGTCAGCTCACTCAGTCCGTTGTGACTGGTGCAATGCTTAGAGCGTGTATCGGAAACATCACACCCCTTAGCTTATCTGATTTCACCTGCCGAAAAGAACAACAACTGAGGCTAAGCTAACAATGGCAGCCGTTGGCCCTCATCAATTTGAGTGAAGAAACACGAGCCGATAGACTCCGAAGCTCCTTCGCAACTAACTGTGCATTCACACCAAAAGCGTCATGAGCGCCAGTGGTCGTTCAGGTCGCTGGCATCGCGCTGCCTGGCAGCAGCTCCAGCAGGCGCTTGCAGCGGCCAAAGGGGCGGGGCCGGCTGCTGCAGATGTGTCCATCAAGGCTGACACAGCTGTTCACTTTACAAGGATGAACAAATATACTATCATTTATGTCTTCACTTTGTATTATCCATGACTTTCATTGCACAATTAAAATAACGCTAATGAACACAGTCATATAGCCTTTATGAGTCCTTTATAATTATGATTTTACTCTCCTGTTGGCACATAGGACCACTGAAAAATGTAATTGGTGGTAAATAAGCGGCAGCTCATTAATCGCACTTTGGGAAGCCTCCTTTGTATTGCATCGGCGTATTTGCTGAGGAAACACAGGGCCCGGAGCCTTCTGGCCGTCTGGGTCCACAGAGTCCTGCAAACCCAGCAACTCCACGGTGAATTTCACCGTACAGCTCCGGGGGAGGCTAGACCTCCGTACCCGAATCCCGGTCTGCAATTGGCTGCTGCTTCGGCAGCGGCGCTGCTCATTTGCATAAAGTTCAGCTTCTCTCAACTTCTACTTGATGCTCTGGTCACTGGCATCGCGCCGCTCGCTGCAGCCGATGCCCCTGACGCCCTTCGTAGCAAGCGTACATTGAAAATGAATGGCTGCCGGCCGCTTATGACGCTCATGACGCTTTTGGTGTGAATGCACAGTAAGACCGGAGCAGGACGTTTCATAGTGGTAAGTTATTTTGTAGCTGTCTTATTATTTCAGCTGTAACATGATAATCAGTAGGGATGTCCTGATCCAGCTTTTTCACTTCCGATCTGATACTGATATTACAGCCTTGAGTTTTGACCGATACCGATCCGATCCAAGCACGTATTATAAATATTCACTTATTTTGTTGTCAGTCATGTTAGAAAAGGTTTGATCAAGCAAAGAACAACTACTTAATCAGGTTAGTTAGAATGATCCACAACAGTTGGTATGAGAAACTGACCTGTTTATTGTTAACAGGGTTAAATAAACAAACTTTAAACTTGAACATTAACATTAAATAAAAAATATAGCTGGTTTGCTTTGGCTGCTTTGGCCCCTTAATAAATAGAAAATGAATCAACACAAGAAATCTTTAAAATGTCTAACAATGAAATTAAAATAGCAGCAAGACTCCACACACTTGTGCTTTGCTCCCCTAATAAATAAAAAATAGATTAACACCACAAGACACTGTTGGCATTTAACAAACAATGCAGCCTTTCCTTTTCAGTTATTTTAGTAGTGTTTTTGTAGTTCATCCATGGCTCCAATTTCACTAATTGTGCCCCAAACAATGCTATCAGTGCTCTTTACTTAAACAGTAAGAGTGTAAACCAAATAAAAATATCACTCTCAAAAAACCAGAGCAGAAAACAAATAGTTAACTAAATTGACCGCTACTCTTCCTACCCTCCATGTATGTCTGCCGTCTGCATGCTGGCCTGGTGGACTGATAGTAAGAGCTGGAGCGGATCACTGGAATAGACTGCTTGAATCGCGGAGCGCTGGCCTGGCCGGAAAGCCTGGCACGGAATCTGTGAAAAACTGGATCGGAGTTCATAGATCGGCATTTTTCCATACAGTCCGATCCGATGCTGATGCCCGTTTTTTGCTAATATCGGCAGCCGATACAGATCCGAATATCGGATCAGGACATCCCTAATAATCAGAGACGGCTGGTATAAATGGGCTAGCAGGGCTAAGCCCTGCCTATCTTTTACAATAAAGACAAGAAGATTATTAAAGAAAATATTAAAATATTAGTTACTTAACCTTAGAACTGATTGTTTTTGGTAGTCACAAAAACACAGGATTTATCTAAATGGGCCAATTTTTTACAGCCCATACTCCTAGAATCAGCTTCCAATCATTGTTGTCACATCATGAGTGACAGGTGTCGTGACAAGCCCCCTTGATTTACTGTCCAGTTGGAAAGCATACAGCCAAAACAATGCTGGAGTGGCTTCAGGACAAATCTCTAGTTGGGTTTTCATCCTAAGGTTGTGCAAATTTTAACCAAATTGTCAGAGAATCTGCAAAAATAAAATAAAAATGGACGTTTGTTCATTGAGATAACCAGGAGGAGGCACTAATTCTCAAGTCAGATGCCACAAAGAAGAGGGTGCAGATAATGTGACTGAAAGAGCCCCAGTCAAACCTCAAACCAATGAAAAGAAATAATGAGTGTAAAGTAACAGAGAGTACACTGGACAATGGAAATACAGAGTTTTGAACAAGCAGTTACCTCCAGGGCTGAAAAATAAAAGCCAACACTATAGTTCCAAAATCTGCAGTTTATTGAATGGCCACTTGAGGCTTACTCCAGTCAATCCCCATAGACCCCCATGTTAAAATGTCTAACTTTACAGTAGATATAAACATGTTTACAGCCTGGTACAAAAAAAAAAACTGTTTTCTCTAGCTAATTCCCCCCTTCATGACAACTGCATGGGGGATAAATTTATATATAACTCATCTGACTACATTTTATTAAGACTTAATATTACGCATACTTGAGGGCAGGCTGCTTTCATTGACAAGCTGTCTGCTGATAGTGCCCTCGGCTTCTCAGTCTCCAACCAAGATGGCAACAGCTGAAATGCAGAACTCGAGGCTTCAAAATGGAACTCCTAATGGGTGACATAATGGTAGTTGCATCCATTAATTTTACAGTCTATGGAGTGGAACAACTAATATTACAGCTAAAACAAATAAGGTATAGGATGAAGAAATACCTTTTATATCGATATTGAGCCTTGCCAGTGTTTGCAGTTCTCCCCTCACTGTGCAACCCCGGCCCCCCACTCTCTGTGCATGCTCGCTAACACGGCCCTGCTCGCTCAAGTCCTGCAACATGGAGGGAGCCGAAGCACAGGTCTACACTACTATTGCTGAAGAACTGGTTTGTAAAAAGAAAAACAATGGTTCAATTATTTGGAGCTGGTTCAGATTTAAAATATCTGATGAGCAGCTGAGCCAAGTAATCTGTAGAGAATGCCACAAAGGGGTTACATCTAGTGCTGCACGATCTGATAAAAATGTGCGATTGCGATTTGAGTGGACAATATCGCTATTTGCGATTGCAATTACAATATAATACAAAAAAATGGTATCATTAGTCTTCTTGCTTGATTCAGTGTTTCCCCTACATTATATCAGGGGGGCACTGACCTGACCTGACATAGTTATTGTTATGGACAGTGTAAATGACCATCAACAGATTGCTGTTATTCACAGTCAAACATGCTGCTCACACAGCAGCACAGCACGTCACTGTACCTACAGCAGAGCGAGCCTGTGTTGCATTCAGGCGTTGTCATGTCTATGTTGGTCACTGCTGCACGCCGGGTGGTCACCTCACCATACATGCTGCACACACCAGGTTAGCTTGTGGACGTAATGTCAACAAACTCCACACACTACAGGAGAGGCAGTCACGTTCACAGGCACACACGTTGACATTTATTTACACTAAATCCAGCCTTTTATGAGATTATGTAATCGCACAGCCTGACATCGCGATTGCGATTAGATTAATCATGCAGCACTAGTTACATCCAAAAGTGGAAGCACTTCAAATCTCTATCACCATTTATAACAGCTCCATAAACTTCTGTACAAGGAGTGTGTTAAACATTGTGGCCTCTGCCTTGGCTGCAAAACCCTCGCAGTCTACTGCCTTGAAACAAAGCCTGATGCAGGCCTCGTTTACCTGTGGTGTGCCCTATGAAAAGAGAAGTGCCAAGTGGCGCAATATAACTAATGCGGTGTCCTACCACATCGCTAAACATATGGTCCCTGTTGCAACAGTGGAACAAAAAGGCTTTAAAAAGTTGCTAGTGCAGTGCTTTGGGCACCAACTTCACCTGGCCATTGGTGAGTGCAGTGTTTAGGGAAATGACTCTGGGAAAAAAAGTACATGCCAGGCCTACCATGCTAAGCAAAACGATTGTTTGCAGTAAGATCACTCACAGTAACGCTATTTTATCAGTATATTCGATGGTGGAATGTAATTAACTACAGTTAAGTGCTGTACTTGTAACTGAGTCTTTGCTTTACATGCTACTTTATATTTCTACGTCATTTCAGAGGGAAATATTGTACTTTTTACTCCTATACAATTATCTGAGAGCTCTAGTGACTTTGCACACAAAACATACAAAGAGAGAGAGCTTGTAAAGTATGAGGTTTTGTTATAAATGAAATACCCACCAACATAATGAGATAATGATCATTAATTGCAATCCCATACAAAATAGTTTAAAAATTTAACTTTAACCTAAACCAGCTACAACAGCAAAACCCTGCTTTTATATTACTGCATGAGTAACAATAATCTAATGACATCATACATAACAGTCACAGGGGACACTTTTATGCATTGAGAATTTTTTGAGTATTTTTACTTATAGTCTTTAATTACATTTTCCTGACAATATTTATTACTTAAGCGACAATTTAGTGCAGGGCTAAAACTTCTTACAAAGTTTTTTTTTAATAGTATGGTACTTAGACTGTAGTAAATGGTCTGAATAATTTCTCCACCTCTGAGTATATTAATTATGCACATCCCTATGAAACAAAGGAGATCTGCCTCCTAAAAACTAAAATAAATAAATAAATATTTTCCTTTAGACTTCAGTGCCAGAATTCAGACAGTTAAAATGAATATCCTACCAAAGCTACTATATTAATTTCAATCTCTCCTAATCAATGTTCCCCAAGACAATTTTATAGCCGGCGATAAGATGATCTCTCAATTCATTTGGAATCGCAACTAATGACTCTTCAGCTGCCTAAAAGTAGAGGTAAAATGGCTTTACTAAATCTTAGGGAATACTTTTATGGAGCCCAGCTTAGACCCCTGGCCTGTTGGTGTAGACCACACACTTTCCATTTTTCGATGTAAAGAAATGGAAACGGAGATACAGGACTACCAGATCCAGATCTTAGTGGGAGACAAATATTTGACAGAAACTTTGAGACATGCAATGGATCCAGTAGTAGCATTTACTCTAGAAATATGGAATGTTATCATGGAAAAATGCAAATTAAAAAGAGCGATTCATACATTATGATGGTTTGCATATGATTCAAAGTTTAAGCCAGGGATCAGAGGAAATCTCAAAAAATATGACTGAGGTGATTGCAGAAGTATACAAACAGAAGGGTTCTCAGTTCATCTCTGCTTCCTACCAAGCTTTGGGGGATGTAGAGGGGACTCAACACTTTACATCAAAGCAATACTGGAAGATAAGGTAAGATAAGATATACTTTATTGATCAAAATCAAAGGACATTAAATAGAATAAGATTAAAGAGAAAAAAATAAAAAGTAAAAATTAAAGATAAGAAGCAGAGTTGAAGATTCAAATAAAAGAGAAAGACTGATACCAAATGTGTGAGACACAATGTACATTCACAAACTCACTAGTGTCGAGGGAATTCTGCTGGAAGAATTTACCCTGCTTTTTCACAACACCCAAAATAAATAGCAGGCAGCTTGGTACACAGCAACAATGTTTGAGGCTGTGTAGGAGCATGGAGGCCTACCACTCGCATATTTCTTGGAACTGTACAAAGATCTGGTCATACTGGAAAATATTCATGTGGCTGTTCAAAATGTTTTGGGATATGAAATCCCAAATACCTGCCTTATGATGTATCTCGGGAACATTAAAGGTGTTGTGATAAGAAAAGATATTTACTTGACTACAGTTTTATTTGGAGCAAATAAGAAAGCTATTACCAGGCACTGGCTCAAGGTAAGCCCCCCAAAACAGGAACACTGGCTAGAAATTGACCAAGAAATTTTAGTGATGGAAAAGTTGACATGTGTTTTCAAAATTAAAGAGAATACATTTAAAAAGAACTGGAAAAAATGGAACATCCATATGAGACAAGACACCAACTAAAAGAATCCCTAACTTGAAGACACTTATTTGAATACTGACAACGCCCCAGACAACGAATTATTGTTATTTGTATTTTTATTTGGTGTTTGTGCCACACTGTATTATTTTTGTGTCAGTATGTTTGTACTGTTGATACATCTGTGAAAACTCAATAACGCGAGTGAAAAAAAAAAAAAAAAAGATAAGATTTGCCAGGAAGAATGGGAATAACATTCCAATGAAGAGTGCAAAGTTTGTAGAGAATTACCTAAGAAGACTCAAAGCTTAAAACTGCTACCAAAAGTGCTTCTACAACAGACTGAATTAAGGGCCTCAATACTTATGTAACTGAGATTTTTTTAATGAATTAACAAATATTCTACATTCTAAAAAAAAATTAACAGATCTAGGACAGAACCTCAGCCATCAGTGGATAGATGGATGAAAATAGATGTAAGGACAGATAAATGGATGGACTGACAGATGGACTAGAGATAGAACAATGGATAGACAGGTTAACAGATGGATTTCACACACTTTAATTTTTTTTACAGTTCACTCTTGAGGAAACAGTCATTATCAAGTTGTGCAGCTTGACAGTGATAATGACTTGAACCATGAATAATTAGTGCTAAACTTTGCTTGGATTTTAATTAGTGTTACACTGTGTGTGGAATAATTAAAAAAAAAAAGTCTTATTCACTTTTGTGACAAGGACGATACATAATATTGTTTCATTTGTTACATATCAATACAATAGTGATGGGAATTACGGTTCTTTTTAGTGAGCGAGATCATTTGGCCCAGCTCACCATGAAGAGCCGGCTCTTTCGGCTCCCAAACGGCTCTTCATTTTACCACTTATACATTTTATAATTCAGCCAAATTTAGCGCTGTTTGGCTTATCATATGTATGTGTACACATATCACTTAAATAATTCAATACATCTTTTGTACTGAAGTATTCACAAGTAAAAATTACATTTTCTAATATCAATAAATTGCTGTAGCCAATTGTTTTCATTGCATTTACAGACCCTTGTAACTCTCCGAAACCACCCAATGAATGCACTGACTTGCTTGTAGAACCACTGTGCTGCACAAAGCAGATAGAAACACCTTTAAAAACTTAAGCACAGAAATAAAAAAGGACGGCTATTGACATTTTCAATTTTTATTTAAACACAAATAATCATAAATAAATAACATAATAAAAAGAAATAGCTAAATTGCAATGTGCAAAACAGCAGCATACAACAGCCGGCTCCCATCGTTCACTTAATAGAGCCGGCTCTTTGAACCGGTTCGTTCGCGACCGACACATCACTACAATACAACCAATGCAATGTATATGGGACTTTTTGCCGTAACTAATCTGCAATGCTTGTCCCTGGTTAGGCTTCTCAGGGATAAAACAACCACTACAAACAGCAACTGACACAACACTTAAAAACAAGAGAGAAAGACAGTACGTATGCTGTGTAAGCCCATGCATCTCAATTGCTGCTGAACTGGTAATAACTCAAAACAGGACTAATGATAAGGGAGAGCATGGGGCTTGCACACACAACAACAGAAAACAAATATCTATTTTATTTCTTACAGCTGAAAATCTATCTATATCAGGACATTTTTTTCCTCACAGCGACTTTGGGTCAATATTGGAATGTGAAATATAAATTTTCCAGCCTACAAAACTTAAAAGTAGAACTGGGCATCAAACCTTCATACTTTTGTGGTTCTGGCTGAGAAGTGTCTGAACCACTGATCATAAAAACTTCCAAGTACTACAAGCTGTATTGTATTTGTATTATTTCCCTCACAGTGTGACCTAGGAATGGGATTTTAGTGATACTACTACTCTCACTGATACTGCGTATCCATGCGGTACTCTTGTCAGCTCTTTTTGGGGGATTTTATGAGGAAAAAAAATGTAACTAATTATTTTCTATGGATGTAAGTTCAGTACATAAATTAACATTCTACGACAGTACTGTTTTGAAGTCAATTTCAATTTTCAATTTTATCTATTAACTCCAATATCACAAATGAAAATTTGCCTCAGAGGGCTTTACAGCATACAACATCCCTCTGTCCTTGGACTTTCACAGTGGATAAGGATAGACTCCCCCAAAAACCCTTTAACAGGGGAAAAAAATGCTAGGAACCAAAGCAACCTGAATTAATTAATATAAAAATAATAATAATGATAACAACAATAATAATAATAATAATACATTGGATTTACAGTATATAGCGCTTTTCGGGATACTATAACATACCCGAGTAGGATGGCGTAACCGGAGATGAACTATGAGATAGGCCATCAAAAACGGTGCATTTCTCTGTCTGTATGTGATGCACTTTCACTAGATGTTTGGAAAGATTGCTCGTGTTTCTGCCTTTACATGCAAGGGCATTGTTGAACTTGTGGTAACAAGCAGTGTCAGCATCAGCTCTTGTAAAATTTAACCACACTTTGTAGCATCAATACTATGGTCTTCAATAATTTGGCCCCGGGGCCCGTTTAATACAAGGTTTTGGTACCCATCCCTAGTGTGACCAGGGCAAAATGGATTAAAAACCCTCGTACAACCACAGTAATGAACTGACCAGCACTCCCTCCCTATATTTTTATTCATGCCAGCTGCAGGGATAAAAGGCTTTATACCAGTATGTCCGCAAATAGGACTAAAACCAAAGTCCCAAAGTAACGTCCTGTCAATCAACATTTCTGCACTGTCAGATGTTATAAAACAGGCAGCAGATTTGTGATATTATACATATTCTAGAACAGTATTTATGCAGGGGTTCATGTGTTCAAGACACCACAAATATTGGTATATGAATGGATGGGCCAGAGTGTAGGGATGTACTGATCCAATACACTGGAATAGTATCAGAGCTGATTCTGACCTTATTGTGAATGGGGTGTTGCCAACCACATGACAGATCCACATGAGATACGAGGGATGTGCCTATTTAACTGCCGCACAACGGCCAATTTTTGCCTTGTTAACTAACTATAGACCTATCAGCAAAAAAAGATGACATTCATCGATGGCAGTGGCCAATGTTTTTTACTGTGGAACATCAATTCTGTGCAGGCTAAAAAGCGGGGCTCAAGACTGATAGCGTCTGGTTGTCTCAGGGACAATAGAAAACAAGGACAAACAGAAATCTTCCCTGGGACATCATCAGGACGAAAGGACGCAGTTAACTCCTTATGGATGAGTCAGGTGAAGCAACCTACCGTTTCCCTGACAATGCTTCATTGTGAGGAACAAATCCGTGTTGACATCAGCAGGAGGAGAGCTAGTTAACGTTGGCTGTCAGTAGCTGGAGTTCAGAAATAACTACTGACGGATGTTGCATTGAGTTACTTTATAATGCATTCAAGCTTTATTCAGAAAAAATGTGTATTAGGTGAAGGTAAATCAAAATGTTTTCATGTGTTTAACGTAATCTTTTTAGCATAATCTTCTAAGCTTTTGGTGAGAAACTTGAATAAATCCATCTGTTTAAGGGAGAAATTTGCTGATGTTTTCCAATAGATATTACAGAGGGAAGTATGACATATTTTAAATATTAAAAAGGTTATTGAAGCAGTTACTTTTTTATGTTTTTCATGTAAAAGGTTATATTAAAGGTTGTTTCATAAATGTGTATTATTAAATTTGCACTCGTTCAAAGGTAGTGTAATGAAGGACTGAATGACTTTAAAAAATACTTTTTTCTTTATAGTGTAGATTTCTGTGTTTTCCTAGCACAAAAGAAGGGCATCAAATGTGCTAGGACCACCTCTGCATATCAACACAAATAAAAGAAAGTAAAAGAAAAAAGTTTTTCATGTCTTAGAAACTAAACAATGACCATGTCCATGACACAGAAGCAGATAAAGTGAAACGTGTATTCTTACCTCTCCTCTGCAGGTCATACTGTCTCCTGGTGTTCTGGTCACTAAGGATCTTCCAAGCTTCATCAACTTCTAGAAACTTCTTCACAGCAGACTCTGCTTCTGAAGGACACTCACCTCTGAGACGATCTGGATGGTACTGTACATGCCCATACACACACAACACAGACAAATGGATTTGTTAAACTCAAACTAGAAATACATTTTCAGCTGGATTTTTTATTATTATTATCTATTTTACCACAGATGTTGTTCCCCATCTGCTGCTACCATGTAACAGTGCTGTGAAAGGATCACTCTACGGCCAGTATGAACAGGAGTGACCATAACTTCCTCAGCATACACACAGGCATGTTTTGTTGTATTAGGACAGCCTTGACAAAATGTGAAGTTGGTCTGTAACAAGTCAGGGTTTGGATAAACATTTAGTTTTACACATTTAGACAAATAATGTTTGATATCAGTCAGATGTACCCTCTGCAGTGTTTCCCCTAAGTTTACAGCTTTTGGGGGGCTGTCAGATAGCAACTCAAAAATTTTGCTCGGGTTCAGCCCACTTGACATGCTGCTGTGTTGTGCTATGGCCTATTCAAGTGCTGGAATTTGTTATTTACGTGACAACACCTGAACGCAACACAGGCTCTGCTCCAATTGATTTTTTGTTTTCTCAGTCAACTTCATTGAAGACCACAACATTATAAACTGCGCTCCAATTGATTGTGTGTAGCGGCGTGTTTGACTGTGCATTACAGCAGCCACACTGTCCATAACAATATCTATGTCAGGTAACAAACTGTGTCGGGTTCATGTCGGGTTCGGTTATAACTGTCTCCGACTTGGGTCGAGTTCGGTCAAGAAAATGCTGCCCAAATAGTGTGCTCACCTGTGTGTTTGTTTGCACACGTGTCTGTGCATGTGTATGTGCAGTGGGGCGGAACTCTGCCATGCGTGATACAGACAGCAGAGGAGAATTGTAAATGCGTGACCATGTAGAGACAGAAATGACATGCCGTCGTATAAATAAGATAAATAACATAGGGATATTTAATAATATAATACGGGAAACACTGCTCTGTTTGGGCTTCATTCCGGCTGTGCCTATTGTCTAATTTGAGCCCAGAACTGTACAGACCAACAGACAGAGGCCTGCTCTCAAACAGTATGCAGTGGTGGCTGTGTTGCTTCATACTGATACAGAGACAGACAGAGCAGTTTTTTACCTGTAAGGCCAGCTGCTGGTACCTGTGTCTGAGCTGCTGGACTGAGTCTGAGGGGCTGGCTCCCAAGACAGCATACAGGTTCTTCTCTGCTGCTTCACACATCCCTGCTCCAACACAATGCTGACATCAGACTGACATATCAGTACCACAAACCTGTACTGGTAGAGCTCATGCTCTTCCCTCAGGCCTTCATACAGAAGCATCAGATGGCTTCATTAAAAGCATATGTGCAATGTAAACCTGCCAAATGAGTCACTGTTTTGCAAGATTAGCATCAGGTATTCAGCTGAAAGTCCTCTAAACATGCTCAAGCCCCCCCCCCCCCCCCGTTAAAGCATCAATATGTGTATTTGTAACAGTCAGAACTGCAAATGAATGAACAGCACAAGAGGAGGAGCAATCTACAAATCTCATTAACCAATCAATCATCACATGGTCATCCATGCCTCTTCAGAAACATGTCTCTTTTTTTAGAGGAGCTGAAGATCTTTTCCAACCCCTCATCCACAGCTTCATACAAATATTATACAAAACATACAAGACAGTCAGGCTACAGTACACTGAAAAAAATCATTTAAGTTAAGAGGTGGGATGTATACACCATCAGTGAGCTGAGTCAGCTGACAAACATCTATCTGAAATATGTGTGTTAAATTACTTATTATTATTATTATTATTGAGTAAGTGTACACTGTGCAGCTGGATTAGGTGAGAGAATATGACTCCTGAATCTCAACACTTAATAATGGAAATAGGAAAAAAAAAAACTGAATGGACATCTGTGGAAGAGGCTCACTAACATAATATTCACATCATAATTTTGAATGCCCCTTGCTGTTAGACTATTATACAGCATAGCCAATTGCGAGCAAAGCTGCAACTACTATCTGATCAGTCCATTAGTCAATGTTAACTGATCGGCAACCATTTCATTCAACTATTAATTGTTTTTTGTAATTAGCAGAAATTCTCTAAACCCAGCTTCTCAAATGTGAATATTGTATATTTACATGGTATATTTTATATAATAATAAATATCTTTGGGTTAACGTCTGAGTGAGAGAGAGAGAGAGAGAGAGAGAGAGAACAGGCGACAGTAACACAAGTCAAATGTCTGGGTTTATGAGACTTAGAAGTTGGCTCACAACCAAACAACCAAAATTAAAAGCAATTTAATTGAACAATACATGAAAATGATTATACTGACTCTGACGTTTCTCGGCAAAGCTAGGCTGAATTTGAGCCTCTCTTTTTTAGAGATCTTAACAATTCTGAGGTCGACGATTAACGTTAATCTAACTTACATTATCGAGGTTTTTACAACCTCATACACATACAAGCAAGGCTCACTAAGGCCTGCTAATTCCAAGAGCTACGATGACAGTAAGTTACAGACAATGTGTTGCTATAAGCTACTGGTAAGTTACACATTACAGACTGCTCTGACATGAGTGGAGGGAGCAGCTTGCTTACTGGACGAAACTACGACTGTCTGTCGTCTGCCACGAACATAAACCAAAATACACCCTCGTGGATTCATAGTGTGTGAGTCTACGTTAAGTATGAGCCAGTGAGCCAAACACACGTGAAGCTGGAAATGCGGTAATTTTGCTCAAAGCGCAATAAAAACATTTCTTTCCGTTTATCAGTGCTGTCATTTAACATTTGTGTTGTGGGTGTAAGGCATTGAACATACCTTCAAAAACGCTGTCAGCTTAGAGACCACACAGTGTCCGACGATGTTATGGTTCCCCCTGAACAATGCAGTGTTGTTTCTGTTCCGCCTGCTGCCTGAGTTCCGCTGGCGAGAATCAAGACTTCCGGTCTTTTTCTTTTTTAAAATACAGGCGTCATCACTACAACTACAACAAAAGATAACAAAATATATAATGAAATATGCAGTTTGTACAAGTTTAATTCCTAACACCTGATTGTTGAGGCATATAACCAAAAGCCAGCTAGAGAATAAAGTCACTAAAGTTTTGCTTAGTGTTACACACAACTTAAGCAATTTTCATACTTGGTGCCTCTCAAAGTCAAGGATGCTTCCTTGGTAGGAAAAATCCATCCAAGTCAGGTCCTGCAGAGTCTAGGCAACACTCCTTCCGAGCATTCAGTGAATGCACATTGGAACAGGCGACCAGGGCAGTGTCCAAAATCACTCACTACTCACTCTAGTCCACTATATAGTGGGTTTGCCATTTCTGAATATGTGGGAATTATTATTCCCATATGCAGGCTGACCAAACATCCTCTTTTGCCCGGACATGTCCACTTTTGACGTCCTGTCCGGGGTGTCCGGGGGGTGTTTATAAATTGATGATAATGTCTGGTTTTCCTTGTGTGTGTGTGTGTGTGTGTGTGTGTGTTAGAGTGTGGCACGGGCCGCATATTTCTGTCCAAACCCGACAGTCATTCTGTTTTGTTATGTCCGAAACCAAACCGAGCCCAACATTATTTAATGACTAAAGCACTGAGTTTGTGTCACACAGTTGTTATGGTTACAAGCTATTTAACAGGCCGGGCATGCGCTGTGGGTGCTCCGCGGAGAGGGAGACCTCCGTGTTTCAGACGGGAGCGGGCGGCGGGAGGTCCAAGGCTTCCAGCGAGGGGAGAGGGAGAAATATAACAAAATAAGATAAAATAGGAAAAACCTGTCTCCCTCTTTTATTTTATTTTCAGTGTTTAATCAAGGCGGAGGCGGGCGGCTGGAGGTCCAAGACTTCCAGAGAGGGGAGAGGTAGAAACAAACAGCCAATGTGTGTGTGTGTGTATGTGTGTGTGTGTTATGTTCAGGTGTTGTCACGTAAATAACAGTCCCCAAGCAATAAACAGGACAGACAATAGGATTTTATTTATTTTTACACTACATTTTCACTGAAAGCTGACCGAATCCGACCCGAGCCCGAAAGAAAAATTTATACATTTTTGACAGAGCCCGGCCCGACCCGTCGGGACCCTCTAGTGTGTGTATGTGTCCCCTATCTATAGGGGCCTATCTGAATTTCTGTCTTTGAGAGATATTATTTTGTAATATAACTGAATATTCTATCCATACATATAAATTTTAAATATATTAAAACTATAAGGCATCTTTGAGTAAACTGCGAGTATCATTTAAGTAGGCTATCTCGTGGCCGGGCCGAGTGTCCTCTTTTTTGGAAATCAAAATATGGTCACCCTACCATATAGTGGACTCAAAATATCCCACAATGCACAGTGAAAAGTAGTGTACAACTGATGGTCACTCACCAAGCAATGTACCCCATCATGCATTGAGCTAAAGGAATAGATGGACCATTTGGAATGGACACCGAGACGGATGAGAGGAAAGAGAGCTACTCAATCACAACCTGCTGTACATGTGTAACCTATAATGACATGTTGAAGTCTGTTTTACCACTTTCTTAACCATGTAATAAACTGTTGTCGGTCCCTGAAAAGATAAAAATAAATCAGCAATTGATCTTTTCTAGTGCTTAACAGTACTGTACAGAGTAGGGTTAATAACGCTAGCTAATGTTAGCAAGCTGGGTCGCCACTACTTCTGATTATTGCCGTAATGGTGTATGCAGTACGTTATACATTAAATTCACAAGCTATTACATGACTGACTGGTAAAACAAACTTCAAGACAACAAAGTGGAAAATTACTGACATTAGTAGGCCAGATTAAAATAGAAGCATCAGGGGCAATCAAGCAGAGTTCTTGGATCATGTCTTCATCTGTGAGTTCTAGAGGACAGATAACAATAGGTCTATTTGGGACACATTATCTTGGATGATGGGCATCTTATGAAAATGGAGCACATGCTATCACTTATTGTTTTTGGTGGTGTGATGAGCTTGCTGGTTGCTCAGTCCTCCCCATCCTAACATACAGCTCCACCTTAAATAGTATTGCTGCTGCATGGCTGTAACGAGACCCTAGTCTGCAATGTTAGATGGAGTATGACACAGAGTAATAACATGTTGCTAACCTCACAGGTTAGCAACAAAGCAGCAGGCAGAGAGGCAAGTAGAACATTGTACTCGTGAATTTTTTAAAGGCAACATAGGTAACCTAACAACATAGCTAAAATAACAAGTGTGGTTGATTGTAATAGTTGTTAAATGTTTAGCTGATTCATTACATATAAACCATAGAAGTCACACAGATAATTTAACAGTTATGTAGCTGTGTTTGGCAACCACTTTCAAATGGGGAACTGCCCATTGGCCGACTGCTCATTGGTCCGACATCCCATTGTTCTGACTATATTAAACCCATTGTTCCGATTCCGAAATTCCCGTTGTTCCAAAATCATCATGATGCCCTGTGGTTAAGGTCTGGTTAGGTTTAGGCACAAAAACCACTTGGTTAGGGTTAGGAAAAGATCATGGTGTGGGTCAAAATGAAAAAGAAAGTGACAAAAACATAAGCTGTGAGCCTGCTTCGCCTCAAGCCTTTCCCAGCTGACCCAGAGCCGGTCACAGCGCACCATCAAGGCAGAAATACGCCCACCGGGAGCCATTCAGCACCGCGGACCGTCAGACTAATGGGATGTCGGACCAATGGGCTGTCGGACCACATGGACCCTTTCAAATGTAAGTTGCAGGTTTGCTAGTTACCCAGCCTTGCACGTGCAGTTCTCCATCAAGATGAAGTTGTTTGCTCTGCTCACAATGGCCCAGGCTTGGTACATAGCTGTCTTCTGTCCTTGCCGTTGGCTTGGCAGAACTTCAGACCACAAGATACAAAACTCATGAGTTAAATCATGGTATTTCAAGTCCTGTACATGGCCATTTAAGACATAGTTATAGCCATCTAAGGACTTACATGCCCTGAGTTTGTCTTGACTATACACAGTTGGTTTTGTCTTTCAGGTAAATGTACAGTATATGTCTGGCCATTCCACTTTCGGCTATCTCATCAAATCATCCATCCATTAAGTAACAGCATACGCGTCGGCCTGTCCTGTCCAGCTGGTCAGTGTTAACTTACTCAAGTAACACTCACGGCCCCGGACAGTGAGTGAAGTTGGGACCTCAGCCACATGTTTTAAACAATAGAGAGGCCTTAACAAAACCAGCCAGTCTAAGAACAAAGGAAACACGCCAAGCTTCCATCGGACCTGTAACTATCAAAGTGTAAATCACTTTTGAAATTCAACCTCTTGCTCCCTATTGGGCGACTGCAACCAGGTTCAGATGGAGTCAGAGAGAACCCCTTCTGAAGTCACTGAGACTTTAATTGCCGCTGCACGCTTACACCCCTCGCAATCCCCAAGTGATGAGTTGCTGGAAGGAAGCCAAAGTTTTCTGTGCGCAAGTTACTGCTAGGGAGCACCACAAACATTTGAATTTGACCGACCAAGGCCGCCCTTTTGTTTCTTGACTCACTGGCCGAGGAAAGACACCTTTTTCTTTTGTTTTTAACACTCCATGGAGAACAACAACACCATTCTTCAACATTTGCAGAGTTTGGAGAAACCCCCTTTTCTCCCGAGGAAGACGGAACCATCGAGGCCCCGCTTCTTCAAACGAGTCGTCTCCACTGATCCCTCTTCTGCCACACCGAGGCCAGCAGCTTTGCACACTCATCCCGGAGCAACAGACGGGACACACGTCGTCGCGCCGTGCGACTCAAGTAGGAGAGCTACAGTCTGGGCAGAGACTGCATAGCGTGTGATTTAAGTGTGACTGTGAACTTTGAGGACCGCCGTGTCCCTTTTCCCTTTGATAATCTGATCGATTGCTGTTTGTTGTTGTGCTCGCCAGAGCAAATTGATTGTGCAATTCGGTGGATAACCCGCCATTAGCTGTGCTGGCCACACACTCACAATACGCCGCATTCCTATCTGCAACAAAGACCAGTGGACGGTAGGCTGACCTAGTTAGTCTACTGGCCTCTGAGGGATAGGAAAGTGACCACTGTGTTCCTCCATGGCCACTGTTACCTTGTGCTGATTATGAGCGCTCTCTCTCTCTCTCTGTCTTAATTACAATTAGTAATTAATAATCTATATATATATATATATCTTTATTTCAGACTCAGGGTCCATAGTGAGACATACATGGACACAACAGCAAACATATAACATAGAATAAAAAAGAATACAGCTAAAGATATAAAAATAGAGATTTACACATTTGGTATCAAAAATAGAGATTTCTATAAAGTTAAAAACAGACAGCTGTACCAGTGTTTCCAGAACAGAGATTGGTACCTGATGGAGCTACAGTTGATGTGAGTCAAGCTGTTAATTATATGATTTTCTGAGACATCGAGCCGACACATAAATCTATACATAAGGTTTCTGAGTACCGAGTTAAAGGTGTTGACATGTGCATTTACAAACAATTCGCTTGCACTCAGCCAGCGAGGTCTTTTTAATAAAATCCGTAATGCATCGTTATACGCAACCTGTAGTCTTTTCATGCTTGCTTTCTTGTACTTAACCCACAGGTGTGCGGTGTACAGACGAGTACAGTACGCTTTGAACAGAGATATTTTAACATCATCTGAACATGAATAAAACCTGCAAGCAAGAGTATTTGCCTGTACATATAGTTTGCAGCACTGCCTATGAATATCATCATCATCTGTCATATCTTCTGTAAGGAAATGGCCGAGGTATTTGACCTTTTTACAGGGAGCAATGTTATTATTTGACAGTTTAAATGCAGGAAAGGCCATTTTTTGGTCCTCTCTAGTAATAACCAACTTGCCTTTAGCAAATCCCTACAGTGACTTCACATATTCAGAAGGACTCGTTTCATCGTCCTCCATTCTTGAAAACAAGCCAACAAAGCTTGCAAGCTAGTGCTAGTTAACCTTAATGAAGAATTATTTGCCTCCAACTAAGCCCCGCCCATCATAAAACGTTATACTGTTTACGTACTTACAGTAAAAGGGTCCATAGTCCTCTACATAGAACTCCCTATATAGTGAGTAGGGAGTAGTGAACGCTTGAATGATTTCAAACTCAGACCAGGTGCGCGTCACTGAAGTGACTCCACCTTCAACTGTGGCAAATCGTGCGCAGAGAATTGTGGGTACTTAATGCCTGCTGACAAGACATGCATGCATCCTTGAAAATTCTCTTAAGAGAGGACTTAGTCCTTGGTGAATTCGAAGGATTGACATTGACATTGAAACAGTGCTTTGGCGAGATTAGATGATGTAGCCTCCTTAACATTCAGCCAACCAGGCAATAAAAGAAGGCTTTGGCAAAAGAAGACATTCCTGCACATCGGAAAGACGCAAGGCAACAGAATGAATATTATATACCACATATATGTTTTTCCATAAAGAATATGGATGTAACCCCTTTTGTAAAAACATTTTGATTAGTAACCTCTGAAACAGCAGCCAATGAAGAGCAGCGCAAGACCACATGCTGGGAAATCTGTCCTGGCAATACAGACCAGGAGTGATCTGTTAATTGAAATGGGAGCAGAAGACATGAGGTGACACCATAACACCTTTACAATCTGACTTCCTGTCTGTCACTCACTTATGGTTCTTTAATGAGACCACAGAGGGGGGTGGGAGGGAAGCAGAGACACGCAGTAACTGACATTGTTGTGCACTTAATTATTTCTTAATTTAGGGTGAATTAAGGGTCAGTTAGTCAAGTGACAGAATATTCACTGCCAGAATGGGGGGCTGTAGTTACCACTTTATTAAATGCACAGGTCTGTGCAGTCTCATGCAATGTAAGGCTTTTTGAAAGATGTTGAAATGTTTTGTCCTCCCACATTTATGTAGATAAGAAGGACATAATAGTGTGGCAAAGCAGTCCACACCCACACAATGATTTGCACTTACAACTGGGGCTGCCACTAACGATTATTTTCATTGTTGACTAATCTGTCGATTATTTCTTCAATTAGTTGACTAATCATTTCATCGAAAAATGTGTTAAAATGTTGAAAAATGTCGGCCTGTCTCACCCAAACCCCAAAATTACGTCATCTAATGTCTTGTTTCGTACTCACGCCAAAGGGTTTTAGTTCACTGTCGCGGGAGAGTGTGTAAAGCTGCCAATATCTGAACATAAGAAGCTGCAGTAAGAGTATTTTGGGGTACTTTTATAGTGCTTTTCTATGAAAAATAACTCAAACCGATTAGTTGATTACTAAAATAGTCACCGATTATTTTAATAGTCGATTAGTCATCGATTAGTCGACTAATCTTGGCAGCCCTACTTACAACTGCATTAAAAACAAAATTAGAATTTAAATCGACGTTCAGAGTGCAAATTTGAGCAGGGAGTAATTCCCATGCAGACCGGATGGCTGTGATTGGTCAATTTCTTTGCAGGCCTGCAGCCGCCAGAGAGACTGGATTTTTTTGGTTCCTTTTGCTCTTCAAATTTATGTAGCTAGCACTATTGAGCCATAACCACCACCTAAATGATGTTAATAATAATGATCAATCTTTCTAAATTCAGTTTGGTGCAATGCTTACAGTGGGTGAAAGCTAAGGATTACACTGTTTTAGGAAACTGAAAGCACAATTGACCTATGGCTAAGTCCCGCCCTCAAACGCGATGAGCCAATCACAGTGCGTATAGCCATTCCCATACACTCGGACATTCTCTGCCTGGACGTTCATTGAAATGCATTACAGAAAGTCAGTTTTGTTCAGTTTTATGAGCTTTTTCTGAGATTTGAAGTTTAAAAATGGTCAAACGATGTGCATGGGGTACATGCAATTCCCACACAAGGTATCCTGAGAGGCTGGGTGTGTATTTTTGTATTTTTTACCCTTTCCTAAACCACATCTCAACCAAGAAAAGGGTCTACTTTGGATAAAGTTGTGTGGTAACGTTAGACCTACATCTGTTCTAAGGTAAGTCAACATCATGTTTGAGGCAACATACTGTCACTTTGCTGGAAAGAAATATAAAGTTATCTTTAACATCTCTAGCTAACGTTAGCTAAAGTTAGCCTAACGTTAGCTCCTAGCTGCATTGTTTATCATGTCACCTTGTTTGCTAGGAGTTTATTAGCCTATTTTGTTCTAGTTTTGTACTTTGGTAATCGTACATCATTGTTAGTTGTTGTCCAAAGGGCTCTAGTTAAACTAACGTTAACTTTGGGAGCTTAGCTTCAGTGGTACTTTGACTTGCTGTCTTTGATGGCAACGGCAACGAGATGCAGTTTACAAGCGTACACTGTGACCTGTAAATTTTGGCTTGTAATTTAAGCTTTTCATCGACCTTCTCAACAATAAAATGATTAATATATTCCTCCAATGCATAGTTTAGGCCCTTTTGGTTACTTCTCAATGACATCTGATCTTTATGTCCCCAGAAATCATCAGTTGCCTCCTGCGAAATGCCATGTACCTGCCATAGCACCCGGTTACTGAATGTTGATAGTTTGTTCGAGTGAGTGGTGGGGGCGTGGCTTAGCCATAGGGCAATTGACCACATGCAGCAACATTTTCTTAAATATCTCTTATCTTTTCTCTTAATTTTCTTTTGAGAGAAAAAAATAAGAGAGGTCAGCTCCAAATGCAACATACCAATCCAAATCTGCTCTGACCTGTTAGCCAGATAACACCCCCTAAATGCTATATAAGGGCAGGTGTTGAGCTGTGTACAAAGATTCTGATGCATGGCCAAGATTTGGAGAGATGTCACCAAACAAAGGCTCTATAAAGAAGAAGAACTTGTGTAGTCATGAAATCAATGTACTGTTACACTTAAACAAAGGAAATGTGATTTTCCAGTGTCTGTATTGGTGTTACAGGAAAATAAAAAACCCAGCAATGACAAAACATTTACCGTGTCAGCCATTACATGCTTTTTGCTTGAAAAATGACAAAACGATTTTTTTCAATAGCCATCAATTAATTTTCTGATCAATCGACCAATCGTGTTAACTGTGCTTGTATTGTTTTTATGTGGTTTATGTGCAAAAATCTTAATTTGTTAAATAACTAGTGCCTTAAAGGGATAGTGCACCCAAAAATGAAAATTCAGCCATTATCTACTCACCCTCTGTTTTTGGCCTCATTGTAGCCTGTAGCTCTAACTGCCTCTCTGTACACCGCGTTCACATGTGCGTGCTTGCACGAGACTGTGAGACATGGGCACCACGTTCATGTGTGTTCACATGCTTTCGCTGGTCTCGCGCGAGCACGCATATGTGAACATGGTGTACAGGGAGGAAGTTAGAGCTACAGGCTACAATGAGGCTAAAAACAGACTTCAAATGACGCTTTTCCAAACAACTTTTTATGTCGGGGCTTCAGGACACTTGGATCACTACGGACGAGCAGTATGGAGATATTTTGTGGTTTCAATTATGTGTTTTTGGACGTTTGAATCTGGGGCGCTGTAAGCCTCCATTAGGTGGAGTTTTGTTGCCACCCCCTCTCCCCTTGGATCTCTGCAAGTGATGTGAGGACTCACACCTTCATCTGAGCCTCCCTTGGCATATGGGTGACTAGATAATGGCTGAATTTTCATTTTTGGGTGCACTATCCCTTTAAGTTATCAAATAATTGTTTTGGAGAAATGGGTGCAGTATTTCCATCTGATGTGTAGTGAAGTAAAAGTAGACAGTGGCATGAGGTTAAAATACTTAAGTAAAGCAAAAGCACCTCAAATTTACTTTACTACAGTGCTTGAGTAAATGTACTTAGATACATTACAACTCTGGTCAGTAGAGGGATGCACAGTAACTAAAATTACAGCAATTGGCATCAATGGACCAAGTATACCCGTATTTCTGTTTGTGTTGTTTTAAGAAATTCATGCATTTTTTAAATGTTCCTCAAATAAAAAACGTATGTTTCCTCATTTTGGCTAACAATTTGTGGGCTGTGAAAACGCAGTGTTTTTTTTTCTCTTTTTTTTGCTCACAGCCAATCACTGCAAGCATTCTTCAATTTAATGCAACATGTTATTAGCCCACTACTGCAGCTGCTACAAGCCAAACAGCCAGTGTGTACTGAAGTCAAGGGTGGTATCTGATGGAGTTTTGAAAGTGTGGTGGCATTTTTCACAACTCAGTGCTTCTATTCACATAATGGGTATTGCATGAAGTAGAAAACAAAAGGTATCAAATGAGTATTGGTATCTGTAACACATTAATTGGACTGGCACTGGCACAAATGTGGTATCTTAAATCTTCAACAAAACAGTAACACCTTTCCAATGTGTTTTTTGGTAACACAAAAAACTGGAATGGTCCTTTAAGTCCAAAAAGGCCTTCACTATTGCCCCAGGGCACACAAAGCCTGTCAAACTTGGAGTTTGTGTGTGTGTGTGTGTGTGTGTGTGTGTGTGTGGCTAGCACTCTCAGACATAGAGCAGCTGTTCATTAGAAATGTGTGAGCTGAAGAAACAACACAGATGATAAAAACAGCAATCTCTGGCTCATTAAAGACAGAAAAGAACAACCAGCCAGAGATGATGCATGCACACACACACACACACACACACACACACACACAGTCCTATCTACCTGTTTGTGATCATAAAGCTGTTGTTAATTAATAAAGACAATAAAAACATGATAAACAAGCAGAATAATACAAGCAGCTACAACATGTCAGTCAGAGCGAATCAGTGACCCACACATCAGATTCCTCCTCTGCAGCCTATCTGACTCCATACAAATACACATAATGCAAATGGAGAACAGCTGTTCATTAGACAGATGTTAAGTATAATAATAATAATCAACAATGAATAAACAACAACTAGATAAAGAGCTCTCTCATTAACTGAATCCACTGCTGCTGTTATTGTCTCTAATTGACTATCACAGACTAAACGCCCACATCCGAAAAAAAAAAAAGACCCTCAACTGTCTTGGTTCTTTATTTGAATTTTTTTGGTGTTGGATGAAAAGGCTCAGAATACAGAATGTCTGAAAATAGTCCCAGTTATTTAAGACCAGTGACTAAAGTGAAGCAGCATGGCTCTGGCTCTGTGAATGGTGATGTAACTTACTGGTCTATGACTTCAGTGTTTGGGCATTTTTTATGTAGAAGATTACAAAAGAAATTAGTGAACCTGATTTTTGTGTTTAGTGTCTGAAGCAAAGTAAGCCCAACAGACTGGACATGTGTGCAAGATATCATTTTATAAAGATTACAGCTTGCAAATGCCAATGTACAACTGGATCATGACTCCAAAGCAAGTTTCAGGCTGTAAGTTTGTTTCTGCACAAGCCTGTTCTTTTTTAGGAAATAAATATATATATTTATACATATACATATATATATATATATATATATATATATATATATATATAAGTATATGTATATATTGTAGTTGGGTTGCCTGGCATGCTTTTTTAGATTTTAAAAATCTAATTCATAGTGAAGGGTTATGCATTTTCCACCAGTCACTTCAAAAAGCTCAAGGAAAAATATTTGTGGCCACAGGGGGGATCAAAATAAAATAAATAAATAAAATAAAAATCAACCAGCCACCCTCCTCCTCTGATAAGTTAAGAACAGTCCCTTCAGTGCGGTGAGGTTTGTGGACCATTACCTGCCATGAAGAGAGAAATGTGAATGGCTCGTTTCTCCTCTGACATGTCACATACCTGTGTGCCACCACGGCCCAGCTGTTCAGGTACTTCTGGGCAGTCATGACACCAACGACCAAGAAATTATTGGACCTGGAGCTTGGCGTAGTGGCTATAGTAGTGGCCGTAGTGCTCCGCCGTATTCCTGTCTGTGACCCCCGTTCAACCCACAACCGGCAGGATTCGCCTTTCGTTTCTGCTGCTGGTTGAAATCTGTACTCGCACAGCATGCTCCTGAATGATTTCTTTTGCACACACAAAACTATTTTTAGTCTCAAATGCAAGTAAAATGCTCACGCCATAACGGTCGCTGTGGATAACAGCAATGCATAATTGGATATAACGTCTGCTGGTGGAATGCGCTTTCAACTCCATACCTACCAAAGAAAGACTAGCTAACATTAGGCCTACACAGGATTAAGGAACTTGCTGCTTTGATGACCGTTCAACTTTAGGCTATCGGGCAGACAACGGGTGAGTGAAAATGTGTCTTACCGTCTCACTGTAAGCAGGCATAGCCAGTGTTTGATTTGTTTTATCAGCGCGGCGTTTCTCAACCACATGACCAAAAAAAAAAGTGCATGACACGCATGTTTTTTCCCATCCGAATAACTGGTATATTTGCATAGAAAAAATATCTGTTTCAAAGGCATTATTCCTGCCAATACGAATAACGTATTTGTATTAGGGCACACCCCTAATTATTACTTGTTTGGAACTCGAAACTCAAAGTTTGAACCTAGTACTTGACTTGGGACTTGAACTCTGGACTTGCCTGTCTTGATTTGGGACTTCAGTGCAAAGACCTGAGACTTACTTGTGACTCAATGACTCGGTCCCACCTCTGGTTGGATGATGTTGATGGCTAGCCTGTGCAATATGGCAAGACTGAAGATTTTACAACTGCTAAGTCGGTAAAGGAAAAGCAATTGTCTGCTCTCTGAAACAACGCACAGAGGTGTTCTGCCGCTCCTATCGGCATGATCACATTGTTTGTCTATGCCTTCAAAAACTGTTACAAGTCACTGGAGAAAAGGTGGTTTTGTTCAATTGCCTGTCATCTGACATACTCAATATCGTTACTAGCTCTGTAGAATCTGGAGTCGTCCCCTCGTCCCCTCTTCTCTCAAGTGTGTTATCATTACAACATTACTGAAAATGAACGACATAGACCCGTCCATAATTAGCAATTACAGACCAACCTCCTCTAACCTTTTTGTTGGTAAAATACTTGAAAAGGTTGCTTTCAAGCAATTACAAAGCTACTTATCACTTCATAATCTGTATGAAGTGTATCAATCTGGCTTTGGAACCAGCCACAGCACTGAAACAGCAGTTGTAAAAGTAATCAGTGATTTCAAGATCAACAGAGCTGCAAATAAACTTTCCATCCTAGTATTATTACATCTGATTGTGACCTGTTTTCAAGATAATTTTTTGGGCTTTTATTGCCTTTATTATAGTCCAGCTGGAGATTGACAGTGAGGGGGAAGAGAGGACATGTAGCAAAGGGCTGCAGGTTGGAAATGAACATGGGTCGCTGCAAAGGGCTCAGCCTTCAGTGGGGCAGACGCTCTACTCACTGAGCAAGAGGCTGCCCCCAAATTTCTTATTTCTTTAGTGATGCTGTGTGTTGCTTAATGCTGGGTTCACACTGGACGCAGATTTGTTAACTGTCCCACGAGCAGACACCTGGCTGTTCAAACCAGAAGCGCATCTCTCCACGCAGGTGAGCAAGGGATTATACTTCTCTGCACTTTACCAATCACATGTAGATGGTAAATGGATATAAATTTGTATAGCGCCTAGCAGTATTATACTACATGCCACATTCAACCATTCACATACACATTCACACACTGGTGGCTGAGCCTGCTGTATGGTGCCACCTGCTACTCAGTTAAACATTTACACACACTCACACACCAATCGAACAGCCTTCGGGAGCAATTTGGAGTTCAGTATCTTGCCCACGACATGCAGACTGGAGGACAACCCAGTCTACCTGCTTGTCTGTGTGTGGGTGTCTGCTTGTGTCTCTCTCTGTCTCGACTCAACTGACAAATATGTGGAATTAGTAAGCCTGGGATGCATATTCTATAATTTATAAGAATCAGATAATTTATATCATCCATGTTATATATCCTTTATAGCATTCATGATAGATTATCAATGTGTTTTTTTGCCAGATTCGTTCCCAAAAAAATTGGACAAGATGTCAAAACTACCGCTGCAGATTACGAGCTCGGAACTGAGGTCTGTTTAGTGTGAGTGGCCCAATTGGTTAATGTGGTTGATGAGAAGAGGTGGGCAACACTCCACAGGAAATCGGTGCACTTTATGGCACTACTGTGTCTAGTGTGAACTCGGCTTAACCCTTGTTGGCCCCAGCTCACCCTGCCTCGCACACTGACCCCACCTCACACTGCTTTACACTTCATGCCTCAGACTCACACACACATACTGTAAATTCAGGCGATTACAAACTACTAGTGCATGTAAACACACTCGTGTGGAAAAAGACCCCATCTCATCCTCACCACAGCTCTGTTTTACACACACACACACACACACACACACACACACACACAGGCTGTCTGCCCACCACCTGCTTCCCTCTCTTGGCCTGGTGACACACACAGCCGTCAAGGAGTGTGTGTGTGTGTGTGTGTGTGTGCGTGTGTGTGTGTGTGTGTGTGTGTGTGTGTGTGTGTGTGCGTGCGTGTGTGAGTGTGTGTCAGTCCGTGTGTGTGATTGATGATGGGTCGCATCTTGCTGTGCTCTGAAACACTTCACTGATTTACGCTGCTGAACCAGCGAGAGGCTGTCTATGCATGTGTGTGTCGCAGTGTATCTGAGCCAGAGAAACACAGCTGGTCAACACAAGTTCCCAGGCAGCTGCTCCCTAAATAAAGCTTCGGTGCACTTCAAACGCCGGCAAGTCTGCCAGCTATTTTAGCAGGTTTTTACACTTATTCATCCAGTTGTACAAATTTCAACTTGTACTGCTGCACAGCAGAATGCTCCAAGCATTGGAGAGCTAGTAATAAAGATATCTGGAAACTACTGGCCCTAAATTTATAATAAATAAAACATTAAGGTTTTGTTTAGTTTGGTTACAGTCCTGAGAAACCCATCCAACTCTGTTTGGCTGGCTCTGTGCTCCATTCCTTCACTTCGGCTCTTTGCCATTTCATGCTGGGCCGGTTGATTCAATCAGCTTGTTTTAGCTTGGACTGTATTTGGGAGGTCAGTGACAGCTGGAGGGACTCAACCTTATTAACTAACAACCAACCATAATGTGAAGCAGCTGAAACATCCATAAAACACTGCAACTAGATAATATTTAAGCAAATAGTCTATTAGGTAACAAAAACATTGTCCTGTCCTGGACAGACATGGGACCTAAATAATCCTTAATTTAATATTCAAACTTACAAAATTACTTGGCCCAGACATGAAAAGACAACAAAACTTTGTCAGTAAATGAGGATTATTTTGCTATTGGTTTGATAAAAAACATAGCAAGAGTTGTAATTGCACAGTCTGCTGTATGCTGAATCTAAGTTGCTTTCAGTCTCTATTGCAACTAAATCATTTAACAATTATTTTTATTTTTCTTGGTCACTGTTTCATATGCATCTGATTCCTAATACCCTTTATTATAAAAAAATGACATTGGTTGATCAATTGCTGAAGGGGCCAGGAGAGGGGAGATTCGCAGAGGTCATTGATAGAGTGACTGAGCCACCTTGTTGGCTCCAATGGATAAAGTACTTGAAAGTCATACTTGAGTAAAAGTACAGATATCTTACCAGATAATGACTTCAGTAGAAGTTAAAATTAACTATTAGAACATCACTTGAGGATCTGATATTTACTGTGCTTAAGTATCAAAAATAATTTTATATGAAATGTAATTAAGTATTGAAAGCAAAAGTACAAGTAAATGCTGGTAATAAAAAAGCAAGCAGTCAGAATTTTGAGGATTATGAAGTTTATTTCTTCTTAACATGTACACCACTTTAAAAATGGAGAGTGTGTTCCACTTGACGAAAAACAAGTTCTTCTTCACAGTTTACAGGATTTAAAGAAAACGTGTGACTATCCAGAGCTGACACACTGCAGTGGAGCAGTCACCACACAGTTACCTGTCACAAATTTTTATCTCCTTGAATCATTACTCAATCTCTCTGCTGTGGGACACCACTTTCTGTTTCCATCATTAACCTGGTCTTATCGTCAAGTGGAATGTAACAACTAGCATGTAGCAGCTAATCTGACATGCAGCCTGGGGTTGACTGCAAATCCAAAGGTAACTGCAGCTTTGAGAGCACTTCTTTGCTATGTGAATAACCTTGCAAGCTAGGAGCAGTGATTCACCAAACCCTCTGATTTTATTTTGTAGAAACAAAGTAATGAAAATGCTTAGGACATAGAAATATAGAGATACTGCCGTAAAACTGGAATAAAATAGTTTTATTCCAATACATAGAAGTGTATTGGAGTAAAAAGTATACATTTTATTTAAAAAATATAGTGGAGTAAAAGTGGAAGTTAAGACAAATATAAAAACTGAAGTAAAGTACAGATACTCCCCAAAAATATTTAGATATTGTAAAGTATTATTACTTTATTACATTACACCACTGGTTGGCTTGCTGTTTAGAGGCCAGCTGAGTGACCAGCTGGCATGTTGATTGGTTGACAGGCTGTCAGTTTGAAGAAATAACTGACAAACTGCTTGATAAGCCCTCTGACTAACTGTATGAAGATAGCTTTCACTTTGGGGTCTCTCCTGTTCCCTTTGACAGCCCTAATATATATATATATATATACAGTACAGGCCAAAAGTTTGGACACACCTTCTCATTCAATGCGTTTTCTTTATTTTCATGACTATTTACATTGTAGATTCTCACTGAAGGCTTCAAAACTATGAATGAACACATGTGGAGTTATGTACTTAACAAAAAAAGGTGAAATAACTGAAAACATGTTTTATATTCTAGTTTCTTCAAAATAGCCACCCTTTGCTCTGATTACTGCTTTGCACACTCTTGGCATTCTCTCCATGAGCTTCAAGAGGTAGTCACCTGAAATGGTTTCCACTTCACAGGTGTGCCTTATCAGGGTTAATTAGTGGAATTTCTTGCTTTATCAATGGGGTTGGGACCATCAGTTGTGTTGTGCAGAAGTCAGGTTAATACACAGCCGACAGCCCTATTGGACAACTGTTAAAATTCATATTATGGCAAGAACCAATCAGCTAACTAAAGAAAAATGAGTGGCCATCATTACTTTAAGAAATGAAGGTCAGTCAGTCCGGAAAATTGCAAAAACTTTAAATGTGTCCCCAAGTGGAGTCGCAAAAACCATCAAGCGCTACAACCAAACTGGCACACATGAGGACCGACCCAGGAAAGGAAGACCAAGAGTCACCTCTGCTTCTGAGGATAAGTTCATCCGAGTCACCAGCCTCAGAAATCGCAAGTTAACAGCAGCTCAGATCAGAGACCAGATGAATGCCACACAGAGTTCTAGCAGCAGACCCATCTCTAGAACAACTGTTAAGAGGAGACTGCGCCAATCAGGCCTTCATGGTCAAATAGCTGCTAGGAAACCACTGCTAAGGAGAGGCAACAAGCAGAAGAGATTTGTTTGGGCCAAGAAACACAAGGAATGGACATTAGACCAGTGGAAATCTGTGCTTTGGTCTGATGAGTCCAAATTTGAGATCTTTGGTTCCAACCGCCGTGTCTTTGTGAGACGCAGAAAAGGTGAACGGATGGATTCCACATGCCTGGTTCCCACTGTGAAGCATGGAGGAGGAGGTGTGATGGTGTGGGGGTGTTTTGCTGGTGACACTGTTGGGGATTTATTCAAAATTGAAGGCACACTGAACCAGCATGGCTACCACAGCATCCTGCAGCGACATGCCATCCCATCCGGTTTGCGTTTAGTTGGACGATCATTTATTTTTCAACAGGACAATGACCCCAAACACACCTCCAGGCTGTGTAAGGGCTATTTGACCAAGAAGGAGAGTGATGGAGTGCTGCGGCAGATGACCTGGCCTCCACAGTCACCGGACCTGAACCCAATCCAGATGGTTTGGGGTGAGCTGGACCACAGAGTGAAGGCAAAGGGGCCAACAAGTGCTAAACACCTCTGGGAACTCCTTCAAGACTGTTGGAAAACCATTTCAGGTGACTACCTCTTGAAGCTCATGGAGAGAATGCCAAGAGTGTGCAAAGCAGTAATCAGAGCAAAGGGTGGCTATTTTGAAGAAACTAGAATATAAAACATGTTTTCAGTTATTTCACCTTTTTTTGTTAAGTACATAACGCATTGAATGAGAAGGTGTGTCCAAACTTTTGGCCTGTACTGTATATATATATATATGTATATATATACAGTACAGGCCAAAAGTTTGGACACACCTTCTCATTCAATGTGTTTTCTTTATTTTCATGACTATTTACATTGTAGATTCTCACTGAAGGCATCAAAACTATGAATGAACACATGTGGAGTTATGTACTTAACAAAACTAACTGAAAACATGTTTTTGTCACAATCCCTGTCTCTCAGTCCTCTCCTGCCACTCTGCTGCAGTGTTTTTCCACTCCCCCTCCCTCTGCTTCACTCTACCTGCCAGCCGCGCCCACCTCATCAGCCCAACTCTGCTCACCTGCCTACACAGCTGCAGCTCATCAACCAGCCCTGCATATAAGCCTCTCCAGCACCTTCACTCACTGCCAGATTGTTCTTTAGCATTATGCGAGACTCTCCAGCGTTCTTCTCCTGCCTGATCTCCCGGTGCCAACTCTGCCTGTCCCCGACCTGCTCCCCTCGTCTGCCTCCCGGTAAACTCACCTGCCTTCTGTCCCCGACCTCGTGCTTTGCTTCAGCGTCTCTGGTTTCTGCCTGCTCGTCTGGTCTCGACTCCTCCGCCCGGCCTTGTCTACCCTCCTGCCTGCTCCTCAACGGTGCTTCTGCCTTCGCTGACGGCTCTTCTAGCTACGACCCCCCCACCGGCTCCCGACCTCGCCTCAGCTCACTCCTCGTCGGCTTCTCAGCACGATCAGCCGGCACTTCAGCCTACGGTGCGTCTGCCTCGCCACCTTTGGCTGCCGTAAGCTTGATCTCTTTCCCTCATCTGAGCCTCAGAGACTGTGTGAGGGCAACTTGCCCGAAGAACGAACTTTATTCTGTGTTTATTCTGCCTGCTGCATTCCCTGTTTGCTGTGGTGCTAATAAAAGTCATTACCAACTGTTCCTGCGAGCCTGGTACTGCATTTGGGTCCACAAACACACCCGTTTCAGTACAATCTGGCCAGAAATGGACCCAGCAGACCCTGCTTCACCTCAGTCTCGCCTAGCCCGGGTGGAGGGCATGCTCCAGCAGCATGAGGCTCAGTTAGCCTCCAACGCGGCGGAGGCTCGTCAGTCGGCGTCTGCTCTGGAACGAGCGCTAACCTCGCTAGCCGCCCAGGTGCAACAGATGGCGGCCGCCATGACACAACACGCCGTTCCTGCTGCGGCTCCAGCCCCTCCTGCTCCGACCCCGGGGCCGTCCTCTAGCACTGCACCCGAGCCCCGGGTGGGGGCGCCAGAACGCTACGCAGGGGATCCTGAGGGCTGCAACCCTTTCCTGACAAACTGTTCCATTCTGTTCGCCCTGCAACCTCATACCTTCGCCACAGAGGGGGCTAGAGTCGCCTTCACCATCAACCACCTCACTGGAAGGGCACGTCTGTGGGGAACGGCAGAGTGGGAGAGAGGCACACCAGCCTGCGCCTCTTTCCAGGCCTTCTCAGAGGAGCTTCGCAAGGTTTTTGGTCCCGTTTCCCTGGGTCCTGATGCTACAGGGGGTCTCATGAGCCAGAGGCAAGGGGATCGGACAGTTGCTGACTATGCCATTGACTTCAGGACCCGGGCTCGTCTCAGTGATTGGAACGCTGCCGCCCAATGTGACGCTTTCCTCAACGGGCTGGCTCCGTACGTGAAGGATGAGCTGGTTTCGTTCGACCTCCCCAGTTCCCTGGACGGACTCATCGAGTTGACCACGAGGCTGGACAGGCGGATTCAGACAAGGAGGAGGGAACAACGCCACGAGGGAGGAGATCACCGGCCATCTTTCCGTCAACGTCGACTCCCAGCCCCTCCTGTCCCACCTCCTGAACCCATACATGGAGGGGCGGAGCCCATGCAGGTGGGGCGGACCAGCCTAACGCCAGAGGAGCGAGAGCGACGACGCCGGGGAAATCTCTGCCTCTACTGTGGCCAGGCCGGCCATTTTGTTTCCCGGTGTCCAGCAAAAGGGAGGGCTCAGCAGTAAAGAGGGGCATTCTGCTGAGCCGTTCCCAGAACTCTGCCCCCGACCCAAGACCTCTGTTCCACGTCCAGCTTTTGCTGCCAGGGGGGTCCCACACCCTCGCCACATTCATCGACTCGGGGGCGGACGTCAGCCTGATCGACGAGGAGCTCGCCCGCCAGTTGGACCTCATTAGGGTCCCTCTCCCTCATCCCGTGCCAGCCAGCGCCCTGGACGGTCATCTCCTGGGGACTGTCACTCATCAAACCACTCCCATCTCGATGCTTCTGTCCGGCACACATCAAGAGACTATTCAGTTTCACATTCTGAGATCTCCCAACCTTCCCCTGATTCTTGGCTACCCCTGGCTTCGCCGTCATAACCCCCACATAGACTGGTCCACGGGGTCCATCCTGGGATGGAGCCCCTCCTGTCAACAGATCTGCCTCAGACCAGCAGTGGCATCCACGCCACCGGCCAGCTCCCGTTCCACCTCAGACCTCTCCATGGTGCCCCCTGACTACCACGACTTTTGGGAGGTGTTTAGCAAGGCTAGGGCCACCTCTCTGCCCCCTCATCGGCCCTACGACTGTGCCACCTCCTTCCCGGCTCCGTCCCTCCCAAGGGCCGCCTCTACTCCCTGTCTGCACCTGAAAGGGAAGCCATGGAGACCTACATAAACGACGCCCTGGCCGCCGGGATCATCCGACCCTCCTCTTCACCTGCCGGAGCGGGGTTCTTCTTCGTCGACAAGAAGGACGGGACATTAAGGTCCTGCATCGACTACAGAGGGCTCAACGACATCACGGTGAAGAACCGCTACCCTCTCCCCCTCATCGCCTCAGCCTTCGAGCTGCTCCAAGGGGCCACCATCTTCACTAAGTTGGACCTCCGCAACGCATACCATCTGGTCCGGATCCGTGAGGGAGACGAGTGGAAGACGGCCTTCAACACCCCTACTGGACATTACGAGTACCTGGTGATGCCTTTCGGCCTCACCAATGCCCCTGCTGTGTTCCAAGCCCTCATCAATGACGTGCTCCGAGACATGCTCAATAAGTTCGTGTTCGTCTACCTAGACGATATTCTCATCTTCTCCCGCTCCAAGCAAGAACACATTCATCACGTCCAGACAGTGTTGCAGCGACTACTGGAGAACTCACTGTTCGTCAAGGCGGAGAAGTGCGAGTTCCACGCCCCCTCTGTCTCCTTCCTGGGGTACATCATAGGCCGGGACCGCATGGAGATGGACCCCGTCAAGGTATCAGCTGTCACCTCCTGGCCCGTCCCTGATTCCCGCAAACAGCTGCAACGATTCCTGGGGTTCGCCAACTTCTATAGGAGGTTCATCCGGGGCTACAGCACGGTGGCAGCACCTCTCACCGCCCTCACCTCCTCCAAGGTCCCTTTCAGGTGGACCTCGGCCGCCGAGGAGGCGTTCCTGCACCTGAAGGGGCGGTTCACCTCAGCCCCCATTCTCCTGATCCCTGACCCCGAGAGACAGTTCGTCGTAGAAGTCGACGCTTCGGATGTGGGGGTGGGGGCCGTCCTCTCCCAACGTGCTGCCAGGGACCAGAAGCTTCACCCCTGCGCCTTTTTCTCCCGGCGTCTGTCCCCAGCTGAAAGAAATTACGACATCGGGAATCGAGAACTGTTGGCGGTGAAGCTGGCACTGGAGGAGTGGCGCCATTGGTTGGAGGGAACCAAGACCCCCTTTCTCGTCTGGACTGACCACAAGAATCTGGAGTACATCCGCTCGGCCAAGAGGCTGAACTCTCGTCAAGCCCGGTGGGCCCTCTTCTTCGCCAGATTCAACTTCACTCTCTCCTACCGTCCAGGCTCCCGCAACGTCAAACCTGACGCCCTGTCCCGTCAGTTCATGGTCGGGGAAGAGGACTCCCCCAGCCCTGACAACATCCTCCCCACTTCTCGTCTGATGGCCGCTCTCACCTGGGGGGTGGAGGAGCGAGTTAGAGCTGCTTTGGAGGACCAGCCCGGGCCCAGCTCCTGCCCCCAAGACCGCCTATTCGTCCCGCAGGAGTTAAGGACGGAGGTTCTGCAGTGGGCCCACGACTCCCGGCTCACCTGCCATCCGGGGATCCTCCGTACCAAGGAGGTCCTACAACGGCGGTTCTGGTGGGCTACTTTGGATGAGGACACCAGAGACTTTGTTAACGCTTGCCCAATCTGCAACCAGAACAAGACCCCTCGGCAGGCCCCTGCCGGCCACCTGCAACCCCTGCCTGTGCCTCACCGCCCCTGGTCCCACATCTCTTTGGACTTTGTCACTGGACTGCCGCTGTCAGGGGGCCACACCGCCATTTTGACTATTGTGGACCGCTTCAGTAAAATGGCTCATTTCGTGCCCCTGCCCAAGCTTCCATCGGCCAAAGAGACTGCTGAACTGATTCTGCAACACGTGTTCCGGATTCACGGCCTCCCGTCTGATGTGGTCTCCGATCGAGGCCCCCAGTTCACCTCTACCTTCTGGAGGGAATTCTGCCGTCTCCTGGGGGCCTCCACCAGCCTGACGTCTGGATTTCATCCCCAGTCTAATGGTCAGTCAGAAAGGATGAATCAAGAAATGGAAACGGCGCTCCGCTGCATGGTCTCCAGGCACCCTGCCTCCTGGTCCTCGCAACTGCTGTGGGTGGAGTACACCCACAACACCCTCATCAGCTCCGCTACTGGACTCTCCCCTTTCCAGTGCGCTTACGGCTTTCAGCCTCCCCTGTTTTCTGCTCAAGAGAAAGAGACCGTCTGTCCCTCAGTGGAGGCCTTCATCCGCCGCTGCCGCCGGACCTGGACACAGGCCAGGGCTGCACTTCTACGGGCCGCCGACAGATACTCGACAGCCGCCAACCGTCACCGCTCCCAGGCCCCCCCTTATCAGGTGGGACAGAAGGTGTGGCTTTCTACCCGGGACCTGCCTTTGAGGGTGGAGTCGAGGAAGTTGGGCCCCAAATTCATCGGTCCTTTCCCCATCGAGAGGGTCATAAACCCAGTGGCTGTTCGACTCAAGTTGCCCCGTTCCATGCGGATTCATCCCACCTTCCATGTCTCCAAGCTAAAGCCGTGTCGGGAGAGCCACCTGCAGCCCGCCTCCCGGCCACCCCCACCGCCTCGCATCATCGATGGGGACCCTGCTTACACGGTGCACCGCTTGCTCCGCTCTCGTCGCCGGGGAAGGGGCCTGCAGTACCTCGTCGACTGGGAGGGGTACGGTCCGGAGGAGCGGTCATGGGTTCCGGCCCGTCAGATCCTGGATGCACGGCTCATCAGGGAGTTCCATCGCCAACACCCTGACCAGCCCTCCAACATCACCTTGGCACAAGGGGGCCCCAACACTGACCTTCGGTCTCCTCCTGCATCTGAGGCATCTGGGTCTGAGGAGGAGGATGCGGGACCGGCCTCGGAGGATGAAGAGACTGGGACAGAGGCCTCTGAGGAATTTTAGCCCTCCTCCAGGCCCCCGCCACCCACCCGGCTCCTCTGGAACTGTTTGGGACGTCAGGAGCCGTCCCTTGAGGGGGGGGTTCTGTCACAATCCCTGTCTCTCAGTCCTCTCCTGCCACTCTGCTGCAGTGTTTTTCCACTCCCCCTCCCTCTGCTTCACTCTACCTGCCAGCCGCGCCCACCTCATCAGCCCAACTCTGCTCACCTGCCTACACAGCTGCAGCTCATCAACCAGCCCTGCATATAAGCCTCTCCAGCACCTTCACTCACTGCCAGATTGTTCTTTAGCATTATGCGAGACTCTCCAGCGTTCTTCTCCTGCCTGATCTCCCGGTGCCAACTCTGCCTGTCCCCGACCTGCTCCCCTCGTCTGCCTCCCGGTAAACTCACCTGCCTTCTGTCCCCGACCTCGTGCTTTGCTTCAGCGTCTCTGGTTTCTGCCTGCTCGTCTGGTCTCGACTCCTCCGCCCGGCCTTGTCTACCCTCCTGCCTGCTCCTCAACGGTGCTTCTGCCTTCGCTGACGGCTCTTCTAGCTACGACCCCCCCACCGGCTCCCGACCTCGCCTCAGCTCACTCCTCGTCGGCTTCTCAGCACGATCAGCCGGCACTTCAGCCTACGGTGCGTCTGCCTCGCCACCTTTGGCTGCCGTAAGCTTGATCTCTTTCCCTCATCTGAGCCTCAGAGACTGTGTGAGGGCAACTTGCCCGAAGAACGAACTTTATTCTGTGTTTATTCTGCCTGCTGCATTCCCTGTTTGCTGTGGTGCTAATAAAAGTCATTACCAACTGTTCCTGCGAGCCTGGTACTGCATTTGGGTCCACAAACACACCCGTTTCAGTTTTATATTCTAGTTTCTTCAAAATAGCCACCCTTTGCTCTGATTACTGCTTTGCACACTCTTGGCATTCTCTCCATGAGCTTCAAGAGGTAGTCACCTGAAATGGTTTTCCAACAGTCTTGAAGGAGTTCCCAGAGGTGTTTAGCACTTGTTGGCCCCTTTGCCTTCACTCTGCGGTCCAGCTCACCCCAAACCATCTCGATTGGGTTCAGGTCTGGTGACTGTGGAGGCCAGGTCATCTGCCGCAGCACTCCATCACTCTCCTTCTTGGTCAAATAGCCCTTACACAGCCTGGAGGTGTGTTTGGGGTCATTGTCCTGTTGAAAAATAAATGATCGTCCAACTAAATGCAAACCGGATGGGATGGCATGTCGCTGCAGGATGCTGTGGTAGCCATGCTGGTTCAGTGTGCCTTCAATTTTGAATAAATCCCCAATAGTGTCACCAGCAAAACACCCCCACACCATCACACCTCCTCCTCCATGCTTCACAGTGGGAACCAGGCATGTGGAATCCATCCGTTCACCTTTTCTGCATCTCACAAAGACACGGCGGTTGGAACCAAAGATCTCAAATTTGGACTCATCAGACCAAAGCACAGATTTCCACTGGTCTAATGTCCATTCCTTGTGTTTCTTGGCCCAAACAAATCTCTTCTGCTTGTTGCCTCTCCTTAGCAGTGGTTTCCTAGCAGCTATTTGACCATGAAGGCCTGATTGGCGCAGTCTCCTCTTAACAGTTGTTCTAAAGATGGGTCTGCTGCTAGAACTCTGTGTGGCATTCATCTGGTCTCTGATCTGAGCTGCTGTTAACTTGCGATTTCTGAGGCTGGTGACTCGGATGAACTTATCCTCAGAAGCAGAGGTGACTCTTGGTCTTCCTTTCCTGGGTCGGTCCTCATGTGTGCCAGTTTGGTTGTAGCGCTTGATGGTTTTTGCGACTCCACTTGGGGACACATTTAAAGTTTTTGCAATTTTCCGGACTGACTGACCTTCATTTCTTAAAGTAATGATGGCCACTCGTTTTTCTTTAGTTAGCTGATTGGTTCTTGCCATAATATGAATTTTAACAGTTGTCCAATAGGGCTGTCGGCTGTGTATTAACCTGACTTCTGCACAACACAACTGATGGTCCCAACTCCATTGATAAAGCAAGAAATTCCACTAATTAACCCTGATAAGGCACACCTGTGAAGTGGAAACCATTTCAGGTGACTACCTCTTGAAGCTCATGGAGAGAATGCCAAGAGTGTGCAAAGCAGTAATCAGAGCAAAGGGTGGCTATTTTGAAGAAACTAGAATATAAAACATGTTTTCAGTTATTTCACCTTTTTTTGTTAAGTACATAACTCCACATGTGTTCATTCATAGTTTTGATGCCTTCAGTGAGAATCTACAATGTAAATAGTCATGAAAATAAAGAAAACACATTGAATGAGAAGGTGTGTCCAAACTTTTGGCCTGTACTGTACATATACATACATATACACACACACACACACATATACATATATACATATATATATATATATATATATATATATATATATCAGGGCTCAACAATAAGGATTGCCCGATTGCCCGGGGCAAGTAAAACTCACGGTCGGGCATGTAAACTAACAACTCACTTGCCCGATCGGGCAAGTTGCTAAAAATAGTAAAAGTTAATAACAAATTGATAAAATAAATGTATTTTAAAATGTGCTCCTTCTGCTCTGATGCAGCGGTCTCTCTGCCTGAAGTCACAGGCACAGCTGTGTAACAATGTCCTGCCCACAGCACCCATTGATATTATTTTGCGCGACGGACGCTTCATATAATAACATAACAATATACCATTTACGGTGTTATGTCATTGTGTCATTTCTGTCTCTACATGGTCACGCGTTAACAATTCTCCTCTGCTCTCTGTATCACGCACGGCGGAGTTCCGCCACACACACAGGTGAGCACGCTAGAGCGGCTTGGACCGCATTTTCCTGACCAAACCTGACCCCGAGCCCGGTGCAGTTTGTCAGCTGACAAAGTTATTGTTATGGACAGTGTGTAAATAACCAACAGACTGCTGTTACGCACAGACAAACAAAGCACTCATGCTGAGCTTGTGTTGCGTTCAGGCGTTGTCACGTAAATAACAACTTCCAACACTTAAATAGGTCATAGCACAAAACAACAGCATGTCAAGTGACTTTTTACTTTATTATATTCAATAAAATTGTATGTTCCTAAATCTTGAGACACCTCATATGTAAGCTAGACAGACATTTCACCTGCTCATTACTGTGCACATATGTACTGTATGTACTTAGTCCTCAAGAGTCCTTCTGGTGCCAGTAGATACATAGAAACATCCCAGCAGGCTGTGCTTTGCAAGCATACAAAAAAGTTTCACGCATGTGAAAATTATTTTTCATGCGTGTGCTTCACCTCTGCTGCTACAACTCCATCCTAGGGGAAACACCGCTGTGTATGTTTTGTGCAACAGGTGGATATGGTAGTCTACTGGTAGAGTAGAGAGAGAGCTAAGTAGCGTTGAAGTACAGTAGAGCAGGGCAGAGAGATGGAAGCAAAATATATTAAACCCAGTGTTAATACAGCAGAACTGGAGAGAGGGGTGAAAAATAAATAGAGGTGGGCATGGCTCAAGTAGGGCGCAAAATTATAGATGGAGAATGATTGACAAATTTTTCACTTTAAGCCCTGACAGTCATTTTTGTGTAGGAATTAAGCTACAATACATGACATATGTTGTTTTAATTAATAAATACAGAATAAAGATTACATAACATAAAAATAACTGCAGTCTTTGTTATTTGATAGCCACTTAAATTAAACAATTATTATAGGGCAAGTAAAAACTGACTTCGGGCAAGTAGATCTCTGACCAACTTGCCCGACTGGGCAAGTGAAAAAAAACCTTAGCGTTGAACCCTGTATATACATACATATACAGTACAGGCCAAAAGTTTGGACACACCTTCTCATTCAATGCGTTTTCTTTATTTTCATGACTATTTACATTGTAGATTCTCACTGAAGGCATCAAAACTATGAATGAACACATGTGGAGTTATGTACTTAACAAAAAAAGGTGAAATAACTGAAAACATGTTTTATATTCTAGTTTCTTCAAAATAGCCACCCTTTGCTCTGATTACTGCTTTGCACACTCTTGGCATTCTCTCCATGAGCTTCAAGAGGTAGTCACCTGAAATGGTTTTCCAACAGTCTTGAAGGAGTTCCCAGAGGTGTTTAGCACTTGTTGGCCCCTTTGCCTTCACTCTGCGGTCCAGCTCACCCCAAACCATCTCGATTGGGTTCAGGTCTGGTGACTGTGGAGGCCAGGTCATCTGCCGCAGCACTCCATCACTCTCCTTCTTGGTCAAATAGCCCTTACACAGCCTGGAGGTGTGTTTGGGGTCATTGTCCTGTTGAAAAATAAATGATCGTCCAACTAAATGCAAACCGGATGGGATGGCATGTCGCTGCAGGATGCTGTGGTAGCCATGCTGGTTCAGTGTGCCTTCAATTTTGAATAAATCCCCAATAGTGTCACCAGCAAAACACCCCCACACCATCACACCTCCTCCTCCATGCTTCACAGTGGGAACCAGGCATGTGGAATCCATCCGTTCACCTTTTCTGCATCTCACAAAGACACGGCGGTTGGAACCAAAGATCTCAAATTTGGACTCATCAGACCAAAGCACAGATTTCCACTGGTCTAATGTCCATTCCTTGTGTTTCTTGGCCCAAACAAATCTCTTCTGCTTGTTGCCTCTCCTTAGCAGTGGTTTCCTAGCAGCTATTTGACCATGAAGGCCTGATTGGCGCAGTCTCCTCTTAACAGTTGTTCTAGAGATGGGTCTGCTGCTAGAACTCTGTGTGGCATTCATCTGGTCTCTGATCTGAGCTGCTGTTAACTTGCGATTTCTGAGGCTGGTGACTCGGATGAACTTATCCTCAGAAGCAGAGGTGACTCTTGGTCTTCCTTTCCTGGGTCGGTCCTCATGTGTGCCAGTTTGGTTGTAGCGCTTGATGGTTTTTGCGACTCCACTTGGGGACACATTTAAAGTTTTTGCAATTTTCCGGACTGACTGACCTTCATTTCTTAAAGTAATGATGGCCACTCGTTTTTCTTTAGATAGCTGATTGGTTCTTGCCATAATATGAATTTTAACAGTTGTCCAATAGGGCTGTCAGCTGTGTATTAACCTGACTTCTGCACAACACAACTGATGGTCCCAACCCCATTGATAAAGCAAGAAATTCCACTAATTAACCCTGATAAGGCACACCTGTGAAGTGGAAACCATTTCAGGTGACTACCTCTTGAAGCTCATCCAGAGAATGCCAAGAGTGTGCAAAGCAGTAATCAGAGCAAAGGGTGGCTATTTTGAAGAAACTAGAATATAAAACATGTTTTCAGTTATTTCACCTTTTTTTGTTAAGTACATAACTCCACATGTGTTTATTCATAGTTTTGATGCCTTCAGTGAGAATCTACAATGTAAATAGTCATGAAAATAAAGAAAACGCATTGAATGAGAAGGTGTGTCCAAACTTTTGGCCTGTACTGTATATGTATATGTATTTTTTTTTTTTTTTAAATCACTCTCTCACTCTCTTACAGTGGTATTTGTGTCATCCTCAAGCTCGGGTCCTCTACCAGAGGCCTGGGAGTTTGAGGGTCCTGCACAGTATCTTAGCTGTTCCTTGGACTGCGCACTTCTGGACTGAGGCTTCAGATGTTGTTCCTGAAATCTGCTGACCCACTCTCCCAGTTTGGGGGTCACTGCCCCGAGTGCTCCTACTACCTTCCACATCTGTTCCAGCTGTTTTCTCAACCCTTGATACTTCTCCACCTTTTCGTGTACCTTCTTTCTGAAGTTGCTGTCGGCTGGTATCGCCACTTCTACTACCACTGCCCTCTTCTGGTGTTTGTCAACCACCACTATGTCCGGTTGGTTAGCCAGCAGCTGTTTGTCAGTCTGGAAGCTGAAGTCCCACAGGATCGTAGTCCTGTTGTTCTCAACCACCTTTTGTGATGTGTCCCATCAGGATTTGATTAATTTGAGTCCATACTGGGTACAGATGTTCTTGTATACTATCCCAGCCACTTGGTTGTACCTCTCTATGTACGCTGATCCTGCTTGCATCTTATACCCTGCCACTATGTGCTGGACCGTCTCAGGGGCATCTTTGCACAGCCTTCACTTTGGGTCTGATCTGCTACGGTAGACCCTGGCCTCTATGGCCCTTGTGTTTAGGGCCTGGTCTTGTGCTGTGATGATTAGTGCCTCTGTGCCTGTCTGTCAGTCCAGCATTCTCCAGCCACTGGTAGGTCTTCTTGATATCAGCCACTTTCTCTATCTGACGGTGGTATGTACCATGTAGGGGCTTGTCCCTCCATGTTGTTTGCTCCTCCACCTCTTTGCCTCATCAGGTTTCTGTTGCCTGAGGCATTCACTTAGCAACTCATCCTTTGGGGCCATCTTCTTGATGTACTCCTGGATTTTGGATCTTTCATCCTGGATATTGGCTCTGATGCTCACTAGTCCTTGGCCTCCCTCTTTCCGCTTAGTGTATAGCCTCAGGGTGCTGGACTTGGGGTGGAACCCTCCATTCATTGTGAGGAGCTTTCTTGTCTTGATATCTGTGGCCTCTATCTCCCCCGTTGGCCAGCTTATGATCCCAGCTAGGTATCTGATGACTGGCAGTGCGTACATGTTGATGGCTCTGACTTTGTTCTGACCATTCAGCTGACTTCTACGGACTTGCCTTACTCTCTGGAGGTATTTGGTCATGGTCGACTTCCTTGCGGCCTTCTCATGATTTCCATTAGCCTGCGGGATCCCAAGGTACTTGTAGCTGTCCTGGATAACTCTTATGTTGCCCTCTACTAGGTCAACTCCCTCAGTTCTGATCATCTTGCCTCTCTTTGATACCGTCCGGCCACACTTGTCTAATTGGAATGACATCCCTATGTCCTTGCTGTAGATCCTGGTGGTGTGGATCAGTGAGTCGATTTCTCACTCATTATTGGCATACAGCATGATGTCATCCATGTAGAGCAGTTGGCTTATTGTTGCCTCACTTCGGAATCGGTATCCATAGCCAGTCTTCTTGATGATCTGACTAAGGGGATTCAGGCCTATGCAGAACAGCAGTGGTGACAGTGCATTCCCTTGGTATATGCAGCATTTGATGTTGACTTGGACAGTCGGCTTTGAGTTGGCCTCTAGGGTTGTCTTCCACATTCCCAGGGAGTTCTTTATGAAGGCTGTTAGTGTCCTGGGGCCGGTTGCACCAACTGGTCTTAAGCCTGGTCTTAAGCTAAGTCGGTCGTAACTTGGCGTTCTAAGTCTGACCTAATAGTTAGCCGGTTGCACCAACAGGGCTTAAGCCTTCCTCTCACTAAGACCGGGCGTAAATCTTACGCCTAGTCAAGAGCAGGCGTAAGGTCATTATCAAGCTGCGCTCATGCGCTCTAGAGTGCAGAGAGCGCAGCTTGACAATGGCACGTCTCATACACCATCTCTACAACGAGTGGGCATTTAGACGGGAGAGAGTAATTAGGGACAGAAGCAATCCATTGGATATTTATAATGACGAGGAGCTGATTGAGAGGTTTCGATTCGGTAGGAGAGATCTGTTTGAACTCATTGAAGAGCTGTCACCGGATTTACGGTTCGTGTCGGGCCGTAACGCAGCACTGCCACCGGCCTTACAGTTGCTGACTGCTTTCCAAAATATCGTCTGGGACATGATCAGTGTCCACAAATCTACTGCCTGTCGGGCCATCCGCAGAGTGTCACTGGCACTGAGCCGCCGCCTTGAGCTTCATGTTCACCTTCCCACCGAGGCAGAGGCAGTGGGGATGAAGCAACGGTTCCGCCAGGCCTCCGGCATCCAGGGAATCGTGGGCTGCATTGATGGGACCCATGTCAAGATCCAGGCACCATCTCAGCATGAATATCTCTTTGTTAACCGCAAAGGATATCATTCTATCAATGTACAGATTGCTTGTGACGCCAATTATAAGATCTTTAATTTGGTGACAAGATGGCCTGGATCCACACATGACGCTCGCATCCTCTGGGAGAGTGCGCTGTACCGGGACTTCGAGGCTGGTAGGGTGAACGGGCTGCTCCTCAGTGACAGCGGCTACCCACTGAAACGCTGGCTGATGACACCTATCATTGCTCCAAGGACTGACCAAGAACGGCGCTACAATACCATCCACTCAGCAACTAGGTCAGTTGTTGAGCGATGCATAGGCGTCCTCAAGCGCAGGTAAGCTGCATAGGCTATCTTAAAAATGAACAAATTAGCCTAAATAAAATATATAATAATAACAATAACAATAACAATAATAATAATAATAATAGGCTATGAATTCCATGTCTTCAAATGCTGAATACTTTAAACAGTTATGTAGCTGAACATGGAGACAGCCTATAATCTGTGTTTTAGGTTTCACTGCCTTCACGGGGAGCTGCGGATGCGTCCTGAAAGAGTCTGCACCGTGATAGCTGCGTGCACGGTCCTCCACAACATCTGTGTCACCAAGAGGATCCCTCTCCCCAGGCAGGACCATCAGCCGGTGCAGGAGGAGGATGGTCTGCAGCCTGTGGTCCCAGCAGTGCATGGGGACATCGGTGACTGACTAGACCACACACAAATTGTTAACACCTTATAATAAGTTTCAGACAGACCTCTCTTACAGTTTCAAAACATCTTAATCAGCTCCTTGTCATTTGACCATTTCCAATGTATTGCTTCTTTCCCAATTGCATAATTCCCATCTAAATGTCTGCTCGTTGTCTCTAAAACAAATAGCCTAGCCTACGACAGAAAGGAATGCATATAGGCCTACATTTTTTGCAAATAAATTCTTTATTGTTTACAGTTCATGTGGTTGATTAATAAATGTTAAATAAAATAAAATTGATATTTTTTCTCTTTTTAACTGGGGAAACAACAAGCAATAACAATACAACGTAACAAATATAGTTGATCTTTTTCTCTTTTTAACTGGAGAACAATACAACATACAAGAAATTCAAATTCATTTTACACATAGGTCCATGCCCCCTCTTCCAACATATGTGCAGGTGAAGAGAGTGGCATATTACGTTGTTGCTGGAGCAACTGAATTTCTAATTTAATTTTTTCTTTTTCTAGCTCTAACTTCTCCTGCTCTGTCTGTAATTTTTTTGGTCTCCATCTCCACTATGATTATTTCTTTCTCCAGCAGCACCTGTTGAAGATCATCCCGCCTGCTCCTTTTTTTTGGTGGTGGTGGTGCCTGGCTGCTGGCATGAGTGGCACTGGCATCGCTTGAGTCTGAAAGTGAATAAGTAGGCTAATTAGGGAAAATCGCATTTATTTAGTTTCACAAGGTGAATTTCCGGTTTGTAAATAATTTAGAAATGCATTATAAGTAGCCTATTTTCCTCTATAAATTTAAGTTAATAGAAGAAAAAGTGACAAAGGGGCAGGAATATATAGCCTCAGTTTGACTCCTACTCCTTTTTGAACATTTCTGTTTTGTTTTTGCTTTTATTATGCCTATAACACTGTGGGCCGAATTCACAAAAGGATTGCGTGGCTTTTGCGGCCGCTAAACTGGTAAAAATGGAGCAAACAGATACCGTCTAATTCACAAAGCACGCGCAGAGGGTGAAATGCTCCACTAACTGCGCTGCCAAGCAGATTGCGTCTCGGTGCTCCGGTGTTATTTGCACGTATTGAAATGAGGTAATATGCATATATTTGGCGGAAAAATTGCCCATTTCTATGCAAATGAGCCTCATTGATAAACCACGTCTAATTCACCATACCAGTACCAGCGCTAATAGCCACACGCAGTTTGAGTGAAGTAAATAATGTCTTTAGAAAGCTGGTGCAAACTGGGCGCTCCTCTGTGGAAGCCTCTCGCCCAGACTTTCCAGCGATCGTGGCAGCAGTCGTCTGTTAAATCAGTCTGTAAATAATATTTTGACATCATTATTATTATTATTGTAATCATTATTACTTTAATGGCATCCCAAGATATTGATGCGTTGAACAGGTGACAGTCTGCGGCCGTTCTCAAAACGCACTTCTGTCACGCACTTCAAAAGCAACTTTCAATAATTTATTTTACGAAACGGGGGAAACAAACGTGAACAAAAACGGTTCCATAATTCATATTAAATTCAAAAGATAACGAAAAAACAGCTACAAGTGAGAGGGAATAGTGATAAAGTGGTCAAACTTGGTCAAATCCACAGCCTCAACCCATCTGACACTGTTAGACTAACTCACCAGCAGACATCACTACATGAGGGTATACAGTATTCAGTACTTTGCCAAACAAAGTCTGCCATTGTTCTGTCACGGTGTTCTTGGCGCAAAGCCGGCATTTATACTTTGCCATGTGGCTAACTGCAATCAGGGGCAAATCAGGGGCAAACTGCACTCAGCTGCCAAACTTTGTGGGCGTGTTTGTGCTGGTATAGGCCTATCATTAGCGCAATATCCTTTGTGAATAGGACGTTAAGACGGAGCAAACTGCGGGTGCAAGTGAAGTGCAATTCAAGGTGCAGCGGCCGCAGTTCATTCTTTGTGAATTCGGCCCTGTGTTTTTTACTTTGGTACAAAAAACAAGAATAACAAGCACCCTAGCTAAATAGATATAGTTTTATGTAGAATCCACACCTTCGCAAACACTGCTCTCCTCATGAAGGTGGAGAACATCCTCTGGCTCTGCCTCTGGCTTGTCCAGTGATGGTGGTGGACTGATTGCTGGACTGCTGCCACTTTCAATGCCATCCAAACCAGTGAAGGCAGGGGAGTCCTCCCCAAATACGTCGACAATGATGTCGCTATAAATCGAGGTTTTCTGGGGAGGACCCCCGCCAGTTGGATGGGTTTTTTTGGAGGAGACGTCTTTTTTGGCTTTGCTGAGGAGATCTTTCCATTTTTTTCTAATGTCAGCCTCTGTACGAAGGCAGCCAGAGTCTGAACATGTATTGATTATCCCTGTTATCTCTGCCCATAGCGACTGTTTCTTCTTATTCGTGATGACGTTTGACTGCTTGGCAGTCCCTCTCCTGCAACACGTCTCTGTGCTGGCTGTATAGCTCAATTACTTTTCTAATTTCTATGTCGGTGAAGTTACCCTTTCTTTTTCATTGATCCTCCATGTTTTCTTCAAATTAAATTAACTGTCAACACAGATTAAACGGGCTGTCAACTGTCAACTGTCAAGCTCGCGGGGTGAATCCGTGGCGCGTCATTTGACGTCACCGCGCTCCTCTTGGCAGGCCAGGTGCGGCATTCCAGGGGGCATTCACATGGACGCGCACAGCTAAAACCAGCGTAGCTAAGACCAGGCGTAAGCCCTGTTGGTGCAACCGGCGTAAGTCCACTCCTTAAGACTGGCCTTAACAAAGACCGTCTTAGGAGTTACAACCAGGCTTAGTAAAGACCAGTTGGTGCAACCGGCCCCTGTTGATCTTGTATAGTTCTAGACATTCCAGTATCCACGTGTGTGGCATTGAGTCGTGGGCTTTCTTGTAGTCAATCCACGTGGTGCACAGGTGGGTCTTCCTGCTCTTGCAGTCTCGGGCGATTGCTCTGTCAACCAGTAGGTGGTGCTATGCAACCAGTAGGTGGTGCTATGCATATGCCTAATTGATGCCTGACAGGAGCTTCCATGTTATGGAGAGACAGGTTAATGGTCTGTAGTTGGATGGGATGGTTCCCTTCTGGGGGTCTTTCATGATCAGGACTGTCCTGCCCTATGCCAACCATTCTGGGTGGGTCCCATCCCTTAGCAGCTGGGTGTGTACAGATGTGTGTGTGTGTGTGTGTGTGTGTGTGTGTGTGTGTGCGAACTAATCACAAGCTGAGCACGAGTACTGGTTAAATAATAAAATAATAAATACGAATATGGGTCAGTGACAAATAAGGGTTGGCAAGATGAGCATTAAATTGAAATAAGATATTTTTGGAGAATTTCTATATTTAAATTTTAATGCATTTTGGCAATACTGAGCAGGACATTTCCTGAAAACACCCCTTTTTATCTAAATAACGCGTGACAAATTATGTAAAATTAAAAAAGTGTTGCACTGCAAAAGTGGATTATGTTTATTCCACATTTTACTCCACATTTATTTTCCTGTATATAATCATATTTTTATGAAAAAATACCAATTACACCAAATGACACTGGGTTGTGTCAATTGGTGTAACTGGTATTTTTCATAAAAATATGATACACTGCCAGACCATGTTCCTTCTACAGTCAAACACCACTGTATGGTAAAGGAATTGACACTGAAAATCAAATATGACAGTCAACAAGATTAAGTGAACTTGTTTTTTTTTTTTATGTTATTTCAGTTCAGAAAAAGGAACAGCTGACAACAATTAACTAATTTCTTCTACTGTAAATTCTTTGCTAACAACAATCGTTTAATTTTAAAATTTAACTCATGTTTCATGTTTTGTGTTTTAAATTCTGATAAGGGAAAAAGTCACCTGACAACAACAACTCGTAAGGACGTAATTGGCCCTTGCTGCAGCATTAGCATTCATTAGCATGTGACGAGACACTTTTTCCTTGTTTTTTTTTGTTTTTGTTTTTTTATTTGCACACAAGAAAAGAGTATAGGATGTCAATAAGAAGAAACAGAATATATACAGTATTCACACATATAAAAAACGATGACTTAAAAGAGAAAAAAAAAGTGTGCGGGAGGAGCCAAAAGAAAACCCTTAGGGCTTGTCAGGTGGCCCTCCTAGAAACTGGCATCTAATGGGGAAAATTGATTTTATTTATTAAGTTTGATTACTATAGTTTTCTATAAATGTATCATATATTAGTAATGAAATAGCAGAAATGTAAATAATTGTATTTTGCAGACAGAAATTTTAATGTTTGAGTAACATTTCTACTTTCAGTGAATTATTGGATTTTTAGGTATTTTAAAGCTACTGTACAAGATCAAAAGTTGTTTTTTTTTTAAAATAATACATCTTTAATTAGCATCATAAACTACTGATATCTAACAAATTACCATCATAAACTGCTGATATTTGAAGTAATTGTCTATAACAGAAATAGGAGTCAAATGGTGTAACCGGTTACACCATTTGACATTTCATTTTAAAGTCAGATTTTGACAGGCATTACCATGGACACCTGTGTAAGCACATGGCCTTGGTCTTGATTTCAAACATAATTTTTAAAATAAATATTCATTTTAATGATTTTTATGAATTATTAATGTTTTTCTAGGGTCATACCATTTGACATGTACACTTACCAAACCTGACCAGAGTCTAAAAACGTCAATTTATTAGTAATTTTAAGAGATTCTAACCTTGTCATGCAGCAGTTGTGATCATCAGAGGTCCTTCTCTGTAATACCATTTCCTGTCACATGGCCTTCCTTACTATATTAACAAAACGGCCTCTTAAATGGTGGTTACACCACTTGACACTTCATGTAGTTTACTTGACTTTCATGATTCCCCAAATTAAATTTCATATTTAGAACAATTGTATTCCATTACCTTTATTGAATATAAAAAAGTAATAATTTAAAGATCATGCTAAACTAGTTGACATGGTGATTTATTGAGAATTTTAGTTAGGGATGCACCGAAAAGAAAATTTGTGGCCGAAGCCGAATAATATTAAGCGTTTGGCCGAATACCGAGTACCGAATACCAAATATCGTTGTTTAGTTTTTCATTAGTTTTTGCAGATGAACCCCCTCCAGATTAGTGTTGTCACGGTACCAAAATTGGGACCCACTGTACAATACCAATGAAAATATCATGGTTCTGAGTTTTATCACGATACCACAGTAAAAAAGGGGCAGATGTGCTTTTTGTTATTTATAAAAAGATAAATCACTTTTCTATAATACATCAATGATATTTCAATGGAATAAATTACTTATTGACTTATTCATACTTCAAAAACAGCATCAATGAGTGATGAACATAGGGGGGATCAAAATAAAATAAATAAATAAAATAAGAATCAACCAGCCACCCTCCTCCCCTGACAAGTCCCTTCATAAGTAAAGAACAGTCCCTAAAGTGCGGTGAGGTTTGTGGGCCGTGAACGGCTCGTTTCTCCTCTGACACATCACGTACGGTCTGTGTTGGGCTGGCTCGGCTGTTCAGGTACTTCTGGGCAGTCCACACGCCAAGAAAAGGATATTATTGGAGCCGACTTCTCTGTCGCCTGGTAAGCCGATGGCCACCGTAATTGACAGGAATGCATTACTGTCTGTGTCTGTGACCCCCGTTCAACCCACAACCAATGGGATTCGTCTTTCGTTTCTGCTGGTGGTTGAAATCTGTAGGCTGCTCGCACAGCGTGCTGAATGATTTAAGCCTATTTTGCTTGCTCAAAGCTATTTTTAGTCGCAAATGCGAGTGCGGTGATGGACAGATCGCCAAACTGCCGACATTTTACTCCGCCCGTCACGGCACGCTGTTTGATTGCGTTATCAAAACCGCGCTGCTATTATTCGGCCTTGCTTTTAACTTATTCCACCGAATACTGAATGTGTGTTTTTTTGCAATATTCGGCCGAATATATTCGGTTACCGAATATTCGGTGCATCCCTAATTTTTTAGTGTTTTTAAAGCAGCTGTGCTGAACTTTTTACCATTTATAAAACTGTCCCTAGTTCATATCAACCCCCCCCCCCTTGAACACATAACACCTAACAGTTTTACCAGAGATGTATCTATGAGGACTTGGTTGTACTTTTGATGTCATGGTGGATAACGAAGGAGCATCATCAAAAATTATCTGTGACTGTGACCATGAATACAAATATACAGCAGGCAGTTGTCCTCAGTTTATAAGAAATTCAGAGCTACACCAGAACATTTATGAACAGGTCTTACTTTACTACTAATTTGTGTGTAACGTTAGCATGTTTCCACTAATTACTTGGACTGACCTAACGTTAGTAGCATTAGCTTTGCAAGCGAAGGCTGCAGGTAACAGCTTTGCTGTGTTAGGATTATGTTATGTCTTCACTGTGTATCTTCACATAAAAGAATACTCCAACGATTTGGGAGGTATGCCCTTTCTCTATCATTTTCATATTGAGACAACATGATCGATATCTTTTTTGTGTCTGTATGTCCAGTGGCTGGGTCTCAGCGGTTAGCATGGCGCTTATAGGGGGTCAGTACATCCTGTGCTGTGATCCGCGGAGGGATACACCGGTGAGCAGGCACAGACGTACCTTGTAAACAAAACTCAGCTGTTTATTTAGCCTAGCGATATCTCCAGACTATAGTAGCTGCAATGGATGACTTTGAACGCGATTTTGAAGTTTCTTGTAGAGGACACAGATCCAGAGCCATACCTGTTTGAGCCGGAGTACACAGATGAAGAACTCCATGTGTTGAATGCTGAGCAGGCAAGAAGAGAGGCTGAATCCTCCGCTCCCATTTTGCTGCACAGAATGGGATTCGGTGCTACCATCGTTCCTAATCCTGGCGTGACTGAAACTTTTTTTTCATGTTCCTATGATGAACTGGAAAAAACATTCCAGGCCTGCAGGAGCTGATGGACAGCTTTCAGTCGGTGAGTAATATCGTCCGTGTCGTCTCTTTGTTTGCTTTGACCAAGTGACCTAGCATACCTGTCCCAGAGCCAGCTGCAGCTGTTGCTCACCGGTGTATCCCTCCGCGCAGGATGTACTGACCCCCTACAAGTGCCATGCTAACCGCTGTCTCAATATGAAAATGATAGAGAAAGGGCATAACTCCCAAATCGTTGGAGTATTCTTTTCACATACTAATGTGGACTCAGCAGATGACTTGTTAACTGTTTATTCCTCCTTACACCGAACGTACACGGCTGCTTCTCATTGTTTCCAGTAGCACAACAATGGTTACTACATTACCCAGAATAACTTGAGGCTCACACTACTACGGTAGCCTTAGTAGCTCAAAATACACAACAGATTAGACTAGATCAGAACAGAAACACGACAGGAGAATTTACTGAGTAATTTTGCTGTTTCTACTAATTACTTGGACTGACCTGACGTTAGTTAATCCTCTCGCTCTCCAAAACAAATGCATGCGGTAATTGCCGGCTGCAGTCGGAATTTTACAACACCAGGCTGTGGGTGTCATACCGCTTCGACCAAAGGGGCGCTATAATCAACAAAAACGAAAAGTTCCGCACAGCTGCTTTAAGCAAGTTTAATTATTTGGTGCAAGTTTTTATGGTTACACCACTTAGACATTTTTGCCTTTCCTCTAATATATTCTCTCAAAACGTATTAAAAGCAGAAATTTTATACTGGATCCACACAAAATTAAAGTTTGTAAGTTAATCATACATTTATTTTCAAATTTTAACCCTTTTAAATTTGACTAAACCATATGGACACAAAAAAAGTAGCGTCACGTCATTGACCCATATACTGAGCATTTATATTTCATAGTTATTCAGATCTTCTTTATTAAATATGCAGGACTTAAACTCAGACACTGACCCAGAGAGTAATTTCTTTAATAGTGGGATTAATTGCAATTACTACACTGATGACCAATTTAATAATAAATTCAATCTAAAACATGGTGTATTGATAATATATATATACACTGTACATACATACATATATATATATTTAAATATATATATATATATATATATATATATATATATATACAGTGCCCTCCAAAAGTATTGGAACAGTGAGGCCAATTCCTTTATTTTTGTTGTAGACTGAAAATATTTGGGTTTGACATTAAAAGATGAATATGGGACAAGAGATCAACATTTCAGCTTTCATTTCCAGGTATTTACATCTGGATCTGATACACAACTTAGAAGATAGCACCTTTTGTTTGAACCCACCCATTTTTCATGAGAGCAAAAGTATTGGAACATGTGACTGACAGGTGTGTTTTGTTGCCCAGGTGTTTCCCAATTACACTGATTATTCAAACAATAAATAGCACTGAATGTCTGAGCTAAGTTTCAGATTGGGTACGATAGGTTTTGCCTGTGCAGACTGCATTTAGAGGTGGAACCAACATGAAAACTGAGAGCTGTCTATGGGTGAAAAAGAAGCAATTGTGAACCTGAGAGAAGATGGACAATCAATCAGAGCCATTGCACAAACATTGGCCATAGCCAGTACAACCATTTGGAATGTCCTGAAGAAGAAAAAAACCACTGGTGTACTAAGCAACAGACGACGAACAGGTAGACCAAGGAAAACATCAGCAGTTGATGACAGAAACATTGTGAGAGCTGTCAAGAAAGACCCTAAAACAACTGTTAGTGACATCAGCAACAACCTCCAGAGGGCAGGAGTGAAGGTATCACAATCTACTGTTCGCAGAAGACTTCATGAACAAAAGTACAGAGGCTACACCAGATGATGCAAACCACTCATTAGCAAGAAGAATAGGAAGGCCAGGCTGGAATTTGCCAAAAGGTACAGAGATGAGCCTCAAAAATTCTGGGAAAAAGTTTTATGGACTGATGAGACAAAGATTAACTTTTTTCCAAAGTGATGGAAAGGTGAAAGTTTGGAGAAAGAAAGGATCTGCTCATGATCCCAAACATACAAGCTCATCTGTGAAACACGGTGGAGGTAATGTCATGGCTTGGGCTTGCATGGCTTCTTCTGGGACAGACTCTTTCATCTTCATTGATGATGTAACACATGATGGCAGCAGCAAAATGAACTCACAAGTCTACAGAAACATTTTGTCTGCTAATTTAAAGAAAGATGCAACCAAACTGATTGGGAGATCCTTCATCATGCAGCAAGATAACGACCCAAAACACACTGCCAAAACAACAAAGGAGTTCATCAGGGGCAAGAAGTGGAAGGTTTTAGACTGGCCAAGTCAGTCTCCAGACTTAAACCCAATAGAGCATGCATTTTACCTGCTGAAGAGGAGACTGAAGGGAGTAACCCCCCAAAACAAACAGCAGCTGAAAGAGGCTGCGGTGAAAGCCTGGAAAAGCATCACAAAAGAAGAATGCAAAAGTTTGGTGATGTCAATGGGTCACAGGCTTGATGCAGTTATTGAAAGCAAAGGATTTGCAACTAAATATTAAGTCTCATTCACTTTAATCTATTTTAAGTTTATATGTTCCAATACTTTTGCTCACCTAAAAAATTTGTGTTCCATTACAAATAATGTTATCTTCTAAGTTGTGTATCAGATCCAGATGTAAATACCTGGAAATAAAAGCTGAAATGTTGATCTCTTGTCTCATATTCATCTTTTGATGTCAAACCCAAATGTTTTCAGTCTACAACAAAAGTAAACAAATTGGACTCACTGTTCCAATACTTTTGGAGGGCACTGTAAATATATACACTGTACATATATATATATATATATATATATATATATATATATATATATATGTCGAGATTTGTGGAGGTGATTGATAGGGTAAGGGTATTACATTTCTCATGTTACAGCTAAACAGTACACTAAAAATGTTTCTGAAAACATTTAAGGAGAGAAATCGGCAATGCAGTAACAGAATCTTAATTCATATTTGATAAGCATTGTGTAGTTTGATCGAAGTTCACGGGCAGTGACTGCACCACAAAATTGATTGAGTATTTAAAACACTATAGGAGTATAATGTACACTATTTTCGGAGTGTATTTGGGTCCAAGGAGTCAGAGTTTAATACTATTCTCAGAGTTAAATACATACAATAATCTAAAGTTAAATGACTGCCACTCTAAGTGTATAAATGTACTCTCAAAGGCACACTCAACAGTAAAAACTTAATTCACCTCAGTGTTTTTGGCCACTATAAAGAGTAAAAATACAATTCAACTCAGTGTTTTTTGGCCACTATAAAGAGTAAAAATATAATTCAACACAGTTTTTTTTTTCGGACACTATAAAGAGTGAAAATATAATTCAACTCAGTGTTTTTTGGCCACTATAAAGGGTAAAAATATTTTTCAACACAGTATTTTTTGGCCACTATATAGAATAAAAATGAAATTCAAATCAGCGTTTTTTTATAGTCTGTATGTACAACTACAACTACAAATGACACCACTGTGGTGTGAAATTGCAAACTCTAAGTGTTGAGCTTTGGAACTACTGACGGTAAATTTAGAGCTTAATAAACACCACTGAGAGTTTAAATGCTGACAATTGTTGAGATTCACTGGACCACAGATGATTTGTCCTTTTTAAAAAAAAAATCTAAACTGGACATGTGAAGGCTTCTCCTCTTGTTATCTGAAATGGTAAGAGACCTCATGTTCTTTGTTCTCCAAACAGAGACAGCACTCATGTCACTCATCTCCACAGGATGCCTCATGGTCACACCGAAGTGAGACCAGTCGTCAAACTTGATTGGACAGTACTTTTACAGTGACATGCCCCTCTGTGATGTCTCCAAGCAAACTTCAGGAAAAGTTGTGCTCTCTCACACACTCTTTCTCTTTCCGTCTGGGCGCTTGACCAGCCCAGATCCCAGAGACTAAGGAATAATGTTCATATTACGTACTGATCTGACCGACAACAATAGTACTGCCAGAATATTCGCATTTAAAAAACATTTTTACAGTCCACAAATCATGTTTATGTTTTGAATTTGTGTTTTGGCCTGTTGCTCCACCCACCGCCGTCTACCAGTCACGCAGTCAGTAGAGTCTCAGCATCAGTTACAGTTACGACTGAGCAACAGCAACACGGCAAGCAGCGTTAGCAGTGTCCCAGTACATAACATTAGCAGCCGGCTCCTCCTCAGCTGTATCCCGGCAGCAACGTTAGCAGTGTCCCGGTTGCCTTTGTCTCCCTCTCTCTCTCTCTCTCTCTCTCTCTCTCTCTCTCTCTCTGTCTCTCTCTCGCACACACACTTGCTTGTAGATAGTTAGTTAGTTAGAATTTGTGTGTTTTGTTTTGCTTTGCTTCCTTTATGAACAAAACTATTTCTGGAATCATCACCTGCTGTCTGTTTAATGTTGCACAAGAGTGAATGAATAGTCAACCTCTGCTACATCAAGAACTCCAAAATCCTTCAGGCTTTACTATTAATTTTGTTTTTTTATTTAATTATTAATCAAAATTCCAAATTGATAGTTTAGTAAACTTTAGGAGACTGATGTCATTAACTGGCTATTATTTTTCCCTTTTCGGGAATGTTGCCCCACGAGGTGATTTAATGTAAATTAAGTCACATTGGTTAACATAATTAAGTATTATTAATAATTATTAATTATTTCTGATAGCCAATTTGATTTAGAAATTGCTCTAGTCTAACAAAATGATGGTGTGAAACAGCAGAGGCACTTTGTCAACCCGCTGAGTTAACGTTACTGTCATTAGCATCAAGCTAGCAAACAATGGTACATCCTCACGGTCGGACATAAAGTAATAACATTAACAAATAGCGGCGGGGCTTTTACTCACCACAACTGCAGAGGCTACCAGCTTCATTTGAAACAGACTACATTATAGAGGGTCCGTTATTCATTAATCCCTCTGTGTGTTTATATATTTACTTTTTATCCTCTCTGTTGTCTTTGTAAAGTTAACATATCGCACTGTCATTACAAACTCAACACTTGTTTCAAATTAAAAGCCCCTTATAACCTCGGCTAGAGAATCCCTCCATTTTCTAAATAGGCTTTTATTCTGAAACATTTGTCAGAACTTCCTGTGGAAGATGCAGTAGCTTGACAGTTTACATAATGGCGCTATTGTCTATGGTCTATGGATCAAGGCGAGCGCTTCTTCCTACGTGCTCAAAATCATAGGTGCTGATTGGCCGAAGAGGAGTCCTGTGTATCTGCGCTCGATTGCTCTTCCTTCATCCTTAAACTACCCGGATGTCTGTCACAATAAATTGAAATTGAATTTTGAGAACTGAATTTGAATTGTGAGAACTGAATGTGAATATATATAATAAATAAATTCAATTTCAAATTATACTATTCAAATTCAGTTTTTCAATGCAATTATTCAAGTTTAGAAATTCAAATTCAAATATAAATGATTCAAATTCAGTTTCTGGTGGCACATATTTCAGCCCATAAGTATACACTTAGGTGTAAATAGAATTAGACCACAGCAATAAAACAATGGTTATCAACGTGGGGTACAAAGAACCCTGGAAAAGTATTCCAGTAGCTCAGTGAGTACAAACTGGAAGTCTACCACCGAAAGGGATGGTCATTTCACCGTGCACACACAGAGCCATGCTGAAATCTTAAATACCACTGGAATTTTACAGATTGAGAACCAAAGGAGTGAAGATGGAGCGCTCTGGTGATGAATGAGGAGCACTGCAACAGAATGAGAAGAGAAAATTTGGAAAATTGGAATCTATCCCTGTTGCTCCACATAGACACCAAGTTACAGGGCTCATTTACAAAAATGGCCGTAGATCATTCATTGAGCCCTTTAGGGGACAGAGTGTCTAAAGTATATATCCAATACGTCTGCGTTTCAATAAAAACAGATTTATATTGCCACTATGGGAAGTTTAAAATGTTCGACGCCTAGATATCTCAGAGAACTGGGCTCTTGATATGATTATGAATTGTCGATCAATGTTCAGAGATTCTAGTTTTGAGAGGTGTGGAGGTTTTGGCTATGTAGGCAAGACCACAAGGGCATTTAAGCATGTAAATGGCATTACTGGTGTTACATGTAATTATGCCTTTAATTTTAAAGTTCTTCCCCATCCATGGGTGTTGGAAAGTATTACATTTAGAGGTGAAGTTGCATTGAGCACACTGACCATATCTGTAATTTCCCTATGGGATGTCATTTAAAAGTGAGGTTTTGAGAGTGGTGGGAGATCAGCTCTCACTAGATTATTTCGCAAATTAGGTGTTTTTTTGTACACAATGTGAGGCGAGTGTGGAAAAAGGTTACTGAGTGCTGGGTCAGATTCAGTGATGTACCAATGTTTTCTAATGACAGTTTCAAACTGTTTCCCAAGAGGTGAGTACTGAATGCTGCAATTAAATCTAGGCCCTGGTGCATGTTGCTCTCTTGTTTTATTGAGACATTCGGACTGAGACATATCAATGAAATGGCTTTGGGCAAGTGCAATCCATTCATCTCTATATTTTCTTTCTTTATAATGTCCTACAAGTTACTTAGATTGGACTTCATAGTCGGCATCTGAGCTGCAGATGCAGCGGATGCAGTTAAACTGAGATATTTGCAGGCTCTTCTTAAGAGGAATAGGATGTTAAAAATGGCCATGCAGTAGAGAGTTTTTGTCAGCAGGGTTTCTATATAGATTAGAGCCCACTCCATTGCCATCCTTGTAAACCAGTATATCTAAGAAGATCATTTGCTGTTGACTATACTCAATAGTGAATCTTAGGTTAAAATTGTTGGTGTTGACAAAGGTGTGAAAGTCTTTTAGTAAGGACTCTGAACCTGCCCACACAAACCAGACATTTTCTATGTACCTTTGCCAGTGTGAAATGTATGGTAGATATTGGTTGCGTTCCTGATTAAAGATGATTTCTTGCTCTAGATGTCCACAATACAAGGAGGCGAAGGAGGGGGCCATTTTGGATCCCATGGAGGTCCCAGAGATCTGAAGTCAGAATTGAGGACCAAACATGAAATAATAAGACATGAGTACTGTCTCTATGAGGTCCAAAATACAGTGTGTACTAGGAGTGCAATCAGTACGTTGGTTTAAAAAACGCTCCGCCGCCTGTAGGCCTCCTTGAAAAGACACATTGGGGTATAGGGATTCAATGTCCATGGTGACTAAAAAGCAGTGTTAATTGGGCAGTTCAATCGATTGAATAGTTTTAAAGAACTCTACTGAGTCTTTAACATAAGATGGGAGAGCCTTGACAATGGGTTGGAGAAAGTGATCCACAAAAGCAGAGATATTCTCAGTCAGTGAACCTATGGCTGCGACAGTAGGTCGGCCAGGTGGTGTCTCTGTATACGTTTTGTGTATTTTTGGGAGAGTGTAAAAAAAACTGGAATGATAGGAAATTCAACTGTCATGAAATTGTATTCAGATTTGTTGATTTCACCAATTTCCAAAAAATGATCTAGTTGAGCTTGAATCTGACGCTTGAAGTCCGCTGTGGGATTTGCACTGTGTGTGTGAGCCTCCCTTTCATAGGAGCAGCTGTCCATCATGACGATGGCTCCTCCCTTGTCAGCGTTCTGGATCACGATGGAGTTGTCCTTCTGAAGTTCCTTTAGTGCAAGCTTCTCTTGTGAGGTTATCTGCCAGTTTATACTGTCTCTTGTTGCCTAGAAGGAGGGAGACATCCCGTTCAACCAGTCGGCAGCATGTGTCCAATGATGCGTTATGATTGTTGGGGGGAATAAAGTAGCTGTTACCTACCCCGGGGTGGGGTCTCAGTGATTGGGTGGTCAATGGTGGCCTCCAAAGTGGTCTCAGTACCTTCAACAGACATGACAGGAATGTGAGCAGAGGTGTTTTTGCTACTGAAAAATTCTTTCAGTCTGAGAGACCGAAAAAATTTATGAAAGTCAACAATGGTATCAAAGTCTTGGCAGTGTGTGGACGGAACAAAAGACAGTCCTTTGTTTAAACGGACATGCACGAGTCAGAGAGAGGATAGATTAATCACATTTAGTACCTGTTCTGTCTCCTGTGAGTTGGATAAGGCTCTCTTGTGGGAGGGGCCCTTCCCCTGCCTACATTTTTTCTTTCTGGTGGTATTGGTATGTGGCGCTGGTCTCTTGTGCTGTCGTCTAAAAAAGGATGATGACAAGCCGCTGAGATGGGAGGAACTGGCGCTGGATTCAGAGTCATATTCGTAGTCGCCTACGCCTCGGGTCTGTGATTGCAGTTGCCTACCCGCGTATTAGCGCCAGTCCCAGATCCCGGCTTTCTCCATAGAGTGGGATTCCTCCACTGGCAGACTCTGCCGCTGGCATAGTCCGTAGTGTCTCTCAAACCTCTGCCCTTTTGGAAACAGTGATTTCTTTTAGGAATTCATTTCTTGTGATGTTCACATTCATCAAGAAGCTCTTTTAGCTTATGTTCATCAGTGTATTCACTACGTAGTTTTTGTTTCCCTTCAGCCATCTCACTATGTACTTTATCGACATTAGATGTTATCTCTTGGATCGTGAGAGCCATCAAATCAAATGAACATTTATTAAGTATTTCACACCAGCGATCACAGAAAGAATATGTTGTGTAAAATGAGCCTTAACTATAAAATGTGATTAAATATTAATCAGCAGGTACTCATCCACATATTTTACGTAGGTATGCAATATATGCTTGAAGTAATGTACTCATTCACACATCTAGTCATGTATTGAGTGTACATCACTGTGATTAAATGTTTAAATAGAGTAGGATTAGGCCATATTGGAAGAAGAAGTTAGATGCACCTGTTTCACTGTTTTCTTGACTCGCATATAATCACTGAGTGTCACAGCGTGTAAAAACAACCATGTTTCCCTTTCTTGTAATTTCTCCAGCTGTCGTGGCGAAGTAGAAGCAGAGTCACTAAGGACAGTTTGGCAGATTTGTTTGTCTGCTTTACAAAAGCAACAAAAATAGTTTGCACTAAAGGATTGGACATATCCAAGAAGTGTGTTTAACACCAAATTGATCCCAGTAGACTCCACTCTCTTCACAAGGCTGGACAAAATGGTTGCAGATTTCTTTGTTGGAGAACATAAATTCTGAAGTTTCCAATAAGGGGACATTCACAAATTTGTCTGTCACAGGAACTTGGTCATATGTGCCTGAAGCTTGATTCCTTCTGGAGTCATACCTCACCCCCAGGGGGACCTCAATGAGATCTACCACACCCCACTTGTCATAGAAGTATTTCCCACTTTGTCTCTGTATTCACATTGGTCCAAAGTAATCTTCAAACTTTGCCTGTAAATTCTAATCATCAAGGAGTAAGTTTGTAACATCTTTTTTGACATTTGAATGCAGTTCATATACAAGCTTCTCCAAATTCTCAACAACTAACTTGACAACGGTAGTTAGAATAGAATAGAATAGAATAAAATAGAATAGAATCATCTTTATTGTCATTGCACAAACAATGAAATTCTGTTGGAGCAGTCCTCCAGTTGCTCAGGCTTATAAATATAAAATAAGTAAAAACAAAGAGATATATATACAATAGGGCACAATTATCAAGAATATACAACATAAAATATAAAAATTTGTGCAGGAAAGTCCAAGTCCTTAAAGTGTCATTAGTGCTGTGTGTATGTCTGTGTGTGTGTGTGTGTGTGTGTGTGTGGCATCAGTGTGGGAGGGGGGCAGAGTTCAGGAGTGTCACAGGGGGTCAATTTCTATCTTAAGCTGATATTGTAATTTTAAGAAACAGTTATCCCGAAATGAAAATGTCATCTTTTCCTCCTCATGCCAGTTGCAATACAGGTGGAGTTTGTCCATAACACACAGGGAGGTTGCCAACACTACTCAAGACACAGTAAGTCAGTTTCAGCTTCAGTTGCACTGTACAGAAGTTCATGAAAACCACTCTATGTATTATTTGGACAAACTCAGTCTTTGTTGCAAATAGCATAAGGGTGAGTAGATGACATTGTTGTTTTCTCATACAATTGCATGTTCACACATCAACATGCAATTACAGTCATTGTCACCTATAAGCCCCCCAGTATCAGTACAAGTGATTACTTATCGCAGCTCACTGATTTCATTAAATCAGTTAATCACTCAAAATCATTGAAAACAACTGCAGTAAAGCTTGGTCTCCATCAATTAATCAAGGAGCCTACCAGAATCATTAACACTTGCAGTTCAGTCCTTGACCTTATATTCACTTATCAGCCCTCTAAATACACAATGGCAGGAGTAATCCACACCCCAATATAAGACCACTCTCTTATTTATACTGTAAGGGAAACTGTCAAAGCCCCAAATCCTGCACAATAACTCCAATCCCACACTTATTGCACTACTTCCAAGTCGCAACACAAGACAGCAACATGTCACTAGATCAGTCTCGCATGCACTTATTCCTGTACTACCTTACCAAAACAATTACGGTCAGAGATCATTTCGTCACACTAAGTTTTGGAATGAGATCCCACGCTACATCAGAGCAATACCCTCTTTTACAGATTTCAAACACGCATTTAAACACTATCTGATGGACGGACAGACCAGCAACCACTGATATAAATCCCATATTCCATTTTACTCACTTCATTTCAGTCCACTACTCTGCAATGTCTATGTAGCTGCCTACATTTAGTTGTTTTGCCTCTGCCCATTGTTTCTGTTTGTATTTTGTATTGTAATGTGTTTTTGTTGCATAACAGGAACCTGCTGAAAACCACTTTTTAACTGAGTCAGGCCAGTTTTATCTGTAACACACAATGTTACTTTAAACTCCTTTTCTGTATAAATAAATAAATGATGATGAAATTATGACTTACAATTAAAGTGAAAGTATTCAAAGCAGTATGCTTACACTGCACTTCTCAACCATATAAATTATTGAGTGCTAACCCTCATTTACAATGATGTCAAGTATAAAGAAAGAAAGAAAACTCAAATACAGTTCATACAAGATGCAAAGAACACTTAATCATTAAAACAAGAATATGAATTGAAATAAGAAAATACAAGATACAAATTGTAGAAGGAAATCAACCAAGACAGGTACAATATTAATGTATCAATAATAACAGTCATTAAAACAGGTACAAACACTGTTAAGTGGTCAGAAATCATAGATTTAAATTGACCAAGGTAATTCATTTTTAGGGTGCTCTGCAAGGAGTTTCAGGCAGTCCGGGCATAAGAACGAAAGGCAGATCTCAGTCTGGTACAAACTCTAGAGACTTGCAGTATAAGCCAAACATTAGATCTAGCATGATGTTGTCCAAAAGACCACTGTTACATAAACATTATATAAAATGGTTGCTTCCCAATAAGGGCCGTATAGATAAAGGGATACATATGCTTATCATATCTGTCAGACAGACAGGACCCCCAGCCTTTTCATACAGGATGCAGTGATGAGTGCCATAGACATCATCAGTGATGAAACTAAGAGCAGGATGGCGAATCGCATCCAAGGGCTTAAGAGTCAAGGCAGAGGCATGAATATAAATTTTGTCACCATTATCATGACAGAGAGAAAAACAGTTTCAACAGACTTTTTTCCTACAAGACATAGAAACCAAGTTTTTGCTGTAATTTGGTGACAATATTGTCCACATGAAACTTGAATGTGAAAATACCAGGGTATTTATTCTCTGACTCTCTCAGTGTTTGTTCCTTGTGAAGTAGAAATATTGAAGTTCGGGAGCAAGAGCATTTTGGAGAATGTCAGAAGAACTGGAGGTTCTCCACAGCTGATTGAGCAGAGTCTGCAATACAGTATAGAGATCAGAAACAGGATAGCATCCTAAAAAGGAGACTAAAACCTTCTGAACCCTTTCCTGAGGATTCGATGGGATTAAGGACTGGATTAATGCAGTTTTTCCCAAGGCTCTCTATAGTTGTTATCAGAGACTCAAAGTTGGACTAAAGCTTTATTGACAGCAACAATATTTGTGGACAGCAACAGTGTGGACGGAGGGATAAAGATCAAGGATAGCAGGAACATGTTCATGACATCAGATACTTAAAATCCAGAAAAACAATAAGTAATGCAAACAGGAAATTTGACAATCCTGATGATAGAGTCGCTAATCACAAGAACCTCAGATTGACTATTGAGACACCCAGCCCCGTAGATGACTAGGCTCCTGAGAAGATTTATAGGTATTGTCACTGTAGTAGAAGTGGTAGAAGATGTGGAAGCCACAACAACAGCAGATCCACCACACAGAGGAGAGGATAGCAGGGCAGATGCTGGCACAGAGGACAGAGGTAAACGAGAGGGCCGCTGAGGAGTTATGCTGGATAGGTGCAGAGTGAACGGTTCTGACGCCTGTTCTTAGGCAGTTGGTTAGATGGAGACCCTGTCTAGTTGGATGAAGGATGCTTCCTTGTTATAATAATAATAATTCTTGTTGATATGAGTTGTTTGCTGGGGCTTGGTAGCCCTCAAGGCTGCTGGGGCCTGAGAGCCCTAGCAGGTAATGGAGCCTCATAGGCCTGTCTGCTGGGGCCTGGTAGCACTGAATGCTGCTGGGTTCTGATAGCCCTGGCTGTTGGTTCCATGTAGCCCCAGATGTTGCTGGGTCCAGGATGTACCAGGAGTTAGATGTTGGAGATGTTGATTTCCAGTCAGGCCTAGGGCCTAGTAGGTCCAGAAGAAGTCCATCACCTTGGACTACAGCCACAAAGTAAATATTGTTGAGACAAAGTGTAGATCAAAGTCAGGTTGATTCAGTGAACCACTGTTTGAGAGTTCCAGGCAGTATTACATCATGAGATTTAGACAAGCCAGATTCCCACAGACAAAGCATGGCAGCCATCACAGGAAATAACATGGTGGAAAATGGTGGACATGAATATAAACAAAAAATGTGCACACTATCTATTTTTGGCAAGACAGACTTAAGCAAAGACATTTGAGAGCAAAAAACCTAAACAGCTAACTGGAGTTACAGTAGACATTTTTATATTGGCATTTGCATGAAATGCTGTTGCTGTTGGAACCCATTGCAAATGCTATGAATTTAAGGTAACTGCTTTGCTTATGAGGCAACAATACTATTCCTGATAATGCCATCGAAATTGAAAATTATGTTTTGTACAGAGCAGACAGAGGTTCTAGAGGAAGAGGAGTGGCAACATGTCTCATCAAACCTATGGCTGGCTACCCAGAGGGAAGAGGAGGAGGAGAGGGTCAGCCTTCCCAGCAGCATGAGAGGAATCAACAGATTAGGCTGTAGGCTAGGCTAACCATTTAGCTGTAGCTCTGGGATAACGTTAGCCAAGGCTAGGATAACGTTAGCATGTAAACGTAGCGTCACTCGAACTTAGACAAGAGGGAAAAGTAGTTGCAAACGTGAAGCCAAAATGATTTTAAAACATCAGATTGAATTACCTGTCTAGCAGAAAGCAGGCAACCTCTGCATCCCTTGTGAAACCCATCTCCTTCAGGAGCTCTTTCCACCTGGAATAAGCAACACCGATATTCATTCGCATTTTGTCCCGTCCTCGCTTATCTGATCTTTTTCTTTTATTTGGTGGCGTGGTTTCCCTCTAATGGGGCAAAACATATGTGTGGTCCTCCATTTAAAGTGCGACAGAAGTACAAAGCAGGTTCATGCAGAAGCCCCCGGATTGATCTTCACCTTAACCGTCTCCAGTAACGGCAAGTTCTAGGTAAACGCAAAAGGCGAAGCGTGTATATCCCTTTCGGCCACTGTATTCAAATATGGCGACGCAAGAGGGCAGCCTCCAGCGGACCGCGCCCTGCCTGTGTATATATAGAGAAATCATTCTAAGCCTATGAGAAAGCTTCCATTTGTATGTGAATTGCATTACACTTTAGTAAATATATATTTATGAAAGCAATAGTTGATATTTGCTAATAAACAACCCGAAAAAATACACATTGTAACTTTAATAAAGCTAACTCAAACACAAATCACATCAGAGTTCATAATAATTTAACTAATGATCCCTCTACAATTGCTGATGCCTTTGCCTAGCACTTTTCTTCTGTCTGCAGCTCCCAATTTTCTGATCTTCCCTACTCTGATGTTCCCCTTTTAATCCTAAATGCGGCAGCTCCTTTACCTTCCAAAGGATTCGTCCTGTTGATGTGGAAAAGGTGATCGGCGAATTAACTTCAGGTAATGCTGTTGGTCTAGATGGTCTAGAGCTTAGGTTTATAAAGATTGCACCTCATGTTTTAACATATCCCCTTGCCATGTTATTCAATATCTTTATCTACATGTGAATTCCCACCAAGCTGGAAGTGTGCCAGAATCATCCCACTGCATAAAGGTGGTGATCCTCATGACGTCAACAATACAGACCCATCTCTATTATTAATAGTACAGTTAAGGTATTTGAAAAGCTTATCTTCAACCAACTATCACAGTACCTCAATGAGTCTCATATATTTCTCCATATATCTCTCATATATATCTCCATTTCAATCAGGATATAGACCTAACTTTTCCACATCCACTGCACTTTTGAAATTTGCCAATGACATTTTCTCTTCCTTTGATAACAGCATGTTAACAGGTGCAATATTTATAGATCTTTCTAAGGCTTTTGACATGGCTGATCACTATATCCTTCTTGACAAACTCTATGCAATAGGTCTCTCAAGACAAACCCTACTTTGGTTTAATTCCTACCTCCATCTTAGACGTCAGTGTGTCTCCTATCAGGGCAGTCAGTCAGGTTCTTTGATTGTGGAGAAAGGAGTTCCGCAAGGTTCTTCCTTGGGGCCATTGCTGTTCTCTATATTTATTAATGACCTGTCTAATAGCTGCACTGACTGCAATATTCAATTATATGTCGATGACACAGTCATATATTCCTCAAACTGGCACATCTCTCAGATTCAGCATGCACTCCAGGCGAACGTTGATGCTGTGCAAAAATGGTTTCATTTTAACAAATTATCTCTGAACAAGAAGACATGTTGTATGCTGTTTGCCATAAGACCAAATTTCCTCTGTTTACCTATTGAATGCTTGAATGGGACACAACTTGAAACTGTGGAGAAATTTAAATATCTGGGTCTCTGGCTCGATCCCCAACTCTCTTTCAAGTCCCATGTCAGTTCTGTTACTCAGAGAGTAAACTGCAGCCTGAGAATACTATACTGGTCAATCAGCTGTTTTACTTTTAAGGTCAGGAAAAGATCAATTTCACAGTTAATATTACCCATTCTAGATTATGCAGACATTATCTACCAGAACACATCAGATACAACTCTTCACCCACTTTATGTCACTTATAATAATCTTTGCAGATTTATCTTGAGGTGTCCCTATAGAACCTACCATTGTTTCATGTACAAGTCACTTAATTGGTTAACAATTGAACATAGAAGATATTCTCACTGGCTGCAGTTTATTTTCAAATGCATTCATTTCAATTATCCTGATTACCTAAAACAATTACTAGTCCCCCATACCTCATCATATAATTTAAGGCACACTGAGCAACCCTACTTTAAAGTTCCCAGAATTTCCAATGAAACTGGCAGACGTGCCTTTAAATTTAAAGCTCCTTCTGATTGGAATACTGTTCCCTGCTCAATCAGAACCATTACCTCTCCTCACGTCTTCAAAGCATCCATTTTTACCTACCTACCAAACACCCTGCACCTGCTTCTAATTGTTCTTGTTATCTGTCTTGCTATCTGTCTGTAATTAATCACTGTATCAACTAACTGGAACAAATTCCAACTTGTTTACGCATGTATGTATCTCAATGCTCTTGCTCATAATAAGCATGGCCATTTCCTTATATGGATTTTCTTGCTCCTGCTCCTTTTAAGCTTGGACATTTCCTTGCATTGCATGTCACATTTCTTTGCCATTGCATGTTGCTATATATGCTTATATGTATCATGTATGCATGTCTATGCACCTGTTTATTATCTTGCTTGGTGGATAGTACTTGCTGCCCCCTTTGCTTGTATGATTGCTTGCTTATATACACTATTTATTGCATCGTTATGTTGCTGCTTATGTGGTTGTGTTTTTTGTTGTTGTTGTTGTTGTTTTTTCTGGGGGGGGGTAGCAGGACCCCCCAGCCCCCAGGTAGCAAACAAGTTAGGAACATTCCAAAGCCACCTTTAAGGCCAGAGGCACTGAGTGATACAAAGAAGATGGGTGTTTGGCAGATAACTCTATAAAGGTAATGTCTATGAAAAGAGATAACTGAGATTTAGAGCCAACAACATCTCAACATGTTTTGCTGCAGTTAAGGAACTGTCTCAGATTCAGGGCTGTAGTGCTATATCTAAGATCAAGCTGGGATGTGTACTAAGCATCCTAATTGTATGCAAAAATGGATTTCTAAAAACACAACCCTTAACATTGTGACTTGAACTCTGCCAGTGTTTCTTTTCCTCTGCAGATGAAGCCTTGGTGTATTTTTATCCCTGTATCATTACTGAGTATATTTCTGTATTTTCACTGTGTACTAAAGTGTGTGTATATTGTTCTGTGTGTGTGTGTGCATCTTTGAGTGTGTGCTGGCATGCGAGTGTTCTTTAGCAGTGGACTGAGTGTTACGAATGTGTCACCATGTGTACTGAAGCATAAGTGTGGGGCATGTGTATGTGTTCATGCATGCAGTGAATTAATTCCAAGTGTGTGTGTGTTGAAGCGTACCCTGTATTAATTGTACGTGTGTGTGAATTCAAATGGAGCTGAAGTTCATACAAACTCAAACAAGAAGGGACAACTTTAAGACTCAACTCCTCATGTCTGAATAGTGCATGAAAATTCAGATCAATATTTACACTGTAAATGGAAATTTGAAGACTGTGCATGGCTGGCTGTTTTCCAAATCACCAACATTAATGTAAAATTCAAAATATTGTTTCTACTGAAGGGGCTTGGTGATGTCACACTGTAGTAAACAGATTGCCATGGCATGTATATTTCAAATCTTGACCTTGTCAACAGTGCCAGACCTAGCACATTCAGCACCGTGGGCAAGCCTTCTTTCTTTCAACCTAACAAAACTCACCATTATGTTTACGCCCAAACCAAACTACAAATTATTACACTTATATACTGATTATGATTATGAGTCTGAAGTTTTTCAAGTGTTGAAATTCTCCCACCCTTCAAAATGTTGGACTACAAACCAACTAATGAAGCACTTGTCAACCAGCAGATTATTGCATCTTGCTCCTGCATTGGGCAATTTTCTGCTTGGTTGTCTCATCACTGTGCTCACTGAGGTGGCTTCACAGTGTCTCTCTCTAATTACGAATCTCTCTCTGATAGAAGCTGCGGTAAATAAAAGTTTGTGTCCAACTTTCTAATTATTTATCTGACTTCAATATTGTTACTGTGAACGAATGACCTGCCTTCATATCATAATAACATGGAGAGCAGAGCCATGGAAAATGTCATTTTGACGTTTAATCAATTTGTGCTGTGAAGTGGATCAAAATCATCCAGTGTCTATTTCATTACTTCTATTTTAAATTCCCTTAACATTAATAAACACATTTATTATTGACTGCTTACATTAAGATTTCTCTTATGGAGAAACAGTGCTGCAGATTATATAGGAACAAATCAGGGACGGTTTTTGCTACGGGCAATGTGGGCGACCGCCCAGGGTGCAATCTATGTGAGGGCGCATGAGCGCCCTCCAAAACAAACAAACAAACAAACAAAAAAAAAAAACAGTTTTCTAGACTATCGCTCATTTCCACGTCAAGTTAGTGGAGTGGGCAAGGCAAGGGAAGGCAATTTTATTTATATAGCACCATTCATACACAAGGCAATTCAATGTGCTTTACAAGAGAATACATTAAAAACAATAGATCATTTAAAACAAGAGCTAAAAGCAAGACAATAAATAGTTAAAAACAGTGCAGAAAATGCATTTAAAAAACAAACATAAAGCAAAAGCAACAGCAGACAAATATAAAAACAATAGCTACAGATTATCCTAACAATAAGTTACATACAGTATCTAGTTCACTGGTAAGCTGCAGTAAATAGTAATGTTTTAAGCCCTGATTTAAATGAGTTGACAGTTTCAGTCGACCTCAGATATTCTGGAAGTTTGTTCCACAGGTGGGGAGCATAGAAACTAAAGGCTGCTTCACCTTGTTTGGTTTTGATCCTGGGAACACTGAGTAAACCTGTTCCAGATGATCTGAGGGGTCTGGATGCTTCATAACGTACAAGTATATCAGAGATGTATTTAGGCCCGAGACCATTTAGTGCTTTATAGACAAGTAACAAGATTTTAAAGTCTATCCTTTGACACACAGGAAGCCAGTGCAGTGACTTAAGCACTGGTGTAATGTGCTCCACTCTCTTGGTGTTGGTGAGGACTCTGGCAGCAGCGTTCGGGACGAGCTGCAGTTGTCTGATTGATTTTTTTACTCAGGCCTGTGAAGATACCGTTACAATAGTCCAGCCTGCTGAAAATGAAAGCATGAACAAGTTTTTCTGTATCTTGTTTAGACAGAAATTCTTTTATTCTCGCTATGTTTTTAAGGTGGTAGTAGGCTGATTTAGTAATTGTCTTAATGTGACTGTTGAAATTTAGGTCTGAGTCCAGAACTACACCAAGATTTCTGGCTTGATTTGTAGGTTTTAGTGTCATGGCATCAAGGTGAGCACTTACTATTGATCTTTGTTCTTTGGGGCCAAAAACAACTATCTCAGTTTTGTCTGTGTTTAGTTGTAGAAAATTCTGGCACATCCATGTATTGATTTCATCAATGCACTTATTTAGCAGATGTAGGGGACTGTAGTCATCTGGTGACACTGTTATGTAAAGTTGTGTGTCATCCGCGTAAGTATGGTAGGATATGTTATGATATTCCACAATCTCAGCAAGAGAGAGCATATAGATGTTGAACAGAAGAGGCCCAAGAATGGACCCTTGAGGAACTCATGTAATTTTCGTTCGCACAGATTCATAATTGCCAAGTGACACAAAGAGATCCCTGTCTTGTAAATAAGATTTAAACCAATTTAGCACAGTGCCAGAAAGTCCCACAAACTTTTCTAGTCTGTCGAGCAGTATCTTTTGGTCAACTGTGTCGAATGCAGCACTGAGGTCCAGTAATACCAGAACCGAAATTTTTGATGCATCACTGCTCAGATGAATGTCATTTAAAACTTTTACAAGTGCAGTCTCAGTGCTGTGATGTGCTCGAAATCCAGACTGAAAGACATCAAAGGAATTGTTTTGCTCCAAGAAGGTGTTAAGTTGCTGAAAAACAACCTTTTCAATGATCTTTCCTAAAAATTGTAGGTTTGATATGGGCCTGTAGTTATGTATTACTGAGGCATCCAGATTAGGCTTTTTTAAGAGAGGTTTAATGACTGCGGTCTTCAGGGCCGTTGGAAAAAGGCCTGACTGAAGAGAACAGTTGACTATCTGTAGTATATCTGATGCTATGCAGTTAAAAACATCTTTAAAAAAGCTTGTAGGCAGAGTGTCAAGGCAGCAGGTAGTGGACCTAAGGTTTCTAACTATGTCTGTCAAAGTAGCATAATTTAATGGGTGAAAAAGTTAACTGGAGTAGTCTTATAAGGCACAGGTGAAATAGCCACTGTGTTGGAGTTACAGATTGTCTGTCTTATCTTTAAAATCTTGTCTGTGAAAAAAGAAACAAATTCATTGCATGCCTTGGTGGATAGCAGTTCAGGAGGGACTGACGCTGATGGGTTTGTCAGTCTGTCAACAACAGTAAATAAAGTCTGTGCATTGTTGTTATTTTTGTTGATAATCTCAGAGAAAAAGGACTGCCGCGCCCTTTTTAGCTCCAAGTTATAGATGTGCAGACTTTCCTTATAGATGTCATAATGAACCTGGAGTTTGGTTTTTCGCCACCTGCGTTCTGCTTTTCTACATTCTCTTTTTTGAGCTTTTTCCCGTGTGGCGTTCCTCCATGGTGGTTTTTTCTTACCAGAGACAACTTTGACCTTCATGGGGGCAATATTGTCCATAATATTCATAGCTTTAGAGCTGAAACTATGAACCAGATCATTGACAGAGACTGAGGGCAGAGCTGGTATGGGTATAAAATCCTGGGTGAATAGTATACAGGTGTTTTCGTTGATATAGCGTTTTCTGATTACCTCTGTTGCACTGTAAACCCGGATAAGTAGACTCTACTTAAAAAAATCAACGTAACTCGTTGCCTTAAATTTTTTAAGTAATGAAGCATTAGTTGAGTAAGTGAAGTAGACTACGTTCAATGTACTTTAACCTCCTAATGGAATGGAATAGAACATTTAAGTTGAATATACTAATAACCGAGTTACAGTAACTGAAGATACTTAGCTTAAACAATCGTTCCCCACCCATTTATTTAACTCAGCTTGTTTAGTAAGCATTACTCCATTACTAATTCAACTAAATTGTATATTCTAACTGACCAAACTTAACTTTTTCAATTCCTGAAACTCAAAATATGTCTTTAAATCAATAGAGCTGTATAAAATACATACACTGCAACATTACATTGATCCAATTTTTTTTATTGAACATATCTTTTTTAACAAACAAAAGAAACTTTTTTAGTTCCTGAAACTCAAAATATGTCTTTCAATCAATACAGCCATGTAAAATACATACATACTGCAACAATACATTGATCCAATTTTTTTTAATTGAACATATCTTTTTTCAAAAACAAAAGAAATAAACAAAGCCATGGCCTAATAGGCTGTAGATTCCTCAGTGATGGCATGAAAAGATCTTTCTCACAAACTCGTACAATACAAAGCTCTCTTCCTCTTTATCTCCAATTATTAGAATATTGTACCGCGCCTCTTCAAATTTGGCTGTCAAACTGGAAAGATAAAACTCAGCCCTGTTGAACACTGGCATCTTTACATTTACAAATAACACGTGTCCATGCAAAAAAAAAAGTGTGTGAAAATGAAAGAAGAGAGAAGGGGAGGCTGAAAAAAATAACAGCAGATACCTGTATGGAGACCCCATACTCTTCTTTCCACCTCTTTTCCTCCCCTGCTCTCTCTACCCCACTTTAAAAACACATTCTGAACTCATCAACAAAAAAAGTTTCTCTGGATAAAATATAAAACGTGTGAGACAGAGTAAGAGTGAAAAATAAAACTGACAGTAGATACCCATCTAGAGTCCACACTCTGCCCTCCTCATAACCCCTTAAAAAAAATAAAAATCTGTCCTTCTCTCTTTACCCTCTCTCTCTTTACTTCCAAACATTCCCTTCAAAGTTGTAACCAGCAAATGTTGAAGGCCAAAATTATTATTCTTTTTTCCTTTTCTGCCAATTTATAAAAAAAACAAAAAGAAACCCTCACATTTGACTTGGGACTTGGGAAGAGGAGATTCTGGATCTTACATTGCAAGCTGATTCTTGAGTGTTTGAAGTTTAGGTCTCAGATCTGTCTTACCTAAGTTCAGAAGTACCTGCTGAAAAAAATCAAAAGTGTTCTTCATGTACTTAGGGTAGTTGAGATGAAGTGCATAGGTAAGTCCGAAGACAATGTACATGGCTTGGGGCAGGCTCGCAACATCCATCACAATGTTTCCCTCCAAGATGATTCCCACTGAGGATGCATTGTGGTGAAGGGACTGCGTGTGTGGAGTGATGTTTTCCTGTTCACGGCAGAGGATCCCCACTGGCACATCATTGTACGAACCTCCCTCATCATCAACGTCCTGAAAGAAGGAACAGGGCATGATCACGTTAACATGACAACATAGTGCTACAAACAGCTTCAATAAGTACATACACAGCCCACATGTCTGCCCTGTCCAGTGTCCACCCACTGCCCAGTGCAGCAACCGCTACAGAAAATCACTCAGGACAGGTGTAAGGAGTTTGCCTCCTCCAGAGAAGTTTTTTTTTTTAAACAACAAAAACAATGAAAAAAAGAAACTATTAACACATGCACACCTTAAAATACTGTAATATGTATGGTAGAGAGAGAGGAGGGGAGGTAAAGAACGGGGGAGCAAGGGAGGGGGGAAGGAGGAGAGGAGGAGGAGAAAAATCAAAGTTGCTTACAAAGCTGGCCTTGAAGAAGGTGGATGGATCATCGCCAAGAATGACAGGAAGCCCCCTGAGGACGAGGCATCTGACTTCTGTCACATCTGAAGACTGGTGGATTGAGGGAGCAGAGAGGACATCACACACTTAAAATAGGGTCCACATGTTACCCTGAACATGATGTGCACACACATAATTCAATAATACACAGCACAGCCATTTACGTACTGGACCCCACCTGTTAACTCACACACAGTGTTCTCAACATTATGCATACAGGTGGTTATTTGCATACCTCATTTACAGATCAACTAGCAAAACCTGGCAAACTAATGTAATGGGTGGTAAGTAATTTCTCTGAGGACTGAGGAGTTAGTTTAGCCAATTCAACTCCATTACACATTACACACCATTTCACACAGGCTACTCAAAGTCAAGGAAAAGAAAGCGTCTACAAACAGGATAGCTCACATTACCAGTACATTTATTTACACTACATCTGCGTTCTTTCAAGCTCTGTTTTCTAAGATGTGAATATAGATTTTTTTTTTTTAAAGATTATTTTTTTGGGGCCTTTTGCCTTTATTGACAGGACAGCTGAAGATATGACAGGAAAGGGGGCAGAGAGAGAGGGGATGACACGCAGCAAATGCGCCGCAGGCGGGATTCGAACCAGCAGCCGCTGCAGAGGACTAACAGCCTCAGTACATGGGGCGCTCGCTCTACTGACTGAGCTATAGGGGCACCCTGTGAATATAGATTTAAAATCAACTAACCTTTGTTTGTCGCATCAGGTCAGCCAGCACCTGCCCTGTGAGCCCCCTCTTTGCCTTGAAGATTTCCATGAGCCTGGGACTGTGACGGTCAAGGGCCTCGTAGAACTCCTGTCTCAGACTCTTACCAACCACCCTGCTGAACTCCTGACACACCTGAAACATGTAAAAATAAAACATGTTAATATCCATATTTGTTGGCTAAAGCAACAATCAACAGTCTGCACAGAAATGACAATCCTTCAGGATGTTGTTTTTTACTTGTTTTTGTTTTGTTTGTCTGTTTGCTTGCGTTTTGTTTAGCTATGTTTTTGTTTTTGTTATGATTGCTTACAGTCTGGAGGTTACATGTGATTCTGTGTGCATGTGTATAATTGAAAATTGAATTAAAAAAAAGAAAAAAGAAATGACAACAATAATAATTTGTGGCCACGAGTTAATTTTTTTTAAAATCCAATGTCACCACAGTGGTTCCACAGAATAGAGAGAATATAATAATATAGAATATGAAACAAATCTATAGACCTACCTGTTGTTCAGTCAAGAGAGCCGGCCAACGTTGACATATCTGGTTGATGGCAGGCTGGTCCTTCACAACTTCACTCCTTCGAAGAGCAAATGTCAGATCCATTTTCTGCTTGATGAGGGCTCCATTTGGGGTTTTCTTTTTCATTTCGTCCACCAAGAGCTGTCGAGCATCTTCGAGGCTGGAGTCATCCTGTCCATCTGGATAATCTGGTAAGTAATTAACTTCTCCTCTCCTTGGCTTCTTGATGCTCTTGTTAGGTGGGTCTCCACAAAGAGAGTGCTTTCCATGTTTACCGCCGTTCACGGTGACATCACGGTGACCCAGCTGACGCATTTTTGTTCGGTAATTGCCCATCTTGAATTTCAAGCTATTTTTCCAACCGCTCCAGCCGGATACTGATCCCTGTTCTTTGAGACATGGGTGTGCTCGCACCAGTGCTGAGGCAACAGCTTCAAATTCTGCATTTGTTGGATATGCTTTCAAGGCATATATGTTCTCGGCCAGCCTCTCAAGGATGTCGTGTTTGAGCTCCTTTGATGGAATGAGGTGTGTTCCATCCCTGAGATGGAGCAGGTTTGCTTGACACAGCCTATATTCCACATCCACAGAGAATTTTGGTATATACATATCAAATACCTCTGGCCACTGGCGTTGTCTTTCCTGAGAGGAGTTGGAGAGGATGTCCGTGTCTATCTCGCTTGGTGTGTCGGTCAGTTCTTCACTTGATGTTAACCCTGGTTTGGGCACCTCCACTAGAGAAAGCACTGGAATGATTTTAAGGGTGGGTCGCTCAGGCAGCTCTGAAATCTCTGTTAGGTTGCACAATTCGTTGTCAAAGTTGGGATCTTTAAACTGTAAGCTGAAGTTATAGTTTATTTGAAGAACATCTTTAAGGGAGTCAATCAAAAGGTCAACTGTATCAGGCTTTGTCATCAGTTCCACCTTCCTTATGTCTGCTTCAGTGAAGATGACTCTCATAAGCAGTCTCTGTTGCACCGCCATCTGGGGAGAAAGAGAGAGAGATTGTTCAGCACAGAATATAGCGTTTGAGAGTCACCATTAGTTTCCCACTTATTCTGTATGCTGAAAGGGGGAAAACATCGTTAAGCTCTGACAGCAGGACCACACACAGGGGCGGGGTTACATCAGACTAGCAAACTTCATATGATCTAAGGTGCTCATGTGCTCACTCATTACTCTGCACACAAACATGATTTCTGTATGAACTGCAACAATGTGTGTGATCTGCCTAAACGCAGGGAGACCTGAGCAGGATCCAGCAGAGACTACCATATCTGCCTTGTATATAACTCCATCTAGACAGACAGATGATGCTACAAGAACTGCTGCTGGCTTGTGGATTTTCTGACCGAGTACCCTCTGGATGTTCTCAGGGAAAGCGGTTACAGAGACCATAGTGACCTTCTCCATCTCGACTGAAGGTTTGAAAAATGAACTCGAGTCCAAATGATAGCTGACTGCTTTTTGGTGTTTCACAGCAAGTGTAAGGGCTACATTCCTGTAGTTCTGAGCGTCACGGATAACCTTTTTGAAAAATTTGTGCTTTCCCTCAAAGCGCATAGTCCACACATCACACAGTGGACCAAAGGCTTTAATAAGTTGAGGGTAATGTTCAATATAATGGTGTTTTGGTCTTAATCTAAACTGTGGGAATGCTGACTGCAGTAGTTCTCTGTGTTCAGCTAACTTGCACTCCAGGAAGTAGAGTGTCTCTTCAGTAAACCTGGGGGCAACTACTAACTCCACAATGTCTTTCACAAGCATGAGAACTTCCCATGCCTTTTCCCCAGGAGGAATGTACTGACCAACAAGAAATGGTAGGAGCCTAATTAGGCACCAGTTCTCGTGCGCATTTCCCCCGATTGTGCCTTTTGTGGAGAAGCCTTTTGCAATAGGCTGTGGCTGATCAGTTTTGTCAGTAAAGGTGTATGTAAATGACCTGATTGCCTGATTCAGTGTTTCTAGATTAAAATATCCCTTGGAAATCAGATCTGAAAGGCACAAAGACAACTCTACTGGGACTATGCCCTCCAGAAGGTCGTGCATGAGGTCAGGGGGGTAACCTTTAACAACATGAAAGTGTTCCAGTTTCGCAGTCATAGGGCACTCTTTTTTCACACCATATGTTCTACCCAGTTCTGGATCTTCCATCACTTCCTGCACTTGTCTGTCATGCGTGTCTTTGTCTCTGAGCTCAAAGGCACCAGAGCACACCTCTTGTTCTTGAATGTCACTTCTACTTGCCATGCAGACTCTGCAGAAACTTATCAACAGAGAAGCTCTCGTAGAATCCTGCTAGTGCATGAGCACCTAGGTTGTCAGCAGCTATGTACAAAACAGTTCCTTTCACACTTGCACCTAAGGACTCTATGTAAACACCATCTTTTTCTAGTGACATCAGATCATGTATAAGTGGTTCCAGCACTTTAGCATGACCACATTCTTTTACAGTGGTTGTGTTGCATATTAGAGCAAGCTGGATAGAGTTGAGTGATGCTCTATATTTTGCTGGCATATTGGCAATTACCCAGTACACCGCGCACATCTTATGCTTCTTCTTGGATGTTCCTAACGGATTGGCGATCTCAAAGTCATCAATGTACAGCCCAATGGCAATTGTGAACTCATCACTAGTGAGAAGGCCATTTTCTCTGAAGTATATACCATCTACATGAGTTCTGTATTCATTTGGAACATGTATTTCTTCAGACATTGCTTTATCTAATACATCTGTCTTGCTCAGCAACTTCTGCAGCATTTGCTGTATGGGAACATATACAACCGATTTCTTATCTCTATCAACTACATACTCTACAGGCATTACCAGCGGAAATTCTTTAGACACATACGATGCTCTCCTTTTCGTGGTTGCTAAGGAACCATCTTTGCCGCAAAATGTTGTCATTATGTTGGTCTCTGAAACAGCACTGCTCACCTGTTTCACAATGGACTCATCTATCTCAGAATCATACTCCTGAAGAATCATCTTCACCTTATGCTGCAGAAGTGGCTCCGACAAATAATGTATATCACAAAGCTGTTTGATAACTTCCTGTACAGATCACTCAGGTATGTGGAGGATAGTCTGCATCTTTAAAAAAAGAGCAGCCAAGTTGTGCTCTAACTGCTTTTCTAAATCATGAAGATCTATCTCACAAACTTTTTCACTAACATCATCTATCTCCCCCCGTGTCTTCAATTGGCATTTGCTCATCTGCAACATCACTGTCTTTGTTTTCATCACTCACGTCAACATTAACTATTTCTTTCTTGAACATCTTCCAGTCGTCTTCTCTATGTGCTTTACTTTTATGTGCATTGAAAGTTGAATACACACTGCTCTCAAATCTACAGCCTGCATAAGGACACTGAACCTGTTAGTGGAGCTAACTGGTTCTGGTGTCTGGCTCAGCTCAGCTTGCATTAGCTGTCTGGGAGCAACATACAAGTTACCTGGTTAGCTACCTTGCTAATAACAAACTAAGCTAACGCTAGCAGTCGGGACTGCAACGGCATGCAACCAGTAACGTTACCAGGTTCAAACTTACCGTTTTGTGGCTGAACTCAGGTCATTCACCAGTGGCTTCAAACGTGGGTCCAACAACTTGCGTGCTAGAACTTCACTTGTCGAAAATTTCAATACAGCTGAATTCTGTGTCTTTGTTCTGTCCCGTGTCTTTTCTGTCTCAAAAAGTTCAGAGCTCACCAATGCCACCACTCTGTCCAAACTGGTATAAACTAGATTTTTGGCGGGTGGTGACGTTAACACGTTGCTATCATGCAAAATTTGATGATACTGAGTTGTCTGAGCTCAATCACATGATTACAATAAAATAGGCTATTAAAAAGTACAGTTTACTCAGACTTCATAATTAATGTAAAGAAAAGACACATGTTTAAGTAATACAAATTCAGTTTGTTTGAGTAGAAACTATTGATTGGACTTAAAAACACAATTACTATAAGAATGGACTTGAAAAAGTTCACCTTAATCAGAATTAACAAGTAATGTCAATAAATTAGACACATTTAAGTAATATGAACTCAATCTCTTTGAGTTGAATCAAAATCTGGGTTTACAGTGTGTAATTTTACTGGTGTCAGCGGAGATGGCCATTTTAAAGAAAACACAGTAATGATCAGAAAAGGCAACATCAGTCACCACAACCTCAGAAATGTTGAGCCCTTTGGAGATAATTAGATCTAAAATATGTCCCTTATTGACAACAGACAATAGTTTAGAAAAGTCAAGTGTGCAATATATTTTGGAGGCCTGTAAATGGTTGCTAATACTGCTTGACAGGAGGATCTCAACTGCAGTGCAACATATTCAAAAGACTTAAACTTCCCATATGACAACTGTTTGCACTGGTAAACATCCTTAAATAAAGTGGCTACTCCACCTCCTTTCCTAAGTTCTCTAACTGAGCTGATAAAATTTTGGGGGGGCTGATTCAATAAGTACTGCTGCACTGTTGTTTTCATTTAACCAAGTTTCAGTTAAAAACATAAAATCAAGGTTTCTCTTGATAATAAAATCATTAATTAATAGTGACTTGCCAGCCAGAGATCTGATATTTAATAAAGCTAAGTTTAATGTACTAACATTGTCTGACACAGTCTGTGGCTGACGCATAACTGGAGTCAGATTAGATAGAGTAGCTGTGCGCTTCGAGTACACATTGTTTTTCCTGATGCTAGTCAAAACAGGAATGACAGACCTTGGAGATGACTCTGGCTGATACTTTTCAATTTCAAGATGTTTTTGACCATGCCACCGGCTATTTAAGATCGCCAGTATGTTTAAGGAAGCGGCATGGGTTCGGTGCCTTGCTCAAGGGCACCTCGGCAGTGCCCAGGAGGTGAACTGGCACCTCTCCAGCCACCAGTCCACGCTCCATATTTTGGTCCGGACAGGGACTCGAACAGGTGACCCTCCGGTTCCCAACCCAAGTCCCTATGGACTGAGCTACTGCCGCCCCAGCAGCAGAAAGGAAAGGCGAATCTTGGCGGTTGTGGGTTGAACGGGGGTCACAGACAGGAATACGGCGGAGGCTCATTGTGCTCTGCGGTGCAAGATAACAGCTTACCGGCGACAGAGAAGTTCGACTCCAGGTCCAGTAATTTCCTCTTTCGTTGGTGTCATGACTGCCAGTAGTACCTGGACAACCGAGCCGTGGCGGCACACAGGTATGTGGCATGTCAGAGCAGAAACGAGCCGTTCACATTTCTGTCTTTGTGGCAGGTAACGGCCCACAAACCTCACCGCACTTTATGGACTGTTCTTTACTTATTGAGGGACTGATCTTTACTTGTCAGGGGAGGAGGGTGGCAGGTTGATTTTTATTTTATTTTGTTTCCCCCTATGTTAAAGCCCCTACAAGGAACTTTCATTTTGAGTTGATTTTGGCGACCCTGTGGACAAAAGCGGTAGGGTTTTGCCGGAATGAATCCTACATTTCCCACGAGCTCTAGCGCATATTGTCGTAAAGACGCTTACCTGGCTCGCGCATGTGTTTGTTTTGGGGATGAATGAAACAACAAGATGGGAAAACTTTGCCCCCGCTCCTATGGGGGATCCCAGCTCACCTTTGCCGCGCCCCAGCACCACCTCTCCGGCGTAAGCGTCACCGCAGCCGGGGTAAACGCAGCGGTCGGCTGGTAAGGCTGAAGGCTTGTTTGGCGAGCACTTCCACGGCTTCTTGGACTGAGTATGGAGCGGTGCCTCGCCTCTTTATTTCTCGGCACTCGCTGGACCATGTCGACACCTGGCTGGTACCTGTCGTCGGCCCAAATGAGGTGTTCCAGCCCCGCGGCCCCTGTTTTCCTCGTCCCCGTTGGCACGGGGTGAATCTGTACAACCTGCAGCCTCTGTGTGGCTCCCCGGACAGCAAGCAGCAGTTGGTCCCACGACACCTCCAGGAGGCTAGACAGTGATAATGCCAGGTCTCACTGCTCCCTGCACCAACCCAATAACCTCCTTTACCTTACTTACGCATGGCTTTCTCAGCCCAAACAGCACCGCCACCTTTAGTGCAGCAGATAACTGAAAAAATCGTTCACTTTGTGACACAAGCATAAATTTTGGTACAAATACTCTCTAAGGGCCACGCTTTTGGAAAAAGGCGCTGGCCACTCAAAAATTCAAGATGGCAACCATTTCTCAAGATGGCCACCATGAATAAACTGTTTATGGTCTAAACCCAGATTTTTGTGGTCAAATTTTTTTATAGGGATGTTACTTTGCCTGAAACAGCTTTAATTTTTTTTATTATTAATTTTTTCTCTCTCTCTTTTTTTATTTTTTATTTTACTTTTTTTCATGGTGCATTTTGTTAAAGTTGTTCGTTCTACTCACATTTGCAACTGCACAGTGCTGTGCAGATGAAACCCAATCTACACCTTCCACAACACCCTGATTTGCAGCCACACTTGGTGAGTTGTTGACAACTCTCTGCAACTGGTGAACTGGCTGTCCAGAAGACCCGCCATTCTTCATCAACCTTCCTCCATCCCCAGTCAGCAGGACTCTCTGCTTCTGGCTGACGCTGGGTTGACTGGAAATGGCAGGACCATCAGAACTGAGACTGGTTTCTACAGTGTAGTTGACCAGTTCTGAGAGAACGAGGGGAAAGATGTCAGGTTCTGGTTCACTCTGAGAGGAATCTTTTTCAGGGGCTCTCAGGTGGTATCTCTCCCTGTTGTAGAGACCACGAAGACATAAACAATGGAATTTCAGCTCCTGTGCTATGGCGTCACCACCACTCAGTTTAGCCAATAGTTTACCATCATTTAGTGTCCGGGCACATTCATGTAGTCTGTTGTTCAGGTTAATTGTCATTACCTGTCTTAGGTCCGATGCAGGGGATATTTTATTGCAAAAATGCAAGCCTGACCATCATGACTGGTTCTACGGTGCTTTGTGTGGTCTTCATCTATTTCACTACTACTTTGAGCTTTGGGTTGTCGCTTCCTCGCATGATCTAATTTGGTGTTGTTGAACATTAGTCGACAACTCATATGATACTTTGCCTGGTTCCTTCTCAAAGTAGCTTCTATACCACCACCTTCATCCAGCTTTGCCGGGTCCATGATCATCGGCATTTCACTGATCTCATGAAAGAGTGGAACATTGGTGGCAAGCATCGTATAGCCATCATGTTGAGGAACATGATGGATAGGAGGTGATACAAGGCCTTCATTTCTTTTGTCTTTATGAAGACAAATGGCTAACACTGGATTTGCATTTACCATTCTTTGAGGATTGATTTCTGATTAAGGCCGAGGGTTTATCCTTTTACCACCTTAATCAAAGCGATACTACACATTCAGGTATGGGATACAACTAGGTTCGGGTGACCTACACCTAGCCTGATCATTCATCCAGGACCATTTAAGTCCCATGTGATCTGTACACCTTCCAGGTAAGTGTACATGAAAGAGTCATGTACAACCCTGCTTACCCTTGGCTCGGCTCTCCCGCGCTGGCACACCCTGTCAATTCAGGCGCTAACTACATCTAACACTAAACCCCATGCTGAGTTCCACAGCAGTGATGTCACCAAAACTACAATATAAGTTAAAGTTAAAGGAGATAGATAAACTCACAGGATCAGCAAACACACTCACCTTGCAGCATGGTCTCAAAAAAAAGGGATTCAAATAGGCCACTCCCACATTTAAAGGAGCAATAAGCGAAATTCATCATTTCTAGATTGAAGGAATTAAAAAATTGCTATGTGAAGAACTAGAGGTATAATTTCACCTGGAGTATAGCATGACCTCACACAACCTCTCTCTGTGTTGATCTCCAGCCCATTGTTTACAAGCTGGTCCGGCTGCGCGTTCATGTACGTTCAAGTACCCCCCCACCCTCCTCCTCCTCCTCCTCCTCCTCTCGGAGCCCTTGGCCCTCCCTCCCTATAAAAGGCTACAGCCAGTGAGCAATGGCAGCGAGTATTTTTGAAATGAAATGGCGGAGAGCGGAACGTCCACCTGAAGACGACCAGGATCTGACATTACCTCTAAAGAAACAACGGTTGTTGGCGAAGAAGTTGTCGGATAAAGAAAGGGACAGAACCCGGATTAACATTGTCCTTGCATTTCCAAGATGGAGAGTACTGCAAGAGCTAAAGGGGCTACAATCTGACTCGGAGCTAGCTCTTCTTCTCCTGGACAGGTACAACATAAAGTCAAATGTCTGTTTTAATTAGTGTTACAGTAACATTAGGCACCCGGCTCAGTTGGAGTTGGAGCAATAGTGTGGCAGCCGCGTAGTGCTAACGTTAACAGGAAAGCAGGAAAATAGCTAAACACAACAGAGACTGAGAGTGAGTGAAAGACATCGCTAACTTCTAAACTAAGCCAGACTAAGTTGGCTGTTTAGGTTTTATTTCCTGAATCTGCCTGCAGTGAAAGCGGGGCTAACCGGTGCTTCCTCCTCATGCTTCACTTCACTCAGGTGCCAGCACAGCCAGTTAGCCTCCGCTAGCTTCCCAGCTAGCAGCTCTCCGTTTGGATCCAACCAGAGCACCGAGCCCTGGTTTGTTATTCAGGTTAATGTGGGAAGAAGCAGTGGGTGTAACGGGCAGCTGAGTGAAGCTGAGTGAAGCTCAGTGAAGCAGAGTCTGCAGAAGAAACACCGGGACCATCTGGATGCGGAGAGTTGTGGGTTGTGGGTGGGTGGGGGGGGGGGGGGTGTTGGAGAGCAGAGGTAGAGGGAGTTGTGGCTCATGACACACTTTGTTTGGTCTACAGGCAGTGCTTTTTGCCCCTTTAAATAATCTTCCTCTTCCTGGATTTCCTCCTGAGAGGAAGTGGATCTCTTCACCTGATCTCAAGGAGTTATGTACCCTGCTTAGTAGTTCCCCCTGCTGGCCCACAACTGACATTATTTCTACTCTTATAGATAAACTGGCTTGCTCTGGCTGCTTCATATGACATTTCCTTCACTGTCTTCCTCAAACTCTGTCCCCGCACTCCGAGTTCCCCCAGGAGCGAGACAGCTGATCTTGCTATGAATCCCCTACACCCCACTTCCACTGGACAAATCCTAGTTTTCCATCCTCACTGCTCAGCTTCTGCTCCTAAGTCTGCATATCTAAGCTTTTTTCTTTCATAGGCTGCTTCCACTGAGTCTTCGCAAGGAACTGTCAGCTCAATGAAATAAACTATCCGTTGACTCACTGACCACAACACTATGTCGGGCCTCTGCTTGGTACAAACTATTTCCTGGGGAACAACAAGCTTTCCCCCTAAATCTACTTGCATTTCCCAATCACAAACACCTTCTAGGTGGCCACACCCTTGCCTCCTTACTAACTTATCCCTTCTGTATTTCTCTCCCTCACGGACAAACTGAATTGCTAAACTCCTATTCTTAACACCTTCTGAATTCACCTGTCTTCGTTTCCCTTCGATGCCTGCAGCTAAACATTTCAACACCTGGTTATGTCGCCATGTATATTGGCCTTGTGACAAGCTGCCTTTACAGCCTGACAAAATATGCTTTAAGGTTGCGGTACCTGAACACAATGGGCATGATGGGTCCCCATTTACCCACAGTTTTAGGTTCTGGGGGGTTGGTAACACATCATATGTAGCCCCTACCAGGAATCTAATATGATTCTCCTCCATACTCCACAGGTCCCTCCAAGTAAGCTTCCTCTTCTCTAAACTTTCCCAATTCAACCACTGTCCCTGTTTAGCCTGGGCCACTACCTTTGCACCCCTTAATATCTCCTCCTGTCTACGTATCTGTTCCACGACCAGCTTTCTTTTATCTTTGAGACCTGCTGTATTCCGTACCGGTTTGCCTGAGCCAAGTCCCCGGCCTCCCCGGCCAAACTGAACATTACCTACACTCTCTGCATGCCTAAGAGCTGCCTCAGCCTCCTGAACTGCCGATCTTGGGTTCCACTTCCTCCCCTTGGTTGGATTTGGAACCACACTCCTAACTACCACATCCTTACTCCCAGATAACAAGAGCTCTGTCCTGACCTTGGTACATTTAAATTCCTCTGTTAAACTAGATACTGGCAGCTGAAGTATCCCTTTTCCATACAATGCAACACTACTTAGGCACCTAGGAGTGCCCAACCACTTCCTAATATAGGAGCTAACCGACCTTTCAATTCTCTCCACAACGGATATTGGAATTTCATAAATTGACAGTGGCCACATTAACCTAGGATATAGCCCAAATTGCAAACACCACAACTTCAACCTTCCTTGAAGTTCTGATTTATCTGTTCTATCCAATCCCTCCGCCACATCTTTTCTAAATTTCACCACCTGTTCCCCATCATTCAACTCCACATTGTACCATCTACCTAAGCTCTTTACTGACTTTTCCTCATCATCTATGACAAACTTCCTATCACTTAACTTCCCTCTACATATTGAGATGCTTCTAGACTTACTAGGCTTGATCTTCATGCTGGCCCACTCGAGGTTCTTATTTACCTTCTCTAGTAGCCTCTTTGTACATGGCATTGTTGTGGTCACCAGTGTCATGCCATCCATGTAAGCCCTAACTGGTGGAAGATGCAACCCGTTCTGCCATCTCTCCCCACCTACCACCCACTTACAAGCCCTGATGATTACTTCCATCGCCATAGTAAATGCTAATGGAGAAATTGTACACCCTGCCATGATGCCTATTTCTAGCCTCTGCCAACCTGTTGTGAAACCTGCCATACTTAGACACAACCTAATATCCTGGAAGTATACTTGCACTAAGTTAACAACTACCTGTGGCACTCTGAAGTAGTCAAGCGCACTCCAAATGAGGCTATGCGGTACTGAACCAAACGCATTTGCAAGATCTAAAAATATTACATGCAGGTCCCTTTTCATAATCTTTGCTGCGTGAATCTGGTGCCAGATCATGCTAGTATCCTCTAAACACCCTGAAAACCTGGTATTCCTGCCTTCTGCACCATGGTATCTATGAAGTTATTCCTTTCTAAGTAGCTAGCTAATCTCTGCGCTACTACACTAAAGAAAATCTTCCCCTCTACATTCAAGAGAGAAATCATCCGGAACTGGTTAAGGTCCACAGACTCCTTCTCCTTAGGAATAAGGACACCCCCTGCCCTACGCCATGCTCTTGGGATAATTTGTTTCTCCCAAATTATTCTTAGCTGTTTCCACAAAAATTTAAGGATATCAGGTGCACTTTTATAAACCCAGTAGGGGACTCCATTAGGCCCTGGGGCTGAAGAAGCCTTTGCACGCCTGACCACCTCCTGAACTTCCTTCCACCTATGTGGCCTGACATCCATCTCATGCTCTATCCCTCCTAATGGAGGGATATCCAGTGGGAAACCTACTATCCTATTCTTCTCTAAATCTGAATATGTACTTCTCAAATATTCTTCAACCTCTAGCCTTTCTGCTTTGAGCTGCCCTCCCTTTTCCTGGCTGAACAATCATTTAACAAACTTAAAAGGGTCCCTGAAAAAACCTGTCCTAGCATATTCCTTCTTCCTCCTCTTTTTCCTAAGACGCTCTGCCCTTCTAAGAACTGCTAGCCTGCTTCTCAACTCCTCTTTCAACACATTAATTCCCTCCCTTTCTTCTTCTGTAGCCTTTTTCCACTGCTTTCTTAACCGTCTCCTTTCCTTCACTAACTTCCCTATTTCTCTTTGCCGCCTAGACTTATCTGACTGTGCCCTCTCATTCCTCTTTCTCTCATGCACCCAAACCTCTCTGCACCATATGAGTAAATTATATCTCCCATCTTTTCTAACCTTTCGATTGCATTTCCTCTAAGCCTGCTTAAGATTACTGACAAATCTCTATTAACTATCTCCCATTCTTTACTGTCATTTGCCCTAGGCCATCTAACTCTAACCTTTTGCTCCATGGTTCTCTCTCTGACTGGCATACTGACCTCAGTGTCACCTGCATCCTCTCTTACTTCCCCCTTCTCCTCCTGTGCTCAGTGTTACTGATATCCTGTGAACTGTGGTTTTCTACCTGTCGCTGGACTTCATCCGACTGACTTGACTGACTTCTTAGGAAGTACTGATCAATGCGGCTACTCTGCCCTTTCTTTGCCACACACTTCTTCTTTCCCTGATGAGTTCTGAGACCTTTTAGTGATGTTACTTTCTGCCAGCCGCAAGAACAAACCTGAAGCATCTTGTTCTCAACTGTGCTACTTTTATCCTGTACAGATACACTCGCCTTGCCCTGAGTGCTGCTAATTCTAGCCCCGGTGGATAGGTCTGTGCCCCTATCCTTCACTGAGTCACAGATCCAATGCATAGTTGTGTCCGTTCCAGTGTCTGTTACCGTGTAATCCACCTGTGAGTCATTTTCCACCCCAGCTCTCGCTGACTCTTGGGGTATTTTCCCTATGTTGGCTGTAGCTAATTTTGGTTGTAGTAAGGCTGCTAGGTCTCACCACTGCTACTATGGGTTGCTAGCCCATGCCAGCACCTTCAATACACCACATGTGTATGTATTGAATGTCAAACAATCGTCAAATTAGCATACATCCACATCCATGAAAAGCCAGTGACCGCCATATATGGAGGTGATAATTGGATAGGTCTGTGGATAGGTCTATGGATAGGTGCATCCTGTTGACCTGTGAACATGGAGCAAACATAGTGAGAGAGAGAGAGAGAGAGGGAGAGAAAAGGAAAGGAAAGGAAAGGAAAGGAAGAAGAGAAGGAAAAACTTTTATTATGTGTATACATGTATGTATATATAAATATATATATGTATATATGTATGTACATACATATATATATATATATATATATATATATATATATATACACACACACACATGTATATTATTAGTGGTTTAAATCAAAGGCCTGGAAAGAGGTAATGGATGACGCTAACATCATGTCCTCTGTTGTAACAACCATCCAAGAAGTTAGATAAAAATGGTTCGATATGCAACTTAATGCAAAAAAAAAAAAGCCATAAGCACACACAAAAACAAAAAAACAATTGTTACAGGAGGAGGTAAGTCCCAGTTACAGCTTTCCTCTGCAGATGATCACATTGCTTGCATCATCAGAGAGCTCTGTCAAGGGAGACAGCAACATGCCTCCACTGGAGCAGTCAACAGCGAACGATGGTAGGGATTTGCACATGTTATATTAAGTGTTAAATCACTGTACATTCTCACAGCCATCACTGATAACTTAGTGTTTGGTCAGTAACATGGGTCTCACAGTCTCACCACTCCAACAGAAGATACATTTGTGGAGTTCTCTCTCATGATTGATTCCAGTGGGAACGCAATGCCAGAAATTCAGAAAAACGATGGGTTACTTAAAGGGCCAGTGTATAATATTTGGCATGGTTTATTGTCAAATCCGAATCTGAATCTGAATATTCTACCCATTAATATGTTTATATAAGTGTATAATCGCTATAAAATAAAATTCTTTTGGTTTTCGTAGCCTTATAATTATGCTTTTATATATATATATATATATATATATATATATATATATAGCAAGGGCCTTGCTATAGAGAGGTTGCCATCTTGCGCCGCCATGTATGTAAGGCAGCCCTAGCGGACAATCCAGCCAGCCAGAGAATGCATTTCGCGTGTATAAATAAACCAACGAAGACAGCGGAAGGAAGGAAGGAGGAGGAGGAAACAGCAGAGATTGTTTGTAGTTCGCCGACAGAGAGTAGTGAAAAGTTTTTTTAGTTATAAAGTTTGCGAATGGACCACACTTACCACGCAACAGGAGAGAATGAACCCAACCCGTCATCTGCGAGGAAAAGAAGACGCCGCTTCACTCCTTGTGATGCACTCCCTGCGGCACTTTTCCTCCTGGTGATATATCTCCCCACCGATGGTAGCACTGAATCCCATTCTGTGCAGCAAAATGGGAGCGGAGAATTCAGCCTCTCTTCTCGCCCGCTTAGTGTACTCCGGCTCTCATCTGTGTACTCCGGCTCAAACAGGTATGGCTCTGGATCTGTGTCTACAAGAAACTCTTCAAAATCGCGTTCAAAGTCATCCATTGCAGCTACTATAGTCCGGAGATATTGCTAGGCTAAATAAACAGCTGAGCTGTGTTTACAGGCTAGTTTAGTTTAAAAAGCTACCCCATCAGGGGAATACCTTTTCAGACGTTATCAGGTACTCTTAATTTAAGATTTTAACTTTTTTTTGGTAATATTCCCTCTTGTAGAAGGGTTTCTTGATTACATTTATTGTGCTACAGAAAGATTGAAAAGTTCAATATCTGGACTGAAATACTGTTATTGTTTGCGTATATGTTTTACGCAGGGGGCAGGGGGGGTGGTGGGGTCATGGTTAAAACATGATAAACTGCCTTCTTGGGTGGTAAAAACGCGTGCTTAAGTGCCCTCCTGGTTGCCAAAACACAACTGCTCTCTTGGGTGGAAAAACACACTAAACTCCAGAAGACTATTAGGACCAAGAAATACTGTGAAACATTACTGTTGCAAAGACTTTTATGTTGGGCCCTTTTTTGATCTATATTGAGCCAGAACTATATCTCACAGAACCAGTTTGGATTATCTGGTGCTAATATGGTGTTAAAATGCACTAGAATACAGGAAATGGCATCTATTTAATTGAAAATGTTCTGGGGGAGGACCCTCAGACCCCCCCAGGGATTTATTTCCTTCATACATCCATGTCTCTGTGTGTTCTTCACAGTCCAACGTTGAATCTACACAATTCTCATGGATGCTGCTTGTAACTACAAACTAACTTGAGTAGTCTGTCTAGTTAGGCTGTTTTAAGGCTATATAATGTGCCATTTGTATAACATATAAACATGTCCAAAGTGCCCTCGAAAACACGCGGAACTTAGTGCCCTCTTCAGTGGCAAGAACGCGCTGTATGTGCCCTTTTTTTCTTTTCGCCCCCTGCCCTTCAAAAAGTCTGTGCACACCACTGCCAAAAGCAATACAGTTTTCAGCGAAACAAACTTCATACCCACTGCCTCTAAAGGCTCAAAACGATGACGAGAGGGGGTCCAGCACCACAGAGGGACCAGGGGCCTGGAAACAGGGAGCTTGCAGCGTGCACCCTTCATGAAACACACTAAAGGATGCTGCCACACAGGTTTATCCACAATGCCCACATGATAAGCTGAGATGGCTGCCAGGTACACTTTAATTGTAGAAAAGGCCTTCCCCTTATTTACTAATTCCTGCAGGAAACACAATAGGTCAACCACAGAACACTGAAAGGGGACGGTGTGCCTTGAGTCGCACCACTCCTCAAAAACCCACCACTTGCCACTGTAAAGAGTGCACTCTGAATGGTGTCAATGACCTGTGCCGGCAGGCTTGCAGTGTTCGGGTTCCACCTCTCATGGGCCACGCCCAGAGTGCTACGCGATCTGGGTGAGGGTGGTAGCTGGGGGAGCAGATCCCTGCGTACTGGGAGAGGTCATGGCTTGCTCGCCAGCAGCTTATTATCTCTGCCACCCAATGTTTGGCTGGGCAACGCGACACTACCAGGATTAGCAACAAACCCTGTTCTCTCACCCTGTCCAGGGTGGGGGAAAGAAGAGCGCTCTGGTCTCTACATGAGCCATTACGCACGCCGCTGTTATTCCCTGCATTATGCCCTGCGGCCAAGGTGACAGCGTGGGCACAAGCGCAGCACTGCTACCCATTGCTGAAAATCTCTCATCATAAGAGAGGTGCACAACAGTTATCACAACAGGTATCACTGATGCCATGAGGCTGAGCAGGCATAGGCATAGTCAGACGACAAGACGTTCCCCAGCTGAAAGAGGGAGAGACACTGTGTGAGAGCCACCAATCTCCCCTCCAATACCGTGACACGATAAAAGAGGGAGTTTATATTGAGGCCCAGATATTCTGTACACTGCACAGGTTCCACTTGGCTCTTCACCCAGTTTATGCTGAACCCTGAGGTGATTTAACACCGTAGTGGAATCCTTGACTGCCTGCTCCTGCTAGCGGGAGCATATCAGATAATCGTCTATGTATGAGAATATTCTGATGACTCCGCTCTTTAATGGAGACAGAGCTGCCTCCACACACTTGCTGAACACCCTCGGAGCTAGTGACAGCCCGAAAGGGATGGCTTGATATTCGTAAGCTCTGCCTTGATAAGCAAACCTGAGGAATTTCCTGTGTGGGGGGTGAATGGCGATGTGAAAATAAGCATCCCAGAGATCGATTGTTACGAACCAATCTCCCGGGCGAACTGAACGTCAGATCACTTTGTGTGTTAACATCCTGAAAGTGTATTTTCGTAGGTGTCTGTTTAACACACAGAGATTGAAAATGGGGCGAAGGGACGAGCTCCCTTTCTTCAGAATGAGGAAGTAACAGGAGTAAAAGTCCTGTTGAGCTTCCTCGCCCGGGATGGCTCTGATCATTTGTTTGGTTAAAAGGGATTGTATTTCATCCTCTAGAACTCGTTCTGAATTCCCCCCTGGCCACTGAAACTAACACACTGTTGAATCTGGGTGGTTTCGTAGCAAACTGTAGTCTGTACTCCTGTGAAATAGTGGACAGAACCCACGGGGGGACTGCGCATACGCGCCATGTATCAACTTTGGCAGAGACTGGGCCCTTATAGTCGCACTGAGATGACATCACCTCCCACACCTGGAGGGCGCCGCTTCCCAGTGGAGGAGCGTGAGCTCCCCCCGTGGGAATTTAAGGGGCATGACATTGATTTGTTCTTATTTTGTTTGGTGAGAGTGCTTGGTGACACTGTGTTAACCATTGCCCCTGGGTCTCCCTCTCTTGAACATGAGGGGTGGGCGACTGAGACAGGACCTCTGGAGAACTGGGAACTATCAGGATCTCTGAACCATGAATGGGGCTCTGCTACACCTCCAGTTTTCTCCTTCTCTTTGTGGGAGGGGGAGAGGGAGAAGCAAAGTGTGTTAGGTTGCACACTTCTTCTTCCCTTCGCCAGGGTGGGAGGGACAGTTTCTTGCTGCTACTGCTGTAAAGGAGTGTTTGCCCCATGGTCTCTGATTTCCTGGCCAAGGCTGTTGGTTAGCCTGTGGGCCAGCTGCCTGTCTCTGTGGCCTGGCGCCCCCCTGTCTCCCCCTCACTGCTGTGGCTGCAGCAGCAAAGCCAGTTCTCGGCCCTCTTGTTTTCTGAGGAACTGGTCTCCCTCATCTTCTCCAGAGCTGGACCAAAAAGACCTTTGGTGGAGTTGTATGCCGCATCCATCAACTCTGCTTTCTGTGCGTCACTCAAGCTTGAGTCTTTCAGCCACAGGTCCCTCTCACCTGGGACTGCGAGTCCCATTATGTGACCACAGCCTTGTAGGACGTCGACCCGGAGTCCAGCTGGCGGCCCATCTCCTCTAGAATTTCTGCCTGGTACACAGAAAGCAGAGTCATTGCATTCAGGGAGCAGACAGACTGGACTGGGTACTTGTACATTTTCTGGTAAATGGAGGTGGTGAGGCATTCCATTTTACTGGGCAGAGAACTGCTGGAGGAAGCTGAGAGAGAGTGGTGGACTGTAGAAATGAATTGCCCTTTTGGGACTAATAAAGTATTCTGAATCTGAATCTGAATCTGAATCCGTTAGGGTGGAGGTGAGGAGCCACTGAAGACTCCACCACTGGGGGTTCGGCCAGCCCCAGTTCCCCCATGCCGTGAATCTCCAGCTTCAAGTAGCCCTTGGTGAGAAGTTTACTCTTAAATGGGCTGGACCAGTACCGGCCCTTCTCTCTCATGCAAGCGGGCACTGCTGGCAGGAGCTGCTTGGCTTACAAACACCTTGGTTCATGTCCTGTATGAAACCAAAAGTCAATCAAGTTATTTTAATAATAATGTAGTGTGCTAGTATTTGTATATTTAACTGTAACTTAACCATTTACTTTTGTTGCCTAAACCAAAGGAAGTAAACCTATAAACAAAGGTTTTTATCTACGTTTTAAAAATACACAACACATGTATCAAACTTCGTTCCTGGACGTCCAAAGCTGATGCTGGAGAGGTACCTAGAGCATCATACTTTGTCGTGTAGGGCCACTGACCTAGTGTAAGTATTTGTCAAGTTGACAGTGAGAATGTGTTGGTTTTGAGACCATCAGAATAGGACTTAAAAAAAAGCTGTAAAGCTGGAAACTGTATCACCAGATGACCAATGGCAGCATATTTTACGACTTGTCCACTCTTCTTCCATCTGTGCTATGATGGGGTTGCTGAGTGCCATAAATGAGCCAGTTACACCGCAGAATCTTTCAATATATGAAAAGTTTTCATGAATCATTGCATAATGTATCCACATAGATTAATTTCTTATTAACACTGACAAACCTGCAATTCTGTGGAATTCCTCTATTTTTAAAAAAAAAGATTATTTCTTGGGCTTTTGTTGCCTTTAATGGCAGGACAGTATACTGTTAAGGGGGAGGGAGGGAAATGTAACCAGTGGACTCTAACGATGTCTGCGTTGTGTAGATATACAGGCCCAGACCATAGATATCTTTGGAGGCGACCTCCGTTTATTCCTGACAACTGGTGGTAGAAACAAAACCCACCGCCACACACAACCATACAAACTCCAGCCCCTCTCCCACAGAGCACAACAGCAAAAGGGCATTACAATCAATTAAGCACACTGAAACAAAAAACATACCTGATAACAGGTGGTAAAAACAAAATCCTCTGTCACAAACAACCATACAAACTCCAGCCCCTACCCAAATCAAGCGACACAACATTATGTTAGCATAAAATAAATCTTATAATCATAGTTTAACAGCACTAACACACGGAAATCACCACAAGGGCAATTTCGCTTACCTCTCCCACGGAGCACAATAGCAAAAGGGGAGAGGCATGGCGGGAAACACCCCTTTAGAGGTAGGGAACCCCAAAGGTAAATGTAGGAGTACACAAACTGGTTATCAAACGTTATAATAATTAATGATATAGCTGCAGGCTGGAGTTGAACCAGAGGCTACTGCAACAAAGACTAAGCTCTTAAACGTGGGCCGCCTGCTCCATCCACTAAACCACCAATGATCCCTGAAATGTTTCTTTGATAATCCTTTCTGATTTATGCCCAGGGAAAACCACAAAAAAAGGGCAAAAGTCTTTTCAGAGCCAGTCACTTTTCTTACGGCCTGACAAACCTCTGCCCTGCTTATGTGTTCAGTGTCTCTGATGTTTTAAAGAAAACCGCTGCTGCCGAAGAATCAAAGAGCATTGCAAAAAATTGCTCCGATGATAATGTAAATCCACAATGTTTAAATTTTTTATATATCTGGGTGGAACAGATTGTTAGATGAAATTGTATCTTCCATATAGTCACTCCTCCGAGGAGACATCCAAACAGGGTCTAATCACCTTCTCCTTACGCAACAGCCTCTCAATAAACTGTGCCTCAAAGTCCATTACTTCATTCAAAAAAGGACAGGCCAAGTCTCTCAGTTTCAGTTTCAGTTTCAGTGCTCTCCTACCTGCAACACGCTCAGTGGGCGATCAACCTCAGGCTTAGATGAAGCAAACCTGTCAGCCAGCAGGTTTGCTTCACGGAGTATGTTGCCATAGTAACTGACTCAGGGTTAAGCTGAATTGGCTTTGTGAAATGACAAAACAACTTTATTTCTATAGCGCTTTTCTAAACAGAGTTACAAAGTGCTTCACAATATGAGAAATCAAAGATGTATAAGAAGAAGTTAGCGTAGCATGTTCTCACCTTATCACCTTGTTGGCAAGACAACTTATTCTTTTAAAAGGAAGCAAGTTCACCTCTGACTCACAACAGGGGGGTGAAAGCTATTTTACTGTCCATTACACTGAAGCAACTTAGTTTCCTTAAAGGGTTCCCTACCTTTTGAAAGACTTGGAAACCTCTCCTACACCTCTCAGACCTCAATCTCAGACCTCCTTGTCTGTTTGTGACAGCTTAGCCTCCTTATTTTTTATTTATTTGTTTATTTATTACATTTTTTAAATCTAATTATTTATTCATTATATATCTTATGTGTGTAGTCTTTCGCTAATTTTGGTGTCACTGCTGCTTTTAAGTCTTGTTATGATTGGTGCCATTAGTGTGATATCAGTTATTGCTTTTATTTCTATCCCTTTTAGGAGTGGGAGGGTAAAGGTAGAAAGATCGATAAAAAATGGAGGAACTCTCATTTGCTCTGGGATTTTGGACGGATACAGTTGATGGTAAAGATATGTCATTTAAATAAACTGCATGAACTTAATGTGGTTCTCTATTTTGATGGCTGTGCACAACACTGAAAGCAGCATCACAGTGTGCCTCAATGAGAGGAGGGGTGCAGCAGAAAGTGTGCCAATGCTAATCCAGCAGTCCACTGCCCACTTGCTCAGACAGGTTCACAGCGAGGACTTGAAAGAGGACTTGAGTTCCATTATATTTTTGCTCATTTTATTTGGTGAAGGCACCCGCACATAAACCTCTCTGGAATCACAGAAAAAATGTTTTTCATTTGTACTGTGCATCTTTGCAGTTTCATTTTACAATCCTCAACCAGTGAACAGCGATCCCACACACACACAAGTTTTATTCCAATTATGAAGTCAGCCAGACAAAATACCCTTGTGCATAGGGCGCCTGCTCTACCACTAAGCCACCGACGCCCCACAACTGTTCAGTCCTGACAGGCGCACCCTGGTGACTCTCTTTACAACTATCTGAGGGCAGCACGTATCTGTTCCATCTGCAGTCTCTAGCATGCAGTGTTAAACCACAAGTCGGGCCAAGGTACTTTCTGGTGCTCCATATTTTTAACTAGAAAATGCATTTCCTGCGGAACATGCATGTGGATGCTGAATGCTGAAATGAAAGAAAATGCTGAAAGTGCAGAAATAGCAAAATGAGAAACCAAAAACTGCTGAACGTTTTGACATTTGAATGGTTTCTGTAGCTGAATGTATGTGGAAGTAGTAAGTAATCAAAAAATGTACATGAGAAGTAGTAGAAGTGGTAGTAACAGCAGTAGTAGAAGTAGTAGAAACAGTACTATGACTACTAGTAGCAGAAGTAGCAGTAGTAGAAGTAGTTGTAGTAGTGGTACTAATAGTAGTAGTGAACCAGTAGTAGTAGTAGTAGTAGCAGTAATTCATACTTAAAAAGTATAAAAAAGTAGAAACAAATCAATTGAAGCATGAACGTCCTTAAAGAACTGAACATTTTGACATCTGAAAGGTTTTTGTAGCTTAAAGTATGTAGGAACAGTAAATAATCACAAAATATACAGGAGTAGGCCTAGTAGTAGTAGAAGTAATGGCAGAAGTAGTAAAGGCAGTATTAGAAGTCATGGTTATAGTCATCATAGCAGCAGCAGTAGTAATATGAATATATATATATATATATATATATATATATATATAGTTCTGTATATGTCTGTGTGTTAGTGTGTCAGAGCAGTAGTAGCACTAGTATTACAGAAACAGGCAGGAAGTGAAGAGGTCTGATCAGCTCATCAGAATCACCTGCTGATAAACATAGAGAAGCCTGATAAAGGATGTTTATAAACATGCACACTGTTGCCATGGTGATTAATGAGGGGCACCTGTGAGTGTGTCTGTTTGAAAGAGCTGAGTCATGAACAGAATTAAGCAATATCACACTCGAGCTCGTGATGTTATACTCCTATATGGTCACGGCTGTGATTGTCTTCGGCATGAGGCCACAGGCTGAGTGCCTATGACCAAATCACAGCCGTGACGATATACGAGTATAACATCACGAGCTCGAGTGTGATATTGCTTTTATACAACAGTTCAACAGTTAAATAAGCAAGGCTGATTAAGAAATGTTGAAAAATGAGGACAAAATAGATAATTTAAGCATTTTATTTGTCTTCCGCCAACAAAAATAGTTCCCTCAGGACTTCGCTGCCACCGTTGCTATGTAACGCAAACATGGCGTGCCAGGCACTTACTCTTTATACACATTTATCTGCACATTTCCATTAATTGTGCAGCCGGTGAAATAAGTCTCTGGTGACTGCATGGTGGACTGTGGCTTCACAGGCACAGCCGACTCTGCCTTCTGATCTGACAGTATGTTGCTCTATCGTTTTCTGCTCTCCATGGTTGGCTTCCAGTAGCTTTAAGCTCTCAGATGTGCAAAAGGTATATTTTAGGGCCCGACTCCTAGTTAGAAGACTAACTTTACACATAGGCTACGTTAAAACAACATCATACCTGTGCCCACTCACTGTCATGATCTCCCTTGCTTCAAGACCGGCATCTGACAGCTTCTGTATGTCATTCACCCTGAGGCTGTGATTGGTGTAGATAGCTGTTGTCCCCGCCTCTTTACACATCTTTGGCAGCATCTGTGCGAGTGAGTTTATTCCCAGCGGAGCTTTAGTGTACCAGATATTGTCTGTGTAAGCTGCTGTCATCCTGGGCTTCAGATAAAGGGCATTTGCATCTGGTGGAAGTTTGTTTAAATACTTTTCCAGGGATGCAACGCAACTGCTGACCTAACTGACACTAACCGTCAGTTTTGATTTGATTGTTGATTGCAATCAGCTGTGAGGCGGAGTGATACATACACAGTGAAATAACCGTGATGTTGTATTCCAATATTGTCACGGTTTTACTGTCTCTCGACCAATCAGATTGCAGGGCCGGAACCAACTGTTGTATAACACTGGTTAGAGCACAGAACCACTGCTTGAAAAACACGGTGTAGGACCAAAGTCTAAGGTTGAAAGGAGTTGCGTAGTCCTTCAAGGCTTCCATCTCCAGGTCCAGTCTTCTCCTCATGAGTGCTGTTTGATGTGTCCCCCGAATGATCCTCTCTGCCATGTTTTCTGCTGCAGTTGGCCCTCTAACATAGCTTACCTCCCTAAAAGTAGAAGCTGTCACCCTCTCCTTCCTCAACGAATGCCACTCACGTGCTGCACTTTGGCATCGTGTTGCTTCTTCAATCTTGTGTGACTGTGACAAAGTCACAGACAGTGATTTCAGATGCAGCTGTTCTTGGTTTGCTGGCACATAAGTACAGTCTGTTGGCTTCGAGTAGCACTTTTGGGAATAGGGGGGCATCCTCATGGGTTATAACACCGTCAGATGTAGGAGGTGGATGCTGATAAGATAGGATGTTGCCAGCCTGTACTTTCCCAAAGATGGAGTTCACAAGTGCTTTGTCAGGTGAGATATTCATTGGACAGATAAGTGGAAGAGAGCCGGGGTTGAAGTTGGCATAGGCAGCTTTAGGGTCAAGGGTTGCTGGGTCTAGCAGGAATAACATTATCAGGGCATCAATAACCATTTTTAGAACACAGTGTAGTGTAGTGTGCCTGTTAACACTGACTTTGCTTACCCAACACCACTTGGTGTAGTAGCACCTGGTTTGGGCTTCACTACCACCATGGCATCCACACGTCCTGGCTTCACTCCCTGTTTACACTGTTAGATGCCATTAATAAAGAGATGATAGTAATCAAATATTTAAATAGTACAAACCATTGTTCGAGGTTTATGCCACTTCTGTTCTGTCTCAGTGCATGAAAGGACAGGAGGGACGTCAGCAGAGCCGGCCCTAGGCAAAAGCAAACTAAGCACCTACTTAGGGCCCCATGACCATTAGGGGGGCCCCAAGAACAATTAACTTCAAAAAAGAAAAAAAAAAAAAAAAAAACAAAGAAAAAATCAATTTTTTTTTTCCATGTGTGAGTGATGATGATTCATATATTATCAAATGTACGTTGTTGTACAAAAAGACAATATTATGTTAACAGAGTGTAGTTTCCTACTGCCTCTCTGCTCTAAATGTCAGAGCTCCGCTAGTAAGGTGTGCATCCAGCCATGCAGTGCGCACTGCGCATCCAAGGAGCTAGGAGCAGGTGGAAGGCCTAATAATGTCGCAACAAAGGAAATACCCTTCAGGGGCAGAAAAAAGTAAAAGTAAGAAAGAGGAAAAGGAAGGAAAGTCCCTAATTATTGTTGATATTTTGTTCCAACTACGTTAGCCTATAATAGCAAATTAGCTAGCTAACGTTAGTTCAAAACTAGAGAAATGTCTCTTTTAACTGGTAGGTTAGATAGCTTACTATTCAGGCTAATGTTTTTGGGTTGTGTAATAGCCTACTTTGAATAAGTTGATTCGCGGTGTATATATTCTGGGTCCCTTTTTGGCATCAAAACGTTTTTGATCACAGCGTTTGATAGCAAATGTTTAATAACAACGAACATTAATTACAGACGCGGTGACGTTTGCCAGCAATATGTTTTTGCATTAATAAATTAACTTGGTTAACTTATAGTTTGTGATATGTTGTTTGCTGCAGAGCATAGTAATTTATGTGAGTAAATAAACATATTCCTTTTACATCAACTCCCTATTATGCTCGTAAGTTATATTAAACTTCCCCAGGAGCACTGTTAAAGTATTTTGGAGGAGGCACTGACTCAGCCCAGGGGCAGCACCTCCTCAGGCTCAGCCAAGGCTAATGAATCAGGTGAGGGAAAAACTGTCACCATATATATATTTAATTTCTAGTCAAATTATCTCATTAAGATATACTAATATAAGGTATAATCATATGACAAGGGACATGTTTTTCATCTTAGGTCCATCTCCATCCTCTGCTCCATCCACTGTGCCCACTGTCACCTCTATGTCTGCTGCAACCTCAGCTCTACCTGGTAAGTTCACAACAAAACAACCTTTGTAATTGCTCAGTGTACTGCAGAACATTCTGAGATGAATCATTTTTAATATAAGATATAATCATATGAAAAGGGACATGTTTTAGACAAATGGATATTATTTCAAAACTTCTCAAGCAATTTTCAGTTGTTCCACTGGCAGACTGTTTTCTGATTACAAGCTATAGCTGTACATTTTACTTAGAAAATAAGCAGCATAATTTTCAAGTGCAATATGACATCTAACATGACATTTGCAGCATTTGTTGTTGTTTTTCATCTTAGGTCCATCTCCATCCTTTGCCCCATCCACTGTATCCTCTGTGCTGCAGTTTATTTAAAACGCAGATTGTGTTTACAGTAAACGACTGTTTAATTTTGTTGGCCTAGATGACATTTGGTATCCCACTTAGTATTACAACACTTTGAATCCCCCGGCTGCTCTTGTAGCTGAATTTGCTACCATTTCGGACTTAAAACCATAAAAGGGTAAAACATGCCAGGCTGCTCTTTGAGGTTTTATGTATTGATTCTCTGTGTGGTCAGTAGGGGGAGTTGCTGACTTTGCCAAATATTAATTGAAAGATTTTTCAGCAAGTTTGCAAATCTGTTGTCTGCTTCCATGGCCTTAATCACTGTGGATTACAATCTAACTACAACAAAAAGTTGTCTAGTTTTACAAGTGATGACAGAGTAGAACATGAAATAACTTACAGTAGGTGTGTGAATGATCAATAATCAGTATTACTGGCAGTAATAGAGGGCCCCAAAATCAAATTTTGTTTAGGGCCCCATGGAGGCTTGGGCCGGCCTTGGACGTCAGACATACCACACTCAGAGTAATGGGCTGTCTGATATAGCAAAGCAACCAAATGGTTGCACAGCTCACTCCTAGCTGTTAACCAGCACGACTGGATCTGAATCATGTAAAATTATCTGAAATACACACAAACAAAAACTGTGAATGAACTGAAAAAAACTGCGTAATCAATTACATCTGCTACTAAGCAATAAAGCTGGAAAAGGTAAAGATGACAGGACAGTTTTGAGGCGGAACATAAGCAGTTTGAGAGGTAGTTGAGTGAGTGAACTGTCACTATTGTTTTGACAAACTGGTGAAACTTTTTACAAAAACAGAATTACATAAAAAATCTTACTCTGATTTGACAGCTATTATAATACTTTCACTTTTGTTTACAGTTTCAAAGACTGACTTGAATCCATCTCGACTTCCACACTCAGCTACCCTATAACTGCATAACCACTGTTCCAGCTGGAATTTTTTATTTTTTTCATACTCAAGTCCACCATGGATATCACTGTATTACATTTTTATTCTTCTTTCCTATAATCATTATCCTATTATTAGCTAAGATAAACTATTTACCTCTATTTTTGGCCAAGCAGAAACATGGTAGAACAGTGAAAATCCAGAACATGTTCCATAGAACTTTGAACGTAACATTTTTCAGTACCAATTCTACTCTCAGCTGGTGCAGCGTCTAACAGAGATCTCACTGGTGGCCTGACACTTGGAAACAAAAATACAAACAATTACATTAACTAGGGAACATTACTATTACTATACTGTTCTACAGCACCCCCAGACAAGTCTCCGCACATCGTTGACCGTTACTTTCGGCAACTTTAATAAACAACTGCAAAGTGTCCGCCATCCTGCCGGTTTCTTCTGCTTGCGATCCTGCGGACTGGAAGTTGGGGCACGGCCTTATGTCAAATATGGAAATGATGCGTGCATAGAGCCTAGTGTGCATTTTAGTTGAACTAGAAGCCCTTCTGGTTTTACTGAAACATTTTCCATTTTAACTGAAATCCTCTCATTTAATATACTGAAATATGCTTATATAATGTACTGAAATCCTCTCACACATCATACTGAAATGATCTCATTAAATATACTGAAATGCTCTCACATCATACTGAAATGCTCTCATATAATATACTCAAATTCTCTTGTTTGTGTGAGACAGTAGAGCAGATTAAGATTGCATATGCAAGGGATTTATGACTAAACTGTGAAACTTTCTCCAGTGTTTCTACAAACCAAGAAGTTTATTTTCAGATGTGGAGGCACTTCAGGCTTTCTTTAAGGTTTTTGTGATGCAGGGATGATTGTGCTTATAGGCCTATATTTTTTTAATCTATTATCTTAATATTTCTGTACTCTTTTACTGTGTGATTTTATTACTCATTGTGTTAGTCTATCTACCTGTCCAGTTGCAATTTTGCTAAAACCTGGTATAATGCATCTTTCCTTGTTTTTCATGTTTTTTGTGCATTGTCCCTGTTTAAACAAAGATACATTACATTATTATTATTATTATTATTATTTTCACTTTTTCACAGGCATTAATCAGCTATTTTTCCTTTACCCTTTTACAGGGTTGGCCCTCATCATTTTTGGGGCCCTAGGCACGATTAGGATTTGATGCCCCCCTCCACCTCCCCACACACAAGCCCTTTTTAAATAGGAATTGTGCAGATTTGCAGGAAAGCCCAATCAGTCTTTTTTTCAGCATTGCCAGTATAAAAACAAAATCGGGAAGTGCAGTAAAATGCCGCCTGCCTACTGTTGTTCATACAGAATGTGCCTTTTTCGGGGCAATGGGGGGGTGTGAGCAAGTAACAAAATGCTACTTCAGTGTGTGACGTAACCAGTGACGTACTCCGAGGGAAGCTACGGCTGGTCAGTCCTTCGGCAATTCTCTCATAAGTTGGCTCGTCCTTCACCCTTGCCTCCATTTGATGGTTAATGGCCTCTTCGTTTGCGAGGACAAAGAGGGCGCGCAATGCTTTGTCTCCCCAGTTGCTCATCTTTACTGTAGTGTCTGTTAGGTTTGTGTTTCTCTCTTGTGTTTGTGTTTCCGTTCAAATATGAAATAGACACGGTGGTCTATAACACTATAAGGCCTGTTTAAATATGAAATACACAGTAACACCACAGGCAGTGACACAGACAGGTGCCTAGATGTGGTCAGCATGGAGTTAAACAACAGATATCGGTAACACTTCATAAGTCAGCCCGCGTTTTAGAGTGTACCTCTCGCCCACTTTCCCAGGAGTTAGCGTATAACTCCTGGGAACTTACATGTACTTTCCCAGGAGTTAGAACATAATTCCTCCCAGTCACTTAACACATACTTTCCAGGGAGTTAGTGTATAACGACACGGTCACTTGGCATATACTTCCCCGGGAGTTAGAGTTCAACTTGCGGTCACTTACCACATACTTCCCCGGGAGTTAGAGTATAACTCATCATGTATGTAATTTCCCGAAACTTATGGTTTAATTTCCTCATATGAATCTGTATATGTATGAAGTGCAATAAAAACAAATGTTTTTGCCCTTTGCTCATGGCAGTTGATTCAGTCACTTTCATGTAGCCTATGTGTCATGAGGCAATTTCACCCACACTCCAGGGTTTTAATATTTATGTTTTGTTTACATTTCATTGTATGAGTTTGAATAGAAAGCGCAGTATACTTTCTCTGTACATAGAGTTTATTTCTTACAATTTTCCTATATCATCCCTCAGTTGTCTTCAAGTTGCTTGAATGTTTGTTTGTTTGTTTGTTTTTACCTGTCAATCTAACTACATCGCTCTGGCATAGTCTTATTGATCAAACAAGGTGTCAATCACAGTCACTCTGCTTAGACCAGCTGTCATTGGTCAAACAGGGAGGTGCACACTTCCCATTAGTTAAAGGTACACTGCAAAAAAGGATAGCCCAAATATAAGATATAAACACTAAATTTGAGAAGAAAATTACTTAAAACTAGTGAAATTATCTGTCCATGCAGCAAGTAAATTTTACTTGATAAGAATTCTTGAAATAAGATTTTTAAATCCAGAAATAAGTTGTCCCTGGTAAGTACCTAAAAGGGTTAAAATAAGCTACAAATGCTGATTTTCAGATCAAAATACTTGAAATCAAACTTGATTACTGCCCAATAAGTGAAAAATACCAAATATAAGCAAATAATTACTTTTTTTAAAAAATTATTTTCTCATTTTTAGTAAATCAAGGTTTAAAAACAAGAAAAAAAATTACTAATTTAAGTAAAGATTACTCAGCATTAGTACAGTATGATTACACTGTGTCTTGATAGAAGTTGGTTTATCTTGAAATAAACCTAAATCCATATTAAAACCAAACCCAAAAACTTAAAACCAGACCTTATTCTAAGATTATCCTGGCTGACTCTACTGAAATAACAAGCAGGACATGTATGATAAGCATCAACATTTATTTAACTTTCAGGAGTAATAACTACACCATCAACACTGGGTCAGGGTTCTTCCACAATCTTAAAATCAAAATTAAAACATTTTAAGACTTTTTAGTAGCCCAAACAAAGACAACATTAATTTGGCACAGAAATCACGCATACACTGTAAATGCCAAAACAAGATGATCCACTGAAAACGAATAATACAAATCATAAAATGGTCAACCTGACTCAGTTAAAGTGCCATATAAAATTTGAGACCTCCAGAAAATACAAACAGAACCTTTTAAGGATGTGTGGGACCCCTGGTGAGGTATTTCAGCAAATAACCATAACACGCTGGACAAAACATGCAGAGTAGTTTGCCAAGTCAGGAGCAAAACTACTGAAAGGTGCTGCAAACCAAAACAAGCACAACTGTCCTGACACTAATGCTGCCTCTGTCTGGATGACAGAGAGGAGTGTTGCAACACATTTTGGGTATGTCAAGTGCAAAGTGTAGTAGTATGCCATTAACACCAACATTCCTTCCCAAAAATCCTCCTGGGGGAGGGTGCTCACTGGCATGTTTCCCACGGCGACAATGCAGACTGTCCCATCGAAGAGCAGCACCGGTGAGGACAGACGCCGCTTTTCCAGGTATAGCACAGAGTCCTCACCTGGCTGGAATAGAATGACAAGGACAATATGGTGAAGAGTTTGAAGATAAGTAGTGCTGTGCGTCAAAACCGCTTAAAAGAGGCTGCAACAAATGAATGGCATCAAGAGTGCTATCAACAGTTTATGGTTGGATTTACTGTTGGAACAGAGGAAATGAACATGAATTAGTTAACTAAAAGAAAAAAATTAAGGAGTGCACAATAAAACTCATTGTCATCATGATATGAACATGCACAATAAACACATCACAAAGATGGTTCAAAACACAATGAATGAATGAATGAATGACTGATACAGTTAATTTTGCTTTCTATTATGTTTATATTAGTATGAGATGTTGTGTCTATTGATCATGTTACTTGGTCATATTACCCGACCACTAATAATCACTGCACCTGTAATGTCAGCCTCATGTCCTGATGAAGGCTCCTCAGTGAGTTGCAATGCGTTGGCCTTATATCTTACCCAGTCCATGTTTAAATAAAGGATTTTTATATTGTTTTAACAAAATCAGAGTGCCTCGGACCTTTCTTCCATTTTTGTCTTCATAAATTAGTTCACATTGACAAGTGAACTTCAAAATTTTAAATTTAAGAACTGTGAGCCTGAATAATTTAATTTAATCTCTATTGAACTTCACTTTTAGGTAGCTCTTGTTAAGTGTGAACATGCACAACAACGGGAGAAACTGAAGGACACATAACAATGGCTGGCAAAGGACCAACATAACGTTCCTCACCTTGAGGATATGAAGAAGAGCGTCACTGGCATTTCCAAGCCGCTTTGGTGGTGGAGATGGTGAGGGGAAAAGTGATGGGAGTGCATTGAAGAGGGCGATAGTGAAATCCACTATGGAACAGAGAAAATGGCACTTAATGGAATGGTTTGAACATGGTTGATATAGCAATAGATTTGGTATATGGAACTGCAACTTACCTCCACGTACATCCAAGGGGAAAGGAGGTTTCAGGGCTTTCTTCCACACGCCATAGAACTGCACCTTAGCACAAAAGTCTGCCCATCTTCCCTTCATTTCCTCTATGTATTTGCAGTTGGTGCCATCAATGATGCGACGCAGCTCATCCATTGCCTAGGACAAAATAGTGCTCTATTATTCAGCCACTGACCAAGAATAAAACAAAGCAGCCTACACAGACATAAACAAAGAATTCAAACAAAGGTAGTTAATTAAGAAACTTACATTTCGAAAGTCTTTAAAGCATGGGTATGCCTCAAAGATTTTTGTGGGTCGGTCTTCTTCCTTTGTAACATCTCCCACAATGAAAGCCCGTCTGGCCTCAAACTCAAGGTCCAAAAGTTGTGCAACATCTCTTTGGTTGGGTTTTGCATTGGGGTTCTTGTACATGTTGCTCAAAGTTTTGTAGTGCCTCGCCTGCATCTTCCGACTGTCCTGGCCTGCTAAAATTGATAAAGCAGGGCATGGGGAGAGTCAGGGAAAGACATTTTATAGTAAACACTTTGACACTTCCATCAGAGACAAGAAATCATAGTTCATTTGTATGTTTAAATTACAAGACATTATTTTAGAAAGTAATTGTAGCAGTCAATATGGGCACAATAATGAAACATCACTACTCCCCCCACTAGACTTGAAAAAAATCTATAGAAAATGTAAGGTACACATATCAGAAGTACTATTTCTGCCAACCTCAAATCTGAAAGGCAATAAAGCTTGAGTACAGCAGTAATTTCTTAATGAAATTTTTAGAAATTCCTACAGTTTTTTAAAGTTACTTTATCTATTTCATCAGCAATTTTTAATAAAAATGCATTATGATACATAACTTGGCTTAAATGCATGTTTGAGATGCTTCACTGTAAAAGAATGTGTCAAATCAAATGAAGTTAGGCCAATATAATAATTTGTGTAATACTGCTCACATCAGATGGATGAATAAAAATCTTTCGAATAATTCGAACAACATAAAAATGCAAAAAGTTAAAGAATCACTACACAAATGCAAAAAAAGAGAGAATTACTCGCACACTGAGGTCCACTTGCTGAATAAATAATTCAATTAACACAAACAACGTTTCTGTCACAGACCTTCATCGCATTTCTCATGTTGTGTTTGTAAATTAAATTCTTTATTGAGCAAGTGGACAACAGTGTGCGAGTAATTCTCTCTTTTTTTGCATTTGTGTAGTTGCATTTTCTTAACCTAAACACAACAAGTCTTCTTTTTGGGTGTGCGAGAGATGTTTTGATTTAAGTAATTTGATCTCAAGATCTAGCAGGCTGCGAGGTGGCAAAAGGTGAAGGCAGGCTTACCAACAACATTTTCTGCAGGTGCAGCTGGTGGAGCTGTCACAGTCCTGGGCAAGGAGCCTGCAGCTGAGTTGGATAGTAGTGGTGAAGCCATGTTGCTGTTGTTTGACTTCCTCAGCACACTGGAGGGTAGCTGTGGTGGGGATGCTTTTTCTGGGGAAAATAATTGAAAATTTTCTAAACTTAAGTAAAGAAACAAACAGGAAAGCACAGGCAAATATACAGACAATACTGTGTCTGCCTTGAAATACAATCTGACTCATGAAATGGAGGCATGTACCCTCATTAAAGGTTTTCATGTACAGAAACCAGTACTATGACAGCACACTTTTTTCCCCACTTTAAGCACACACCTGCACTGGAGTTGTCCTCGCTGATGTCATCATTGCTCTCAAGAAGAATGGTATTAGCACTTGAGCCACTTGTGTCGCCACTTATGTCACCATCTGACCCATTGTCTGTGTTGTCTAAGCTGATCAGAGTCTTCTTGGCCCTACCTCGTTGTGGTATGGAACCCTGCCTCTTCCTTGGGGATCTCATATTTTGGAGTCGCTTGTACATTTTGGTGTAGATAGTCAGCTGTGGTAAAAGAATGTTTGATAAATTGTGTGTCTTGTTGCTGTCCCACTCAAACTTTGTTTTTTTAAAGAAAAAAACAAAAAACCAAACACTACTTACACAAGGCATAAATGTGTCTCCATCACGTAACATAGGGTAATAGTCGACAATCTTCTGTGCCATTGCTCTCATTTCGACTTTGGAGGGGTATTTTACTTGGTTCCCCATGAGACTAGCACGCAGGATGGCAACCATGCTGGTGACTGTGTTCCTTATGAGTCTGCAACAGAGCTCTTTAGACATCTTACAGTCTTCTCCCTTTCCATTGCGGAGCAATGTGAAGTACTGACTGCGCACCATTTCCAACTCTGTATCTGTGTACACCACGTACTCTGGTGGGTCTGGCATTTTCATTGTTTTGTCAGCAGTTTGGGATATGGGAGTGGAAGCTTGAGGCTGGCCTGGTGGCATGGCTCTAGCTGAGGGTATAATCTCACTTCCACTACAAGCGCTGGCATCTTGGTCAGTAGTACTTTCACACTATTGCAATTGTTGGGGATAAAAAAGTAAAATATAATTAAGGGCATTGATCATGCGAGACAATTTGGACAATAATAAATCACATTAGTTGTTCAATGTGTATTTACCTTTCGACAGACAAAATCCCAAAGCTTCTTTCTCCTGAGAAAATTTTCAGGGCCAGGAAAAAGATCCTTCAGGTCATCCCGGCTAAGGCTAATCAAAGCCTCCTCATCAACACTGGCAGCTGTAAATTGATAAAACATATCTGATTTTAAATGAGACACTTTCCAGCTTCCTCTAGATGTGGCTGCATGTTAGAAGCACATAGACATTTGTTTGCCGGGTTGTCTGTGCAATGAAGCACTGCTTTTGCTCAAATGCTAAGTGTCACATTTACTAATTGCCAACCTATCAAAAATAATTGAAAGCCTGTCATTTCGACACATGTTGCAAATAAAGATGAGGCAAGTTTATAGACAGAAAAAATAAACATGTCTTAAACTTATATTAAACTTGTATTTTGTTTATCTCACAATATAGAATAGAATAAACTTTATTAAACCCCAAGGGGAAATTCAGCATTATGGGGATTCTGTTATTTTTTTTCCTCGTAATTTTAACTTTTTTCTTGGGCTGTCAAACGACTAATATATTTAATCCCCATTAATCTCATGATTTTCCATAGTTAACTTGCATTTTTTTAAAAAAATCTGTTTTAAATGTACCTTAAATGGATATTTTCAGGTTTTTGATATTCTTATCTACATGGGAGTGGACAAATATGCCTTCTTTGGGTGGATGTTTGTTTATTGTAATTGCAACAATCCCAAACAAGGACAAATACTGTCCAGAAATATCCAAAAATATGGTAAAAACTTAACATTAACATGGCTGCTATATCCCGTCCCCCCTCTCTGTCTCTGTGTCTGCCCGGTCCCCCCCCAAATGCTAACGCTGCTTAGCTAATCAGCTAATTTATGTAAAACATATCTTCTAACGTCTAACCTTCTAACATACTTTCTAACGTCGACCGTATGGTGTCATCAAACTCCTCCATGCCGGGTTAACAGCCTTAACACGCAGCGCCTGACAAAAATCCACAGTTAATGTTAGCAAAAGATGTCAATGGCTAATGATAACGTTAGCTAGCTTGCTGACCTGCAGCCGTCATGTCCGACAATTAAAAAGCGGTTATATGTCTTAGTAACACCGTCGTCCTAGAGTGTTGTTTTTACACATATAATTTACCAATTTAGAAAATGTTACCTACCTTCAATCGCTGTTAGTGTACTTCGCATTAAAAACGTCTCTCTGGTCTCTCTCAGAGCGGGGAAATCACTTCAATTCAAATGACTGACGTCATTAAGGTGTGACGGACATGAACTTAAAATGCGCAGGCGCAGAATATACTGAATGTCAAAAAAAATATTCTTTGTAAATATGTTTTACATATTTACATTTTTAATCAGCTAAATCTATTTATTAAGACGTAGAGTTCAATAGAGTGATTTAATATTAAAACAGTTACTAGAAAATAATTGCTTAACTATCCCATAATGCCTCGGGCTAAAGAGAAAGAAGCAGGCAAAAGCGCGCAAACGGTGCACAATGGCAGCCTGGAGATGCATGATTTGTCTCGTCTTTGTTGCATTAAGTTTAAAGGTGCTCCTCAGCCACATTAATGCAATTCACGGTCGTAGTCCGGATTTTTGGGTTTACTGTGGAATTGATGGCTGTGAGCAGGACTTCAGAGTTTTTAACTCGTTCTTTCGCCACATTAAACGGACGCACCCTCTGTATTTGACGGCTGGGTGCCCACCAAATGGATGGAGAACGACCTCCACATCCCACTCTTTGGGGCAGGAAAATTTTGGTGTGTCGGTTTTTGCCAGCCATATCATTCCTGCCACAACCAGCACTGTGGATACATCGCCTGAAGCATCTCGCCCTGTAGCAACCAGCACTGTGGAAATATCACCTGAAGCATTTCGCCCTGCAGCACTGCAGCTTCATGTTGTTGGCGGCCCTGGCTCTGTAAGTGTCAAACTAACTTAATGATATTTAAATGTTTTCTGCCCTATGATGGTTAAGTAAGCTAATTCTAACTCATTTTATTTTGACCCATTTTTATGTGTTTTTTCCCCGACAACGTGCAGACAAAGGCAACGCAAAATGAACAAAATTCGTCATTTTTTATATGCAAAATGTTCTCAAGTTTTCATTCATTTGGAGATTATAGTTTGTATTTGGGAGCCTCTTAACGGCGCTGATAGAGAGGGTGATAGACAATAGTGCTTTCCTTTGCCAATGTTACACAGCTGTGCGCGCATCACTCCTGGTTCATTTCGATTGCGCTCAAGCTCAGCTGATCGGTGCTTGGGATGCTGTTAAATCATCCAGTTGTGAACTTTCCAGGGGAAAACAACAGCACAAACCTCTACTGTAGGTCTACACGTCGACTGCTCTGTTAAAATTCATTGTTACAATATGAAGGGAAAAGGAGGGGGAGAACAACAGAGAGAAGAAGTGAGATACAGACTTCATGGCTTTCATGAAGGTTTCCTTGTTTAGCTGCTGTTCCACAACGAAGAACACATTTGTAACAATTTTTGCATTTATGTAATTTAAATATTCCCGCTCCTGTGCGCGGGGAGGAGGCAGCGGAGGAGACAGCTTCTCTACTCCAGCTGCTGGATGAGTCTGGTGGAGAGCGCGTCATGCGGCGCGATCCGGACAGTTGTGCTGCTGTGATACATCTCATTGTGAAGATTAAAATTAACACTAGGAAGGCCATGACAAATAACAAACAGTAGTAAATAGTACAAATAGTATTTGCAGAGAGACATCATGAGTTAAGTTAGATGAATAATTTTGTTAAATCATATGGTTTATCGTTACATTTATAATAAGTTGATAGCTATAAAAAGTAGGCTATGACACATGATTTATTTGGAGAAAACAGACTAATCTTTGTAAAATTATACATTTAACACCCTCTTAAAGCTAGAATGGAATGATCCTTGTTTTTAAAGCAGGTGTTTGACTATGAGATGAGCAAAGGAATTAGGCTCTCTCCAACAAATCACTGAATATTCACAATTAGGAGTCACCCCTAGTCATTTTTTTTTTTTTAAAGGAGTAATTATCAAAAGTAGCTGATTACACCTGACTTACTTGCCTATTTGCTTAGAAACAGCACTGCTTATTTGCCATGTGTTCTCAGTCAATTTCACACTTGCTTTGGATATTTTTCTTTGTCTTACAGTATCTTGCAAATAGCATTTTTGTCTATGTAATTTATTATTTAATTAACTTATTATTATTTTTTTTTTTTTTACAATAAGCTAGCTTTAGTTTAAGCCAAACACAACCATGTTGGTTATGAAAAAAAATATTTTTGTTATTTTTCTCTTAAGGAAGAAGCTGTTGCTGTAACATCCACAACCAGACCTGATGTTGCCAGATCTGCTGCTGCTTTTGCCATCAGTGTCCGGGAACAGTGCCACTTGTCACAGGTAAATTTGTCCTGATGGACCAATACACAATGCAGTTAATACATTAATATATTTGTTTATAATGGCAGTCCCGTTTAATGTGTTCCTCTTGGTTTGGATTAAAAGTGCAGGAAAAAAATTAATATGAATTTCAAATATTTTCAGAGAACGGTCAACAGCGTCATCTCAGGGGTGCAACAATACCAAGCTGTTCTCCTGGATACACTGAGAGAGCGGATGAGAAGGGTCTTTGAAGAGCATCCCGAGACGCCCACTCAACTTCAAGATGTGGCTTTGGCTACATTTGACACATTCGTAGATCCTTTCTGCACGACTGCATATGGACAGAATAGGGCCATTCAGGAACTATTTAATCCAGTCGACCCAGAAGAAGTAGTGGTGTCCCAGAAGATTTGTTGGGTAAAACGAGGTCTTTCAAGGGTCATGTCCATAAGAAATAGAAGTTTTTACTACGTACCACTAATTCAAAGTCTAAAGCAGTTATTGACCAATACCAGAATCTTCACCATTTTCAACACTGTACCACAAAGAAGCAGAGAGGGATTCTTTTATGATTTTATTGATGGGGCCCTCTTTACATCTCACCCTTTATTTTCTCGAAAACCAAATGCATTGCAAATAATACTGTACACAGATGAAATTGAAATATGTAACCCCTTAGGATCCCATTCTTCTGCAAATAAATTGCTCATGTTTTATTATAGTTTAGGTAATACTGATCCAAAATTTAGGTCAAAGTTGTCTGCAATACGACTCCTTGCTATTGCTAAGGCAAATGATATTTCTCAATGGGGTGTTGATGTTGTACTAAAAAGAATTATTCAAGATCTGACACTGCTTTACAATGGTGTAAGGATTGAAACGCCAAATGGTGAAATTGAGTTGTTTGGTGCTGTGATAGCTGTATGTGGAGACACGCTTGCCCAACATGAGCTTGCTGGCTTTAAAGAAGGTGTCGGTTTTTCTCATAGCAAATGTAGACACTGTGAATGTGACTCTGAGGATATGCAACATATTTTTGAAGAGAATAAGTTTGTTAAAAGAACTTTGGAAAAGCACATCAGGCAGTGTCTTGAAATAGACAAAGCATGCACAGATTTCTTGAAAGCATCCCTTAAAACCACTTATGGAATTAACAGAAGAAGCAGACTAGTTGATGTTCCCGCATTTGACCTGATCACACAAAGTCCTCAGGCTATAATGCACGTTATTTTTGAAGGTGTCGCGCCAATGGAAATTAAGCTTGTATTAAAACACCTTATTCTGTCACGACAATGGAAATTAAGCTTGTATTAAAACACCTTATTCTGTCACGACAAATGGAATTAGATGAGTTTAATTCAGCCATTCAAAATTTTCCTTACTCACCTCTTGATATACGGGATAAACCTTGTCCTGTTAGTGCCAACACTCTAGCAGCTAATGACAACAGATTGAAACAGTCTAGTGGGCAGATGTTAATACTTTTAAAAATACTACCTTTTCTTTTGGATGGTGTGGACAATGAGTATACTAAATTTATTTTGAAGTTGATTGAGATAGTACAGATAGTCCTTGCTCCCATTATTTCTTTACAAACTGTATTACGGCTCAAAAGTATGATTGAGCAACACCTGTATCAGTTCAAACAACTTTTCCCTGAGGTCAATGTAATACCCAAGCAGCATTACATGTTGCATCTTCCTAGTCAAATCATATCCCTTGGTCCTTTAATAAGGAGTATGTGCATGCGCTTTGAGGCAAAACACTGCTATTTTAAGCAGTGGGCTTCTAAGTTAAATTTTAAAAATGTTTGTAAATCACTAGCCAACCACAATCAGTTTCTTGAAAGTTGTCAGAATGAAATAGGCATTGAGCATCCAATTTTTGCAAACGAAAGAGAATCTGGGCCTGTGTCAGCTGTTACAAATACTGAATATGTTAAGAGAAAAGTCAAAGATTTTTTGGGAATAGAGGTCATGAAATCTGTTGTCTCTGTGAAATGGTATATCCTCAACGGTAATAAGTACATCAGTGGGAAGTCTATGATTATTGCAGATGTGGATGACACTTTGCCAGTGTTTGGACTGATCAAGGATATATTTTTGATTGATTCCTCTTTTGTTGCTTTTGAGTACCAGCGCTATGAAACTTTGAATTTGAATCAAGACTTGCTGGCTTATGAAGTGGCAGTGCCCACTCTTGCACAGGCTACGGAATTGGTACACAAGCTCATTGATCACACTTCATATTTTTCTGTTAGTTTTAGAGAAAGTGTGTTTGTATCAATAAAATATAGTCTTTCTGATGTCATTGCTCAGAGAAATCAGCATGAGGATTAAGCATGCACGTGTGTGGTTGAACATAGGTATCTGCCAAGCCCTGTTGATGAACATTGGTTATCAGCAAAAAAAAACTTCTGTGTCAGTTGCTGATGGGTATCTGTTGTGCTACATCAATTTAATGCTGGAATGGAGCTAACAGCTGATTGTGAGAAAAGATTTCTACCTGCTTGTCAGTCACTGACATAGTACAGTAAATAAAATATGTGAAAAAAAAATAAAAATTACAAAGAGAACATGAAATACATACAGAATCAGCTAACTAAATATTTTAAGCCTGTTGCAACTATTGAAAATGTGCAATTGTATCATGAGTTGTGGGGAAGGTTGTATGGTTTCTCTTCTGTGTTGTTTGGCCATGTTTGAAGTCAGAGCCATTCTAATAAATTGCATTTTGAACAGATGCCTTTTGTATAATTCTTAATTCAAGCAACTTGACTTGTTACTCAATCTTAAAACAAGCTTTGTGAAAGGTAGTTTTGGTGAAACAACTAATTTTTCTTATTTTAACAGTTATTCACCCAGTTTTAAGATTTCCAGACTAAAGGAGACAATAAAGACATATTCATGCTCAATTTAAGATTATACTGTAAAATCAAGGACAAAAAATAAGTAAACAACTTTTAAAACAAGCCAAATTATCTATCATGGCTAAAAATAAGATTTTAAATCTTGGCAAGTGTCAAATAATTTGCAGTGTAGAAAGTCCCACCTCTCAGCGAGGAGCTCATAGGCGCAGGAATGACACGAGCAGACGACAAAGAGAAACGAGTGAAATTACACAATGTCTACGGTGAGAAACGTTGATGTAAACACAAAGCTAACACTCCAAGATACTCGCAAGAGACGTGAGGGAGGAACCGAGGACCCGTGCGATGGGAGTTTTACCACGTTTATCAACGTCTTGGTGAGTTAATGCTAACGCAGCTAGCGATGTTAGCTCGTGCTGCAGATGATATTGACGCCCGCCGCCGTGTAAAGTGTGTGCTTCTCTCTAACTGTGGCATTGCAACCTACTCCTAACAGTAAAGTGCTACAGTTGTTTTGCTTTGAGGTCGTTGCCGTTTGTATTTGTGTTAGTAGTGTACTGAATACATCTGCACTACTACAGTTGGTTATGGATGTTATTAACAATGAATAGTCAAGCGTAACACAGTGTGTGTACTGGTGTAGCCCACAGTTTCGAAATATGTGTGTTAATAGCATACATGATTTTGTTATTCATAGTTAAGTTGAACAATGTTAAACAAATGGTTAAAAACATTAACTTTGTAGTTCAAAAGGAAATACGTATTATTTGTAATTGATTAATATGCTTAATAATCACAAGTTATGGATTAAAAGGCTAATAATTCATGATGTGAAATGTAAAGACAGGATAAAGTATTCCATGCTGAGAAAAACTGTACAGTTAAAAGTTATTCATCCGCTCACTTTGTGTTACTGTGATGTATTTATGTGATATTGATTATGGCCATAAAACAATTGAAGTTGATGATGCAAAAAGTAATAGCTCTTTTTCTACACAGGTGAAGTTTTTGAGATCCTATGGAAAATTCCGTGTGGATTTGAGATTCTACCTGACGAGAGAGAGATGGCGAGACACCCATGAACCTGATCTCTGCCTTGACCCAAGGAGTTGGATCAAGATCACCTATTATCCGCAGGAGCCCATCCATTCTTCTATCTCCATCACTTGAGCATCACACTCCAGTGTGGTAGTAGTATCACAACAACCTTTTCCACTTGACTTGTGACTTAAAAAGCACATTTGTCACAATAAAGGATTAAAACTAAACTGAACAGTTTATAACAGAAGGAACAAAACTGAACTTGAATAAGACAACCAGTGGAACTCTGTTATTTTTTGTCAGGGACACTTTGATTCGTCTTTGTATTATTTTCTGGTAATATTGTTACCTTGTGAAGCATTGAACTGTTTTTAAAGGGTTAACGTCTGAGTGCCAAGCTACAGACTAAGGATGGGCAAACAGTGCAAACTTCATAATCCAGCCCTCTCTCTTTTGTTGGTATATACTTAGGTGGAAAGTACTGCCTAGTTTCCCTGTAAGTTTTGGGGAAATTACCTAGTACTTTCAGACTAAGGACAGGCAAACAGTGCAAACTTCATAATCCAGCCCTCTCTCTTTTGTTGGTATATACTTAGGTGGAAAGTACTGCCTAGTTTCCCTGTAAGTTTTGGGGAAATTACCTAGTACTTTCAGACTAAGGATGGGCAAACAGTGCAAACTTCATAATCCAGCCCGGTCTCTTTTGCTGGTATATACTTAGGTGGAAAGTACTGCCTAGTTTCCCTGTAAGTTTTGGGGAAATTACCTAGTACTTTCAGACTAAGGACAGGCAAACAGTGCAAACTTCATAATCCAGCCCGGTCCCCATTGTTAGTCTATACTTAGGTGGAAAGTACTGCCTAGTTTCCCTGTAAGTTTTGGGGAAATTACCTAGTACTTTCAGACTAAGGACAGGCAAACAGTGCAAACTTCATAATCCAGCCCGGTCCCCATTGTTAGTCTATACTTAGATGGAAAGTACTGCCTTGTTTCCCTGTAAGTTTTGGTGAAAGTGTGCTGTAGATGTGAGAACAGCACCTACCATGTGGTTTCTGTGTAATTAAATAATAAAAACATTTTATAACTTTTAATGACTCATTATTGTGTATTTTAAGATATATGTAGGCTATATTATTACATTACTGTATTGTTTGTGTTTCGTCCTCGGATGGCACTACAGACTTCCATAGATGTGCACTTGAGAGAGGTAAGTTAGCTTTGTACTCCAGCCTGCCCGTTAATTAGGCAATTTTCAGAATATAGACCCATTTCTTAACATATTCATATTCAAACTCATTCAATGAAATGTAAACAGAACATAAATATGAAAACCCTGGAGTGTGGGTGAAATTGCCTGATGACACATAGGCTACATAAAAGTGACTGAATCAACTGCCATGAGCAAAGGGCAAAAGCATTTGTTTTTATTGCACTTCATACAAATTCATATGAGGAAATTAAACCATAAGTTTTGGGAAACTCCTGGGAAAGTGTGCTAAGTGACCGCGAGGGATACTCTAACTCGGGGTAAGTATGTGGTAAGTGACCGCGAGGGATACTCTAACTCCTGGGAAAGTATGTGCTAAGTGACTGGGAGGAATTATGCTCTAACTCCCGTGAAAGTACATGTAAGTTCCCGGGAGTTAGCGTATAACTCCCGGGAAAGTGGGTGAGAGGTACACTCTAAAACGCAGGCTGAGTTATGAAGTGTTACCCAGATCAATCTAACATTCTAAACATTCATAACCAAAATTTAAGTTAATAAGACTAATTATGGATATTTCACTCACCAATTGTTGTCCGTGCTCAGCCTGCTGTAGTTCAGTGTGGTCCATTTGTGTAATATCCTCCATAGAACAAAATAATCCGAACACGAACAGGTTAATGAACTTTGTACATATCATGATGGTCCTTTTTAAAACGTCATCCTCCTCTCCTTCATGGTGGCCAACCACTCTGTCTTTATCAATGTTTATGTCCCGCTCCACACACAGCAACGCGAAGTTAGGTAGTCTGGGATCCTCCCGCTCCTTTCCACCTGCTCTCTCTCAGCTTTTAATAACTCTGACTAATACAGTACTTTGTCATTAAATATGATTTCTCTGCCTCGCAGTGAGCACTGGACTTTTCATGCATCTCAGTCTGCTCTATCGCTTTCTTATGTAGCCCATGCATGAATCAGCCCAGCATTTCCCAGCAGTTTCGTTGGATTTTTTGCCAAAAAGCCAGCAACAGAAGCAAAACAGTCGGTTTGCTTTAGGCGAATAAACTAACCACTGTCGCTCCACTGTGCCTGAGCTTCCCTGTTGACGCTTATACCATGCTGGATTGAAGCGGCGTTTCTCCTGGTCATAAGGGAAATTGTTATAGTTATCCTTCAAACCAGGTTGACAGGGGCCATGCTCGATCACAGCTCGGATCACTTCGGTGGTAAGAGGCCAGTTGTGAAACAGGTATGGGTCGGCTGGGTACTCCTCTTGGGGTTAAATGTTAGCGGAGTGGCAGCCAGGTCCTGTGCTGCAAGAGGCGAAATTGAAAGTCTGTTCGGAAGGGGTACCACTGCTGGTGGAAGCATAATTGGTGGCTGGGCAACTGTTCTCCACTTCATCACTTCTCATGCACGTACTTCCCAGTTGCTGGTGGTAGTCCTCCTCCTCTGGTGTGCTTTTCATGCTGATCGTACTGGCCTCATTCATAGCCACTGTCAGGCTAGTTGTGCTAGCGGTAGTGTTAGGTTGGTTATCTGTGCTGGTGCCGTCATCATCATAGATGCGGTTGACTTGAAACGATGAGCAAGATGAGAAATAATTTGTAAGAGAAGCACAGGATGCAATTAAACTTCTCTTACTCTCTCGCTGCTTGCGTTTTAAAGTGGCTAGTTTGTATTTTTTCTCCATTTTCCCTCCACTTTCACCTTGATCCTTAAAACTTGCAGTGTGGAAATTTTGTCTCCCCCTTCAGGCAGTGAGTGTAAATACAAAAACACTATCAACACGTGCTTTATGACGTACGCTGACCGGCTGGTCTCACACAGCCAGCATTGGCTCACAGCTCCGAAAACAACATGATGTATTCAAGGACACATGTAAATTAGACTTTTTAATGAAAAAGTAGCTCCGTAGGGGACCCCTACTAAGCGTGGGCCCTGGGGCAATCACCCCCTCTGCCCCCGTGGTGGCTCCGCTTATGGCTATTAACTTAACCAGTGCGCTGTGGTCATGTAAAATGTGTCGGCAGTCTTTGGACAAAGCAGCTGAAATGTAGCTTTTCACGCTTGTGCCTGTTGAACAAGTGCTTTGTGTGTGTGTTTATTGTTTATTCAATCAATCAATCAATCAATCAATCAAACTTTATTTATGTAGCACTTTTCATACAATAAAATGTAGCACAAAGTGCTTTACATCCTTAAAACAGTAGAAACAAGCAAAAACCCAAAGCCTACTGAATAAACACACACACACACACACACACACATAAAACATATGCATATAGAGGGAATGGCAGCTGAAGTGCTATCTTGCTGTCGATATTTAGCAGTGAGGAAACACCAGAGTAGTTGTTTGCATTAGAGCATTTCAGTAGTGTATGTGAAAGCCTTTCAGTTGTTTGCGTGAGTGTTTTAGTAGTGTGTGTGTGAGAGCGTTTCAATTGTTTGTGTGAAAGTGTTTCAGTAGTTTATGTAAGAATTGAATTGAATTTATTTATATTTATATAGAGAGTTATAGCTACAGCTAATTTTCAACTCCTGTCCCTTGTTGGGCGTTTAAAACAAATACAACATACAAAATCACAATTCTATAAAAATACAATATACAAATACCCAAATACCCGGTTGGTAATGAGTTCCAGTGTTTACAACCTTTAATTGAGAAAGCTGACTGTCCAAAAGTGGTTTTACGGTATTGAATTTTGCAGTTTCCCTCCACTGTGCTTCTTCCGTAGTGTGTGTGAGAGCGTTTTAGTTGTTTGTGTGAGAGTTTCAGTGGTGTATGTAAAAGCATTTCACTAGTATGTGTGAGAGCGTTTCAGTAGTGTTTGTAAGAGCATTTCATATGAGTGTGTGAGAGGTAATTCTGAATAATGTCCCTGGCAGCACCTCATAGTTCAGAGCCTTGGTGTCATCAAACTGTGGTACATCCACTTGTATTGTTGTTTAGTTTCTGTAGTTATGGTAGCAGAGACAAATGAACCGACCATTTCTTACCAAACTAGAGTGGCTTTGTTTTCAATAACACACAAACTTTCTGAAAGCTCTAAGTGCTCTGACACACACACACACACACACACAGATTGATAGGCGCATTGTCTCCTCTTTCTCTCTCTCACATGCGTGCACACACACACACACACACACACACACACATACAGAGCTAATGAAGTGTAAACGATATTCTCTCCAGACCACCACTACAAAAATGGAATTTGCACTTTATGAAACCGTTGCCGCACATACATTTAACACACACACTCACACACACCTCACAGCTTTAAAAGGTGTCATTTGTCCGCTTCAGTAACCAAGGTGAATATCCACCCTGACAGCTCCCAGAAAAGAGACAGAGACAGAGCAGAGAGGAGCCATTGTCAGGAAAGAAAGAAAGAAAGAAAGAAAGAAAGAAAGAAAGAAAGAAAAAAGAAAATAGATCAGCATTTCATTTCATGTTAGCTCAAAGCTCTACTGATGATGAGAGGGGAGAGGAAAGAGAGATGATGATTGCTGGACTCATACTATCACCTCCTGGTCACATAAAGAACAGCAGACTTGTGTGAGAGTGTACGTGCGTGCGTGTGTGCGTGCGTGTCTGTCTGTGTGTGAAGTGGTACCAGATGCTCTCATTTTCACCTCCAAAGCTGTAAGTGTATTACCACAGTGGTGTGTGTGTGTGTGTGTGTGTGTGTGTGTGTGTGTGTGAGTGTTATAGTGCTCACAGTTGGTCTTGGTTTTGAGTTTTTTTATCTCAAGACCACTTTTTGAGTGTTTCTGTCTCATCTTGGTAGCAACACCATTTTTGTATTGGTCTCAGACAAAGAGGAGTCTGGATTTTATTTCAGTACCAGTCAAGAGCACAACGGCAGGGCCTGAGCAAAAAGGACTTTTCTGCAAAGATGGTTGGGTTGATTTCAGCTTCTTAGTGTTTGATTTTGTTTGCGCCTTAAAACAAACAAACAAGAAATCACAGCTGCAACTCTTTTAAAATGTTCTGTCTTACTTGATTTTATGATTTATGGTTTTAGAAAGCTAGATTTTATGACCCAGCACATACAGATTTTTTTTAGGATCTCAAATCACCACCAGTTTTAAATGAAAAATGTTGAATCAATTAATCCTTTATTTAAAGTATTTTTTAAATGTTCTTTTGTATTTAATTGCCTTGTCCGTCTGTTTTATGTCCACTTTTTTTCATGTGAAGCTCTCAATGCGTATAAGGCAATTATTGTAAAGCACTTTGTGCTGCATTTCTTGTATGAAAGGTGCTATGTAAATACAGTTCATTATTAGGGTCCGGGCAGCTAAGCTGCCAGGACACTATTGTAATCCTAGGTATTCTTCTTCTTCTTTTTCTTCTTCTTCTTCTTCTTCTTTCTTCCAAGGAAATCATACTTCCCATGGGTGAAAACTCACCAAACTTTCCACAAAGGTCCAGTCTCATGCCAGATATCCTCAGCTGTAAACTCAAGCCAATAGTCCTGATGGTGGCACTACAGCAAGCGTCTAAAGTTCAAAACTTTGAAAATTCATAACAAATCAACCATATGTGCTACAACTTCACAACTTTAATCAAACTGTAGCCCCAGTACTGAAGAAACTTTTGTACATTTAAGTCTATTAAAAATTATGAAGTTCATCACTCTGTTTTTTTCAAAAACTGTAAAACTTCTTAAACCTATCTCCTCCCACAATTTTTGCTCAATTGACACCAAACTTGCTACAGAGCATCTTCAGACTGTACTACAAAAACTATGTTTCTCAGATTTTTGATTTATCAAAAATTGAGCCTACAGTGCATCAAAATGTTTGACTGTAAACGGTACTATAAACATATACATGCAAATTCTTGCTAAATAAATCCTCAATATTAATGAAAAAATGACAAAATTCTAGAGTCATGGTAGATGATGTGTGGCAAATTTCAGAATTTTATCTCAAAAACTGAATTTTTGACAGCATTTTGAATTTTGCTTTAATGTGAACAATTGGAGTCAATGTAAAAATGGTAATTTTAAACATCAGTTTTTCACTTATGGAGCAAATCAATCATTGTTACAAATTACCAACATCTCCATGCTGTCTAGATGCAATATGTGTATTTTCAGATTTTTGTCTTAATAACTGAATTTTATACAGTGGTTTCAAATCTGCCTTTCCATGCACAGATGGCTGCTTTCCTACACAATAGTGAATGGCTCACTCAATTTGTGAAGCCACTGTTGAGTTGCTACTTGCCAATTAGCTCAGAGCGGTAGATGACCATCTTAGGTTCCAGAGGTTGCTCAGAATTGCTTAAAAATGCCCAGACCCGACCCATCGCTGCGCAGCAGCTATAATTATTATTATTATTATTATTATTATTATTATTAAATGTCTCATGGTACACCTATTCACCAGGCTACTTGGTGTGCGGATCTATTTGTTTCAATACTCAGTACGTGTTGCTATTCTAAGTTATCACACACAAATCACTAAATCACTGCGACTACTCACACTCAGAATCAAAGCTGAAGTAGCTTTCACTAAGCAAATGTATCAATTTCCAAATATGCATAGGCTAATAGTTGCTTGCTTTAACCACCACTTTTAGTAAAATAATGCACATCATTGGGTCCCCAGCAATACACCCACCAAGTGTGAAGTAGATTGGATGAATATTTCTCAAGGTACACCAAATACCCACACACACACACATGTATACACACACACACATATACACACACACACATATTTTTTGCTACACAGTTAGATGTGGATCTTTAAGATCAAATGAGTGCCTATGGTTTGCATGTTTCACATTTTATCATAAGTGTGCAATGCAGTGTGGTACTCACACTGGTCATTTCTCGGTCTTGATGCACTCAGGGCTGAGTCATGATTTGGTCTCAGCTTAGGTGGTCTTGACAAAAATGACAAATTACACACACTGATTCTAATGAGAATGAGCACAGGAGTGTTGAAGATAGACAAACCATGACCTTGACTGAAGGGTCACTTCCCCTAAAAAAGAAATAAAAAAAATAAAAATAAAAAGAAGCTACAAAGAACACACTGGTTATGTCCTCCATCTTTGTCCTAAAGAAGGCAACATTTTTTACTGAGGTTTTTATTGGCAGCCAAAAGGTTACAATGGGCGAAATTCACATGACATAACATAGGTTACCAGTACAATATTTTTCTTTTTTCTTTTTTTTAAAACAAAGAAAGGAAAGGGAAAAAAACTAATAATATGTAATAATAATAATAATAATATTAATAAATAAAAGTAAAAAAAAGAAGTGAAGGCACAGAGTGAGTTTACAGAGACAGTACATTTCTCAGTGTAACAAAAGTTGGGTTTAGAGGGATATTTCAGGTGAAGAGTACACAATGTATTACATTACTTTACAAAACAGGCAAAATGGACCATTTACATAGTTTCCATGGAGTCTCTCAAGATCCTGGGGAAGATAGGTATCTTCCGGATTATGTTTGTTATTTCATTCCATAAGGGCTGTTCCTCATTGTACATCGCCGAGAAATTAGAGGTAGCTCCCTCCATGGAAATTGTCTCTAAGAATGCTTGTAACCATAGTCCTTTCATCAACTTATCTGTATCCTTCCAATGTGTTGCAAGTAGTGTTTTTGCTGTCATGCATCCTGTTATTATTATTTGTTTGTTATATTTGGACTATGATCCCTCATCCATATAATTCAACAGACACATTACAGGTTCACAACCAACGGGGTAAACAATGATATCACCAAGGCATTTAGTTACACTTTCCCAGAAAGATGGAATTTTTGGGCAAGCCCAAACCAAGTGGAAAAAGGTACCTTTTTCTTTTTGACAATGCCAACAGCAATCAGAGACCGAGCCATTCATACTGTGTAGTCGAACAAGGGTGAAATATGTTCTGTGTATGATGTTAGAGTTAATCGTTTTATTCTTAACTGATTTTGATATTTTATGGAGTGTTTTTCAAATGTGACTCCATTTTCCCCCTTCCAATGTTTTGCCCAAATCAGATTCCCAATTTCTTTGAACCACACACCAATTATTTCCTGGTGTATTATTCAACATTTTGTATAATTTTGATGCTGTCTTATGTTTCTGTTTTACCACTGACTCCAGTATGGTTTCCGTCTCTGTCATAATGGGTATATTAACCCTATGGGCCCTAGGCATTTTTGGGGTATTTTTACTGCCTTTACTTTTAAGCTCATATCACAGTCATTATAAAGGCTACATACACATGCTATATCTTGGTTTTTTTTTCAGGACAATGTGGGCTATCCAGATTTGCCACCATTCCATGTCCTTGTATGTGCCTGTATTTTATATTAATTTTTATATCAATGAAAAAAACAAATCGAGGTGACTAAATTCTTACATTTTTACATGTATCTCACCATAGCAAGTTGGAAGTAGACATATTCTGCCATATATGAAGAGGGGAGACTCTCTTGAATCTGGCAATATAAGAACCATGATGGTGGGACACTCTGTCACTTCACAGTTGTCCAAAACATGTGGTTTGTGCCAGGTGGACATGATTGCCAGTATTTTTTCATTATTGCAAGAAATTCCATTGACTCATTCACAAGTCAAAAATGTGTTTTACCTGAAAGAAACATGCAATATTTACATCTAAGATTATAGGAAAATAGTAATAATATTATTCCTCACTATATGAAGTGAGTGATAACAAGATCTATATAATGGATTGTAAAGAAATTCAACAGATTTTTATTTTGTAGACAATTGATCTGTATAACAGCGTGATGGGATGACAGCACAATGATGTGTTTGGTATTATGGGAAAGCTCCGGTCCTGCGTTTCATGTGTTATGTGTGGCATTTCTGTGTGACCTCATACGTGATTAATCCATCCAAGAGTAATGTGTGTGCAAAGCTGTATGAAAACTTTGTTATATATTATCTTAGTGTAACTTTATCATTTTTTTTCGTTGTGAAAACACTGGACTACCTACAAGTAGATGGTCTTGTCAGAAAGCTGTGGTTCCGCTGTTTCACATGATATGACTTCTCGCTATGACGAACAGTTGCGTAGAAAATCCATAGAGAAGAACAGGTGTGAATTTGGACGCGCTTTGCATCGTTCAGGCCCATAGGGTTAACCTTTAAAATGATCAGGTCTTGAAATGTTTTCGCCATAGAGCACGAGAACTAAATCAGAGGGTTGATTTTACATAAGGGGGTGTCCCACAACCCTTGCAATGAAAGCTTATCTTTATTGATGTCTAGGGCTTCCTGTTCTATTCTTTCCCATCTGGTGTTTCTAGAGTCGATCCCATAACCACATTTCAATGGATATCTTGAATTAAAAGCTATGTAATATTTGTAAACATTTGGAAGACCAAGGCCCCCTTTATCCCTGTCCACACAAAGATTCTTTTTGTTAACCCGGGGGTCCTGTTGTTCCAAATTTTAAAAAGAGCTTCAATTTCTTTGAAAAAAATGTATCTAGTGGAAGTGGGATTGGAGCCATGATGAAGCTTATCCTCGGTAAGACGTTCCGTTTTATAGTATCTATTCGACCCCAAATGGTCATCGGGAGAGATTTCCACCTCTCGATATCAGCCTTGATGTTGAAAATTAGGTTTTTCAGGTTATATGGTAGCCTGGAAATCTAGACCCAAATCTAGAAAGATGTAAGGTCTGGCTATGAGTAATGCAAATGGCCCAACTCGAGGGGCGGCACCAAGCATGCATTTGAAAATATCACTGCAAGCAATTGGATAACACTACGACACAGGGTGATGTATCCAGAGCGCTACCAGCGAAGCGATTGCGGAGCTAACTGGTAGATTAGACTCTTGCTGTATCCGGTCGGCAAAACAGCAAAAACGTCCTTCTTGCAAAGGAAAGATTCAAGCACCATCTTCTGTTCCTCTTTTAGAGAAAAAGCCAAGTCTAACTCGTTCATTGTAGCGGCCAAAGCCGTTTCAAACAACTAGCGTAGCCATCTTGCAATGTTTACTGACTGATTCCGGACATCATCGTCGCAGCGTTGTTGTCGTCGCAGCGTTGTTGTCATCTGTTTAGCTCGCCTCTGGTCCGCCTATATCAGATACACCGATGTGATTGGTGCAGCTCGGCTACAACGGCATGGGTAATAAGCATCATTACTGATTGCCAGAGTGACTCGCTGAGCAGATTCAAATTGTGCTCTCACGAGAACTAGTCAGTTAGTTAGATGGGGCAATACCATGCAGTTTAGATTTCAGAGTTATGCCAAGATAACGCATACCGCCAGGGGACCATTTAAAGGGGAGATCTGAAATATGTGATTTAAGACAATAAACATTTAAAGGTAATGCCTGTGAGTTATTCCAGTTGACTTTGTAACCTGAGATAGAACCAAAATCTTCCACAGTCTCGATGTATTTGAGAGAGGTGGATGGGTCGGATATTGTCTGCAATATATCATCAGCAAAAAGACTTAATTTCATCTCTGTTACTGGGGCGGCAATACCTTTAATGTTATTGTTGTTCCTAATCGAAGTGGCCAGAGGTTCTAATGATAAAATGAAGAACAAAGGACTTAAATTGCAACCAAGGGCAGCATTTTTTGATGGTTTTAGGAAAGCTGTTGGAATAGGCAGGCCTCGTGAACCATATTTAATGTAGATTTTTTTTTGTCCCTTAAAAAAGTGAAACATTCAGCTTGAAAATTCTTTAATAAAACAAAAATTCATTTTTGTGCTGCAAGTTTTGGAGTACACTGTCTTGATCACCTTTTTCTGGTTCTGCAAGCAGGAATGAGCTTACTGCCTGTTGTGGCTGCCAACTGGTACTGTGATTTCCTGGGTCTTCTTTATTTGTAATTTATTTATGCTAAGCCCTTTTCACACAGAGATGACTCTATAGGGCTGCTGCAAAGTCCCTTCTTTATGCTCCAGTGTGTGATTTTAGACACCATGTCACATTACAGAATCAAAAGAGGTGTGATGGGTGTGACATGTAACACAACAGCATCAGCCTCTATTGTGAAATACAATACATGTTAGTAACAATGATTTACCGTCCCTGTTACATAGCAGCTGATCTGCGTCCTGTGCTCAGAGTGTAAGGAGCTCCTGGACCTCATTGTCTCCCAATTTGTGGACATTTCCAGGCGCTGTTCTTCTTCTTTGAGTTAACTGCTAACTGCTATCAGCTTCTTTTCAAAATCTCCTGCGGCAGGTCACACCCATAACATATCAACAAAACATCACACCCATGCTGCCCATGATCTCATCCTGCAGGCTGTCCCATTTATACAGATATCGTTTCTTGGCTTAAACACAATGATGAGGTGGCAAAGTGCGATATTCCTGCCTGGACCAGGCAGTGTAAGAGGGGCTATTGACATTCATATTGACTAAGTTGTTTGACGTTCTAACAAGAAATACTGGTAGCAGGCACTTTGTAAAGAGGCAGTGACTTAGGGGCCCCTCGGGCCTGTTGTCCATTGAAATGTGAGAAATGTTGATGCCTCAGAAAAAGGACCAAGTTTGCACACATCCAGGCAAAAATACTCAGGTACAAGATGAAAAATACTTTAAAGCAGGACACACAGGGCTCTGCACACTGTTAGGCTCCAAATAAATACTTTAAAAGTCTAAAATCAATCAATATATCTTTCTATCTGTCTGTCTGTCCTTCTGTCAGTCTGTGTCTGTTGTATTTCAGACAGAATGGTAATCACTGGACAGCCTACCACTATCTAAAGTTAAATCACTTGGAAACAGCATCAGCGCCCTCAGACAATACACACGTCCAAACATATAGTGCAGCCTGTGTGAATGTGTGTGTGTGTGTGTGTGTGTGTTTATGACCTGTACTGTTTGCTTGACTGGCTGCATGTTGACTTGACAAGGCTCTTTGTCCTTTTGAATGAAAGCCTGTGGACACACACATACAGAGGCACAAACACACATCCACATGTCACAGCAGGAGGTGAGAGAGGAGCCTTTTAGCTAATGAGCTTTTTTCATTCCTCATTTACTCTCACACTCTCTGCCTCAGCTGATATTTCTCCCGTCTGTGTCTCTTCCTCTGGCTTAGTTTTTGCCTCTGTTGCTGTGTCTCAGTCATTTTTTTATTAAAAAAGAAAAAAAAAAAAAAAATCCCCCCCCCCGTCTGACAACCATCCCTCAAAATCAGCATTTCTTAAAACATGGGTACTGACCCAAAGTGGATTCAGTGTCCTTTACATGTGGATAACAACACAATTTTTTGATTGTATGTTTTCTTTGTTTCTTTTGTTTTTTAGTTTTGTTTTTATTTAAAATGCTACTGTAGGAGCTCCCCATCAGACCACTATCTACTAATTCACTAACAAAGACCACACCAATAAGATAAAGACTGTGAATGATTTATTGCATATGATGGATTATGGGATGAAGGGTTGAGGGTCGAATGGATGAGGGATGGAGGGATGAGGGATGAAGGGTTGAGGGATGTGGGATGAAGGGATGTGAGATGAAGGCTTGAGGGTCGAAAGGATGAAGGGATGAGGAATGATGGGTTGAGGGATGAAGAGTTGAGGGATGTGGGATGAGGGATGAAGGGTTGAGGGTAAAAAGGATGAGGGATGAAGGGTTGAGGGATGAAGGGCTGAGGGTCGAATGGATGATGGATGAAGGGTTGAGGGATGATGGGTTGAGGGATGAAGAGTTGAGGGATGTGGGATGAGGGATGAAGGGTTGAGGGTAAAAAGGATGAGGGATGAAGGGTTGAGGGATGAAGGGCTGAGGGTCGAATGGATGAGGGATGAAGGGTTGAGGGATGAGGGATGAAGGGATGAGGGATGAAGGGTAGCAGGCGAGCACAATGATGAACGTGTTGAGTCAAAGGCAGGAACACAGGAGGGATCCCGGGAGTGAGACGGAGTGGGGGAGTTGTCTCTTCATGAGCTCGGCTTTGGATAGAGCCCCAAAGAGAGCTTCAAGAGTGCAAGGGAGTTTCGAATCATATTGCATATGTGTGATGTTTACTAAAGACGACGGCGCCCTGGAATTTTAATGTGGTCAAGAATTTTCTGCCTATAAATGGTTACAGTGGCTCCGTGTGAAGAGACAACCCAAGTAAACAGTCGAAAGGTTGGAGGCTGGTGCCAATTGTCAGAATTTCTGGAATTAATAACGGGAAAGCAAGAGCCAGCAATTGAGGATATGGGACACTCGGACTGATGGATTGGTGCAGGTCTGAGGCCAGGGTGAGTGTCTGTGTGAATAGCATGTTAAGCGAATGCGATCGTGCTCCCAAAAGGATGGCTGCTGTAGAGACAGGGTACATTTAGCGGGTTGTGGACGAAGGGGTGGGGGTGCCTGAGTTTATTTATTACAAAATGTTGAGGAGGAATAAACGAATGAGAGAAGGGGATAAACATGGGGCAGGAGGTTGTCCATTAATGCTTGTCTGGGACGGATATACAAGGTTCTGGTAGGAGGAAATGGTTTCGACTGTTGCAAACGTGGGACCGAATGTGGTGGCCAGCGGTGGAGGCTGCGTTTATTTACTTCTCAGGAGTGAGAACAAGAGAACGAGAGAGGGTTGGAAGTATGAAGTTGCATTTGAAAAACTGGGACGAAGTGGAGGGTCGAAGATGCATTGGGGTGATTCAGAGCACTGCAGGAAGTGACGATCCACGGAAGCTACGCAGATTTACTTCTCGGGAGTGAGAACGAGAGACAGTCGGAAGTATAAAGTTGCGTTAGATAAACTGGGACAAAGTGGAGGGTTGTAGATGCATTGGGGCAAATTCAGAGCACTGCGGGAAGTGACCGGGCACAGAGGCTGTTATTAATTTACTTCTCAGGGGTGAGAATGAGAGACAGTCGGAAGTATGAGGTTGCATAACAAAACTAGGACAAAGTGGAGGGTAGATGCATTGGGGTGGGGATGAAGGGTTGAGGGTCGAATGAATGAGGGATGAAGGGATGAGGGATAAATGTTGCGGGTCGAGGGTCAAATGGGTGACGGATGAAGGCTGCGATGATTTACTTCAAGAGTGATAACCAGAGAGAGTCAAAAGTATGAAGTTGCGTTAGAAAAAACTGGGATGCAGGGTCTAAGATGCATTGGGGCGAATTCAGAGCACTGCAGGAAGTGACCATCCACGGAGGCTGCATTGATTTACTTCTCAGGGGTGAGAACGAGAGACCGTCGGAAGTACTAAGTTGCGTAATGAAACTGGGACGAAGTGGAGGGTGGATGCATTGGGGTGAATTTGGAGCACTGCAGGAAGTGACCAGCCATGGAGGCTGCGTTGATTTACTTCAAAGAGTGATAACCAGAGAGAGTCAAAAGTGTGAAGTTGCGTTAGAAAAACTGGGATGAAGTGGAGGATCAAAGATGCATTGGGGCGAATTCAGAGCACTGTAGGAAGTGACCAGCCACAGAGGCTGCACTGATTTTTCTTCTCAGGGGTGAGAATGAGAGACAGTCAGAAGTTGTGTAATGAAACTGGGAAGAAGTGGAGGGTAGTTGCAATCAGGTGAATTAGCAGCACTGCAGGAAGTGACCAGCCACGGAGGCTTTTTATTAATAGTATTATCATTATTATCATTATAATTATTATTATTATTTTATTGATACAATGTGTGGTAAAACTGAATGAAGGTGACGTCTTAAGAGGAAAAGGGGAGTTGATGCTGGCTAGTAAGGTGGGCTAAGGGCGTGCTTTTGCCGAGATCGTTACGATAGCTTTCTGTGAAGCTGATGGAAAGTTTTCCGGTTGTGGAACTGATTAGACAGCTGTGACGATGTGATGAAGCCTTCGAATGCAGAGATGACAAGAATGATGGAATAATCTGAGAAAGGACAAACACATAGGGTTGTAGTTTGTTTGTTATTTTGTTTAAGTTGTGTGGTTTCCCTTTGTACAAATTAAATGAGCAGTGGCTTCTTGAAAGATTTCCCTTAATGCATATTAAATGAGCACAGATGGAGGGAACCTGAGATTTAAGATTACCTTTTGCCAAACAAACAATTGTTTCCTCTAATTGCATATGACAATGAGTAACTTAAAACTTGAAACCATACAACCTGGCTCCCTGCTATTGGGAGCTAATGGTACTGGCTGCTGTCCGTGAGTCTGTGACGTCAAGGGGGGCGATCCCAGCATGGATGTCTCGGCGAGGATCCCCAGATGCCGGCAGTTACGTAGACGTGGCATTTAATGAAGCAGCATTGGAACCCAGCTGTGTGGCTGCAGTTGGAGGGAATTCCTTTTCTTTTCGGGACGCGTTGGAGACTGTCCACTGCCTGGTCTTTGATGTTTGGATTGTGATGTGGAGAATGCTATTGCGTGGAGAAGGCCGCGCCGTGAGTGCGCAGCGATGGATCGTTGGGAACAGGTGGAGAACGTGCATGTGCGGAAGCACCGATGGCGACCGCGATTCCTGACCCTCATGGATGGAGAAGAGGATCGATCCGGAGTCGGAGAGAGTTTGTGGGGCAGGTGGAATGGAGGAGCTGGCGAGGCCGAGGTATGGGAGCTGCGGAAGGCTTGCGGCTCTGCCTGGAAGTTTGTCTGTAGTCCGACTGCTGCGGGAATGATATGACTCTAGGATAATCGCCTTCGGGTGGATTTTGTCTGGATCAGAAGGATTGTTCTGCAGCTCTGGATCCATGGTGAGTTAATTAATTGATACAGCCTCATCCGTCACAGCAGTCAACAGCCTCAGAGACTGCACTGGGGGAATTTATCTTGCTGCCACACAAATGTCCCTCGATCACAAAATATCTCCCTCTGGTGTCCAAGCGCCAAAGACTTATGTTAAATCAGCACAAATCATCTGTTAATCTGTACACTCATATTTTGTATTAAATATTATCTCACTTAATTCTTCTGTCCCTCCTAATTGAAATACTGGTGCAGTTAAAATGTTGAGTTCCACAACAATCCTGTATTAATGTGTTATGTAATTAAATATGCACATGTTCGGTGATTCATTGTTTTTTTAACCTCACTAACTTTGCCACTACGTCATCAAACCATGCCATATTTGGTATTGCTGGATTCAGGAAGCTCTCGACTTTTCAAAAATAACATAATTTTTCTTTTATTTCATATGTATTTCACACACAAGACCAACCTAAACAAACATTTCGAGAGTCCAAAGTTGAGATGAGCGGTGACAAGTCATGTCATGCCGTTTTTTGACGGGAAAAGTTACAGGATTACACGCAACCTTATGAGCCAAGTACTAACGGCTGCGGCCTGCGGGACATCCAGCCCCGTCCATGTCATGTACGTTACACATCCAGCCCCGCCCACATCCACTACGTCATTGTGGTTTGTTCAGGGAAAGTCGGGATTTCAGAAACTCGGACGAAACAGCACAAACTGACTGTCAGATTTCATGATGTTCTTCCCTACTACATAAACATTTACTACACGAACGTTTAAAGATAAATAGAAATGTTGAATTACTTGAAATGATTATTGATGTGAGGACACATTATTCCACCATGGCAACAATGTATAGTCTACTATTTGACTGAAAGCTGATTTAAAAAACATTCAGTGAACACAATGAACATGAAAACTGTTTTCAATAGACATTGCAAAGTATGTTTGTCACCGTTTATAACACTAGTAACGGAAACCCGTAAAAAGAATGGTCTAGCAGAATGCAAAGGAGTGGAGAAGTGAGTGACTAACTGTAATTTTATTTATCAATTACACACAATCATACAGGCTACATCATTCAACAGATTGTAAAACAATCAGTAAAAGATCACATTATATAATTTACTTATCTTCCAATGATGTAGACCTACATCAGTCTAATAATATCAGACTGAAAGAAAAGACCTTTGAAAACTTTTTACCACTATTTAGCCACCCTCAATCTATTAACCTCTCTGTTTATATTAGTTGTATTTATATTGACTATTTTATTTACTCAAATTGTTACTAACAGAACTTAGCTTTGCCAGCCTGTTGTAGGCCTACCACCAGACCAGCCCTCTCTCTACAATTACATTTCTATAGAGGACATCCAGTACACCACCATCTTTTGTACTATTTTATTTTCATTATTATATCTGACCTATTTTCTCACCTATACTATGCTATGTCATGTCCTATGTCTTGATGTATCATACTAGCCTTCAGTACTGTATGTGTACTGTGTGTGTTTGTGTGGAGTGTATTTTGGGACTTGTCCAGGTAATCAAGGACAGTGGTTCTCAGTTGACTTTGGCTGGTTAAATACGGTGAAATAAATGATAATAAAAAAAAAAAAAAAATGCAACCCATTTAATGGAATATCATAATGAGTGAACAAGTGTCAGTGATAGCAAATAATGCAAATCATTACCAAAGGAAAAGTTGTTCTATTATTTAGCAACAATAAACAGACTCTTCCAAACAAATTATGGAAGCAATAGTTAGTAGTAGGTCGGGCAAAAAATTATAATATGGTTGCAGCCTCCATGCAGACCAAGCCATTTCCCTGCAAAAAATGTACATCTCTCTACCACCAAGTAGTTTACCCAGCTGCCTTGCATCCTTGTGTCTGATGCTGCAGACTGCAGCATAAAACACACTTGCCACCACAGACTGATAAATCATCTGCTGCATCTTACTACAGATGTCTAGAGATAAATGACTAAAGAACATTTTTTTATTTCAACAATTTATTCAAGCAAAACAAAACATGACCATCTGACTGAACTTCTCTGTCACTCCTAAAAGGAAAGCAGAACATGTCACTCAATTTGGATACAAAAGTAGAATGTTTGTCAATGATAACTAAAGTTATTGATTTAGTCATGAACACATTGACTCAATCTGGAAGAAATAGAGGAAGGATAAGTATTTGTTGAGAATATAACTGATAGCTTGTAGTCATTCTGTCTTCAAAGTAACTAAAATGAACATTTCTAAAAAATAAAATCAAAGAATATGAGAGCTTTAAAAATTGTATTGAGATAAAAATAGTCACTGACCGATCAAAGAGTCTTTAGTCAGGAATGCCTGCACACATTTGGCAAAACTTTGAGCAAAAGCCCGGGTGAGAATCATCTGAGTAAATTCCCCGCAGCTCCCCTCTTTTCCCCTTTCCTGCGTAGCCTGTGGGTAAATAAAGGATTTATTAATTAACAGTACTTATTTGAGGCCCCACTTCATTTTTTCTATTTGATGGGTCTCTTGAATCTCATTACTCATAATTGCAATGTTTGCTTATGTCAGTTTTGAAGGGTTACGAGTGTTTCCATATTTCTATTATTTTACTATTGCATGAATTATTACTGAAAATTATGGATGCCCATGGAAATGGACTGATGGGGTTTTAGCAGTATATTCTCACTTACCTACAACAACTTCATTTTTTGATAAGAAACAGTTCTCTACTGCAATCTCTGGGAGGTAATAACAAAAATAGCTATCATATTAACATTTTGCTTACCTGGAATGCAGTTTTTATAGGTCTCGTTGCACTCTCTGCACGTTTCCAGGGAATACATGTTGCGAAACTCTGCTCAGTACCTTTCAGTGAACTTGCTCCAAGTTGCAACACCTGTAAAACAATTTTGACCAATTCATCTAACTTGGAAAAAAGTGCAGTTTATTTATAACATACGTTTTGTGTTTCTAAATCTTACTGTTAAGCCACATGAAATGAGCTTTTCTTCTGAAGTGCTCTGTTGACACCACTTCTTTGAAGCAGTGACACACCAAGGAGAGGGTCAGTATTGCCACATCTCCATCGCTCAGGACAACCTCGGCAAAGATCTCCTCCAACAGGCAAGATGGCAACTGAAACAATTGACATTTAATTTTTATATTTTCTGTTGGAAAAGACATTTATAGAACACTGTGAAAATGTGAGCACTGAATATATTCAATAAACAAAATTACTATTATGTTAATTGTTTACAGCCTGTTCAGGTATTAAGTAGTGAGTAAAGGCATTAATAAATACCGTATCAATAGAAACTGCCAAGTCTTCCTCTCCTTCATGTTGGATGGCAGTGTCTTGTGGGAAGGGTTGCTGTAGTGTCTGCTCAGTTCCCTCCATCCGTTTTCTCTTCCTACATGGAAATGTTCATAGAGGTCATATTAGTTATACCAGATCCTTCTAATGTAACATTTTAAACTCACAAACTTTTAATAAACAAAACTGGAGAGTACTGGACACAGAATTCATGGTTGGGTTCATACCCTGGTTTAACAGTCACTTTGGTACAGTACCTTTCCTTTTCGTCTACGGACTCGGACTCATGTTTCCTCTTCCTAAAAACAAATACTCAGATATCAGACCACTGAACAACAACAAACCAAAAAAAAAACAAAAACAAAAACAAATGCATTGTGGCCATCATCTATTATACCTTTGTTGTTCAATGTTGTCCAGCAGAAGCTGGCACCACCACCTCCTCAGTTGTGGCACATCTTTCTATTAGATGCAGACAGATATGTCATTGCAATTTCAAACCTTAAATACAGCATGGCCATTAAGTAATTCACACTTAAAAATTTCCCACCTGGGAGAAGTCAAAGTGCCACTCCAGTGCCATGTATAGTGCATACTGTAATCCAAAAACATTTTTCTTATTATTCAAATTATGACTGTTATTTTTTTTTTGGCACCTGTTTACGTTATAAGTGTTGATGCTGAGGTGCACAGTCCCACCACTTCGTTAACTTAACAACTCACCATTAGCATGAACACACCACAGTCAGCAGTTGCTCCTTGTGCTGGAACATTCTGAAGAAAAAAAAACATATAATAATAATTTGATTACATTTAAATTAAATTATTTAAATAATTTCATTAGTCACACTTAAATACATAGCACATTTCACAGGGCATATTAAATTTTAAAATTGCCCTAACCTTGTTATTAACATATGCCCATGGTCCAGGCAGTAGCTGTGCTGCAACTGATCTATAAAAGAAAGAAAAACAGACAAGACACCATGACATAAAAAAACTAGGAAACACTAGGAAAGACCTCATGTTAGGATGTGACATGATATTTGTGGGCAACATTCTAAACACAGGACTCAAAACTTGGTCTTCCATACATAATTTTGGAACAAGATAAGATAAAAATGACTTGATTAATCCCCAAACAGAAATTCAGTTGTCTTGCAGCTCATCTACCATTTGCAGAGGAATTAAAAAGCCTGATGGCTGTGGGTATGACAGATCTATGAATCTCTCTGTCCTGCAGCAAAGAGAGAGGAGCTATCCACCACTGCTGTTTTTTTTTCCATCAAGATGTTTGTTATGAAGTGCATGATCTAAGATGTAAGAATGGTCTCTACCATCTTCAGTGCACATCTCTCCACCGCATTACCAGTGAATCCATCAGGGACAAATGATGGAAGTCTCCAGATATCATTGTTAGAGGTGCCTCAGGATTTTTGTCTGTATCCTAGCAACAACTTCATGGAGAACTTAACATGGAACTTCAGCAGTAGCTATGGCTAGCTATTTACAGGTTTTGAATTAACTAGCATCTGCAATGACTATTGATCAACTGTTTTTCATCTTGTTTAATGCAAGATGGATACGCCAATGTACATTAATTAAAGGATTTGGAATGAAGGGAAATGAAGAGCAGATGTGTCCATAGTAGGACTGCAGATTGCTACCACAAATATAATGAACACGTCACCAGACAGGTAATACATGTACAATGCAGTCTATGAGCTCCCTTAGAACACTGCAGAAGAAATATGTAACTCTACTAGGAACAGTGAACGGTTCCCAAAACATGTAACTTTACTAGGAACAGTGAACAGTTCCTAAACTTCAGACATAATTTCACACCATGCAACAATGAACATATCCTCAATATTAGACTGAAAACCTGAGCATTGATAAATAGTGTAAATCTCCAAAACCCGTAGGCTTGGTGGAGTCGAGCACACATATCCTCCGTTTTTTAGGCTGGAGGGTCTGTAAAATATATAATATCATGATAATGGAAGCACATTTGTGATTATGACATCTGATTTCTCAAGCAGTGAATAAGCACAACTTTCACATGAACGCAGTTGTGACAAAAACTTTTGAAACTGAGCAACTCTTATGCTAATGTGTGGCTTTCCAGTTGAATCTTAATCAACCTGATCTCACAGAAATACAGTACAGGCCAAAAGTTTGGACACACCTTCTCATTCAATGCGTTTTCTTTATTTTCATGACTATTTACATTGTAGATTCTCACTGAAGGCATCAAAACTATGAATGAACACATGTGGAGTTATGTACTTAACAAAAAAAGGTGAAATAACTGAAAACATGTTTTATATTCTAGTTTCTTCAAAATAGCCACCCTTTGCTCTGATTACTGCTTTGCACACTCTTGGCATTCTCTCCATGAGCTTCAAGAGGTAGTCACCTGAAATGGTTTCCACTTCACAGGTGTGCCTTATCAGGGTTAATTAGTGGAATTTCTTGCTTTATCAATGGGGTTGGGACCATCAGTTGTGTTGTGCAGAAGTCAGGTTAATACACAGCCGACAGCCCTATTGGACAACTGTTAAAATTCATATTATGGCAAGAACCAATCAGCTAACTAAAGAAAAACGATTGGCCATCATTACTTTAAGAAATGAAGGTCAGTCAGTCCGGAAAACTGCAAAAACTTTAAATGTGTCCCCAAGTGGAGTCGCAAAAACCATCAAGCGCTACAACGAAACTGGCACACATGAGGACCGACCCAGGAAAGGAAGACCAAGAGTCACCTCTGCTTCTGAGGATAAGTTCATCTGAGTCACCAGCCTCAGAAATCGCAAGTTAACAGCAGCTCAGATCAGAGACCAGATGAATGCCACACAGAGTTCTAGCAGCAGACCCATCTCTAGAACAACTGTTAAGAGGAGACTGCGCCAATCAGGCCTTCATGGTCAAATAGCTGCTAGGAAACCACTGCTAAGGAGAGGCAACAAGCAGAAGAGATTTGTTTGGGCCAAGAAACACAAGGAATGGACATTAGACCAGTGGAAATCTGTGCTTTGGTCTGGTGAGTCCAAATTTGAGATCTTTGGTTCCAACCGCCGTGTCTTTGTGAGACGCAGAAAAGATGAACGGATGGATTCCACATGCCTGGTTCCCACTGTGAAGCATGGAGGAGGAGGTGTGATGGTGTGGGGGTGTTTTGCTGGTGACACTGTTGGGGATTTATTCAAAATTGAAGGCACACTGAACCAGCATGGCTACCACAGCATCCTGCAGCGACATGCCATCCCATCCGGTTTGCGTTTAGTTGGACGATCATTTATTTTTCAACAGGACAATGACCCCAAACACACCTCCAGGCTGTGTAAGGGCTATTTGACCAAGAAGGAGAGTGATGGAGTGCTGCGGCAGATGACCTGGCCTCCACAGTCACCGGACCTGAACCCAATCGAGATGGTTTGGGGTGAGCTGGACCGCAGAGTGAAGGCAAAGGGGCCAACAAGTGCTAAACACCTCTGGGAACTCCTTCAAGACTGTTGGAAAACCATTTCAGGTGACTACCTCTTGAAGCTCATGGAGAGAATGCCAAGAGTGTGCAAAGCAGTAATCAGAGCAAAGGGTGGCTATTTTGAAGAAACTAGAATATAAAACATGTTTTCAGTTATTTCACCTTTTTTTGTTAAGTACATAACTCCACATGTGTTCATTCATAGTTTTGATGCCTTCAGTGAGAATCTACAATGTAAATAGTCATGAAAATAAAGAAAACGCATTGAATGAGAAGGTGTGTCCAAACTTTTGGCCTGTACTGTACGTGAAATGACCACGACCTCTTAACACCGCATTCCGTGGTGGCAGCACGTAATGGGTTGAAATTACATGCTGCCACTACGAAAACAATGCCAATGTAAAGTCAATTAGGGTCCTCTCCCGTGGTGGACACACGGATTCCCTGATTCAATCACGTCACATCAACCTCATTTTCCTCAATGATATCTTTAACATTCCTGTATACACACAAAACGCGGAAGTGTTCTTGATATTAAAACGGCAAATACATTCCCCTGTTATAATTTCCCACCAATAATAATAATAATGATAATAACGTGATAGTTCGGCTGTTCTAGATATTTGTTATAGCCTATTCAAATATTCAATCACAAAAACGCCGTTTCTAGAGAACTTGCTAAAATATCTGAAATGAACTATCATGCCTACTTTTTCTTAACATATTTCATCTAGGTGCAGTGTCATTACTAGTTCAGCTTTACTAGACATTTAATATATTCAGTAGATCTATCTTTTTATGACCCTGTTTTACAAGCCGCAAAAAAACCTAGCGTCCCAAAAATGCCGTTTTTAGAGTACTATCTAAAATAACTACGATTAGCCAACATCCTTGCTTTTTTCTTAACATAGTTCATCTAGGTGCAGTGTAATAACTACTTCGGCTTTACTAGATATTAGATTTATTCAGTAGATCTATCTTTTTACAACCCTATTTTACAAGCCGCAAACGAACCTACTGTCCCAAAAACGCCGTTTCTAGTGTATTAGCTAAAATATCGAAAATTAGCCGACATCTTTACTTTTTCTTAACATAGTTCATCTAGGTGGAGTGTAATAACTCGTTCGGCTTTACTTGATATTAGATATATCGGGTAGATATATCTTTTTACAACCCTATTTAGAACCCTACTTTGCAAATCAGAAGAACTACAACTATGTTGCTGATATGTATCAAACTGCATGGCGCGGTCCCAGGGAATTGTAGTTTTTTAAAAATCTAAGTGTTTTTCCTAGATTTGGAAGTTGTAAATACTGAATTGAGAGTACACTGTGGACTTTAAGGGGGTGGTAAACACATTTGTGAAATCAGATTTTAAATATCTAATTTCTAAATGGGTGAAAATTAATTTTATCCATATTTTACCCATATCTGACAGCACCCCCAGTTGTTGACTACACTCACATGATAGCTGAGGTCAAGAGCTCACTATAACAGTTGGTCCCATGTCTGTACCCTCTTTTGTTGCTAAGTTATAAGCCCTTAAACATGCACTGAGGTCAAGGTTCAAAGGTCAATGGCTGAAAGCAGGGGCCATGTAGAATCTTCATACTGACATATGTCACTCTCCAGGTTGAGACCTTTCCAATGATGTATTTGGTTTAGCTCTATGACAAAGTTTAGATTTTTTTCATTTTTTGGACACAAGCCATGCCAGGTGCAGTTTCAGAGAGCACTTTGAAGGCCCAGTGTATAAAATGAGTTTTGTTTGTTTCTTTGCTTGTTTTTATCTTTTTTACTGTAGATAGTTACTAAAATGAGTCATCCTCAGACAATACAATACTACTAAAAAGTAAACCAATAATAACAATAATGAAATAAGCAAAACTAATAATATAATAATAATTAGATTATTATTAGAATAATAGATAATAAATCTATTTACAGAGTGGAATGGTAGCCTAATAGATAACTTAGATAATATTTATTATTGTTTAGACACTTTATTATTGCTTAGATACTATTTAGCCTATTATTGTATTTACTTTTAGCATGTTCTAATTTTGAGTAATTTCCGAGAAGTTATGATAAAAAAAAATAAAAAATTACAGACTATAGGAGACAACCTCTTCAATGTCTCACGTCAATTAATTAACACTATTTGTCGGCTTTTTATAATGCCTTTTTTTTTTTTTTTTTTTTGCTGCTGTCTCCAGTTGAGAGTGGTGATTTGCTAAATACATTCTACAATAATAATTAGATTAACATTTGGTCTATAATATTGTTGGCTATATTACATAATTTAATTTAAAAAAAACGGAAGAATAAAAGAAATAAACACCGAAATAACATTGGAAGTGGTTCAGCCGCAGTCCCGCTGGCTGGCTCACACTGAGATTACATTTGTTTTTTATTACTAACAAAATGTTTTATATTGACCGTATGAATGGTTTCGTTTTCAAATAAATATTTGGAAACGAAAATATGCTTTGGTGTACTTTTACAGAGTTTTGCAATATGTATATAGCCTACCTGTATCAAAATGTATAATTTTCAGCAGCCGTTTGTGTGACAGCTGCCACGGTCGGAGGTATAACCAGCGGGGCAGCCGCTGGTTCTGTGGCGCTGGTGGAGTGGAGGGTGGCCGGGTTGCCAGGGGCAGACGGCTCCATGTGATGGTGTTTCCTCTCTGGTTCTTCCATGCTCAGCCTTATTTTTATCTTCTTATTTATTTATTTATTACTGGCGTCTGGATTCAGTTACGGCAGACGGATGGCAATCTGAAATGGAATGAAGCCCACAGACGGCAGACAGCAGCTACAAAACAGTAGTGGAACGTGCCTTATCCGCCCACAGCACAATGCTCTTAAAGCCCTATGCTATCAAAAGCTGGCAAAATACATTTATTTTATTTTATGGCCTTGACATTAACCTGTCATATTGTTGAGTTATCAAGGACACTTGCGTGTTTTGTGTGTATACAGGAATGTTAAAGATATCATTGAGGAAAACGAGGTTGACGTGACGTGATTGAATCAGGGAATCCGTGTGTCCACCATGACAGAGGATCCTAATTGACTTTACATTGGCATTGTTTCCGTGATACCGGCACGTAATTTCAACCCATTACGTGCTGCCACCACGGAATGCGGTGTTAAGAGGTCGTGGTCATTTCACGTATTTCTGTGAGATCAGGTTGATCTTAATATGTTAAGATGTGACAATTTGATAAAATAGTATAAAATTATCATGAACACATGCACTCTGATGTGACACCTCTAACACTTACACCTAGTATCCAGTGTCCTGGTTTCCATATCGGGAATAAGATGCAGTCTTTTGAGGCTGCATCAACCTGCATCATTGCCATGACAACAACAGCTTGTAGTTTCATCATTAAGACACTTAAAACACCTAACCTTAGTCACAGATGATGTCACTATGTACAGGCTCAACACAATAAAATTATAGGTACAACAGATGGATCACTTAGGGAAAGTAAAAACTTACTGGCAGTGAGAGAATAGGTATCATAGTGAAGGGCTGTTTCCACGTGGAAATGACATAGCCATTCACAGCAAAAACATCCTTTCCCTGTAAAGCAGGGTATACAAAATACATATAGATACCCATGTAACTTGGCCTTCATTCTTACCTGGAGGTCCGTCACACTGCTTCCAGCACTTGTGTGGAGCATGTGTTTCATGCTACCACAATCTTCATTGCACAATTGAAAACGACCTGTAAGAGAAGCACAATTAGATGAATGGCAGCATAATACAAGTAGCAACAGCCTACCTTCGTTACAAAATGCATTAATCTCCATACTTAGTATGGGGATGGAAGTGGTCGTGCTCCCAGAGGCAGCCGATGGTGTGGGGATGGAAGTGGTCGTGCTCCCAGAGGCAGCTGATGGTGTTGGGATGGGGGCAGCCGATGGTGTGGGGATGGAAGTGGTCGTGCTCCCAGAGGCAGCCGATGGTGTGGGGATGGAAGCAGTCCAAGTTGTGGTTGTGGCTGCTGTTGCTGTTGACAGGCAAGGGAAACAACTAAGATCATGACTTGTCAACACCAGTATGCATTTACCTATTCAATACTGTACTAACTGGATTGAAAATACCTAAAGCCACAATATACTGTGCAACTACATACCTGCAACTGTTTGCCCATTTGAGTTCAACTGTATTTCCAGTCCACTCCCCAATGTTTTCTTCATGTCATCAATCCTTTTTGCATTGCCTCGATTGTTGTAATGGTGCAAAATGTTCCTCATTAGAAATATATGGGATGAGGGGGTCATCATATTTAAAAAATGATTATTCTTCCTCATGCCACCGAAGAGCTGCTCAGCACACTGACTATTGACCCAGCCACATAACTCAGGAACAAGTTCTATTTTCCGCAACACATCCTTTTTGTCTTTTGTGTTTGCCTCATGGAAGCGGTCGTAAAGAGCATAATGTTCTGAAGATCCTGTCAGAGGGTGGCCACCTTCATCTGGCACTGGCTTCTTTGTCGCTAGCCATGGCAAGCTGACTTTCGCATGACCTGCAGAGGGCAATCTGATATTCTCCTCAGTAGCATCCATCAGTCTACCCTCGTGAGGACTGAACGGCAAGGACTGTGGTTCCCTAATGTTTGTATGCGTTGCCAGGCCCCTTGCAAAGTCATACAAAGTCACATTGGGGAAGTGTTTCATCGATAGCAGCAAATCTGCGAAGTCTCAAGGGCTCTTAGCCCTCAGGTTAAACTTCACACCATATACAACAGCGCAGGGGCATGTGACAACAGCCCATCCACCTTTTGAACGAAAGTTATTATCATTAGGAGTACATATTCAAAGTAAAAACTAATTAATTACTGATGGAAACATTTGTGAATATGAATCAACTCACCAGAGGCCCCCCAGACCTTTGAAAACACTTTGTCGTATGTTGAGCGGTCCTGCATTTCTTTTCTCAACCTCATAACTAGGTCCATCCTAGAGCCCTTGGAGTCTATGCCACATTCCTTGCAAAGACTACGCACAGCTTCCATCTAAGATGTTTAATAGCAGATATTATGGTCCTGATGGATTCAACAATGAGCTAACCTATGAAAAAACAAGTAATGTTACAGTGTAAATACCTTAAATTTAAGAATCTCATCAGTGAGTCTTTCCTCTGTAATCAAGAACTCTGCTGCTTCATTTGGGTGACGTGGTTGGTTGATTTTGTTGTATTCAGTGTTTAAGACCACATCTGAGCCTCTTGTGTGTGGACCATGGTGCCCAATTATGGTAACTGGGTCGTACCACAAAAGGGTTCTGCCTGTTACCTGCAGGCCTATTGCCTGCAGCCTGCAGCCATTTCAGAAAATGTAACAAGTGTTACTGCATGACCATGAAACCTAACCTCACTCTCAAGAGCTGTATTTCAATAATGTGAATTGCGGCAGTGAATAAAAGGGGAAAAGAAAAAACACTCAGGGTGTCAATACCTGTAACATAAGATTAAATTAACACAAATCAAATTATCCTTATGTCTTTAAGGGGTAAATTAAGCTTCAAATTAACTATATGTACATAGGTAAAATATGAACTAAAGAAAATGTTACCTCTTACCAGATCTGCCACCTCATGTTAAGGAAAGGAGAGAGTAAAAATGGGGTGCTGTATTTAAAGAGTGTAGGTGTGTTAATTCAAAAAATCTAAGGGTGACAGAGGGTGAACCAACCAACCAACCAACCAACCAGTGAGAAAGAAAGAAAACAGGAAGTGATGCGGGGTAAAGGGAAGTGGATAAGCAGAAAAATCTTCACTGCATCTATACTTACTTGGCACCAGTCCACGACTGACCATTTCCAGTGACACGGACTCCCAGAACTCATCAACATTTACTTTTCCATCATAATCGGGGGGAGATTGCTCAATGCTGCTTACTAGAAATAAAAACCAGGACAACAAATTCCAAGTGTAGATATGCTTCATTTACGTCTTGTGGAAATAAAGTCTACAGATGTTAATACAATTGTGTAAAGACTACTTTTAGGCAAACAGTGTCAATATAAATTAGGGTTAAACCATTTTGAAAAATGCAGTATGATTTGCAAGATAGAATATGTCTGGTACATCTTCTCATAAACAAACTTCAATGAAATGTATGAAATGAAAATAAGGATGATGATGTGAAGTGTTTGCTTACCAGGCATACTGAACACTCCTTTCTTATGGAGATCCATGACAACTGTGACGGGATGGTAACCACATGTCACACACGAATAGGTATATGTGTGATCTGTCATGGCTTCATAATGGAGGTATGCATTCAAAATCCTCTGTTTGGACGGGAAGGATTTTCCACAGGTCTTCTCCAGCACGTCTACCATGCTTCCAATGGACTGGTGGGTCTATAAGAAGTAATTTCAAATGTACAACAGATTAGTCTTTTTACTAGTTTGTTTAGGTTTTGGAAAGAATTGAAACTTTGCGGAAATGTTTCTACCTGGAGAGTGTTTTGAAGGAATACACAAAGATGCAATGACAGAATAGTATGGTCATCAAAGTTATGCACTCCATCACTCCACTCCTGGTAGCGGTAGACCATACCACAGGTAGAGCAATGTTTGCAGTACGTTGATATTCCTGGAAAGAAAAACAAAACAAACAACAAGCATAAACAATGGCAGGTTGATCTGTCAGCTGTTGACAATTTCAATGATACGTTTGCTGCATGCCCTGGACAACATTTAATATTAATATTCATTACTTTAAATGTTTCAGGCTGTTTCAGCAAATTTGTAAAACATTTTTCACAACAACTCTCATATGCACCTATTTATGCTGTTTCTAACATCACACAGGGATATATAAGCCACAACTGACAAATATGCAATGGGTTACGAAAAACAAGGAAGAGAAAAAAATACCTTCTATTGTGTCCGTCACAGTCACAATTTTGGCTTTTGAGGTGATGAGCTGTGGTTTGCCAAGTGGTGTCTGGCCTGCGCACTCTGTGCAGATGGTCTCAGTTGGGATTAAGTGCTGTGGAAACTCCCTTTTTGACTGTAGTAGTTCAGGAGGGAGATTAGCAGGAATTTTCTTCCGGAAGAGGTATCTGACCATTTGGGACAGCACTGGATCCTCTGTTGGGTATTGCGCTCCTTCCTGTACCAGTTCCTCCACATCCTCTGCAGCATTTTGACAGGATTCAATGGCTTCACCATCGATACCATGGATACTTTTAAAAAGGTCTGGGGCCATCTGAAACAGATGCCACTTGGCAATGCATTTATGAATGCATGACTGTCTGGGCTTGGCACATGGGTAGCACCATTCAACCCTATTGCTGTCATATGATTCCATCACACGACCTATTCTGCTATAGTAGGAAATGTGCGGCTCATATACAGAAATGAATCTTTTGGTGCGCGGTCCACCAACATCAACCAGACATGACAGAGGCACTCCCTTATTTTTTGGTTCTGCTTGTCGTTGCTGGCATGTTTGTTTTTTTGCGTCACCAAACCACTTTTCCTGCACCATTTGGTTCAAAATGTCTTCCTCAAGTGCAGTGGTGTCAGTACTGGCAGGTGGGCAATATGTGAGCGACTGCAGGTGATGACACTCAAACGCCATAAGGTTGCTTCTTTTCGCAAATTCGGCATTGGCCTAGCACAAGTCCATTTCACACATAACCTGTTGGTTTGTGCCAGCTATTTTTTTAATGACATGGATTGGAGTGCTTGGTCCTGTGAATGTTTTTTTCACTGCAAAAATACCTTTTTGTTGGTCAATACACTGGCAACTTAGATGGCATTCAGCAGTGATATCTTTTGTCCCAGTGTGTTTCCTCTTAAGATGCAACCTTAAATTGCATCTATTAAGTGTAAGGCCACAGTGTACACACTGGATTTTATGCTGCTGTGGTCTACGCACATGAATTTGTGGCTGGGATGCTTGCTGTGTGGCAATAGGGACTGATTCGGGGGCTGTTACGGGGCTCTGAGCAATGGGGGCTGTTACAGAGCTCTGAGCAACGGGGGCTGTTACGGGGCTCTGAGCAACGGGAGCTGTTACGGGGCTCTGAGCAACAAGGGCTGTTTCCGGGCTCTTGGGAACAGACATTGCTCGTACAGTACAGGTCTTTAAGTGAGTTTCTCCTTATGATGGTTTTGTCACAGTTGAGGCAGTGGAAATGAGAAACGGCTCTGCATTTGAGGCTGCATTTGCAGATACGGTATTCTGCAAGACAAAATATTTATTACATTAGAGCTATTATAGGGGTACTACACTTTAATCAATTAATTAAACATGTTGCACTCGTTATGAATTGGGGGCACCACCTTCGCTAGAAGGAAAATTACTGTAGCGGATTAATAACTCTGTGGATCAGTTATCAATTTGTCCGTACACTTATCAATTATGAATCAGTCTCATTACCTGGGTTATGAATTCTACCATACAGTGATCTTAGAGTTTCTGCTCAGAAATGATATCCACAGACAACGACTTTAGCGATAAATGAAAATCTATTTAAGATTACAAATCAACAAATGAGTAATAAGACAAAATCAAACAGGATGTATGAGTATTAGGGCAAATCATTCAATCGTGATTTACTTTGGCGATAGTGAGAGAGTATGTGTTTATAGATACTGATGGGTATGCAGAGATATTTGATCGTAATCACTTATCTAAGAAAACTGAATTAAAATCAACACAGCTAAGCCTCCTATTTGACATCAACTCTTATCACAACACTGTGCAGCGGCAGCTGAAGGAAGTTTTGCCTACTTCTGTGCAGAGACTTGTAATATAATATGTATAATATAATATGTTACAGTAAATTCAGACCATACCTCCATGGTGGACTGCTCCATCCAAGTGATTTCTGAGATGGTAAAGAATTTTATGAGTAAGTGGCGTCCGGAAAGGACAACAGGGACAATCATACAATTCTGCTGCCGGAAAAACAGGCTCTTCAGTGGCCAGGAAATGGGTGGGATGCTGTGGACATATCCACAAAAAAAGAACAACTGACCATTAGATTCAAGATACACAAGGCCTATTAGCAAAGAAATGAATACCAAACAAAATTCATTGCACTGACAATAAAGCTTCTTAATTAATTAATTTCCATGTAAGATAACTTTTTTGTTACGTTACATAACTTAGCGTCACTTTCGATATATACATACGCAATGAAAATGCCACACACACACACACACACACACACACACACACACTAGAGCTTAGATTCTCTGCCCGAACCCGATCCCGGCCCAAACCGGGTCGGGCCGGGACCCCACCCCTCTGACGGGCCCAGGCCGGCCCGGTCAGATATGAGAGAGAGGAACAGACGAGTGGAGTCGATGTTTAACCGGCACGGAGAGAGCAGGCGAAATGTGCTGCCTGTGTGGACAGTAAAGCGCGGCACTAACGCGCTCGGTGTGTCCTTAGCGTTACTTATGACAGCCAACTTATTGAAAAATGTCGGGTTTAAATCGGGCTTGGGCCCATAATTACAGTTATTGGACGGGCCGGGCCGGTCCCGGACATAACGGGCTGGGTCGGGCTGAATTTTTTGGGAAAAAACACTGTAGAATGGTCATACTTTGTGCTTTCTTCTTCAAATTTGAAACAAGTGTGCACTGATAGTGTGCCTTCAGCCTCACACTGTCATTTATCTCCACAGATGAAGCCACAGACAACATTTTTTTTATTTAAGGCGAACCAACATCTTCAATTTTTTACTGACTTCAAAGGCCCATTACTCTGTCTCTGTATCACCTAGGATGTTCACAAGAAACTGCAGGGAGTTTTCTTTCTGGCAAGACCTCATGCATGCATGTAGTGCATGGGAGTTCACAAACCAGTGGGTGACATCACAGTAGCTATGTCCATTATTTTTACAGTCTACAGTCTACACTTACCAGGCTGGCAGCCTGGTAGGTAAGTCACAATGATCTGAAAAGGTTATATGACAGGTCAGGTCACATGACTTCCATCCTGGCGGTGGCCGCCCTTAGCAGAGCTGTGCAGCCTCTTGTGTGAGAAAGCATGAAGTGTTTTAGAGCACACTTATTTTTAAGTTTAACGAGCACACACTGAATGCAGACACTGTATTGAATATGAGCTGTGTCTGTGACCTTCTCTGTAATGACTGGTCATTTGTGTGACAAGCCACATCACAAATATCTGATGTGAGATGACCTGTGAATCTATGTCTGTTGACACAGACAAGATGAGCTTCAATGATGAGAAAGTTTCAGCGACAGGGAATGTAAAAGCAGGAGTGTGCAGTCAGGCTCTGTGAAAATCAAATACGACTTAAAGTTTAAAGACATACTGACAGCTCCAAGAGGCTCCACTGCCATTACCATACCCTCTACAGAACAAACAAACTAAGCATTTTACTGTTCACAGAGCCTGAGGGTGGCACAAAATGGGAGTAATGGGGTCATCATAATCAGTTGGGTTTATCCTCTTGAAAGCAGTTAACTTCAGTTGTATCATGAAAAACATTGTGTGAAAGGTTGACATGTTTTCAAGTGGGTGGCACTGGAAGGAAGCCAATGGAGTGTTCAAATGGAAGGTGATCATCCTCTCTAAAACGGAAATGTAACAATTAAATTTAAGGGCCATCACACCATCACATTTTCATAGTCCATGAGGAAGTTTAGGTTTAACCCTGGTGTTTGGAGATAGTCCATCAAAACATTAATTATAGCAAACTGTATAGCACTCTGGCATTTACTCAGTAAGATACCTGGTCATATGAAAAATTAATTTCATCCTGATTGCTGTTTCAGTCATTTTTAAGTTAGGCGAACTGACCCTTACAGCACCAAAGCAGTATTTCACTATGTACTCTAGTTCAAAGTGTGACCTCACAGAGCTGTAACCACACCCAACAGCGACATCCCAGTGTTCTGAAATACATCTCATTCCAGCAGTATTTGCTTATAGTATGTAGACTGTGTGTAACTGGAACTTTTTCTCCACATTTCATATTTTACAGCAACATGTGAGATGAAACTTAAAATTTCCAGGTGTAAAGAAACCGTTACTTCATACCTGAGCAGTTGTGAAATTTTGCCTTTCTTAGCAGTTTTGATCATAATTAAAGGGCAACTTTGGTATTTTTCAACCTGGACTCTATTTCCTCATGTTTTTGTGTCTACTTGATTGATGGAAACAACATGTTTTTAAACTGGTCCTGTATTGAGCAAGACTGCTGCAGACGGCAGCGGTGAAACAGGCTGCAATGTAGTCACTTGGGGCAATTGTGCACCGTCAGTTTGCATCTACTAAGAGTGCTTGCGTTGGTCACTAACAGGCTCACCATACTATTCTATCTGTCTGATAACATTATGGAAAGGATAACGGCAGAGACAGACCTTTTTTTTTTAAAGAGTAAGATCCTTTTTGATTAACCAGGAACAGCCTCGAAATTGCTATTGTTAAACCAACCCGACTCCATTTAAAAATGTAAATGTGCTGCATTCAAAATCGAGAGAAGCAAAAATAAAACTCACAAAAGCCATCTTGTGTTTCCTTTCTACTGTTTCAAAATCACCAACTCTGGTTTGGTTGAAATAAACCCTTGAGTTAGGTGTGTAAATATGCTGGCTCTATACATGCTAAAATTGCTGTTTACTTAACTGGAGTCTGGTGGGTTTAGCGATAATGATTTTGGGGTTTTGGGGGTTTCTGGTTAAACAAACAGCATCTCACTCTCTTACAAACAGGTGAATCTCTGTATCACTCTACATTTTTTTTCAGAATTTTGTCAGACACTCAGAAAAACAATTTGAGCCTGTCAGTGGCAAAAAAAGAAGTTTTATTGGACTTAAATTGACGGTGCTCAATTGCCCCCCGGTGGTGACACTGTAGCCTGTTTTGCGGCTGCTGTGTCAATACTGGACTGTTGACAAAAACTGGTGTTCCCACTAGTTTCTTTGACACAAAAATGTGGGAAAATAGGATCCAGGTTAAGAAGTACCAAAGTTATCCTTTACGTGTGGTTTGGTCAGTACAGAAAAAACTACAGCAGAAGCGAGTAAGCGATCTTTCATTCATTAAATAGTGAGGTCACACATGACATGTCATAAGTTAGCTACAGAGGTGTGGATTTGAGTCACATGATTTGGACTTGAGTCAGAGTTGAGTCACAAACTTGATGCATTTAGACTTGACAAGCTCAAAAAGACTTGCAACTTGATTTAGCCTTTAACACTAATGACTCGTGATTTTACTTGAGCTTGAGCATTTTCACGTAAAAATATTGAGTGAGTTGAGTGCTTATTGAGTCCCTACATAAAAACAAATGTAATTTGGGCAGATATAATACTGCTCAATGACTAGTATACGGAAACTTAGGTCTATTGTCTGTTCTGCTACATATGTGACCAAAGCGTGAGGACTGGGACCATTTCAGATGGTCCCTTTTACCAATTTGACACAAAGGGAATTGCAGAGACAAGTTTTCCAAATAAAATCAATACGGTTTATTAAATATGAATTAAAAACAAGATGTAAAAAACATTATTTGTCAGCAGCCATAAAAACCTATGTGACAGTCCAAACAAACAAAGGACATTGCTTGAATGTAATCTCCAACATAACTCACCACAGGAATGAGGAGCAGTGACTTTGTAGCCTGAGGATTTGCTGGGTGTTTCTATATGGTAACATGAATGAGCTACACCTGGAGCCCATTCAACCCTAATCAGGCCTTCTTAAAGTGGACTGACCTTTATGGTGGCCCAGCCAACCCTACTACACATACAAAAAAGATTCATAGCTGACAGTTACTATTGTTTGTAATGTTACAGATATATTATTTCAGGTTTAACATGTATGTGTTAGGGAAGAAGAAACAACCTCAAGGAAATTATTTGTATTGTGAAATTCTTAAAGTCCAGCTGATATTGATAAAATTAAACATTTCTGGATGTCAATTGTCATAAAACAAAAAAGGGGAGAAGACATTCCACCAGAGAAAATTGCGTCGGCTAGACAAACGTCTACGCTGTGTTCTCTCTATTCACATCAGAGCTAAACAGGTTGTAGGCTGTGTGTTAATATGCGCATTTGGTGCATCTAATGCATCAAAACATTGTTTTCTAGTTGGAGCTGCGCCTCATTTTCAAACCATATGGTTTGCCTAAAATAAACAATGCAAGTAAACCTGCATAGTTGTCCCTCCATTGTGACATTAGAAAGTGTTGTGCTTATCTTGCAAGTGTACTCTTCTTCAACGTTTTGTTTACTTCCTGGATTTTTCCTGCATGGAAATCCTGACCAATCAAGAGCAGCTGTCTTGCACAGGCATTTTATCTTGTCTGCTTGTAAATGCTGCCGTGACAGCATGAACCAACTCTAAGCAATTATGTAACTTTGTAATAAAATTAGTCAAGCGAACTCTAAGTCTGAAAGCACCCTTTACTGACTATGGCATGGCCAAGAGTGTCAGTGGAAAAAGGGTATAACACTATGTCACTGAGTGCAAGTTGGAAAAAATCATACCAAAGATAATTTTGTTCACATATAAAACTTTGGTAGTCAACAAAAATAAACTGCAGTATGCAAAACATGCAGGTTGAAAGTTTCAGAGATGCAACAACTTCTTACAACTTGTTTTAACTAATTAATACAAATTTTAAAAAAACATTCATGATTTTTTTTTTTTTTTTTTATATATAATATTACTCTGTTGATAAGGCATCCTGTCAGGTTTCCCTAAATTTACCTAAAACATCTAGCCAAGTCACACCCAAATTGAAAGTTGTTCTTGTTTCATCTTTAGTACATGTCCAGTACATGCATGGTCTCATTTAAAAGGTAACTGAAGTTTTCTCTCCAGCAGTCAAAATCACTTGAAGTGCTTCTGTCATTAAGTTAAAGATGTTTTTATCACACTGGAATATGTATACCATACACAAAAACATATTTTGAATGTTTTCTGTTTGAGTAAAATGTTTAAAAGAGAGAGTTTTTGATGGTTGTAATAGTTATGAGTGGTAATATAAGAAACCTCACAGTTCCAGAACGTTCCTGCCATTTTCGTTTTTAATGAAACATATTTAAATCATTTTGGCTGTTATGTTTTCATTCCTCAAGGTAAAATAGGATATGATATTGTGTGAAAGAAGATAAGCTTGTTCAAGATGAACTGCGCCTTGCCTGCAAAGTAGACGAGATCAGCCGGCCGCAGCGGGGGGCGGTGACAAAAAGCTGCGGTGAAGTCAGACAGTTTCCCAACAGTTTCCAAAAACCTTCTGTCTGTACAAGAAGTCTCAGACACACTGAGACTCTGATATGATTTCAATTTATTAAAAATGTTATCAGACCCATATATCAGTTTGTTTTCAGTCTCCAGTTGTTTTTTATGATAGAATAATTTATTAAAATGCTTTACAGGCGATCTGTAATTTATGTTCATGGTTCAACCTCCATTTTTCATGAATTCTCATGTAAATCAGCATCATCAAAATACAACACAACAGCTTTCATTAAAGATCAGTCAGATATAATTAGGGCTTCACATCTGTACAGATGTTATTTTAAGAATCCTCACATCCCACTGACCACAAGTCTCTGTGATGCTAAACAGGCTACCTCAATAATTAAAACAGTCCAATATTAATATACAGTAGACTCTGTATAGTTTATGATGAATGTAGGGCTATTGAGTCTCTGATGACTAAACTTCACCATCAGTCACACAACATGTTTCTGTGCACAGAATTAACCTTCAAATCAGACAAATAGAATTTAAATCTCTGAAATTCAAGACAAATTAAAAGTTTATCTAAAACGTCATCTTGTTGAGTCGACATCTAAACCAATCAGCTGTTAGATCAGGTGAGAGCCAGATGAAATTGGACACAAAACTAACCGGCATGTATTGTATGCGATTGCCGGTGATCGACTCTGCTCAGGCCTGGCTCATCTCAAATGAGCCTGATGTTTTTCTCTCTAAAGGTGTAAAACCTAAAAATTGCACTCTGTGAAACATTAACTAAGAATTACTTGTCCGTTTATTAATGTCAGTTTGGCTATTCATACATTTAAACTAGATCTGTGATTCAAACTTTGGTACAGACAGTTGTTATGAGGGGATACTTCATGTGCTGTGTGTGTGTGTGTGTGTGTGTGTGTGTGTGTGTGTTTGAAATTTATTCCAAAATGTTTGTGTTATAAAGGTTCATTATAACTAAATGTGGCTTTCACCACAGCTAGTTCATTCAGTCTACAATGCACATTTGTGGGAGGAGAAAAGAGAGATGGAGACAGAAAGAGAACACTATGTGTGAGTGCACATACAGAGGCAGAGTATGATGAAAAGGCAAAAACTTAGGAGAAACTAATGTGATCTACAATAAGGGCAAATAGTGATAGAAAAGTGAAGAATCAAGACAGATGGGAGAGAGTGGTTGATGGAGTGGAGGAGGAGGAGGGAGTTGATAATTGTGTGTCTGATAGAGGGAGAGAGAGAAAAGAAGAGGTAGAGTTGCTAATAGTGTGTGTGATGTTGGTATTGATCAATCACACAGACAGAGAGGTGGGACATGACACCATGACCTGACACTGAGGCTAATCGAAAACTAATTCCCCGTCTCCATCATCATCATCATCATCATCATCATCATCATCATTTTCGACGTCATCAATCTATGACACACACATACACACACACACACACACACACACACACACACATGCATGCACACACACACACACACACACACACACACACACACACAGTTTTATATCTGAGATCGGCCATCGTCCAGCAGCTATCATCTTTGTTAGGATTTTGTTTTGAGGGGGGAAATTTTAAGAATATATCAATATTGTATGAACTATTGATTGATTGATCTATTTTTTGTTAAATTTTACTATCAGAACCAATTTTCAACTCTTTCAGCATTAACACAGATCATCATCTACATGTCTCATGTCCTGTGAGATAGTCAACTTTATTATTATATTATTTCATACGTAATACATGCACAAATGCAAATTAGTTCCCTGTGCTCTTGTAAGGCTATATTTGCATTTATTAAAGCACATTGTAAATGTATAACATTACTACTGTCTGCTGCAAAATTACACATTTCATGTAAAGACACTGAATCTAAAATACTACTAGGTGTAACTGTAGAATGAGAACTGATGAATTCAATTTCAGGATGAGTGTGGTGATATTCTTTATTTGTCCTCTTGTCAACAAATCCTGTATGGAAACCCAAATCACCTATGAATTGATCTCATATATCTTATCCATCTGTGCCATAGACTAGAGGGCTTCATAGGTCAAATACCCTTCCTAAACCTATAGACTATAAAAATTATGGATGTAGCTACAGCAACATTACCCACTGGTTTGTGAACTCCCATTTGAAGCCTCAAGTTCGACATTTTCGGCCATTACTGTCTGTTTTTTTTTGGAGCCAGAACTAACCATTTTTTTAGACAAGAGGTTGGAGCAGTGGAGGAGCAAGGGGTGGACTGGACTGAGAAGCCAAGGACACTATCTGCCTGTCACTCAAAGTGACCCGCCCTTTCTCATGGTTAACTTTAAGCCTAAATAAAACACAAACGGGTGAGGTATACAAAAATGTACCCCTCACACAGTTGTCATATGTCATGAATCAGTTCAGACAGGATCCAAACGCAGAGCAGTAGTTGAAGGTTTAAACAAAATGCGAGCTTTAATGCTGGTAAAGAAAAGTCCTCCAAACAAGAAGACAACAAAACTCTACGTGCAAAAGAAAGGATAACCAAAACCAACCAGGGAAGCACAATGAATGCAGGGATGAACTCAGGAATAGAAATCTAAAACAGAACGCAAACACCGGGCAGGAAATGACACCGTGAACTCGGGGGAAGATGAACTGTCAAGGAACAAAGGGAAACACAAAGGTATATACACAGAAAACCAATCACAAGAACGAGACATAGCTGCAACAAGGTTGTAGCTAGGAACACTAGGGTGGAGCAAACAAGACTAATACAGAATAGGTAAAAAGGGAAGACTCTGGGAACAGGGAAGGAATAATGAGACTGAAAGACAGGTGTGGCAGAAAACAGCCGGGAAAACACACAAAGGCAGGAAGTAAAACCAGACATGACACATGAGAGAATCTACAAAAAAAAAAAAGAAACAGATTTGACATGGATGAATAACATGACACAAGGAAGAACACAAACAGAAAATCCCAAAACAAAGTCCACAGGATAACAGAATATAAACAAAAAACAGGACCATGGCATAATGAATGTGGGAATTAGCTATAGAGACCAAAACAGGTTTTTTTTTTGTACCAGGCTGTAAACATGTTAATTTCTGCTGTATTGTTGGGTATTTTCAAGCCAGCCATCGATCGCATTTCCATAGTGCACTTGAATAGTGACATTCATGGTAAATGCATTCTAAGAGTCCAGCTTGAGCTGACGCATTTATGTGCAAAGAGGTTAGACTTTAGAAATGTTAGGAAACGTAATGGATCACATCCTGATAGCGAAAGAGCTTTTTCGTGGGGGTTGTGTGTGATGCGCCAAAAAAAATTTATCCACTGATTGAGAGATCTCTCTCTCTCTTACAATGGAAATCAATGGAAAAAAGTCTTTTTGGGCAAAATGGCATCACATGACTGATCCTGACGTTGTAATTTCAAGTTTAGCCTCTATGTAAAATTGGCTTCAAAACCTGGCACACTTCCACTTCAAGAAGTCAGCAGTGTGTTATACTTTGAGATTCCTTCTAGAACATCATGTCATTCAGCATCCTCTGTTGTTGGTCTGTTGGTCATATTAATGTTGTGGAAAAGAACCTGATCCCAAAAATGTGGAACAGTGCCAACAAAAAAAGTTTGTTGAGTCAGGCCCTCCCCTATGCCTGGGTTCAGGCTACACAGCATTTTCATCTGTTCTGACAGTCACTATGTCAGATTAGGCAATTGTGGAGTCATAAAATCGTGCCGTGACATGGCTGACAACCTTGACAAACTAAAATTTTATTATTATCACTATTATTTCAGTCATTATGGCTGTTCCTGCCGAACTGTAATTGTAGTGTCAAAAAAAGCATCACCAGATGGCAGGATCTACATTTGAAGTACCACATGTAAACTATGCAAGTCATTGAATCCTCCACAACAAGTTCCTGCAAATGTTTCACAATAAAAGCCTTTTCAGAAAATGAAGGAATTCTCTCAAGTGAAATTATGAGAGGCTTTTAATTTTTAACGTATACAGGAAAGTGTTGAGTTTGAAATGATGGTGCCATACATTAATTTTAACATGGCAAATGGAAGCGGATTAAAAGTAAAAATTTAATCATACAGAGAGAATGAGAAATAAAGGCCTGTGTCTGGAAGTAAAGGCCTGTGTCTACTACTGTGTCTAGTCTGTTTCAAATGATGTTGGCACCCTCTGCAATTGCAGTAAGTAATTGCCAAACTATAATTTGTGAATTTTATTCCTTTATTTCCTTCTCTGTTATAATCCTTTTTATACTCTGTGTGGTAACGTCCCTAGAGGAAACGTCAAAAACGCTGAGATATTGTTGCCATACAGTTGTTTACGGCAGCAGATCGCTCTGTGATTCTGTTGGTCAAAGTGACAGCAGTGATGGTAGAAGTCAGGGAAGACAAAGAGAAAATCAAATATGCTAGACTTTCTGTCTGGACATTCTGAGGTGTCCAGATGTGGCGACAGTTTTCGTCTACCTACTATGACACACTACATGAGATAAAATGACGGATTATTTTGTACGACACTTATTGTTGTTCATGATCCGTGCTGACATTGTATGACGCTGCGTCGGGCTATATGCGGACTGATATCATGTAGTCTGAACCCAACATTAGGATGACACTTTTAGGCCCTAGCTTCAAACAAGCCAGGAACTCAACCCACATACACATCACCACTGGCTTAAAAACAACGATGGATATGAAGCAATACATATGTATGCATATATGTGTGTGTGTTTGTCTCCTGTCTGTCTATCTGCCTCAGTCTCTCTGCTGTCTGTCTGTCTCCAGCTCTCCATTAGCGAAGGTGTCTCTTTGGGTCGATGTTTAGCGGGGTGACAACTGGGGACGCCCACTACTCTGTAAACATCCAATCATAGACCTTATGACTCCCAGATGACCTCTGACCCCTCGTCAAGCTCAGGGGAACTCTGTGTGTGTGTGTGTGTGTGTGTGTGTGTGTGTGTGTGTGTGTGTGTGTGTGTGTGCAGACTTAGAGCACTGACTGATTGCGCTGTCAATAAATGTGTTTATTTGCCGGGGGCGGAGTGGAGCTTTTCTTGGAGATGAAAAGGTGTTTTGAAGCACTTTGTTGTGAGGCGGAGTGCAGACGTACACTGTAATCAGATCGCTGTCTGAAGAACAATGTGCGGTCAAAATAATGAGCAAAAATCACAGGGTAAAAACCTTCAACACAATCAATGTGACTGACGGCTGAGACAGTGAGAAAAGCAGATAGATAGAGGCCTACTGCCAACCCCAAAAAGATTATCATTACCGTTACAGTGGACATTCTTTGACCTCTACAGCCACTGTGACAACATTATGGCTGGATGAATGAGTGAGTGAGTGAATGAGTGAGTAAGTGAGTGAGTGAATGGGGCTCTCTCAGTTCTCTACCTAGATCTGTGTAAGTTATGGAGAAGAAGAAGAGCTAAATAAAACCTCGTCTTCAGTGATGTGGAAAGCCTTTAATCATTGGCTTGTCTTCTCACTGTTGGCCTTTTCTTCAGTTTTGTTCAGGATGACGACATGCAAAGACTGGATGAGTTGTGTAACTTTTCCTTGAAAAAGCAAACTTAACAGTTCTTAGGGTCTTTCTTTTATTTTTTTAAAAAATAGTTTCCCTAGTACTGATGAAGATTCCAAGCAATTCTACCATTATTTTAGTAGCCTTGTGCAAATATTCATTTTTGTATGGAAATCACAATTTGAAAGAGAGCAACTTTCAAATTTCAAATTTTGCAAGATCAAATGACTTGGGTGATGAAGCTGCTCTTGATTGGTCAGAATGTCCATGCGGGAAAATCAAGGAAGTAAACAAAATGTTGAAGAAGACTACACTTGCAAGACAAAAAGTTGGTTGGCGCTCTCTTTAAAGCCCTTATCGGCAGATTACCACCTTACATCACTGACCTACTGGAGTGGAATTCTGGCACTTACACGACCCGCTCATCTGATTTGTTACTCCTCAAAGTTCCCTGAGCTTGTACTGAACTTGGTAAAAATGCATTTTTCTATAATGCCCCGAGCTCATGGAATACCCTACAACACACTCAGAAGATGCAAACACTTCCTTCTCTTGCAGAATTTAAGACTTTAATTTCTGTACATTGTGTTTCTAAATGTATTTGCTTTAGATGGTTTTTTATTCTCTCTTCTTTTTCTTCATTGTTCTCTTTCATATTAAATGTATGTGTTATTTTGTTTTAATGTGCTTGTAAACTCGACGGGGTAACCTCAATGTCCATTCGAGAATAAATAAAGGTAGAAAAGGGACAACTACGTGGGTAGATTTTTGTGCTGGTCATCGTGTACTAAATTGCTTGCATTATTTATTTTCGGCAAACCATACAGTTTGATAAATGAGGCACAGCTCCTACTAGAAAACAATATTTTGATGTATTAGATGCGCCGAATGCACATATTAAAAGGGATAGAGCACCCAAAAATGAAAATTCACCCATTATCTACTCACCCATATGCCGAGGGAGGCTCAGGTGAAGTTTTAGAGTCCTCACATCACTTGCGGAGATCCCAGGGGAGAGGGGGTAGCAACACAACTCCACCTAATGGAGGCTTATGGCGCCCCAGATTCAAACGTCCAAAAACACATAATTGAAACCACAAAATATCTCCATACTGCTTGTCCCTAGTGATCCAAGTTTCCTGAAGCCCTGACATAAGAAGTTGTTTGGAAAGACATCAACTGCTTCTCTGTGCACTGCGTTAATGTGTGTTCACGTGCCTTCGCTGGTCTTGCGCGCACCACTAGTGTCAACAGTCCATCCACGAACCACCCAACCACAAAGAAAAACAGAGAGAAAACAAAAAGTAAGAGAACAAGGGAAGGAGAAAGGGAAATAGGGGAGTTCCACTGTCCTTGGGGTCAGTCAGACTCTCAAGTTACTTATACTGTCCAGAAAGGATCTCCTTACCTCACGGAGCCTTTAAGGGAGAATATAACTTTCTTAGGTTTGATACACTTTTGAACGTTGGGCCCATTGTTGGTGTTTCATTTGTTGCCTTGTGTTGACCACTTTGTAACATGGATTTTGATGGACTAATATACTGTAGAATTGCTTCCTTGTGTTGTCTGTTTTTGCAGTATCTCTTAATGCAGTGAGCGTTGTCAGATTGGTGAAAATGTTTTCTCTATGTGCCTCTGCTCTCTGGGGCTGCAGTGTATTAGATTCTCCTCTACCAGCAAGCCAAAAAAAAACCGACGACTAGAAAATCAGGAACCGTGGGGAGATCAAAGTTCCTTATTTTAAATCAGTAATTTTAACCACTTTATTATTACACTGAATTACTATGCAGATTGTTTTCTGACCCCCAGGGTTTGGGTTTTGTAGATCTTCTTATCCCATAGTGCTTTAGTTAAAAAATAAAATCCAGACCAATAAATGTTTATGGTGACAGTGTGAGTGGGCACAGTGGGGTCAATGATCTGTGGTTGGGTGTAGTGTTTCTTCTTGTGCCAGGCATACAGATATTCATTATTCAGAAATTTTGTAAAAACAGTGTTGGCAGTTTGGAGCACCTCTAACACTTGTTACTTTACCACTGGGGTATTAGAGTCTCGCCACACTCTGGTTTTTAAGAGGCTTATTTCTCTGTGATAGAATAGAATAGAATAGAATAGAATAGAATAGAATAGATCTTTATTGTCATTGTACATTGTACAACGAAATTGCAGAGCAAACCCGTTGGTGCAAATTTATAGATAAAACATAAAAACATAAGAAGAAGAAGATAAAAATAAATAAAAAACACATAAATACCAAGCACACAGCTCACACGCACAGACACAGCTCACAGACAGATAGTCATGAGATTATTGCACAGTCACTCTTTTTTTGCCTTGATTGTGTTCAGCGACACTATTGCTCTCGGGTAAAAACTGTTCTTGAACCTGTTTGTCTGGCATTTTATCGTCCTGTATCTCCTGCCCGAGGGTAGCAGTTCAAAGAGTTCATGTCCGGGGTGTGATGGGTCCCTTGTGATGTTTTGAGCCTTTTTGAGGCACCTCGCACTGTACAGTTCATCTAGGGAGGGGAGAGAGCAACCAGTGATCTTCATGGCAGTGTTTATGACCCTCTGAAGTGCTTTTCTCTCTGCCGCTGTGCAGCTGGCATACCACACACACATGCAGTATGTCAACACACTCTCTATTGACCAGCGATAGAAAGACACAAGCAGTTTTTGTGACAGGTGGTTCTTTCTGAGGAGTCTCAGAAAGTAAAGTCTCTGCTGTGCCTTTTTGATGGTCACTGAGGTGTTCGCACTCCACGACAGGTCCTCCTTGATCTGGATGCCCAGGAACCTGAAGTCAGAGACCCTCTCCACATAGTCCCCGCTGATGTACAGTGGTTGGATACTTTCCGTTTTCTTCCTCCGGAAGTCCACGATCAGCTCCTTCGTCTTGGTGGTGTTAAGGACCAGGTTATTTTCCCTGCACCACCCAGTCAGCTGCTCCACTTCATTTCTGTAGGCAGACTCATCCCCCTCAGAAATGAGTCCCACTACTGTGGTGTTGTCTGCAAATTTAATAGTGGTGTTGCTGGTATGGGCAGGGGTGTAGTCATGAGTGTAGAGGGTGTAGAGTAGGGGGCTCAGCACGCAGCCCTGGGGGGAGCCAGTGCTGATGCTGATGGATGCTGAGAGGTGGGAGCCTACTCTCACCCTCTGAGAGCGATTTGTCAGGAAGTCCAGTATCCAGTGGCAGATGGAGGAAGACAGTCCCAACCCCGTCAGTTTGGGCACCAGTCTGTGGGGGAGGATGGTATTGAACGCAGAGCTAAAATCAACAAAGAGTAGCCTTGCATAGCTCCCCTGCTGCTCTAGGTGGCTCAGAGCAGTGTGGAGGGCTGTTGCGATAGCATCCTCTGTAGATCTGTTAGCCCTGTACGCAAACTGGTGAGAGTCCAATGCAGGTGGCAGACTTGAGGTGATGTGCCCCCGAACCAGAGTTTCAAAGCACTTCATAATGATTGGTGTAAGTGCCACTGGACGGTAGTCATTCAAGCTGCTTACTGCAGTTTTTTTTGGCAGTGGAACAATAACAGAGGACTTTAGACAGGGTGGGACGATGTACTGGGACAGGGACTGGTTGAAGATCCTGGTAAAGACAACAGCCAGCTGGTCTGCACAGGTCTTTAGTACAGTAGTACAGTGTTACAGCGTTGCAGTAGATAGCTTTTATGATGTTAGACTATGATTGCTTCTGAAGATGTCTGAGCTTTTTATTACATGACAGAGGCCATCTTTCTGCTTGGGATAAATTTAAAGAGAAATGATTTTATCTGAAGGGTTCACCAGCAATCTTGAGAGTGAGGGAAGCTTTTTTTCCCCATGATGTCAAAGTGGTCCATTCAGCAGCTTCATTAACCACATATGCTCTGAAGGGCACTTACTCCAAAATGATACTTGTGGGGTGGGCTCTTCATGTAATAAAAAAAGAAGGATAGGATAAAACACCCAAGCTTCTATAATCAGATTTTTTATTACAGACCAAAACATACCCATGATCCCATCCCATCCAGGAAAAAGAAAAGAAAAGAAAAGAAAAACAAAAGTAAAACAGGCCTAGTTCATTGACATTACCACTTGAGATGCAAAGTTCCCTGCTACCCTGATATCAGACACCATTTTTAAGTCTTATCGGCAGTTCAACATTACAGCAAATACTCCTTAAGGAGCAGCTACTTTGTTACAAATACAACATAAGAGCAGCTGGTGTTATCTGTTCACAGCTTAAATAAAGAAGTCAGTCAGTAAGAATTTCAACCTTTGTCTCACTTGATGCTGCACACAGCACAAGTAGTTTTCAACATGGCAGCAGAGCACAGTAAAAAAGTTAGCTACATGACTAAACTGGAGGTGTGCATCCTGCCACGTCTTACTCTAACAGCTCACTGTGGTTGCTTCTCCTGTTCCATTACTGCCTTGCAAAAATGCCAAATAATCTGCTGACAAATATGACCCTTATCTTGTTGTGTAGACACATTTTGGACGAACTATTTGTGTTCCCATGACTGCTTCACAATAAAAGCCTGTGTTTTGTCAGATTTAATGTGAAGCAGCAGCAGTGGAAAATGTTAGTTTTGTATTAGAAAATTGAGGTTCATAAGGATGAGATAAAATCACAAACAACACTGCTGGATTACATATGTATTGTTTCCTTTGAATGCCTTGGGCATGTGAATGCAATCTGAATCCAGACTGAAAGCTGGAATGATGTGTGTTAAAAATTGAATGGCTATTTCTGGAGAAAAGTAAATGCAAACCATGTATAATAAACAGTATGCAAAATTGTAAATCTGTATTCCCACCAATTTTAACATGATTAACATTGCTTTTTTTGTCTTTGTTTTTCTTCTGTGCCCTCAATATTTTACTTTGTCTTAATCTTTATTGTATGCCTCTGTCTCATTTTGTATAATCTCTTTTGTCTGTTTTATATGTCCCTGCACTTGTCTTCACTTGTTATCACCACATTACACCATTAAAAAATGGTAAAGAACTCTAGGGAACCTTAAATGAAATTATGGGAAGAAAGGAAAGTGGAATAAATGCAAGTGCTGAACATTCTACTCCAATGAGACACATTGGGAGACTATGCTAAGAATAGGCTAGGCTAGGTTATTTCAATTTGGCTAGTAACTCAGTTTGTCAGGTTGTGTTTTTCCCAAGATTGTTCTCTTTTTTGAGCTTGCCCCAGAAAACTACTGTTTTTTCCCGGGACACAAATTGTCCCAGGGCGATTTTTTTTTTGTGTGAAAATATCCCCCTAATTTAGAATGTCGGAGTTCCAAATAAAAGCAGACTCTTCTACTGCTATTCTGTTATTTCCTTTTTATGTTCAATCCAATCCCATGTCCCATGTTAAACAAGTAATAATGAGTACTTCTTTTTAACACTATCCCTGCCATTGACAAGATTTTCCCCCATTTATGACGGAATGCTTCCCCACCATTTACGAGATATTCCGGCAATCCGTCTTTTCACTGTTAAAAGATGTTACACATCTTTTGAAACTGAACAGCACTGCTGTGTCCAAAAACAAATGAAGAAGATTCGCTGGAAACCTGAAAAAGATGTTGTTTACAGAAATGTAGCTGTGTTGAGATTCACTGGACCACGATGATTTGTCATTTGTGAAGATCTAAACTGGACATGTGAAGGATTTTCCTCTGGGTTTTGCCATCTGAAATGGTGACTGAGGCGGCATGTTCTTTGTTCTTCAAACAAAAGATAGCCATTTCTCTATAGGATGGATCATTGTCACACGTAGAGAGACCAGTCTTAAAACTTGATTGGACACTACTTTCACAGTGACATGTGAATCTGCGATGTCACCGTGCAAACTTAAGGATATGCTTTTACTCTCCATAGCTCCTCTTTGTCCTGAGCATCTGAAGAGAGCTCTTTTTCCTGGACCTTGACCAAGGTAGGAAGTAGGCAGGAGGACCTGCTATGCCCTTCCCCTGTTCTCTTACCTCTGCATGCCCACAGCAGGAGCTGCAGCTCTGCTCTCAATGTAGTCTCGCTCACCAGACCTTTCTCAAGAAAAGAAAGGTCTGGCTGCGCCAACTCTCACTTTAAGATTGGAGAAAAGAACGCCCCGGCTTTTTTTATTTCTTTCAGCCAATCACAATCGTTCTGGGCGGTGCCACAGCAATGGTGTGCTTGCAAAAATATTGCAGGTTTTGGTGTAACACACCCACAAAAATATCACCTACAGGACGCGATCCATGGCAGAAAAATGGCTACATCCCTGCAAGATCAAACACCGCAAAAGTTAGTAAAGGACGTGTTGAAAACTGCTACCGGAGGTGGTAGGGCGGGACTTCAGTGGGTGGCTCGTTCCGCCCAATGAGAGGCTGATCTATGCAGCGAACTTCCGCCCACTCAGACTACTCTCAATGTGACCTGAACCTGAAGATCAGACAAGTTAGTAGGACAAACACAAGGTTTGCAGCTAACTTACCAAAAACAAGGAGAACTAAGTTGAGTTAGTACCAGACTTCTAACTCTGCAAGGACACTGAGCGACCGGTCTCCTCGGATCTGGCCCCTAGTAACAAGGATACAGAAAAGACTGCTTCTGGAACATATTTTAGGTTTTATTGACCCTGTGTATTTCAGAAATACAAAAAAAAAAAAAAAAAAAAAAAAGATTAGCAAGAGCTAAATGAAAGGGTCCATGTCATTGGTCCGACAGCCCATTGGTCAGACATCCCATTAGTCCGACGGTCTGCGGTGCCGAACGGCTCCCAGCGGGCGTATTTCTGCCTTGATGACGCGCCGCGACCGGCTCTGGGTCAGCTGGGAAAGGCTTGAGGCGGAGCAGGCTCACGGCTTATGTGTTTGCCACTTTCTTTTTCATTTTAACCCACACCATGATCTTTTCCTAACCCTAAACAAGTGGTTATTGTGCCTAAACTTAACCAGACCTTAACCACAGGGCATCATGATGATTTCGGAATGGACTTCGGAACAATGGGTTTAATATGGTCGGAACAATGGGATGTCGGACTATTGGGCAGTTCCCAAATGAAATAACCAAATATTAGGATTTTTCTAATAACAAATAAAAAACTATGGAACACTCTACTCCCTTTTATACCATCTGGCAACGACTTTCATATCCATTAACTATACTGACCAACTGTTTATAATAGGACAACCACTGCCTAAAAAAAATCATCATATGCATTAACTTAAGTCTACTGTTTATCTATAAAGCAATTCCTTATACTGATATTTTCATATATCTAATATGTATTTCACAATGACATAAGAATTATATTAAAGCAAATCTAGTGGGACACAGACTAAACAAAGATTAAATACTCAAATCATATACATTATTTAACCAATAAATGCAGAGCAGAGGCAAGCAAAACAATGGTGGCATTTTGTCCTCTACCCACTTTCAAATGACTGAAACTACTACATTGAGCAATTCAAAAATTTACCAGCAGACGTCACCCTTGCCATAGCCTCAACAGAGCCTTACATGGAACCCCAACATATACGGCTATGAGCCACAAAACTGCATGACTATCCTTCCAGTATTCTGCTCACTGCATGCCCATTGTAAGCAATGGGTTTATTCGGTTTATAAAATTCAAATGCTAGGTTGCTAACGTTACCTATGAGCAATATCACTGAACAATAGCTAACCTTGCATATTTCCCTGTTATTAGACCTATTACAGAATCAGAGTTGGGTAAGGGTTACTTTAAAAGCAATTGAATTACTTTACTGCATTACTTTTTTGAAAAGTAACCAGTTACTTTACTGCGTTACTCCCTGAGTAAAGTAACTCAAGTACTTTTAAAGTACTTCCAATGTTACTCCCTGAGAAAAGTAACTCAAGTACAAGTTATAGATAACTTGCCCTTCACTGAGATCCAATTCTCCCATCACAGCCATCATTTTGACCAGCAGAAACACAGAACGATCTGCTGCCATAGACAACTGTATGACAACAACACCCCAGTGTTTCTAATATTTCCTATGAAATGTTTCTATATTCTATATTTCCTTCATTTGAAACAGACTACATTATAGACGGGCCGTTATTCATTAATCCCTCTGTGTGTTTATATATTTACTTTTTATCCGCCCCCGTTGCGCCGTCGTTTCAAACTCAACACTTCCTGAACTTGTTTCAAATTAAAAGGCCCTCATAACCTCAGCTAAGAGAATCCCTCCATTTTCTAAATAGGCTTTTATTGTGAAACTTTTGCAGGAACTTGTTGTGGAGAAACCAGTGACTTTAATGTTTACGTACGATGCTTCAAATGTAGTTCCTGCCATCTGCTGATGCTTTTAGGTGACTACAACAACATGTCAGCTGGCACATGAACAGACACAGTGACTCAAATAATAGTATAAGTAATAAAAATAAGACAAGAATAACCCGATGACATGAAAGACAACGGGGGATAATTGGTGAGTACCAGCGTGTAGTTTGTCATGTCTGTTGGTAAAGTCACGGCACGATTTTATGACTCCACAATCGTGTAGTGTGTACCAGGCATAATGAAAGTCCTGAGTTTGACCTGTCTGTCAGCGAGTCTTCCTCCACCTTTTGAGTCGTGGGTATTTTACTGACGATCCTGCGGAAGGTTTTAGACTCTACCGTAAACAACGGCAGCATTTCTTCTACCACGTAGCTAGCCACAAGCTTCATGACTTCTTTTGACGTTTAACGTTATCTGCGTTATTAGAACCAAAAGACAGTCGTTGCTGTTTCGGAGCTGAAGGACCAGCGTTCTAAAAGTAACGGAAGTAACTGATGGCTTGTTTGAAAATATACTCAAGTATTTGATTACTCAAACAGCAAACTAACGCGTTAGGTTACTCGTTACTGCAAAAAGTAATCAAAGTACTGTAACGGTTACTTTGTAACACGTTATAACGCGTTATACCCAACTCTGTACAGAATTATAAAACATGGACTTACTAGCAAGCGATGCACGGGCTTCATCTCTTATTTCTTCATCTTCCATTTCTCTGCTCCAGATTCATGCTGTCTTTTACTTGCCATTACATCTCATTCCAAAGCAGGTTGAGGTTGCTAAAGCAGCGCGCAAGTAGCGAACAGACGAGGGACTTGAGGGTTGTACCATTTTGAGGGATGGGGAGGGGGGTATCTTTTATATATTTAGTAAAAACATCTAGTTTTGCCTGAATTGAGCTACATATGAAATACAATGGGGGGCCTATCCATAACGATTTTATTTTTTTAATTTGGCATTAAAATGTAATGCTATGATAATTATCATTACAATTTTTTTTTCCAGCCCTAATTTTTGCAACACATATCACATACAGGTATGCTCACTCACAAATTGGTTTTCAGCATAGCTACACTTAAAGAGGAAAGTCAGACTTTCCGCTTCATCTCCTTTGTCTTTGTCCTGACTGACTACACAGTCAGGCAAAACCTCCCTCGGTCAGAAGCCATTTTAGATTTGGCCATCTTGTAATTCTCAGACATTTTGTTTGTAGTCCAGACGGCCTTTGTTTTACACATACCTTTTATATCTCTCTGTCTCTCACGCATACACACACCCATATGCACATCTTCTGGTTAGTTAGAATTTGTATGTTTTGTGACTTTGCTTTCTTTGTGAATAAATATATTTGGAATCATACTTGCTGTCTGTTTAATACTGCACAGGAGTGAATGAATAGTCAACCTCTACTATGTCAAGAACACTGAAATCCTTCAACGTTTACTATTAACATGGTAATTTTGGTCATGGTTATTAATTAATATTTAATTATTACTCAAAATTCCAAATTGATAGTTTAGTGTAGTGTATGAGACTGATCTCAGTAACTGGCTATCATTTCACCCCTTTTGGAAATGGTGCCCCATGAGGTGATTTAACGTAAATTAAGTCCAACCTGATCTCACAGAAATATGTGAAATGACCACGACCTCTTAACACCGCATTCCATGATGGCAGCACGTAATGGATTGAAATTACATGCCGTTACCACGGAAACAATGCCAATGTAAAGTCAATTAGGATCCTTTGTCGTGGTGGTCACACAGATTCCCTGATTCAACAACGTCCTGTATACACACAAAAACACAAAAGTGTTTGTGATATTAAAACGGCAAATATATTCCTCTGTTATAATTACCCACCAATAATAATAATAATAATAACATGATAGTTCAGCTGTACTAGATATTTGATATATTCAGTAGATTTACTTTTTAACGACACTATTTGACAACTCTACAACCGGAGTCCCAACATAGTTCATCTAGGTGCAGTGTAATTACTAGTTTGGCTTTACAAAGTATTAGATATATTCAGTAGATCTGTCTTTTTACGACCCTATTTTACAACTCTATTTTACAAGCCACAAAAATCTACCGTCCCAAAAATGCCGTTTCTAGCGTATTAGCTAAAATATCGAAAATTAGCCAACATCTTTACTTTTTCTTAACATACTTCATCTAGGTGCAGTGTAATAACTAGTTCGGCTTTACTAGATATTAGATATATTGGGTAGATATATCTTTTTACAACCCTATTTAGAACCCTACTTTGCAAATCAGAAGAACTACAACTATGTTGCTGATGTGTATCAAACTGAATTGTGCACTCCTATTGAATTGTAGTTTTTAAAAAATATAAGTGTTTTTCCTAGATTTGGAAGTTGTAAATACTGAATTAAGAGTACACTGTGGACTTTAAGGGGATGGTAAACACACTTGTGTAATCAGATTTTAAAAATCTAATTTCTAAATGGGTGAAAATTAATTTTATCCATATTTTACCCATATCTGACAGCACCCCCAGTTGTTGACTACACTCACATGATAGATGAGGTCAAGAGCTCACTATAACAGTTGGTCCCATGTCCGTACCCCCTTTCGTTGCTGAGTTATAAGCCCTCAAACATGCACTGAGGTCAAGGTTCAAAGGTGAATGGCTGAAAGCAGGAACCGTGTAGAATCTTCATACTGACATATTTTACTCTACAGGTTGAGACCTTTCCAATGATGTATTTGGTTTAGCTCTATGACAAAGTTTTGATTTTTTCATTTTTTGGACACAAGCCATGCCAGGTGCAGTTTCAGAGAGCACTTTGAAGGCCCAGTGTATAAAATGAGTTTTGTTTGTTTCTTTGCTTGTTTTTTTTTCTTTTTTACTGTAGATAGTTACTAAAATGAGTCATCCTCATACAATACAATACTACTAAATAGTAAAACCAATAATAACAATAATGAAATAAGCAAAAATAATATTAAAATGATATTGAAATTTTAAAATCTATTTACAGAGTGGAATGGTAGCCTAATAGATAACTTAGACACAATTTATTATTGTTTAGACACTATTTATTATTGTTTAGATACTATTGAGTCTATTATTGTATTTACTTTTAGCATGTTCTACTTTAATCTACTGTGGGCTATATGTTTTAATTTATTTAATAACGAAATTATTTTATGTTAGGCAGGGGTTGCGTTAACTGGATATTCTCGGTCATTGACCGTTTTTTAACAACAATGACCGGAAAATCTGAAGGCCGTCGGTCATTTTGACCGGTTGCAATTACCACCCCTGCCCACTTGGTGGCAGAGTGCACAACCAGTGGTTTAAGTGGCTGCCGTTTTCACACTGCAGAGAAAAAGTCATTCATCTGCTTCATGTAGTGTTGTTGACATAACACCCTGGACACACCGGACGCGGAACCGAAACGCAGCGCCCAGCAGCGGAGGCAGTTTTCAGTCAACGCCCATGTTAACCTATCTGACTGTCCACACAGGCCGCTGAGCAGAGCGGAGCGCCTGCGGAGGCAGCACTTCAGTTCAGCGTCTGGTCTGTTTTTCATGCGAGCCGCGAGCGCTTCTGTCATGCTGGATAGAGCGGATCGTACCAAACAGGAAGTCGGACACAGAAAAGACGAGAGAATCCGGCCAATTTTCAAAATAAAATAACAACAGCACGCACTGTGGAACGTGAGGAGAAAATAACATGTTTATAATTTAAAATAACACAACAGTGCATAACGGAACACATTTTTCAATACCCTAATCACTTCATTACAATTTTAATTTTGTGTCACCGAGCCTTCAGGCATAACTACGTAACACTCTGGACACACCGGACGCGTTAGTGCCGTCCGGTGTGTCCAGGGTGAAGCCTAATGGCACGGGTGTGTGGATGTTCATCTTTTCGTTCATGTCCTTATTAATGCATACTTTATAACTTGCTTGTTGGATTTATTAAAAACGAACGAATGAAAACTAAATGTCTTTGAATATCTTTATTATCATTTAAAAATGAAAATTAAAATGACCGGTAAAAATAGATTATGACCGGATTTTTATGACCCTGTCGGTCAAAATGACTGGCGATGAAAAAGTCTAGCGCAACGTCTGATGTTAGGTCTGCATCATTTTATGTCATTTATCATAGTTTAATTCTTAACTCCAGTGTTTCCTCAGTGGGAGTGTGGCGCTGGCTTGGGGTCCGCTCTCCCCTGGTGGAGTGGAGGGTGGCCGGGTGGCCGGGTTGCCAGGGGCGGACGACTCCATGTGATGGTGTTTCCTCTCTTGCTCTTCCGTGCTCAGCCTTATTTTTTTCTTCTTATTTATTTATTTATTAGGACGTTTAGATTCGGTTACGGCAGACAGACAGCAATCTGAAATGGAATGAAGCCCACAGACGGCAGACAGTAGCTACAAAACAGTAGTTGAATGCGCCCCATCTGCCCACAGCACAATGCTCTTAAAGCTCTACGCTATCAAAAGCTGGCAAAATACATTTATTTTATTTTATGGCCTTGACATTAAACTGTCATATTGTTGAGTTATCAAGGACACTTCCGTGTTTTTGTGTGTATACAGGAATGTTAAAGATATCATTGAGGAAAACGAGGTTGACGTGACGTTGTTGAATCAGGGAATTGGTGTGACCACCACGACAAAGGATCCTAATTGACTTTACATTGGCATTGTTTCCGTGATACCGGCACGTAATTTCAACCCATTACGTGCTGCCACCATGGAATGCGGTGTTAAGAGGTCGTGGTCATTTCACATATTTCTGTGAGATCAGGTTGATTAATTCACATTATTTAACATAATAGCCATTTTGATACTTTAATTGGAGGCCTGTTACAAGGTCAGGTCCCATCAGAAGCTTGTAAACTGTAAGAAAATGCTGGCCGCAAGCCGTGGAGATGTTGCTGGACTCAGACTCTGACAATTCCTGTTTCAATCAAATCAGTCAACATTCTGAATCTGATTTGGACAAAAAAGCAAATGAGTTTGGTGGGATGAAACGAGATCTCCATGACAATGACATTGACACCAGAGTTGGGTAAGGGTTACTTTAAAAGTAATCAAAGTACGTTACTGCGTTACTTTCTAAAAAAGTAACCAGTTACTTTACTGCGTTACTCCCTGAGTAAAGTAACTCAATTATTTTCAAAGTACTTCCAACGTTACTCCCTGAGAAAAGTAACTCAAGCACTTTTAAAGTACTTTTGAGTATTCTACATTTCCTGTTGGGCAATGGACCACAGGGCGCGAAGCCTACTTTCTTTTTGTCCCCAAAATTAAAGTTATGGACCAATTGCCCTTCACTGAGATCCAATTCTCCCATCACAGCTGTCACTCTGACCAGTAGAAACACAGAACGATTTGCTGCCATAGACAACTGTATGACAACAACACCCCAGCGTTTTTATTTCCTCTAGGGATGTTACCACAGAGAGTAAAAGGGGGAAATGATGGTGTGAAACAGCAGAGGCACTTTGTCAACCCGTTGAGTTAACGTTACTGTCATTAGCATCAAGCTAGCAAACAATGGTACATCCTCACGGTCGGACATAAAGTAATAATATTAACAAATAGTGGCGGGGCTTTTACTCACCACAACTACAGAGGCTCCCAGCTTCATTTGAAACAAACTACATTATAGATGGTCCGTTATTTATTAATCCCTCTGTGTGTTTATATATTTACTTTTTATCTGCTCCTTATCTTTGTAAAGTTAACATATCGCACCATCATTTCAAACTCAACACTTGTTTCAAATTAAAAGCCCCTTATAACCTCGGCTGAGAGAATTCCTCCATTTTCTAAATAGACTTTTATTCTGAAACATTTGTCAGAACTTCCTGTGGAAGATACAGTAGCTTGATAGTTTACATATGGCACTTCAAATGTAGCTCCTGCCATCTGCTGACGCTTTTAGGTGACTACAGCAACATGTCAGCTGGCACATGAACAGACACAGTGACTCAAATAATAGTTAAAGTAATAAAAATAGGACAAGAATAACCCAATGACATCACACATGCCATGAAAGACGACCGGATAATTGGTGAGTACCAGCGTGTAGCGTGTACCAGGCATAATGCAAGTCCTGAGTCTGAAATATGTCTGTCAGCGAGTCCTCCTCCATGTATTTAGACTCCACAGTAGATAATGGCAGCATTTCTCCGACCATGTAGTGAGCCACAAGCTTCATGGCTTCTTTCACACTGATAGGTTTAATGTTATCTCCGTTATTAGAACCAAACGACAGCCGTTGCTGTTTTCGGAGCTGAAGGACCAGCGTTCTAAAAGTAACAGAAGTAACTGATGTCTTGTTTGAAAATGTACTTAAGTATTTGATTACTCAAACAGCAAACTAAAGCGTTAGGTTACTCGTTACTGCAAAAAGTAATCAAAGTATACCCAACTCTGATTGACACACAGACAAGATGACCGCAGAGAAGAGGGAGACAATACAACACTGAACGATCACTGAACATGACAATGTGTTGGACTGACTTTTGCGTCCCCACGCAATACTTTTTCGTCACCTCGCAATACTTTTGCGTCACCTCGCAATACTTTTGTTTTCCCTCACAATACTTTTGCGTCACCTTGCAATACTTTGCGTCCCTTCACAATAATTTTGCGTTCTCTCGCAATAGTTTTGCATTCCCGTGCAATAACGTTTTGGATTCTCATGAGCTCCTTACAGGCTACTTACAACGGCATTAAAGACAATAATAACAACGCTACAAAAGGAGATCTCGCCAGCTCTATACAAGTTTACATTGGTCACCGATCAACGCAGGCATCTCAGAGGAAGGCTCTTAAGATCGCTCTTTAAAAAGCTCTTAACAGGAGCTGGCCACTACCGCGGTGCTGAAACTAAATCAATCTATGTCAGGCAAATCGATCACCCACCACTTAATCAGCGCATAAGTCACACACAGCACTGCTACCTAACGCACTAATTCCCTGTTGCTAGTGTGTATGTGTGTTCTAATAATTCTAATGAAAAACTAAGACGATAAATATTTGTTAATGACCTATTTGTCATGACGAAAACAAGACTACAACTAAATCAGAAGTAGTCTTGGTAAGAGAATCATGAGGAAATGTATTATATCGCAGGTTTGGAGGGTGGATGTGTTTTTGTTGTGCCCTGACGCATTTTTTGGATGCAGTGGATCTCATATGTGCATGCAGATGTGGGATATGTGCGGACAAATTATGACAAATGATAGTCATGATGATTCATTTTATTTGTGTGCCTGATGTGCACAGCACATACAGGAACATACTTGTTATTCCTCATACTTATTTTTCTTATTATTATTTTCCTTCCGCCAGATTTCGGTGCGTAACTTGTGCCACAGCTTTGAACACACATAGGGTCTTCATAAAACATATAGACTCAAAATTCAAAGTGTTTATTGTCATATGCACAGTAAGGACACGCATTTCCCTGCAGAATGAAATTCCGGGGTCCGGGGTCCTTCACCTGTGGAACGAGTAACGTGACCACTAACTTGTCCCCAAAGAACGCATGTTTCTGTTAGGCCTATGTGTTTCACTAACGTTCTTTATGTATTGTCAGACTGGCCAATCAGTGGCAGAGTTGGGCCCGGAGTCACAAATAGCGCATTTCGACTGACACAGAACCTAATTAAGTAGGCTACTTACAATGCCATGAAAGGCAATAATAACAACACTACAGTTTAAAAGGAGATCTCGCCAGCAAAAGTCAGTCCAAAAAAAATCTCCCGACTTGACCTTTAAGGGACTCTGTAAAAATGACTGTCTTTGACAAAAAAGCATTTTTTTTTAATGAAAATGCACAAATTCAAGTATTTAAAAAATTTAAAAAACAAAACAAAAAAACAGGTCTCTCATGTTTATAGGCTACTGTTTACATATTCATAGAAAAATGTATTCTGTGGTTCTGGAAAGATTTGTGAATATGGTCAAAAATGCTGGCAGTGGTTGGCAACTTAAAAATAATACTCTGGAGAGGAAAGTGTTAATTAGTAGCAGAAATAATATGGTTCACCTTATCACCTAGCAGCTGCTGCATGGGCTATGGCTGTCTTAAGCAGTTTTGGGAACGTTACTTTAAAAAAGTAATTAGTTATAGTTACTCGTTACTTTCCCCCAAAAGTAACTGAGTTAGTAACCGAGTTACTGCACTGTAAAAGAACAAATTACCTGGAAAGGTAACTATAGCGTTATTTTTTTAGAAAATGCTCAAATATGTCAAATTGCTTGGACACCCCCCCTTTAATGGAACTGTATGTAATGAAACTCAACATTGAATATGTTAAATGAATGAAATTGACACTTAATAGAATAAATCATTATTATAAAACATTATATACATATCTATACTACACTGCATTGTTGTTTGGGACAACATAACAGACACAGACTAACAAGCAATCAAAGCTATAAAATATTTCACACAGAATCTGAATCTGCACACTGCCTTTAAATCTCCTCCCTCTTGAAGTCGAATTTTTTATTCCACTCTCTTTCGACAAATCTTGATTGTATTCTTTCCATATTTCGTAACCGTGCATTTTATTGTGAGTACCGGTAATACCGGTTGATTACTGAAAATAGTAGGGCAGTTAGTAATGCCGTTTATTTATAACATTGTTATTCCCATCACTGGTCTTAAGTTTATTTATAACACCGTTATTCCCATCACTGGTCTTAAGTAGGCTATCTAGTCATTTCACATGATTTTGTGCAGTAAGTAGGCTACTGTATTCTACTGAGAGTTTTACACTTCATAACTGACAGTGTGAGATTATTTTATTTTGAAAGCCCCTGACTGGATGTTGCAATTCAGCTCCTCTCCTGTCTCATGTTCCCATGGGTTGGGTTGTTGGGATGATTAGGATGTCTAATGTCAGTTTGGATAAATCACTGCATGCATCAAAAGCCTGGATCGTTTAACGCCCTGCCTCGCTCATCAAATGTCCGTTTTTTCTTTTTTTTTGTGGCAACCCTAACGCGGCTATCAGACCAGAAATAGAAGGTCCTCCAATAACCTACAGGTCTGCTGTTTAGAACCACTTTGGTTTCACTGTGCATTATGAGGGCAACTGCAAGAGAGAGTGGTGAATAAAAAGACACCAATTCAGAGTACAAGCCACCACACAGCTACAGACTCTCCTTAGCAGCTAGCCCAGTAGCACAGTAACATACACGATCCCTGAGTGGAAGCACGAGACTGTCAGCAACAGACTTGAGCAGCTAAGACAGCAGCACACACAGTAACAGCAAACCCTCTGAACCAGAGAACGAGAGCTGCTGTGACGTTGTAGCCTCTGAATTAGCAGCTAACAGCAGCTAACGTTAGCACAAAGCACACACTCACAGGAGTGAGCAGTAACAGCTGGTGGATTGGGTAGCCAGTTCAGCCAGAAAGACTTCAAGGTAACTTAGTGACAGCTGTTCAGCTTGTCTTTATGACTGTGACATTTAACAGAGACGTAGCAAACTTGTTGCTGACACATAGTGGGCAAAAGAAACGACACTGATACTGAGCACTCTAATGTCAATGGTAGCATAGGTTTTATATAACGTAAGTAGGAAAGGAGTTATTTTCAGGACGGCTCCAGTGCACTATGCTTTTAGGCCAACCCAAAAACTCCTGGACACAGAAATGATGAAAAACAGTCTAACTGTACAGTTCAGTACTACAGAGTTTCATTCTTTCATTCCATATATTCAGACATTCATTCCGTATACTCAAACTTCATAATAAATATATATTAATTTCCTGAATGGCATGCCATTATGTATATATACTGTATCTATATATATATATATATCTATATATATAGATAGATAGATAGATAGATATATAGATATAGATATATATACATAGATAGATAGATATAGATATATATGTATATATATGGTGTATATGTATATATACATACACACCATCATGATGCATGTTCTGACTAACTGTGTTGTAATTTGTCATTCTACACACACACATTAATAACATATAGGATAGAACATTTTGACACTTCAACACTTTCTCTCGGCCTCTCTTTCTCCTTTCTCTCTTGCGCGCGCACACAGACACACAGACACACAGACACACACACACACACACGAGTGTTAGCGCACAGTGATTATACAGTCAACACATCTACCTACATCTGAACAGTAATTATAGACAACCTGGGAGGGTTATCTCCTCCCATCTTTTCTCCTTTCCTCTTTTCTTCTCTTCCTCTCCATTTACTCTTTTCTCTCCTCTCCTTTCCAGTTCTATCCTCACATCTCTTCTTTCCTCCTTTCTTTACTTTTTCTCCTGTCCATTTTTTGCCTCTCCTTTTTTCTTTCTGTTCTCCACCACTTTAGTCCCTTCCTGTCCTCTTCTGTCCTTTTTGTCAACAATGCAACTTCATTATATCATCTGAAACACACACACACACACACACACACACACACACACACACACACACACACACACAACTTTAGATGTATCAAATGTAAAGCCCACAATAGGCCTCCAGTATGCAGTAATTACATGTAGACAGCATTTCTATCTCAGAACATTAATTACACACTGACCTGGTCTACACACAGAACAGTGCAGAACATTAATTACATACAGTTAACAGAGATATGAGACAAAGTGACATCGCAGCACTCCTCTCATGACATCATCTGAGAACTTGGCTGTAGTGTGGGTTTGTGTGTGTCCTGCAATATTCAGATCCAAAGAGTTTAAAGGTGAGGTCATTTTCTGACTTAACTAAAGACACAAGTGTAAATGCAAGTAATATATGTAACTTTATTTTTAAAATTTGTTCCTGCTCTTGATTGGATATTTAGTTGTAATCAAAGTTTCCAAGCTCATACCTTTAATCATCTATGTGGTTTTCTCATTTAAATGTTAACAATAAAGCAAAACCAAACCTTTCTCTGCTGGGGCATGGGCAGAACAGTGGTGCAGTGCTAACCACTGTTCTGCCCATGCCCCAGCAGAGAAAGCAAATTCTTCATCATCTTCGGAGTCATGGCGATACATAATTTCACTAGATTGGCTGCTAAGAAGAAAATACCGTGAACGATAGTAGCTACTCAGCTAACCAGCAGCAAGCCACAACTCACACAACAAATAGTCGAGGAAGAGTGACATCAGGCCCTGTGACGAGCACTAGACGGCAGGAAATGAACAATGCGGAAGGCGGTTTATTTGAATTTGGTTAAAATAATCTTTTTTAAACAAATTTTTGGAGAGAAATTAACGCCGATGTTTTGAAGCTTGCAACTATAGAACAATTTTAAAATATGTTTGGTGCCCATATGTTAACATTGAAAAAATAATGACAATTTGTACAAAAACTAATATCTTCCTCTGAGAGCTGCAGTTGGATGGATGGATGGTATATAATGGACTCATATAGGGGGACTGGTCCATGGAGACAAACATTGATTGGGACTGGCCTGGCCCTTTAACATATTTCAAATATTGCTGTAAATGTAGTAAAAAGTGACTATAAAAAATTCACGCCACTTTCAAACGTTGTTTGAAGCTAAATGTGGAAAAATGTTGCTGTTAATTTCAGTGCGAGCCAGTTTACAAATGGCACCCCATACTGTACTGTGGTATTGGGTATGGTTAAAATGACCACGTGAATTAGCCAATGTGGAAATTACCATGTCTCCATTGCTTAAAATTGCTACCACTATGTCTCTCGCCGACTCACTCATATTCACTGTGTTCTTGCTGCAGTATCCAATACAAGCACACAGAGGAAACACAGGATAGCGCTAGTGCCTTGATGACGTCAGATTTCATACCCTATATTCAGACTTTCATTCCATATATTCAAAGTCCATTCACTATATTCAGATATATATATATATATACACACACACATATACATATATATATATATTTATATATATTTATACATATATACATTTCCAAGTTGCCCTTTGTATCTAAGATTCTAGAAAAAGTAGTTGCAAACCAGTTAGTGACAGCGTTGAACAGTTACAATATATTAGATAAATTTCAGTCCAATTATCGTCAGTTACATTCCACAGAAACTGCTCTTCTCAGGGTCTCCAATGACATCATGATGGTCTCCGATGCCGGTAAATCTACTATCCTGGTTCTGCTTGATCTCAGTGCAGCCTTTGACACTGTTGATCACCACATCCTTTTAGACAGGCTGAGGGACAGGGTAGGAATCTCAGGGACCGCCCTTCATTGGTTTAAATCCTGTCTGTCTGATCGATCCTTTTCTGTGGCTGTTGGCCCTCATAAATCATAATTTGCCCCCGTTTCTTGTGGGGTGCCCCAAGGTTCAGTGCTTGGGCCTATCCTCTTTACGCTATACATGCTCCCTCTCAGAGATGTCATCAGCAATTTTGAAGGTATCTCATACCATATGTATGCAGATGACCTCCAGTTATATTTTTCTTTTAACCCTGATAGGACCGATGGAATTGACTCACTGTACGATTGTATGAATGTAATTAAGGACTGGATGGCCTCTAACTCCCTTCAGTTGAACGCAGCTAAAACTGAGATTTTAATTATTGCACCTGACGCCTCAGCATCTAAAGTGGCCAGCTGCTTAGGGTCCCTCAGTGCAAATGTGCGCCCCAAGTTGAGAAACCTTGGGGTCACATTTGATCAGGCCATGCTCTTCGATGACCACATCAAAACTGTCACTCGCTTCTGCTTTTTCCACCTCAAAAACATTTCCAAACTCAGATCCATGTTAACTTATTCCGAGCTAGAAATGATCATCCATGCTTTTATTTCCTCACGTCTAGATTACTGTAATTCTCTTTTCACCTGTCTCAATAAAACTTCATTAGACCACCTCCAGCTGGTCCAGAACGCTGCTGCCAGGCTTCTGTCCAGATCTCATAAGTTCACTCACATCACTCCAGTCCTGGCATCCCTGCACTGGCTCCCTGTTAATTTCAGGATCCAGCACAAGATTCTAACCATCACATACAGAGCCCTCCATGGTCAAGCACCTGCATACTTGACGGCTCTGGTGTCCTTTCACTGTCCTGTCAGGCCACTGCAGTCCGCTGAAGGCCACCTACTTACTGTCCCTCACACAAGATTAAAGACGAAAGGTGATAGAGCCTTTAAGGCTGTTGCACCGAAATGGTGGAATGCACTACCTCATGAGCTGAGAGCGGCCTCTTCCGTGGACATTTTTAAAAAGCAGTTAAAAACACATCTGTTTAGGCATGCGTTCCATTAATTGTCCATTGTATCATCTCTGTATTTTGCTGCACTTTACTTTATTTGTTTTTGTGTATTTTGCATTGTTTCTGTTATTGTATTTTTTGTATTTTATCTTGTGAAGCACTTTGTGAGTCCTCTCTGTGAGAAGTGCTATATAAATAAAATTTACTTACTTACTTACTTATATATATAAGTAATATATATATATATATATATATATATATATATATATATATATATATATGTATACACATACAAGTAGTTTCACTATTTTTTATTAAATTGAATTGATTGAAAGTTTTCTGTGTTGAGTACTTTTACTTTTAATACTTCAATACATATACCTGGTTGTACTTTTGACTAAAATTTTTAATGCAGGGCTTTTACTAGTAACAGTATTTTTATAGTGTGGTTTTACTGCTTCTACTTAAGTAAAGGATTTGAATACTTCCTTCACCACTGCTGCCGACACGCCCAATGTTTTGTCATTGCTGGGTTTATGATTTTGTGTAACACCAGTACTGGCACATTTACTTTGTTTAAGTTTATATAAAATTGCATCAGCTTCTCTACTGCTGACATTCTTCACTTCTTTTTTTGGTGGCATCTCTCCAATCTTGAGCATATGCCAGAGTCTTTGCACACAGTGCCACACCCGCCCATATTTAGGGGGTGTGACTTACGTTAATAGGTGACTTATGATGTGGGATTCATCATACAGTGTGCCTGGGTAAGAGCAAATTTGGATGGTTAAGAACATTTGGTGCATCTGGAGTTGACTTCTCTTACATTTATTCTTACCAGAAAATTCAGAGAAAATATGAAAAATGCAAGAGAATGTTGCTGCATGAGTTCCATTATTTGACAAAATGCAATGAATCATAAGTGTCATCAAACATAAGTATGTAGGTCATTGCCATTATAGACAAAAAAAGGTCTAATGTATAAAAAGTACATAATTTTAGGGAGCGTGACTATTGCATCTGTGTCTTGTGTCAAAGACTGTTTACCCCATCAATATGGGTTTCCCCCTACCTAAACCAAAACCAAATCCTGTGCCCTCACCCTAACCACAGAGTGGGGCACTACACAGTAACAGGGGGAAACACTGTTCAACAGGGCAATACATTTTGATACAACACCGGCATCTGAAAGATGTCTCTGGCTGTGAGAAACCCACTGAGAATTCTACATGCTGCTATTACAACTGGGGGCAGAGCCTGGGGCCTGTCACTACCCCTGAGTACACAGGGCATGGAAAGTGAACAACGTATGCTATTTGTATTTTATACAAAATCTGTGTTATGACTCCTTTTAACCCCAAGCACCATCACATTCTGACAAATTGTAAGTGAGCTTTTGTGAATGCAGTTCCTGGTGAAAATCCATCCAAAAATGTGGAAAAACTTTATGGTCAGCATCTTTATCATACCGATCTGAACAAGTGATCAACTGAATTCAGTGATCAACTAAATAAAACCATTAAATAGGAGTTAAAGTCAGAAGGGATACATTTCTTGTGCCCATGGATAGATGATAAAACTGTAACCTTTCACTGTGCAAAACCTCGCTCCATACTTCAGCATGTAGACTGAGCATACCATGCAGGAGGAGTTCTGATCATTGTGATCCTTGGCTGCCATCTTCTGGCAAGTCTACTTGTAAGGTCAAGAGTGGTAATGTTTTGGATATATAATCTGCACTCTATATGCTATTTTGTACAGGTAAATACATTGATGACTGGACTGATGGTTTATTTATGTATTTATTTTATTTATTTATTTAGGATTTTATTTTTACAAGGACAGTTCACATTAATAAACATTGCTTTAAATGTGCCAGTTTCAACCAAAGGCTAAACTGTTGTCCCTGGGCCAGGTGTTAAGACACAAAACAGAAAGACAGAAAGACATGCAAACACTAAAAGCATGAATGAAAACATTAATATAAAATGAGCCCAACGGTAAGCACATTAAAGGCACATAAAGCAGACAATTCCAAATGAACATAAGCAAGTAGCCAACAGACACAGTTATGCACAACAAGATGATAAAATTAGCCGACAAGAAACAGTTATGCATAAGACATAAGCATTAGAAGACAAGACAGCTATAGTAAAGACAGAAGCATTAGCATAGTCTGCAAAACAGTTTGAACCCATGTAATGCCAATATAAAGATAGGTATTAGAGTGAACTACATGAACCCGACACACACATATAGTTTGAAAGCCAGACCGATGTATAGATGTGTTTATATGACGACGCACCTGGTTGCTTATTAGCTAGGTTTTGTACAAATGAGCGGTATGTGGTACTACATCTTGTATGTACTAAAAGTGAATTCCATGTCTGGGAAGCTCTCACTAACTGGGTTTCCATCCAAATGTATTGCAAATTTTAAGCGAATTTTGTGAAAATGCGCAAAAGAAAATGCAAATTTATGCACGTTTCCATTCATTATTGTTTTGCGAGTATTGGGAGTCAACAGGTCGAGCAGTAGGTGGTGCTTCTCATGAAAAATAAAAATGCAAAAGAACATCCGTAGAAGAAGAGGGCACCATGAGATGACGTCATTGAGAGCATCTCATGTCCGCAACTGATGTAAACAACTACCAGCACATCCATGACAACGATGAGATGGAGAGATTCCTTGGGAACTTCTTGGCTGTTGCAAGAGCTCTCATCACACTCATATCAGCGTTGTTGGCATATACAGTACAGGCCAAAAGTTTGGACACACCTTCTCATTCAATGCGTTTTCTTTATTTTCATGACTATTTACATTGTAGATTCTCACTGAAGGCATCAAAACTATGAATGAACACATGTGGAGTTATGTACTTAACAAAAAAAGGTGAAATAACTGAAAACATGTTTTATATTCTAGTTTCTTCAAAATAGCCACCCTTTGCTCTGATTACTGCTTTGCACACTCTTGGCATTCTCTGGATGAGCTTCAAGAGGTAGTCACCTGAAATGGTTTTCCAACAGTCTTGAAGGAGTTCCCAGAGGTGTTTAGCACTTGTTGGCCCCTTTGCCTTCACTCTGCGGTCCAGCTCACCCCAAACCATCTCGATTGGGTTCAGGTCCGGTGACTGTGGAGGCCAGGTCATCTGCCGCAGCACTCCATCACTCTCCTTCTTGGTCAAATAGCCCTTACACAGCCTGGAGGTGTGTTTGGGGTCATTGTCCTGTTGAAAAATAAATGATCGTCCAACTAAACGCAAACCGGATGGGATGGCATGTCGCTGCAGGATGCTGTGGTAGCCATGCTGGTTCAGTGTGCCTTCAATTTTGAATAAATCCCCAACAGTGTCACCAGCAAAACACCCCCACACCATCACACCTCCTCCTCCATGCTTCACAGTGGGAACCAGGCATGTGGAATCCATCCGTTCGCCTTTTCTGCGTCTCACAAAGACACGGCGGATGGAACCAAAGATCTCAAATTTGGACTCATCAGACCAAAGCACAGATTTCCACTGGTCTAATGTCCATTCCTTGTGTTTCTTGGCCCAAACAAATCTCTTCTGCTTGTTGCCTCTCCTTAGCAGTGGTTTCCTAGCAGCTATTTGACCATGAAGGCCTGATTCGCGCAGTCTCCTCTTAACAGTTGTTCTAGAGATGGGTCTGCTGCTAGAACTCTGTGTGGCACTCATCTGGTCTCTGATCTGAGCTGCTGTTAACTTGCGATTTCTGAGGCTGGTGACTCGGATGAACTTATCCTCAGAAGCAGAGGTGACTCTTGGTCTTCCTTTCCTGGGTCAGTCCTCATGTGTGCCAGTTTGGTTGTAGTGCTTGATGGTTTTTGCGACTCCACTTGGGGACACATTTAAAGTTTTTGCAATTTTCCAGACTGACTGACCTTCATTTCTTAAAGTAATGATGGCCACTCGTTTTTCTTTAGTTAGCTGATTGGTTCTTGCCATAATATGAATTTTAACAGTTGTCCAATAGGGCTGTCGGCTGTGTATTAACCTGACTTCTGCACAACACAACTGATGGTCCCAACCCCATTGATAAAGCAAGAAATTCCACTAATTAACCCTGATAAGGCACACCTGTGAAGTGGAAACCATTTCAGGTGACTACCTCTTGAAGCTCATGGAGAGAATGCCAAGAGTGTGCAAAGCAGTAATCAGAGCAAAGGGTGGCTATTTTGAAGAAACTAGAATATAAAACATGTTTTCAGTTATTTCACCTTTTTTTGTTAAGTACATAACTCCACATGTGTTCATTCATAGTTTTGATGCCTTCAGTGAGAATCTACAATGTAAATAGTCATGAAAATAAAGAAAACGCATTGAATGAGAAAGTGTGTCCAAACTTTTGGCCTGTACTGTATATACTTTATTAAACTATACTTTATTAGGGGAAATTCAATTTTTCACTCTGTTTGTCAATTACACACAGGTCCAAACACACACATGCACAAACAGGACCTATATATGCACTAAGTGGAGAGATGTCAGAGTGGGCTGCCCATGACAGGCACTCTGAGCGGTTTGGGGGTTCAGTGCCTTGCTCAGGGGCACCTTGTCAACTGCCACCTTGTCAACTGCCAGGAGGTGAACTGGCACCTCTCCAGCTACCAGTCCACGCTCCATATTTTGGTCCGGGACTTGAACAGGTGACCCTCCGGTTCCCAACCCAAGTCCCTATGGACTGAGCTACTGCCGTCCCCAGTAGAATAATTGCTAAATTACACTTCAGTCTGGTACACAGGCAATACTAGACTCAAGACACCACATAGACTTCACCTGAACTGTCTCAGTTTTCTACAAACTAAACTGTATGTATCAGAATAATTTGAAAGATGTTGTGATTATTCCCATCAAAGTGCTACATATCTTGTCTTTAATTTACTTCTTAGCCAGCCCAGGTGCCAGAAAATAATGTTGGCATTGTACATTTCTGCATACCACAAATATGTTACATTTACACATTTCAGATGTAGGTTTCATGGGTGGAGGGGATGGAGGATGGTGTGTCACCTGGGCATAAACCTGCCAAGTTGCACAACACAATTTGAGACCAACAAACAACGACAGCAGTTGTGTTTTAGCAGGTCTTTGCTGTGTTTCCATCAGCATTTTAGACCCCAAATATGGGTGTTTATATTAAGCCATTGGTTTTTCCATGAGCTTTGTACACTCCAATCATGGGTGTGTCATAGCAACCTGTTGATGTGTTTCCACCGGCTTTTAGACTTGTAATGCAGGCATTTTGTGGAGACCCAATGGTGTGTTTCCATCAGCTTTTTAGGCTCTAAATGTGAGTGTTTTGTAGTGACCCATCCAAATGTTTCCATCGGCTTTTTAGGCTTTAAATGTGAGTGTTTTGTAGCAACCCTTCTGGATGTTTCCATCAGCATTTTAGGCTCTAAATGTGTGTTTTGTGGCAACCCATCCACTTGTTTCCATCCACTTTTTAGCCTCTAAATGCGAGTGTCTTATAGCAACCTGTCTCTGTGTTTCCACAGGGTTTTCAGACTCTAAATGTGAGTGTTTTGTAATGACCCATCAGTGTGTTTCCATCAGCTTCTTAGGCTCTAAATGTGAATGTTTTACAGTGACCAGTAAGTGTGTTTCCTTCGGGTTTTTAGGCTCTAAATGTGAGTGTTTTGTAGCAACCCAAACACGTGTTTCCATTGGCTTTTTGGCTCTAAATCTGAATGTTTTGTTGTGACCCATCAGTGTGTTCCCATTAGCTTTTTAGGCTCCAAATGTTTTTTTGTTTTTTTTGTAGCAATCTGTCAGTGTCTTTCCTTGTAATGTGTAATTTGCAGCAAACCGCTGCGATATTGACAAGAAAAGCAGCTGTTTTTTTTTTTTACCAAGACATCATTGTTGAAACATAAAGTTTTAACGTATCCCCAACATAATAAGGTGCAAATATAATGTATCTGCAGAAACATACAATGCCAATATTTTTCCTAGTGATTGGGTTGTCTTTGCTGAGGGTGTCTGAGATATTTTTAAGAAGTTGGAGTCTGCAGTGACAGTAACCTTGCATTCTGTGGTTTTGCATGTAGTTTCACATCCTTACAAAAGTTAGACATAATAATAATAATAATCTTGAAATGGCCACAGTAGAAGATGTTTGAGCTCTGTCATCCATCACAAGGTTATCTGAAAGACGCTTCTCTTTTGGTTGTTGTTCATCTTCTAACCGCTTCATCCTCTTGAGGGTCACGGGGGGGCTGGAGCCTATTCCAGCTGACATTGGGCGAGAGGTGGGGTACACCCTGGACAGGTCGCCAGACTATTGCAGGCAATAGAAACAGATACAAACAACCATTCACACCTACGGACAATTTAGTGTTATCAATTAACCTAGTCCCCAATCTGCATGTCTTTGGATGGTGGGAGGAAGCCGGAGTGCCCGGAGAGAACCCACGCTGACACGGGGAGAACATGCAAACTCCGCACAGAAGGGCTCCCACACCCATGATCGAACCAGGAACCTTCTTGCTGTGAGGCGACAGTGCTAACCACCACACCACCCTGCCGCCCTGGTTGTTGTTGTTGTTGTTGTTCTATTTTTTACATTGTTATGGCCAGAGGACCTATACCAGAGGGGTATTCCAAGTAGGAGGTTCAACAAACTCTGAGCGTCCTCAGAGGGATGTTGGTGGCTTAGTGGATAGAGCAGGAGTCCCATATGGCTTTTGCCATAGCGGCCTGGGTTCGACTCCGGCCTGTTGCACCTTGCTGCATGTCACTCCCTCTGTCTCTCGCCCCCTTTCATGCATCAAAACTTGACAGCCCCACCGTTAATTTACATTTAACCACACTTAATTAAAATTGTAGCATACAGGTGAAAAAGTGCCGTGGTTTTGAATAAAATCTAATTTTCATGTAGGTACAATCTCACAGGGGAAAAAACACACTTGAAAGCAGCTTAAAATGAAATACAAAAACATCATTCAAACAGGTAAGGCATGTTTGACTTGGCCATGACTGTACCTTTCTTTAGTTTTATTCATATTTGATTTATTAAACAAAGTAGCTTAAAGTGGCTATGTCATCATGTACTGTAGGTCACCAATATTCACAAAAAAACGTAGCACGATGCACATTTGCTCTGATGAGAGCGCAGGTCCGTGGTGTGTCACATTTGAAACGTGCAGCCAGTAAATGATTGAGTCTAATTAAAAAACGGTACAGTTCAAACAGATATTCATTGGGGAAAGACAACACATCTGAACGGGGTCTGAAGATCCTCTCCCGGCGTAAAGCATTGTGAATTAATTCTGCCTCGATATCGATCAGATTTCCTACATACGGACAACCCATGTCTGTCTGCCAGCTTGCTTCAGGCTCAGCAGTAGGGAGGAGACAGGGTGAACTCAGGGTTTCTTAAAGAAAACCTGCCACAGAGCAGGTTAGGTTCACAGAGTCAGTTGCCATGGTGATTGACTCAGAGTTTGACTTACCTCTCTTTCTGGAACTGAAAACCCAGAGTTTCCCTCATTTCAGGGAAAACAGGGAGTTTTCACTAAACCCGCTTTCTGGAATTAGTGGGGTGCCTATACACACCTAGTCATTTCAAATTGATGCGAAAGTTTCGTTTTCACTTCTAATGTGAAGGTAAGGGTCTATAGAACAATTTTGGTTCGAGTGTCAAGCAGTCATATTACAAATTGGCCTCTAGGGGGTGTTGCCCCCCCCCCCCCCCCCCCGGCCTTAGCAAAATATGGTGACTGTTATAACTTTTGATTATCCAATCTGGACATATGAGGTATGTGTGGGTGCGGGATCAGCAGTAGCATTGCTATTTTAAGTCTATACTGTGTGAGAAATCAACTGGAGTTGAAATATTGATATTTTGAATATTCTGGTATGCCAGAATATTCAAAGATGGCTGCCAGTTTCCTTATTTTTTTATCAAATTATGTTTCATAACTTCTATTGTCTTGAACCTAGAATGGTAATGTTGGTGCCTGTACCTAGGTTTTCATGAATAAATAATTGAATAAAAATAAAATAAACATGATTGGAGAATACTTATATATTTCACACAAATGAGAATATTTGGGGAACTAGAGTTAGATATGAGAATATAAATTACCCCACTCCCATGTCTTATTCTCTTATTGTAATGCACTTTTAACATTTACATTTCATTGCTTGCCTTCAAATACCAGTAAAACTTGTGCATTATGAAAAAATGACTTTAATACACAGTTATACCATCTACTGCCACTAGAGGGGAGGCTAGCAAAAGTGTCTTGTCTTGACTTCTTGGTAGCCAGTACTGCAATGTTAGCTCATCAGATAGCTAACAAGCATGTACAAGATTTGGAGCTCTACTAATTGCTTTCTTGTGAAATTCATATTTCGAAGGTAAGTAGACAAAGATAAACGTGTCAGGAAGTAACCTAAATGTTTTATGAATATGGAAACATAATGTGCATTAGCCAAAGTGTTTGCCAGCACTGGGACATTTGTATATTTGTACAATGTGCTGCAGTACTGTGATTATGTGAAGGCATTTGTTAATTTATTCTATTTAACATATTTTGGTATAATGTGAATATTTTGTTAGTAGCCACAGTGGGAAAATGTGAATGAAGCTCTGTATTGCTGAACCAATTGCTCTCTTGTGTTACTGATATTTTGAAGTAACCTGTCAAAAGTAAAACAAAAATACAAATACTTAAAGTAATGACACATCTGTTTTTTACCCTTTCCTGTTGTCAGACCCTTAAAAAAGAGTTAAAAAAAAGTTCAACAAGCTGGGGATAGTCTGTTTAAAAATCTTTTGAAGAGATGGCGGAGACAAGGAAATGGCAATTATGTATTCTGTGCCAAAAAGAGGAGGAAAAACTGAGGAAAAACTTGTTTGCCCTCTTGAAAATCCAGTTGCTAGTCATAGAGAGGGAGCCTACACAGAAATCACTAGCCTCCTTAGTCAGTTCAGAGAAACTGGTGCTGCTCCCCATCCAGATGTAGAACTTACAGATGAAGAATCCATGCAACAGAATCGTGCATCCTGGCACAAATCATGTCGTCAGCTTTACAGGGCATCAGCACTTGACAGTGCAAAAAAACATTATTCTAAGGGATTGCCTCCTGCAACAAGAAGATCTTGCTGGACTGGTACAGCTGTTAATCATAATTTATGTCTCTTCTGTGGTGGCGAAACAAATGCAAGTGACCATTCTTTCCAGAAGGTACAACTAGGTGCACTTGTACAAGCACTTGCACAAGTAGGCCTACCTGCTCTCAAGTGCAAGTGCATGAGGGCAAAGTTGAAGTGCACATGTCTGTGCAAGTGCATTTTGTGAAAAGTAAAAGATAAAGAAAAATGTCACTGTATTGTTGGTTCTGAATGCAGGTAAAAAATATTTCAATAAAAGCTCATCTGGCCTATGATTCTTTGTCTATTTTTGTGGATATGTGCCAATACTAGGGGTGTCAAATTATCGCGTTAATTGCGAATGATTAATTAGAGCCATATTTAACGTGCTATGTTTTTTGATCGTGTTAATCTCATTTTTAATCTCTAACTTTACTGTTTCTGTATGCCACAGAGTTGCCTTTTATAAAATCTGTCTGTAGGCGTACGATTGGGCTTCTTTGTGCTTGAGTTGTGGGAGAGCTGCAGCGCTACAGAGCAGCACTGATGGCTGTCCTCTGCAGTGGTGGTCTGCTCACTCAGGAGCCTATGAAAAGCTGTCTGCCCTAGCACGTAAGTATCTGACCTCCCCGGCAACCTCCATGCCTTGTTTGCGGAAAAATTCGGGACAGTCCCGAAATCCAAGCAGTTGTCCTGAATCCTGCCCTGATTGTCCCGAAAATTACACTAGAGCAGAGTCTGGAGTAGTTATTGCCCGATAAAACATTAAAAATTGATCATGGTGGTTGAGTCGTCATGCAGCTCCCACCGGCTGCACATTGGCTGCAGCAGTTCCTACACGAATTATGGGTGTTGTAGTTTGAAGAAGAGAAGACAGCACAAATTGCAGCCGGAAGGACAGGGAAAGCGCAGGCAGCCACGAGAAGGAGTGATTTGCACGCTGCAGTGCAGCCTCTTGTTCTAACTGTTCAAAACTGTTCTATAAACTGATACAGCTGTAACAAATGTACCAGGTGTCTTTTATTTTGTTAGCTTTTATTTTTTATTAAGTTTAAAGGACAAGTGCACTTACATTGATCACTTCCATGAAATAAAACGAGAAATTGGAAAAGAGGAAAATAATTTAGTAAATTGTTAAAATAAAAATAGGGAACTGATCACAGATGTATTGTGTCTGTGTTTTTACATCTATTGTTGCGTTAATCTGCAGCTATGCTTTTAATGAAGCTGACATGTCATGACAGTCAAGCACCCCCTGGTGGTCGAGACTGAAGGTTGCAGCACTCTTTATTGGGACTAATCTCAAAAACAATAGAATGTAATGGCTAGGTGTACTGCATCTGTATTCAAATGTGTTATTGTTGAAAACAATAAATATGACTTTATAAAACCACTTTTTTGTAATATATATCAATCTTTTGATCATCTGCCACAATAATGTAATGAATTTAAATGAAAATACCTCAAGTTGAGGGCTTTTCTCAGCAATTTTGAGATGAGATAAAAAAAAGAGATTAGATTAATTAATTACAGATCATAATTAATTAATCTCTCCATTTTTTTAATCTCTTGACAGCACTAGCCAATACCAGAAAAAAAAAAACCTTTTATGGACAATATGGTTCATATATCAGTTGCTACTGCTGATCCCGCTCCCACACATACCTCATATATCCAGATTGGATAATCCTATCAAAAGTTATAACAGTCACCATATTTTGCTAAGGCCGGTGGGGGGTTGGGAACCGCCAACACCCCCTAGAGGCCAATTTGTAATATGACTGCATGACACTCAAACCAAAATTGTTCTATAGACCCTTACCTTCACGTTAGAAGTGAAAATGAAACTGTCACATCAATTTGAAATGAAAACAACAAATTATACATATACGGCACCCCACTAAATACCCCTCAGGGCTGGTGTCTGTTGCGTTGTTGCTGTGTGTTTTGTACTGTGATTTCAGTGTCCCTGGCTCCTGGCTTGAGGTTCATTAAGGAATTGAAGGCAACTACCCACTGTTTCCAGGTTCCTTCAAAACCTGTCTCAACATAAGGCCTGTACTACGAAGCAGCATTTGGAGTTAGTGAGGTAACTTCAGGGTTAAAGGGGAACTAATGTTTTTTTTTTTTGTTCTATTTTCCGATCTACTTTTGTCTAAATGAGTGACAGGATGTTCAGTATTTGATATTTCTCCAGTACCAAGCTCGGGCTGACCTGCCTGCAGCCTGTGAGCGCGTGCTATATTAAATTATAGGGCACTCAGACAGCATCAAACAATGTCAAAATACGTCCACTAAAAGTGCATTTTTTTTCCCACACAGATAGGCTCGGATTGTTAGTATAATTAACAACTTAACAGAAAGGAGAAATGAACATCTGTGTTTACCTTTAGCTGGAGTGTTGTTTTAGCTGGACATGTTCCTCTGCCTGTTGCAATTTTAGTATATGTGCTACCGAAGTAGCACTACTCCCTCTCTCTCCTCGTCTGCTCTTCAGTTTCATCCGTGTACGTCCATGTACTCCGTGTTCAAATAAATATGGGCAGTCATCAAATGCAAATGGGTAAAAATTCAGCCATGACTAATTCAGAGTAACTCTTCGCATTTCGTAAGGTCACTCCAGCGGTAACTTCCGGCAACAACTCAAATCTCACGAGACGTGAGATTTCAGAGCCAGACTTTGACTCTGAGTGAGTGTTTTGACTTGCCCTTATTTGGGTTCTCCGCAGGATGTTTTTTGATGAACAAGCTCTATTTTTATGTGTTTTTATGCAATCTGGCACCTTCTTTATTCTTGTAAAAATTGTTTGTTTTATTTTCCAGATTAATTATGAATTGTAATATTAAAACTATAAGTAGCTAATAGTAATTAGTGTTGAGTAAAAAAGATGCTTTACATCTGCTTTCAGTAAAAAAAGTATTGAGCGGAGTTAGAAACATAGTTAAATATATTTATGTTATGTGGAATGTAACTACACTTTAGTACAATTTTGAGGTTTTTCTACTTGCGTATTTCCATTTTATGATACTGTATACTCCTCTAGTTCTCAGAGATAAATATTGTACTTTTTTTCTCCATTACATTTATTTGTCTGCCTTAATTATTTTGAAGTCTCCGATTATTGATACAAAATACAATAAACTAATAAAATGATGATGCATTATTATGGATTAAACTCTCTACCAATTTATAAAGTCATTTAAATGAGCTCCACCTTTATTACCTGCAACAATAAAGTGATGAGCACATTTAATGCATCAATAAATATGAGTAAGTAATAAGAATAAGTATTATTCTGAAATGGGCCATTCTACATCATGAGTACATTTACTTTCAGTACCTAAAGTGTATTTTGATGCCAATAGTTTAATTGGATTAAAAAATCAGTGTTGGGGAAGTTACTTTTAAAAAGTAGTGTTTGCTCGTTACTCGTTACTTCTTAAAAAAAGTAATCCCTTACTTTACTTAGTTACCCTCTGTGAAAAGTAACTTTTTACGTTACTCGTTACTTTTACGTTACTTTTACGGTGCTTGACTTTGGGTAGAACCCCATCTCATTTCCTAAATGTGAAAAAATCCAAGTTTCCCACTGGTATTTACCACTTTGGTGATAAAATAAAGATTAAAAAGTGAGAGGTAATTTGTGTTAACTAGGCTACATTAATTTGTTACATGACAGATCACTACTACTAATAGCCTATTTGCCAGACCTGCTGCATCACTGAATGAGGAAAATATTAATATTCACAGACACTAACTTTGAACAAATAGTGTCATATTCATGAATAAATCATTTTCTGTTCTGTTAATACGTGTGTAACTGTGAGACTGTGTTTGTGTAACAGACTCATATTTTGCAGTAAGCTACAGACCTACACGAATAAATTAATTCATTTTCTCTTCTGGTATGGTATGGTAGGTACTTTATTAACCCCTCGGGGGAAAATTTCAATGTCACAGCAGCAATTTAAAATACACAAAATAGGAGCTGCTGCAACAGGCTGCCGTTCACACAGCGCCAGGAAGGTAGGCAGGTTATGATTGTTCTGTTTTCTGTTAACACAATGCTGCATTTTATTGATGTTTTGGGGGTCGTTTTGATTTCCTTTGAGGTTCCGGGGTCGTATGTTGCCCATGTCTGAGGTCTGACTAGCGAGGTTAACGTTACATTAAACGACACTTACCCAGCCATACAAGTGCAGTTCGCTGTCAGTATATAGTTGGTTGACTTGTTCAGAATCGCCCAGGTCTTGTACATTAGTTAACGTTACTGTTTTGTGTCCTTGTCGCTGGCTCGGCAGTACTTCGGTCCGTAGAGCACAAAAACCATCAGATAAATCCCGGTATTCAATACCTTGGACATGACCGCAAAGTACAAAATTATACACACCAAGGGATTTATATGCCTTGAGTTTTTCATGCGTATAAACGCTGGGTTTCTCCACAAGACATAAAAAAATGTCCGGCCACTGTAGCTTAGGCCATTTCGTTGGGTCGGTGACCCACTGACCCGACATTAAGTACGGGTTAGGAAACCTCACTCTGTTGCTAATTGTGAGCTTATTACAATAAGCTAACCTGTCTTCGGTTGACAAACCGTTAAAATAATCCGAGGAGGCGTGTGTATCTTCCATATTCCTCATACGATTCTTGATTTTGGCGCTCCTGTCTGTACTGTTGACATGGTAACTGACACAGTTCCTGCCTAGTGCGCAGCTGAGGCAGACAGACAGTGTCACCGTCAAATCTGTCCCCGGAAAAAGTAACGTTGTGCCCAACTGACAAAGTAACTACGGTCCGTTACCATCTTTTCAGTAGTAACGCGTTACACTACTTTTTACCCAATAAAAGGAGTTACGTTACTGTAACGCGTTACTTTGTACTTTGTAACGCATTACACACAACACTGAAAAGGATCTGAGTAGAGACCCAGAGCTTTGTCCTTTATTATAAGGGCTATTCTTTTATATTTAGACTTGGGGCTATTCATAAAGCATTTGGGGCTGAAGCCTCGGATGCCCAGGCTACACCACTGGTCAATGTCAGAAACTTCAACTCTACCATCAATTTTTAATCGTAAAAAAAATTCTAATGCCAGTAGTTTATGTGGTATTATATATATTCAGTGATACTATAAACTCACTTTGAACTAAGGCTGAAAAGCTCCAGGTTTGATGCCATGGGTCATTTTTAAACCTGGTCACCTCTGGTATATTTATTTGCTGATCCATACTTGTTCTCCTGTTCCTTTCCTGTTTTAGGAGCAGCTAACACTAACACTTGATTCTTTGCAGGCACTCAATAATCAGCATTTTATAACCATCATCAAATTAATGATTTACCCTTCTGAGAGGCCTGGTTGTTGGGAAACACACACACACACACACACACACACACACACACACACACACCTTCAAATACAACTGCTGCAACAGGCACCCCATCAGCAGCACTCCTTTAAAAATACTGTACATTCCCGTGGTGCAATCTTCATCTTTGTCTCTGCAATCTCGTTAAGTTCTGATGAATGAAGTACAAAAAGAAGAACAACACATTTTCAAGTAACAGTAGCAAGCAACAGTTCCAAGTAAATTTTCCATCACAGAAATGTATGCAAATGGGATGTTTGTCTTTTATTTATATTTTTCTAACAAATTGTCATGTTTTGTAGGGAAGTGTAATGAGAATTACATTTGTCAAAGCTTACACTGAACATAACTGACCACAATAAGAGCATTTGAGATTCAACTTCTGTGCCCTCCATGCACTCTGACATCTCATATAGGAAAAGTTATTTGAAAGCACATTAATATTGTATCTGTCTATCAATGAGTAACATGTTTTTAATCCACAAAAGAGGGTCTTTAGTTCCATCTAGTGGCCGCTGGCATAATATCTCTCAAACTCCATCTCCCTTATATAAGATACTGAGCAGTCAAAATTCCTAAATAGACTTGACACAAAATACGCACTTATTTGTGCTGTGTTTTGTGGTATTATTATTACAATAATTATCATTATTAGAGGTATTACATCTAAAGAACATCTGATGACTGCCATTTATAGGTTTGGTCCTCTTCTTGCCACATGCTTTACTGACTTTCTGGTTCATAGTTTACATTCAGATTTTATCACCTCTGTATTACTAGTGCCTGTAATTAATTAATTTGGATATTTTGAAGTGAGGTTGTATGAGGCACTTATCCATAGTTGGTGTACTGCATACAGCAGATGTCAGTAAACATACCTCCAGTTTGGGGAAGCCAATACATATTACCCAGCAATCACTACTGCAAATCTGTATAAGACAAAAAATATCAAATAAAATGAGAAATTATTTAAGTAACTGCGGTGTTGTTGTAAGCTACTGTCATTACCATCTGTCCTGTATCTTTCTCTCTCTCTGTCTCTCTCTCTCTCTCTCTCTCTCTTTTTTTCTGTCTCATTGTGTCATACGGATTACTGTTAATTTATTATGCTGATCTGTTCTGTACGACATCTATTGCACGTCTGTCCGTCCTGGAATAGGGATCCCTCCTCAGTTGCTCTTCCTGAGGTTTCTACCGTTTTTTCCCCCCCGTTAAAGGGTTTTTTTGGGGAGTTTTTCCTTATCCACTGTGAGGGTCCAAAGGACAGAGGGATGTTGTATGCTGTAAAGCCCTGTGAGGCAAATTGTGATTTGTGATATTGGGCTTTATAAATAAGATTGATTGATTGATTGATTGATCATTTTTATAGCTCATTTATATATATCCATCCATCTACTAACTGCTTAGGAACGTGAAGTTAGCAACACCAGCGGCCATAGTCAAATGTATCCCTGGGGCCAGAGCGGGCGACATTGAATCAAATTTAAAACTGCTGGCTAAAGCTAAACGTAGATTCAGTAAGATTGTTATTCACGTCGGCGGCAATGACACCCGGTTACGCCAATCGGAGGTCACTAAAATTAATATTGCCTCGGTGTGTGAATATGCAAAAACGATGTCGGACTCCGTAGTTTTCTCTGGACCCCTCCCAAATCTGACCAGTGATGACATGTTTAGCCGCATGTCATCATTTAACCGCTGGCTGTCCAGGTGGTGTCCAGCAAACGATGTGGGTTTTGTTAATAATTGGCAAACTTTCTGGGGAAAACCTGGTCTTATTAGGAGAGACGGCATTCACCCCACTTTGGATGGAGCTGCTCTCATTTCTAGGAACCTGGCAAATTTTATTAGTAATTTAAATCCCTGACAACCCAGAGTTGAGACCAGGACAGAGAGTTGCAGTCCTAAACGCCTCTCTGAGCTTCTAGTTCAGTTACCCAGCCATAGTTTTCATAGTTTTATACAAACGGTGTCTGTCCCCCGACCACCTAAATTATTTAAATCTAAAATTAAACAAAGAGGAGTTGTGCATAACAACCTCATAAAAATTAAAACCTCTTCTGTGACAGAAAGACAAAACAGGAGAATTAAATGCGGACTGTTAAATATCAGGTCTCTATCGTCTAAAGCAGTGTTAGTAAACGAATTAATATCAGATAATCATATTGATTTACTCAGTCTCACTGAAACCTGGCTGTGTCAAGATGAATATGTTAGTCTAAATGAGTCCACTCCTCCCAGTCATAATAATACCCACATTCCTCGAGGCAGCGGCCGAGGAGGGGGAGTTGCAGCCATTTTTAACTCTAGTCTGTTAATCAGCCCTAAACCTAAACTAGATTATAATTCATTTGAAAGCCTCGTTCTTAGTGTTTTACATCCGACCTGGAAAACCTCGCAGCCACTTTTATTTGTTATAGTGTACCGTGCTCCTGGCCCGTATTCTGAATTTGTATCTGAATTCTCAGAGTTTTTATCCAGTTTAGTTCTTAAATCAGATAAAGTTATTATTGTAGGCGATTTTAACATTCATGTCGACGTTGATAATGACTCCCTGGCTACCGCGTTTATCTCATTAATAGACTCCATTGGCTTCAGTCAGGGTGTACATGAACCCACTCACTGTTTTAACCATACCCTCGATCTAGTTCTGACGTATGGAATTGAAATTGATAACCTAAAAGTCTTTCCACAGAATCCCTTGCTATCAGATCATTATCTGATTACTTTTGATTTCTTTTTACTCGATTACACGCCACTCAGCAACAGTTACTATACTAGATGTTTATCAGATAGTGCTGTCACAAAATTTAAGGAAAAGATTACTTCGTCGTTAAATTCAATACCAATACCTTCAGTAACAGAGGTTTCCCGTGCCGACTTTAACCTCTCCCAAATTGATCATTTTGTTGATAGCGCCGTAGGCTCGCTGCGAACAACGCTCGACTCTGTAGCTCCTCTTAAAAAGAAGTTAACAAAGCAAAGAAAGTTTGCTCCTTGGTATAACTCTCAAACCCGTAGGTTAAAACAAATATCGCGAAAATTTGAAAGGAATTGGCGATTAACCAAACTGGAAGAATCTCGTTTAATCTGGACAGACAGTCTCAAAACTTATAAGAGGGGCCTCCGCAATGCCAGAGCAAACTATTACTCAGCATTAATAGAAGAAAACAAGAACAACCCCAGGTTTCTTTTCAGCACTGTAGCCAGGCTGACTGAGAGTCAAAGCTCTATTGAGCCTTGTATTCCTTTAGCCCTTAGCAGTAATGATTTTATGAGCTTTTTTAATGACAAAATTCTAACTATTAGAGGCAAAATTCATGACCTCCTGCCCTCAGATGGTAGGCCTACCTATCTAACCTCAAACACAGCTGTAGAATCTAATATATATTTAGATTGCTTCTCCCCAATTTCTCTTCAAGAATTGACCGCAGTGATTTCTTCATCTAAATCATCAACGTGTCTCTTAGACCCCATCCCAACTAGGCTACTTAAGGAGGTCTTTCCTTTAGTTAACACTCATATATTAGATATGATCAATATATCCCTATTAACAGGCTATGTACCACAGTCTTTTAAGGTAGCTGTAATTAAACCTCTCCTAAAAAAGCCCACCCTGGATCCAGAGGTGTTAGCCAACTATAGACCAATATCTAATCTTCCCTTTATGTCAAAGATCCTTGAGAAAGTAGTCGCAGACCAGCTGTGTGATTTTCTCCAGGATAATAATTTATTTGAGGAATTTCAGTCAGGATTTAGAGTGCATCATAGCACTGAGACAGCTCTAGTTAAAATTACAAATGACCTTCTGATTGCTTCAGACAAAGGACTCGTCTCTGTTCTTGTTTTATTAGATCTTAGTGCGGCGTTTGACACAATTGACCATCAAATTCTACTGCAGAGACTGGATCACTTAATTGGCCTAAAAGGTTCAGCACTAAGCTGGTTTAAATCTTATTTATCTGATCGTTTTCAATTTGTTGATGTTCGTAATGAATCATCCTCACGTACCAAAGTTTGTTTTGGAGTTCCGCAAGGTTCTGTGCTCGGACCAATCCTATTTACTCTATATATGCTTCCTTTAGGTAACATCATTAGAAATCACTCTATAAATTTCCATTGTTATGCGGATGATACACAGTTGTATTTATCGATGAAGCCAGAAGAAAGTAATCAATTAACTAAACTCCATAACTGCCTTAAAGACATAAAAAATTGGATGAGCACCAATTTCCTGATGTTAAATTCAGACAAAACTGAAGTTATTGTTCTTGGCCCCAAACAACTCAGAGACTCTTTATCTGATGACATAGTTTCTCCAGATGGCATTGCTCTGGCCTCTAGCACTACCGTAAGAAACCTCGGAGTAATATTTGATCAAGATTTGTCTTTTAATTCTCATTTAAAGCAAACCTCACGGACTGCATTTTTTCATCTGCGTAATATTGCGAAAATTAGGCCTATCCTGACCCGAAAAGATGCAGAAAAATTGGTCCACGCTTTTGTTACCTCAAGGCTGGATTACTGTAACTCTCTATTATCAGGTAGCTCTAGTAAGTCCTTAAAAACTCTCCAGCTAATTCAGAATGCAGCAGCTCGTGTACTAACAGGAACTAAGAAACGAGATCATATTTCTCCTGTTTTAGCTTCTCTGCACTGGCTCCCTGTAAAATCCAGAATTGAATTTAAAATCCTACTGTTAACTTATAAAGCTCTAAATGGTCAAGCTCCGTCATATCTTAGAGAGCTCATAGTGCCATATTATCCCACCAGAACACTGCGCTCTGAGAACGCAGGGTTACTCGTGGTCCCTAAAGTCTCCAAAAGCAGATCAGGAGCCAGAGCCTTCAGCTATCAGGCTCCTCTCCTGTGGAATCATCTTCCTGTTACGGTCCGGGAGGCAGACACCGTCTCCACATTTAAGACTAGACTTAAGACTTTCCTCTTTGATAAAGCTTATAGTTAGGGCTGGCTCAGGCTTGCCCTGTACCAGCCCCTAGTTAGGCTGACTTAGGCCTAGTCTGCCGGAGGACCCCCCTATAATACACCGGGCTCCCTCTCTCTCCCTCTCTCTCTCTCTCTCTCTCTCTCTCTCACTCTCATCCTATTACTGCATCTTGCTAACTCGGCCATTCTGGATGTCACTAACTCGGCTTCTTCTCCGGAGCCTTTGTGCTCCACTGTCTCTCAGAATAACTCATACCGCAGCGGTGCCTGGACAGTGTGACGTGTGTGGTTGTGCTGCTGCCGTGGTCCTGCCAGATGCCTCCTGCTGCTGCTGCCATCATTAGTCATTAGTCATACTTCTACTGTTATTATACACATATGACTATTGTCACACAAGTATACTGTCAGATATTAATACATACTTTCAACATATTGTACCACAGTAGCCAGAACTATAACTATAATATTATTACTTTCATTAATGTTGTTGTAAGCTACTGTCATTACCTGCATCTCTCTCTCTCTCTCTCTCTCTCTCTCTCTCTCTCTCTCTCTCTCTGTCTCATTGTGTCATATGGATTACTGTTAATTTATTATGCTGATCTGTTCTGTACGACATCTATTGCACGTCTGTCCGTCCTGGAAGAGGGATCCCTCATCAGTTGCTCTTCCTGAGGTTTCTACCGTTTTTTTTCCCTGTTAAAGGGGTTTTTTTTGGGGAGTTTTTCCTTATCCGCTGTGAGGGTCTTAAGGACAGAGGGATGTCGTATGCTGTAAAGCCCTGTGAGGCAAATTGTGATTTGTGATATTGGGCTTTATAAATAAAATTGAATTGAAATTGAATTGAATTGCTTCATCCTCTTGAGGGTCGCGGGGGGGGCTGGAGCCGATCCCAGCTGACATTGGGCGAGAGGCAGGGTGCACCCTGGACAGGTCGCCAGACTATCGCAGGGCTGACACATAGAGACAGACAACCATTCACACCTACGGACAATTTAGAGTTGTCCATTAACCTAGTCCCCAATCTGCATGTGTTTGGACTGTGGGAGGAAGCTGGAGTACCCGGAGAGAACCCACACTGACACGGGGAGAAAATGCAAACTCTGCACAGAAGGACTCCCACACCTGGGATCGAACTGGGAACCCTCTTGCTGTGAGGCGAAGGCGCTAACCACCACACCACCGTGCCGCCCCTCATTTGTATATATTTTTTTATATAGTTTTGTGGAATTAAAAAATCTAAAGCTATAGATTTTTGATGACTATTTCACACAAAAAAACAGAAGAAAAAAACTGATATAGGTGGGTTTGCCTTTTCAAGGGCATATATAGCACATTTTTATTTGAACGCGAGTTCTTATTTGAACACAGGAATATTTCTGATCAGTCATTCACAAGGGCCTGTTCTCTGCCCAACACATTATTGGAGGGCCCCCATCCCATGGGCCCCAGTGCAACAACACCACCTGCACTGTCTACGCCCCTGGGTAAAGCATTGAACATCTTCTCAATATAGCGTACATTTAAACTGATAATGATTTCTTAGGTGGGACTTTTTCTAGGTGGCTAAAAATATGTTATGCTGCAGACCCCTCCATGGCAGTATATGTCAGGATCTGTATTTCATTTTGTATGCATTTCCTGTTTTATTTTGTAGTCTGTGTACGGCTATGTTGCTGTTAGTTTTGCTTCCTGTTTTTTCCCGCTACTGTGATTGCTGACTCCGCCCTAATGTGTTTAACCTGTGTCTCGTTCACCAGTGTATTTGAACCCTGTCTCTTTCCCCTTTCTTTGCCAGACTGTCTTTGTTACCCTGTGTTCAAGCTTGCTTGTGTTCTGTTCTCTGTTTGCCTCCTATGTAAGACCAGTTTTGGTATTTTTGACTTTTGGATATCTGCCTGGTCCCTGTCTGCTTTGTTTGCCTGATTCTGACTGCCTTTTTGGATTTTGACCCTTGCTACCTCCTGGATTGAAGAGCTCGTTTGTGGATTTTTGTACTTCTGCCTTGATTCCTTTTTTTGCACTTGGGTCCACACACACCAGCCTTCACAGTATATTGCTCAGCTTCCATATCAGACTCAGCCTGCTTCTCCAAACTGGGGATGTGCCAGCTGACATCTACTCTATTTATTTCACAGATTATGAATCGGTACCCCATACAACCATACAATCTTGGCATTGTGGAGTAATTTAAGGACTATCACAGGAAGGGGGTGGCTGGGGTGTTTTCTCGACCTTCCAAGAAGCTACAAATATTTTTCCTTAAGCCTCCCTGAGTGATTTGGGGAAAATGTGTGACCCTCCCTCCACTAAAATTTAGTGAAATAGTTAGTTTTAAAACTTACCCTTTGATGTTTGAAAGTTAAAAGTTGAAGACGAAATCCTGGAATTGGAAAAAAGCCTCAGTTTTTCACTCTTGCATGCTGGGTAGTTTGTGCAAATGGTTTATTTTCTGGCCAAATTTTAAATGAGATGTAAAATAAAGTGACCAAATGATGAGAGTGACTCTTATGTGTTCTGAAATTTGAAAATTCAGCAATAATTTATGTTTTTACAATTTCTGGCAATGATAAATGGTGTAAAATTGGCTATTTCTTCCCCTTAAAATCTGTGGAAAAAATAAATACAAAATACAGCCATTTCAATTTATATGAAAAACTATAAAATCCAAAAGGTTTCTCTGGCTATTGTAAATGGTGTAATTTTAGCAATTTTTTTTAAGAAAACATGCCATCCGTTTCTGCTGGTGAGTTTGGAAAGCGTGTTTTCTTTTGAAGATTTAATACTGTGTTTCCACCACAGGGTGTCAGCAGTGTATCCCCTCAGCTCATGCGGACAGTGTGTGGGACACATATGCAGTGTGTTAGAAGATGGATTCAGTAAAATGCTGTCAACTCATTTCTGTCACTGTTGGCCTGTAAGTATTGTTGTCATAGCTTGCAGCCATTGACTGAACATAGGAATGAATAACTAGTCCATGCACAGCCACTTGAGGTACACTAAAGTTTCTATTTAAAACTGCCTAAAGTGATTGTATTGAATAAGGTCATATTGTATGACATAATTAATTATATTTATTGGTTTAAATGGTTTATTGAAATCACTGAATGCCATGTCAGTGTAGATTATATTTTTTAGCTGCAACCAGCAGCTCTATAGAACCCCATTTCCAACCAAAAAAAACATGTGTATGCAGGTTTTTTAAACACGGGAAAACCCACAAGACTCCTTTCCCATTGCCAGTAGACCAGAATTGTGTACATGGCTCTTAGAAGACTACATGTACATTTCTGTTAAACTTATTGCTTAAGTCTGCCCACAATTCATACAATATAAAAGCTGCTTTTCCCCACTGTCACAATAACCCCTCCCTCCCACACCCACCCTTAATTCTCTCCTACCAAATTTCATTGAACACATTTAACTGAGGTGTAAAAACATATTGAAGTCCGAAATTCATTGAATACATTCAATTAGGTTAAACAAAAATTACTGAGGTAAAAAAGTGGAATTGAACACATTAAACTGAAGTTAAGAAAAAGCTAATGAGGATTAGTTAGGGATGGGCTAAGAGGTCATGGCTAAGTGATAGGTTTGGTTTGGATAGTGTATTAGTGTAAACTTAGTGTTTTTTGCTAACTGGCAGTTGTTTGAGTTGCTTGTTACAACAGTTGTGTTCAAAAGTAAATTTTCTATGAAAAGAAAGCAAAATTCGAACACCTTGGCAATAAAGCTACCTTTCAAAATACAATAATAAATGAACAGATTCATGTAATACATACATACACCATTTTTGCCTCGTCCCCTTTTTAAACCTCATGAAGCAGTGGTTGCACAGAGGCATCGCTGAACTAGTGACAAGAGATTTGAGATTGTGGTTGTGTATGAACGCAAGAACATGTGGATGCATGTGTGTATGTAGTTGCAAATACTGCAAATTTGCGCATGTTTGACATAAACCTCATCGTGTCTTTGTTGCTGTCACTTCCTTCTTCCTGTGGTCATACTGTTATGGGTACAGTGTGAGTGTCGTTTTTTTGACAGCTGGTTGTGCTCAGCGCTGCTGCTACTGTCCAGCACACTGAGGCCATGTCCTCATTTTTATTTCTGTGCATTCAGAGGGTTTGGTGCAGTTTACATCCTACCACTACACACAAAACTTCAGCTGTGTTATTTTTAGACTAATATCTTAAATGTTGCCTGTTCTAAACAAATCATAACAAAAGACATTAAGTGATCTTCACCAGAATTATTCTGGTATTGTTGTATGGTATGGACCATAATACAGGGAGTTCAAATGTTGTTGGTTTTTGTTTTGTTTTTGTTTTTGTTATGCCTCTGTGCAAGCAATAGCCATGGCCAGAGGCATTACTTTTTTAGGTTGTCCGTCTAAACCCATCCTAGTGAGTATGATATCTCAAGAACGTTTCAAGAGAATTTCTTCAAATATGACACAATTCCTCACTTGGACTCAACAATGAACTGGTTAGATTTCAGTGGTTATAGGTCGAGGTCACTGTGACGTTGCATCTATCTCATTCTCAGGAACATGATATCTCAAGAACACCTTAAGGGAATTTCTTTAAATTTGACACAAACATCCACTTGGACTTGAGGATGAAGTGATTAGACTTTGGTGGTCAAAGGTCAAAGGTCAAAGGTCACTGTGACCTTGCACTGCATCTCATTCTAGTGAAAGCAATATCTCAAGAACAACCTGCAATATCTCAAGAACAACCTGAGGGAATTTCTTCAAATTTGCCACATACATTCAGTTGGACTCAACAATGAACAGATAAGATTTTGATGGTCAAAGTTCAAGTCTATGTGACCTCATCTTTCTCATTCTTGTGAACGTGATATCTCGAGACAGTGGTTCCCAACTGGTTTAGCCACAGCGTCCAGATTTGTCCATAGTTCGAGGTCAACAAAGTTTAAATTATTCAGCATCATACTTGCATTATCCATGTTAGTGACCTAGTTTGCCATCTCTGTTAATTAGCTGTCTGTTATTCACTTCTACATAAAACACTTTTCTGGCCATTATTCAACGTCATATCTCAGGAAAAGATGGGGAGACAGAAGGTCAGATACTGAATTGGTGACACTAATCTTGGGTGTCCACCTTGACACTGTGCTGATTGTATAGATCTCCTGTGCTGGCGGGGCACAGTGGGTGTGAAGCATCCATGTTTTCACAGACATTGATGTAAACTGTAGGAGAAACTTGACTGATGCCTAGAGACATACAACCGTAGGGTGGTAATTCTAGTTTGAAATTAATTTGTGCCTGCAACAAGCGGTGTAACTTCAAAGCGGCTGCAGACTTGAGGTATCAGTAACACATCCTGCCAGCTTCCCAGCCCGTCTTGGCGTCACTTGGCTGATCTTCGCTCTAAAAGAATTTATTAATTGAAGTGTTGTAGGGAACATAAATTAGGCATCACACGGAGGCACCATTTATGTAGGGAACATAAATTAGGGCGTCACACGGAGGCACCGATTGTGTTGGGAACAACAATATTAGGCCTCACCAAGGGGACACCATTAATGTTGTAAATTGGCTATCGGAAATTATTAATAATTATTAATAATAATTAATAATTATGTTAAATAATGTGACACCTCAGTGAGACTCAAGTCCCAAAACTTGATTGGACAAGACCTTTTACAGTGACATGTGACTCTGTGATGTCACAGGCATCTGTACAAGATCTGCTCCCTTCCACAGAACTTTCTCTTCTTGCTCCAGCTGCTGTAGCAGCTAACACCTTTTTCTGGCTGGGCCTGGAACAGCAGAGGCCCAGAACCGGTGCTCCATAGCCCCAACCACTAAAGGGAGGGCAATTGATCACAGACTCACTTGCGAACACAAGGTTTGCAACTAGATTTCCAGCAACAAGGAACTAAGTGAGTTAGCACCCAGCGTCTAACTCTGCAAGGACCCCGAGCAACTGGCTTCCTCGGATCAGAACCTTTGGAACAAAGGACAACAAAGACTGCACCTGGAACCATCTTCCCAGCCTTCTTCTGCTGGCTAACAGAGCAGTACACCACCAAGTGACTCTTTCTCCCATCCATTCAAGGATCGGTAACGTAACAACTGGGCATAGCTTATCACAGCTTTACAGGCTAAGCAAGACTGTTTAACTTGTTGTATGTGATTTGATGCTGTTTACTGAGTTATTGTTGTGATAGATTGCAGTTAGGTCATTGATTAGTTGGCTTCGCCAAAGCTATGTGTTTAGTTTGCTAATACTGTTCACAGACAGATTCTTGCACACAACTAAACAATCTCTGCACTAATCCAGACCGTTTGCAACACAAATCACATTGACATAGACTCATCAACAAATAGGCTTTCAACAGAGCTACACCCAAACAGGCATTCCAAAGTTCCCACTTCTTTTCCTTTGTCTTTGTCCTGACCACACGGTCAGACAAACACCTCCCCCGAAACTGAAGCAGCCTTGATTCGGCCATTTTGGTAGTTATCTGTTGTCAGCCATTTTGCTGACTGCTGGGGGGGGGGGGGGGGGGGTGTTGGAGAGCAGAGGTAGAGGGAGGAGTGGCTCACGACACACTTTGTTTTGCTCTACAGGCAGTGCACAACAGCGAACCTAGCGGTCAAACGATTTCGCTTATTGCTCCTTTAACTAATCATAAACAAAACAAAACAAAACAAAAAAGCAAAGACAAAACAATGACAAATAAACAAACGTATAGCGAACAGTAATACAGACACGATAGACCAAGAATTGGGGGACCAAAGCAGAAGTGCTTGGGTGCTAAATTAAAGTGTGATGTGCTAAGTTAAAGGTTAATATTATTGCACATTGCCCATGTTAAAATGCTAATTGAATTGCACACCGCCCGATTGCACAGGTTTATGAAGTGCTAGTTTATATTGCACAATGCCCTATAGCACATGCAAATGTGTGTGCAGGTATTATTGCACTTAAATTAGAATACGTAGATGTATTTATGTACGCACAATTACACTGAGTTACATACAAGTTGTATGTATGTGTACAAGGACAGGCTTGGCTTGTCACCGGCACATCCCCGGTATACAAGCCAGACCACGTCCTGAGATGGTTCCCTAACAAACAGACAGACAGTGCTTTGTGCTGTTATTAATTGCATGTTGCTCACTTGAAACATAATTAAACATGATGGTAACATATCTGTTTGGTCTGGTTGTATAGCACATATAAAGCAAAGAAACAATAGAGAAAGCAGGATGGGGGCTACAAGCAGGTTAGTTATGACCACATGTCTGATTTGTCTTAAGCCATCTCTTCAGGTTGCTTACAAGCATAATATGTGGGACATTCCCTAATCACAAGAGGTAAACTATTCCAGTATTTACTGCCAATAACAGACAACACCGCTTGTCCAAAGGTTGTACGCCTAAAGTGCACCTCGCAGTCCCCCCCGGAAGAGGCCCTGGTGTTCCTGGACAAGCCACTATCTGCTCTCAGCTTAATGAATTTGTTTAATGGGGGAGGTGCTAGCCCATGTAGCGCCTTGTACATTAGGCAGGCAATTTTGAAGTGTTTGAACTTATCAAAACTTGAAAAACTGTGGTTCCAGATGCATTTTTCTTGTATCCTTGTTTCAAAGGTGAAACTCCAAGGAAGCTGGTTGCTCAGGGTCTTTGCAGAGTTAGACGCTGTGTGCTAACTCACTTGGTTCTCCATGTTGCTAGAAAGCTAGTTGCAAACCTTGTGCTTGCAAATCTAAGTATCCTGGTTCAGGTTTGCCTCTGCCTTGAGCTTGGGCAAATCGTGGTCCAGGAAATAGAGAGTCTGTGAGCAATTACCCTCCCTTTAGTGGTTTGGGGCCATGGCCTCTGAGTTGGTCAGAGATGGTGTGAGCTGCTTGGCATCTCACAATCAAGAGAGCATCTGGGCTGGTCCAGGGGGTGTGAGCAAGTAACAAAACATGAAGCTCAGCACGTGACGTAAACAGTGACGTGGGAGAATAGCCACAGCTGGTCAGTCCTTCGGCTATTCTCTCGTAAGTCGGCCCTTTCTTCACCATTCCTGTCATGGCCTCTTCGTTTGTGAGGGCAAGGGGGGCATGCAGTTCCTTGTCTCCCCAGTTGCTCATCTTTACAGTGTCCGTCAGGTTTGCGTTTCCCTCTTGCTTCTAGCTGCTCGCTAATTCCTGCTATCAGCTGTTTCCTGTTTATCCACCGCCAGTGGGTTGCACATGCGGCGTCATCAGCAACTCCCCCCACAAGTCTTCAACAGCCCCTCCCCTTGCAGAAGGCAAAAATTGGGCACCTCGGATCAACTCGCCAATCCGGCTCTGTGTGTCTAAACGCTTGCAGCTTGCCAGCAAAACGACCCAACATTCGGGGAAAATCTGGCAGTGTAAAAGGGGCTTGAGAAAGACATGGGCCAGAATATCTTGTGGAAGATAAACTACATGTCTCCTCAACTTCTGTGTCTGAGATGTGGAGAGTCAGGTCACTGTTACCTCTGTCTGTTGGTGGAGGTTGGGGAGCTGACGTCATTCCCAAAGACTTCGGGTCTGGTGGGAAAGATTTCCACTTACTGAGTGGAGGAGGTGCTAACCTCTCATCCAGGGAGGAGTGTGAATCAGAAAAGCTGTAATCACACTGGCTGTGAGACTGTGCTGGGGCTAGATGTTCTGATCTAAGCCGAAACAGTTCTTCTTTATGTGAGCAGAGGTCTAAAGGTTCATTCTCACTGCCACGATGTGGAAATACAGGACCGATTTGCGGAATATTCGTGCAGCGCTTTTCCGCGTTTACACCATACACACAGGCGTGGTATGGGCGCGGTGCGGAATTTCGCGTTGTTGTGTTCCAAGTCCACGCAGTGTGAACGGGTGTGGTTGAACATGGTCGAGAGTAGCAGCAGTGAGCTAGCAAGCTAACGTTTAACAAGCATCAACATCAACTTTCCTTAGCAAGTCATCTAAATAGCGCATGGCTTTCTTGTTAGCCATCTGTACTTCATGGAGGAGAGAAGCATTTTGCACTCTTAGAGTTTCTACCTCCTTCTCTAGAGCTGCTTTACTCTGAAAGGCAAGGGTGATTTGCCTGTGAAAGATCAGAAGCAAGCATTTTAACAATGTACCAAAGGATGCAGTCTGTGCATCACAGTTGTCGCTGACTAGAGACTTTATTTCTTCACTGCATTCACCGAGACTCAATCTGCTGATGAGTTCAGGACAGCCAAGGTTTAGGCTCTGTGCAATGGAAAAGATAAACTGTTCTTAACAGGGGTTCACCATTGTTAGGTCTGGAAAGGAAGGTGAGGCTAAAACAGGTTGTCTTAGTACAAGTCAAATGTGTAGTTGGCTGTGGTGTTGCTTGGCAGACACCTTTAAGTGTAACTTCTGAGTACACTAGCCACTAGCAAAAGAATGTGCTGGCCTTCTCTGTGGGGGTAGTGAATCCCAACAGTGTCTTAACCCAACCACACGTTAACCACAGCAATTTTGTAATGTGATTTTTTTTGTCTAGGAAAATATCATGTTTTGACTTAAAATACTTAGTTTTGGGGGCACAATCCCTGCTGGTAAAAACAATGGACATAGCTACAGTGATGTCACCTATTAGCTTGTGGTCTCCCGCTTTGAAGCCTAAAGTTAGGCATTTCAGCCATTGCCATCTGAATGTTTTGGCGCCAGAAATGACCATTCTTGGGTGAGAGGCTGGTGGAGTGAGGGGTGGATCTGACTGAGAAGCCGAGAACACTATCTGCAGACAGCTTGTCACTCAAAGCATCTACACCCTTAATTATATGTAACAGCAGGGCAGTAGTCACCATATAGTACATGGTATACGAGAGGGACACACCCACCCCCAATGTTCAAATATGCCCAAAATGTCCCCCGCAATATATAACTGAAACTGAAAAACAACAACAAAAGAAACATTTTTTTTTCATTGCTATTCTACGATAGGCAACCACATATCACCATCCAAAATAATGTAATCATCATAATTATAATTAAACATAACAAATCCCCATTATTATTACTATCAGTTCAAATATTGCAGTTCTGTGTGTGGTTTGTCCAAGTGGAGTTGCCGTAGCAGAATGCCAAGGCTGGTTGCCATGGTTGCCATGGTGATGAATGATGTTGTCAGACTGCTGTATGGGTAATGTTCCAGGCAAGCAATAGCCCCTTTTCCACCAACATTTCATGGAACTTTTATTACCAGGAATTTATTTACCTTGGTAAAAGAATTCCTGGTAATCTGTGTGGTTTGTGTTTCCACCGCACCTCAAAGTTCTGGAAAGTGTATTCAAATTAGCGTGATGACATAGATGATTCGGTGTGTGCCCTATCTTCAGCTCTGTGAGCTTATTGGCTGGTAACATGGTAACATTAGTGCTGGTGTAGAGAGTAGAGGCTGTTTGTCTCAGCCGGCAGCTAAATTTAAAAGTCTTTTAAGATAAGTGTCAAACTAAGTTAGTCTACATACAGAGAGCTGTCATTTCAGCTTATTAGTAACAATTCACTATCAGCCAAACTAGCGGCTGTCCTTGTGTAAGACGTAACGTTAGTGACAGTGGATAAGAGACTGTGGACGGAGCATATTGAATATCACTGTCTTCATGTTTATGCTTGCTGAACACATGTATTGATAAAGTTTTGGCTTCTTACTCGCTAAGGGTTAATGTCACTTACAGTAACGAGTGTAGCTGCCGTCAACTTGAGTCATTTTCGAGTTATCTTCGTTTTGTTTCCACCGTGGATGCTCAGGTGTTCGCCGGTTACTGTGTTGTGTAGGCGTGTGTGAGTGGATATGTGTGTGTGGAAGAGTTCAGCGCCGGCACAAAAGAACCGATACCATTGGCGCTTATCAATACTACGGTCTTTGATAATTTAGTACCAGGATTTGGTACCCATCCTTAATCAAAACACAAACGAAGTGAAACTTGTAGTTAGCTAGCTAGCCAGCTAGCTATTATAACATGGTTACATTCGGTGTAATATTGCAAAACAATAAGTGTCTCTCATAACGTTAGCACTGCATGTGTAATTTCACAGTGAGTCGTCATGAGCAAGAGGAAGGGTGGCAGAGACATTCGGCTTATTTTTGGCCAGTCTCAGAAAAGAAGCAAAGTAAGTTAAGAGCAGTGAGAAAATGAGTAGAGTTACCCTATCAGTCGGATTATATAAGTAACGTTAGTTATACGGTTATATGCTAGTTATATGGTACATCGCAAAACAAATGGGTCTGGACACGGAGTGTACATTTCCTCTATTCCCGAGGGGCGGTATCAATGGCTGTCACTCAAAGTGCCCCTCCACGCAATTGGAAAGACGGAAAACCAATCAGAGTAAATGAAACGTGTGACGTTGGCTAGCACAATGGCAGTGTAAACAGACCAGGAAGCTGCAGTGAAGATGAGCTATGATAATGTCTAGGAAAGAGTGTTGCCGTCTTTGTGGATTTCCTCCTCACTGTGGACTCCGAGTTGCATGGCTGTGATTCCCAGCTTGGTCGCTTCCCTGACCTGCTCCTCTATGAGAGCAACTAGCGGAGAAACAATAGCTGCTGGTTTTTTACTGACTTCACTGGAAGGACGGCAAAAACATCCTTTTTTTCAATAAAAGCTTTCAGTGCAGCTGTTTGCTCTGCTTTTAAAGAAAATGTACATTCCAGTTCGTTCAACACATTTACCATCGCAGTTTCAAAATCAGTAGCCATGTTGATTGTTTATGCATTCACTCTGCTCCTTGTCCCTCTTATTCTGATGACGTGCCCATCCCAAAGTAATAAATGGTTGTGATTGGCCCGGTAAGCTTTAACCTATGCCAGAATGTGCCTTAATGATTGCATGGCCAGACTGATCTGCGGAGCGAAATCGAATATGAGCTCGCGAGATCAGGATGGTTTCACCAGGTTAACGGTACGGTAGCATTAGTACAAAAAATTAGTCAGTGTTTCTTGATAAGAATTATTGTCATTCAGATCAGAAATGGTTTGTAGGCTATCTGAGCAAGAGACACCACTTGTTATCTGATAATATTTCTTCCATGTTCACTTTGGTGTGTTCAGACTAAAGAGAGTGAAGCAGAGGGAGAGAGAGAACATTTGGAGGATGAAAACACAGGTGTGAGGTGTGAGTGTGTCAGACTGGTGGTGACATAGAGGTGAGCCTAAGAGAGGTGCAAATATTAATGGTTAGGACCGAATGACATTGCAGCAGACTCCCATTGGCCCCCATGTGTATAGTGTGTATCAGTAGTCTTTCTAGTCAGTAGTTTACTGATATCAGTGATAATATTTCTTCCATGTTCCCTCTGGTGTGTTTAGAGTAGAGAGAGAGAGGCAGAGGGAGAACATATTGAGGGCAGGAGAACAGAATCTGGTGACATGGAGGTGAGTGAGAATTGAGAAAGAAGCAAATATTGATGGTTAAGATATAATAATGACATTACAGCAGTCTTATGTTAATGTACAGACTCCTACTCTTTCTAGTCAATAGTTTGCTGATAAGATTTTCATCCATGTTCACTCTGTTCAGAATAAAAAGAGAGAGGCGGAGGGAGAGAGCGATGGCATAGAGGTGAGTAAGAGAGGAGCAAATATTGATGGTTAAAACCGAATAATGACATCAGAGCAGAATCCTGTTGGCACCCATGTGTGTCACAGTTTCATCCTCCCTGTCTCCCCTCCTATCCCTCTGCCTCAGTAATTTTCCACTCTCCCTGCCTCTGCTCCACTCTACCTGCCAGCCACTCCCACCTAATCAGCCCAACTACACTCACCTGCAAGCTCAGCTGCAGCTCATTCCCAATCAGCCCTGCATATAAGCCTCTCCAGCACTCTCATCCTTGCCAGATTGTTCTACTGCATCCATGCGAGACTTTCCAGCACTCATTACCCACCTGATCTCCTGTTGCTGACCCTGCTTGCCTCCGACCTGCTCTCCTCGCCTGCCTCCTGATGAACTTACCTGCCTTCTGTCTTCGACCACGTGTTCTGCCTTGGCGTCTCTGGCATCTGTTGTTTCTCCTGGCTTCGACCACTCCGCCTGGCCCTGGCTTCCCTACTGCCCGCTCCTCACGGCACCTCTGCTTCATCGGTCTCCTCTACTGGCTTCGACTCCTCCGCCTGGCCCCAGCTCCTCTGCTGCTCGCTCCTTGTCAGCACCTCTGCTTCATCGGTCTCCTCTACTGGCTTCGACTCCTCTGCCTGGCCCCAGCTCCTCTGCTGCTCGCTCCTTGTCAGCACCTCTGCATCATCGGCTGGCTCTTCCAGCTCTGGACACCTCGCCTCGGCTACCTCGTCTCCAGTAAGCCCCTTACCTTTACTCCTGGCCGCTAAAGAACTGAACTGTACGGGTCCGAGGGCTCACGTAACCCCCTCTGCCCCGTGGCCAGGTTCGGCTTAATCCCTTCCTCAAGCCTGAGACCCAGAGACTGTGTGTGGGCTATTAGCCTGAAGACTGAACTGTCCACTGAGTTTATTCATCTGCTCAAGTTCAGTGTTGGGCAGTAGCGTCACTACAGTAGCAGACGTTTGTAGTTTAACTACATTTCTCAGTAGCCTGGTGGTAGCGTCGCTGTTTTCTGAATCAAGTAACTTCTCAGTAGTTAAGCTCTTTTATTGATCACTTAGCGCGGTAGCGTCCACACAAACTACATTTCCAAAAACTTTTCTGAAGCTCAAACGAGGCGGGGATTTCTGTTATGGACTGAAATAAAACTGTCACCGCTACCACACAGAGTCACTTCCGCATGAACCTGACGGGGGACAGCCCTCCATTCCCAAACCCCGCCGTTCCGAACAACCCCCACTCCGAAATTGATTTTCAAGTCCATATCGAGTTTCCTGCATCAAACACTACTGCCCGCTCTCCGGCCGCACTCACACAATTCTGAAATTCGTTGTACTACAAAAACTTGAAATGAACGTTCAACTCATTTTTTTTATTGAAAATATGTCACTGTCTTCATTTATTATGTATAATTTCGCTAGCAGCAAACACATTTAAAGGAGACGCTTGTCCAGTCTTTTTACGCACGCTGTCCGTGGTGCTGACATCCCCGCTGCAGCCGCCGCTCTCTGCTGACAGCAGACCGGGGGAGAAAAAAGACATTTCTTTGCTCTGTGCTTTCAGAAAATAACCAGAGTTAGGGTAAGAAAGACCAACGGTCTGTACAGCAGTCCCACTGTGTTTGCCAGGGCATATCAGGCTGTGTGATTCTGCACAAAGATTGGTTTAACGCACTGGAGCAATTTCATACAATTTCGGACATTTAACGTGATAAACTAATTTCAGTTCAACATGGTCATTTGCTTAGAGGATTCAGCTGAAGCATAATGAGTGTTATATGTCATTAAGATGAAGTATTTGCTTGTTTTGTGGTTAATTATGCACATAATCCATTTGACCCCATCATGAATGGGATTTTTATTCGTTCCTGCAGACAGAGACAAAAGGATCAATGCGCAGCCTCCATTTCCTTTGCGTCCGTCTCGTTCATTCAAACTTTGTAAACACGGTTGGGATTTGTAGGGGACATGTGTATGGTGCTCACTATAAAATGTGTTTACTAAAATGTGTTTACTAGCCTCATTTCTAGTCAAAACAAATCTCTTTACACTTAAAAAAATACTTGTTTCAAGCAAATTTTCACTTGAAATAAGTATGAAAATCTGTCCATGGAGCAAGTTGTTTTTTTTTGCTTGCAATAAGGAAAAAAAAACTTGCTCCATGGACAGATTTTTTTTCTACTTATTTCAAGTGAAAATTTTCCTGAAACAAGTGAAAATTGTCTATAAACAAGTTACTTTTTAGGTGATGAGTCGTATTTCAATTGTAATGAGATTTGTTTTGACAGAAATAAATATTCTTGGTAAGATTTTGAGTTTTTGCAGTGTACATACACATACATACACACACGCATGTACGTTTTTGACCATGTTGTAACTGTTTGAAGCAGGTCTTCATTCTTGCTGTTGTGGTTTGAGTCGTGTTGGGAGTTAGTGCAGCTCACTGTTCAATGAACAATTGAACTTAACTTTTTTACCTGCCTATCTGTTCGACTGACAGTTTTATTGATCAGTAAGATAACACTGACTTGGCACGAAGTTGGTTCAGTTTAGTAAAAAGCTTGGATGTAGTTGCACTAGTTACTTTCATTTTGCTGTAGCTTACCTTGCTACATTTCTGAGGGTGATGTAGTGAAGCTTCATTTAATATTAGAGTAACTAGTAGCTTAGCTCACTACACTTTCCAAGGAGCTTGCCCAACACTGCTCAAGTTCCTGTTTTGCTGCCGTGATACTGAAGGTCATTACCGATTTCCAGTATACTGCTTTTGGGTCCAAATTACACGTTACAATGTGTGTGTTTTGGAGGGTGGGGGTGGGGGCTACAGTCTTGTGTAACTGTAAGTCTTAAAAATGGAAATGGATGAGTGATATGTGAATTCAGCCCCCATACAGTTGTTATAAATGTTGAAATCAGCTATAGAGACCAAAACTGTTTTTGTACCAGGCTTTAAACAGTTTTTTTTTTTTGCTGTAAAGTTGGACCTTTAAACATGGGGGATTCACTGGCTTTAGGAGCCAGCCTCAAGTGGATTTTGGCTCTTATGCGTTGGCTTCATTTTTCAGCCCCGGAGTTTGCAGCTTGCCAGAAACACAACAATGACCAAAGCTTGCTTTTTGTTTGTTGGTCTCAAACAGTGGTCTGTAGATAGCAGGTGTCTCGCCTTGCTGGAAAACAGTGATAACTCACTAAAACACAGCCATGCTGATAATAGCTTTGTAGGTGAAACAAGTAGGCCTATGTTTCTGTTTATTCTTGCCCATATTAAAAATTGTAAATTTTCTGCATGGTGCCAACCACAGTGAGTGCTGATGTTCTGCTTGTTTTTAAAATCTCTCCACAACTGTCCACCGTGCTTATTATTTAAGATTATTGGAGCTGTGAATGCTACCTTTTCTTCATGGTAATCCAATAATAACTGGTTTCTCACCATCTAATAAAGAATTATGTCAGCATTTATAAATGTTTATTAATACATGGATTTTGGTCTGATTTCTCCACAGGTTTTCCCAGATGATGAATGCCTGCCTGAGGAAGTTTCCCTGATCTATCAACCCCTACAGTTCTATTAAAGGGCCAGTGTGTAAAATGGGTTGAAAACAGTGACATCAGTGGTCAAATTCTAGATTGCAGGGCTCACTTGCTCACCCCTCCCGTTGGGTAAATGACGGTGGCCTCGTAGGGACAAAAAGCCTTGCGCAGACACGAGTTTTTCAGGATTAAGTCTATCTAGCGATGAGGTGAATATTTATTTAGAAATCTAAACCATGTTACGATATTGTAATGAATCACTCACGAGCAGGAGACCAGAGTAGCGTTCGGGAAAAAAGCCCGTTTATTTGAGCACTCCAGAAACTCCGGTAACACTCCAGGGGGTAAAAGACTCCGTCCCAAACTCTGACTCTTCTAACGTAACACACACACTCCATACACACATACTCGCTTACAGTACCTAGCGGGTACCCCCTCACGTCTCTGCTCCACCAATCTCCAGCCCACACACTGACTGACAGAGTAGCCTGTAAACAAAACTCAGCTGTTTATTTAGCCTAGCAATATCTCTGGACTATAGTAGCTGCAATGGACAACTTTGAATGCGATTTTGAAGAGTTTCTTGTAGCGGACACAGATCCAGAGCCATACCTGTTTGAGCCAGTGCATACAGATGAGGAACTCCATGTGCTGGATGCTGAGCGGGCGAGAAGAGAGGCTGAATCCTCCGCTCCCATTTTGCTGCACAGAATGGGATTCGGTGCTACCATCGTTGGGGAGATATATCACCAGGAGGAAAAGTGCCGCAGAGAGTGCATCACAAGGAGTGAAGTTGCGTCTGTTGCGTGGTAAGTGTGGTCCATTCGCAAACTTTATAACTAAAAAAACTTTTCACTACTCTCTATCGACGAACTACTAACACTCTCTGCTGTTTCCTCCTCCTTCTTCCTTCCTTCCGCTGTCTTTGTTGGTTTATTTATACACGCGAAACGTTTTCTATGGCTGGCTGGCTGGATTGTCTGCTCGGGCTGCCGTACATACATGGCGGTGCAAGGTGGCGACCTATTATTATATTATAAGGCTATGAAAACCAAACGAATTTTATTTTATAGCGATTATACACTTACATAAATATATTAATGGGTAGAATATTCAGATTCAGATTCAGATTTGACATTTGACAATAAACCATGCCAAATATTACACACTGGCCCTTTAATGACTTTAACAGCTCCATGAAGCACTAGGAAATGATTTATTATGCATTAAAAAAAAAAAACACTGGGCAGCAAACACTTAATTAAGTATTGACTTATTAGAAAATGTTACAAAATTTCTAGGTCTGGTGTGATTCTGCCGGCTGAATTTGGAGATGTGACCTGATTTCTAAAATTCAAGCTGCAGCCCTTCTTGTGTCTTTCTGTTAAAGGGATAGTTCAGTTTGTTTGAAGTGGGGTTCTATGGGGTACTTATCTATAGACTGTATATTACATATAGTAGATCCCCTCAGGGATCAATAAAGTATTTCTGATTCTCAACTGGCACGCCCCCAGTTTGGAGAAGCAGGCTGGAGTCCAATACAGAAACTCAGCAATCTACTGCCTTGGAAGGGTCAACAACAAAAGGTATTTTAGGCACTTAAAAAAAAGTCCCATAAAAAAAATCACATCAGTTCAAATGCACACTATATTTAGAGTATTTTCACTGCTTTACCTTAATGTCAGACAGCAACTTCCAACAGGAAAATGCTATTATATACTATTCTATTTCTCTCCAAAGCCAGACTTAATTTAGAAAAACTGTAATTTAACATTGCTGAACACAGGAGCTATACTGTTCTACCACTGCCTCAAACAGTAATTGTTTTCTGTTATTGTGTGACTTTTGCATTTAAAAGGATTAGTTCAGATTCACCAAAGTCACACAATACCACTAACTGGGCTGCCTGACAGAAGTAAAGCAGTGGAAATACTCTCAAAGTGTCCACTTAAAATGATATTGATTTTTTTTTAGTTGAACTTTTTTTATGTGGTTAGAAACGTTTTGTTGCTGACCCCATCCACAGCATTACATTGCTTAGCTTCCGTGTCAGACTCCGGCATGCTTCTCCAAGCTGGGTGCATGCTGACCAACAGCTGTTATTTGTAATACACTATGAATGAGTACCCCATACAACCCCACTTCAAAACTTCAACCCAGGTTTGTTATGAATTATATAACTACCAAAACAAGACTTCAGTAAAATAAAAGAAAAGCAAGCTTTGTGTGTTAATTGGAGGACTTTTGAGATGTTAACTGGCCGTCTAGCTTCACAGAAGATTATGTGCTGCAAGGGTAGTACAATTTATACTGTGTGAAAGCGCAGTATTCTCTCCTCCGTGTCAGAAAACACCATGGATCTCCTCCTTTACTCATTACCCAAGAAGGCTGTGTGTGAGGACAGTCTATAACAGTCGCTGTTATTAATTCTAAGATCCTGTCTGCGTCATGGGCTAATTTGAATGTGTGGTAAGCCTTCCCAGTTACTCTACATCTAATGATAACAGCCAGAAGCACTCAAATGAAACCAAAATAGTTGCCCTGGCCCTGCAATGCTCTTGTATTATCTCCTTGTGGTCTTATATCAAATTAGAACCATTTGAGTTGATAGTGTGTGTGTGTGTGTGTGTGAGAGAGAGAGAGAGAGAGAGAGTGAGAGAATGTCTGAGGAGTAGAGAGGGGACCATTTATAGGCCTGCTGTCATTATAGCAGGATAGATTAACACATATTGCAGTAAGTACTTTACCATAGTTTACCTTATTGGGTAGTGAGGCCAAGAAGACTACAAGGCTGACTGTGTGTTATTGTGAAGAAACAAAGAGCCAAAAACAGCCTGATTACACACACACATACACACGCTCAGGATTAGACCAAGTAATCCCAAACAAAACAT